>NC_045612.1:37654468-38904468 GCF_009762305.2 Zalophus californianus
CGGAAACCATCAAAACCCCAGAAGAGCGCACAGGCAGTCATTTCTCGGACATCGGCCGTAACAACATTTTTCCAGCTATGTCTCCTGAGGTAAGAGAAGCAAAAGCAAAAAGAAACTACTGGGACTTCATCAAAATAAAAAGCTTCTGCGCAGCAAAAGAAACAACCGACAAAACTAAAAGGCAACCCACTGAATGGGAGAAGATATTTGCAAATGACATATCCAATAAAGGGTTAGTATCCACACTACAGAGCGAACTGGTACAACCCAACTCAGTTCCTCTTTGAAAAGCAACCTCAGAAGTTAAAGGGTACTGGGCAGGGTGCTGCCTCTGCAGACTAAGTCATCACACAGCGCCCCCTTGAGGCCTTCCCTACAATGGACCTCTAGTGCCAGTCAAGCTCCCAAGCGCTGCTGGAAGGTTATGGACTCTCCTCGCCCTTCCCACACTGCTGGTGGGGACTGCTACATCTCTTTTTTAGTGACTCATCTGGGCGTCCATGCATGTCTACAGCTGTGTGCGAAGTTCCTTGGGTACCTGAGAATAATTCTAGACTTTCCCCTGAGAAGGGAGCAAGGCTGGGCTGGGTCGTACCCAAGGAGCAAGATGTATATGATTTCGTTCCAGGGCTGATCTCTGAAGCCAGGACATCCTAAAGTGCAGGTGATCCGTGGGTCACCTGCACAAGCATTTCCCAAGATGCTTGTAAAAATTCAGAGTCCTGGGCTCCTACCTCAGCACTGCAGGATCGGATAGCTCTCTGTGGAACTGAAAGAATCCCATTAAAAAAAACGGCAGTAGGGACACCTCCTTTTAGTTTTGTCTCGTTTGGACGTGGTCACCAGCTATATTTTGTCTATTTTGTGACTGAATCTAAGGTTCCATAACATGCTAGCCACGGCCTGTGTTTTCATTTTTTTTTAAAGATTTTATTTATTTATTTGACAGAGACACAGTGAGAGAGGGAACACAAGCAGGGCGAGTGGGAGAGGGAGAAGCAGGCTCCCCGCTGAGCAGGGAGCCCGATGTGGGGCTCGATCCCAGGACCCCGGGATCATGACCTGAGCCGAAGGCAGACACTTCACAAACTGAGCCACCCAGGGACCCTCAGTCTGTGTTTTCAGATGCCACATGCTGAAAGCCACGAAGGCCCACCCCTGCCTGAACAACTGAGGCTTTTAGGCCACTTCCTGTCTTCCCCTTTGCCATCCTGAGCTAGCCTCCACACACCCATGAGGCCGTTCTTCTGTGAACACAGAGCCTTTACCGCACTACTGAAGGATGCTCCAGGGACCAAGGTTAGAAGTGCCCGGTGTATCCTGCTGACACGGCAGCAATTGCTCAAAAGGTGATT
This sequence comes from Zalophus californianus, assembly GCF_009762305.2. NCBI lineage: Eukaryota > Metazoa > Chordata > Mammalia > Carnivora > Otariidae > Zalophus > Zalophus californianus. Next base: position 37,655,824 of record NC_045612.1, read on the forward strand.
AATGATTGAATGTGGCTCAAAGTATGTATCAAAGCACCTATCTCCTCGAGAGTATGTCATATTTTTTTTGTTAAAAAAAGAGCTTAATCCAGAGTCACGTCTGATGCCTTAGCGAGAAGAATAAAGTTGAAAGTGGAAGGAGTTCCTTCCCTTAATTGATCCATCAGTCAGTCTTCAATACCTCGTGGCTTGGATGCTTTGGGGAATACAGACATGAGTAAGACATGGCCAGTGTCGTCAAAGAGTTTAAAGCCTACCTAGGGAGACAACAAATACACTCGTGTTAACTATCATCAAAACAAAGGAGTATAGGATCCATGCTGAAAGCGCATTAGAGATGAACACGTGGCACAGGAGGGCTGAGCTGGGCATGGAGCCTGCTTCAGGAGACATCCCCCCCACCACGTCCCTCGGCGGTACTGCCAGACATCTCACTCAAACCAGACACACGTAAGTCTTCCTTGATTGCTCCCTCCCCTCAGCCCCCCATATTCAGTGCCTTAGCAAGTCCTTTGGGCTCTAGCTGCAAAATGGATCCCAAATCTGCTCATTTTTCTCCATGGCCACTGCTACCCCCCTAGCCCAGGCCACCAGCGATCTCTGTGCCTGGCCTCCTCTCCTGGCCTCCTAGCTTGCCTCTTTCTCTATCTCTCTCTCTCTCATTGCCACTCTCCAGTACAATTTCTTGTAGCAGTCAGAGTGCTATTTTAAAAGTATAAATTAGGGGCGCCTGGGTGGCTCAGTCGTTAAGCAGCTGCCTTCGGCTCAGGTCATGATCCCAGGGTCCTGGGATTGAGCCCCGCATTGGGCTCCCTGCTCAGCGGGAAGCCTGCTTCTCCCTCTCCCGCTCCCCCTGCTTGTGTTCCCTCTCTCACTGTGTCTCTCTGTCAAATAAATTAAAATCTTAAAAAATAAATAAATAAAAGTATAAATTAGATTATTTTGATCCCTCACTTAAACACATCAGTGATTCCCCACTGCACTCAGCATACACAGAGAACTCGTTCCCAAGGCCTGCCAGGCCCTTCAGGGCCTTCGACCTCACTGAGCGCCACTTTCTCCCTGGCTCACTTGTCTCTTTCAGTCGCTTGAAGATGGCGAGCACCCACCTCAGGGTGTCTGTGCAAGCAGTTTCCCTCTGCACGGAACACTTTCTGTTAATATTTATTCATCTAACGGGTCTCAGCTTGGATGTCACTTTCCCCAGAAAGACCTCTCTTGATTCCCCGCCCATCTAAATCAAGTCTGTCGTTACGGTCTCTCCTACTGCCCTGTTGTTTGCCTGCATGGCACTCACTACAATTTATAATTATATGTGCCTGGGTTTATTTGTGTAATGTCCGTCTCCTCCTGTAGACTGCGAGCCTTGTGAGGGCAGGGCATAGGTCTGTTTTGTTTATAACCATGTTCTAAATGCCTAGCACAACATCTGATACGTAATAGATGCTCAAGGGGTGTCTGGGTGGCTCAGGTGGTTGAGCATCCGGCTCTTGGTTTCCGTTCAGGTCGTGATCTCAGGGTCGTGAGACCGAACCCCACGTCGGGCTCCGCGCTCAGCGCAGAGTCCACTTGGGATTCTCTCTCCCTCTCCCTCTGCCCCTCCCCACTGCACTCTCTCTCTCTCTCAAATAAATAAATATATATCTTTAAAAAAAAATAGATGCTCAGTATGTGTCCTTGGGCTAAAAGGATGAAAGAAGAAAGGCGTAAGGAAGTGAGGTGGTCTGAGAAGGCTTTCTGGAGAAGAACCAGCAGGAGGATACCCTGAGCAAAGCCCTGGAAATGAGTATTCGTGCACAAGGTACATTCTGGGGATGGGACAGGTCTGACTAGAGTATGGGATCTGTGTGAAAGAAATACTATCGGAAATGTATGTTAGAGTCCTCCCTAGACATAAGTAAAAAGTCTGAGACTCTAGGCTAAGCAGCGGGACCTTGATTTGGTACTTTCCACCATGCCACTACCCTAACCTGGTCCCATCGACCCCCCAAAACAGCCCGGGGTGAGCAGAAGGCACTACTCCTCCTCGGCTGCAAGCAGTTAGGGGGGGCGTGGCCCTCCTCCTCCCATCTCAAGCCTCGGCCAAGGGCCCCGCAGGATTGGGATTGAGCAAGGGGAAGGGGTGGTGAGGGAAGACTTGTCAACATACATCACTGGTCCTCCTGCGTCATACAAACCCTTCCGAATATTCTGTAGGGGTCCCGCTTCCCATCTTGACCCTCCCTACTCAAGTCGACCGAGACATCTAGGAACGACAGTGGTGCCGGCCTCATAAGGTTATCGTGAGGATTAAAATGGGAACTACCTGGCAGGTCCTTAGCTTAGTGCCCAGCGCACCGTAAGCGCTCACTGAATGTTAGCTGTTATTACTCCTCCTCTATAAAATGGGACTAATAATAGTAACTACGCTCCCACGGGACTGTTGTCACTATTAAATGAGATAATACACGGAAATGCCCAGCACATAATTAGCACCCAATAAATGTGAGCTATTACTGCTGTTATTAATAGCACGGATGGCGGCAGCAATAATACTGAATGGTTCGGGGAAGGAGTAACAAAGGCTGAACTAAGGCACAGACATTGGGAAATCCACTGAAGGCAGCGCATGCCTGAAATGGTCACTCCGGGGGCCCCAGAGGTGGGGATTCATTTAGAAAGAAAGGCTCAGGGACTAGTATACAGCCAGTTCGGGGGTGAGGGGGGCGGGACAGGTCGCTTGGTCACCAGGCTGAGGCAGGTGCTGCCCCGGGAGGTGGCCTCCCTCAAGGCAGGCCCTGTCGCCAGGGCCCAATTCCCAACTCTATTGATCAGGTAGGAATTGTCACTATGGTAGCATCTGGTTGCCATACTTGATGAATTACCTGGGGAGGAGACGCCTGGGCTCTCCAGCCTGTTGTCTTGGAGGAATGCCAGGGAAGGCGAGGGAAGGGCAACCAACAGAACTTTGTGCTCCCTGGGCTCCTGTGGGAGTTGCCCCGCAGGCCTCATCCCCGTTGTTTTTACTTTGTGAGCCGTTTCCGGGCCTGGGAATCAGCTGCTGTCCAGAATGCCAACGGGACACTGTGGGGGTGCTGTCGCAGGAAGCCCTGTCAGCCTCAGGAGGTCCCCACGCAAAAAGGCCCTGTCCTCTGCTTGTCCCAAACAGTGCATACCACACAGGCATCAGCAACCTCTGCTGGGGTGGGAGCGAGGCCCAGGGTGGCCCAGACACTGAGAAGCCAGGGACCAAAGGGCCTACAAGGGTCACTGAGGTTGGCAACTGGCTGACAGTGACACCTTTCGAGCACTTCTATGTACCAGGCACTGTGCTGAGAACTTTGCGGGAATTATCTTGTTTATTCCCGAAGGGGGGGAAAAAAACCCTAATAAGTACCTACTCTTTTATCTTCATTTTACAGGTGAAGAGACTAAAGTTTAGCGAGGGTCAGTGACTTGTCCAAAGTGCCTGGACCCACACCCCTCCACAGGGCTATGTGCACTCCTAATAATTAAAAAAAAAAAAAAAAAGCTGTTGGGGCGCCTGGGTGGCTCAGTCAGTTAAGCCTCTGACTTGGGCTCAAGTCATGATCCCAGGGTCCTGGGATCGAGTCCCACATCGGGGTCCCTGCTCAGCGGGAAGCCTGCTTCTGCCTCTCCCTCTGCCCCTCCCCCTGCTTGTGCTCTCTCCCTCTTTTTCAAATAAATGAAGAAGACCTTAAAAAATTAAGCTGCCATTTATTGAGCACGAACTCTGGGGCAGACCCTTGACCTATATGATTGCTTTGATTCCTTTCCTGAACTCCATGAGTGGGTACAAATTATTACTTTTTCCATTTTACAGAGTTAAAGGCAGTTAGGTGGTTAAGAAACTTTCCAAGATCACACAGCCAGGAGATAGGGCCGGGATTTGGACTTGGGCACCTGATTGCAGCTTAACCTTACACTGCCTTCTCTTTTTCTCCAAAACAGCTCTTTGGCCAGGGAAAACCTGCAGAAGACAACCGCAAGCACATAGCTTGGCCCATTTGTTTTTGCTCGACTCTCTCCACGGACAAGGGAGAGTCAGGATCATTGCAGATGGGAGACCTGGGGCCTCATAAGACCTTGAGGCCCTACTGACTCTCGTGACTGGGAATAACAATAAAAAGAGAAGAGACTCTGTGGAAAATGGGTGGAAGTCTTCATCTGAGGGCTCCAACTCAAAAGAGATTTTTAGAGGAACTGCAGCCAATATAAGACCTTGCCAGGAAAGAGCCAAGAAAGAGGGGAAAAAACTTTGTTTTTGTGCAGCAGTGTTCGGTGCATGCACTCCAGTCAGTGTGAAAAGTTGGGCTTCTTCAAATGGGGCATTAGCTTAGGGTTTGAGGAGAGACTCCGTCCCGTGGGCATATTCTGGAAATCTCGGTGCCTGGATGTGTTGTGCTCATGCGTTTGAGACCCATCAATCTTAGTCCATTGAGTCTGAATTGGTGGCTGCCAAATACCCCTTGCTCCACACCGCAAGTTTGATAATGACGATCAGGCAAGAAGGACTCAGGTGAGCTGAAAATGCAAGAACCCAAGCCTCTTCTGGGCCCTCCCCCTGACCCTCTCCCCTTATCCAGACCCCCATTAGCTGAGAGCATCCCAGCACTCCCTTCTGACCTCTGGTCCCCTCTAGCCTTGGTGCCGGCTTCCTGACAGGATTAGGAGGAGAAAAACAGCCGGTAGGTTCCCTGGCTATGCCGTCTGTGAAACTAACAAGACTCGCAGGGTCTCGGGAATTTCTCTCTCAATGTGGTTACCCGTGCGCCAACAGCAAAACCCATTTCCTGGCCCCAGCCTTCCAACGATACATAATGACCCTGGCCACATCACTCTGCCATTAAAATGAACTCGCCTCTCTTTCCTGGTGTTTGAAGTTATTCAGACTCTTCAGGGCTCAGGCTTCACAGCCAAGAAAATCTGTTGCACACACTTGCTTTTGGCATAACCGCCTTATTACCGCAGGGGAACGCTTCGTAGCAGAATATTCCGTTTAACCATTCAGGCCCCAGGACCGGGCAGCCAGACCTGCTGCGCTACTCACCAGCCGAATGAACTCGGTGTGCAAGTCACTTGGAGGCTCTGAGGCTCAATAAATGGCAGCTATATATAAAAAGGAAGACTTGCTGTCTCTGAAAGTTTGCCTTGGAGAAGCATCTCTCTGGCTCCAAATTCCCCTGCAATAAAATGCAGGGCTGAAGCGTGAGCCACAAGAATGTAAGTGGGGTAAATGGGTGTATGTTGATGCTGACTCCTTTCCTGTGGGCATTGAGAGAGCAGGAGGGCACTGAGGCCGTGCCTCTAAAATCAGTGCTAGGACGAAGGGAGGGCTGAGGGGTACGGTGAGAGTTGGGGGGGAGGTTAGGGCCTAAAAACCTGGGGTGTTGAAATCCCATCAAGTAAGGGAACCCACTGCCATGCTAGGGGTTTGAGGAACGGAAGAGAAATAAACATTTTTAAAAGTCAAAGGAGGTGTGGAACCAACAAATGGGATTCGAGGGCAGAAAGTGTCTGAGTTCTGGAAACTACTTTGTCCTTTCTCAGAAATGCTGCTACTGAAGATTTTGTGCCAAAGGGCCTGAAATATGCTCACGACTGAAGAGCTGGTCAGTCCGTTCATCCAGGCCTGCTCTTATTCAAAAGAACATTCTGCTCTCCACTTACCTAGGTAGAAACCAGCCCCAGGGACCTAGGTCAAAAACCAACCTCCTCGAATGCAGTCTCGTGTCATAGGTTTCTCCCTTAATTTTCTTTTTTTTTAAGTTTTTTTTTTTTTTTTTTAAGTAATCCCTATACCCAACGTGGGGCTCGAACTCACAACTCCGAGATCAAGAGTCACATGCTCTACTGACGGAGCCAGCCAGGGAGCCCTGGTGTCACGGGTTTCTAAGCCAGAGCTACTGGGAGGCCAGGACTTTCTCACCTAATAGGAAAATGGTTTTTATTCCCTCAGGCCAGAAAGCCCAAGGAAGGGCTCTTGCCTCCTGAAAGTTACCACAGGAGGGGGCTCCCGCCTTCTTTGAATCACCTAAGAAGCTGGTTAAGGCATAAGAATTCCTGGGTCTCCTCTTGGAGTTGTAGATTCAGTGGGTTGAGGTGAGGACTCCAGCTTTTAATGTGCCCAAGTGATTCTGTCACAAAAGCACGCTCTGACTTCAGAGATGAACATGCTTTATTTGAATGGAAGGCACTACAGGATAGATCTGTGATTCCTAACTATGTCCTCATTGTATATGTGAGGAACCTGAGGCCCAGAGACATTTAAGCACTTGTTCAGGGTCACACAGCTAATTCGTACCAAAACCAAAATCGGAACCTGGGTCTTCTGCCTCCCCATTCACTGTAAGTTCCATTTACCGACTATCTTTGCCTCTCAGCAAGATTTTTTTTTAAAGATTTTATTTATTCATTTGAGACAGAGAGATACAGAGGGAGAGCGAGAGCATGAGCAGGGGAGAGGCAGAGGGCGAGGGAGAAGCAGGTTCCCCGCCGACCCAGGAGCCAGACGTGGGGCTCGATCCCAGGACCCTGGGATCATGACCTGAGCTGAAGGCAGATGCTCAACCATCTGAGCCACCCAGGCGCCCCTCTCAGCAAGATTTTTCCTGGAAGTTTAAGTACATAGACGGTTGTCCCTCCTGGTTCTAATCGGAGTTCAAAAGCAATGCTACCTTTGGGGAATAATTCAGTAAAAACAAAACACGATGATCCCGAGTTCTACTGAAAGCATCAAACATAGTTTTAAAAAGAAAAGAAAGCCTGACCTTTCCCCTTATGACCATCCATAAGGAGAAAGAGGACACAGGATTTATGTGCAGAGACCATATTTGTGGCTACATTGCTTCAGTTTTGAATCATTCAGCACTGAAGAGGAGACACCCTGGCTTTAAGATGGGACACTCGTGAGCTTAACAACCAAAAGCATGTCTTTCTCAAGGCTGCAAAGATGAACGATTATATTGTCTGGCCATCAGTCCCCCTGTGAACTCTCCTTATGCTACTCCAAACCTTTAAAAGAAAGAAAAAAAAAAAAAACCCAACAAATATTAGATAGGATCTAAAGCCATTTGCCAAATACCAAGATTTTAAGGTAAGTGGGAAACCACAAATCATAAATGTCAATAGTTCAAATAATCCAAATGATTCCTTTGGGTACCATTACCCCCCCCCATCCTCTGACAACTCAAAAGCATCCCAGCGATGGGCTGTGTATGTACCGTGCTAGGTAAAGGGAATGATGGGTAAGGACAAAGGGCATTCTTAAGGGTATCCGATGGGGAAGCAGCACCTCAAAGGCACCAAGGTCCATCCCTAGGGGAGACCAGGTGCCAGATTTTTAGCTAGCAAGTGCTGGGGGTAGGTCAGGAGCCTTTCCCAGCAATGTCCAACTCTGAGAGCCCGGTCTCCTCTCCATCTGTCTTCACCATCTGTAAAATGGGCCACCATCGTCACCATCCGTTTGCATGTCTCACACGGCTCTGCCACCCCTCAAGGAATTTTAAGGTTGCTACCGTCACGCTAAAGACAAAAGAGAGTTCTCAAACCACACAACCGACCCCCATGACTTCCATCTTCTCCTAATCCGCAGCCCTACTCGTGGCCTAGAGCAGACAGCCAAATCCCGGGGGCCGAATCTGGACGTGAGCAGGAAGGAGAGGCAAGAAGATGAAGCAAGCAGCCGCAGAGTGAGGGGAGAAGCTACACCTGTCCCCGTTTGCCACCATTCCCTTTGCAGAGGGTGACATCACTGTTTATTTCTGTGAGAATAACTTCTCATGGGAGGGCCTCAAACTTGTCCTCTTTGCAGGAAGTCAAGTTGGATAGAAGCTGACTCCTACTCAGCACTCAGCCTCTGGAAAATTCTGGAACCAATCTAGCTGACCTCAGAGGTCGGCGAAGATGCGGCAGTAGCTTTTTTTCCCAAGGGTCTTACAAGGTAGGTCTCTAAAGTCAATTTGCCATTGTCCGCTGCTGCCAACAGAAATGACCCTCAATGGCCACTCATTTCACAGTGAATTTAGAGAGACTTGATGTTGGGAAAATGCGTTCGACACAGTTCTAGTTGGAAATGAATTAAAAAGCCTGTTTGCTTAAATAATTGAAGGTGAAGCATGTATTACATGTGTTTCGTGTGAAGTTAGGGATTTCTGCTCCAAACCTTTCCTGGTGTCAAATATGAATTCCTGCCTAGCACTTGATTTAAGAGCCGAAATCTTAATTATTGGAAGGCATTAAGAGGAGGAGCAAAGTATACTTTTATACTCTGTGGTTGGAATGTAAACTAGTAAAAAGAAGAAGAAGAAGAAGAAGAAGAAGAAGAAGAAGAAGAAGAAGAAGAAGAAGAAGAAGAAGAAGAAGAAGAAAAGAACACTTCAGAGAACAATTTGGCAAGATCTAGGGAAAAAAAATTACCTGAAAAAAGCCAGTCCTCGGAATTTATCTTAAGGAAATAATGAGCCCAATGCATATGATAGAGTCCAAGGATACTCACTGTGGCCTTGTTTGAGTTTTCATAAAAGAACAGAGTGCCAATTAGGAATTTTCAAGTTTGAAACATTTCTGTACAACTGAAAGACACTTTAAAATCGAAGCAAAAAAGTAAACAATAAACTGCTTAATATACTTACAACAGAGGAAGTGTTAGCTGCTGTCTGATATATGAAAAGAGATTGCAGTTGTCAAGATGATAAAGAACAATTGAATAGAAAAATACGCCAATAAACATCCGAAAAGTTGTTCAACCTCTCTGGTACTCAAAAAAAAAAAAAAAAAAAAGCAAAGAAAATAGGGACTGTTTTCAGCTATCACATTATCAAAGATTCTAAAGATCAAGAGTATCTGAAATTGAGGGAGGAAGAGCCGAGCTAGAGAAATGGCCGTTGGTGGTGGGAAGGTAAGTTGCTATAACCTTCTTGCAGGGCAATTTGGACAGGGCTCTGTTAAAATCAAGGATGTGCAGACCAGTCTTTGAACCAGCAGTTTCACGACTGGCTATTTATTTTACAAAAAGCCTTGCAAGAGTCTGCAGGGGTGCAGGTAAAAGGAAGTCGGCTGCCCCAATATTTAGTAATTATTTTTAAAAATGAGAAAGACTATAAAAATTCATCACTGAAAGCTGGATTAGAGACATTATGTCCCAACCATAGAAATTAGAGTACTATGCAGCTCTTAAAAAGAATGAGACAGCTCTAGGTTTACTGTCAGGAAAAGACGTCCAGACAGAGTTCCATGAGAAGCATGTTGGAGAACAGTATTCAGAGCACTGGTCGCATCCTTTGTTATTTTATGCACAGGAATACATATAGGAATATTCATAAAAACATGCACAGAATGATACATACCAAACGGTGAACAGGGCAGGGATCGGATGATGGAGAGGCCCAGAACATTCTACTTCAGACTGCTATTTTTACAAGTATACGCGTGTATTATTTTAATCATAAAAATGCTTTTTTGAAACAAGAAGTAAGGCAAGCTGTGCCACTCCCCCACAATCTCCCAGCCTCTAAAAATGTCCTCTTCAAGGACGTGGTGTTCCTGCATCTAAGATAATTTCTAATACCCAAGCCATGGGCTTGTTGCTACTTAGAAGTTAAGAAACACCGGAAAGAAGTGAAAGGGATGCCCCCATTCTTTTAGGAGAGTTTCCTTTCATTCTATTAGGGTGAAATTGACACCCTTTCTAGAAGGACCTTCCTCTCCTCTTTTCACATCTCCCGCCATTTTTCCTGCCCTGCCTCCTTTGCCCCCTGCATGTTTTTCATAAGGTTGGGAGAAGGGGACATGGCTTGTTCATTTCAATTCCTTTTCTGTTTTTACCTCAGGAACTGAATCCAATCCCATTATTTCATCCTAAAGAGATTCCACACTAACTTCCACTCCCCCAGTCTATTCAGCACAACGCTCATCCGGGTATTTCCAATCCCTTCCTCCCCCCCAAGTTAAGGTTGACAATTCCAACTCTGGGAATTTTTCGTATTTAGGGAGCGTCTACGAGTGACCCTACACTGTGTACTGACACCAACAGCCGGCAGAGTTGGAGCCCTGCACCTACACGACCCTCAAATTCCATGCCCTTTTTGGGGGGAGTTCATCAGTAGCATTCATCAAACTTTCAAGGAGGTCATGGGTCCACAAAAAAAAGTGAATCATCACCAAGGAAGAAGGACTTGGTGATTCAATCATCCACTGAGTATCGAAGCAGAATACCCAGTCCTGAGGTTTCTAGAGTGGCTGGGTGAATCAGACAGTCGGACACTCAAGAGGAACACAAAGAGAGAGGGGAAGCATGGCCTTTTCGGGCTCCACTAGAAACCTTTCTCTCCGCTAAAGGTGCCACACGAGAGCCCACACAACTCGGGCCTGGACATGACCTCCAGGTCCCACTGAATGAGCCAACTCACACCCCCCTGAAGTACACAAGAAGACGGCTGGGTCGAGCGGAAAGAGCATTAGGAAGCAGCAGATCTGAGTTCAGGCTCTAGAATGACGACTGTTGTGTCATGTGATAGCTGTGGGATCCTAGTGAACGCACTGCACTTCTCTGGCCTTTTGCTCAGCCGAAACAGAAGCTTTGCACCAGATGAACTTGGAAAGGCACTTGCGGTTCCACCATTGTGAATCTCCCCTACTGAACAGGTATCTCTGCCAAACTCTCCAGAATAGAGGAGGACTTCGCTCTCGAGGTCCAGTAGCGCAGTCTTCAAGTCACAGCGTCTGCTCTCATGGCTGACCTAAACCCTCCCTGCTGTAACTGAAGCTTGTTGCTTTCATGCGGGGAGTGGCCAGTTGCGCGTAAGGTGCACGGTGGAATGGGTAAATCTAAGGTCTCCCCGTCAGTCTCTACCCCTGAGCCAGCTGGCAATGGTTATTAGCTGTTAATTCTCAAGAAAGGCACTCTTCCTTCAAGGTGGCTTGTAAAGAAGAGAGGTTGAGGGAATTAATGAAGAGCCCAGGGAATTGGAGAGGGTCAGTAGTCACACGAGTGCTTTTCCTGCAGCCTTTAAATTTCCTTAAAGATGGCCACGCCTTCCTACTGACCACACGGGCCGGGCACGGGGGCCGCTGAACATGAACCCTACAGTGGCTGCAGCCAAGATGGCCCTCCGGAACTACTTCTGCAGGAGAATGAGTCTGAAGGATAAAAGCAACTTTCCAACTCAACTTAATTTCCACCTCCAGGGTTCTCTGGTCAGCAGGGTATGTTCAAATTGATGGGATTTTTCTTACGGCCCTACTGATGATACCTCTGGCCCAGGAAATTAGAGGCCACACTGGAATCTTCAGGAAGTGGAAGGAAGTAAGCGCAAAGAACTGAGTCACCCAAGGTTGAATGAGGATAGGTCTTTGCAGTCAAAGCCGAGCAGAGAACTGAGGCAGTCTGCCCAACAGTGCAGCAGAAAAACAGGATTTGGGCCTGAATTATCAGGATAATTGCCTTAATTCTGCACTTCCCTTTCATAATAACCTCGAGTTTATATAGAGCCTTTCTTCTAAAGAGCTCAAAATACTTGCAGAGATATTATCTTAGTTGTCATCACAACATCACAGACGGTGAGAACAATGATTATTATCAGCCTCATTTGGCGCATGGGGGAAGGAAGGCCCAGAGGGTGAAGCGAGGTGTCCAAGTTTACCCAGCAAGATACCGACAGCCTCCGAACTCTGAGGGAAAGGCTCTTGCCTGGCACTGCCCAGCGAATATTCTTCTCAATAGCAGTCCGGCCAAATGCCTGTTGGAACACCGGGTTCTGTGGGCAAATACACCTGGGAAAGGCTGCAGATTCTCCGCTCCAGGCAAGTCATCGTATACATTAGCCTGGTAAAGGCTTTCAGAAGCCCTGAAGTAAACAAACCTGTTTTTGCTTAAGCAAGAATTTCCCAAATTTAACTTGACCACAAAACTCTGTGTGTGTCTGGATGTGAGTGTGTAACACCTACTAGCATCCGGTGGAACCAGGCTTCTTCGTCACCCACACTGAGAAGCCCTTGGCCCAGCCACTAGAGTTACCTGAGTATAAACACAGCAGACGTATCCATTCTGTTCCAGCCCAAGCTGTGGGGGAATGTGCCTTAGAGATGCTGCCTGATACTTTCTGCTACTGACAGCCAATGAGCAAAGGACCTTGATGTGCCCAAATGACCCCGGGCCATCATTTCCTCTGCCTTGGGGCACCGGCCAGGCTGGGGGTGGGGGGAAGTCAATTCAAGCTCAACCGCTTCTGCTGGCATTCCTTTCAAACAGAACCCAGGGCTATTTTTGGTCTTCATTTCAGGGAGGAGATGCTCAGGATGCTGGTCCAAGCCCTCAGAGCCCACACTCTTAACTAGCATTGTTTTACGCCCACCAGGCACTTCCAGCAGAAATCATTCATCCCTTAGGTTCCTTTCCAGTGCCATTTATCAGCCCGTGCAATTGGCCCCAACACAACAAAACGGGAGACTCAGAATGTGCGCCCCTATTCGGGCTTAACCGCAGGCGTCTTAAGAGTCAGTCCTCACACAGCCATTCCTGACAATGCATCTAACATACAGGACAGAAATCCTGGGCTATTATTAATTACCAGTGACACCACTAACAGTATCTAAAATGTAAAAGTCCCTGAAGACCCTGTCCTGGTTAATTTGCATTTTACATACAATCCAAATGATAAAAGATAACGGACAATGGATTTCATATTTATTACTACCATTTCCATGCTTTCAGTAGTCAGTATTTATTAAACACCCACACCACGAGGGAAAGTGCCTGCACTGACATTGGTAACTTCTTGTGCACAAAGTAAATACAACGCGGGTATATCTTTCTTTATCCATCTATTGGCTACACAAAAAAATTGTGTAACTTGCATTTGGGGTAAAAATCTTCACTGTAAAGGTCAGAGGGGCACTGATACTTAAGATGATCTGATTATGAAGCCTTTTGTAAAGCAACACATTCTGCAACGTGAATACTGTCCATCTAGGTCTTTTGCCTTGTAAATACATACTCACCCACAGCAGATTTGCTTAAAGCAAAACACTAATATTTTTAAAAGAGCTGGACCTTTCTTAAGATGGGGACATGTGCTGATCTTTATCATAGATAAGAAACTGCTGGTTCCTTCTGGATTCACCATTAATCACCATCCCAGGCCAGTTTGTGATAGTAATACTTCTGAGGACTCCCTGCCGTCTTACTTAACTATGACCCCTCTGCCTTCGTACATGCCGGTCCTTCAACTTGGCCACCTGGTGAATTCATTCTTCAAGACTCACTCAAATATCACTTCCCCCATGAAGCCTGTCTGTCTGTCCGTCTGTCCTTCCTTCCTTCCGCCATTTCTTTTTTCTTTCTTAAAAGATTTTATTGAAAGAAAGAGAGCACGCGTGTGCACATGGGAGAGGGGGGAGGGGCAGAGGGAGAAAGAGAATCTCAAGCAGTCTCACCGCTGAGCGTGGAGACTGACCCTGAGATCGTGACCTGAGCCGAAATCAAGAGTTGGACGCTTAACTGACTGAGCCACCCAGGCGCCCCAAAGCCTCTCCTGATCATACCTCCCACCCCCAGCTAGGCACCCCTCCTCTGTGCTCTCACAGTACCCTGCCTATCTCTTGTCATACTCTACTGTAATCATCTGCTTACACACTCAATCTTGTCTCCCGGACTGTGCACTCCCTGAGAACTGAGATGATGTTTTATTCATTTATTCGTTTATATACTTCCAATACCTAGCATTACCACTGGCACATAGCAGGTGTTTAATAAATGTCGGTTGTTTGAACAATCAGTACCCTTAACTGTACATTTTTGGCCCCTGACAAATAATGCTTTCTTAAAGCCTCAAATAAAATGTACAAGAGAAGGTCTAGCAGTGCAAGAGAAGATCTAGCAGTTTTGTTCATGTTTGTTGATTTCTTCTTTCTTTGATAAAAAACAAAACAAGACACCAGACCAATTCACATCTTACAGTTCCAGGAGAATAAAAAAACCCTCTAACCCAAATTCACTACTAATACATAGGTGCATCTAGTATGTTTATTTTTCTCCAAACATACAGCTACATCCTGGCTCAAAAGTAACATCACTGCAGCAAAGACGACATGAGCATCCACTAATTAAAGGGGTGTGGGGGGAGGCACTGCAGGGATCACTGTAAGAGCTTTGGATCCTCATTGGCTGAGAGAGGGAAACCTGCTAAGAAAGTTGGGCGTCTTTGGGGGAACAATAATGATGTCCAGTAGGACTTGGTCAACCTGGCTGGAAATTCCACAAGCAGAATGTCCTAAGCAACAGCCCCAAGCTGGGGGGATTTCCATCACTTTGAAACCATCATTACCCTTCCAGTGTGGGCAGAACAGGTTGGACCTGATCCGCCTGCGTGTTACTGCAATCTGGCTTGGCATGGGATGATACCCAAGGACATGTAATGCCAGGAGTAACCCAGCCCCATGGCGCGCGCGCGCGCGCACACACACACACACACATACACACACACACACACACGACACCCCACACTCCAACTCATACTCACTGCATCCCACACAAAACCCGCACCATCTCCCCCTCACCCGACACACGCCACCGCATTCCTGTGTGCCCAGTCACACACACAGGGAGTGCCCCCTCGCATTCTCTCACTTCCCCAGTGTGCCTGGCCCACACCCCACACCGCCCGCAGACTGCAGCCTAGCCTGGAACTGGAAGCTGGTGCGGACTGGTTTTTGTTGTATGTAACAAAGCCCCATGCACCCAGGTGCCCCGCTGGATCGGCTCCATCCATCTCTCCCCGCCCCCATCCACGAGCTCCCAGAACAAGAGAAAGCTCAGCTCTGGGAAGTGGATGCGGGGAGTGGGGGTGCACGGAAAGAGAGCTTGAGGGGTGGGCGGGGAGCGGGAGTCCGGGCAGCTTCGGGGCTCCCTCGCCACGAAGCCAGAGGGACGGCGAACTGGCCAAGGGACCGAGCTGCCCTCCCGCCCCATCGCACCCCGTCTATTCATAGAAAAAACCCCAACGCGGAGAAATCATCGACCCCCGCGCCCGCCGCGCGCCCTCCCGGCGGCTCTGGGGAGCCAGGGGCGCTCCAACTGCCCGCAACAAAGCGCCCCCCGCACAGACCTGTTCCAGGTTCTCGGCGGCCCGAGCGCAGGCAGCCGCGGCTGAGGGTTCTGCCCTTCGCCGCCGCGGACGGGAGGAGGAGCAGGAACTGGGGGATGAAGGAGGACGAGAGGGGAGAGGAGACGGTGGCGGCGGCGGCGAAAGGAGGAGGAGGAGGATGGAGGAGGAGGAGGAGGAGGAGGAGGAGGAGGAGGAGGAGGAGGAGGAGGAGGAGGAGGAGGAGGAGGAGGAGGGGGAGGAGGAGGAGGAGGCGGCGGCGGCAGCGGCTGCGTCTGCGGCCGCTGCTGAGGATGCTCCGGCGGGAGGCAGGGCCGGGCGCGCGGGGCGTGGGCTCACGTGCGCCCCGCGGCCCCGGGATGCGCGCGCGGCTGGGTGTGTGAGAGCGTCTGGGTGGATTTTGACTGTGATTATTCCAATTCCGACCTAGTCTGGAACTTGTGGTTCCTGCAGCCAGGCGGAAGTGAAACCCTTTCACTCTCCCAAGCCTGATTGTGCCGACCTGGCGATGGGGGTGGGGGTTTGGGAGCGAGGGCGGGGAGATGGGGTTCAGCACTAGGGCTCCGGGCCTGCCGTCAACGCCTGCACCTCTTTTATTCAGTCTTCTTTCTGGGTACTGGTGGCCTGCGTCCGCAAGTATCTCTGGAAAGCCTATGGCCAAAGAGAATAACAGAAAGAGACCCGGAGACCGAGGACAGTCCCCATCCACATCACATTGCATTGAGTGAGCACTCACGCTGTGCTGAGCCGGCTGTCTCCAGTACCCAGAAGGCAATTTTCTGTTCTAACTTGGGATTGACTTTCAGGAGTTTGAGGTGCCCATAACCTCATACGAGATCTACCTACACTTCACCTTTCCTCCTGTGTCTCATTCCATTGCAGTATCTCTGCACTTGTAACCAACGTGGCATCCATTCAGTTCTGTACTTTTTAGTCTGCTTACCTAGGCAGCATCATCCAGGTCTCTGGTTTCCCTGGTGTCAAGGGGTCATTTAATCCTCGTGCCACTCCCCCTCTAGGACTGGGATATTCAGTTTAGATGAAAACCAAGCCTGGCTTCCTGGGGGTCACACAGTTGAAGGTCATCATGGATCCGGTTGGAGACCCCGTTTGGCTTTGGACTCCTAAAGCTAAGATAAGGGGAAATGAATTGTGAGAAGCACAACTTTTCCCCATGATTCAATCCTTGTTGAAGCCCTTGCTAAGAACTCTGCTGAAAGTCTTCCTGCTCAAAACTTTTTCAGCATTTCACTTCGTCTTGCTAGTGGTTTATGCTTGTAGAGTACGTTGGGATTTACAAAGCACTTCCCAATAATAGGATCCCTACCATAACATCTCTGTGAATTAGGCAAGGAAAATACATTATTTGTATTTTACACATGAGTAAACAGATTCAGCAAGATTAAGTGGTTTTGCCTAATATTACAGGCTAAAGAGTGGCACACTCAGAATTGGGACCCAGATGTTCAGATTTCCAGGCCAAAGTTCCTTTTTTTTAAATTCCATCTTGGAAAAACATTTCAAACTCATCTGTTGATCTCCACATTGGAGGTAAATGGTTTAGCGCCTACACTAAGTTGAAATTACTAACAAATATTTCGAAAAAGTATTTTCAGTTAGATCCATACATTCAGGTACAACTCACAAGTTAGTGGGCAAAAAAGAGTCAAAGATTTTTGGGCCTCAGTTTCCAATCAGCAGACATAATTATTCCTTTGATTCTGTTGCCAGCTACTGCAAGCGTAATTTGAAATGAAGGTAGAGAAAGGACAATACAAAGAGGGCTTATTTGAATTTCCTGAGGTGATAATCTTGTGAATGTTTCCCCCACAAGCTAGATCTGCATCCTCTAAGTCATGAGAGTGAATCATTGTTTGCCACCAAGGGAGGAAACCTGTCTCCCACACAGCAGCCTGGGCAGTCCCAGGAGCGTGCAGATGGATATCAAGCCAAAGAAACAGGTGAGTGCAGCAGGTAAAAGCTCCACTCTGGAGTCAGACCCAGCTGGAAAATCCTGGGGAATGACTCCTTATCAATGACCCACCTGTCAAATAGGTGTAGAGGTGTGAGGACAAAAGGCAGTGCAACAAGTGTGTGAGGCAGAGCGAGGCTCCATAAATGATAGGTATTATTATTCAAGAAAAGCGACAAGTGCCTCCATGGGCCTTTCTCCATTAAAGGCAGAATTCCTTTATTACTAGTAAGACCTCGACATCGAGCGAACGCAGAGAAAGAGATGTCTTTGCTCCAGGATTGGAGAGATCAAATGCTCATGATGGGAGGTAGGCATGATAAACAAATAGAGATGAGGAATTCTCTGTAACTACTGAGGACCAAGCATGGAACTGAGAAGAGAAGAGGATCCGAAGAGGATGATGAAGAGGCCATGCAGGATTGCGCAGGGGATTGTGACCCAGATTCTTGCTATACTCATGGTTATCAGGACATGCCTGCTAGCGGTTTTGTAACAATGTACATGATTTCCTCGGAAGGGGAGTTTTGGCTCCTCTGAACAAGTATCTGTTTATCAAAAGACCTAGGAACTGCCTGGGTGGCTCAGTCGTTAAGCGTCTGCCTTCGGCTCAGGTCATGATCCCAGGGTCCTGGGATCGAGCCCCGCATAGGGCTCCCTGCTTGGTGGGAAGCCTGCTTCTCCCTTTCCCACTCCCCCTGCTTGTGTTCCTGCTCGCTCTCTCTCTCTCTCTCTCTCTCTCTCTCTGTCAAATAAATAAATAAAATCTTAAAAAAAAAAAGACCTAGGAAAGAATTCCATTCAGAATATATCAGAGATACCTGCATCTTCCGTCCAGTCAGGGACTCCCTGTTCTGATTTGGTACCAGAGACTATCCCCGTTTGAGCCTTGACAAGCACAGAGAGATTGAGTCATAACAATGCTCAGAGCCAAGGTGCAGAAAAATGGTGAAGGAGATGAAATTTGTCTCCGACACACTTCCAGTCTCTCTGCGTTGCATGCTTTCCTTCGTACTTCTAATATCTGGACATCAAAATCCCTGCCTTTCCCAACTGGGGAAAAAGTGACCTGACCTCTTCGTTTACAAGAAAGTGCCTTTGTGTGCTTCTCTTTGCAAAAGGAAGATTAGCTGGCGGAGACAACACTAAGCCCAGTGAAATGGATCACTGATGCTATATAGAAGTTCAGGCATTCTGGGTAGTAAAAATACCTTGGGTGCTCTCAAATCATTCAGTTTTCTCACCACAAATTATTTTTTTCCCTGATAACCACGTCACACGAGACAAACATGCAGAATGGTCTGTGTGATGCCAGGCACCTAAAACTGGAAATGATGCAACTGATGAATCACTGAACACTACATCTGAAACTAATGATGTACTTACTATATGTTGGCTCATTGAATTTAAATTAAAAAAAAATTAGAGGTAGGAGACGAGGCTAGGGGGTGGACAGAGTTCAGGTCTCTCCCTGAATCTTTTTCTTTATTATTGTGGTAAGAACGTTTAACAGGAGAGACCTACCCTCCTGACACATTTTTTTTTAAGTGTACAATACAGTATTAACTAGAAGCACAATGTTGTACAGCGGATCTCTGGAATTTAGTCATCCTGATAACTGAAACTTTATATCCAATGAATAGCACACCCCCTGTTCCCCCTCCTCCCCAATCTCGGGCAACCACCACTCCACTCACTGCTTCTATGAGTTTGGCCATTTTAGATACCTTATAGAAGTGAAATCATGTGGTATTTGTCCTTCCGTGACTGGCTTATTTCACTTTGCATAACATCCCCCAAAGTTCATCCATGTCCCATATGGCAGGTTTTCCTTCTTTTTTTAAGGCTGAATAATAGTCCACTGTATGGGGGCGCCTGGGTGTCTCAGTCGGTTAAGCAGCTACCTTCGGCTCAGGTCATGATCCCAGGGTCCTGGGATCGAGCCCCGCATTGGGCTCCCTGTTCAGAGGGGAGCCTGCTTCTCCCTCTCCCTCTGCCTGCTGCTCCTCTTGCTTGTGCACTCTCTCTGTCTCTCTCAAATAAATAAATAAAATCTTAAAAAAAATACTCCACCATATGTATAGTCCATCCATCCATTGATGGACATTTAGGTTGTTTCCACATTTTGGTTATGTGAATAATACTGCAATGGACACGGGAGTGCAAGTATCTCTTCAAGATTGTGATTTCAGTTCTTTTGGATAAATACCCAGAAGTGGGATTGCTGTAATTTTTTGAGGAAATGCCATACTGGTTCCCAGAGCAGCGGTACAATTTACGTTCCCACCAACGTGTAGAAGGGTTCCAGTTTCTCCACATTCTTACCAACACTTGTTATCTTTTGGTTTGGTTTGGTTTGGTATGGTTTTCGCTTTCATTTTGGTTTGATAATAGCCATCCCAACAGGTGTCAGGTGATTTCTCATTGTGGTTTTGATCTGAATTTCTCTGATGATTAGTAACGTTGAGCATCTTTTTATATACCCCTTGGCCATTTGTATGTCTTCTTTGGAGAAATGTCTACTCAGGTCCTTTGCCCATTTTAAAATTAGGTGGTGGTGGTTGTTATTTGCTCTTGAGTTGTAGGAGTTCCTTACATATTTTGGATATTAACCCCTTATCAGATACAGGATTCACAAATATTTCCTCCCATTCTCTAGGTTGCCTTTTCACTCTGTTAATTGTTTCCTTTCCTGTGCTGAAGCTTTTTAGTTTGATTCAGTCCCATCTGTCTGTTTTTGTTTTTGTTGCCTCTGCTTTTGATGTTATATACAAGAAATCATTGCCAAGACCAATGTCATGAAGCTTTTCTTCCATGTTTTCATTTTAAGAGTTTCATAGTTTCAGGCCTTATGTTTAAGTCTTTAATCCATTCTGAGTTGATTTTTAGGCATGAAACATGGTAAGGGTCCAATTTCTTTCTTTTGCATCTGGATATCCAATTTTCCCAATGCCATTTGTTGGAGAAACTTTTCTTTCCTCATTGTGTATTCCGGACACCCTTGTGGAAGATCAGTTCACCATACATGCATGAGTTTATTTCTGGACTCTCTGTTCTGTTCCATTGACCTCCATGTCTGTCTTCATGCCAATACCATACTGTTTTCATTACTGTAGTTTGGCAATATAGTTTGAAATTAGAACATGTGATGCCTCCAGCTTTGTTCTAGTCTTTTGTGGTTCCATATGAATTTTAGGATTGTTTTTTTCCAGTTCTGTAAAAAATACCATTGGGATTTGAATCTGTAGGTCACTTTGGGTAATATGGACATTTTAATGATATTGAGTCTCCTAATCCACAAACATGGGATGTCTTTCCATTTATTTATGTCGTTTTAAATTTCTTTCATTAATGATTTGTAGCTTTCAATGCACACGTCTTTGACCTCTTTGGTTAAGTTTATTACTAACGCTTTTATTCCTTTTGTTGTTATTGTAAACGGTATTTTTTTCTTAAATTCTTTTTGGATAGTTCATTGTTAGTGTGTTGAAATGCAACTGATCTCCATATATTGATATATATTTGAATATATATATATATATAAATAAATCTATCACCACACACAGTTATCTTTTTGTTTGTGTGTAGTGAGAATACTTAAGAACTACTCTCTTAACAAATTTCAAGTGTACAATACAGAATTATTAACTATAGTCACCAAGCTATACATTAGATCTCCAGAACTTATTCCTCCTGCATAACTGAAACTTTGTACCTTTTGACTGAGGTAATTTCCTTCCATTCCTATTTGTGAAGAGGTTTTTTTTTTTTTTTTTTAAATCATGAAAGGATTTTGAATTTTGTTAAATTTTGTTAAATGCTTTCTTCCTGCATCTATTGGGATCATCATGGGACTTTTATCTTTCATTCTTTTAATTTTTTTCTTCCAAGTTTTTGGTTAAATTCCAGTTAGCTAACATACAGTATAATATTAGTTTCAAGTGTAGGATTTAGTGACTCATCGCTTACATACAACACCCAGTGCTTATCACAACAGGTGCCCTCCTCAACACCCGTTATCCATTTAATCCATCCCCCCACCCACCTCCCCTCCAGCAGCCCTCAGTTTGTTCCCTACAGTTAAGAGTCTGTTTTATGGTTTGCCTCTCTTTTTTCCCCCTGTGTTCATCTGCTACATTTCTTAAATTCCACATATGAGTGAAATCATATGGTATTTGTCTTTCTCTGACTGACTTATTTCACCTTGCACAATACTCTCTAGCTCCATCCACGTCGTGCAAATGGCAAGATTTCATTCTTTTTGATGGCTGAATAATATTCCATTGTGTATATATACCACCTCTTCTTTATCCATTCATCATTCTTTTAATATGGTATATAGCACGAATTGATTTGTATATGTTGAACCAATCTTGTATCTAAGGCTTGATCATGGTATATGATCCTTTTAATGTGTTGTTGAATTCAGTGTGCTAGTATTTTGTTGAGGGTTTTTGCATCTATGTTCATCAAGGATATTGGCCTGTAATTTTCTTTTCATGTAGTATCTTTGTCTGGCTTTGTTACCAGGGTAATGCTGGCTTTATAAAATGAGTTTGGATGTGATTCCTCATCTTAACTTTCTTGGAAGAGTTTGAGAAGGATTGGCATTAATTTTTCTTTATATCTTTCATAGAATTCACCTGTAAAGCCAACTCATCCTGGGTTATTTTTGTTGTTGTTGTGAGGTTTTCAGTTATTGATTCAATCTCCGTGCTAGTTAACAGTCTGTTCAGATTTTCCATCTTTTCATGAATCAGCCTTGGTAAGGTGTATGTTTCTAGGAATTTAGTCATTTCTTCTATGTTATCCAATTTGTTGACATATAAATGCTCACAGTGCTCTCTTATGATCCTTTTTTATTTTTGTTGCACCAGTTGTAATGCCTCGTCTTTCATTTCCTATTTTATTTACTTGAGTTCTCTGTTTTGTTCTTAGTCTAGCTAAAAGTTTGTCAATTTTGTTTATCTTCTCAAAAAACCAACTCTTAGTTTCATTTATTTTTTTTTCTACTGTGCTTATACTCTCTATTTTGTTCATTTCTGTTCTGATCTTTATTATTTCCTTCCCTCTGTTAATTTCAGGCTTGGTTTTTCTTCTCTTTTTAGTTCCTTGAAGTATAAAGTTAGATTGTTTATTTGAATTCATCTTTTTCAATGTAGTCACTCATCACTAAAACTTTCCTCTTAATATTGCTTTCACTACATCTAGTAAGTTTTGGTACATTGTGTTTTCCTTTTCATTTGTCTCAAGATACTTTCTAATTTCCCATTTGATTTATTCTTTGACCCATTCATTGTTCAGCAATAATTCCATGAATCTTGCATTTTTAGAATAGGCCCTTCTTGTGAGCATATTATAATGAGCCTCTACTCAAAATAGAGTACCAGGAAATAATCTAGTTAGTGAAAGTTTCCAGTTTGTTGGGGTCCTGTTAATTAAGGCTTTACTATAATCCCAAAATACAAAAAGGATTTAAAATAATCTGACCTTTTAAAAATAGAACATAAAACCTAACCCTATTTAATCTTGCTTCCCTTTGTTTTATTGCCATGCTTCCTGTCTAAGCTGTTGACCATTACTTGGTATTAAAAAGTTTCCACAATATTTATTAACTAGTCTTTCTACTTCCATAAAGGTTTAGCCTTTTCTATAATACAAGTTTTAAAAAAAAGTTGTGGTCCCCATCCTCTAAGAACTGGAAGGAACTAAGTATTTAATTGATCATGGATTTCAATTACTGCTGTATGTAAATTAGTATAAGTTCTCTGGAGGACCAGGTGGCAATGTGTATCAACAGTTTTAAAAAATTACATGTGGAAAAAAAGTTTTCCCAGGCAATTTTCTGAATTTCATAATTGGAAACATAGTCAGGAGGACTGGTTTTCCTCTTGATTAGATGAGTTATTTCTATGGACAGATTTTTTTTTTCAGGACCCAATTTCTTGATCTACAAAATCAGGTAATAATTTTTTAACACATGTTGCCTTGCAAAACTGGGAAAGATTGAAGGCTTGTGGGGAGAGTGCTACATAATCCATGGCTTTCAGATATTGATGCTAAAGGCAATACATGGTGAATATGGGTACTAAAGCCCCTTTAAGAGTCAAATTATAAAAGAAATGGAAAATGATTAATTCAAGACTTTTTACAGTATGCATGTTAAAATAGCAAGAATAATCAACAAAAGTATATACATGAAATATATAACTTTCAAATCAACAGAGAGAAAAATGGAATTCAAAAAAGTTTAACCCAAAAGAATTCAAGAAAAGAGAGGGAGGAAGGATGTCTGGGTGGCTCAGTTGGTTAAGTGTCTGCCTTCGGCTCAGGTCAGGATCCCAGGGTCTAGGGATCAAGTCCCACATCAGGCTCTTTGCTCAGTGGGGAGCCATCTTCTCTCTCTGCCTGCCACTCCCCCTGCTTGTGCTCTCTCTCTCTGAGAAATAAATAAATAAATAAAAATCTTTTAAAAAAAGAGAGAGGGTGGAAAATGAAACAGTAAAAGGGACAAACAAAAAGCACATAATAAGAGGGAAGGGATAAATCCAAATATATCAGTAATCATTCTAAATACAAATGGACTAAAGCCATTAATTAAGATTTTAAGGATTGTCAGAATGAAAAAAAGAACAAACTCCAGTTATTTACTGTCTATAAGAGAATACCTTCATATATATTTTAATGTAAGAACACAGAAAGACTAAATGTCAAAGGACAAAAAATATATATATTACTGGGTAAAAACTGACCAAAAGAAAGCTGAAGTAGCTATTTTAATATCAGATTTTTAAAATGTAAAGCAAAAGCATTACTAGAGGTGAAAAAAAACACTTCATAATGGAAAAAGTAAATTCAACTAGGAAGATATAACATTTCTAAATGTGTAAT
Source organism: Zalophus californianus (assembly GCF_009762305.2). Lineage (NCBI taxonomy): Eukaryota > Metazoa > Chordata > Mammalia > Carnivora > Otariidae > Zalophus > Zalophus californianus. The sequence continues at coordinate 37,679,788 of NC_045612.1, forward strand.
TGTCTGTTAACATGGCCAAAGTTTTTTTTTTAACAAAAATTGACAAATTTACAAGGAGAAATTGATAAACCCACTATCAGAGTGGGAGATTTTAACACAGCTTTCTCAGTAACTGATAGATCACGTAGGAAAAAATCAGTAGAAATAAAAGATCTGAATAGCGTAATTAACAAGCTGGATTTAATGGACACATATTGAAAATTTTTAACAGAGAATACACATTACTTTCAAGTACATTTGGAACATAATACAAAATTTGACCATATGCTAGCTTTAATAAATTTCAAAGATTTGATACCCTATCAGCCACCTACTCTAAATACATACAATTAAGTTATAATCAATCTAAAAATATGACTAGAAAAAAACTCTATGTTTGGAAACTTAAAACAACTTATTAGATAACTTACAGGTAAAAGAAAGATCATATTGAAAATCAGGTTTGGAACTGAATGTTTAGAAGTGAAAGATAATGATAATGCTGCATATCAAAACTTGGGGGATGTGCTAAAGTGATATTTAGGAAATAAATTGACTTAAAAGCTTTCACTAGAATAGAAGGACGACTCAGAATTAATCAAACATTTAATTTAAGAAATTAGAGAAAAGGGGCACCTGGGTGGCTCAGCTGATTGACTGCCTTCGGCTCAGGTCATGATCCTGGTGTCCTGGGATCAATCCCCACGTTGGGCTCCCTGCTTGGTGGGGAGTCTGCTTCTCCCTCTCCCTCTGCCTGCCACTCCCCCTGCTTGTGCTCTGTCTCACTCTCTCTCTCTGTCAAATAAATAAATAAAATCTTAAAAAAAGAAACTAGAGAAAAAATATCATAATAATCTTCAAGAAAGCAGAAGGAAATAATAGATATGAGTAAGATGAAATGAAATATAAAACCAACGCATACTACTATCAACAAAACCAAGAGTTATTTCATTGAAAAGACTAATAAAATACACAAATCTCTGGCAAGATTAATCAAAGGGGAAAAAGCACAGGTAGTGCAAATACACATTGTGGAATAAAATAAGCAGGTAAGAATTACAGATGCTGCAGAAAATAAACAGATAATAGTAAGATAATACCAAGAACTTCAGGTCAGTACATTTGAATACTTGGATTTAAAAGTTGACACATTCTTAGGAAAATATAATTTATTAAAAGTGACTTAAGAAATCGAGAATTGAAAAAGTCCTCTAACCATTAAAGACGATGAATCTGTACATAAAATTGTTCCTGCAAAAAAAGCCACCAAGCCCACAGCACTTGACAGGCTAGTTCTACCAACCATTCAAGGAAAATATCATTCCAATATTATCTAAACTCTATTTTATCTGATCAGAAAAGGAAATAAGTAACACTCCCCAAGTTATTTTGGTAACAAAACCTGACCAGGACTATATATAAGAAAGGAATGTTACAAGTCAGTCTTGCTCATGGTTATAGATGTAAAAATTATTTTTAAAAAATACTTGCAAACTAAATTCAGTGATATATGAAAAGATAATGAATATTTATCAACTCGGGTTTATCCCAGGAATGCAAGGTTGGTTTGGAGAATTAATTAGCATAACTCATCATATTAACAGATTACAGAGGAAAAAACCCATATGATAACCTTACTAATACCTAAAACACATTCAATAATATTTAAGATCCACTCATGATTTTAAAAAGCAGTTCCTTCACTAACTGGGAATAGAAGGGATCGTCCTATACTTGACGAAGGGCATTTATACCAATAACTACAGCAGACATCATATCCTTAAAGTATTTTCTTAAAGTATTCCCTTTAAGATCAGAAACAAGAGAAAGATGCCCCCTAGAACAACTTCTGTTCATCATTATACTAAAGGTTCCAGCCCATGCAATGAAACAAGAAAAAAAGAAAGATTAGAAAAAATAGAAATAAATGGTGATTATTTGAAGTTTGTGCAGTATATTTTATGGCAATCATATGCCAATAAAGCAGTTTTGAAAAACCTTTATGTCTTGATCCTGGCCTAACCTGAGCCAACCTGGTCTTATGTAATTTAAACTGACACCTCCAATACTGAGGTAGAAGTGATCCTATGACAGGAAGACCACAGCCCAGGTACTTTCACCAATATGTCTCCCTCTCTGGGAAAATGGCCCAGGTTGAGGTTAACTACTTGGTGTAGGGATAGGAACTGCTGGTAATCAGGAGTACCTTTTAAGGCCAGGGGATCTCTGCACCTATAATGGTATAGCACACACTGTGCATCAGGATGCCGTTGAAGCAAAGCTAAAAGCTCAGTTTTGCCAGGGAAATGTCATTGTTCTAGAAAAGGTAGAATTTTCACATCCATGGTTTCCCACTGAGTAGATGCCCAAGCACATACATATGGTAGCTGCCAAGGCCCCACCCTAAGAGACCCTCTGACCTGGGAGCTTTACTGTCGTTACAATCATTTGCATGTGACTGTGGCAAGTGAAACAGACATAGGCAGATGCCCCTACTCAGGAGCTCTGGCAAGGGGCTGGAATATTCTAATGCAAGAGAAATAGAGTATAACTATATGCTGGCAATATATCCTGGTAGAACTATTGATTGCCACAGTGGCCTATTCAAAACCTTGAGTGTGAGGACTTATGGTGGCCCCATATCTGCCACAATGCCAGCCAGTGATCCAGCACTTGGAGCCCTTGCACCCTGATCAAAAATTGATCTGGAAGGCCCAACAGACTAATTTACCCATTACCAACCCTCAAACACGCTCCTGACACCATTACTTGATTGATCATAAACCTACTCCTTGTTTTGTAATCCTAATACTATCTTGGTTGCAGTGGATAACCTTACCAGAAGGCCATCACAATGGGCAGTCCAGTGTGATGATTAAGAGACTGGGCTTTGGAGCTCGACAGCAGGTGTTTGAATCTAATTCTGTCTTTTGTTAGCTGTGGTCTTGGATGAGCCACTTAACTTTCCTAAGCCTAGTTTCCTCATATGTAAAATGCAGACAATAATAGTCCCAACCTCATAGAGTTGCATACAACAGTATGTGTAAAGCATTCTTTATTTCATGCTTAATTTTTATGCAAGTAATACATGAATACATTTTCATTGTAAAAAAATTAGGAAAGTTAAAAAATACATAGCACATGCACAAAAATTTGTATCTAAATATTTATAGCAACATTATTCATGACAGCTCAAGAGTGAAAATAACCCAAAGGCCCATTAAGTGATGAATGAATAAAAAGTGGTATATCCATACCATGGAATATTATTCAGCAATAAAAATAAATTACACACTGATACATGGATAAGACATGAAGACATTAGGCTAAGTGAAAGAAGCTGGGAAGGAAGGACCATATATTATATGATTCCATTTATATGAAATGTTCCAAATAGCCAAGCCCATAGAGACAGAAAGTAAATTTATGGTTATCTAGAGCTGGGCATGGAGTGGGATTGAGGGGAAATAGGGAGTGACTGCTAATGGATAAAGAGTTTCTTCTTGAGGTGATGATAATGTTCTAAAATTGGTGATGATGGTTACACAACTCTGAATATACTAAAAACCACTGAATTGCACATTTACATGTGTGAACTGTATTTTATGTGAACTCTATCTTAATAAAGCTGTTATAAAAAGTACATAGCGTATAAAGTAAATGTCACTTTTATAATCACCTGTGCCCACCTTTCCCTCCTTTTTGTAGGAACTCTAGTACATATCACCTCAGATCCTTTAAATGAGATTTCATACATATGGGTACATATACAAATATATGGTTTTTACTTTATTTTAGGAAAACATTGAGCATTTGTTCTACAACTTGCTTTCTTTATCTACCAATGGCACTCAAATTCTTTTCATGTCAGGACACATATTTCTACCTCATTCACCTAATTGCTGAATTATAGCTCAGTGTAATGAGGATGATGGATGAATCATAGTTTATTCACTAGTCTTCTTTGCTGGACACTTAGATTGTGTCCAATTTTTTGCTATTTTAAAGTTTCAGTAACATCTGTGCACATGCCTATTTGTGCACACAGAAAGTAATTTTTCTAGCAAAAATACAGTACTTCTAAAAGACTTACTGTATTGAAGAGGTGAAGTACATTAAATTTTTTTCAATTCTGTCAAATTGTCCTCCAAATGGGCTATATCAAATTACCTATGAACAAGCAGCTACTAGGAGTATCCATTTCTCCTCACCCATTGTCCATTTAGGAAATAAGTTGATGGTTTCTTATCATTGACATGAGAGAGTTTTTTATATAGTCTGGACACAAGTCATTTCTTAAATATAGGATTTGCTAAGACTTTTTTCCAGTCATTCTCTTAAGAATGTTTCTTTGAGGGGTTCCTGGCTGGCTCAGTAGGTGGAGCGTGTGACTTCATCTCGGGGTTGTAGGTTCAAACCCCATGTTGGCTGTAGAGATTACTTAAAATAAAATCTTTTTAAAAAGGACTGTTTTTTGAAAAGCAGAAGTCTTAAATTTTGATGAAGATTAATTTATTACTTTGTTCTATTAGGGATCATGTCTTTGGTGCTATACCCAAAAACTCTTCACCTAATCCAAGGTCACAAAAATTTTCTCCTGTCTTCTTTTATGAAGCTTATATAGATTTTATATTTAGGTTTGTGATCCACTTTTAATTTTTGTATATGGTTTGAAGTTCATGTTTTGCAAGTAATATCCAATTATTTCAGTAACCTCTGTTGAAAAGACTATCCTTAGTGCCCTTCACGACCTTGGCACCTTTGTAAAAAAAATTAGTTGTCCATAAAAATGTGGGCTTTATATCTCGACTCTATTCTGTTACACTGCTCTATTTTCTTTATTCCAATACCACATTGTTTTGATTAATATGGTTTAATAATATGTCTTGGAATCATTTAGGGTTAGCCCCTCAACTTTTTCATTTTTCAAAGTTATTTCGCCTATATTCAGTCCTTTAGACTTCTGTATCAACTTTAGAATCAGCCTGTCAATTTCTACCAAAAGAAAACCCTGCTGGAATTTTGATTGGAATTGCATTTAATCTATAAATCCATTTGGGAAGACTTGACATCTTAACAATATTGAGACTTCAAAATCAATGAAGAAGGTATACTTCTTCATTTAGTTAATCATCTTTATTTTCTCTCCACAGTGATTTGTAGTTTGTGGTTGTATAGGTCTTTCATATTTTTATCAGATTTATCTCTAAGCATTTCATATTTTTATGCTCTTACAGATATATATCTTTGAATTTTTAATTACTGATTGATTTATTTGATTTCTGTATGTTGATTCTCTATCTGGCAACATTGTGAAATGTGATTAATTTTAATAGATATTTGTAGATTTTATCAAATTTTCTAAACAGATAATCACATCATCTGCAAATAGACAGTTTTATTTTTCTTCTTTTCCAATCTAGATAACTTTTATATCTTTTTTTCCCCCTATCTGCACTATCCAGAGGACCAGTACAATGTTGGATAGAAGTGGAGAAAACAGACATCCTTGCCTCATTCCTGATCTCGTGGAAAAAACACTGCCTTTCATCATTAGATGCGATGTCGTATGTAGGCTTTTTAGATGCATTTTTCCAGGTTAAGGAAGTTCACTTCTATTCCTGGTTTTATTGGAAGTTTTTAAAAAAAAATCAGGAAAGGTTGTTGGATTTTGTCAAGTGCTTTTTCTTCATGTATTGAGATGATTATATGGTTTTCTCCCTTAGTTTAGTAATGTGGTGAATTCCATTGATTTTTTAAAAAATATTATTTTATTATGTTATGTGTTAAACCAACCCTGCATTCCTGGAGTAAGTCCCACTTGGCAATGATGTTTATACTTCTAATAGAATGTTGGATTTGATTTGCAAATTTTTTAAAGACATTTTTTCTGTCTATATTAATGAAGAATAGTGATTGGTAGTTTTTTTAAACATCTTTTTCTGGTTTCGGTATCAGGGTAATGCTCATAGAATGATGATTTGAGAAATGGTACTTCTTCAATTTTCTTGAAGAAAATTTGTAGTGGATTTGGTATTATTTCTTCCTTAAATATATAGTAGAAGTGAAGGTACCTGGGCCTGGAAATATATTGATGAGAAGGCTCTTAACTACAGATCTGATTTCTTTAATAGATTTATGACTATTCAGATTATGTCTTCTTGAGGGAGCTTTGATAGTTTGTATCTTTTTTTAAAGTAATCTCTACACCCAACATTGAACTCACAACCCCGAGATTAAGAGTCACACTCTCCATGGACTGAGCTAGGCAGGCAGCCTTAGTTCGTGTCTTTTAAGCAGTCTATCCACTTCATCTAAGTTGTCAAGTTTATTGGCACAAAGCTATTCATAATATTCCCTTATTACCTTTTCAACATTGGCAGAATCTGTTTCTGTGCCCCTTCTCATTTTTGATATTAGCAATTTGTGTCCTTTTTTTCTGAAAAGTCTGGCTAGAGGCTTATTAATTTCTTTGATTTTCTCAGAGAACCAGCTTTTTCTTTCATTGTTTTTTGCTATTGTTTTTCTCTTTGATTTACAGTTTAGTCTTCATGGTTATTTTGTTCATAATTATTTTGCTTTTATTTTTCCAGTTTTTTTTTAATGTGGAAATCGAGATCATTGATTTGAGATCTTTCTAACCTACTTCTAGCTACAAATCACAAATTCTGATATGCTGTGTTTTTATTTTCACTCAATTCAAAATATTTTCAAATTCCCCTTTTGATCTTTTTGACTCATGGGTTATTTAGAAGTGTTTGTTCAGTTTTTAAATACATGTGAAATTTTCTTAAATGGTTTTGTTATTAATCTCTAATTTAATTCCGTTGTGCTCAAAGTATATTGTGTCACTTGATTCCTTTAAAAATTTATTGAGACTTGTTTTATGTTCAAGAATATGATCTATCTTAATAAATGTTCCATCTGCACTTGAGAAGAATGTGTCATCTGCTGTCATTGAGTAGACTGTTCTATATATGTCAACCAAGTCAAGATCATTGATCGTGTTGCTCAAGTCCATTATGTCTTTGCTGATTTTCAGTCTCCTTTTTCTATTAATTATTGAGAGAATATTGAAGTCTCCAATGGTATTTGTGGATTTTCCTATTTCTCCTTGTAGTTCTATCACTTTTTGTTTCATGTATTTTTTAGAGGCATAAACATTGAGGGTTGTCATGTCCTTTTGAAGAATTGACCCCTTTATCATTATAAAATAACCTTCTCTATCACTGATAATAGTATTCTTCACTTCGAAATTCATCTTGTCTGATGTTAACACAGCTGTCAGCTTTCTTTTGTCTAGTGTTAGCATAGTATGCCTTATTTCATCCTTTTACTTTTAACCTATTTGTGTCTTTATATTTAAAGTGTGTATGTTGAATGCAGCATATAGTTCACCTTGCCTTTTTAAGTCCAGTCTGACAATCTCTGCCTTTTAGTTTATAAGATTAAACCATTTACTTCTAATATGATTATTGACCAGGTTAGTTTTAAGTGTATCATCTTACTATTTGTTTTCTAATTATCTCATCTGTTCTTTGTTCCCCCTTTCCTCTTTTTCCACCTTCTTTTGAATTCATTATACATTTTTAATGATCATATTTTATCTCCTTTGTTGGCTTTTTAGTTATAGCTTTTGTTTTGTTATTCTAGAAATTGATTCAGGGTTTATAGAAAATATTTTTTAAGTTATACAGTCTACCCTTAAGTGAATTTATACCACTAACATTTTATTTCTTCCCTCCCAGCCTTTATGCTATTATTGTCATACATTTGACTTTTGCTTACTTATAAACCTGACAATTCATTTTTACTATATTTGTTTAAAGAATCAGTTATCTTTTAAAGAGATTTAAATAATATAAAAAACATATATATTTACCCAGGTACTCATTTTCAGTACTCTCATGCCTTTGTGTAGATCCATATTTGCATCTGGTGTCATTTTTCTTCTGCTTGAAAGATATATTTTAACATTTGTTATAGGTGGGATTGCTGGTGATAAAAATCTTTCAAACTACTGTATGTCTGAAATGTCTCTATATCAACATCCTTTTTATTTTTTTAAATATTCATCCAAACATTTATTGAATGAATTACATTGTCAAAGAAACCAGTGATTAATGAAAATCCTGCTTTAAAAAGCTTACAATCTAGTTGAAAGAACAGCCAAAGATATCATAATATAAAAAAGTATAAGGCAAACACTGTTACGTTATAAAACAAAGCCTTGTAATAGCAGAGAGAAAACAATTTTGACTAGAAAAAGGGAAACAAAATTCAACCAAAGCTTCAATTTTGACTGGTTGGATTTAGGGAATAAAATAAGGATGAAGCAAGTCACCTGCATGGCATGTTCGGAAAATGCTAAGTAGTCCAGTGTGGCTAGAACACAGGATGAATAATCACTCAGGAATAATTTAACCTAGTTGTATTTCTTTAAACTTAATAAATTATAAATATTTAAGATATTTTCTTGGCTTGCCTAGTATCAGTTCAGGATGTTTCCAATGTGTTGATTTCTAAATATATTTGGGGACTCTACCCAACTTTATTTCTTAGTTGGATTATTATAGGGTCTCTTAACTAATCTTGCCAATATTGTCAGTCCTTTCTGTATCTTCTATATTCTGCTGTCAGCTTTTTTACTTCAACTTGTAGATCTACCTATATCATCCACTCACTACTTAACTTTCCCAGCTCAGAAATCTGAAATTACTCTTGAATACCTATAGAATAAAGCTGAGCTTGTTACCATATACGATCAACATCCTTTTTTTTTTTTTTTTTCGATCAACATCCTTTTTAAAAGATACTTTCTCTGGATATAGAACATTAGGTTGACAGTTCTTTTCTTTCAGTACTTTAAAGGTACTGTTCCAGGGGTGCTTGGGCTGTGCAATCGGTTAAGATTCTGACTCTTGGTTTTGGCTCAGGTCCTGATCTCAGGGTCATGGGATTGAGGCCCAGGTTGGGCTCTGCACTGAGCACAGTGTCTGCTTGAGATTCTCTCTCTCTCCCTCTGCCCCCCTCCCGGCCCCTGTTCATGCTTGCTCTCTCTCTCAAATAAGTAAATAAATCTTTAAAAAAAATTTTAAGAATAAAGATACTGCTCCATTCTCTTCTCACCTATACCATTTCCATTTTTTTAAAGTAGGGGCTTGACACTTTGGAAAACAGTGTGGAGGTGCCTCAAAAAAATTAAAAATAGAGCTACCCTATGACCCAGCAATTGCACTACTGGGTATTTACCCCAAAGACACAGATGTAGTGAAAAGAAGGGCCATATGCACCCCAATGTTCATAGCAGCAATGTCCACAATAACCAAACTGTGGAAAGAGCCGAGATGCCCTTCAACAGATGAATGGATAAAGAAGATGTGGTCCATATATACAATGGAATATTACTCAGCCATCAGAAAGGATGAATGCCCAACTTTTACATCAACATGGATGGGACTGGAGGAGATTATGCTAAGTGAAATAAGTCAAGCAGAGAAAGTCAATTATCGTATGGTTTCACTTATTTGTGGAACATAAGGAAGAGCGTGGAGGACATTAGGAGAAGGAAGGGAAAAATGAAGGGGGTGAAATCGGAGGGAGAGATGAACCATGAGAGACTATGGACTCTGAGAAACAAACTGAGGGTTTTAGAGGGCAGGGGGTAGGGGGATGGGTTAGCCCGGTGATGGGTATTAAGGAGGGCACGTACTGCATGGAGCACTGGGTGTTATATGAAAACAATGAATCGTGGATCACTACATCAAAAACTAATGATGTATTGTATGGTAACTAACATAACATATTAAAATAAAATTAAAAAAAAAAGTAGGGGCTTGAACTCCCGACCATGAGATTAAGACCTGAGCTGAGATCAAGAGTTGGATGCTTAACCAACTGAGCTACCCAGGTGTCCCTCACCTGTACCATTTCCAGTGATAAATCTACTGTCATTTTTGTTTTTGTTCCTTAGTACATTACTTGTCTTTTTTCTCTGGCTACTTTTAAGATTTCCTCTTTATCACTGGTTTTGATAAGTTTAATTAGGATGTGGCTTGGTATAGTTTTCTTCATGTTCTGTGTGTGGGGGATTTTCTGAGCTACTTGAATCCAGTGTTTATATAGTTCATCAAGTTTGGAAAATTTTCAACCATTGTTTCCTCAAATGATTTTTCTGTTGTCTCTTTGCTCTCCTTTGGGGGACTCCAATTACTCATGTATTTGACTGCCTGAAGTTGTCTCACAGCTCACTGATGTGTCTTGCAGTATACTGATTCTTTTTCCCTATTTTTTTTGTTTTTCATTGTAGATAGTTTTCATTGCTATATTTTTTAGTTTACTAAGCTTTTCTCCTGTAATGTCTAATCTGCTATAAATCCTATCTGGTACATTTTTAATCTCACATATTATACTTTTCATATCTAAAGTTCTGTTTGAGTCATTTAAAAAAATCTTCCATGTCTCCAATTAACACTTTGAACATATGGACTACAGTTAAAGTAACTTTTTAATGTCCTTGGTAATTCTAATATCTGTGTCAGTTCTGGGTTGGTTTTCTTTTTTTTTAAGATTTTATTTATTTATCTGACAGAGAGAATGAAAGAGCACAAGCAGGGGAAGCAGCAGAGGGAGAGGAAGAAGCAGTCCCCCTTCTGAGCAGGGAGCCCAATGTGGGACTCGATCCCAGGACCCTGGGATCATGACCTGAGCCGAAGGCAGACGCTTAACCGTCTGAGCCACCCACGAGCCCTCTGGATTGGTTTTCAATTGATTTATTATTCTCATTAGTGGTTGAATAATATTACACTGTATGAATGTACCGTAATTTATTTAGCCAATCCAGCATTGATAGACATTAAGTTCTTTCCAGTCTTTTACTAATACAATTAATGCTATAATGGACATCCTCATATTTATGCTGTTGTGCAAGCATATCAATAGGATAAATTTCTGAAGTCACATTGCTGAGTTTGAGTATGTGCACTTTTTAAAATTATTTATTTCATTTATTGGAATTTTTAATTTGATAGTCATTCTTCCTTCTACTGAGGATTTGGTTCCATTCATGCAAGTAATATCTGGAGCAGGCATAATCTCAGCATCTGTCACTGGGTACCTTTGGTATCCAGTCAGACATCATGCATTTGGTTTGCCCACTCTGACCTGCTTGGTGATATTCCTCTTGCCTTTCCTAGTTTTCCCCATTTGGCACTGCCCCTTAACATCTACTGCTTTCCTAAGACTCCCTTGCACGACCACTCATTTTAGATAGAGTTTTCCTTTGGACATAATTTTGCTATTTCTTCTCTCAAGGTCCATGACCAGGGACATTGGAAAGAAGTATCTCTGGTTTCTGATGCCTGTCTTGCAAGACTAACTCACTGTGTTACTCTCCTTTCCAGCCTCCACATTATGGAAAGAGCATCAAACAGCATTTAGAGGGCAACTTTCTTCTTGGTCATGGATTCAGGGCTGCATGCTTATCTATCAGCTACCAGGAGGAAGTTTTGGTCACTGTGCTGGCACATGCCCTAGCTTGATAGAGATCCATGCTACCAACTTTGGGTTACAAGTGCTGCTATATATGAAGGCACTCACTGATCTAGCACATGTCTTTCTTGTCTTTCTTGTCTTTCTTGTCTCCTGCATGCCTAGAGACATGGGTGAGTGAAGTTAATGCCTCTTGTAAGTTCAGAAATTATCTGGGTCTCTTAACTAATCTGAGAAATATATTTGGTGGCCCAGCTTGCAAAGGGGAACCAATGCACTCTGTCACTACACTGAGGATAGAATAAACTCAGGGCCCTTACACTGTGTGGTAGACCAAATCTTAATCAAATGAACCCAGATGTCCACTCAATCCATACTCATCAGTATGGATACACATCAGTGTGAATTGAACCACCACCAGTGAGTTTTTCTGATTAGGATACCCTTGACCCTTAAGATCACCTCATATGTAAGTATATAGGAGGGTGTAACTGGACACTGCTCCTTATCACCCACTGCGCAACCCCACTTGGTTCTTGACTTTGCTTTCCTGGAACCTGAAGACCTAGCCACTGATACAGGGAAAAATCTTAATGGGCTAGCTATAGCAAAGAATGGTGGCATGTGGGGTGGATTCACACAAAGCAGGTAGCTGGAGTCAAAAACTTATGATATTGATAATGTTCATTACTTTAAAGTGTCCTATATGGTGCATGTTTGTGTTTGTCTCCCATGTTGATACTCTCCTCAAGGACCCAGAATTTTTCAGCATACATCATGTCCTGACCTTCAGCATTCTGGTAGCTTACAGGTCCTTATGTCCAACATGGCATGGGGGAGTATAGAAAGCAGTGGGCTGGAAGTCATAACTACTGTAAAAATACGTATTTCTGGCTGGATAAATGTGATGAGTTGTGGGAAAACTCAGGCATAGTAAGGCAGGGAAACCAGTGTAATGTTAGCAAATTAAGTTAGCTAAAAAAGGTGAAACAGCGGAGGTACTCCTCTAGTTAGTTTTTGGTTGGTATTCTCAATCTGACCTCTATATCTATCAGCAATAGGCAGTTGACAAATAGATACTAATGTGAAGGGCCTTGAGCAGGGCCCTCCAAAATTGGGATGACAATTGAAGGCAATAAACAGAGACCAAATAGCTGAATAATTTGGAACCAGGAGATTCTTTTGATAAAATAATCATAATTGGAGTAGATATAGAGCTGGTACTGAGTATGCAATGAATGATATTTTTTTCAGGGCATCTGCCACTACAAGGACTTTGTGGAGTTGTGAAAAGGGAATATGCTAGAAATAATTTACTATAAAATGGTATCTGGGAGGTGTTTGGAGATCTGAAGTGGATAAAGAATTCTCTTGGATCTACTAGTCTACTCTTTGAGTTGGAAGCAGCAATCATAAGTGATGACTCATTGAAGACGTTGTGTTAGAGAGGGAGCCACTACTAAAAACCATGTTTAAGGTCTTGACTTCAGTGGACCACAGTAGTCAGCAGGGTGGGGTCATGGTACAAGAGAAGTACTTGTGTGTGAGCCTCTGCACCTGGGAAATATGATCACCCACTCTAATAGAGTAAGCAATTCCAACGTTCTCTGCCTCTTGGGGCTGTCATTGCATGGGCCTGAATCTCATCCAGGTGCAGTCATAAGTAGGCATCCAACTGCAGCCTAGTCTGGATCATGCCAGTTAGTTGTAGAGTGTGGTGGTGTAGAGCTTGATGTCTAAGAGATCTGAATCCAACAACTAACTCTTCAAACTTAGACAAGCCACTTAATCTCTTCAAACATTAGTTTCCTTATCTCTAAAATGGTGGTGATAATAGTACTGACCTCAAAGAATTTTTCTGAGTATTTAAATGAAACAATTTGTGTAAAGCATTTATCCCAGTGTTTGGAGCACAGGTTTAACATTAGTTACTATTTTGCTTGGGACTGGATAAACCAGAAGGTCTGTTGAAGAATCTACCAGAGTGAGGCTGCCTCCATCTTTCTGCCTTACTCCAGTTTTTTCTGAGGTAATATTGGATCCCTCCTTCCAAACAAATGGAGCTCTAGAGCACTGGATTTAAACTAGTATATATTGCCACTGGAACCTGTACTGTCCACAGGGATAAGACTGAGCTGGACTGCAGCCTGGGGAGAATGGAACACAGTTGGGCAATTCAAAATGCAGATTTCTGGGGAGAAATTGAAACCAAAGCCACAAGAAAAGTCAAATCTAGATGTCGGTCCAAATAAGCAGGGTAGAGCAAAGGAAATCTGTGATCCAGGCTACCGAGTGGAAAGTGGGAAAATTACTTAAGAGCTAGAGAGGGCTTGGTTACAATTCGACTCCACCATATTCAAGGTGAATGGCCTTGATCATCTTAATTAAATGTGGTTTATATTTTGTCTCAGCCATTTTTTAGCTGGTGGCCTTGAAATGAATTATTTATATTTCTGTTCTACAGTTTCCTCCTCTGTAACAATAGAGATAAAAAGAACATGTGGAGTCTTAGAGTGCTTGCAAGAATGAAGTATGGTCATCTCCATAAAGTGCTTAGTATATGTGCCAGGTGCACAACAAGTTCTCGATGAATGTTAGTCATTGTTGTTAAACAGAGTGTGGAGGAGAAGCCTGGGAGAATTCCCCGAGTTGTGGAGCATTCACACAAACAAGTTTTATAGGGTGCCTTTGACCACAGCATAAGGAGAAGGAGCTAGAATGGGCACTGACTCAGCTCATATAGCCAGTATCCTCCCAGGTGTCCTGGCTGCCTGATATATAAAAACTACAGATAGGAACAGTTCAAAATGGGGCCCACTATATCCACCATGGAGATGCTGAACTACTCAAAAAATATAACCCTCTACATCTTGGAAGGCTGAGCTGCTGGGTCTGTCTCAGTTGTCCTAGCCTATTGTAGTAAATGAGTATCAGGCATGGGTGTTGGATACCCTTGAGTAAAGCCTCTATTTTTAGGTTTGCCTTGATGGCTAATGGTCCTTACATCTTCACAAAGGTGGTGGAACACAGGCAAGGTTGTTTCCTTCCTGGAGAAGCAGGCATAGAAAAGGACAGTGGTGTAGCCAGGGTCCTCTCAAGTTAGATAGGTATCCATAGTTGTTTTTGATGGCTTTGGTTTCAATGGTGTATGGCCATCTAGGCTTAGGATGCCAGGGTGAGGTCAGAAATGAGAAGTGGCTCCAGTTGCTAGACTATGACCTTAATAAGAACCAGATAAACCCTTCTCTTTCTTGAGAAGGTTGATCTGGAGTAAGTGTGGTAAAAAGGGGTAGAAGGCAGCAGTGATACTCCACAAACTTCAGGTATCAACAGACCACTTTGATTGACCAGAGGGGTCCCAATCTGGTATGGTCGGCACTTTGTTAGGCACCATGTAGACAACTTGGGTGGCCAGGCCTTGGTTTAAGAAAGTCACCTCTGGACTTTTCGAGGTCTTCTCAGAGGTGGTGCTGTTTCAGATGGCTCAGAACTGCCCAGACCTGAGGTTCTTTTGAGGTCAGATCATGGGAATAAATTAGGATATCCTCCAGGTAGATAACAAACCTCCTGTTGAGGTGGTACAAAATCAGGGGTCAGCAAACTGTGCCTCATGGGTCAAGATCAAGCCACTCCTTGTTTTTGTTTGGCCCACAAGCTAAGAATAGTTTTTATAGGCAAATATTTGCAATTGATTTAATGGTAGGAAATGCTAACTTTGAAACCCAATTAAGTAAAATGTTATTCCAAAAAAGATTTCCAATTTCTCATTGGTAGGTCTGTATTATCAAAAATTATACACGATCATTATTATATTTGGAATTTTGTCAGTAAAATTTTGTGGAAATTCTTTTTCTTTCTTATTATAAAAGCATCTACATAATATCTTGAATTTGCTCTCAGCCCATATAAAGCTTAAAGTATTAACTATCTGACCCTTCACAGAAGAAAAAGTTTGCTGACCCCTGTATAAGAGAATAAAAGTAATAATAAATAATGCTAGCTAATATTTATTGTATGTTATACGCTCAGGCAACATTCAGAGTTTACGTAGATTATCACATTTATTCCTCAGAGTAACCCTATTGCCATCATTATAATTATGTTCATTTCATAGTCATTAATATGAAAGAGGAGAAAATTTATGTGATCTGACCAAGAATGCAGAAGTGGTGGGGCCAGGATCTGAATTCACAGCCTACCTCTGGAATCCACGCTGTCCAACACTGAGCTATTTACATAATGGATCAGGCATCACTCAGGTCCAAAAGCGGAGTAACACATTCAGACTGGCCAAGGCACGTGGAGAAAGGGCAGCCTCCACTTCTCATTCTCTCTGTCAAAGATGTAGGCCTCCCAGAAGGCGACCCTGTGCTCTGAGAGGTCAGTGATCAGAGGAGTAAGCATCTTATAGCTGTAGGAATCCTGGCAGAAATGTAGCAGCCTGTTTTTCTTCCTCACAAGGAGCACCAAAGCTTTTGTGAGGGTTAGGAGGCTTGGTGCATCTCTCCCACAAATCATCTTCTGTAGACATTCAGGAGGCCTGGGTGTTGGAATCTAAGGGGTATGTGTTTGGCAGAGAATGAGCCCTGGATACTGGGATGATCTCCCAGTCGCATTCATAAGAAGACCGCAATTATTCTTCCTTCATGCTCCCAAATGCTTCTTGGCCCATGTGTTCAGGTGACAGATGAGTTAGGCCCCAGAGCATAACACGGAGTCAAGCAGAGGATATGGATTTTCCAAGTGACAGGAATGGGATGGTGGTGAGGGAAGTAAGTTTTGGTTTTCCAGCCAGCAGACGCCAAGGACCAAGAGTAATTCTCTCTGAGAAGCTGAATTAGTAGAGACTTAACACCTCTGGCCTAAGAAATTTGAGGCTTTCTAGGCCCACTCTAGTTACTGGAGATAACTTGGCAGAGACAGCAGGTCAGAGTTTTGAAGAATGCCCCTGGAGCTCTTAAGGTGAAGGAAGACTTATCTCCAAGTCTTCTTTATAATGGGTTTTAATATTTTTGAGTCAGAGAGACACAACTTCAGGCCCCCAAGGCTACTCCAGCAGATTTCAGTAGCTCATTCAATGCCCCAAACACAACTTACATGGCCTTCTTCTGGCCTCACCACCAAACCAGCAGCCTTCAGTATTCCCTTATAGCAACAACTATGCGCAGCAGCCTTCAGTATTCCCTTTACAGCAACAACTATGCGCAGCAGCCTTCAGTATTCCCTTTACAGCAACAACTATGTCCAGCAGCCTTCAGTATTCCCTTTACAGGAACAACTATGCCCAGCAGCCTTCAGTATTCCCTTTACAGCAACAACTATGCCCAGCAGCCTTCAGTATTCCCTTACAGCAACAATATGCCCAGGAGGGAGAGATCTATATGCCTTATGTCACAGTTACCATGGACTTCAACTCTGACTCACTTTCCTCATAGGACCCCAACACAACAACAATAATAACAACAAAGGCTTGGTAGAGCACTTAGTATGTCCCATGCACTGTTTTAAGTAACATGTGTATGTGTGTGTGTGTTCTACAAAACTGGCTCATTGCTTCTCTGTCTCAGGGGCCCACCCGGCATAGCCACCACTACTCTGTCCACCCCAGGATCTTCTATCTTTACAGGCTACCTTGAATACAGATTTGGAACCAGGCGCATTTGTATCTGAGTCCCAGCTCTGTTACTTTATTGGCTATAGGACTTTGGACAACTTACATAAGCACTCTGACCCTGTTTCCTCATCTAGCAAACAGGGAATAACAGTAGCTCCTACTTCATAGGGTTGTTGTAAGGATTGGATTAAAGACATTAATATATCTAAAGCACTCAGGGGATGGCTGGGTGGCTCAGTCAGTTAAGCGTCTGCCTTTGGCTCAGGTCATGATCCCGGGACCCTAGGATCAAGTCCCACATTGGGCTCCTTGCTCAGTGGGGAGCCTGCTTCTCCCTCTGCCTGATGCTCCCCCTGCTTATGCTCGTGTGCTCTCTCTCTCTGTATCTGTCAAATAAATAAATAAAATCTTTTTTTAAAAGCTTAAAAAATAAAATAAAGCACCCGGAACTGTGCCTGGTACATTGTAAGCTCTCAACACATACTAGTTCTTGTTATTACGGTGCGTAAGATACTATGTCAGGCATAGATACTAGCTTATCTCCTTGGAAGTATTTCCTACCAGACTGTAAGCAATAGTGTGCTGATAGTTGCTTAACAATTAGCTCTCCTGGGAAAGAAAAGGCAGGGCGCGGGGGTGGGGGGGACGCCCTGATTTAGAGTTTAATGATGTATGTGAAATAAATACTTTGAGCATGGACAATGTCAGGTTATTAACATGATGTCACTGAACCAGAGCTGGGGAGGAATGTTATCATAAGTGACTTGAAGGGAGAGCCCTGTGTTTAGCACTGAGAGTTTTAGCACCCAGTGTCCCACATCTGAAGTAAACTGGGATGGTAGGTCACCCTAGGCTGACTCTAGTTATTTAAGTAGTAGACCCAGTTCCTAGCACAGTGCTGGGCATAGAGTAGCTGTTCAAGAAATATGGATGAATTGCATGACGGCTGGGCATTTTGTAAGATACAGAGCAGTAGGTACTCCCTGCTCTCGCTCATGTCTGGTGGCCCAGCCCATGGATTTGGGCTTCAGACACTGGCTTTGCCACTGAATAGCTGCTCCTAGCCTCCATTTCACCATCTGCAAAATCAGGGCAAAAGGACTCACCTCCTAGGAGTGCTGGGTGTGTTAAATAAGGTGAGGAGTGAGAAAGTGCCAAGGGCACTTTCTGATTCGTAGTAATTGCTCAGTAAATGCTAATTAACAAACAGCTCCCAATTGTGCTCTTCTATTTATTTCCTTCAGGCCTTACAATTGGTGATTTCTTTCACCCTTCTAGTTTCTTTGGACTCATTGCACTTGGATTTAAAAGAAAAAAAAAAGAGGTATAGCCAAGTATTGGAGAGGGACAACAAGCTAGAAGGCCCAGAGTGGGATTTGCTCTGGGAGTCAAGCCCTACATGGCTTTGGCAGAGTGGGCAACATCCGGGGTAATCTCTGGGGCCTCCCTCCCAGACCCCCGGGGCACCCGTGGGCACGAAGAACCCTTATCACAGATCTCTCCCATCCGCTGCCAAGTTGTTTGAGAAAACAGGTCTTAAAGGGGCCACACCTTAAAATTTGTAAGCCTGGGGGTGCCTGGGTGGCCCAGTCTGTTAAGCGACAGACTCCTGGTTTTGGCTCAAGTCAGGATCTCCGGGGTCATGGGATGCAGCTCCGCATCCAGCTCTGTGTTCGGTGCAGAGTCTGCTTGAGATTCTCTGCCTCTGCCCCTCCCCCCTCAAATAAATACATAGAATCTTAAAAAAAATTTATAAACCTACATCGTAGGTTTTAAAAAAAAAGTGAACAAAGATTAAGGACTTGTGGGAATAAACCATGGGATCCCAGAATTCAGGAGAGATGAGAGAAATGGAAAGAGAAAATGAAAAGCAGCCAAAGACACACTTCTCAACTAATTCTCAGCTTTGCTGAAAGCTGGCCCTGTTGACACAAATACAGAGCTTTCGTTTTTTTAGCAAGAAGTACTTTTCTGAAGAGCAAAGAAAAAAAAAATCTCAACTCTCCAGAGTTAGCAGACTGCGCCGCTGAAATGAGATCCGACATGTGACTCATACCCAAGCTAGGGGAACATCTGGAAATCTGCTTGCCACCCTTTCTTTGCTAGAGTAAATGCCTACCAAATGAGGAGACCCCAGCCCAGAAGGAGAAGAAAGATGTTTCTCGAATCAAATCCTCCTCACCCCACTGCCTGCCATATGGCATGTGCTAACTGGAATGAGAGCACGTCCTGTTTGAGGATGTGACATGGAGGCTTCTCTCTAGCCTCTGCCTGTCAGTTCCCGGGGTCCCCTGGGATGAAAATACAACATTCACTGTAAAAGCAGCAATGCCTTACTGTGTAATGTCGGAAGAAATTACAGAGCAGGAACAACAGCTAACATTGCTCCCATTTATCGAGGGCTCGCTATACGCTGGGCACCTTAGAGCAGGTCTGATTCAATCCTCACAACAACGCTAGGAGATACCGTTCCCATTTTACAGAAGAAGAAAATGAGGCTCAGTGGAGGGAGAGCGGCAAAGCTGCTTAAGGTTGTACCACTGGCAAGCAGCGGATGTGGGATTTGAAGTCTGGCTAGTCTGACCCTACAGTCTAGCTACTTCGCTATAATGCTCTCCTTCTCCACCATGTCAACCCAGGGAGCTCTTTTCCCCACGCTCTCTGGGAGCCTGGTCCTACCCTTCATATATGGTGCTAACAGTGTACTCTCCTGGGCACAGAGGAAAGAATTAACATTCTTCAGCTTCTTTCTGGATTAGCTTCCATGGCTAAAAATAAGGCTGGGAAAGTCCCAGCATCCACGCTTTGGGCTACAGGCTAGCCAGGGCCACCACAAATAGATGCATATTTCTCGCATTCCGCAAATGCCCCCAGCCAAGTGGGAACAGGGGGTGAGTTGGAACTGAAAGCCCGTCCTCTGCTTGTCAGGCTAGTGGAAAGGGGCTCTTCGGTAATTTGCCCACCCAGGGGAAGCGTCTCGATCATTTGCACCAAGGCACACTATGGGTTAGCGTGGAAACAGAAACAGCTCAGTGGCGTGCTGATATTTGCTCTGTCAGAATGAAGTCCCGGTGGTGGAAAGGCTGCCTTTGTGAATCGGTAAGTCTGCACTCCATCCCTCTTCAGGCTGCAGCCTTCTGATTGTCCCAGCTGTGTCCCTCCGCTTTTTTTTTTTGCTCTGAGCAATTCAACATCTCTCTCCGGGCCAGGGTCTCCACAAGCACATATGGCATCACTGAGTGAATGACAAATGGCAGCCTCATCGGGAGGACAAACTAGGAGAAAGATGCCCCTTCCCTAGGGCTGATGCAGCCCCAAACCAGAGCACACAGCATGGGAAATGGGGGTGCAGAATGGTGTTCAGCTCCCACTCGCCTCCCCTCTCCCCAGCCAGGTGTCCTTGTGGGGGAGAGATCTACTTAATCTTCTGCAGTGGCCCTACTCCAGCTGCGCCAACCCACACGGGTCTCTTCCCCTTTTGACTTCCACATACACATCCTGTATTTGAGACCTAGAAAATAGAATTACTTTGAAATCGGGCCTGGACTATTCTCCAGCTGGATATTACGGCTATTGAGAGGAAGACTGATCAGGGATCTATTACTATACTCCTCACAGCCCCTAGCACTGATCTGGGTGTCTAGGAACTCGTCAACAAACACATAGAGAAACAGAATTGTGGGGTGTTTGTGTGTGTGGCAGGCGGGGGCGTGATCACACAAAACCCGGAATAGTTTCTGCCCAGAAATGATGCTGCATGCACATTCAGGAGCATCCTGCATAGACATTGCTACCCCACCTCACCCCGCCCGTTATGCAACACCCTGCTGCCCAGCCTTCTTGTTAACCTAAGTCTCCCCACTTCACGGGGAGCCACAAACCCCTCATTTAAAGGCACATTCTCCCTGAGAACCTCAGAGGCTAGGGTCTGGCCCCACTTTTACAAAGTGGATTTGAGTGTCTTCTGTTGTTCTCTTTGGAGCCCACGGATGAGTGATTGGCATTTTGTTAATATCCAAAGGCGCCTCCGCCTGCCGGGGCCCATGTAACGCAACCACTTCTGCTCGTGCTCACTGTAGCAGGAAACACAGGCTGCTGTCTATAAAACAGGAGAATACCTCAGGGAAATGAATCCTCCTGAGAATGGCAAGGCTCATATCTTGAACTACATTCGCAGGCACTGAGGAAATCTATATTAATCAGCTGAAATGGAAGGCCATTTTATTTCAGAGGTAGACTGTAGTCAATAGCTGGAAGGATTGTCAAACAATGCATTCTATTAAACACTGAATTAGGTACCCAGGTGCTGGAGGATGGTGGGGGTACATAGTCCTGCCAGGTGAGAAAGAGCCATAGAATGTTCCTAGGTGTTTAAAGAATGAGGAAAAGAGAAGAAAGCCCTAAGGTCCTCCACCTCCAATCTATGTTGAGATTCTTCCTTCCTTGCGATTTTTTAAAAAATTGCGACAAAAGGCACATAATATAAATATCCCACCTTCACCATTTTTAAGTGTATAGTTCAGTAGTGTTAAGTAAGTCACATTGCTGTACAGCCAGTCTCTAGGACTCTCTTCCTCTTCCCAAACTGAAACCCTGTGCCCATTAAACACTCACTCCCCACTCCTCCCTCCCCCCAGCCGCCGGCAACCACCATCTACTTTCTGTCTCTATGAATTTGACTGCTGTAGGTACTTCATATAAGTGGAGCATACACTTCCTAAGGACTTTATACACATGATAGAGAACATTTCTTACAAACACTGCTGGTTGCATTGCCCAAATCTGAGTCATAAAAAGACTCCATTTGGCCTATCCCTAGCCCCTAGCAGATTCTGCCTCTAAGAAGACTTTCTTCTTCTGTCCCTTAGGTGTTAGTGATTCTTGGGCCTCTGTCTTGGGCCCTCTGTTCTCACTCTACACAGTCTTTCTGAGCAATTTCATTTACTCCCGTGTATCCATGTGCTAAAGCCTTCCAAATTCATATTCTCTATCCCAGGTCTCTCTCCTCCCGTGCTCTACACCAGGATATTCAACTGCTTACTTGGCATCTACACTTGGATGTCTCCTTGGCAACTCAGACTCAGCGTGTCCAAAACTGAACTCACTCCCCATCCCAATTGGCTCCTCCCTCTCTGTTCCCTAGGTAAGTGAATGGTACTACCATCCACTTGACTGCCCAAGCAAGAAACTTAGGACCATCCTTGTCTCCCACTGCTCTACCTCCCCGAGCATCCACTCAACCATCGAGACCTATGGATTCTGTCTTCTCAAAGTCTTGCTTATCTGCAGCATCTAAGAATGATGACACCAGGGATAATATAATTCACTCTGCATGGGAAATAGGCAGAGAAAATCTCACAGATACTTCAGCCAAGTACTGAAGAATGAGTAAGAATATCTCAGGAAAACAGGGGCCTGGATCATTCCAGGCAAAGTAGCGCCTGTGAAAGTATATAGAGAAGAAACAGCACTTGGGGGAACATCGAAGAGTTAGTTCAGTGTCCCTGGAGCACAGAGAGAAAGCTGGGGAGCACGAAGAGAAAGGCTAGCATGGGGGTTCATGGAGGGCTTCGCAAACGGTGCAATGGAGGCACATTTTGCAATGGAGCAATAGTAAAATGTTTTACAAAGCATACTCAGAATTGTAATTACAGATTTCTGGAGGCAGTGTGGGGGGTTAGTTGGAGGGGAACATCGTGAAACTAACACTCAATAAATAATGACATCATGTATCCCTGATATTTTCACTCCCACATCCTGAAGGACTTCGCTATGACCTGTGCTATGTTCACTTCTGAACCTGTGCCTCATCTCCTTGGCTCCTACCTCCTTGTCTTGTGTCCTATTTAGAACCTTCCACTGTGTCCTTAAACCTGATGCTTGATAATCTCCCTCAGGTGCTGGACTTGACTTCTTTAGAAGGACTAGCATTCCCACTTTTTGAACTTAACCCCAATCCCAACATAGACTCAAGCACAGGGAAGTCTGGGGCTAGCCTGACTGGGGTGCCCACTAAGTGGTTGACATATATAAACACCAAGTCCAAAGGGGCAGAGTTAGGATGGAAGGAGGTATACAAAGAAAGGGTTTCAAAATTAGGCTGAGGGGCACCCCCAACTGGGTGGCTCAGTCGTTAAGCGTCTGCCTTCGGCTTGGGTCATGATCCTAGGGTCCTGGGATCGAGTCCCGTGTTGGGCTCCTTGCTCAGCGGGAAGCTTGCTTCCCCCTCTTGCACTCCCCCTGCTTGTGTTCCCTCTCTCACAGTGTCTCTCTCTGTCAAATAAATAAAATTTTTAAAAAGAAAAAAATAGGCTGAAATGAGAGCAAAGCAAGAGTAAGTTGAAACATAATTGGGTGGATTTTTGGGAAACAGTAATGACGGAATGCTACAAACGTTTTTGGTGTTGGGCCTTTTATTTTAAAGGCCCAGATTTTAAAGTCTGGTTGGTGATTGGAATGTGAGCACGATGGGTGAATTTAAAAGGCAGAAAGCAGCACAAACTCTTTCAACCCTCCCCCACAACCAAACCCCTTTGCTTAGAAGGACTAGAGCTTCCTTGGGTATATCTGGTGGAAGGCAGGGTACTACATTAGCTCTTAGGGTCCCTCTTTGTCTCTTGTCTCCCCTCCCCACAGCCCTTTAAGCCAACCTAACCTATCCATACACTGCTTTCCCACTTGCTCAGTTAAAAGGAAGCCACAAAGCCCTCCGAGTTTACGTAGAAATCAGACTTTAATCCTGATTACTCACTTCAAACCTTGTCCTTGATTTAATTCTACTTCTACCAGTCCTCAACTTTTGCTGGAACCACTGTCCTGATTTCTACTAAGCATCAGGCCTGGTCTCTATGGCATTAAACCTTCAGCTCTTCCTGATGAATGGTGGCTTACCTGCCCCTCTAGCTCTTGAGACCCTGGGTTAGCTATAAAAGACTCCATTTAGGGTGCCTGGGTGGCTCAGTTGGTTAAGCGTCTGCCTTCGGCTCAGGTCATGATCCTAGGGTCCTAGGATCGAGTCCCATGTCGTCCGGCTCCCTGCTCAGTGGGGAGTCGGCCTCTCCCTCCCCCCCGCCCCTCCCCCCTGCTTCTGCTCTCTCTCTTTCGCTATTTCTCTCTCAAAATAAAAATAAATAAATCTTTAAAAAAAGACTCCATTAATACTTTGGCCCTGTAGAACCCAACCCAATCCTGATCACAACTAGTTTATAAACTGGACCAGGTACATATTATCTCTCCATTCAACCCCCCAATAAAGGAGGATTTGAGTAAAAACCCTTCCTTGTAGACCCAGTGTTAGAGCTTGTAGGGTCAACAAGAGTCTATGATCCTCAGATCTCAGAATTAGCTAGGAGAATATGTATGTGTGCGTGAGTGTGTGTGTGTGAATGTGTGTGTGTGTGTGTTGGTGGGAGAAAGGTACAAGAGTGAAGAGTGGAAAGATCATTCTTGATAAGCAAGGAATATATGAAAAAAGATAGAAGATAGGGTGAATGTGCACAAACCATGATCAAGACTGAATGGCGCAGTGTTGAATAACTTAATGATATTAGAAAGCCTAGAAAAAGGGGCGCCTGGGGTGGCTCAGTCGGTTAAGTGTCTGCCTTCGGCTCAGGTCATGATCCCAGGGTCCTGGGATTGAGCCCCGCCTCTGGCTCCCTGCTCAGCAGGGTGTCTGCTTCTCCCTCCCCCTGCTCTTGTGCTCTCGCTCACTCTCTCCCTCTCAAATAAATAAATAAAATCTTTTTTTTTAAAAAAGAAAGCCTAGAAAAAGAAATTAATTTGGGTGGTTATACAGCTATAGCAGGAGGAGAAGCAGGGTCTCAAGCTTGATTACATCTTCAGGTGCCCACAATGGCTTAGGATTTGAACCATTCCTTGGAACGTTAGAGGTTGTCCTGTGGTTCTTCCCAGGTATTCAGAGGTAGCAGATGTAGAAACTATGGTTGGTGTGGAACAGCTTGTTCTTTTTTTCAAAGGCAACTTTACTGAGGTATAACTTTCATATAGGAAATATAACCATATATATTGCATATGTTACATAAGTAATATAATGAAATGCACCTGTTTTAAGCATAGAGTTTGATATTCTGACCAATGTACACACCTGTGTAACCACCTCCAAAATCAAAACATAGAACATTTCCATCATCCAAAAAGGTTCCCTCATGCCAATTCTCAGTTAGCCCCAGGCAACCAGTAATTTGCTATCTAGACTATAGATTATATGTGTCTTTTCTAGAGTTTCATATAAATAGTATCATACATATGTGGCTTTTTGTCTGTTTTTTAAATCAGCATAATACTTTGGAAGTTCATCCATGTAGCTTGTATCAGTATTATATTCTATTTTATTGCTGAGCAGAATTCTATTGTATGGAGGCACCAGTTTGTTTTTCCATTTACCTGTTGTTGGACATTAAAGCTATTTCCAGTTTTTGGGTATTATAAATAAAGCTGCTATAGACATTCATGTACAGGTCTTTGTGTGGACATATTTTTTACTTCTCTTGGATAAATACTTAGAAATAGAATTACTGGACCAAATAGTAAGTGTATGTTTAACTTTGTAAGGAACTGCCAGATTGCTTTATAAAATGGTCACACTATTTACATTTCTACCAGCAATGAGTTCCAGTTGCTCCATAATCTCACCAACACAGTATTATCAGTCTTTTTAATTTTAACCATTCTTTGGGTGTGAAGTATTAACTCAGTGTGGATTTAATTTTTATGTCTCATGACAAATGACATTGAACATTGTTTCATATGCTTAAGGGCCATCTGTTTGTTTGTTTCTTGTGAGTGTTCCACTCTTTTGCCTATTTTTTAAATTAAGTTGTCTTCTTATTTGAGTTTAGAAGTTATTATACATATAATGTATTATTTGTTTCAGAGGTACAGGTCTGTGATTCAACAGTCTTACACAATTCACAGTGCTCACCATAGCACATACCCTCGCCAATGTCTATCACCCAGCCACCCCATCCCTCCCACCCCCACCACTCCAGCAACCCTAAGTTTGTTTCCTGAGATTAAGAACTCCTCATATCAGTGAGATCATATAGAGGGGAGGGGGGTGGGGGGGGTGGGTTAGCCTGGTGATGGGTATTAAAGAGGGCACGTACTGAATGGAGCACTGGGTGGTATACACAAACAATGAATCATGGAACACTACATCAAAAACTAATGATGTAATGTATGGTGATTAACATAATAAAATTTTTAAAAATGTAAAAAAAGTTATTATACACTTTACATATAGTATAAGAACTTTCTAATAGTCAACTACCAATTCTCCCATCTCTGTCTTTAGGCTATTATTGTCATGAACTTTTCTTATACATATGTTATAAACCCATAGCATGTTTTTTTCATAATATGTTGCTATTATTGTGTAAATAGTCAATTATCTTTTAAAACAATTTAAGGAGTTTTCAACAATTTATATATTTACACATAGGGCAACCACTCTTGGTGCTCTTCAGTCTTTTGTGTGGATTTGTATTTCCATCTGCTGTCATTTTTCTTCTGCCTGAAAGAGTTTAGTATGATGTTATCTGTGGGTTTTTCTTAGAAGGCATAGAACATGTTGAGGTATGTTGCCTCTAAACCTACTTTGATGAGGATTTTTTATCATGAATGGATGTTGTACTTCGTCAAGTGCCTTTTCTGTGTCTATTGAAATGATCATATGGTTCTTATCCTTTCTCTTATTGATGTGATGCATCATGTTGATTGATTTGTGAATATTGAACCACCTTTGTAACCCAGGAATAAATACCACTTGATCGTGGTGAATTATTTTTTTTTAATGTATTGTTGAATTCAGTTTGCTAGTATTTTGTTGAGGAGTTCTTGCATCTATGTTCATCAGGGATACTGGCCTGTAGTTCTCTTTATTAGTGGTGTCCTTATCTGGTTTTGGTATCAGGGTATGGCAGCCTCATAGAATGAATTTGGAAGTTTTCCTTCCTTTTCTATTTTTTGGAATAGTTTGAGGAGAATCAGTATTTACCAAAAAAAAAAAAAAAAAAAAAAAGGAACAGGTATTAATTCTTCTTTAAATGTTTGATAGAATTTGTCCATGAAGCTGTCTGCTCCTGGACTTTTGTTTGTTGGGAGTTTTTTGATTACTCATTCAATTTTTTGCTGGTTACTAATCTGTTCAGAATTTTTATTTCTTTCTGTTTCAGTTTTGGTAGTTTATATGTTTATAGGAATTTATCTATTTCTTCTAGGTTGTCCAATTTGTTGGCATATAGTTTTTCATAATATTCTCTTATAACCATTTGTGTTTCTGTGGTGTTGGTTGTTATTTCTCCTCTTGTGATTTTATTTATTTGAGTCCTTTCTCTTTTTTTTCTTGATAAGTCTTGCTAGAGGTTTATCAATTTTGTGTTGTTTTTTTTTTTTTCAAAGAAACAGCTCCTAGTTTCATTGATCTGTTTTATTGTTTTTTTAGTTTCTATATCATTTATTTCTGCTCTAATCTTTACTTTTTCCTTCCTTCTGCTGGTTGTAGGTTTTGTTTGTTGTTCTTTTTCTAGCTCCTTTAGGTGTAAGGTTAGGTTGTTTATTTGAGAGCTTTCTTGTTTCTTGAGGTAGGCCTGTATTGCTATATACTTACCTCTTAGAACTGCTTTTGCTGCATCCCAAAGGTTTTGGATCATTGTGTTTTTGTTTTCATTTGTGTCCATGTACTTTTTTATTTTTTTCTTTTTTATTCCTCGTTGACCCATTCATTGTTTAGTAGCATGTTATTTAACCTCCACGTGTTTGTGGTCTTTCCAGATTTTTTTCTTGTGGTTGACTTCTAGTTTCATAGTGTTTTGGTCAGAAAAGATGCATGGTATGACCTTAATCTTCTTGAATTTGTTCAGGCTAGTCTTGTGGGCTAATATGTGATCGCCTGTCCTGGAGAATGTTCCACGTGCACTTGAAAAGAATGTGTACTCTGCTCTTCTAGGATACAATGTTCTGAATATATCTATTAAATCCATCTATTCCAGTGTATCATTCAAAGCCATTGTTTCCTTGTTGATTTTCTGTTTAGATGATCGGTCCATTGACATAAGTGGGGTGTTAAAGTCCCCCACTATTATTGTAGTATTATTGACTAATTCCTTTATATTTGTTATTACTGTTTTGTGTATTTCGCTGCTCCCGTGTTTGTGCCTCCTGGATCTGGATATCTCTTTCCTTCCCCAGGTTAGGAAAGTTTTTAGCTATTATTTCTTCAAATAAATTTTCTACCCCCTTTCCCTCTCTTCTTCTTCTGGGACTCCTAGAATATGTATTATGATTGATGGAGTCACTGAGTTCCCTGAGTCTATTCTTGTTTTGCATAATTCCTTTTTCTCTCTTTTGTTCAGCTTGATTACTTTTCATTACTAGGTCTTCTAGGTCACTAATTTGTTCCTCTGATTCTTCCATCCTGCTGTTCATTCCAACAAGCATGTATGTCATTTTCTTTTTTGAGCGCTTTATCTCTGCTATGTTATTCCTTATCTCTGTGTTAGGGGTCTCACTCATGTCTTCCACTCTTTTCTCAAGTTCAGTGAGTATCCTTATGATTATTACTTTAAATTCTCCATCAGGCATATTACTTATATGTTTTGCTTAGTTCTCTGGCCATGGTCTTGTCCTGTTTTTTCATTTGGGACAAATTTCTCTGTCTTCTCATTTTGTCTAAGGCTCTGTGCCTGTTTCTCTGTGTTAGAAAAGTCAGCTATGTCTCCTCGTCTTAAGGGTAATGGTCTTATGAAGAAGTCCTGTAGTGCCCTGCAGTGTAGTGTCCCCTGTTCCCCAGGGCCTGGTGCTTCAGGAAATATCTCCAATGTGTGCTGCATGTGCTCTGCTGTTATGTCCTGTCTGCTTTATCCTTTAGGCCAGTCATCTGCAGAGGCTCTCTTTGCCTGTTGTGGGCAGTATTTGGTCCCTGGCCCAAATGAGGCACATTTTAACTAGGTGTGCTCTGTGCTCTGGTCTGCTTGTGAAATGAGACCTGTTGCCACTGCCACCTGAACCAAGGCCTTACAAAACTCCTGGGTCAGGAGATGTGATGTTGGCAGGGATTTAGGCCAGTCTTCTGGGGGAGGGGTCTTGCCATGCTGGGACAGAGGCAAGCATGCCTGGGAGGGGCAGTTCCACTGGAGCGTGGGGGGGACAGGACTTGGTGTAAGCAGGTTAGGTAGTGTGTGTCTGTGCTGCACTGGTTCCTGCAGGTGGCCCTGTGCTTATACTGAGGGGCAGGGGAGGGAAATGGTGCCTGCCATTTCCTTTGTTCCCAGAGGAGTCACTGTGTGAATGCTGCCTCTTTGGGACATGCTCCAAGAGAAGCAACTAACCTCCTTACTGTGTGTCCCAGGTGCTGTTTCCACACTGTATGTCTGTAGGTTGTTTGCTTGCCTTCTTTCCAAGAGTAGCCCCAATGCCTCTGGCCTCTCCCCAGGCCAAGCCTACTGACCTTTAGAACTCCAGGCTTTAAGCCCTGCTGGTTGCAAGAACTCATGAAATGTGGCCCTTCTCACCTTCCAAGCCAATTGCTATGGGGATTCATTTTCCCCACATGCTCCTCTGTGTGCTAGTCTGTCTCTCACCTTTCTCTGAGACCGTGGCTCCCTCCCCACTGCAGTGGCCATGGTCTGTTTCTCTCCCAAACTGCATTTCCTTACTTTCTACCTTCTTCAATGTGGCCTCTTCTCTACCTTTAGTTATGGAGTTTGTTCTGCCAGTCTTCAGGTCATTTACTGGAGTATTTAGGATGATTTGACAGTTATCTAGTTGTATTCATGGGACAAGGTGAGCCTAGGGTCCTCTTACTCTATAACCATCTTCCTGTGTCTCCAGAAACATGTAGATGCTCTTCATCTGTTAAGTTTCAGCATCATAATCTACTAATTCTGTCTAGAATGAAAGGGAGGGTACATTCAATAGTCTCATACACAAGTGAATTTTTATTCTAAGTAACTAAAATAGCTTGCAAGGTCTCAGTGGGCTGCCCAATGGATAGACAATGTGCTCTAAGTCTCTCAGTCTCTTGGGAATTCAGAAACTTTTCCATGGTGGTATTCTGTTGCCCACCAATAACTTTTCACTGCAGTCATAATACCTACTAAAAGAGTGGGCAGGAGATGGGCTACTGTGTAAAACAGTTGGAGGAGTGGTATTAGCCTATGGGATTGGTTGGGCCTAATCCTTTACCATTCCTACACCCTGCTTTGTTTTTGTAGAGTTGTGAGCAATGGCACCTCCCTTCATGTCTGGGCAAATTTATGAATAAATACTTGATCCAGCTAACCACACAGTCCAAGTCAATCCTGAGTTGCCATTAATACCCTTTTGCTGTAGGAGCCAGGTTTTTTATGAGACCTCACTATTGAACGGGGGTTGGGGAATAATTTGAATGATAAGAATGGTATAAAGTGGTATATTACTTACTGCCTTTGCAATAGTACCCCAGCTGTACCAAGCACTGCTACCAAAATTATGAAGGAAACTTTCTGTCCCCAAGAACTTGACATCCACCTGATCTCTCATTAGAAAGCCAAATTTGGATTTCTGCTTTTGGAGGGTGCTATTCAAAGCTCTCCACATTTGCATCTATCTGTCATCATCTGCAGATGAGTGGCCAGGTGCATCCTTTAAATGAGGTCTTGAAGGTATCCCTCTGTGCTACCTCTCCTACACACAGCAAGTACATTTGTTCCCCAACCTACTGGGCATGAGATTCACATAGAGAAAGCCACTGCACACCTTCCAGAGGCACATCCTCTTTCAGGGCAATTAGGTTTCTCTATTTAGCACTACTGTAACTCCAATTGCTGGCCAGAACCTAAAGGGTATACAGACCAACCAACAGAACTTCTAGGCTACCCCTCTGGTGGGCCTACGATGAAAACAAGAGGGATATTGACCAGTTTCTGAGTCCAGAAGGAGCTTTCCTATTGTCTGTGTCCCCAGCTGAAGGATGGCTACCTGAAGCCCTTAAGAGAGGTGGTCAGCTTGATAGCATTTCAACTCTGCTCCCCTGCATATTTTACCATTCTCAGTTTCTTCTAGGTTACTGCTCAACTGGCCCAATGACCCAAGGCAGGAAACAGAATGTGTTGTGGAAAAGGTAATTGCCCACTCTGTTGCCATGTCCTTTAAAAGCTTCTTGCATGCCCATACTCCTGCAGTTCCCTGTCTTAGGGCTTGGGAACGAGTCTAGGCTTTACCACCACCTGCTAGTCTCTCTTCTCCTTGGCTGTTTTCAGACTCCATTTTTACTGAGTGGAGCCAGTTACTTTTGGCTCTTGAGAATGAAGAGTGCACATATCTCTCCAACTCTGCATTTAGTGATGTCACATTGGTGTCTTTACATTATCCACAATAGGAGTATTTATACCATGAAAATCGACAAACACTACAAATCAGAGCCCCACCTCCCCCAAAGAGCCAGTTATACATTTACCAGCAAACCATTGCTCGTACTTTACCTCCCCATCTTTGACAAATCCTATTTGGTTTTATGGCCTGGGAAAGATACTTTTCTTTTCTCTGAACCTACGATTTTTGAGGTAGTTGCTTCAGGGAACTGCTTTTTGATTTGAAATGATCATATTGAGGGACAAGAGGCATCCCATCTCTTTGGCCTATCTAAGTATAAGGAACAACCCTCTGATCAGAACTACAGTAATCCCTCTGGCTCAACTTGCTAGAAGCAGTGTATCAGACAAGTTTTAGAGAGTCCATCTGGCTTCTTGGGGTTTTTATTTGCATTTGCCAGAGGAGGGCTGTGGCAGTGGTGTATGTAGACACCCTGCCAAGTGACAAACCAGCATAGGAACTATGGAGTTTCAGTATCCAACCCTGAGCCTTTGCTGCCAAAACTCCCACTCCTGTACAAAATCACTGGTGATTGCTAGTGGTAGTCCTATTTTGCATGGAAGACAGTCTGTTCTAGGTTTGCAGGGAATGTGGGACATATTACATAATTGGTCTCTTGATTGGCAGATAACAAAAAATGATTACACATGCTCACATAGTACTTACTATGTACTAATCACTCTTCTGGGTGTTTTACATACATTAACTAATCTAATTCTCACATCAACCCTAAAATGGGTACTACTATATCACAATTTTACAGATGAAGAAGACACTGGGACATAAAAAGATTAAGTAACTTGCTTAAGGTCACATAGCCTGCAATTAGTAGAATCAAGAGGTAGATCCTGGCCATCAATCTCTAAATGTTATGTTCTTAACTACTACATTAGGCACTATATAACTACATAGTCGCCTACTAACACAATAATGTTAGCAAGTCTCCTGTTATAGCATGACAATTGACCCCTCAACAGAGCCAACATGTGCTTGGCACTTGCATTCAGGAGGATCTTTTCTGAGCAATGGATTTCTGTTCTGGTAGTGAATTTCAGTTCTGTTTTAGGGCTAGAATGAAATGATTTTTCCTCATGAGCACAGTTTTGAGATGATCTCAAGGGTACAGATCCCAAACCCCACCCCCTGAATTTCAAAGCTGGCATACCCAAGGATAGACCCCATTAAGACCTGCATTTTCCAATACAGCTGTCAACATTACCCATCCAACACACACTAAAATCAGCTGCCCGCACATATCACTCATTGGCAACTGTGAAGAGTGTGTGTCCAAAGGCTGGGAAAGCAGGTGTGCCTGTTTTCCAGAGGGTCTGGTCCAGTTGTGTACTAGAACTGACTTGTACTTGCTTACGAGAACCACTGTTGGATTTTTAGGAATGTCACAAGCTGGTTGTGAATGTAGTCAGCATTAAAAATTAAATCATACAAACTTTCAACTAAAATATATAAACACAAAGGTAATAAATACTCAAAACTTACCACTTCCTAATTATTTCATGACATTTTCACCATCTGTGCTCTGGAGGTTGTTTATGGCTAGTGTATTTGTACGGTGGAAATAGTATATGATAGCGTGCTACAGCATATCTCTTCCCAACTCCACATGTACTGATGTCATGTTGGTAGCTTGAAGCATGCTGGCTCAAAACTGGCCACAGTGGGAATACTTACAACATGAAAATCAGCAAACACAAAAAATTGAGGCTTTTCCTTCAGGAGAGCTAGTTATTAGACATTTACTAGGATACCACTAGTCCCTGTTTTCTGATCTACAGTGGCATTGCCCTCTCCCACCAGAGACATGTTCAGTCCAACAGTACAGACTATATAAGACCCACCTACTATAAAGTGTGAACTCCCAGTAGCACGTGGGCTCATACCTCCAGATCAAGGCCTTGCAGCCCCAACCTCCCCAACACAAAGCCTCACTGATCTGAGATGACGTAGCAATGTCAGTCAGTTCGTGAATATCTACCTGCTTCCTTCCATGGACCAGCCTCTGTTTTAGGTGCTGGTGATATAACTGAACAAGAGAGACTAAATTCTTCACCTTATTATGGTTGCATTCTGGGTGGGGATGTAAAAAGAAAATAAGCATAAAAGAAAACATACAAATAACATGATTTCATACAGTCACGTGGTGGACATAGGGTTGAGGGGCTGGGGGGGCAGTTACTGTAGAGAGGGTGGTCAAGAAAGGCCTCTCTAGTGTAGTGACGTTTAAGCTGAGATGTGAATGATGAGAAGGAGGCATCCATATGACAATCCAGGGGAAAGTGTTTCAAGCAGAATGAAGAGCAAGTGCAAAGGCCCTGAGACAGGAAAAAGCTATATTTGCATCCTAGTGCTTAAGAGCACAGGTTCTGGACTCAGTCCACTTGGGATTGTTACTGCCCCAGCCATCTGCTCTATGACCCTTGGCAAATTATTTAATTTCTCTTGTACTTAAGTTTTCTTATCTTTAAAAGAGGTATAATAATAGAACAGGCATCATAAATAGCTGTGAGGCTTAAATGAAATAATGCATGTAAACTGCTTAGTATACTGCCTGGCATAAAGTAAGGAATTAATAAATGCCACCTATTCCTACTATTTTTTCAAACTTTTTATATTTATTGATATTTGATTTTTCAAGCCACTCTATTGAGGTATGAGCAACATAAAAAGGCAGTACATATTTAATGTATATAACTTGATGAGTTTGGGGATGTGTATATTCCCCCAAAACCATCACAACAATCAAGGCCATAAACTTGTCCATCACCTTCAAAAGTTTCCTTCTGCCCCTTTTATTTTTTTTACTTAAAAATTTTTTTAAAACATTTTTTTCTTTTGTAACAAGGGAACTCAACATATAACCTACCCTCTCGGCAATTTTTAAGGTATACAATAGTGTTCTTAACTCTAGATCCTATGTTGTACATTAGATCTCCAGAACTTATTCACCTTGCATAATTGAAACAGTGTACTTTGACCTACCCCTTTCCATTTCTCCTTCCCCCAGCCCCTGGTACAACTATTCTACTCTCTGGTTCTTTGAGTTTTACTATTGTAGATTCCTCATAAAAGTGGGATCATGCAGCATTTGTCTTTAGGTGTCCAGTTTATTTCACTTCACATAATGTCCTCCAGCTCCATCCATGCTGTCACAAATGGCGGGATGTCCTTTTTCAGGTTAAATACTATTCCACTGTATGTATGTACCCCATTTTCTTTATCCATTCATTTGTTGACATTTAGGTTGTTTCCATACCTTGGCTGTTTTGAATAATCCTTCAATGAACACGGGAGTGTGGGTATCTCTTCAAGATCCTAACTTCAAGTCCTTTGGATATATATCCCAAAGTGGAACTGCTGGGTCATATGGTTGTTCTATCTTTAATATTTTGAGCAACCTCCATACTGTTTTTCACAGTGGCTGTACCAGTTTGCATTCCCACCTTATTACTATTAGTATTAATACCGCTGGTGGGCACTGTTTGTGGAGGGGATCAGTAATTCTGGAGACATTCCATGAAATAGTGAATGGGAGAGAGTTCCCAGAGTTTGGTGCGGTCTATTACACAGTGTCTACCCTTCCCCTGGGGCCTCAGCTTTTTCTTGGCTACAAGTCCTCAAAGTACTTACCTGCTTCAAAACTTAGGCTTTCCAATTTATAACAGAACAATACAGTTACCCAGTGCTTCATGCACTCTCTCAGCCCTGGGCCACACAGAACACTGCCCACCCTGGGGGTTTGGGAGCAGCAGGTAGAGAAACTGTCCTCATACTGTGTAGGAACACAGTTGTCCCTTTCAGCCTGGACCCTGGGGCTCAGGTTACTGCTCAGCTCATATATTCTGCCTTGAGAGTCCAAGGATAAGACACCAACTTGCTGTAGGGTTTCATTTGTTTCCCTTGACAAGACCCTACGTTCTTTTATAACTTTGAAAAATGGAGAGCTCTACCCCTACCTGAATGGCAACAATCGCCACATGCACATGCTGACTTCCAATCTCTGGGACCAGGTCTGCAAGGCATCACCATGAAATTGGCCCTTTGGGGGCCCATAATTGTGTTCATTTCCTGGAAGGTGACGAGTAGAAGTAGCACCTCAGCCAAGGCAATCTTACTGTAATATGATTTGGCCTAAGCAATGTCCTAAATATCTTTAGCACTTAGTGGGATGGAAGAGAGCATAGCATTTGACGATGGTTTAGCACAGATGCTCAGAGTGTGGGCTCTATGGTAAGGCTATCTTGATTCAAATCCCAGGTCTTCCAATTACTATATGACCTTTGGGTAAAGTACTTAAGCTGTATGTGTCTTAGTTTTAAAATCTATAAAATAAGGGTAAGAACAGGATCAGGGACATAATAAGTGCTCAGTAAATGTTGACCATTATTTTAGTGATCAACATCTTATACGACCTCCTGCACAGACAGTCTGTTCTCTGTCTGGATGGCATCCTATTTTATTTTCTGACTGGCTTTCAAAAACAGAGCAAAACAAAACAAAGCAAAAACATGGTCTGGCCTGTCCAGAACTGCCTATAGCGGCGGCATCACCCTGGAACCCACACTGCAAAGTGCAGATTCCAAAGGCCAGAGGTGGAATTCGTTTTTCTCAGCTTTATTGAGGTATAATTCACAAATTAAAATTGCATATATTTAAGACGTACAATGTGATGGATTGACATATGTATACATTATGAAATGATTACCATAATCAAGTTAAATTCACACATCCATTACCTCACATAGTTATCTTTTTATTTATTTTTTGGTATAGTCAGAATGCTTAAGATCTACTCTCTTAGTAAATTTCAAGTGTACAGTACAGTATCATTAACGATAGTCACCATGTAGCACATTACATCCCCAGAACTTATTCATCTTATAACTGGAAGTTTGAATCCTTTGATTAACATCTCCCATTCCTTACCCCCAGCCCCCATTAACCACCATTCTATATTCTGGTTCTATGAGTTCTACTTTTATAAACCCCAGAGGTGAAATTTTTGAACCAACACCTGTCTGGCCTAGATGTCATCCAGGTATAGTCATCCTTTAGGTCAATCAAGGATGTTTATAAATGCTTATAGTTTACCCAGTTCTTCTGAGCATTTATCTACCATTTCTCTGCCCTTACATTGCTAATTGTGGACCTTTATCTAAGGGGAATGGGTTCCTCTAATCTTTGATCATAGCATGGCCATAAAGGCTCTGTTCACCTCTGCTCAGGTTCTGTTCTATCCAACTAGACCATACATACCCTAGTGAAGCTGATTCCACCATATGAATAGGGGACCATTCCATCACAGAAGAATCCCAGTACCAGTGCCCATTTTCCTTGTCCGATTCTCCAGGAGGCTCCTTGTGGACATTGTCAATGTTCTTGCAAAAGAAAGCTACTAACCATCAAAACTCTTTAAGTAGTATGTTGTCACTTTCTCAAGGGCCCCAGTGTTTGGTGACAGAATACTCAGATTGTGGAAGTCTCAAACAACTTATACACAGTGGCTTCTTACTGCTGGTTTACCCTCTGGGCACATTAGATATGAACTTAGGATACCAGCGAGGCAGAGGTTCCAATAAACTAAGGAATATATTTGGAAAAATTTTGATATAAAAAAGTACCAAAATAGCATCTCAAGAAGAATAACTTTGCACTTCTCTAATGCCTATTTACAGTTTAGTATTGTTTATATTTTCAATTATAGATGCAAAGTATATACATTTCTGTGCTTAGGGCTTCTAAAGGTTTACAATCTAGCCACCATGTGTCACATTACTCAAGTGGTTAGAGTCTGCCATCTGCTATATCCTAAGCAGCCAGAATTTCTAAGGGGATCCTAGAATCTGGAGTACTATGAGATGGGAAGGCAACTTCATCCAAGGAAATTTAGGTAACAGGAAATTTTGTTGTTGTCAAGACCTGGCCACAACTAGCAGAAGTGGTTCAGCAGGGGCCACAAAAAGTTGACTATGTAGAGTGGCACCTTATTGAGTTTCAAGGTCACTCGTAGTTGGCCTTTGGTGGTGCCCACTTCCTGACATTATTCCAGCTGTCCAGCCGTTTGTGGCTCATCCCAATCCTTAAGTATGGGGCCTATGGGAATCCTGGCAACTAATATGACCCTCTCCAGAACACCGTGAACTCTTGACACCTGTATCCAGGTCAAAGATAAATCTAGGCAACCCTAAGACCAGTTTCTTCCACTCCTGACACCAATATGCTCCTGGCACATGATTACATTCAAATTTATTCCCATTCTGGCTTTTTTCCATAGCTACAAAGCCATCCTTGTGATGGCAGTGGGTGTACTAAAAAAAATTTCATGTTCGTATCCTGACTCCATCCATAGAATTCACTCATTTATTTGCTCAATAAATACATATTAACTGCCTAGCATTCTGAGTATTGTAGAAACAGTATTGAAAAGGAGCAACGAGGTCCTTGACCACATAGATGTAATAGTTTGGGAAAGAGGAGACAATAAATAAGTAAACAGATAGCTAAACCAATCAATCCAATCTGCAGATGTTGATAAATTCCACCAAGAAAATTAATGGAATAATGTGAAACAAAGTCATTGGTAAGAGTCAACTCTAGACAATGTGATCAGAAAAGACTTCTTCGAGGAGGTAAGACTGGAAGGACGAAAAGGAACAAGCCATTCAGGGAACAGGAAGGGAGAAGTGAGAGCAAATGCAAAGGCCCAATGGCAGGAAAGGGCCTCGGTTTCAGGAACAGAAAGAAAATGCTGAAGTATGGTGAGTTGGTGGGAGACTGGTTCGAAATGAAGATGTAAAGGTAGGCAGAGTCCACCACCACCTTATTTACCTTACAAGATCCCCTGCCTCTGTGGACTTCCCAGCCATCTGGCCCAGCTTCATCCATCTGTGTATCATCCACCTACAGACTGAGTCAAAGAGTTTAATCAGTCCAATGCTAGAAGAATTTCCCTGCTGCTATACCGCCTACCAGCCACATGACTGATCCACCTACTCCACCATAGCAGAAATTGCCTGTAACATCTCACTGTATTCCTGCTTTGCAAACACCTCCTTTCATAGCAACTGTAGTCTTTGCCTCACTATTTTTTCCCACTTCTAGTATCAGGGACATCCTTGTTGCCAGTTTGCACCCCAGGGGAGCTACAGGATGCCCAGAAAACTCCTTAGGACATCTTCTGGTGAGCCAAAGACCAATCCAAAAGATAGACTTACTGGTACTGGGCACAGGGTGGAGGAAAGTTAATGAGGAGCTCGATAAGGAAGACAATGTCTGAGTTGCCTCTAGGCACATATGCACCACAGAAGCTCAGGGATCAGTGCCTGGGAACTTTTAAGATCTCTGTCATGAACCCTGGAGCTCTCTGATACCAGCATCTCTGTGACTCCATGCCCTTTGGTGAGCATCAACCCTCATGTTCCCTGCTACTCCTGACCCACTAAGATCTCATCTTCCATTCAGCACTTCAGTGGCCCTCCCAGATGACCTAGGCTGAAAAAGACGAATATGTCATAGAGCAGGTAGAAGGCTCATGTTGACAGTAAGGCTAGATCTATGCCTGCCCTGATCTCACCTTTGGTCAGCAACAGGTCAGAATTCATAAGGCAAAGGTAGGAAAATCCCAGAATACACCACTTGTCACAACAAATTTGGAAGGGAATAGCATCTGCTCTGTTGTCACCTGTTTTAATGCTTCCAGAAGAACCATTATGGTGGTCACAGGACCTCGATGAAAATCCACTGAAGTCACCTGCGTTCTGACACAGTCATTACTCCAGGTCTCCCCCTCCTCCCCACACATCACCCCCTCCCCCCAGCTCCACAACATCTCTTGCTCATTTCCTTTGGTTTCAATCTCCCTCAAATTCACACCTTGACTCTCCAGCTTAGTTTAGACCCATGTAGATTAGAAATTTGATTTTGGACTGTATTCATAGCTTTAACCTGGAATTTCCTTAGGACAATGTTTCAAGTAACTTCCCCTAGACTCTATTCAATGCAATAATCACAATGGGGAAGAACAAAAGTAGGAGAGGAAGAGCTAAACTTATTGAGTTATTACTATGTATCAGGCATTGTGCTAAACATATGTTCATTATCTACTTAATGCTTGAAAAACTCTATGAAGTACTTACTATCATTATCCTCATTTTACAGATGAGACATGTAAGGCTCACTAAAGTTTAGTGGCTTGTCAAGATCATACTGATAGACAGAGATACACAGAGCTAGGAGTCCAACCCAAATTCATTTGACTCCGGAAGCCCTACTCTTAACTTTTCTGTCCCCGCCACATGCCAAGTGAGGTCTGCAGCAGAGGAGGGGAGTCAGACACACCCCAGCTACCCTTAACACCACTTCTCTAAATGTGGCCAGCATGATTATACCCAAGGCCATAGGCACTGCATGTAAGGCTGCTACTGAATGAGTGAAGGAAAATTCTTCCAGGCTTGCCTTCTTCCCACTTCTGCAAACCTCTTATCTCTGCCCCTCTTCTGGCCACCCATGTGTCTTGGGTTCCAACTTTCATCCAGACCAATTTGTGCTTAGTTACCTTGTAGCGCTAGATATTACCACTTCCAGTTACTGGTTGTAGACTAAAGCTCTTAAAAACGTAGGTGACATGCATTATTGCCCCAGCACCTAGCCTAGGCCAAGAAGACAGCGCTCACACACATGCTCAAGGGTACCAAAATTTGCCCTGCAAAAACCACCGGAACCAGGGGCGTTGTATGGCTTCTGCCGGCACTCACTGAGGCTGAGAGTCTGTGCTTGTCTGTCCATGTCTTCTGCATGTACCATTTCTACTAGATGTAAATTAATGACCTGTTCCTCCGGCCACCTTATAAGGGAATAGCAATGACAAATAACTCTTGATGGCCACGCCTGTGAACCACAAGATGGCCGTATCAAGGCGAATGCAGGGGAGCACATCAAAAGACATTTTTCATGTCTGGTTTTTATCAAATATGGTCAAACTTTTGATGAAACACAAATCGGATTACCCACCACTCCACTTAAATCTATTAATAGCTCACCCTTGCTTACTTGGGAATGTCAAAATGAGTTAATACAGCTTCCAAGGCCTTCGATGATAGTAGCTTTCAAATGTTTTTCAGGATCAACAGTGAAAATGATATTTTATCCTGTGTCTACATTTCCCCTTGGTCCTTTGGGTTTTTAGTGCTGGAAGACCACAACTTTCAGCCACTTTCTGGAAACACCATGTTCTTCCCTTGATATTGTTTGCCCTTCTCCTTGGCTCTATCCCATCCGTCCATCCTAGGTACAGAACCCAGGAAGCATGTTTAGTATGAAAGGCTGACCTGTCTCTGGAGCCCAGGTGCCTATCAAGTACCCATATCCCTGTCTAAGTCAAAGACCTAGGCCTTCTGTAATGTGGGCAACAGGTACTATATTGCTTGATGGTTCAGCACAGAAGTTTGGAGGTCAATTAGACCAGAGTTTGAATCTTGGCTCTGCCTCTTATTAGCTATGTGACACAATCTGCCTTGATTTCCTTCTATAAAATGGGGATGATAATAATTGAGCCTGCTCTCATAATGTTGTTTCAAGAATTGTATGAACTAATTCACATACATTGCTCAGGGTCCTACCGGTCATTTGGCTTGATGCCCCGCTATGTAGAAGTGAGAGTGAAGGCTCTGCAATCAGATATATCTGGATTCAGATTCGAAGTCTTCCATTTGTCACCTGTGTGACTTTCAGCAAACTACTTAACCTCTGACACCTTCTCTTTACCTGTGAAGTGAACGTAGTAACAGAGTGGGTGGGAGGATTAAATGATTCACAGGAAAGTGCTTAGCGTAGTTTCTGGCACATAATACACCCTCCATAAGCGCTAGCTATTCGTCTAATTGTTATAATCGCTAGTATTATTACTACCATTATTATTGCCATTGTTGGCGGTAGTATGGTGATGTACTGGGGAGTCATAAAGCACATCATCTCCACAAATGAAGGCTCAGTGCTCTCTCCTTTTTATTTTTATTTTTATTATGGTAAAATGTGCACAAAAATTTACCACATTAACCATTTGAAAATGGCCTTAAATATACTCATAATGTTGTGCAACTATTATCACTACCTAATTCCAGAACATTTTCATCACCCCAAACAGAACCGCCATACCCATTAAGCAATTGCTCCCCATTCCCTCCTCCCTTAGCTCTTGGCTAACACTAAGCTGTTTTCCATTTATATGCATTTGCCTATTCTAGATATTTCATAGACATGGAATTACACAATATGTGGCCTTTTGGGAGTCGCTTCTTTCACTTATAGTGTTTTAAACGTTCAGCCATGTAGCACGGATTAGTATTTCATTCCTTTTTAAAGCTGAATAATATCGCATTGTATGGAAAGACCACAATTTGTTGATCTATCCATTTGTTGATGGCCACTGGGGCTATTTCCA
Organism: Zalophus californianus; assembly: GCF_009762305.2. Taxonomy (NCBI): domain Eukaryota; kingdom Metazoa; phylum Chordata; class Mammalia; order Carnivora; family Otariidae; genus Zalophus; species Zalophus californianus. The sequence goes on from NC_045612.1 coordinate 37,721,694, forward strand.
CCCTTTGGCCATTGTGAATAATGTTGCTATGACCATTTGCGGACAAGTGTTTGTGGGGTACCTGTTTTCAATTCCTTTGGGTCATATGATCCTTCCATGTTTAATTTATTGAGGAGCCATCCAACTGTTTTCCACAGCAGCTGCGCCATTTTACATTTCCACCAGCAATGAATGAGGATTCCGATTTTTCAACACCCTCACCAACACTTCTCTCTCTCTTTTTTTTTTTTATTATAACCACTTAGTGGGTGTGAAGTAGTATCTTATCATGGTTGTGATTTGCATTTCTCTGATAACTAATGCTGTTGAACATCCTTTCCTATGTTTGTTGGCCATTTGTTTAACATCTTTGGAGAAATGTTGATCCAAATCCTTTGCCTGTCTTCTATTTTATTTTGTTTTCTAGTTGTAAGAACTTCATTTTTTAATTAACATATAATATATTACTAGTTTCAGAGGTAGAATTTAGTGATTGATCAGTTGCATACGACACCCAGTGCTCATTACTTCAAGTGCCCTCCTTAATGCCCAATCACCCAGTTACCCCACCCCCCCACTCATTTCCTTCCGGCAATCCTCAGTTTGTTTCCTAGAGTTAAGAGTCTCTTTATTTAAAAAAAATTTTTTTATTTAAATACTATTTGGTTAACACACAGCGTAATATTAGTTTCAGGCATATAATAGAGTGATACAACACTTCCCTACATCACCCAGTGCTCATCACCACAAGTGCCCTCCTTAATCCCCATCACCTATTTTTATTTTAAATGAGTTGCTTGCTTTTTTTTTTTTTTTTTTTTTTTGAGTTGTAAGAGTTCTTTCTATATTCTGGATAAAAGACTCTAGTCAGATATAATTTACAAATACTCTCTCCCATTCTGTAGCTGTTCTTTCACTCTGTCAATAACATCTTTTGTGCACAAAAGTATTAATTTTGATGAAACCCAGTTTATCTATTTTTTCTTTCATGGCTTGTGATTTTGGTGTCCCATCTCAGAAACCATTGCCAAATCCAAGGACATGAGTGTTTATCCCTGTGTTTTCTTCTAAAAGTTTTATAGTTTTAGCTCTTACATTTAGGTCTTTGATCCACTTTGAACTGATGTTCGTATATGGTATAAGACAAAGACCCACCTCATGCTTTTGTACATGACATTCTTTTGTCTTTGGTTGTCCCAGCACCATCTATTGAAGATTACGCTTTCCCCATTGTATGACGTGGTACCAATACAGAAAAATCAATTGATCATAGATGTATGCGTTTGTCTCTGGATTTTCAATTCTATCCCATTGATCTATATGTCTTCCTTATGCCAGTACCACACTGGTTTGATTACTGTAGCTTTGTAATAAGTTGGAAATCAGGAAGGGTGTGCTCTCCCACTTTGTTCTTTGTTTTAAGATTGTTTGGCTATTTGGGGTCCCTTAGAAATTCATATGAGTTGGAAGATCAGCTTTTCCACTTCTGAAAAACAAACAAACAAACAAAAACTATTGGGATTTTGATAGGGATGGTACTGAATCTGTATATCACTTTTGGAGAGTATTGACATCATCTTAATGATACTGTCTTCCAATACATGAACACATGATATCTTTCCATTTATTTAGATCTTCTTTAATTTCTTTCAGCAATGTCTTATACTTTTCATTGTACAAGTCTTGCTCTTACATGGTTAAATTTATTTCTAAGCATTTTTATCCTTTCTGGTGCTATTGTAAATATAATTGTTTTCTTAATTTCCTTTTTAGATGCTCCATTGTTAGTGTATAGAAATCCGATGGTCTCTTGAAGAAAAAGAGAGAGGGAAACAAACCATGAGAGATTCTTAACAATAGAGAACAAACTAATAGTTGATGGAGGGAGGTGGGTTGGGGATGGACTAAATGCGTGATGGGTATTAAGGAGGGCACTTGTTATGATGAGCACTGGGTGTTATATGTAAGTGATGAATCACTGAATTCTAATCCTGAAACCAACATTACACTATATGTTAACTAATTAGAATTTAAATAAAACTTTGAAAAAAAAATACTTCAAAACTCTGCCTCTTCCAGGACTACCTTGATTCTAATATTGCTGCCTATAATCTTTTTTTAATATTTCAATATTATTTTTTATTTGATAAGAACATACTGTAGTTAATCAAATACCTGTAACATACATTTGCAATGATCAGACCAAGAAGGAGAATTTAATCATCATCATCATCATCATCATCATCATCACCATACGTTGATTATTCCAAAATGTAGCAATCCAAACAAATACAGCTCAGGATTGTTGATCAAGTGTAGGGATTTGGTAGAGTCTCAACAGTGATACTTTTGAGAATCAAATAGGCTAACAACCCAGACAGGGACATTAGCACTGCAAGTTTAAACCTCTGTTGCCTGGGTTAAACCCGCATATGTGGTAACCCCAATTATGTTTCTGTCTATGCATGTGTGATAGCCGACTCTTGTGATGCATAGAGCGACTTGTACCTCAATGAAAAAAGCAGCACGTACGCCTTGCTGTGTATGCATTCACTGGATACTAACATGCCTACTCTGTACCAGGCACACTTAGAGATGGCTACAGGGAGCCTGAAAAAATTCAGCTACAGGGATTGCTGCTGCCTATAATCTCACCTGTGTTAGGAAAGTTGACAATGTAAGATAGCCTATAAGAATCTCCCAGCTGCTCTGAGGACATAACCATGCTTTTGATCTTTGTAATACCCAGCCATTCTCCATCAACAAATAACCAGTGTTCTATACCACTACCTGGGCAGAATGTTATTGTCTAGTTAGATGACATTCTCAACTCTCCCTCCTTTTGGACCAATCATGACAGGTACTTATTTAGAAGCTCTGAAGTCTAATTCCTCAGCTAAGATTTATTTGGCCACATTGTCAGGGGTAAAGTAATATGTGTCAGCCTTGCCGGACTTGCCACTCACCTAAGACAATCGACTCATTCCATGGGATTTCTTGGGTAGTAGCAAAGGTTCAATCTTTATTTGTTTATCATGGCTGCCTAGATAACCAGACTCATCAAACAGAAGAGGAGTGCATCTGTATTCTGACCTTTTGTATCCACCCCCATTATCCTGTCCACTTTTGTTATCACCTGACTCTAGGCAGATAAAATCATTTCACATTGCAGGGGAGAGCCATCCTGTTTCAAAAGGACTTAGTGACCTCCATCCCTACGCTTATTTCTCCGGGAAGCTTCTTGTGGAGTCAAAGCTGTTTGACCACCAAGGCCACCTGATGTTGGTGTGTTTTCAGACCACTGCAGCGTGGGGCATAAGAGATGGAGTCATAACAAGAAATACATGTGTTTGTGAGGATGTGGAGAAAAGAGAAGCCTCATGCACTGTTGGTGGGAATGTAAATTGGTGCAACCGCTAAGGAAAACAGTATGGAAGGTCCTCAAAACATTAAGAATAGAACTACTATATGATCCAGCAATTCCATTTCTTGGTATTTATCTGAAGGAAATGAAAACACTAACTCAAAAAGATATATGCACTCCTATGTTCATTGCAGCATTCTTTATACCAGGCAAGATATGGAAGCAACCTACATGTCCATGGATGGATGAATGAATAAAAAAAAAAAAAGTTGTGGTACATAGATAATGGAATATTATTCAGACATAAAAAAGAATGCAATCTTGCTATTTGTGGCAGCATGGATACACTCTGAGGGCATTATGCTAAGTGAAATAGGTCAGACAAAGAAAGACAAATACCACATGATCTCACATACATGTGGAATCTTAAAAACAAAAAAACAACCAAGCTCACATATATAGAAAATAGATTGCTGGTTACCAGAAGACGGAGGGTGAGGGGGGTGAAATGGGTGAAGGGAGTCAAAAAATACAAACTTCCAGTGATGAAATAAGTCACAGGGATGCAATGTACAGCATGGTAACTATGTTAGTAATAGTATATTGCATATTTGAAAATTGCTAAGAGTAGGTCTTCAAAGTTCTTATCACAAGAAAAAAATTCTGCAACTATGTATGGTAACGGGTGTTAACTAGACTTACTGTGATGCTCATTTTGCAATATGGGCAAATATTGAATCATTCTGCTGTACACCTGAAACTAATATAACGTTGTATGTCAGTTTCACCTTAATTAATTAATTTATTAAACTGATTTTATTTATTTATTTGAGAGAGGCAGAGATAGCGAGAGAGAGCACTAGCAGGGAGGAGAGGGAGAAGCAGGCTCCCTACTGAGCAGGGAGCCTGACGCCAGGACCCTGGGATCATGACCTGAGCCAAAGGCAGACGCTTAACGACTGAGCCACCCAGGTGCCCCAATGACTCAGTTTAAAGATTACCTTCTCAGAGCCTATCCCTGACCCCACAGCTTAAATTACTATTCTCCCCAGTACCCCCTCTCCATTCTTCTCTCTCATAGCACCCTGTACCCTTTCCTGTGGCACTTAATCCCACTCATTAGGGTTTGTTTTGTTGGTTTACTATTTCTTTCACTAGATCGAGCTCCAGGAAGGAGGGGATGATTTTTGTTTTCCATTGTGCTCTATCCTCGGGGCCTACCCCAGTGCCTGACGTATGATATACTCTCCAAAATGATTTTTCCAATAAATGAATGTGTACAATTTGAAGTGTCTTCCTTATGACCCATAGATTAAATTAGCTTGAACATTTAATTTTGAAAAGATCAGCTGTCAATCTTTACTTAATTTGGTTCCAACACCTTTTCCATGGTTAATTTGATCTAAGGTGGTTAAACCTTTGATGAAACACAAATTGGATCATGGCATTACCTTGCTTAAAATCCTTCAGCAGCTTGCCATGGCCTATCGGAAAATGTCCAAACATGTTAGCAAGGTTGACAAGCTCCACGGTGACAGCGGCTTTCCCACATTTTTGACTGTGACCCACAGTACAGAATACATTTTACATTGCAATCCAGTATCCATCTGTATAAATGTGGATATAAATAACCAAAATTTTTTTCACAAAAAATACTGTAACCTTTACTACGGGCAATGTATTGTGTTTTCCATTCTCTTATAGTCCATATCATTTAATAAAATGTTGGTCATGACGCACCAAATCGATTTCACAGCATAGCAATGGAAGGAAGGTTACAGGCTGTGGATTAAAACACTGCTGTGTGATTTGACCTCCGTCTCCAGCCTCTCAGACCATGCTGAGCTCCTTACAGCTCCCCTTGTGTGCCATACCGTCGCACCTTCATTCATATTGCTCGCACTACCTGTAGGACACTTACTTGTTCTTCAAAACTCAGTTCAAGACTCAGTGAAGCATCTGGGCATCCCCGAGGATAAGTGCTCACCCCTTCCTCTGGGTCTGGCCCATACCACACTTTAGCACCCTGTATCAGCATCCTTTATCAGAATCCTTATCAGAATGTGCTACTTGCCTTTACTGATCTGGTTCTTCTTCAGCACCAGGTTACCAAGGTGCAGTTATAAATACATTGAATAATGGAAGGTTCTTGGTCCTTTCTTATGTAGCAAAGACTTTCAGTGATCTTTGTGAACCATTAGGTACCCTTATCCTGATTCCCATTTTTCAATCCTTACTACCTTGTTCACGAACCACTCATGAAAGAGACAGACTTTGTTTTGGTTCCAGTGGAAGGACTTATGGAGTTGCCATGCATCGTTGGAATGGCAGGTGAGTTCCTATGTTTTTTCTTCCATATTATACATTTATCATTGAGTCTGGTATTCTTCTCCAGATGGTTAAGGGCTGGAGAGAAGATGAGACAGACCCAGATGGTGGTGTCCTGGGGGCTTGGGTTGGACAGTATGGTTGGCTCAAGTTTGCCAGGTCAGTACTATTTTGACTTTGGACGCTATTTCTTGATTTTGGTTCCATTCTTACCCTTTGTGATTGAAGTCTGTACGTGATTTTCTTGGTTTTACCGTCTGTATTCCATAGGTTTTTATTCTCTGCTTTGGCCCTTTATGTTCCTGGCTGTCTCAGCGTAAGGGAAGTAGTGTCTTCTGTTCTTCATGATGCCCTAGCACTGGGTTCACTCCCTAGGCTGGGCTCACCCCAGCACCCTGAGAGTGGAAACTCACAGATATGAAAATGACTAAGACTCATTTCCTGGCCTCAAGAAGCATATGGTTTAGAGAACATGTTGAGCTTCTAGAACTATCCCTAATCCAACAACTCTGCTTTTGCTATCTGGCTTTTCCTACCTGGAAATCATTGTCACTAATGGATCCTAGGCTTGTGGACCTTCAGCTTTTTGCTGTGGGCTGTGCATACAAGTCCCCCACCGTGGTCAGAGTCTACCTAGCCAGTTAGAAATGCAGTTCCCCAGAGATCTCCTTAGAACAGCAGTGGTAAGCTCCCACAGCCCTTCCCTCTGTCTGGAGATAAGGTATTATACCCATTCTTTCGAAGGTAGTAGAGCATCCGGGCAACAACTGACCTGTGGTTTTGGAATAATTAAAGTAAACCTACGAATGAGACTCTCTACCTCCCCCCCCCCAAATCCTAGTACTTTTTCTGAAAAAGAAGAGAATGAAACTGAGGATGTGCTAGAATGCTTAGAAAATCAAAGCAGTGATGACAGGATCACAACTTTTTTGCTCAGCTCCAGAGTTTCCAATCAACTTAGAGGGTTGTGTATTTATAGTCCTGAACCTAGTGGGGAGCACATGATCCCATCTCAGTCAGGAAGAAAATGAATGAAAGGCAGAATTTTTGGACTTTCTTAGAGGTAATTACATTATTTGATGATTTCTTTGAAATATGCAATGCCCCAAAGATATATCCACACCTTACGGCCTAAAGACTCATCCATGAAACTATAACCGATTGGTTTCTTCAAGAACAAACTGATATACTCTCAAGATCTGGTCTCCCATGAGATGCTGGTATAGGCAGTTCTGGGGTGACTATAGAAGGCCCCCTATTTGGGAGACAAGATGACATCATTACACTCATACCTTTGGTGAGATCATCCTTTATAGTAGCTTCTTTTTAAAAAAAAAGATTTTATTTATATATTAGAGAAAGAGAGAGAGAGAGAGCACAAGCAGGGGGAGTGGCAGAGAGAGAAGCAGGCTCCCCGCTGAGCAGGGCGCGTGACATGGAGCTCTATCCCAGGACCTTGGGATCATGACTCGAGCAGAAGGCAGATGCCTAACCAACTGAGCCACCCAGGCACCTCTATAGTAGCTTCTAATTCTGTCTCTGTACTATTGACTCTCAAATTCATATCTGCAGCCTGGACCTTTCTTGTCAACACCAGACTCACATTTCCAACTGCCTCCTTGACTATATTCACTTGGAAGTCTAAAGAGCATTTCAAACTTAACATGTCCAAAATAGAACTCAATCTCTCTCCCCCAAAATACTGATCCTCCCATATGCTTCCCAATATTGATTAATGCAACTTTTAGGTTGCGCAGGCAAAAAAACCTTAGGCTCATCTTTAATTCTGCTCTTTTTCACCCCATATCCAGCATGTCTGCCAACCCTGCCTACTTTGCCCTCAGAGTATGTCCACAGTCAAATTACTTCTCACCGCCTCTACTATTTTCACCATGGTCCAAACCTCCATTATCTTTCATTTTCAAAACAGCTTTATTGAGATACAATCCATAGACTATACAATTTACCCATTGAAAGTATAGAGTTGAGTTTTTTAATGTATCCAGTGTTTCGTTAACCATAACCAACATCAATTTTAGAACATTTTCATTAACCCCCAAAGAAATCCTGTATCCTTTGGCTATCACCCACCTATTTGCCTATCCCCCCACCTCTCATGGCCTTAAACAACCACTCATCTACTTTTCATGTTTCTGGATTTGCTTATTCTGAACTTTTCTTATACAGAGTCATACACTATGTGGGCTTTTGTGATTGGCTTCTCTTATTTAGCAAAATGTTTTCAAGATTCAGCCATATACACCATGTATTAGTACTTAAATTCTTTTCATGCCTGAGTAATATTCCACCATATTCTAGTATAGCTAGACCACATTTTGTTTATCCATTCAACAGTCGGGGGCACCTGGGTGGCTCAGTCGATTAAGCGTCCAACTCTCGATTTTGGCTCAGGTCATGATCTCAGGGTCATGAGATCAAGTCCCACATCGGGCTCTGTGCGGGGGTGTGGAGTCTGCTTAAGATTCTCTCTCTCCCTCTCCTTCTACCGCTCCCCCCACCCCTCCCACTCCGTTCAACAGTTGATGACATCAGGGTTGTTTCCACTTTTTGACTGTTGTGAATAATGCTGCTACTAACATTCAGGCGCAAGTTTTTGTGCAGACATATGCTTTCATTTCTCTCGGGTGTACACCTAGGAGTGGAATTGCTGGGTCATGTGGTAAGTCTGAGGTTAACCTTTTAAGGAAGTGCCAGGCTGCTTTCCAACTCCATCCTCTTTTGCCTGAATTATTTCAAGAGCTTCCTAATTGTTCTCTCTCCCCTTCTGCCTATATTCCCCCTCAGTTTATCCTTGCACAGTAGCCAGGGCAATTTAAATAATGGCATTCAGATGGCACTTCTTAGTCTCACGTAGAGTAAGAGACAAAGTCCTAAAATCTCTATATGGTGTGGGCCCTCAATTACCTCCCTTGACTTCATCTGGCTGTCACTCTACCCTGCATCCACTTGGCTGCAGTCACAATGGCTACATCCTTATTCCTGTAATATACCAGCTCTCCCCCGCACCTCAGCTTTCTTACGCTCGCTGTCCCCCCGGCCTTAAATGCTCTTCTCCCAGAAAGCTCCCAGGCTGCTCTACCACTTCCTACTGGCCGTTGCTGAAATGTCACTTTCTCAGTGAGACCTTTCCTAGCCACCTGCTTTTTACCTCCAAACACGTCAGCTCACCGGGGCTCTGCTTATATTTTTTTCCCCTTTGGCACTTGCAATGATCTCACATCCTATACACTTCTTTATCTAGCTAATTGTCTGTCTCCTGTATTCAGGTGAAAATTCCAGTACAGCAGGGATTTTATCTGTTTTGATCATGTTCACTTCTGCCCACCCAATAACCAGACCGTGTCTGTACCAGAGTATGAAGGGATACGACAAATATGGGAATTAATAAATTAACAAACGATGGAATGAATGAATGAATGGTTCAGAGCATGAGCTCTGGAGTCAGACGAGCCTTGTTTTAAGTCTCAGCACTGCCACTTGTTAGCAGTGTGACCTTGGGCAAGTTTCCCTGAGTCTCAATTTCTTGCATGACTCATAGGGCTGATGTAAGAATTTTAATGACATAATCTGTGTAAAGCCCTCAGTGTAGTTCTTGGCATATAGAAAGTATAAGTGACATATAGAACCAATAACTATGAAATATCTTCTAAGATGCAATTTGAAAACCCAGAGGATGAACTAAACCATGTGTGCTTGAGGGTGGACATGGCATCCTCAGATGGAACATGGCAAGATTCCTGAAACAGCAAAGGCATAACAGATTCTTAGGGGGATGATAAGGTATCACCGGGGATCTTGTCCATTTTCCCAGTTTAAATGGATGACCTCTATAAGAAGAGATGAGAGGGGTGCCTGGTGGCTCAGTCAGTTAAACATCTGACTCTTGGTTTCGGCTCAGGTCATGATTTCAAGGTTGTGAGATTCAGCCCCATGTCGGGTTCTGCACTCAGCTCGAAGTCTGCTTGAGATTCTTTCCCTCTCCTTCTCCCCTCCTGCTCGTGCTTTCTCTCTCTCCTAAAATAAATTAATATATCTCTTAAAAAAAAAAGAAGTGACGGGGCTTCCCCTGAGTCCAGGTCTCCAGCTATGTTTGAAGCCTAGACCCCTCTACACAATCCTTGCACACCCTGACTTGGCTCACCCATGATTCATTCACCCATTGCTATAGTGACCAGCCTGGTGCAAGAGGATTCCTGAGGAGGAGCAGCCCAGAAAATGTTGCAGGTCTAACTGTGCTGGAATCTCATCAGAGGCAGCAGTAACTGACTTCTATGGCTAGCAGCGGCAAGGGAGAACTCAGTATCGTTATGATGTGGTACTTCATGGATGGAATGAGGGGGTGGTGGTGCCCTGCCACAGGGACTCTCAAACTTGAGTCTGCATCAGAATCACATGGAGCACCAATGATCAAGCTCGGAAGAGCCCAAATGATCGAGCTCCACACCCAGAGTTTCTGATTCGGTAGGTTTGAGTGAGGGCCCAAGGTTGTGCATTTCTGACAAGTTCCCAGATGGTACAATATTGTGGGGAAGTGTGGGGAACACTTTGAGAATCACTGCTCTAGTCCAAGCACATAACCATCCCTAAGCCTAAGAATCTGGGGCCCAGTTCTAGGAATCTTCATTTTAAGCAAGCACTCCAGGTAATTCTCATGCAGGTGTTCTGTGGACTGACCACACTTTGTGATACCTGGGATCAGTGCCCAGACCCTACCCCTGAGGATACTAGTTAAGTAAGTTCTGGGGTGGAGCCTGAGAATCCATGAGTTGAGCAAGCCCTTGGGTGGTTCTGATGCACTTAACAGTTTAGAAGCCACTGGTTAGTCTAGTTAGCTGAACTGACGAAACAGCTCTTACCTGTCCTTTGTTAAGGAACATCTGGGAGATATAAAGGGGAAAAGGAATGTCTGCATCCGCTTGTGAGAGCTTGCATGGAAAGGATGTTTGAGAGAACTGTTTTTGGGAATTAGGGCCATTGTGTAGGTTGGGGTCATGGGGAAGTGAATGCAGTTAAGTAGCTGCAAAGTCCAAGCAAGTTTTGCATGGGGGCCAACTTTTGATCACTTGAGCAAGATCTGTTCTGATAGCAGTGTATGCAGGCAGATTCATCCTCATCCCTCAACACCCCACTCTGAAGCATCTGTGGCCTGCTTCAGCAACTCCTCATGGAAAATTCTAAGATGGCGGGGTTGAGAGGAATCTCAGAGACCATGCCCCTAACTTCTCTTTCATGGCATTAGGGATGTGGAGACAGGTCTGGAGAGAGGAAAAGGGACTCTGCACATAATCTAATAATAGTAACTAGGAATGGTGCTGGGCATTTTATACACATTATCTCATGCAATAATCCCAACAATCTCATTAACTAAGCACTCTTATTATCCCTCTTTATACTGTTCCCTACACCTTGAGACCTAGAGAAGTTTGTGCCCCTGAGTGTATGTGTACACTTGAGTAGAGGTTGCTACAAGGGCATGAGTTGGAGAAAGCAATAGCCAAGTAAACATTATCAGCTCCCTGATTGGTCAGAGGGGCAAATTCCAACCACCTAGCCACCATGTTTGGGGAGGAGGACGGGCAGCTCTTTCATGACAGGGGCCTGGGGAGGAAAGGAGGCAAAATGGCTGCCTACCTGATTACTGCACACGTGCAGTAAACGGGGAGAAGGGGAACAGTTATACACACGGAAGAGGCTTTTCTCCTGCCCAGAGTCAGGTAAGAGGCAGCTACACAACTGAGCATGTGAGGTTGGGACGGGGTTATGTAACAGGGGATCCTGGGGCCCAAGCAGCAAGTTGGCAGTGACAGCTGTGAGGGGTGGGGGCTTCAACACAGCTAGGGAGTAGCTGAACTGGGGGTTGAGCTCACATCTGTCTGAAATAAAAGCTTCCACTCTTAACTTTTACATCAGTGGATCTCACAAGTTAGTGTGCCTCAGAAAGATCTGGAGAGCTAGTTATAAATACAGGTCCCCGGGCCAAACCCACAAAAATTCCGATCCCGAGGGTCCTGGGGAGGTTCAACCAGGACCTCTAGGAGATTTTGCTGCAGATGATCCACAGCCCATCATTTGAAATTTACTACTTTGAACATTCTAATAGACCAACGCCATTTCCAGGCCACAGAAACAGTGGTCATCGTCCACATCCACACAAAGATGGCCCACATCTTCCCTTGCACTCTGCACCCAGATGTCTTCAGGCCTGGTCACTACCACACTGTTCATCAGAAGAGGGCTGCATCTCAGTCCTCAGCACCAAATGCTCTGGTCAAAGGTCCCAATTCACGGCCTTTCCCCCTTAATACAAAAAGGTGTAAAATGATCACAGATGGTCCATGATTATGGATTACCCTTTAGTATTTCTTGAATTTTGTAATTCACACAGGGTAAAAAAAAAAAAATACGAGGTCAAAAAAGCACAAAATTCATTGTAGGGACTTCTTTCTCACTTCCTGTCCCTTATCCCTAGTCATTTCCTCTAAAGGAAACCACTATCAGTAATATCTTGTCTTTCCTTCCAATTTTTTTTTATCAAGTACTGACTTTGGGGGCCACTCTTGCAATCTACCTGTTTGCCATCCACAGGTCAATACTTCAAGTTAACATTGAGTGAGTCCTACGTTTGTGCCAGTCACTTTACACCGAGTATCTCAAGTAATCCTCACAATGATCCTGGGAGGTTAGGCAGTATTAGTCCCATTTCACAGATAAGGAAACTGAGGCCCAGAGAGAATGAGTAATTTTCCTAAAATCACGCAGAAAACACACGGCAGAGCGCTAGGACCTAACGTTCTCGGAGGCCAGAGCCTACATGTTTAACTACGCAACCCCCCTTCCTTTTGGTAGGGTATTATAAGAAAAGCTAGTATGTACTGAATTCATACTGTCTGCCAGGCACTGTCCCAGGCACATTACCTGCCTTGCCTAAGTTTAACTTGCACAATACCCTAGTGAGTTGGGTATTATTTTCATCTCCATTTTGTAGATAAGGCAGGAGAGGTACAGAGAGGTTCAACAACTTCCCCAAGACCACACGGCTGGTAAGAAGCAGGGCTGGAACACATGCTGGGCAGTGTGGCTTCAGCGTCTGCATGTTCATACACAACGCTCTGTGGTTTCCTTAGACAGAAGGAGCACATAAATGAGCCTAAAATCCTCAGGTTTCCTACTGCTGAATTCACAAAGAATTATTCCTGGTGTCCCCAAGCCAGAATGCCCCCTGTCATGGCACCTTTGACATCCCCTTAATGCTTGCCTGCACCCCCAGTCTCCCTCGCGCTAAAGCTCTGAGGCCAGCTGCTGCACCTGCTGATCTGCAGGAGCCAGCGGCGTCACCCGGATGGCGTCAGGATCCCCCTGCAGACTGCTCTGCTCTAGCTCTGCCAGGCTGTGGCTCTCTGGCTTCTCACATCCCTTGGTTGGCTTCTTGGGCAACCCCTGGACCTTAAACTTTGGTTTGGGACTGCGTCTTTCTAGCATCCCACCTTTATTTTTCTCCGATAGAACCTGCCTTGAACGGCCCTCCAGGTTTGGTGGTCCGGCACGTCTCAGGAGGAATGCCCCCTCTTCCTCTCATCCTGTAGGACCAAACCTCAACCACAGCTGCTTTTCCCTCTTCCTGGCTGGGCCAGCCTTGGCCTCCAGAGAGCCCCGCGTGGTGGGGAGTCTCACACAGGTTGCCTCCAACTCAGGATTGCTCCACAGAGCTGTCACCTGCTGTCTGGGGACAAGAAAAGGCCGATTGCTTTTGGCAGGTGCTCATTCTGGCAGCTAAGTCAGCCTCAGATTGGCCAGAGCTGCTCCTCTGTGACGCCTCGGGGTGCAGCTGCCAAGGGATCTCCAGCCCTGCCTCTACGCCACCCTCTGGAGAAAAGAGGAAGTGACCTCAGGGGGAAAAAAAAAAAAAACAAAAAACTACAACAACAAAAAAAACCCCCAACCCTGAGAACTACTGCTGTATCTGACCCCCTCCGACCCCTCCCCGCCTCTGCAATCCCTCTTTGTACAGGAGCCTGACCACAGGGAAGCGGGAAGCAGAGAGGGGGCGCTGTTCTAGCAGCCAGTCAGTTCCCTCTCAGGGTCTTCTAGGGATGTCCTGATGGCTCTCCCCTAGAGCTTGTCTCAGAGGGGTTAGCCAGGGCTGCCGTCTGCAGCCCCCTGGCCCAGAGATGTTCTAAGGCAGTGCTCCTTAGCCCGGCCTCCACTGATGGGGTTCATCCACAGAGAGGATATGGGAACTCAGATGCCGAGAAGCACATCCTTGTTTTGACTAAGTTCTAACTTCAGTTTCCTTCCATTCAGTGTAGCGTTTCCTCCACTTATAAGCATAAGCAACAGCCCGCACTGGTCCTAGCAGTACCTGTGACTTTGTCATCAATGGAAGTCACAGATGGTTGCATATCACATTGAAACAGCTGCACCCATCTCCAAGCAACGTTTCTGCTCTTCGCTGCTTCGGAATGATGGCAGTAATGAGACCTGCCACTAGATCTTGTCATTTTACATGTGATCAAGCAGCGCGTAAATTGCTCTATCACAAATTCACTTTTAATATTTTGAGAACTGTGTTTCAGTGTAATGTGTTTCCTTTTTATTCCTACGTAGCTTGTTTTATGCATTTAAAAATGTGCTTCTAAAAAGGGGTTCTATTTGCTTCGTGGGTCTTCCAAAGGGCTCCATGCACCCAGAAGTCAAGGATCCTAGCTCCTAGGAATTCTATCTAGCTCTGGCCCAGGAAACTGGAGGGATGGGTCTGCACTTAGGGCCCATGCTGGGAAGGCTGGGTTTCTGGAATGCTAAAAACTGCAAGCAGAATAAAACCGAAACTTAGGTAGAAGCTGTCATACCATGAAGCCAGGCCTCATCTTTGCTGCAGGAGCCCACCCTCTGCTTAGGTTGAAAACACCACAGTGCAAGCGTACACCACCAGATGGCGCCATTGTATGAGCTGGGGGCCAGGAGGGGACTCCGCGCCATAAGAGCCCACCACTGGTAACAGTCACTATTCTGAAGTTGGGGTGCCTGTTGGCAAGGCTAGGACCCTCAGAGGCCTGAGAGCACCAAAAAGACTACTGTGTCCCCCTCATATGAAACTAAAAAGCAAAACTGAAGTGTATGTGATTTTGCTGAATTTCCAGGGACTTATTTCTAGGTTTCCTGATTGCAAAGTTCTGGATAAGGTCGTTGAAGTTGAACATATCCTGTGCCTCTGATGTGCGTTTAGTCGGCCTGCCCATCAGGAAGCCCAGCACTGCCTTCTGGTAAAAGGGTAACCACATAAAATCCTGCCCTGGACCCTAACTGAGCCCCAATCTCCCCCACCCCGCCCCCAGTCACAGTGCGTTGGACCCTGGCAAAACCCTGGATGTCTGGTAACAACCTCCAGACTCCTGGCGGGCTAAGGGGTTTTGGAGAGCCCTGGGGACCCTGCCCCAGCCAATGCACATGGCTTAGAGGCAGCCCCAACATGGGCGGACCCCAAAATGTGATTCGGAAAATGAATAACCCCTGAGGTACACAGAAGAGTCCATCATGGGAATGTTCTGGCCAGATATAATGTCACCCACAAACCTTACCTGTCAGCTTCACCTTGCCTCTCGCAGCCTATACGTCTCAGGATTTTGTCAGCAGTTGCTTCTCTAACCATTCCTGCATGAAGTCCTGCCGACCTTCATCGACCTGGCTACCCATCCCCCCTAACCCCACCAGCAGGGACCCAGCACTCTTTAAAAAGCAAAATTGGAGAACTCTAGGTCTGCCAGGACTCTAACGTGTCACTTCCGTGACCATATGGAACCCTTCACAATTCCAGTAATCCCCCACCTCCTGGATGAACTCCTAGGGAACTCGGGGCAGTGCAAAGTTGGACTTCCAAATCAGCTACATCCCTGATCAAATTCAGGAGCGGGACCAAAACCAACTCCGCCATTTTATACCTGTTCCAGACAGTTCCTGCATCTGACAATGGCCCGCAGTTTGCACCACACCTCAGCTTTCCAAACGGCGGCTGCCCCAGATCCCACGAGACCCTCTGGCTCCGGTCTTCATTGTGATGGCTCCTGTACTCCCATCAAGTCTGTGGTTCAGCCATTTCTGGGCCTGCTGCGGAGGTACTTACACTGCTAAACGAACATTCTAGAAACGGAGGGTTCCTTGGCCTCTCTCTCCCTGTCTGGGTCATCGGCATGGAGTCAGGCGAGAAAGGAATCCACTAATCTGGGGAAGGATCCCTCCTGGGCCCTCTGGGATATACAGCAATTCCTGCTTTCCACTGGGCAGTTTTAGTTTTTTGCACTTGCTGTCCCACTGCTGCTAAGTGCCAGGAAGCAAGCAGTTTGGTTGAAAGGAAGGTACACTGCCGGGGGCTGTAGCCTTCTGTCACACAAACCTGAAAATGGCTGCCCTTAGGAGGGCTGGGGGTTGGCTGGACGGGGGAGGGGTGGCAAGAGCGCGATCTAGCCCATTCCAGCCCGGCACCTGCAAGCCAGCTGGGTGCTGCTGCCCCCTGTGGGGCCATCCCAGGCCCACACTTTGTTGATAGCCTGGGCTTAACTTCCCACTTAAATTTTTCAAAGTCCTTTAACAAATACTTTTCACAAGGGCTACGCACCAGGCACCATTCTAAGCTGTTTGCATGTAATAAATTATGTAATCTTTACCACAACTCAGGTACCATTTTAATTTCCGGTTCAGAGACAAGGGAACTGAGGCACTGAGAGAGAAAGTCACTTGCCCAAGGTCAAAGAGCTGGCGAGCAGCAGGGCCCGAATTCAGACCTGGGAAGCCTGACCCCGCAGTCCGTGGGCTTAGCCACTGTGCTTGAGTCCGCTCTGCCATGCGATGCCTCTTGACAATTCCTGGGGCTTCTCTTTTAAGTTTTAGTCCACAGTATCCTCCGTGTTTCTTTCTTTTTTTAATTTATTTATTTGAGAGAGAGAGTGCAAGTGGAGGTAGGGGCAGAGGGAGAGGGAGAGAATCTCGAGCTGACTCCACGCCGAGTGCGGAGCCCGACACTGGCAGATCCCACATTGCCGAGATCCTGACCCGAGCCGAAACCGAGAATCGGATGCGTAACCGACTGAGCCACCCAGGTGCCCCTCTGCTGTGTCTCATTTGCTCCCACCCATTCAGGATCAATGTCCCGCCTATTGCCACCCAGCTACCAAGACTGGGTGGCAATAGGAAAACTAGTCGTCCCTCCACCCCCCCCACCAGGTATAGCTCCCTGGATGGTCTCCAAAAACAGGTGGGGCAGTGGGGGGGGCGGGGGGGGGTCAGGGGATGAACTGGAAAGCCCAGCAGCGGGGATGGAGGATGAGCCGCAGATGCCAGAGAAATTTCTAAGGCAAAATCAGCGGGATTGCGAGGCGTGAGGAAGAGGAGGTCAAAGCCCATTTCTAGGCTTCTTCAAAGATAATCATCTGGCTTGGGTGGCTGAGCAGGTGGATGATGAGGCCACTCGGTGAGGTTCAGGCACAGAAGGGAGAGCAGGTTGATGGGGGAAGGTAATAATAACAGCTGACGTTCATGACACACACACCAGGTGAGTGAGAAAGCAGGCACTGATCAGTATGCTCACTTTAGAGATGAGGGAATGTGAGCCTCTGAGAGTTGAAGGAATTATCCTCAAGTCACACAGTAAGTAGCAGGGCCGGGATTTGGACCCAGATCTGTCTGCCTCCGAGTCTGCACTTTTAATCAGCTGGATGGAACACAATCTTTCTGTCTTCAGACCCTCTTCCCTTGTTCTGCCTGCTATTTCAATTCTGGTTGTTGTGCCTCTTCATGCTTCCTGTTTGCTGCCTTTCCAGAGATTTCTTTTTCGCTTAGGCCCTGACCCTGGCCCTGGCTGCCAACATGGCAGCGACTCCCATACTTTCTCCAATCATCAGTGTCTAAATAGCTGCCCTCCCCAACGCCGCTCTCCCCTCCCCAGCGCCCTCCAGCCCCACTGCACCCTTTTCCCTACAGGGCTCATCCAGGCTCATGGCTCCAAATCTGCAGGTTTTAAGACCCTTCTCCAGGTCCCACCCACAGCTGAGCCTCCATCCCGAATTCTTCTCTTCTAGACTAGCCCTGTAACGAATATCAGGGCTCTGACTCAGTTTCACCGTGGAAGCCTTGTGTCTGTATCAGGGTTTCGAGAGCATGCGAGTGTGTATAAAGCAGGGATCGGTTCCACACGGGGGCGCCCTACTGGCATTTAGTGGGCGGAAGGCTTGACCTCCCCAATATGCTGAACTGTCCCACACGGTGAAGAACGCCCTGTATTCTGCCCAACTTTTGAATGCCCCACCCCACTCAGTTATTCATGTAGGTAAAAAAAAAAAAAATCCGTTTGTAATGATCTGTGCCTAGAACATCACTCTGCTTCACACATCAACACAAAAATTTTGTTTGTTTGTTTGTTTGCCTGGTTTTAGTATATGCTGAAATTTCTAGGACTATGACCACCATATAAACTGAAGGAAAATTGTATGTAGTTTTGCTCAGAACTCTCCCAAGAGTTGTTCACAGTTTTGAAGGCCCCATGGCCTAGACAGTAACGCTGCTTTTAGTAATTAAATCAAATTAAATCTGTATGGGTGGGTACTTGTAGCATTTGCTTTCCCGGGGTTTCTACACATAGTGCAAGTTTCTGTCCCCTTAGGTCTTCTAGCGTGGTGTGGCCTCACCCTCCGCAGACGGACTCACGATGAATCACAAATACTTTTATTTCGCCTTTGCACTACAGCTAGGCCTCTCTCTGTCTTGTACACATATACACACGCACGCATACACACGCATACGCAGATACATAAAATTATGTGTATAGTAGGTACATTATTTTGTCCACGAGTTTCCTTTTTCATTTCAGGATAGTAAGGGAGTCACAGCAAATTATTCGTTAGAAATGAAAGCAGTTGGAAACTGCAAATCATGCAGTTTCAAGTTCATTATTATATATACTTCCCTTTATCCTCACAAAACCTGTATGAGATGGGGATCACTTCCACTTGTATTTTGCAGATGAAGACACTGAGGCACAGAAAGTTTAAGTAATTTGCCCAAGGTCACATAGCTAGTAAGCGGTGGAACAGCAATACCAACCTAAGTCTGTCTGACTCCAAATGGAGTACACATTCGGCTACACATATGTGGTAGATTATCTACAATGTTTCTTAGAACAGGTTCAGGATGATCCCAAGGGCAATATAGTTTTAAAATGTTTGAGGGTTCATCGGAAAAAGTATACACAGCCCCGGGATGACTGCAGACTCTCATGTATACATTTGGGTATATTTCTTTAACACACATGACAGCCAGTCAAATGACTTGAGTCAAATTTAATGGTGTCTTATTCCTTAATTGCTTTGTGCAGCCAATCAGATTGCATAAGGCCTGAAAGCAGCTCTTTGGCAACCGTGCTTTCCATTTGAAGAAATAAGGTACGTTATCTGACACTGATTGTAGCAGTGAGACCCAAACAGTTTCCATCTGGACTCTCCTGGAAAACTCCCTGCTTCATCAGCAACCAGCCACATTCATAGGACTTGGTGTGACTACCAAGTGAGATACCCAGATCTTGATTGTTCCCAATTAACGAGATCCACCGGGTGAAAATGCACATCACACACCTGCCTTACTCCGAGAAATTGGCCATTTATCTTGGCTCTGTTTGTAGCGGCCAGCCTCCGGGGCGAACTGCCGGTCCCATTCTCCAGCATTTCTGAATTCCGGTCACTAGGTGGCAGCCTTCTCAAGGGTTTGAGTAGCCGGAGAGGCCAGTTTTGTTTAATGACTTTTTTTTTTTTTTTTTTTTATGAATCATAGGTCAAGCTAACCATTGTTCCTGCCGCCGGAAGAATGCCCAGATGTTTTCCACGCTGTAATTTCAAGAAAGGTAACTTGTCTTTGGCCACTTGTTGACATTTTAACAATAATCGAAAGCCTGTTCTGAGACAGCAGGATCTCCTCTGTGGGGTTCGAACACCCGTTGAGCCCATACTCTGTCATAAGCGCCACCCTAGGTGCCAGGGGTACAGTGCTGAAGCCAAAAAAAGGCTTGGCTCTTAAGAAAGGCACAGTCTAGTTGGGGAGACTGATGTCTAAACAACAAAAACCAAAAAAAAAACAAAAAACCCCAAAAAACCCTATATGACAACGTCCTAAGCACTGTGATGGGGTGAGCACAGGATAGGACACCCACTTCAATCCAGTGGCTTAAGGGGAGTCCTGGATCTGGTGACAGCAAAAACTGAATCTTGGCAAATGGGCGGGCACGGTCCAGGAAAGAACGGAGGCCGGTGGGGGGGGTACTTCAGGCAGAGGAAATGGACTGAGCAGAAAACTTCCAACAGTGTGGCGAGCGCTGGGAAACAAGGCGGGCTATGTTGGGCATAGTATGAGAACACGGTAGGAGGGGCAGGCGGTAGGGAGAGGTCAAGTCAAGGGAAGCTAGAGAATCATGTCACAACCAGGAACCAATATATAAACCACCTGGTCCTCCCAACAACTTCCCGAGGTAAAAGCATCGCGATCTTACCTGGAGAAAGAACGATCTCTTTGTTTCTTACAGTCTTGCAGTGGCAAGTGAAAATGACCTCCGCAAACATACATGGAGCCTCCGCTAAGTACTGAGCACTGTGCTAGGAACTTCTTCATGCGCCGCCTTCTCTCTTGAACCACCGTATTGTACACCTGAAACTAATATAGCACTGTGTTAAGTACACTGGAATGAAAATAAAAATAATAAAAAAAATCACCTCACTTAATCCTTTCAACAGCCCCGCGAAGGTGGGACTATTATTATCCCCATCTCATCGATGAGGACACTGAGGCACAGAGAAGTTCACCAACTGGCCCAAGGTCACTTGGTTGGTAAGTGGCAGAGCTGGGATTTGAATCCAGGTAGTCTGGCTCGGGCACCAGGAGGACACGAGTGGGGACTTTTCAGGCAGGGGAGACAGCCACAGGGATGAAGTGGAAGGCTGGGAACTCAGAGCCGCTGGGCATTGTGGGATTGTAAAGTGGGGGAGCGGAGAGGTCAGGACCGTGATGCTGGAGAGGCCCGCAGGGGCCACTAGGTGAAGGGCGCCCTGGAGCCGGAGGCAGGCAAACACTGCAAAGCTGTAAGCAGGGGAGACACCTAATGCTACTGGTACCCTGATGGGCTCCCTTTCGCCACCTCCTTCAGGTAACCAGCTCCTCCTGCGACACAGACATCACCCCACAGCTCGTACTTTTCCTAAGTGTGCGTCCCTGTACTTCCTGCTGCTACAGCTCCGGATGCGCTCTGTGACAGCTGTGTTCGAAGACAGAGTCTCGCCGTGAGGTTCCTGGTCGGCAGCATCAGCACCTGCGCCGTGAACTTGTCAGAAAGGCCGTTCGTCTGGCCCTATCCGAGGCCCACTGAACTGGAAATTCTGGAGGGCGATTTGTGTTTTGCCAAACCTCCAGGTGATTCCGAGGCACGCTGATGCTTGAAAACCGCCCTCTGAAGCTGCCGCTTGGAAATTGCGCATGAGCGCGCGTGTGTGTGCGTGCGTGTGTGTGTGTGTGTGTGTGCGCGCGCGCGCGCGCGCGCGCGATTTCTTTTCTTTCCCAGCTCCCCGAGGGCAGGAAGCAAGTCTTCTCTTTTAGCACCCTGCCTGCCTCCTCTCCCTCCTGCCCTTGACACAGAACACCATGCAGATCCCAGCTCTGGCACTGGCTAGCTGCGTGGAAGCCCCTCATTCTTTCTGTGCCTCAGGTTGATCGTCTGTAAAATGGGAAGAATAGTAATAATACCTACTTCCTTCCATTACTGTGTCAAGAATTAACGTAAGGGGCGCCTGGCTGGCCCGGTGGGTTAAGCGATGGACTCTTGTTTTGGCTCAGGTTATGATCTCGGGGTGGTGAGATCCAGCTCCAAGTCAGGCTCCATGCCCAGCGTGCAGTCTGTCTGAGATTCTCTCCCTCTGCCACTCTGTCTCTAAAATAAATAAAATAAAGAGTTAATGTAAGTAAAGCTATGAGCACAGCTCTTCTTGATGCATATTAAGTATTTTATATATTATTTTTTGTATTTTTATATTCTTTTTCTAGCCTTGAATTCTGTTTTTTTAATTTTTTATTGTTATGTTAATCACCATACATTACAT
Source organism: Zalophus californianus (assembly GCF_009762305.2). Classification (NCBI taxonomy): domain Eukaryota; kingdom Metazoa; phylum Chordata; class Mammalia; order Carnivora; family Otariidae; genus Zalophus; species Zalophus californianus. The sequence continues at coordinate 37,743,507 of NC_045612.1, forward strand.
CATTAGTTTTTGATGTAGTGTTCCATGATTCATTGTTTGTGCATAACACCCTGTGCTCCACGCAGAACGTGCCCTCTTTAATACCCATCACCAGGCTAACCCATCCCCCCACCCCCCTCCCCTCTAGAACCCTCAGTTTGTTTCTCAGAGTCCATCGTCTCTCATGGTTCGTCTCCTCCTCCGATTTCCCCCCCTTCATTCTTCCCCTCCTGCTATCTTCTTCTTCTTCTTCTTCTTCTTCCTTTTTTTAACATATATTGTATTATCTGTTTCAGAGGTACAGATTCAACCGTCTTGCACAATTCACAGCGCTCACCATAGCACATACCCTCCCCGATGTCTATCACCCAGCCACCCCATCCCTCCCACCCCACCCCCACTCCAGCAACCCTGTATTTTTATATTCTTTTATAAATTGTATAATATCTGCATGCTGTATTTTTATATAAAACGATGTTATATATTATATATAATATATAAAGTTATATAAATATAATTATATATTAGTTAAAATAATAATTATACAATAATTTAAAAATAATAATATAATTACAATTATCCTACAGGACTGTTCTAGCACTCCAGGAGCCTGACTTTGCAGGGAGTCAGAGAGGAAGAAGGGGGAAGGGGAAAAGAGGCAAAATGGTCCTGGTCCCATTATATGAACTGTCCAGAAGAGGCAAATCTATAGAAAGTGAAAGCAGATTAGTGGTTGCCAGGGGGTGAGGTGTGTGGGAATGGAATGTGGGTGTGAGGATTTCTTTTGAGGATAATGAGATTGTTCTGGAATCATACAATGGTGATGGTTGCACAGCTCTGCGAATATACTTAAAACCAGTGAATTGGGTACATTTTATGGTATGTGAATTCCATCTCGCATTTTCAAAGCTTAAAAAGAAAAAGCCAATCTGAGTCAATCAGATTGGTCAATCTGAGAAGAGAAGTCGGGACCTTTGCCTTTTTTTCTCCCATTAAGCCCCCGGAAACTAGGCATAGAGCAGGTGCAGGCAAAGAAAGAGTCTTTGGCTGGATTTTGTTCTAATTTATTTGCTTGCCACATAGGGGCACCTAACTCATTTCCTGTGTCATTATTTCGAGAGACATAAAAAAAAAAAGTCTTACATTGTCATTAAGACCCACCAGATCAATGGCATAAAATTAAATTGCAAGAGAAAGCGCAAACCCGGACTAACACGTAATGGGGAATCTTGCAAATATGTGTATCACATGCATGAGTTCAACTTGGGTGAAAACATCAACCTTTTCTTTTTTTCCTGAGTCCTCAGGCAACATAACCTATTCAAATAGTCCTGGAAGATCTAATTATATCCCCAAATGGCCCAAACCACTTAATTTTCCCTCCCGGCTTTTAGAGTTTCCAAGAAAATCGTTCAATGATTATTTTACGGAGTGATAAAAGCAGCCTTGTACCTTTGTAATATGGAATGGATGAATCAGGGCTTGAGGAATTGTAAGGTTTAAGTAGATGCTCAACATGGTTAATTATGGGGGGAGGCCACTTTATTTTATTAAAGATAGTCTAAACATGTCTGCCTTAGAGAATCTCCCTGTGACAAGACTGCTTACTGCCAAGAGGGTTTTACGAGGAAACAATCTAAGACAAAAAACAAACTAAATATGCATGAAGCAATGACTGCTGGCGAAAGTAATTTATATGAAGGCGAAAGGGAGGAGACACATCTATCTGGTGGTTAGAGGCAAGGATGCTACATGCCACAGACCTAACTTTATTAGGTCTCAAAGAGTAAGCCAAACTAAAGAATGTGACTGTGTATAGTACAAGGGTTGAGCATGCGAGTTCTAGAGTTAGGCTGTTTGAGTTCTATTTATTGACTCTATTCTTGGTGCTCCTGGCTTCCCTAAGACATTATTCTATTTATTTCTCTCATAGTACTTTCCAGTCTTTATTGTTATGCCCCGACTCCCTCTAGATTATAAATTTTATAAATAAGGCAAGGAGCCATATCTGGCTTGGCATACGGGAGGTTCTCAATAAATATTTGTAGAATTGACTAGAACCCTTAGCTTTGTGTTCTTGGGCAACTTGCCTCTCTAAGCCTCGGGCTTTTTTCCCCCTTATCTGTTAATTGAGGACACTGATAATATCCACTTAAGAGGGTTGTTGAGAGGAATCTACATAAAAGTACAGTGCCTGGCACCTAGCAAAAGATCAAAAAATGATACCTATCGTTATTCTCCTCCTCCCCCTCTCCCTCTTCCTCCCCCTCCCCCTCCTGCTCCTCCCCCTCTCCCTCTTCCTCCCCCTCCCCCTCCTGCTCCTCCCCCTCTCCCTCTTCCTCCTTCTTCCGAGAATTTCTGGATAAGCAGCATGCAGATACTGAAACAGGCAATTCAATAGGCTGTATCCTTTCTTTAAAAGGGACGTTTCATTGGCTTAAAAAAATCATCGGAAATAAACCTCGCAAGAATATCAATGCATACATTTTGGTTCATGGATACTTGGGTGTTTTTTATTACTCCCTATATTTTATATGTGTGTTGGTTTTAAAACATGGCCCCACAATCACTGACACTTTTCCTATACATAGGTGGGATCTCTGTCCCCTGCTGCTGAATTTTTTGTTGTTGGTATTTTGTCCCCCCCCCAACCCCCGGCTTTATTGAAGTATAATTGACCAATAACATTGTATACGTTTCAAGCATACATGGTGATGATTTGATCTACAAATACATTGTGACATGATGACCACAATCAATCTAATTAACATATCCATCACCTCACATAGTTACCATTTGTGTGCGTGTTGTGAGAACACTTAAGATCACGTCTCTCAGCAAATCCATTTGTCTTTCTCTGTCTGCTTATTTTGCTTAGCATAATGTCCTCCAATTGCATCCATGTTGTCATGGATGTCAGGATTTCCCTTTTTATGGCCAAATAATATTCCTTTGAGAGAGCGAGAGACGGAGAGAGATTTTTTTTTAAATAAGAAGAAAGTTTATTTTTATAGCACTCTTAATCCAATCCTTAGGTACATTTTCTTCTCTCTACTCTTTTTTAACAGGATTTGTTAATCAGACATTTATCCACTGTTGAATATTGGTAAGTGTTTGGTTGACATAGAGAAAGTCTATAGGTGGAGGTTTGCAATTTCTTGGTTTGCATTTTAAGTGGTTCCCAGGAACATTTACTTATATTTGCTATAAATCCTTTCTTATTTTTTAGTTATTATTTTTTAAATTAACATATAATCTATTATTTGTTTCAGGGGTACAGGTCTGTGATTCATCGGTCTTACACACCACCCAGCACTTACCACAACACATACCCTCCCCAAGCCCATCACCCAGCCACCCTGTCCCCCTACCACCCCCCAGCAACCCTCAGTTTGTTTCCTAAGATCAGAAGTCCCTTATGGTTTGTCTCCCTCTCTGGTTTCATCTTGTTTCATTTTTTTCCTCCCTTCCCCTATGATCCTCTGCCTTGTTTCTTAAATTCCACATATCAGTGAGAGCATATGATAATTGTCTTTCTCTGACTGAGTTATTTCACTTAGCATAATACCCTCTAGTTCCCTCCACGTTATTGCAAATGTCAAGATTTCATTTTTTTTGATGGCTGTGTAATATTCCATTGTATATAGTATATACCACATCTTCTTTATCCATTCATCTGTTGATGGATATCCGGGCTCTTTCCATGGTTTGGCTATTGTGGACACTGCTGCTGTAAATATGGGGGTGCAGGTGCCCCTTTGGATCACTGCATTTGTATCTTTGGGGTAAATACCCAGTAGTGCAATTGTTGGGTCATAGGAGAGAGAGATTTTCTGTATGCATTCCTTTATCAACAGACACTTAGGCTGTTTCCATTCCTTGGCTATTGTGAATAATTCTGCAATAAACATAGGTGTACAACTATCTCTTTGAGAAACTGATTTTGCTTCCTTTGGATATACACCCAGAAGTGGGAGTGCTGTCTCACAGGGTAGTTCTATTTTTAATTTTTTGAGGAAACTCCGTACTGTTTTCTTTAGTGGCTGCACCAGTTGATATTCCCACCAACAGTGCATGAGGGTTCCCCCTTTTCTCCACACTCTTACCAACTCTTGTTATTTGTTGTCTTTTTGCTAATAGCCACTCTGACAGGTATGAGGTGATATCCTATTGTTGTTTTGATTTGCATTTCCCTGATGTGTGATATTGAGCATCTTATGTACCTGTTGGCTATCTGCATGTCTTCTTTGGGAAAATATCTATTCAGGCCCATTGCCCCCCTTTGAATCAGATTAATTTTGGCTATTGAGTTGCATGAGTTCTTTCTGTATTTTGGATATTTCTCTCTTATCAGATATATGGTTTGCAAATATTTTCTCTCATTCCATAAGTTGCCTCTTTGTTCTATTGATTGTTTCATTTGCTGGGCAGAAGCTTTTCAGTTTGACATGGGTCCATTTCTCTATTTTTACTTTTGTTGACTCTGTTTTTGGTGTCATATCCAAAAAAACCCATTGCCAAGACCAATGTCAAGGAGTTTTCCTCCAGGTTTTCTTCTGGGAGTTTTGTGGTTTCAGGCTTACATTTAAAGCCTTTAACTCATCTTGCATTGATTTTTGCGAGCGGTATATGGGTCCCATTTCATTCTTTTGCATGTGACTGTCCAACTTCCCCAATATGATTTAGTGAAGAGACTGTCCTTTTTCCATTGTGTATTCTTGGTGCCCTTGTCAAAGATTAGTTAACCATATATGTATGGGTTGATTTCTGGAGTCTCTATTCTGTTCTATTGGTCTGTGTGTCTGTTTTTAGAGCCCATACCATACTGTTTTGATTACCATAGCTTTGTAATATGCTTTACAGTCAGGAAGTGTGATGCCTCCAACTCTGTCCTTTCTCCGGATTGCTATGGCTGTTTGAGGTCTTTTGGGCAGTCCCATACAAATTTTAGGATTCTTGCTGGATCTTGCAAGCTCACTTGTACCCCATAGGGTGTTGTAGGAGTGACACTGTGAATTCTGAGGCCAGACGAGGAAAGGTGATTTCCATTTTCACCGTGCTTGCTAGGACACTCACTCTTGGAGCCCTGGGCCACTGTGTAAGAATTCTGACGACCCTGAAGCCACTGGACAGTGAAGAAACCAGTCATGTGGATAGGCCACATGTAGGATTTCTAGTCTTTGAGTCCCTCTAGGCACCTGGCATGTGGGTGAACAAGACTTCTGATGAGTCCAACCCCTGGGTATCAAGTCACACCCATCCTTCAAGTTTTCCCAGCGGAGTGATGGAACACTGTGGAGCAGAGAGAGCTCTCCCCATTGTGCCTTTCCAAAATTTCTGACCTGGTGACTCCATAAGCATAAAATCAGGGCTGTTTTAAGCTGGTAGATGGGGCAGTCATTTGCGACAGTACGTTTGGAATATTTCATCTTTTTTTTCAATATGTATTTTTTTAATTGAGATACAATTGACATATAGCTTTATATTAGTTTCAGATATGCAACATAATGATTCAATATTTGTATATGTTGCAAAATGATCACCACAATAAGTCTAGTTAACATCCGTCACCATATATACTTAGAAAAGCTTTTCTTGTAATGTGAACTTTTAAGATCTATTCTCTCAGCAACTTTCGAATATGCAACAGAGTATTTTAACTATAGTTACCATGTTGTACACTGCGTTCCCACGAATCATGTATTTTATAACTGGAAATATGTACCTTTGGACCCCCTTCCCGCGTTTCACCCATCCCCCACCTCACGCCCCTTGCAACCACTCATCTGTTCTCTGTATCTAAGCCCAATTTTTTTTAAACATTTCATAATTTTCAAGAAAGATCATTAAAAGGGCTAGGCCTGCTCTCATGCCACCTAATTTAGATTTGGGCAAGAGCTAGGATGTGCTTCACCAGAGTGGGTAGCCGTGCCATGATGTCATTTGAAGGACACCAAATCTCCAAAGCCCATCACCCTATTCTAGTGTCTGTGATCCCACGAATCAAGATTTGTTTGAAGCCTTTTACTTCCCAGGGTCCACTATTAAAAAGTAAATAATCCTCCAAAAGGCATGGAGGTGGGGGACAAGAAAAGCTGGACATTCGATGTGGGGCATCAGAGTCACCAAGGGTTTCAATTCTAGACTTCCAGAGTTATAGTCTTGTGAGCTTCCAGATATACAGCATACAGTGATGCGACAAAAAGAAGATATTCATCACATAACCTTGAAGTTCTGTCTCATCCCCACGCCCACTACCTGTACTGTACCGTGAATTAATTTGTTTTTATATAAACCTGGCACTTACCTCGTTACTAGTACAACTATTTTGTGGCGCATAGCCATTTGCAGTGGAACATTTAAATTAGAATTAAGCTATAGATAATGAGTGACTCGTGGTCATCAGCCAAACCTCTAAATGGCACAGCAGTCTCTGGTCTCTGTCAAAAATCCTGTGACATTAGTCAATGGCAAAGCTTCTGGAACTTTCCATCAGTCCAAAAGTACCTTCATCATTAACTCTTTGTGAACAGATAGAAGCAAATTAATGCAAATGACGTAGAGTGTAATTTTGTGCCACGTAAACATTGAAGATAAAGCACAATCCGAGAAACCCATTCGGTAGTTAAAATACATATACACGTGTGGAGGATCGTAGTCCCCAGAAATGGTTTCTAAAGTCTGGCTCTCTGCGAAGCCCTGGGTGATACTAAAAACTATCATTTGGGGGAAGTGTGGGGGATAAAATTTAACGATGGAGTTTTATGCAGGAATCATCTTTGAAATCCTTTCTAACCTTTTGAGGTCTGGCGAGTGTTTGACCCAATAAAGTCTTCTGGGGGAGACATGTGGGGCCCAGACTGGAGACTGTGGCATCTCTTCTGTGGAATATTCTTCTCTCATACTCCTGCCTGGGACTTCCAGAGGGAGGGGGCCCCAGGGGCTGGGACAGACCGTATCGGCTTTTTCTGAATGCGATGTCCTGATGCAAAACTGAACTCCCCTCCGTGAATCCAGACGGGGGCAAACTCTGCACACAGGGTTACCATGGCTACTGGGCTATCACAGGAGCTCCTGTCCGGTACGCGGAAAGGGTGCGTACCACACTGTGGCGCACCCATTCCCTGCAACTCTAACCCAGCCTCTCTCCCAAACTCCCTGAGCCACTAGGCAGTGCCGGCCAGCAGAGGGCGCGACACGCCCCCCCCCCCCCCCCCCCCCCCCCCCCCCCCCCCGGCTGTAGGGCCTGCGGACTGCCCCGAGGGGCTGCAGGGCTGCCACCTTGTGTCCTGGGAGGGGGAACAATTGCTTCCGAAGGGAACAGCTCCACCTCTCAGTGAGAGAGAGTTCTCCCAACACATGGGGCGGCTTGACCGCCTCCCACCGCCCCCACCACTCCCTAGCCACCAACTGGCCCGGGGTCCCCCAAGATGGCCGGATAGGTGCGAACCTCTTCTATATGCCCTTCTTCCCCTCTCGTCTGCGTGCTCGCTCTCACTTCTCTCGTGTCTTCCCTGCATCTTTTTCCGCCTCCTCCCATCTTTCTTCTGGTCCGTGTTCTCTTTTCTCTGCCAGCCTTCTGCTTCCCCTCTACTTCTTGGGTTTCCCATAATGTCCTCCTCATTACCCTCTTTTATTGCCCGTGATTTGATCCTTCACTCTTTAGTGGCTTCTTTCTTTTTAAAGATTTTATTTATTTATTTATTTATTTATTTATTTATTTGAGGTGCGGAGGGGCAGAGGGAGAGGGAGACAGAGAATCTCAACCCGACTCTGCGCTGAGTGTGGAGCCATGGTGGGGCTGGATCCGGGGACCCTGAGATCATGACCTGAGTCCAAACCAAGAGCCCGGGGCTTAACCGACTGAGCCAACCAGGTGCCCCTACTTGCTTCTTTTTTAAATCTGTCTTCTTTTCTCCTGCTTTCTCTTTTCCTCTCTTTCTTGTTCTCTGATCCTTTATTTCTCTCTTCTTCCTTTTTGATCTGCGAACTCAACTCTATCTGCCACTTTTTTTTTTTAAAGATTTTATTTTATTTATTTGACAGAGAGAGACACAGCGAGAGAGGGAACACAAGCAGGGGGAGTGGGAGAGGGAGAAGCAGGCCCGCCGCCCAGTAGGGAGCCTGATGCGGGGCTCGATCCCAGGACCCCGGGACCATGACCCGAGCCGAAGGCAGACGCTTAACGACTGAGCCACCCAGGCGCCCCTCTATCTGCCACTTTTAACCAGAGTTTGTGAACTGGTGGCGGATGAGCCAAATTCGGCCCATAATTGGGTTTTGCTTAGTCTACAAGGTAGTTTTTTCCTAATATATGTATATATTTTGCTAACATCAAGCAATCATGAGATTTCCTGTTAGAAAATCTGAATTTCAAGCTTTACTTGAAAAACAGTATCTGGTAAACCCGATCCCCATTTCTACAAGACAATCATCAGCGGGAACTGTGTTGTGCTGCCTTTGACAGAGCCCAGAAACCTCCCTCCCACACATAGGCTACCAGGTTGACCCCTACAGGGGTGTGGATTTCAGCTCCCTCCCGCCATCTCTTTTCTTTGTTCCTCTCAGGGCTTTTCATGGGAGGCAGTGAACCTACTGGTTAAGCTCCCAACCTTTGAGCTCATTCAGATCTGGGGCCAAATTTCAGTTTATCGAGCTGTGTGACCTCAGGTAAGTCTCTCAAGTTCTCTGAAGCTCATTTTTCTCATCTGTAGAATATGGGCCTGTCAGTGTCTATCTCATGGGTTTATTGGTGGGCGGAATAAATTAGATAATGCTTATAAAGTACTTAGAACAGTGTCTGGCACAGGGTAGGCCCTCAATTAATGATATGTATTGTCTTTCTGCTCTTATTTACATCTTTTTCACTGCCTTTCAGCCTCCTTCTTTTTCCTTATATCATTCCTTCTTTCTCTCTTTCTTGCTTCTACATCCATTTGTGTGTGTGTGTGTGTGTGTGTGTGTGTGTGTGTGTGTGTGTGTGTGTGTCTAGGTCCTATTATTCTCCTTAGTTTTTGCTCTTATTTCCTCTTATTCTTCTTTCTTCCCCTTCTCTTGATCTTTGGGTTTATTTAAGTATTGACTCTCCCTCCAGGCTTTCTTTCTTACCCCCTCCCTGGCTCCCCACTTTGCTCTCCCCATATATACACGCCCCAATTCCTCATAGGTTTAAAATTATGAAGTTCCAGGGGCACCTGGGTAGCTCCGTTGGTTAAGCATCTGCATTCAGCTCAGGTCATGATCCCGGGGTCCTGGGGTCGAGCTGCATTGTTGGGCTCCCTGCTCAGCGGGGAGCCTGCCTCTCCCTCACCCTCTGCCCCTCACTGCCCCCCCCACTCCTGCCCTCTCTCTCTCTCTCTCAAATAAAGAAATAGAAATCTTTAAAAAAAGAAATATCAAGTTCCAGGGTTATGGAATATGTGCGTAGTTGACCCTTGGACAATGCAAGGGTTCAGGTCACCCATCCCCTTGCACTAAAAAAATTCTGTGTATGGCTTTTGATTCCCTCACAACTTAACTACTAGTAGCCTGCTGTTGACCAGAAGCCTTATTGATAACATAAATAGTCCATTAACACATAATCTGTATGTTTTATGTATTGCATACTGTATTCTTACGAGAAAGTAAGCTAGAGGGGCGCCTGAGTGGCTCAGGTAGTTGGGCGTCTGCCTACGACTCAGGTCATGATCCCAGGGCCCTGGGATCGAGCCCCGTGTCAGACTCCCTGCTCAGCAAAGGAGCCTGCTTCTCCCTCTCCCTCTGCCCCTGCTCATCTGTGCTCTCTCTCTCACTTACTCTATCTCTCAAATAAATAAAATCTTTAAAAAAAGTGAGCTAGAGAAAAGAAAGTGTTATGAAGCAAATCATAAGGAAGAGAAAATACAGCTATAGTACTCTACTATATTTATTGTATTTATTGAACAAAATCCATGCATAAGTGGACCTCACAGTTCAAACGCACATTGTTCAAGGGCCAACTGTATGCATAATATTAAGATGTTTCTCATTGCCCGAACTTGAAAGGGATTTAGGATGGGTAAGAGGAAATAAAAGCTGTAAATCTAGAGATCCTCCCTTATGAGGCAAGAGCAAGAATGATGCATCCCTACTTCTAGATTCTTCAGGCCTTAGTACAGCAAGTTCAATACTAGAGGCTAAGCTCTCCCTTCTAAGACAGTGCAGTTCCTAGGAATTTTTAATGTGGGATGCCTTGGTGGCTCAGTCCATTAAGTGTCTGCTTTTGGCTCAGGTCATGATCCCAGGGTCCTGGGATCAAACCCCACATCGAGCCCCACATCGGTCTCCCTGCTCAGCAGGGACTCTGCTTCTCCCTCCCTCTCTGCCTCCCCCTCCCCCACTTGTGCTCTCTCTCTTTCTCCCTCTCAAATAAATAAATAAAATCTTTAAATAAATAAAATTTTTATTGTGAAATATTTAAAACATACAAAAGGTATGTGTACCTTCTTGTTTATCTACCGCCCAACTTAAGAAATCAAGAATTACCAGTGCAGTTGGAGCCCACATGTGTTTCTCCTCTGACCATACCCTTTGCTTTTTTCTCCAGAAGTCACCCCCATCCTAAATTGGGTGATTACCATTCTACGGGTTTCTTTATTCTTTTACCATGTATGTATGTAGCAGCAGGTGCCCTTTGAAGGGCTTTGCCATCTCCCTAGTAGCAGGTTCAATACTATTTTGACAGCAGTGACAGATGACAAAAAGAGGAGGCTCTGGTGATTCTTTGGGGCAGACAGCTTTCAGCTTTGGGTACAGGCTAGCTGCTGCAGGCTGCCAACAGTTAACAGAGAATATGGTGGTTAGAAGCATGGACACTGCAACTACACTCACAGGGGCTGAATCTCAATGCTGTGTTTCCTGGCTAGGAAGTCTTGACGACTGTACCTGGCACAAAGTAAGTGCTCCATAAATACAAGCTTTCAAAACATATGTATTTACTTATTTATTTATTCTTGAGAGCAGAGGGAAGAGCAGAGAGGGGGAGAGAGAGAGAGAGAGAGAGAGAGAGAGAGAGAGAGAGAGAATCTTAAGCAGGCTCCACGCCCAGCATGGAGCCCAATGCACAGCTCAAGCTCATGATCCTGAGATCATGACCTGAGCCAAAATCAAGAGTCAGACACCCAACTGACTGAGCCACCCAGGTGCCCCTAAATACAAGCTTTCAATTAGTAATCGTGAAGGGCAATTGCTAGGTAATGAAGGTGGGAGCCTTCTGACTTTGACTTCAACCAAGAGAGGCTTCAGCTCGATGTTGAGTGGTGGCTGAGCCTGCAAATGGGAGGAGACATTTCATGGGTCGGGGTGAAATTGACCAGAAGTAAGAGTAGTTCAGGGTCTGCCTTACTCCAATTGGTGCCTTACAAAGGTGTTTAATTCTCGCAAAATAATTTCTGCAGAATGCTTCAAATTTCCTTCTAAGGGTGCCTTTCTGATAAGAGCTTGGAGATTGTGTTTTAAAAAAGATGATGCTGTGGGGCACCTGGGTGGCTCAGTCTGTTAAGTGTCTGCATTCAGCTCAGGTTGTCGTCTTGGGGTCTTGGGATCGAGCCCCGCATTGGGCTCCCTGATCAGTGGGGAATCTGCTTCTCCCTCTCCCCCTGCTCATGCCCGTTCTCTCTCACTCACTCTCTCTCTCTCTCACATAAATAAAATCTTTTTTTTTTAAATGATGATGGTGTGATAATGTCTATGTAACGATAACAAAGCAAACTTTAACCCACCACCTTTCCCTCCCTTGGAAAAAGAAGTTCAGCCACAGGAAACAATAAAAATGGAAACAAACAATGGGTTCATCCTAATTTATTGTTGTGGACTTTGAGGTTTGATTCTGAGATCCTGGGAGTATGGTGGTGCCCCTGATGTACAGGGAAAAGTTGACACAAGGGAGCAATCGAGAGACACAAGGAAGACTCTATGTTTAGATACAATGAACTAAAAATGATGGACTATATATATATATGGAAATGCTCTCTGAGCAGGCCTGTAAAGTAGGAAGGCAGTTGCCCATTTGTTAATTGAAGAAATAAAGGTTCAGGTAAATGAAGCCATTTGCTCAAAATAAAGAGCAGTAGTTCTTCAATTTTAGGCTGCATCCCTTGGCCTTGATATGGCTCAGGAACCACATTTGGCTCTGTTACAGGTGGTGTTTGCACAGAGCACACTGGAAATTTCTGACACATGCTGTGAGGAAGGGCGTTTCATGTGGAGAAGAGGGTATAGTCCCAGAATGATGCAAAGACAGGGAGGTCAAAGGCCAATCTGGCCAGCTCCTCAAAGGTGTTTGCTAAGGAGCAGCCTAGCCCAACCAGGCCTTTAGTTGATAAGTGGGTCCGGATCCTTCCTTCCATTCCAATTCAGTCCTCTCTGCCCTGACTGGGTAATAGAGAATATATCTCCTTGCACTGTTATACTGTGGTCTCATCTTCGATTGTTGGTATCTGGCTTCGAGGACGTGGGGACTACTCAGTAGTGGGGTATGGGGCACCCTTGGGTGCTCTGAGATAGGGTAATTGGGGTGCACACAGAGATGAAGGCTCAGAGTTTTGCACTGAGGTTTCACAGTACAACATGAGTTGAGCTTGCTCCTTTGAAAGATATTGACCCAGGACACGGGGCAAAAAGATCTGTACTAGAAAGGTACATTTCAGAGTCATGAGTATATATAAGGTATACCTCCGCTATGCAAAATGAAATGATTTGGCAAGTATGCCATTTGTTTGTCAGTATAGACAAGTGATCTGGATAATTCAGTCCATCCACAAAGACTGCATGAATCACATAATTGCCACCTCACCCTCTCACTTTGGACTGTTGTAAACACGGTTCCAGTTACCACTTGGGAAACTTGCCTTGGGAAAGATCAAGTGAAAAGTGAAAAGATCCAGATAAAAGGGAGCTGTGCTTGAAGAGCCATAGACCTGAGGATTGCTTTGCGACTGTAAAGCCAAAGGAACACTTGGCCAAAAGAGGCATAGATGGGGAGGAGAGCTCTTGAAGCTGTTTTAATTTCTGGAGAGACCAATGAAGACCAACTGACTCCTTTCTTCCCTCTAATCCACAAACAAGGGTTACTCAATGAAGCCATTGGCAAATAGACATGGGACAAGTAGAGTGGATAATGTCTTCCTGTAATATGTCACCCTTCGTGGAAGTCACTACTGCAAGGAGCTGTAAATGGAAATGGTGAGGCCATCCTTTAAAAATGGATGGGTTAATTTCATAATCAGCTCTAGTACCATTTGCATCTTTGTCCTTAGGGAGAATTCATCTTTATGCTTCAAGTTCAAAGCCCATATATCTTGGTGGGGTGGGAGTGTAGCTTCAAGAAGGATTCATGTCTCTTAAGAAGAGTCATATACAATTAGCACACATTGGGGGTTTTCTTTGGCTGATTTGGATCAGCATACAGGAGGTTGGATCCATTTGGCTCTTTCTTCTCTGGGAACCTTTTTTTTTTTCTTTTATTTTTTTAGCTTTGCTGAATTCATGATTCATAGAATCACAGTATCACACAATTCAGAGTTGGAAGTATGCTTTAAAAGGACCTAATTCAGCCGTGTCGTTTTTCAGATAGGATTCGGAGCCAGGAAATGACTTGCTTAAAGTCACAAGCCCAGTTATGTGCACAGAAATGTAGACATGTAGTCAGACTAGCTATTTGGTAGGATACAGATGAAATACTCAGATGCTTGTCTGAATTGACTAGGTCAGTGGCTTTCAACATTGGCTGCAGAAGTGGTATTCAAAATATTTAATAATGGGTACAGTGCTGGGCACTGACTAATGAGAATGGAATCTGGCTAACTGCTGAAGCAGGGTTCTGGAGGACTCCTGCTGGGCCAGGCATTAACCATTTAGTTACTGATTGTAGGGAAGTCTGGGGGTTCTGGGCTGGAACACAGGAGGTATCCAGGACACTTGGTTCTCAGGGCATTTACCAACATCATTGAAAGCATCCTCAATATCTTCCCAACTGGTATGGCTATACCAGTGAATCCTGCCTTAATTATCTGCCTTGCTGGGCCTGTACACTAGAATCATCTGGGGAGCCTTTAAAAATATCAGTGCCTGGGTAATGTGCAGTCAAGGGTGAGAACCATTGGACAAGATGTGCTGGCATCTAGTTCTGGAGGTTTTGGAGACCTATTTCCTTTTAAGCTTAGCTCACAACCATTACTCAAGAACCTAACTAGAATGAAAACCAGAGATCAAGCTTGTTGGACTTCTTCTGAGACCTCTGGACTTCTTCTTGTTTTCCAAACAAACATTTCATGTCAGGGAAGGCCTTGATGACACTGCCTGGGCCCCACTTTCTGTACAAACTGTCTTTGCGATAAACTGAGGTCATCACATTTGGTCCGGATGGAAGGTAAGACAAAAACTCCAAAGAAGGCCATGTTCAACTGCGCAAGCCGGGATGGATACCTTTGTGTGTCTACTGTAACTCCCCTTGTTCTGTGAGCTTTGTATCACAAGTGATAAGTGAGGAGCCCCAAAGCTAATTCTTTTCAGGGGGAGCCAGGGGCGTGTTGTGGGGCCTGGGACGGGAGGTTCCATCAGTTGGCGCAAGACCATTGAAGAAGTCCAGCGGGACAAACTGACTGCATCCCTTATCAGAGGACAGTCTGAAATGGAGTTGTGGTGGAGATGGAAGTTAGAGGATCAGGGGGGCGGGGGTGGATAAGAAGTGTGAAAGACAAACTATAACCCGGAGAACAAAATTGGAGAGGGCGAGTCAAATGCTAAATGCAGGCGAGCACGGGGAATTCAGACCCGGGAAGAGATGTGGGGAGAAAAGGGATGCTTCTAGATGATCATAACACCCATCGTTTTTGTTCTCCAACATTTTGTTATCAGTGCTTTAGAACATGCAGAAAAGTTGAAAGAATTTCACAGTGAACACCCAGAAACCAAACGCCTAGATTCTACGGTTTACGTTATATCGGATTTGGCATTATCACACACTTCACGTCCCCATCCCTCTACCCACGTTCTTCATTCATCTTATTATTTTAATCTATGATGACGTAAATTGCAGACAATAAACTTCTCCCCAAATACTTCAGCATGTCTATCGTCAACTGGAGTTCAAAATTTGTTTATGGCATGTTTTTCTTTTGAGGTCGAAGTCACATAAAATGAGATGCACAAATCTTGATTGAAACATCAGGAAGTTATGCAAAATTAATACACCTGTGCAACCCAAACCCCTTTCCAGATATACACCACCACCACCACCACCTCAGGAAGTTCCTTGTGTCCCTTTCCAGTCCGTCCCTACCCTTAGCCCTGCTTCAGGCAACCACTGCTTTTTTTTTTTCTTATCATAGATTAATTTTGCCTGTTCTAGAACTTTCTATAAATGGAACCATACAGTTCATATTTGTTTGTGTAAAGACTCTTTCATTCAGTGTAATATTTTTAAGATTCATCCATGTCATTGTATTAGACATTCATTCCTTTCTATTGCGGATTAGATACATTCCACTGTATGACTATACCACAATTGTTTGTTTTTTTTTTTTAGCCATTCACCTATTAATGGACACATGAACTGTTTTCAACTTAGAGATATTATAAATAAAGATGCTATGAGCACTCATACACAAGTTTTCATGTGGACAAATGATTTAATTTCTCCCGGGGAATACCAAAGAACAGAATTTTTAGGTATTAAGGTTGCTATCTATTTCGTTTTATAAATAACTGCAAGATATTTTTCCAAAGTGGTTATACCATTTTACACTCCCAGCAACAATCTATGCAAGTTCCAGTTGTTCCACATGCTTGCTAACATTTGGTGTTGTCATTCTATTTAATTTTAGCCATTCTTTTGAATGTGTGGGGGTATCTCATTGTGAGTTTAATTCGCAATTCCCTAATGACTAATGATGTTGAGTACACATTCATGCATTTATTGGCCATTCATGTATCTTATTTTGTGAAAATTCTGCTCAGATATTTTGTCCATTTTAATTAAATTATTTGTCTTTGTATATCCCATATACCAGTCCTTTATTAGATACATGCTTTGTGAATATTTTCTCCTATTGTGTGGTTTATGTACTCATTTTCTTAATGGTGTCTTTTGATAAAGAGTTGTTTTTAATTTTGGTGGTCTAGTCTATCAATTTTTTTATTATGTGGCTATTCTTCTCTGTGCCCTATATAAGAAACTTTTATCTACCCCCAGGTCATAGAGATATGCTCTTGTGTTGTCTTCTAAAAGATTTACAGCTTAAACTTTTACATTAGGATTGTGATCCTGCTCAAATTAATTTCTGTGTATGATTTGAGATAGGGATGAAAGTCATTCTTTTTCCTGCTTAGATAATCCAGTTTTACAGCACCATTTAATGAAAAGACTACTTTCCCTATTGGATTGTGTTGGCACTTTTGTCAAAAAATCAAGTGACCTTATAAGTGTGGGACTATTTCTGGGCTTTATAATTTTCTTCCATTGCTCTATGTGTCAATCCTTAGTCAATACTACACGGTCTAGATTACAGTGGTTTTACTGTAAGCACTGAAGTCAAGGAGAGTACCTTTTCTGACTTAGATTTTTTCAAGTTTGCTTTAGATATCTATATCCTTTGAGTTTCGAAATAAATTTTAGAATTAGCTTGTACGTTTCTACCAAATGCCAGACGTGAATTGAATATTTTTTGCAATTCCATTCTAAATTAAAATCTATTCATTGGCATTTTAGTTGTTATGTTTTCCTTGCGTTACACTTTTAGTGGTTGCTCTAGGGATTATAACGTACATCCTTCACTTTTCTTTGTCCACTTAGAGTTCATCTCTTACCTTTCCACATAAAATATGGAACTCTCTCAGCTGTTTAAGTCAATTTACCTCCCTTCCCATCTATGTATCATAGCTCTCAGAGACATTATATCTATGTACATTTTATTTTTGAAAATTTTTTAGAGAGAGTATGCGAACGTGTGAGTGACAGGGGTGGGTGGGGAGCTGTCGGGGCAGAGGCAGAGGGAGAGAGAATCCTAAGCAGGCTCCACGCCCAGGGCAGAGCTCTATGTGGGGCCTGATCTCACCACCCTGAGATCATGACCTGAGCCAAAATCAAGAGTCAGAGGCTTAACCGACTGAGCCACTCAGGCGCCCCATATCTGTGCACATTTTAAATCCCACCTGATAATGTTATGACCTTTACTTTAAACAGTTATATGTATTTTAAAGAAATTCAGAGGAAAATAGTTTTTTTATATATTTACTAGATATTTACCATTTTAGATACTCTTCCTTCCTGAAGATTCCAGTTTTCATCCGGTATCATTTCCCTTCAGCCTGAATACCTCCCTTTCTCATGTTTTGTGGCACAGATTTACCGGACACAAAGTTTCCTAGTTTTTTCTGTGTAAAACCATTTTCATTTCACTTTCATTCTTGATGGATTTCTCTTGCTGTAGAATTCTAGGTGAAGAGGTGTTTTGTTGTTTGTTTACTCGTTAGCACGTTAAAGATATTACTCCACATTTTCCTACTAATTCTAACATTTGGATCATTTCTGGATTATTTGAACCATTGTTCCCCTGTATAATGTCTCATTTTTCTCTTTTCTTTTTCTCTTTGGTTTTCATCAGTTTGACTGTGATTTGTCTTCGCATGGTTTTCTTTGTATTTATCCTGCTTGGGATTCACTGAGATTCCTGAATCTGTAAATGTGTATCTTTCACCAAATTTGGGATATTTTCAGCCATTATTTCTTCAGAAAGATTTTTTTTTCTGCTTTAGTCTCTCTCTCTCCTTTCCTTCTGGAACTTCAGTTGCACATGTGTTAAGACTTTTGATATTGCCCCACTGTTCCCTGAGGCTATGTATTAGTCTTGGGGTTTTTCCCCCATTTTTTTCTTTTTTCTTCAGATTTGATCATATCTGTGGATCTGTCTTCAAGTTCACTGGCTCCTTTTGTCATCAACATTTTGCTGTTAAGCCCATTTGTTGTTTTTTTTTTTAATTTCAGATACTGTACTTTCCAGTTTGATAATTTTCATCTATTTCATTTTTTTTGAGAGAGAGAGAGAGTGTGTTCATGTGAGCGGGGGTGAGGGGCAGAGGGAGGGGGGGAGAAAGAATACCAAGCAGGCTCCATGCCCAGCATGGAGCCCAATGCAGGGCTCGATCTCACGACCCTGAGATCATGACCTGAGCGGAAATCAAGAGTCAGACGCTCAACCGACTCAGCCACCCAGGTGCCCCTCAGCTGTTTCATTTTTATAGTTCCTATTTCTCTGCAGAGGTTCCCAATATTCACATTCATTTTAGGCATATTTTCCTTCATTGAGCACATTTACTTACAACATTAGTAAGCAATATAGTTATAACAGCAGCTTAAAAACCCTTGCCTGCTAATTCCAACATGAATGATTTCAGAGTTGCTCTTCATTGGATGTTTGTTCTCTACAGAATGAGACATCATTTCCTGATACTTCACCTATCATGGAAGTTTTGGATAGTAACATGGACTTCATGAAGATTATGTTGTGGGAACTCTGGGTAATGTTATATTTCCTTGGGGGATGTTGATATTTTTGTTTTGGGTAATTAAATTGGTTGGACTCAAACTGCCATCTCTGATTCCTGGGTGGCAGCTTGATCTCAAATCAGTTGTTTTCTTCTTAGCTGAACTTCTTGGAGTCCTCTCTGCACCTCTAAAGTTCAGAGGTCAACAAAGATTTGGGAAGAATTTATAGACAGAATTCATACCTTCTCCTCTTTGCTGCTTTCCTCTCTGAGAGTCTTCCTTCACTTCCTAGCAGCTGTGGTTGCCCCAAATCCTATCCTGTGGTTACTCGATCCAGAAACAATGTCAGTTTTCTATCAGAGCATTAGCTGCCTCCACACGGCAAGGACAAGGGCCTGCCCTCCGCCAAGATACTGTGAAAGAAAGGAAACTTACCCTTTGCCATTCTCTTTGACCAAGTGTTGACTCCTCTCCAGAATCTGCCTGCTTTCTGCTGCTTTCCAGTCTCTTGAAGGAGTTGTTTTTCAAATTTTATCCAGAGTTTATGTTTTTTATCTTCAGGAGGGCTGGCCCAATAGGTGTTGCATTGGCCATTATCAGAAGTAGAACCCAGTAGCTTATTTTGAAAATATTTTAAGTTACAGAAATAACACATGGCTATATTCTTTATTCCCCTTATTAAAATTTCAAATCACATAAATGAGCAAGGTGTCTCTGGGCCACATCACCTCACTCCTCTGCCCCAAGGTAAGTACACAACATATAACTTATTGCATACATCACCATTATGAGTTTGAAACACATCCTTCCAGATCATTCTTTATGAAACCAGATACATATACATATATACTAATACAAAATTTGGGGGGCTTTACTTATGTAATGAGATAGGTGGTATAATATGGAGATTAAAATGGTAGGTTCTAGAGTCAAATTGCCTGAATTCAAATCCCCACTTTAGCACTTACCATCTATGTGTCCTTGGAGAATTTTCTAAAAAATTCTGTGCCTCAGTTTTATCACGTGTAAAATGGGGATAATGATATTACCTACCTCAAAAGTAGGATTGAAATGATGGTAATGATCAATTAATATGTGTAAAAACTTGGGACAATGTCTAGCACGTATTAAGCCCTCAATAAATGCTAGCCATCATTGTTATTTTACAAATCACTTTCTCCCTTTATTAATGTCCTGAATATATCTATAAATTTATATAATTTTATCTTGCTGCATAATATTACACATTGTGGCTGCATCCAGATTTTTTTGCCCATTACCCTACTGATGGACATTTTCCCACTCTTCTTCCTCTTCTACGAAGTACACCACAAAGAATATCCTGTTATGTGCCTCTTTATGCACATAGAGGAGCATTCCTCTAGGAATAAATACCTAAATACCTAGAAGTGAAATTGCTGGGCCAAAAATATCTGTACAGTTCAGTTTTGAACATAATGTGGAATAAAGCAGATGGGCAAATACTCTAATTGTCTCAACACTGCTATCCTTGAGAACAAGTATTTCCAGTGTGGGAGAAAAGGGATATATATGTAGGGCAAAAAGGGGCTAAAGAAATCCCATGTCATCCTGAGTATGAATTGGAAAGATCGGCATAAACTGATAGGGTATTTTACTTAAACCAAAGACACAATAATGACTCCAGTAGCAAGAAATATTTTTAGTGCTCAGGGAGTGGTCTTGAGATAACATTTTTGTGTGAGAAATAGGGCTTCTTGGAGAAACAGCTATCAACAACCTTGCAGTGGCCTTCAAGGCCCAGCATGATCTGGCCCCAACATAGTCCTTAGCCCCCAAAGTACTTTCCCCATCCCTCACTCTGCTCCTGCCACACTGATCATTCCATTTAATATGGCATATCACTCGTTGACCTGAGCACTCCTGATTTTCCTTACACTTTTACTGTATTTTTTCCATATATATATATATTAGTGTGTGTGTGTGTGTGTGTGTGTGAGTGTGTGTGCATACTGATACAATATATAACTTACTGTATAAGTTAAATACTGACAAAATAATTCTGTGTTAATAAACTATCCCAAACCTCAGTGGCTTCAAACAACAATTATTTCTTCTCCATCAGTTATCTCTGGGTGGCCTGCGGGTTGGCTCTAAGCTGCAATTCGGGTCTGGTTCTCTTCCATTCACCTCTCATCTTCTTTGGATCAGGAGCTGACCAGGGCCATATCCTTCTCAAGCTTGTGGCGGAAGCACAAGAAAGTGAAGCCAACTGCACAGGCACATTTCAAGCCTTTATTCACACCACCTCCACCCACATTCCACAGGCTAACGCAAGTCTCATGCTCAAAATCAACATTAATGGGCTCATATGAACTAATAATATACTCTGTCTCTAGTAGGGGAAATTACAGAGTCACGTGGCAGAGAGTACAGATGGGGGGGATGGTACAAATTGGAAGAGAAATACTTACTTTAACACACTAATTGTGTTTATTGTTTATCTTCTGCCTTCCATCGACTGGAATAAGTTCTAGAAAGGGAGTTTCGTTCATTGATATATTCCAAGTGCCTAGAACAGTACCTGACTCCTAATTATGCTCAGTAAACACTTCTTGAATTAATATGTGAGTGAATTATCCCTGTCGGAATGAATGGCTCCTTCCTCCTTGCTTCCATAGCACCTGGTTTAGACCTCTCAGATGATACTCAGTGCATCTGCTTTGAATGTAGCTTCTTCAGGGGACATTATGGGACTGTGGATCTACTGGTACATCCACACTCCCAGTGGCGAGGGGCAAAGGGCAGAGACCTCAAGCCTCAGCTTCCGACTCTGAACCGCGAGAAGGCACTGTAGCTTGGGGGGGGGGGCGGGGAGCAGGGCATGGCCTGCTCCTCCCCCACGTATGCTGTATTCTTGCATGACAAGTGAAAAGCAAAGGACGCTTACGAGTCAAAAAGAACAACTATGATCGTGATGTAGAATCAAAGGAATGAGAAACGCAGATTTCTCTCCCCAAGCAAAAACGATTTGTGCCTTCTCATCACTTCCAGGTCCTGTATGGCGCTGGCGGAAGTCTGAAAATTTTCCTTTAAGATGGTATTGAATGATGATGGCATAGTATTTACCTTCTTTGCAAATGAACAGGACAGGGCTTTAACCCTAAGGATCTAGAAGGTGGGAAAGGAGCTAGATGGGACAAATGACTTCTCTAGTGCTCCTTGAATCATCCAGCAGGGGGCCTGGCCAATAATAATAATTTTACACACACACACACACACACACACACGTGCACACAGATTGTTGAGCCCCAACTACAGAGATTCTGATTTAATTGGTCTAGGCACTGAGATTTTTAAAAAGAAAAGCTCCCCTAGGTAATTTTAACATGTGACAAAGCTTGAGAAGCACTGCATGCGGCTTGAAATGTTTGTCACAAACTAGTAAACACCTGATGGATGGGGATGCTAAGAAATTTCTCTCTACTGGATCTTTCCCAATAGCCTAAAAACAGGTTACTACTCCCATCTTTAAACTGGAAACCTCTTCTCGACTCCACTCCTGAGAAGGATTCTCTATACTCTAAGTTCCCCACTTCCTTCTTCTTACTGTCTCGTGAACCCACTCTCATCAAGTGTTGGCTTCCTACCACTTCTCCAAAACTGTTCTTATCAAGGTCACCAGTGACGTCTGCACGAGTAATCCAGGGATCAATTCTAAATCCTCAATCCATTGGACCTATCAGCATATGTTTTCACAGCTGATCACTCACTCCTCTTTGAGATACTTTCTTCACTCCGCTTCTAGGATGCTACACTCACTTCTTCAGCCTCTTACCTCTATGGCCACTTCTTGTCAGTCTCCTTCATCTTCCTGTCTTCTAAATGTTGGTTAGTCCTAGTACCTCTTCTTCTAGCCACACTCAGTCCTTAAAGGATCTCATTCAGGGTCTTAATATTTTTCATATTACATTTAAAGAAGGATTTGAGTGTGTTTTTCTTTTTGAGAGAGAGAGAGAAAGAGAGAGCGTGCACGTGGGGTGAGAGAGGGGCAGAGGAAGAGAGAGAATCTTAAGCAAGCTGCATGTCCAGTGCAGAGCCCCACGTGGGGCTAGATCCAGAAATCATGACCTGAGCCGAAGTCAAGAGTCGGACACTTAACGGACTGAGCCAACCAGGCGCCCCTTGCTGTCTGTTACGTATTTTAAACATTAACATGTCCGAAATTCAGCTCCCGATCTTCCTCCCCCAGACCTGTTTCTACTGTCATCTTTCCCATCTCAGTAAATGGCAACTCTTAATTCCTTTGCTACGATCCAAAGCCTTGGAGTTTTTACCTTACATCTGATCTATCAGAAAATTGTGTCAACTCTACCTTCAAAGTTGACTGAGAATCTGACCTCTTCTCAGCACTCTGATTGAGAAGAAGTCGGGACCTTTGCCTTTTTTTGTCCCATGAAGCCCCCAGAAACTAGCCTGGCCCAAGTCACCAGCATATCTTGCCTGGGTGATTGCAATAGGGCTTCTGGCTGATGTTCTTGCATCTGCTCTGGCCACCTTAAGTCTATTCTCAGTGTAGCAACTAGAGTGATCTTATTAAAATGCAAGTTAGGTGACACAGCTCTGATCAAAATCCCCCAACAGTTCACCATCTCCCCCAGAGTTAAAATCAGCATCCCGAATGTGACCTTCAAAGTCCTACATGATCTGGCCCTGTTCCCTCTCTAACCCCCTCTCTTTACCACTCTCCTCACTCCATCCCCTCCAGCCACACTGGTCTCTGTGCTGTTTGTTGACCACACCAGGCACCATCCCACCTTAGGGCCTTTGGACTTGCTGTTCCTTCTGCTAGGAACATTTCCCTTCCAGATATCCATGTGGCACACTTTCTTGGTCCCTTCCAATGTCACCTTCTTGGTGAGGTTACCCTATTCCAGAAGGGCAAAGGCCACCCCCACCTTCATCACATACACTCCCTACCTCCCTCTGCTTCATCTAACATAGTCTATACTGCAAGCTAACATATTCTATATTTTGCTTATTGATCTTGTCTATTCTCTTTCTCCCCAGCCCCTACTAAAATGTGTATTCTGTAAGGGCGATTTTTACCCTCCCTTTCTCGTTTGTTAGCTGGTGTTCCCCAGAGTCTGTGGCAATGTTTGGCACATAGGTGGTGCCCAATAAATACTTGTGGAAAGGATGAATGAACGAAAGTCGAGGCTAAGTTCTTTAGTGATAACATTTGATTATTACGGAATAAACTAGCTCAAACTTAGGATCTCACTGCAATTTTGGATCAAGGCAGTTATCGAAGTGGTTAAAGGCATGGGTGCTAGAGCGTGACAGTCTGCATTTACAAGCTGTATGACTTTGGGCAAGTACTTAACTTCCCTGAGCCTCAGTTTCCTATTGAGACACATGCACCTCAAGTGAGACATATCATTGAAGTGATCAGCTTATCTGCAAAACGGGTCAAACGTATATGAGGTATCTAAAATAGTCAAACTCACAGAAGCAGAGTGTAGAATGGTTGACAAGGGCGGAGGAGAAGGAATCAATGGGTGTAATATTTCAGTAACACAAGATGAGAAAGTTCTACAAATCTGCAGTATAACATCTTGCCTGTAGTTAATAGTATTGCTACTATACACTTAAGAATCTGTTAAGAAGGCAGGTCTCCTGCTAAGGGTTCTTGCCCAATAAAGTTAAAAAATTTAAATTAAAAAAAAAGACCCAACTAAAAAAAAACCCAAATTGAAGAGCCTCATAACTGTGAAATAAATTGATTTCTTAATTAAAACTCCCCCCATCGCACACAAAACACAGGCTTTGGGAGCATGAAGAAACTAAGGACTCAAGGAGCTTCAAAACCATTAGAACCTTGGGTCTTAAGTTCGATGCCAGGTTGAATGAACATCTGTCCTAACTGGAGCTAGGTGCTTTGAGTTTATATGTGAAGTAGTGAACAATGCAGAAACTTTACCAGTGATCTGGATTCAAATCTTAGCTTCATCATCATATGACCTTGACTCAGTGATTACTTAGCCCCTTTAAGACTTAATTTCCTCATCCATAAAATGGAGATAAAAACAGCACCCTGCTCCTGAGGTTGCTGTGATGAGTAAATGAGATAAATCGGGCTTAGTTCAGTGTGTGGCACATATTACTATTATAATTGTCATTATTTCAATCACTGTCATTCATTGATTTGGGCTTTCTAAATTATTATTATTATTTTTATTTGGGGTTTTAAGGAAATTCAAAGCCTAATAAATATTAGGCTGCATAAATTTTTTTAAGATTTTATTTATTTATTTGACAGAGAGAGAGATCACAAGTGGGCAGACAGGCAGGCAGAGGGAGAGGGAGAAGCAGGCCCCCCGCTGAGCAGGGAGCTCAATGTACATACATATACCTATAGCCCATCCTCGGATTGTTTTCTTTTGCACCTAGGAACTGCGACAAAGATACCAAATGCACCTTTCAGGAGCATCAGAGGGCAGGCAAGTGGTGAGGATCATATAGTTAGCTTTTTTAAAAAAGATATTATTTATTTATTTGTTGGGGGGGTGGGGGAGAAACTGAGCAAGCAGGGGGTGTGGCAGGCAGAGGGAGAAGCAGGCTCCCCGCTGAGCCCAATGCAGAACTCTATCCCAGGACCCTGGGATTACGAACTGAGCTGAAGGCAGACACTTAACCAACTGAGCCACCCAGGCATCCCGAAAGAGCAATTAAAAAAAAAAGATTTTATTTATATATTTGAGAGAGACAGAGATAGCAAGAAAGAGCACGAGTAGGGAGGAGCAGCCCCCACCCTCGCTGAGCAGGGAGCCTAACATGGAGCTTGGGATCATGACCTGAGCCGAAGGCAGATGCTTAACCGAATGAGCCACCCAGGCGCCTCTTATAGTTAGCTTTTGTATTTATGCTTCCAAAGCAGCTGAAAAATGAAAGAACTCTCTAACATTTCAGGAAAAGAGATAAGACCAAGAAAGTATGGAGAAGGATCAAATGGGAATTTTTTTAAATAATTGGTGTATTTTTAATTAAACTGGAATCTATATGACATCAAATATACGTTGAGAATAGGAGAGGGGTAGGTGGAGTCCATTTTCAGCTGGAATTCTTAGTGTCTGCTCACTGTGTTAATATCCAACAAGTACACAAATGTGAAAATTGATATAAAATTGCTTTTGAGGCCAACCTCACGATGCCCTGAGCAACTAGGATATCTAGACAATACAATGAAGAAATCACTTAGAACTCTGCTTGGTTACACAGTTGAAACATCTAGTTGGTTTAATTTTTCACTTCTCACCAGGTTCCTTGGGTGACAGGCAGACAAAACCCAAATTTGCGGGGTTTTTTTCTTTTCATTTTTTAAATCTGATATCATGCTTTTAGAAATGGAATCATCTGAGCCTCAATAGGTCATGCTCAATTTGTCACACAGAAAGCAAGAGACATTTTGTACAAAACCAAGAACACCAAGCTTTAGCTTTGAGAATGGGTCTTGATGGAAAGTCAGCTGCCTCTGATTTTCACACAGTCGCTTTTTTTATTTTTATTAGTAAGTGAACCTTGCATATGAGTCGCTTCTTGTCCACTTTTCCCCCAAAGGACATTATGTCATTTGCTCTTCCAAACAACTCCTTGAGATGAATGAAGTAGGTAAGACTCTTTTCATTTTAGAGATAAGAAAACAGAGGGAGAGAACCCGTTAGTGAATTTCAGGTCATATAGATGACGAATGATCGTGGTTAGACTAGAACCCAAATTTCTCACTGAGAGTCTGAAACTTTCACTATACCATGGTGCTTCCTTCTGCCCTCACTGCTTTACACATTTTCCTGAACCCATCCGTCACGGTGAGCCTCATGAAAAGAAAAAGTTCTGACACAACTATCCAAAATTATTGGAATCTTTTAAAAGCCTCCTTAAATTAAAATATATTCATCTTCCCAGCCTCCCACCTCCCACCTCCCCTTCTGTCTTGTCATTCCCTCCAAAACTCATAATGCAACTGCAAAATCTAATAAGGAATTTGCTTTAGGCATCAAGGACCTTTTCTCAAATGTCTCTCTAATTTCATTGGTTCTCCCTGTTTAAAGGGTAATTCCCTAAACACAGTGTTATGTTCTGGGTGGAAGCCTGGGATGGAAAAAGGATGTTAGAAAAACTGGTGAAATCTGAATAAAGCCCAGAGTTTAGTTAATAGTCATGTACCAGGTGTTAATCCTTTCATTTTGAAAAGTGTGCTATAGTTACATGAGATGCTGACATGAGGGGTAACTGCGTGAAGGGTGTATGAGAGCCCTCCGTATTGTTTTTGCAACTTGTCTGTAAATATGAAACTATTCCTAAATGAAAACTGTATTACAATATAATTACATGGTACAGTAACTGAAATAAACCTGTAGTATATCTCACCTGGAGCCGTGTATCCATATATGTATATGGTTTATCATTATTAGTACCATATTTTTACTTTCCCCTCTACTTTATGTAAATCCCATGTTGGTAGGCAGTGGAGGAGGTGAATTAAGAAAAGAAAAATCGTCTCCAAAAATAATTTTCAACCTCACTTTCTTTTGAAACACCTACCCCGCTGCCAGCAAATGTTTCTTGGAGCTGAAAGCACATGGCATCAGTCTGAAGAATAAGCTTTGTATTGACATTGGAAGTTAAAGGAGTAGAAAGCTGCCCACTGACTCAAGAAGATAAACAGTGAGTATCACATACCTTCCCACCTGCCAACAGGCTGCCTGATCTTTTCCCTAAATCAAAGTTCATAAGCCATACCCTGACAGATTGAAAGGGGAGAAGATTCTCAAAGCAAACCCTGTCTTTAAAGAATTTTGTAAACCATATAAACCACCTTCCTTCTTCTTACGAACACCCTTCACATCCAGAAGCTCCAGTAAAATTCTTCATTTCCAGCATACTGCTTCTAAGTGGCACTTGTCAGGATCATGAGGTACGGGGTTGTGACAGAGAAGGGGAAATATGCTAAGAAATCTAGATTGGAATTACGTTGGCACTAAGGGTACTAATGGTAATATTCAGCCAGGAACCACATTCTTTCTTAAACTTTCTCCACCCCACCCCTCCTGTCTTTTGAGCAAAACTATCAGGAGAAAGAGGAGGAGAAAAGAGGCTAAGTGACATACCGTGTTTTTACCATAGAGACAATGCTCCTACAAAACAAATCCTTTGAGATGTTCTCTCTTTTTTTTTAGAGATTTATTTATTTATTTTCGAGAGAGAGAGAGAGAGAGAGAGAGAGAGAGAGAGAGAGAGAGAACATGCGAGAGGCGGCAGAGGGAGAGAGAGAAAGGAGAGAAAGAATCCTCAAGTGGACTCCCTGCTGAGCATGGAGCCTGACACGGGGCTCGATCCCAGGATGCTGAGATCATGAACTGAGCCGAAATCAAGAGCCGGCTGCTCAACTGACTGAGCCACCCAGGTGCCCCTCTTTCTTTTTTTTGTTTTTTAAGTGAAATTATAGGCATTTATATTTATTATGATTACAGATAATTTGGATGTATTTCTATCACCCTTTTTTGCATCTTTTCTTTTCTTTAAAAGTTTTTATTTAAATTCCAGTTAGTTAACAGATAGTGTAATATTAGTTTTGGGTGTACAATATAGTGATTCAACACTCCCATGTGGACCCGGTGCTCATCACAAGTGCCCTCCTTAATCCCCATCATTTTTTTAACCCATTCCCCCACCCCCATTCCCTCTGGTAACCTTCAGTTTATTCTTTAGAGTTAAGAGTCCGTTTCCTGGTTTGTCTCTCTCTCTTTTTTCCCCTTTGCTCATTTGTTTTGTTTCTTAAATTCCACATATAGTGAAATTATATGGTATTTGTCTTTCTCTGACTGACTTATTTCGCTTAGCATAATAGTCTCTAGCTCCATCCATGTTGTTGCAAACGGCCAGATTTCATTCTTTTTGATGGCTGAGTAATAGTCCATTGTATATATACCACATCTTCTTTTTGCATTCATCAGTCGGTGGACACTTGGCTCTTTCCATAATTTGGCTATTGTGGACAGTGCTGCTATAAATATAAGGGTGCATGTATCCCTTTGAAGTAGTGGTTTTGCATTCTTTGGGTAAATAACTAGTAGTGCAATTGCTAGATCATAGGGTAGTTCTATTTTTAACTTTTTGAGGAATCTCCATACTGTTTCCCAGAGTGGCTGCACCAGTTTGCATTCAGTACCTGGGCTCAGCTGCAGGGAGCCATCCTGACCCAACCCTCCTCCTCAGACAGCTTCTTTTAACCACTGAGTGTCATGCTTAGGGTTTTATTAGTTAAAAGCCTTTGAGGAGCATCTGGGTGGCTCAGTCAGTTAAGCGTCTAACTCTTGATTTCCACTCAGGTCATGATCTCAGAGTTGTGAGACTGAGCCCCACGTTGGGTTCTTCTGTTTCTTCCTCTACCTCTGCCCCTGTCCCCGACCCCCATCCCTACTTACCCACGTGCCCTCTCTCTTTAAAAATTAAAATTAAAAATAAAAAAAAGGCTTTGAGTTTGTATCTGCGTAATTCTTGATGTATTACCCAACGTGTGTTTTCCTTCTAGGCATTTCCTTTCATTCCATTACCCTTCCCCCATTCAGTCTGATTCATTCAGAATCAGCATCCATTGCCTCAGAGTAGGGACATCACAGGATAAGTAATGGGAGAAAGAAAGAAAAGAGTCAATTGTTGGCTTTTAGAGCTCAAATACCTATCAGTGTGAGCCTGGATGAATAAGCTGCGATGTCTTCCCAGGGTAGAATATCGTACAGCCATCAAAATGAATGATCTAGAGTCTGACACAATGCTGATGAAGTTAGCAGTATGATACTAGGTGAAGAAAATGAAGTCCTGAAAGACTTTCATAAGACTTGATACCCCTTTAATAAAATTAATAAAACAACCATGACTTTAAATATGACTTTTTGTAAGATACATAGATGCAATAAAGTGATATAAAAAGAAAGCAAGAGAGTGATAAGCATGGGACGCAGGATAATGGTTACATCAGGTGGGGGAGTAGGGGGAGGAAGGGGTAAGCTTCTAACTTTCTAGTTTGTGCTTTGAATGGGCCATTCTGAGTGTCTGTCACAATTATTAAAGATAAATATCTAGCTAAATCAAAGGGGGTCACGTGTGGACCGATGATGAGGGTGTATCTCGAAACAAGGATTATGATGAATCCATTTCTTCCAAATGGGGGAGTCAGGGAGTCAACAAGGAGCCCCGAGTGGAGGTTCTGTGTCTGACACTTCACTAAGAGGAGTTCTGGGTGCAGGAGGAACCATGGGCTTCCCAACTAGTTTAGAGAACCCAAGAGGAGACTGATCTTGTGGGCTTAGGAAGGACACAGTAGTAGTTACCCACAGCGCAGAGGTATGTGGGATCAGAAGAAGTGACTACAGATGGGCCTGAGGCAGCCCCACTGAATTTCCTGCAGCTGCAAAGGGACGGAGAGGACAATGCTGTGACCCATGGGCCCAAGGAGCATGGACTTTAAGGGAGAGTTGGACATGGAGAAGCCCCATGGCAGGGAAGAAGGGACAATGCAACAGTGACCTGCTTGAATCCACAGCCAAGGACCAGGCAGAAGGCCTCACATGCAAGCAGATTCTGGTATTTCGCCCCACCAACCCCACACACGCATCTCCCCAACCCCATTTGGGGCAAACTCTGGAAGCACCTCAGAACTTAGATACAACTCTGGAGAAAGGGGAGGGACCCGAAATGACTGGGAGGACCAGAAGTGCCTAAGCATGAGAGTCTACCGAGGGCTTGAAGGAAGACTTGACATAGACATTAGGTTGTGTTAAGAAAATTTCTTACACAACTGAGCTTGTGGCCTGGGATATGCAACCCCTGCATGGACTTGCTGTCCAGTCAATCCCAATTGCTATCCGGGAATATGAGATACGGCAGCAAATCATACAGATTAGCCTGGCCTTTGTGCCATAACTGGCTGTGTGAACTTTGGCAAATCTCTGGACCTCAGTCTCATTTATATAAAATAAGACTGGTGGCTAGAACCTAGGTCAAGCTCTGACCTTGCCAGTAGCTCACTGTGTGACCTTGGATGTGTCTTTTTCCTTCTCTGGGTCTCTGGTTCCTCATCCATAATACAAGGGAAATAGATGAAGCCTACCCCTACCTTTTCAGCTCCAACCATCTATAACTAAACATTCCTATGGGCTTCTTTGGACTTCAGATGCACTAGACACAACTAATATTCTCTGGTTTCACTAACTATTAATGTGAAGATAACTCTTACTTTCTTCTAAAACGTTTAGAGCCAAACTGGGTTTATAGAGGATCATTTATCTAAATCTATAGCCTGTCACTCAGGTGGCCAGAAACAGCTGAGATGTTAATATTTAACCATGAATAACCAGCAGGATTCCTCTACAGAGCTAAATACAGTCCCTTTTTGTTATTTTTCTAAATATTATTGGCTTGGCTGTCTCTGCTTGAGAACAGTTTCTAGGGTCACGAACACAATCAGACAGCCCTCCTCTCCTACAGCTACCTCTAAAGAGGGACGGTGGGTCTATTTATTATTTTAGGAGTCTGTGTATTATTTTTGGCCCCCTGCCTATTTTATTTATTTGCCTGTGAAACACCATGAAGAT
Organism: Zalophus californianus; assembly: GCF_009762305.2. Classification (NCBI taxonomy): domain Eukaryota; kingdom Metazoa; phylum Chordata; class Mammalia; order Carnivora; family Otariidae; genus Zalophus; species Zalophus californianus. The sequence goes on from NC_045612.1 coordinate 37,774,623, forward strand.
GGGGAGGTGGGTAGAATGAGGCATGGTGGGCACAGATCTGGTGAGCTAGGAATCTGGGGATAGGGGAGCCAGGGGATTCACTGTCAGGGGGGATGGGGAAAAGGAAGAGAGGCAGTGATCATACCAAGCCACGTGTAGACACATGGCTTACCATCGTGAACACACGGACACACTGAGGGGTGGGATAGTGAGGGGTTCAGAGCACAGGCCTTAGATTCAGATAGACATGGGTTTGAGTCTTGAGTTACGAGCTTTGCGAGCTTCCTGACTTGTGATGGGATGATAGTAAAATAACAGTGCCTCTCTCATACGGTAGTTCGGAGGCCAAAATAAAAGAAGACGTGTAAACATACTTAGTATTATGCCCAACACGCAATGAGTACCTAATAAATAATAGTGGCCTGATTATTTTTTAAAAGATTTTATTTATTTATTTATTTATTTATTTATTTATTTATTTATTTGAGAGAGAGAACACGAGCGGTGGTCCAGAGGAGGGAGCAGCGGCAGGCCGAGGGAGAAGCAGACTCTCTGCTAAGCAAGGAGCCCAATGCGGGGCTCGATCCCCGGGCTCCAGGATCGTGACCTGAGCCGAAGGCAGACGCTTAACCGACTGAGCCACCCAGGCGCCCCAGTAGTGGCCTGGTTATTAAGAATGAATCGCAAGTCCACAGAATTCCAAAACGAGAAGGGACCCCTGAGATCATGTACCTCAGTCCTTTGATGGTATAGATGAAGATGCCGAGACCCAGAGAGGTAAAGGAACTTGTCTGAGGGCACACAGAGCTAGCTAATGACAGCACCAGGACCACAGCCTGGTCTCCCAAAGTCAGCCTCAGAGATCTTTCACCCCACGGCACTAATCTACACAACTTACCAGAACGGTGATGAGGCTCGCTTTGCTCTTCTGTGTCCCATCACCCTCCTTTCCCCATTCGGGTCTGAGTCCAAAAGCCTGGGCAGATCTCAGGTCCTTGGAGCCCGCCTGTCCTGAGGGAAGCTCAGGGCCAAAGAGAGCGGCAAGAGCAGCTTCCTCGGCAGCCAGATGTAGTTTCTTCTGTGCACACCTCGGGCCAGGCCCTGTACCAGACGCCTCGCTCTCTATCCAGGCAGCCGGCAGCAATGGCGGGTGCTCCTGGCTTCAGGGCTGCCCTTACCAGTGAAACACACTGTTGTTTTTCTCCGGAAGATCACGGGGTGTTTTTTCTCCATTCAGTTTCTTCTCACCACCACCAGCAATAGAGATGCCATTTTGTGATGCACTTCGGGTGATATCCAAAGTAGTGAGTTCCTGGCCCGGCATGGGCAGATAACCACCTGAAGGCCCACGAGCGCTGGGCACTGAAAGCCTTCTGCGGTCCCAGCCATGAACCCTTTGGCTGTGGACTGTGTGGAGAGTCCCGGGGTCCCGGGGGTGGGGCAGGAGCGGGAGAGGCTGCAGGGGCCCCTCAGGGAAGCCTGGGACGGCGCAGTTTACCCAGCGTCGAGGAAGTATTTTACCCCTCGGACAACGGTACAACCGTACCAGAGCCAACTGCGAAATGTCAGCCTGGGTGTACTCAGGTAGGGCCTTAGGCCCAGGGTTAACGGGGGCGGGGGGGGGGGGCGGCGGTGACAGCCAGAGCTGGGCCTGGCCCTCTAGAAGCCCACATGGTAGACAACTGCGCCCACACCAGGGTTCCAAGACAGCTGGGCAGAAGCGTGAAACCCCAATCTTCTGGCGACAGCAATGCGTTCATTGTTCCCAAGGCTGAGGAGGCTCCTTGCGGCCCCTACCTCGGCCTTCAAGGGCTTCACCTGACAAACAAGTCAGGAGCCTTTAGACGTCGCGCTCGCTACTTTTGAGACAGGCTGTCTTTTTTTTTTTTTTTTTTTTTTTTTTTGCGAAGGATGGATCTAGTATTGTTTTGAATAGGAACTGAAGGGAAAGATGCTTGCTCCGCGGACACCAATATTTTTTTTAACCCCGATGATCTGCCATGTAGTCAGGCTCCTTCTCATCTTACCTGGTGAGACGTTCCAAGAAACTGCAGGAGCACTGGATCTCGAAGTGACTCTCCAAGGGCATATTTAGCCCATGTTGTTTTGAAAAAAGAAAAAAAAAACACTCAAGCTTGTCAAATGGGCTGCCTGAAGATGATAATTAAATTAAATGAAATTAATCCCAAGAACTACTATTATGGGATTGGCTGATTACATAGGTAGCTAAGACCCACTAACTACCATTTTCCCTGCTGGACTCAAAAAACGGCATTTTTGTTATGTACGAAGAAGTAGTAAGAGGGGGCACAGCCCTGTCCACAGAAGGAACTCCTCTTTACGTGTAGCACAAATTGAGGGGCAGGACAGGGTCCCCGAGTGTGTGCTCTGGTCTGATGCCCCGCCCCCCGCCCCAAATGCTCCTTGCTGTTCTGTGCCACAATTAATCAAGCTTTCTAGGTTTTAGTTAATTTCAGGACCCCAATAAATTGGTTTGTACTGGCATTAGTCCAGCCCTGCTAATTTCACAGCCGTGTGCTTGGAAACTGCTGCAAGTTTGCACAGGACTTAGCAAGCAGGGAGCGGGGGCCGAAAGCATAAAAGAAACTCTTGTTTGGTTTAAGTTCCATTAATATTGGGGAAAGCTGAACTCTAAGTGACAGAAAAACATGGTTGAGCACACGGACTTGGTAGCTGGGAGTGGGCTTCTCTGGATTCTTTATACCCTCCCCCAACTCATGGTGGATTTGAAAACAATAAAATTAAATAAACCCAAACCTTAGTTTGACATTTCTCTTTGTCTGATTGTTCTCGAGTTTTTGTCTCTGATTTCACAAGAGTCCCTTGAGGAATAAGCACTGGAGCCCATAATCTAGTAAAAGGTTCATTTGGGTTTTAGCTTTTCATTTTTAAAGATATGATTCTTGGAGATTTTTTTTTTTTCAATTACAGGCAGCTTTTATGACTGAGAGGTTACTGGAGAAATTCAAAAGCAGCAAGAGGAGGGGTTTCTAATGAGGGCAGACATTTGGGGCTGCCCGTGTAAATTAGCTGCTATGGAGAAGTAACCCCAACTACCAAAACTTTCCGGCTTCCAGAGGCTCAGCGGTCTCTGACACTTGGATTCTAGAATGCCCTGCAGCCAGAGAAACACCGGTTGGAAGGGGCCAATAGGCTGAGTGAATAGGCACCTGGAATATGATCTGACAAGGACTGCTTGAACTTGAAGGAATCCGAGAGATCAGAGAGTTCCGCTCTCGCATTTTACAGGTGGGAAAACTGAGGCCCACGGGAGGAAGAAGGCTGGGATATGACCTCTCCGAGGCAAAGACAGGACTAGAGCCAAGAGTCCTAGTTCTCAGGTCAAGGATCAGGCCGGGTTCTGCTGTTCCTCTTGTGTCAAGAACATCATATTGTCTCCAACATGAAAAGGGGAAAAAAGACGTGGACACTTGGTTATAGGGCCAACGTGCGAGTGGCTGTTTAGATTTTCAGATTGTCTTGGCAAAACCCTTGGACATGCAGATTCCTTGCTAGGTTTTAAAATGATCTAAACACAGAGAAAACTGGAGATGAGTGTTCAACTCTGTCTACATGATGCCTAAACAGACAGTTGATTCAGTCAAAAAATATTATTCATGTTGCTGGTTTGGCAAACAGTACCAGTTGGTGGACTGAATCTTTTACTTTTTAACTCCTTGAGAGGCAGTATGGGGTGGAAGAAAAAGCCCTAGTCAGAAAACCTGGCTTCCAGAACCAGTAGAGCCATTTATACCTTGCCCCGCCCCCACCTCCCCAAGCCCCGGGCCTTAGTTTCTCCCTTTCTGAATTAGTCGGATTTGGACTAAGTTGTCTCTAAGATGCCTTAGAACTTTTGTCTTCGAGGGTACTACTGTATATATACTCAGTCATTTTCCAGTATGGGATGGGAGAGGGTGACATCCCTGCTTGTGGTCTTTGCCATCTGCGAATCTGCACGAGGTCAGCAGCCCTGCATTTCTAGTGTGAGAAGAGCTTTCTGGATGTAATTCCCAGCCTATTTCCATTTCACTCCCAATGTGGCTTCTAAACAGGCAGCTTACTGCCCTCCCTGGTCCCCTCCCTTAGGCTCCTTCCCCTCAAGAGAAAAGGAGTCCAATATTCAGTTGACAGGAAGGACTCAGCAGTCCTGTCAGGAGGCCTGTACTTTGTCATCTGACCTCATCAGGCTAGTGCCAACCCTTCATCAGCCCACACCTCCCTCCCAGATCACCCATGCCCAAACGCTGCATAATTGGCCTGTGGGATTTTTAAAAAGAGGTAGGGAACAAGGAAGTAGTGTTGACTTAATGATGGGTTCCATGTCAGGTGTTGAATCCGACTCTTTCTGGTTGATTTCTGACTCTTAGCCTGGGAACAAGAGCTCCTGGCTTCTGTCCCCTGACCATCCCATTTACTCGCTGAAGCTTTTCTGAGTGGATTCAAGCCAGTGGTGTTCTGGCGCCAGCTCTCACCAGCTTGCGAGAGGCAACTGGACACATCTCTCACTGACTCCACACTCAGGGGCAACCCATCAGTAGTTTGAGATCGGCCATGTTGGGGATATTTACATAACAGAAATTGCTACAAATCAGGAATTTTTCTTTCTTCCCAGGGAGCCAGTTATTACACAGTTATCACTGTACAGCGTGGTTCAAACCCAAGTGCCTCGAGGGGCTAGAAAAGTCCTCTGAGTGACGAGGACAGGTCTTCCGGTAACAACAGGAACACAGTTGGGAGCGATGGGCACCGTGACAATTGGTGAGCACACATACTGTGTTAAGAGCAGCAGTAAATACTCTTCTTCCAGCCTATGTTACAGGGCAGAGAGGTCAGCCCCACACTGCCAGCAATTCCAATTTTTCAAGAGGAACTGGAGATCAAGGTCTTTGTGTGAAATCTCCAAATGATGAAGATTAAAGATAGTTTGGAACCAATTCAAGATTTGGAAAAAAAAAAAAAATCCCTCTTCAATCCAGGCAAAACCTGCGGGCTGGCTCTCCTGGACCTTGGGGTCAGCAGTTTGCCATCTTGGCTCTCTGGACCCTCTGTTTCCTGCTCTTATTCCCTGGGTTAGATCTCTGATGCTGAGGGGCCAGTATCCCATCTGAATGAAAAGCAAACTTGCATTCCTCGTGAACTGAAAGAACAAGGGAATTTCAGATCTGAGAGTATCCAGGTGGCTTCCTGTGATTCTACTCTGACTCCTGTCTTGTTTCTAGTCCACGTGCCATGAAGCTAGAGAAGAGGATGTCAGGCCCAAATGTGCTTCTAACGTTTTACGATATTTTCCTGGCACGTTTTATGACAATACCCAGCGCTCGTGCACCTGTGTGTGAGGAGAGCATGTCTTCCATTTTGGCATCAGCCTCTTAACTGTTCCACTGGAAGGCATGTTGGCACTCTACTCTACAACTCACTCCCTGCCTAGAATAGGGTGGGAAATTGGGCTAATTATTGGTTTTCTCTTCCTGTTTTTATCCCCACTCTCTTCTACAGACAGGCAAACTGAAGCTTGAGTAGCTAATAAAAGATTTTACTGAATGGGGAATAACTCTCACGTTTGGACTCAGTGGATGGGGGCGGGGAGGGAAGAGTGAGGATGGAAACAACTAATGAGTGCCTACTGTATGTCAGGCATCATGTCAGGCACTGAATCTCCATCGCAACGTTCTTGTCCTCCCCTTTTTACATATAAGGAAGCGACTCCAAAGAGGTAGATGACTTGGTGGGATTCAAATTCAGGTACGCTTGATTCTAAAAGCTTTGGTTCTTTTGAGTGCATCATGCCACCTCCCCGAGGAGAGCTAGATGCTGTGGTCAAGACAATGAGATAATCACTTCTGTTTGTTCTCGTGAAAAAATACTAGTGGATAGTTCTGCTACCTTGCTTTAGAATAAAGACAGATAACCTGGGATGTTCCTGGTGGTTCTAGGGAGCTGTGGGGGACCTGGGGGGATCCTACAGTAAGCTCTCTCAGCCAAGGCAGTCTAAAGCGATTAAAGTTTCCATAGCAATAGAGCTTCCAAAAAGGCAGCTTCTATCCCACCATGTTGCATTTTTCTATGCACAATATAACACTTGGACATATTATATCTCCAGTTTGTTTTAATGACATCCCCGGTTAACAAGTTTTACACACCTTTTTAAGACTACTCAAAAATGTAGTTACACGATATGAAACAAATCTTTGATCAGAAGTGGGATGCTCTGTCCTTTCGACTCATTCATCGTAATTGTGGGCACCCTACAATTTTGGATGAAGGAATGCACCCCTTTTTGTTTTTTGGATATTTACTATAATCCTGCACACTATGATGAGCTTACCTTGGGTTTTAAAATAAATATGTTCCATGAAATTTTCTATAAGCCAAATCTTGCCTTTTTGATGGCCTTTATGATAAACCTGGAAGTGTGTTCCTTGGAAGTGTTTCACTTAAAATATTTCCACGAATACCTTAAAATCACTTAAAAGGAAAATCATTTCTATAAAAACATTGTCAGATACAATACAAAGCACCAATAAAAAAATACCTTGGGTTCTTTTTGTGGGATACAAGCATAAATGGAAAATGACAGCTTAACTAACAATAATACACTGAACCAAAAAAAAAAAAAAACCCATAACTACTTCTATTAACTCGGTTTCTGAGATTCTATAAAGCTACTCTCTCTGTTCGCTTCTGTGGTTTTCTAAAATTCTAGGAAACAGAATTGTTTTTACTGGTGGTATCATTCAGGATTGGCCAGGTTATGCTGCAAAAATAAGCAACCTTCAAATCCCAGAAGCTTAATTCACAAAGTTCCATTTTTTTAAAGATTTTTATTTATTTATTCATGAGAGGCAGAGGCAGAAGGAGAAGTACGCTCCCAGTGGAGCAGGGAGCCCGATGCAGGACTCGATCCCAGGACCCTGGGATCACAGCCTGAGCTGAAGGCAGATGCTTAACCGACTGAGCCACCCAGGCGTCCAACATAAAGTTCCATTTATTACTCACTTCAGATATCCAAAGTGAGTCCGTTGCGGGCTGTATTCATCTTAGTCACTCAAAAACCCGGGCTTCATTTGAATACATGTATTCAGGATTCCTGTGGTGGTGGGAAAGGAATGGGGTACATCATGCATTGGCTCTTAAAGTTTCCACCCAGAAGTGACACATCACTTTTGCTAAGATTTCAATGGCCAAAGCAAATCAGATGGCCACACTTAACCCCGAATAGGGAAGAGGGGTAAAGTTCGACCATGAACCTGAAAGGAGGAAAGCTGGAAATATCAGATGAACCACACCAATGACAACCAATTCTGTATTCTAGCACTTTTTAGAAATGACTAGCAGAAAGAAAATACAATACAGAGACAAAAATTTAGTAACAAACAAGCATATAGGCAAGTAATAAAGAGGCTCATATTAAAATATGGCTTAAGGGCCCTAAAAGGTTTGTAGAGTGATTTGTCAACTTTTAAACATTGAATTAAGTATCCAATTAATACAAACTCTAGGTCAGTCTGATTTTCTGTATAAAGACACAAACCTATACCATAATACACTTCTCATCAATCTTTATGGGTCTTGCCATTGTTTGGAAAGGTAATCAAATAACCTGAGTTTTCCAAGTTCAAATGGGACAAGAAGCATTTAAAAGGCTAAAATTTGTATTATCAGAACAGTGTTCAGTATTCATCATTCTGAATACCTCTACTTTCACATTCATTTCTGCCATTTGTGACAACACGGATGGACCTTGAGGGCATTATGCTAAGTGAAATAAGTCAGAGAGAGAAAGAAAAATACTGTATAATCTCAATTCTATGTGGAATCTAAAAAAAAAAGCCAAATTCAGAAACAGAGTAGAATGGTGGTTGCCAGGGACCTATGGGTGGGGGAAATGGGGAGATGTTGGTTAAAGGGTACAAACTTCCAGTTATAAGATGAACAAGTTCTGGGGGTGTATTGTACAACATGGTGACTCTAGTTAATAATATTGTATGATATACTTGAAAGTTGCTAAGAGAGCTCTTAAATGTTCTTACCACATACAAAATTTGAGATTATGTGAGCTGATGGATGTGTTAACTAACCTTATTATGATAATCATTTCACAGTATATAAATATATCAAATTCTCATGTTGCCCACCTTAAACTTATACAGTGTTATATGTCAGTTATATCTCAATAAAGCTGGAAAAAAATAAAATGAGTATGAGTTCTTCAATACACAGTATTGTGACACACGCTAGCAACAAACACTGGAAACCAAAATCAAAAACACAATAACATTATGTTGTACACCTGGAAATAATGTGACGTTGTATGTCAACTATACTTCAATCAATAAATTAAAAAAAAAATCACAATAACATTTACAGTTACTCCAAAGAAAATAAGATATGTAGGTATGAACCGAACAAAACACGTAGAGGATCTATAAGCCGGAAACTACAAAGCATGATGAATGAAATTAAAGAAGACCTAAGAAATGGAGAGACACTGTGTTCATGGATTGGAAAGATGGAACACATGAAAATTGACAATTCTCGCCAAATTCATCTATAAATATAAAACAATTTTGATCCAAAGATGAGCACGTTTTTTATAGACATAGATAAGCTTATACAAAAATTATACAGGAAGGTACAGGACCCAGAAGAGCTAAAACAGTCTTCACAAAGAAGAAAAAAAGTGGGAGGAACCACTCTACTTGATATTAAAGCCTCTATGTGACTACAGTAATTAAGGACATGTGTTGTTGGTGGAGCACAGACACATAGATCAATGGAACAGAATAGAGAAACCAGAAATAGAGCCACACCAATATGCCAATCTGATATTTGACTAAGGTGTAAAAGCAATTCAATGGCAGGAAGATATTTTTTCAACAAATCATGCTGGAGCAATTGGTATCCATAGGCAAAAAAAAGTGAACCTTGATCTAAGTCTCACACCTGTGTAAAAATTAACACAAAATGGTTCATAGATTTAAATGTAAAACTTAAGGGGCACCTGGCTGGCTCAGGCAGAAGAGCGTGTGCCTCTTGACCTGGGGGTCGTGAGTTTGAGCCCCACATTGAGTGTAGAGAGTAAAGGAATAAACTTTTTTTTTTAAATGTAAAACCTAAAACTATAACACTTTTAGAAGAAAAATATTTTTGTATCTGACATAGGGCTAGGCAAATAGTTCTTAGACTTAACATAAAAACACTATTCATAGAAAGAAAAATTAATAAATTGAACCTCATCGAAATTAAAACCTTCTGTTCTGTGAAAGCCCATATGAAGAGGATGAGAAAAGAAACTGCAGACTGGGAGAAAATATTTGCAAATCACGTATGCAACAAAGGACTAATATCTAGAATATATAAAGAACTCTCAAAATTCAACTGTGAGAAAACATTCCAAAGAAAAAATGCGCAAAAGCCAATGAAGAGACAGTTCCCAGAAGAGGATACATAGATGTCAAATAAATACATGAAAAGATGGGAGATACCATTAGATATTAGGACAATGTAAAATACAACCACAATGAGCTATCTCAATACACCTATCCGAATGGCTAAAATTAAAAAATAATGGCAACAGTGAATGTTGACAAGAATGCAGAAAAACTGGATTTCTCATGCATTGCTGGTGGGAATATCAATAGTACGGCCACTTTGAAAAGCATTTGGCAGTCCTTAACGAAACTAAACATGCACTCACCATACAACCCAGGAACGGCACTGTTGGGCCTTTATCCCTGGGAAATGAAAAGTTATGTTCGTGCAAAATCTGGAGACCTATGTGCACAGCAGCTTGATCTGTAACTGCCCCAATCTGGAATGAACCCAGATGCCTTGCAGTCGGTGAATGGTTGAACAGGCTATGGTATGTCCGTACCGAGGAATATTAATTAGCCATAAAAAAGGAATGAATTATTAACATATGCCACAACTTGGATGGGTCTCCAGAGAATTATGATGAATTAAAAAGAAGCCAGTCTCAGAAGGTTACATACCCCGCATGATTCCGTGTAATACTCCTAAATGACAAGATTACAGAGATGGAGAACAGCTTAGGGGTTGCCAGGGAGTAGGAAGACAGGGAGAGAAGCTAGGTGGGACTATAAAAGAGGAACACTGGGAATCTTTGTGGTGCTGGCGTTGTTCAGTACTTTGACTGTGGCAGTGGCCACATGAACCAACACGTGATAAAATTTCATAGAACTATACACACCGGCAAATGGGTGCATGTAAAACTGGTAAAATTGGAAGAAAGTGGATGGATTGTATCGATATTATACTACAGCTATGAGACATGTTACCACTGGGGGGTGAAGGGTATTTGGGAATTCCTCCAAATTATTTCTTACAATTGTAAATCTACAATTATCTCCAAATAAAAAAAGAAGGGAGTATGACATGATCCGTGCTCTAATCCCCATTTAATAGGAAGAAATAAGGCATGGAAATAATCCTCAGTTTAGTTTAAATAAGGCCTGGTAGGAAGTGGAGGTTTGGCCTCACCCAAATTAGAGTTCCCAATTCAGAAATCAAGACCAACTAATACAAGGACCACCATCATTTACATGAGTGAAGAACCTTTCAGAAAATCCCAGCAGCTCCCTTATATAGTTGCCAAGTGTATAAGAGATCCTGAGCAAAAACTGCCCAGTTCAAAAGAACCATTTGATCACAGCAAATTGTTTTAAGCTTTTTTTTAATTGTTTTAAGCTTTTAAGCCACTAGGTTTTGGGATGGTTTATTATGCGGTAATCAGAATATTACATCAGGCAGGGGAGCGAGTGGTAGTAGCCAAATACATGAGTTGTAAATTTCAGTGAGTCTACTCATTTTCAATGCTAGGATCCATGTTCGTCCCAGGCTGTTGTTCCTGGAACCCATTTTCCTGAATACATACTCTCTAGGCAAGTTGGCAGTGATGATGGGGACTGGGGAACGCAGATACAAAGGAAATTGAACAACCAGTTCTTGCCTTGAAGAACTCACAGTCTTGCGAGACAAAACATCAGCACATTAAATGGCATGAGAACAGTTATAAGGCAACAAATCAGCAAGTTCAAACTAATATACTACAGCACAAATTGAATGCATGTGGCAGTGTACGGCTACCCAAACAGCGGAATGGAGCTAGACATTTTGGACCCTGAAGGCAACACTTTAGAAGGGCCCCTTTTCCTTCCTTAACGGTGAAATAAACATCTCCAGCAATGCAGGGGCTAGTTGGTTGATATTAACACTTCTGAAGAAAGAAGAAGGAGGTAATTTCCAGAGACAGTTATTCTTGTTTTACTTTTCCTTTGTTCTGTGTTCCCGATACGTGATTTTGGGGCAAGCTACAATTTCCCTGAGCATCAATTTCCTCATCTCTAGGCTGGAGGTAACAATCAGAGAGTAGTGGGTTGAAAGTCAGGAAACCTGACATGGAATCTCAAATCTGTCATTTACTACCTGCATGACCTTGGATACATCACCTCCCTCCACCCCATCCATTTCCTCTTCTGTGACATGAAGATGTTGAGCTCCATGGTCCAGAAGATCCCTACCGACTGACTCTAACACTTGAGGCCACAGATAGTTCATAGTTGGTGGTGAGGGGTTAAAACAGTAGTGATGATGTATACGAAAGTAATCCATAAGCCATAAAGATATATAGGTGTTAGAAATAACAATATGATACAGTTCCGTGTTAAAAAAAAAAAAAATCCCTGTAGCTCTCCTCCAAATTTAGGGGCTTAAAATATAAATAGGTACTGTATGTCAAGGCAGCATTTTGGGGCCCTTAGAGGATTTTGAGAATTCTTTGTAACTACCTCTCATCAAATAAACACAACTTTGCACTAGTCTGTCTCAGGCTCACCAAGGCATCCCCAGGGCTATTGTGATTTCAAGGCTGGGTTCTTGGCCCAACTCAGAATCCTAGGGACTGCTAGAACAGTGGTAGCTGTGGTGGGCCACTCCAAATTTTCTTCAAGACCCTGAACAGTTAGTAAAGGCCCCTTGCATGAGGCGCGGGGGCCCTCTCTGTGGGAGAAAGCAGATTTCTAAATCGTCCCCTCTCCCTCCACACAGACACCCGTCTCCACCCTGCCTTTAAGGACACCAACACTTTGCCACTTTTCCAGCCGCGGTGGGGATTGGGAAACGCCCCGAAATGATAAGCAGCTTGCTGGGGCGTAATTTGCGAGGCCAGCTCCTCCAGCGTCCCGCGCACGGGCTCAGGGCCGGACCAGGTGCACCCAGAGGGCCCCTGTGCCGGAGGACAGGGGTTGCGGGCTTCCAGATAGTGAGGTCGGAGGGTAGCCGGGGTCTCCAGGGCCCGCGCGAGTGGTGGGGAGCTCCTAGGTGCATTCCAGCGCAGAGGGGGAGGAGGGGCCGGAGGAGAGGTGCGGTCCCTTTAAGACCCCAACGCTGGCTTAGCCAGAGGAGGGGGGGTGCAGTGGGGGCGCTGCGTGATGGGAAAGTCGCCGGCTGAGCCTCACACTTTCTCCCGATTTCTTAACTTTCGGGCCCGCGGAGCAGGAGTAAAGGCGCTGTGCCGGGGCGGAGACCCGGCTGCGGGCTTGCGGCGGCTGCGCGCCCGTGGACTTCCCGCCTGCGCCGGGCGGCCGGCCTCTCGGGCCAAGTGGGGAGCGGGCGGCGGGCGGGCAGGTGGCCCCGGGCCGCCGCGCCCGCGCCTTGGCTCTGCCCCCGGGAGCCGAGCGAGCCGCTGTTCCCTCGTGGTGTGAGGGCGGTGATGTTTTTCCTCCCACCCACTTTGGAGTCCCCCCTCCCCCTTCGCGCGCACTCTAGCTCTCGCCACAACCTGCGAGCCCCAGACCTCGGAGGAGCGCCCCGGGGAGCTCGGAGCGCGTGCACGCGTGGAAGACGGAGCAGGCCAGTGGCCAGGTCAGTGAGCAGTGCCCGATGCCCGCTCCCTCTACCTTCCTTTCCAGCCTTTGCACAGGTGGGGTGTCTTCTGTTGGCCCGAGCCGCCCCTGGACGGTCCCCCGGGGCGCCCCGAACTCCCCCGACCTGCCACCCCAACTTGCTCTCGGGTCCAGCAGCCAGCGGCCGGGCTGGAGGTGGGCTCCCAGGCGCAGGACCCCGGGCAGGTTAGGGACCTTGGATTCGAACTCACCACTTGCCACTCCCCGCTTGGCCTGCTTATCTCCAGGCTCTGGCGCCTGGGGAAGGCCACTTGGCCAGCCACCTAACGGCTTCTGCAGTCCCCTTCCTTACTGCCTGTGTCCCGAGAGCCTTTTTTTCTCGCTTGCTGCAGCGCCCTGGACCGGCGGGAGATTAATATGGGCTAAAGTTAATGAAACAGGGTGGACGGGGGCGAGAGGCTCCTCTAGCCCCTGGACATCTGTCTCATTTTCCGGCCCAGACCACTGGGGTCAGAGCCTGAGACGCTAGGCTCAGGAAGCAACGCAGCACTGCCAGAGCTTAGGGCCTGGAAAGCCTGCCTTCCAGAAGCTCCCGGGCCGGCCCTGCCACTAACTCTATGGGAATGGGCTGTTGAGTCCTCTGGGCTCCAGGGGGCCCATTTTGAAGGTGGAGTTGCTGTGGGGAATAAAATGAAATGATGGCTAGCAAGGTGTTTTGAAAGCCAAATGCAAAGCATTGTTTCTCAGTCATAAGCAGTAGTGAAGGCATTGCCTCTGACGAGAGACACCCTGGGCTAGAACTGCCAGTTTTTTGGTGGCTTCCCACCACCGGTGAACTGAGCTTTTCTTGTTGGGTGGTGGAGTGGGGAGAAGATCTCAGTGGATGGACGCGGTCACTGAGACCCCCAGTGTCTTCTTGTTGTTTGTCCCAAAGAGAAGCACTACCCTCCCCCCGGGGTGGGGGGCTGTCCCACAGAAGACAGTGAATGTGAGTTTACAAGGTCAGTCAAGCCTCTCGGGAGGAATAAAGAGACACTGTGGGCCGTGAAGCACTGGCTGACATGCTCATCCCTTAGCCTGCCTTTGGGAAAGTCTCTCTGGTTCTCTTCTACCCAGGAGACGTCTTCTGAGAAGGTCTGGACTTCTGACACTTGATGACCCAGATTGCCTTGTGGTTCCGACCGGGCAAGGAGCCTTCGGTCCCTTTGCTAGATGCAAATGAACTGTGAATGTTTGTTTCATGGAGGCACCTGAATGGATACACTTCTTTAGGTTCTGACATGTTTCTTGTTCTTTTGTTTTTTTTTTTTTAAAGATTTTATTTATTTTTTTGACAGAGAGAGACACAGCGAAAGAGGGAACACAAGCAGGGGGAGTGGGAGAGGGAGAAGCAGGCTTCCCGTGGAGCAGGGAGCCCGATGCAGGGCTCAATCCCAAGACCCTGGGATCATGACCTGAGCCGAAGGCAGACGCTTAAAAACTGAGCCACCCAGGCGCCCCTTCTTGTTTTCTTGTAAACCGCCCCCTCCCCAGGGTTGCAGGATTTTGTGTTCTTACTTGCTTTCTTGGGGGTGGGGAGCCTGGATCCCCCCAGACAGGTCTGTGGCTACATTTCTAAGTAACCTGTAGGAGAGTCAGTGCAAGTTCAATGGCACAACAGCCCGAGTGAAGCAGAGAGTTAATGCAGAAATAACTCCAGTTAACTGGGTCAAAGTATAATTTGAAAAATTAAGGACAGTTTGGCTCTTTGCAAGTATAAGAGTCGGCATGTTTGCTGAGCAATGCTCACTTAGGTTTATTGCTGCAGTCCCAACAAATGTCTTGAAACCACCTCCCTCCCCCAAAAGAAAAAGTTAAAGGGATCAGGCGACATTGAACCGGGAGGAGTCCTGGGGAGGGAATTCTTCTCAGTTTATATTTCTGCACAGAATACAAAGACAGGACTTCAGATCTTGTAAATCAAAAGTGAATATTTATAAAGCGATTCATTTTCTGATGTTCTCCATCACAGCCTGGGAGGCCACACAGATGACAGGAACGCCAAAAGAGATTAATTGCTCTCTCGTCACCAACTTTTCTATTTGCTCATAACATTAGTTGGGACCCAAGAAAAGCAAAAAAAATTCTGAGAGCCGTTTTCTTGCCAGCTTGAGTTATGAAGCAATGCTACTGTTCACCGAATCGCCCAACCATTGTACAAGAAAAACAACCCTGTTGGTTCTTGCATGGGGAGACCCAAAAACTGTGGTTTCAGAAATACCCCCTGAGATCCATATGTGATTGTGATAAATTGGATTTCAGCGGTTAGAAAATCTTTCTCATTCGAAGGCTTGGGGGATAAGCTTATTAAAGTAGGCTCAGAAAGAACCTCCTGGGGTGGGCAGCTGTGTTAAACCGTTCATGGAAATGATTTGCTTCAAGGGGGACCTGGTAGCTCTCAGAGGACAGAGACGTGCTGAGTGATTGAAGCTGGACCACAAGCTCACAGAGGGGACCAAAATGTCAGAACCAAGGCCTTTGGGAGGCTAGGAACATGTCCTATGAGAATTTGGCCCTTGTTTAAGGAGCAGGAAGGGGCTCCTGGGTGGCTCAGTCGGTTAAGCGACTGCCTTCAGCTCGGGTCATGATCCCAGGGTCTTGGGATCGAGCCCCACATCAGGCTCCCAGCTCAGCGGGGAGCCTGCTTCTCCCTCTCCCCTTGCTCCAACCCCCTGCTCATGCTCTCTCTCTGTCAAATAAGTAAATAAAATCTTAAAAAAAATACGGAGCAGGAAGGAGGTAGAGAAGGCAGACGGGTGCTGCAAATCATGGCACAAGTTATTCTGTATTTTCTACTTCGGTTACATAGCCATAATTTCAAACAATGGCTTTCAATTTGTCTGGATAAGTTCATAGCATTTCAAGTAGGAGCTGTGGCATCCCCATCGCGGCCCAAAGACAGTTCAGTTCTCCAGAATGATCATCTTGCATTTCTGCCAGCTCTCTATACTCAGTATTTAGGTTGGCCCCTCAGAAAAGATCAATGCGTTTAATTCCCATTGGGGTTAACCCCGGATTGAAAGGTGGTGTTTCTCAGACATTTACATACTTTCAAATCATCCACTGGAAGGGTTTTATGGACTCTAAAATCTATGGAAATGACCCGTGGCTGGACCTGAGCAAGCTTTCTGTGTTTTAAGGCTCAAAAGGTTTAAGATTTCCACCCCTTAGACTAGAAATGCAAGTCTCATACTTTGAAGAATTGTAGTTGCTTTGATGGTCTTCTGCATGGTGGTGCAGTGTGAACACATTATCTATTTAAATTGGCCTAATGTCCCTCAAAAATGGCCCACTAGAAGTTTCTGTTTCACAGTGGACTTCACATGAGAGCAATATGTCTGAACCGTTAAGGTGTTTACTTGTGTCCATTTGCTAATTATATCCATCTTTTCCAACATAAGTAACCCAACTGCACATCTTTATAGATCTCATAGAAGACACAGGAGAAACATTGACCAATTTACGCCTCATCCCTGAAGGATTAATAAATAGCAGTAGTCTTGAAGCTAAGATGAGTTAACTTGCATTTCAGAAATTGTTTGGGTCCCATGCCTATTATTTTTATCTTGGTTGCCAGAGGAGTCGTTTTGCAAACCCATTTCCCTTTTCTCCCAAAGAAAATCTCTTGGGAAATCAACTCTAATTCTGTTAGAAGGGATGATTTCAAAATTTATTTTTATTTTCCTATTACTTGCCTGTAAGGATTTTAGCCTTAGCATTGGATAGGAATGCATGTTCATCTGCTTGAATTTTCCCCCTTAATCTTTGCAAGACAGGAGAGGCAAGTGCTCTTTCTTACACAGGAAAGCAGTGCTTACCCTTACGTAAATCCTCTAGCATTTTTCCCCCCTGACAAGTTAAAAGCGTAAGCATCGGTGATCTCCCATCAGTTTCAGACGACCTAAGTCTTTTCTCCTGCTTTCTTCCCAGCAGCTTGAATACACCGGGCCCTGAAAGTTTTGAGCAGCCTTTTGCAGCGGTGAAGATGAGAAAAAAGTGGAAAATGGGAGGCATGAAATATATCTTCTCCTTGTTGCTGTTCTTTCTTTTCCTAGAAGGAAGCAAAACAGAACAAGTAAAACGTAAGTGTCTTGAGTTTAACAAACAAGATACTTTCTTGTAATTTCTTTGAAAATGTGGTTATAATCCGTAGGGATTGTGATTTAGCCCAAATGTGGCCATACCATTATTCTAAGAGAAGAAAGTGAATGTTACTGGTTTATGCATGAGTTGATAAAAGAATGAGTGCTCTGAATCGGGCCAACTAAATTTGGGGCTGTTTTTCTGATTATCATATAGTTTTCATCTCCTAGAACACATGACACATTAGCCTATTTTCCTTTTCCTGTTCTAAGCTGTACAAATCTCATTCCATTTTACGTAACTCTAGAAATATCTGACAGATGAGCTGGATTTTTTCCCAAATTTCAGACTCTTCAGCAAAGGTTTTCAGTTTATGTAAAAGAATAACACAGAAAAGAAAAAAAGAAAACGAAAAAGAAAAAGTAAGGCAGGCTCTGCCTATTCCCTTATGCCGCAAAACGAAGAAAGAAAAAAACCTTCACATGAACTGGATTCAGATGAAAAATCCTTTGAGGAAATTGAGATTCCAGGGACCGTGAGCAAATCGGATGCCGTTTATTGAAAGAACGTCCCCGCAAAGCCAGGGAATATTTCTAGAAAGTCAGCGATCCGTGTGATGGGCTAACACATTGGAGAAAGCCGAGTGGCAGGAAGGGGGTATAATTAACCCTCCTGGCTGCCACGTTTGGGAGATTTATGCGTAACCATTGACATCGCTGCTCTTGTTAGGGGCTTTCTGCTGAAAGTCCGAGCCTCACCTTCTTGGGGCCACTTGCAGCCCTCTCTGGGGTAGACGCTTGCTCTAAATTGGAAGGAGAAACCACTGCTTTGGTTCCCGTCTTTGGCTGCATCAAAAGAAGCACAAAATGGAGCTGGGCCAAGAGGGGCATTCTCTGCTCCACTGAACTTATTCATGAGAAGGAACTGTGAAAATCTTCCTGGTAGGGGCTGCCGCAGCACATGAAGCCCATCACCGCAACATTTATCTCCTTTATCAGCGCAAGTTGACTATAGCTGGCATGAGGCTTGCTGACAGGGAAAACGGTGCCAAATCCATTCCACCATGACGTGTATTTCTGTCCCACTACACTTTTCATAGTCCTCTCTGTCTTCTTCCCGGGAGAAGGGGTGCTTTTGATTAGGCTTCTGAGCGTGAGTGACCTGTGGTGTTACCTAGCATGATGGGGACACGTGAGGAAGTTTGGCGGGGCCCAGGTATCGGCTAGGAAACTCTGCATCAGTTTCTCTCTTGTCAGAAAGCTCTCCTTTAAGTGGCCGTGATAGAAAAGTTGTCCATTCATCTTCAGCTCTGCTTACAACCCAGCTGGGCCTAAGATCCTTGCTCTCTTATGACCTGTTAACTGATGGCGTCATAGGGGAAGCTTGCAACTCTTGGAAGGCCATCTCTTCTGGGAAGTCTTCCATATGTATGAAGACTTGAGGAATACTGTCCGTGTAACCTTGAGCTTACTTGACAAACCAAAGAAAAATCAGACTTCAAAAATATTTATAGGCCCCACACTATCACTTTCTAATGGGTTCTGCTGCCTATGAATTTGTCCCAAGCCCTTTTGATACTCAGTTGGTGTCAAAATGATTACATAATAGATGGCTTAGGGCCCCAGTTCTCTTCTCGTGTTTCAGCTTTACAGTCAGATGATGCGGCTAAGGGCATGGTCATCCCCTGAATGAGCCGCTCAGGATCATTCTGTGTGGCCACGCCCAAGCTAACTGTCTCGAGGACATGGGCTAAGTTATCTCCACTAAAGGGGAAATCTCAGAGCATGTGCCCTCTGTACATTGCCTTGATACACACAGACACACACACACACACACACACACACACACGCACAATGCATGCAAGGAGATTTGTACTGTAGCTCTAACAATGAGAAGTCAGAAGCAGTGGAAACGTCAGTCCATTGGGGGAATGGTTACATAAACGATCTGTGTAATGTACTATCATGCTACCATTAAAAACATTGCATATTACAAATCTGAGAGCCCTGCGAAATGCTTACCTCCTTTTTAAACTTCATAAATTTTAAAATTAGTAATAGTCATCATACAAAACAATCTGAAAGTATCTGGGCTTTATAAGAATGTGTGTCCCTCAGCTACCAACCCCCTTCCCAGGGGAAGCTATTACTAATAGTTTGCTATGTGTTCTTCCAAACTCTTCCCTCTGTGTCCTAAAAACACACATACATGTTTGTAAGTTTTTTTTTCTTTTACGAAGATGGAGTATGATATGTATTTTTCTGTAACTTTTATTCAGATAGGTGTCTGGGACATCCTTCCATGTCAGAGCCTTGCCATATAACGGTACCATATTCTTTCTCATGCCTGGGTAGTTTCCGGTCATATAAGCGTGCCATGGTTTAATTAACCAGTCGCTAGTTGTATATATTGAGGTTGCTTCCAGTTTTTGCTGTTACAACTAAGGCATTGATGAACACCTTCGGGCACTTAGGCAAGTATTTGTGAGGAATCGTTTGGTCAGTGTGGATGTTCACTTTTCACCTTGGTAAGCACTGTCAAATTATCCTTCAAAATGAGTTGTGTTCATTTCTACTTCCACTGGCTATGTATGAGTGTCCTTCTCTAACTCCTTCACCAAAAATATAATTAATCTTTGTATCTGGGGCCCATTTAATAGTGGGAATCATATTTCAGTTTTGCTGTGATATTTTCCTATTACCGGCGTATCTCTGCCATTCGTTTTCAAGCCAATTGTATTTCTTCAGTGACTGGCCTATTTTGCAGTTAGGTTGCTTGTCTTGGTGGTCGGTACAAACTTACCTATTAACATTTTGTTATTTTGAACCTTGTTAGTGACCTTTTGTGTTTAAAATATTATTTTCCCCGTCTGCCAGTTCCTTTAAACTTTAAGTTGGATTTGCCCATAGAGAGGTTTTAAATGTTGGTGTCATCAGATCTGTTATTTATTTCCTTTATGGCTTCTGAATTTCTTCTTCTTCCTAAGGAGGTCCTTATCACTCACTCTGTTATATTTTCTTCTGCTTCCATTATGTCAGGTTTTACCCATAGTTCTTTATTCCATCTGAAATTTATAGTCGTGTGTGGTGTGCAGTGGGGAGCTAATTTTTTTTAATCTGTGGGTGGTAGGCTCATGACTTCTTTTTGCTCATCTCTGTGCCTCTGTTTATTCGGGAGTTTCCACAATTGGCAAGTATGACTCTTAAAACAGGGATAAAAATCTGGGAAAACTCCGGGTAACGTGTTAAATGTAAAGGTAATAAACCCTCCTGTCTCTCCTTGCTGCCTGATGCCATTTTACACAAGGCAGCCAAGGGTTTTGACCCTTCATGGGTTGGTTTCAGTATAAGCTCCTTTGTCAGTGCAGACCCTCTGTAGCCTGCTTGCTCTCCTGTCTTGGGCGTCAGGGTGGAAGGAGGGGGCATCATGCCCTTTGGTCAAAGATGCTCACTCAATTGATGTAGAATCGGAAGAGTTCTGGAGAAAAGGCCATATTTGCAAAAAGCCGTTTTCACAAGGAAAAGGAGGGCTGGATGCTGCCACTCGCTAGTAGCTAATTAGCCATAGTTATGTTGCTCTCTCAGGAGACAAGACAGGTTCTGGAACCCAGGAAATCCTGATGGCTCATTGCAATGGATGACGGAGCTGTGTGTGGCTTATAGAAAAGTCTGTTACTGTCCAGAATCAGCAAGGTTTGAGGTCCATAGTGGGGGGAGGGGGAGTCTTTCTGTAACTCCATTATGCTCTGTTGTTAAAGTTGTAGTCAAAGAGGCCAGGAAGCTCTTTTGAAGTTCAAAGGAGCGTAACATTCAGCGCATGATAATTCATGCAAATATGGGACAGGCAAACTGAAGAGTTTGCCTCTTTTGGCAGTTCTAACGTGGGTAATGAACGATCCATCAAAGTGAGGTGGAAGGAATGAGATGTGGGGAATATTCAGTTATGTATTTCCAAAGGACCAGCCTGGGCCAGGTCTGGCAGAGGTTCTGGGGAGAGGGATTGTCCATGTATTTCATGGAGTCCATTCCTCCTGTATAAGGCGAGTTAGCTGGATCTTCTAAGGGACTAGAATCTCACTCATTTTGTCTCTTCAGGAGAAAAGCTTCCGGTGTTCATATCTGGCTGAAAATGAGCCTGTTATGGAGCCTACCGTGAGCTTCTCTATTGTGAAAACCAACCAGAGAGGCTTGAGTTTTCCTCTTCTAGGTTCTCGCTTGGACATTTGATGTGATTATTGGATGGTAGAAAGAAGCAAGCAAAAGAGTAGATCTCTTCTCTTAGAGGCTCTTAATAGGTGGAAGTTGACAAAAGGGAGAACATCTTAACTTTGGATACCTTAATGCTTTGCAAAGTACATTCTTTTTTTTAAGATTTTATTTATTTGAGAGAGAGAGCACATATGAATGGGGAGAGGGGCAGAGGCAGAGGGAGAAACAGATTCCCCGCTGAGCAGGGAGCCTGATGCAGGACTCGATCCCAGGACCCTGAGATCATGACCTGAGCTGAAGGCAGACACTTAACCCACTGAGCCACTCAGGCACCCCCCCCCAAAGTACATTCTTATTTTTTATGTTGGGGGTGCCAGTGGGGTTGGGTGTGGAGGCTCTGGAGTCAGCTTAGATCCAAACCCCAGGTCTTCAAATTCAATGTTCTGTTCACGACCCGTTTGCTTCTAGCAATTCTCTGGGGGGAAGCCAGTTCATACTCTTGAATAGAAGCCCATTCCTTTGCTCATGGCAGCCACTTACCACATAAGGGGTGATCCAAGTGAGTGAATAAAGAACTTTGTAACCAGAATTCCTAAGAGAGGCAGTATACTATTGGGGAGTTAAAAGGGACTAACACCAACATTATTCAGGAACCTGAAGAAGCTAAGCCAAAGGAAATTTGTGAGGAAGGTTAAAAATATGTGCCTCTATGTCCATGCTTCTTAGATTTCCCTGACTTCTCAGTGGGAGTGGAATGTCCTCAGAGTCTAATGGAAAGAGGACTGTGCTTTAAGTCAGGCGACCTGGTTTCTGATCAGTTCTGTTGCTTGCTGTGTGGTATTGGTTGAGTCATTCATGCTCTCTGAGCAAAGGATTCTCTACTTATAAGCTGAGAATTCTTGCTTTCTGGATGGCAAAGTAAAGGACACTGGAGTAGGCACTGAGGATGTGGGAGGAGAGAAAATGAGGCTCTGGCTTTGGATACTTGGAGCACACCTGGACTTTTATCACTGTCCCAAGGTCATTGCAAAGAGCATTTATTCCTTTAAGATTTATAGCCTGCCTGCTTGAAAAAAAAACTGAGGGTTCTAGAGGGGAGGGGGTGGGGGGGATGGGTTAGCCTGGTGATGGGTATTAAAGAGGGCACGTTCTGCGTGGAGCACTGGGTGTTATGCACAAACAATGAATCTTGGAACACTACACCAAAACGATGTAATGTATGGTGATTAACATAACAATAAAAAATTTTTAAAAAAAGATTAGATACAGGTTACATATGAAAGAATAGCTGCAAGCTAACATTTTTAAAGATGAAATAAAATAGAGTACCTCTGAAGAAAGTGGGAAGTGTAGATGTTTTTAACACCTGGTTTGGTGCGCTATAGCATTCACACTCTAAATTTGGCTTGCACTTCCGAAAAGACAAAAAGAGGGAGTTTGGGGTGGCTGGCGAGAGAAAATTACAGTTTCATCTACAGAGATTATTCCTACCTCCCACCCATTCAGGCAGTATTGATCATGGGATGTTTGAATAAGGCACATTTGGGAAGTACAAGGATACCATCTGTAACCTTGGTTTCAGAGAAGAAAGAAGAATGGCCTTTCTTTATTGACTCTGTAAAGGAAGAGGGCAAGTAGTAAATTATAACTCAATAAAAGTCTTTCCATAAGTGTGAGGGCACTGTGGTCCAGATCCTTTTAACTTCGGATGATCTAGACGTAGACTAGATTGTCGGTTATCAGACACCCTAAGCAAGCTTTATATTAACATGATGGGTTTTTTTTTCTGATTTTAAAATAGATGCTAAAATAAAAAGCTAAGTCACCTCCAAAAAATAATAATAAAATAAAATAGATGCTCATTGTTAAACATTCAGAAGACCCAGAAAAACATAACGAAAACACGGGCGCCTGGGTGGCTCCATTGGTGAAGCATCTGCCTTTGGCTCAGGTCATGATCCCAGGGTCCTGGGATCGAGCCCCGCATCAGGCTCCCTGCTCGGCCGGGAGCCTGCTTCTCCCTCTCTCTCTGCCCCTCCCCCTGCTCATGCTCACTAGTCTTTTTTTCCATGCTCAGCTGTACATACATGTTATCATACATATACATTATTTTACAAAAATGAAGCCCTGCCTTAGAACCAATTTGGTTCACAATTGATTCTCGAAGGTGCAGGTGCAGGTATGCAGGTGCATACCTGCAATGGTGATGGATCCCATGTTGTTTGAAGCAAAAGCTGGATTTTTTTCGATATCTGTTGCAGGGCATGCAAAGTTGATCCTGCTGTGAAAAAAGTTCAAGAGCACATCTTGAACTCTTGACCAAATGGAAAGCAAACCTCCTTTAGCAGAGACTTGCGCCGCCGAGGTGCTGATAGGAAGAACAACTTGTTTGTTCAAACAAGAGCTTTGATTTTTACCCAAAGTCCTGTGCCAGATGACATGTAAGAGATGATTTTAGCCAGAAAAATACTCAGGCCAAGCAGCCTTTCTGTGAAAGGATCTCCACGTGGCCTCATGGTAAGGACTGAGGAGAATACTGCCAACTCCCAGTTATCCATGCTAGTGGGGGGGGGGGCCTAGAAGAGCGCAATAAATTGAGATTTCATGGAAAATCTTCAGTTCTTATCTGAGCCAATGGTGTGGCCTTGCTCATTGTCAAACCTCTTTGAAATATGGACTCTTTTCTTCTCGTTGAGTTTGCCCACCTGCTGGTAGAAAATTGACACAGCCACGAGGTGCAGATAGTGGGAGGGTCATGATGGGTAGAGGCTGCTCAATATATATGAATTTGAATTAATTTGAGGCAAATGATCTAAATAGGAATAAGGCAAATCAACTCCAGATACACAGGAATAAGCTGGTTATACAGGCTGGGGAATTGGACTTCTTCCTGGCATCCATAACCTGGAAATGAAGTCTTGAAGCCCTGAGGAAATCTGATAGAGACTTCAATCCCAGGAACCCAATTGCCAGAGAAATAGGAGACTTTTTCTTCTGTAACTATATCTTGTCTTGCCCTTCTTCCGCTCCGCTTCAAGTTTGATAAACGACAGAAGTATTTATGCTTTCATTTTTTCTGCCTTATTATAGTCCATAATAGCCTTTTAAAAAATAATTAAAAAGGAACTCGTGTACTTGATTTGTCTGCTCATATAATGAACAGCAAAGATTCATCGCTCTTTTCACTGACTGTATGTGTTATAATAAAGTAAATATTATTGTAATACTTGCATGATGATGTGTCTACAGTAATAGCTCTTATCAAAAACAGTTCCTAAGAATGTTTTCTTGCTTTTAGACTGGCGATGAAGTTATTGACCTTTTGACCTAGTCCTGGGTGCTAGACAGTAACAATCAGGGAAAACATTGATGGCATAGTGACGCATCTCTGTTTACTTTTAATCATCATTATTTCTGTTAACAGGGGCCCCTAAAGTAGCAGGGATCGCCACGTCTAATTAGGGCGAGCCGCACCATTTGAAGATTAGCTATGACAATGCAGGTTGAAGCTCCATCTCAGATGTTAGTTGCAGTTCCTTTGGGACCAAGTTCTGCTCGCAGATACCATTAGTTAGTGGTAAGTCATGCATTCTCCAGCTGGTATCTGTCAGCTACTGGCAAGTGATAAGCTTACTTTTCCTTGCCTGTATCTTCTAGAAGTTGGCGAGTCATCGTTGTTTTAATAAAATCAGCTCACATGTGCTTCTTGTCCAAGTGATATACTGGGACTTTAGGTGTGGTCAATTATGCTGTGCAACTCATTAAATTCTCCCCTGGGTTAATGCCAAAAACTTTGTAAAATTGAGACTTCTAAGCATGTGCTGAAATTGACTTTACCACAGCTTCTTAAAATTGATCATTGTTCAGTGTACTCATCGAGAAATCCACGGTAATTGTGCCAACCACTCAATCCTAGACACCCGTGGTAAAACATGTCTTAAGGATTATAGCGTTTGCTTCCATTATGTGTTTGAAAAAAAACCAGAGTCGGTAATTGCAGAAGCTTTGTTTAGTAACTCTGGTGGCATCACAGTTTCACTCCGTGTCTGCCTCCATTTCCTGAGTTTGCTTCTTCCAAGAGTTTGTGGATATCTAGCTGGGGCATAATTGGCCAAATCCTATATTGCTGAGATGATGAAACACTATTATGTTTGCAGTTAGGACCACGTTTCTATCAGAAGTTAGTGTTTGAGTAAGATTTTCATCAAGAAGCATAGTTTGCCAGCCACTGGTACCATAATATGGAAGAAAGGCCATGTAAGTATTATCAGGTTTTGAGAGAATGAAAAAGAACTTCCAGCTCGGCTAATCTGTCTTCCCAACTAGATTTCAAACCCATTGACAGCATGGGTACTATTTTTTTTTTTTGCCTTGTAAACACATTTAAAAAATTATTTTTTTAGAGATTTTACTTATTTATTTGTCAGAGAGACAGAGAGTGAGAGGGAAAGAGGCAAGCAGAAGGAGAGGCAGGCTTCTCGTTGAGCAAGGGGCCTGATACATGAAAATGATAACATAAAATAACATAACATAAAATGATAACACCAACTCAAAAAGATATATGCACCCCTAAGTTTATTGCAGCACTATTTACAATAACCAAGATACAGAAGCAACCCAAGTGTAGATGAATGGATAAAGAAGATGTGGGATACACACATGCATACGTGCGCGCCACACACACACAGCAGAATATTGCTCATCCATCAAAAAGAATGAGATCTTGCCATTTGCAACAACATGGATGGAGCTAGAGGGCATTATGCTAAGTGAAATAAGTCAGCAGAGAAAGACAAATACCATGTGATTTCACTCATGTGTACTCTAAAAAGCAAAGCAAGAGTGGGTACTATTTTATACTTTGTGCCTTTATCACAGTGATAGATACACAAAATGCATAATAAAGCCTACCAGATGTACCATTTTATACCGTCTATTTGGTGATGACTTGACTTTACTTTGAACAACTGATTCTTTAAAAGGTAATCGAAGCTGCTTCAACGGTGTCGCAGAAGGGTAACTTGAGAAATGTTAGGCAAGAATGTGTGGAAGCCTTTTATTTTCCAATTTCTCAAAGTTGGTGACCTGTACCTTACAACTATATAGCTGGAAAAGCTAGAATCCTCTGGTGGTTACAGCCCTTGGGTCTGAAGTCAGACTACTTAGGTTTGAATCCCAGCTCCATACCCTGACCAGTCATGTCAGCTTGGGTACGTTACCAAATCTCCCTCTGCCTCAAATTCCTTATCTGAAAATGGGACTAATAGTGGAACCTACCTTACGGGGCTGTCGTGGGCATTTAGTGAATTCGTGTATGTGAAACCCTTAGAACCGAGCCTGGCTTATAGGAAAGTGTTCAACAAATACTAATTGCTCTTTTTGTTATTGTTGAGAATGCTTTGACCATTCTCATCTGGCTCTGTTGTGTAGGGCCTGGTTACCTGGCTGCTTTTTATGCTTACCAGCTACCTCTTAGACTTCGAGCCACATTTAGAGCAAGAAAATTCAGATTGTTTAATTTTCATACTTTGTCTAACAACTCTTTTTAGAGACTGACTTTGGGGCAAATGGAATCTATTGAGTGAAACGAGTCATTTTGGGTAGATCTGTGGATTTCATGAATATGGGGTGCTCAGATATATTGAAAAGATCCATTTAATAATAGTGCCTGTGAAATCGCCTACCTTAAAGATATTTCAGAAATGAGATGGCAACTTGCTTAATAGCAATATATGATGGATACTCTCCTTGTGGCATAAGTATATACTGTTTCTTTGGAAACAGACTTTCTTGCAAGTTAAAACTTTTTAATAATTTGGATGCGACTTTTAAAAAATATGTAAAGACACCTGAAACCCACACTTTGATAGCTTGTCTTATTTTAGTGGCTCCTTAGTCTTTCAGGGGTCTTAATCTTGGATTTATCACATTTTTTTTTCCATATAGTAAGGGGTAAATCACCCGACCATGCAGACGGCATAGCTGATAGTGAGAGCTCATCCAATTTCATATTTTAAGTAGGTAGATTTAATGTCAATCTCTTAGGGAGCTAATTCAAGCAAGTACAGTAATTTAGGATCAAATGCATAATACACAAAGTTCCATCTTACTTTTCAATGTGGATTTAAATCAACAAACTTCTAGCTTAGCTACATTTGTGTCTTAGTGGCTGCAGACTTATATGAGTAGAATTATTTATGCTAGTCTAATAATGTCACTTGAATAGCCCCCTTTGTGGATTTGATTCTAAGTGTATACCCAGATACTTTCTGAAGTGTCTAGATAAGTTATATATGTGAAATGCAAATCACCTAGGTATTTGAGAGTGAGATTATAAATTTACTGTAGAGAAATGGTCACTCGCCTCTCACATGTGGAAAGTAGCCAAAGGTACCTCATTTAGATGTTTGTTTTGGGAAATTCAGTATCATTTCTCATCAGTTAAAGATGCTGGGATTGTTAGAATATTTAAAATATTTCCTACTCCATTCTAGAATATTGTGGATCAGGAGTCTTAATTTGTGTCTATACCAAGAAAATTTTATTTCTAAGACTTGGCTGAAAAGCACACAAGTTCTGCCTAAAAAGTAATTTTGATTTTCTGAGTTCTTTCAGTTAACACATGATTTTGAACACCTACTCTGAGCTCAGAAATGTAGATTAATATAACAATGTTAACAAAAATAGTAATATAACAAAATAAAAATACTTATTAAAATTGAACATATATTCAAGCTTCCTGATAAAGAAAAATACTAGTTCTGTTTTCCACTACCAAATTGGCAATTTTATCTTATTTTTTATTAAATTTTTAATTATAATTCCAGTATAGTTAACGTATAGTATTATATTAGTTTTAGGAGTGTAATAAGTGATTCACCAATTCTATACATTACTCGGTGCTCATCATAAGTGTACTCTTTAATCCCCTTCACCCATTCCCCCACACACCTCCCTTCCCGTGACCATCAGTTTCTTCCCTATAGTAAGAATCTGTTTCTTGATTTGACTCTCTCTCTCTTTTTTTTCCCTTTGCTCATTTGTTTTGTTTCTTAAATTTCACATATGAGTGAAATCACACTGTATTTGTCTTTCTCTGACTGACTTGTTTTGCTTAGCATCATACTCTCTAGCTCTATCCATGTTGTTGCAAATGGCAAAATTTCATTCTTTGTCATGGCTGAATAATATCCCATCGTGTGTGTGTGTGTGTGTGTGTGTGTGTGTGTGTGTGTGTGTGTGTGTGTATCACAAACTCTTGGACCTACACCAGATAAAAATCTTCTGTACAGTGAAGGAAACAATCAGCAAAACTAAAGGCAACCTACTGAGTGGGGGAAGACATTTGCAAATGACATATCTGATAAAGGCTTAGTATATATAAAGAACTGATAAAACTCAACACCCAAAAAACAATCTAATTAAAAAGTGGGCAGAAGACATGAACAGACATTTCTGCAGAGAAGACATCCAGATGGCCAACAGACACATGAAATGATGCTCAACATTATTCATCAACAGAGAAATGCAAACCAAAGCTACAGTGGCACCTCATACCTGTCAGAATGCCAAAAATCAAGAACATAAGAAACAAGTGTTGGCAAGGATGTGGAGAGAAAGAAACCCTCGCATGTTGGTGGGAATGCAAACTGGTGCAGCCACTGTGGAAAACAATATGGAGGTTCCTCAAATAGTTAAAAATAGAACTACCCTACAGTCCAGTAATCACACTACTGGGTATTTATCCAAAGAATACAAAAACACTAATTTAAAAGGATACACGCACCCATATGTTTATTTCAGAATTATTTACAATAGCCAAATTATGGAAGCATCCCAAGTGTCCAAATTGGCAAAGTTTTACACAAATTATCCAGTGTTGGGTATTCTCACCTACTGCAAATGGAAAGGCAAATTAGTACAGTTTTTCAGGAAGGCTGTTTGACAGTACAGTTCAAGAATTTGAATGCATTCAAAATCTTTGACTAATCAATCTACTTATAAGAACTTATATAAAGAAAATAGCCAATGTTGCATATAAAACTTTATACACTAGGATATTTATTTTAAAAAAATTTGTCTTAAAAAAAGGAAATGAAAAAAACCTGATACCCCCCAAATAGGGGATTGGTTAATAAATTATGGTTCCACTGTTTTGGTGTAGAATCACACCACTAAGCATGAAGTATAAGGGCATACTTAAGGGCACAAAAATATTCATGATATGTTAATTTTAGGATGTAGTTTAAAAAAATAAATGTACTATATGCTGTTAACTTTTTGATAAAACCTTTATACAATGCATAGAAAATGCGTAGAAAAAAACTGGAAAGAGCTTCTGGTTTCTGGTCTGACATGTAAAGAGCTTAGAAGTTGTCACTTCCATTGTCACACAGAAAAAGCTGAAGGAACAACTCTTAAATCAGTTAGAAAATTGAGGTCACAGGGCAAACTGCCCTATGTTCTTTTTTTTTCTTAATATTTTATTTATTTATTTGACAGAGAGAGACACAGCAAGAGAGGGAACACATGCAGGGGGAGTGGGAGAGGGAGAAGCAGTCTTCCCGTAGAGCAGGAAGCCTGATGTGGGGCTCGATCCCAGGACCCTGGGATCGTGACCTGAGCCGAAGGCAGACGCTTTACGACTGAGCCACCCAGGCACCCCTGCCCTATGTTCTTTACTCTGAAATCTGGAAAGCCTGGTGGATACAGTCACCACTTCTGGGTCCTGGTAGGAGCAAGGATATTGCTGGAGAAGGAGTATGTATTAGCTTGAGAGAAAAACTTTTTTTTTTTTTTTTGCAAGTTTTACCTCCAGGGGCCCCATGAGGTTCTCAGGATGAAGACTGGGGAAATAATTCCTTCCTGCTCCAGGCACCGGAGGGGAAAAAGTAATCATTCTGAAATAAGCCCAAAGCTCTTTGTTCTCCTTAATTAAGGCCTGCCCTCAAGGGAAATGATTTTACCAGAACTTACCTGATTTGCATTTTATTGGAGTCTAACCAACTGAGGAGAAAGGAAATACCCAACTCCACTAGCCTTCCTGTCTACACTGGTGGAGGAGGGCAAACGTAATTAGCACATTTGAAGGTCACAGCTCAGAGGCGAAAACTCACTAAAAGACTGAGAACTAATCATATGATGATAGAATGCTTCTCCCTCCAACCCCTGCCACAATTTACCACCACATCGATAGGGCCCTTGTGTAATAACAGGAGATTACAGCTGAAAAAACTGCACACCTCAGATACTATTATTTAAGAAAGAGTATCTAGGGAAGCCCAGAACAACAGGAAGGAAATAAACAAGGACATTAGAGCAGATTTTAGCTCTGACATCATAGCTACAACAGTGAGTACAAGTAGCCTAATTCCTAGGTAAGTTAACATAAAACTTCTTGCTGAAGGCTTATTTACCTTAGTTTCTTTTATCCAATGCATCATGTCCAATTTTCAACAAAAAAGTAAAAGGCAGGCTGAAAGGCAAAAAAACACAGTCTGAAGACACAAATCAAGCATCGGAACCAGATTCAGTTTATAGAAAGTATTTTGGAATTATCAGACTGGGAATTTGTAATAACAATGAGTAGTATGCTTAGGACTCTAATAGGGAAAGTGGATAATATGCCAATTATGTGGGGAATGTAAACAGGGAGATGGAAACTCTTAAGAAAGAATCAAACGGAAATGTGAGAAGTCAGAAACGCTGTAACAGAGGGGTACCTGAGTGGCTCAGTTGGTTGAGTGTCCAACTCTTGTTGTCAGGGTTGTGAGATCAAGTACCCTGTTGGGCTCCACACTCAATGGGGAGTCTTCTTGTGATTCTTTCTCTCCCTCTCCCTCGGTCCTCCCCCCTCTCAAGTAAATAAATAAATCTTTAAAAAAATGTGGGGGCGCCTGTGTGGCTCAGTCAGTTCATGATCTTGGGGTCCTGAGATCGAGCCCCGTGTTGGGCCCCTGCTCAGCAGGAGTCTACTTCTCCCTCTCCCTTTGCCCCTCCCCCTGCTCGTACACTCCCTCTCTCTCTCTCTTTCTCAAAGCAATAAATAAAAATCTTAAAAAAATAAAAAATAAAAAAAGTGAATGGTCTATACACACGAATTAAAAGAGACTAGTGTAGTAGGTTAAAAAAAAGAAAAAAAAAGACCCAGCTATATGTTGTTTACAAGAAACCCACTTTAAATATAAAGGTCCATATAGATTAAAAGTAAAGGAATGGAGAAAGATATAGCATGCTGACACTAATCAAAAGTAAGTGGGAATAGCTATATTAATTTCAGACAAAGCAGACTTTCAGAGCAAGGAAAATTATGTGTATGCACCTAACAGGGCATCAAAGTATGTGAGGCAAAAACTATTAGAGCTGCAAGGAGAAACAGACAAATCCACTATTATCGTTGGAGACTTTTACACCTCTCTATAATAATTAACAGATCCAGAAGACAGAAAATCAGTGAGGATGTAATTAAACTGAACAACACCATCAATCAACCAGATCTCATTGACTTCTATAGAATATTTCATCTAAAAACAGCAGAATACACATTCTTCTCAAGCTCACGTGAATCATCCACCAAGATGGACCACATTCATGGGTCAGAAAACACACCTTATGAAATTAAAAATAATAGAAACTATATAGCGTATCCTCTCAGACCACACTGGAATGAAACTAGAACTCAATAACAGAAAGATAGCTGTAAAATCCCCAAATATTTAGAGATTAAATAATACAGTTTAAAATAGCACATGGGTTAGGGTGCCTGGGTGGCTCAGGCAGTTGAGCTTCTGACTCTTGGGTTCCGTTCAGGTCACAATTTCCTGGTCATGGGATTGAGCCCCATGTCAGGCTCTGTGGTCAGTGCAGTCTGCTTCAGATTCTCTCTCCTTCTCCCTCCCCCTCTGCTCCTCTCTGCGTGCATACTCTCTCTCAAATAAATAAATAAATAAATAAATAAATAAATAAATAAATAAAATCTTTTAAAAATAACATATGAGTCAAAGAAATCTCAAGAGAAATTTTAAAATATTTTGAATTATATGAAAATAAAGATAGAACTTGTTCTATCAAAATTCACAGGATGCAGCAAAAGCAGTGCTTAGGGGAAATTTATAGCATAGAATTAAGATATTAGAAGAAGAAAGATCTACTGTCAACAGTCTTGAGTTTCACCTTAAGAAACTAGAAAACTAGGGGTGCCTGGGTGGCTCAGTAGGTTAGGCATCTGCCTTCAGCTCAGATCATGATCCCAGGGTCCTGGGATGGAGCCCTGCATTGGGCTCCCTGCTCAGCAGAAAGCCTGCTTCTCCCTCTCCCTCACTGCTCCCCCAGCTTGTGCTCTCTCTCTGTCAAATAAATAAACAAAACATCTTAAAAAAAGAAACTAGAAAACAGGAGCAAATCAAATCCAAAGTAAGCAAAAGAAAATAAATTTTAAAAAACTAAAGCAGAAATCAATGAAAGTGAAACCAGGGAAACAATAGAGAAAAATCAATGACACCAAAACTGATTCCTTGAAGAGATCCATAGAATAAACCTCTAGCCAGGTTAATTAAGAAAAAAGGGAGAAGACACAATTATTAATATCAGAAATGAAAGAAAAGCCATCATCACTATTGACCCATTGATATCAAAAGGATAATAAAGGAATATAATGAACAATTCTGTGTCCACAAATTTGATGACTTAGAAATAATGGACCAATACCTTGAAAGATAAAATTCAACAAAACTCACACAAGAAGAAATAGACAGTCTGAATAGCTTATATCTATTAAAGAAATTGAATCAATAATTCATAACCCTCCAAAACAGAAAGTACCAGGCCCAGAGGATGAACTGGTGAAATTGACCAAACATTTAAGGAAGAAATAATACTGACACTCTTCAGTCTGTTTTAGAAGATAGAAGCAGAAAGAATACTACCTAACTCATTCTATGAGGCCAACATTACCCTGATACCAAAACCAGAAAGAGATGTTACAAGAAAGGAAAACTACAGATCAGTATCTCTAATGCAATAATCCTCAGCAAAATATTAGCAAATTGAATCCAACAATGTATGAAAAAGCCACAAATTATGGAATTTATTCCAGGCATGCAAGGCTGTTCCAGCATTCAAAAATCAATTAATGTAATCCATCACATCAACAGGCTAAAGAAGAAAAACCATATGATTATAGCAATAGATGCATAAGAAGATTTGACAAAATCCAACACTATCCAGCAAACTAGGAATAGAGGGGAATTTCTTCAACTTCATGAAGAACATCTACAAAAAAATCTATAACTAACACCACACTCAATGGAGAGAAACTAGGTGCTTTCCCCCTAAGATCAGGAACAAGGCAATGATGTCTCCTTTGACCACTCCAATTCAACATTGTACTTGAAGTCATAGCTAATGCAGTAAGATGGGAAATGGAAACAATGGTGTAAATGTTGGGAAGGAAGAAATAAAACTACCTTTGTTTACAGATGACATGATTATCTGTGTAAAAAGTTCTAAAGAATCAATTAAAAAACCGTCCCCAAATTAATAAGCAATTATAGCAAGGTTGAAGGATACAAGGTTAATATATAAAAGTCAATTGCTTTCCTATGTACCAGCAATGAACAATTGGAATTTGTAATTAAAAACACAATGCCGTTTACATTAGCACCAAAAAGAAATGAAATTACTTAGGTATAAATCTAGCAGAATGTGTACAAGATCTCTGTAAGGAAAACTACAAAATTCTCAGGAAAGGAATCAAATAAATGGAAAAGATATTCCATGCTCATGGATAGGAAGACCCAATATTATCAAGATACCAGTTCTCCCCAACTTGATCTATAGATTCAATATAATACCAATCAAAATCCCCGCAATTTACTTTGTGTAAATAAACAAAGTGATTCTAAAGTTGCCATGAAAAGGTAAAAGACCCAGAATTTCCAACACAACATTGAAGAACAATAAAGTTGGAGGACTGACACTACCCAACTTCGAGACTTGCTATAAAGCTACAGTAATCATGACTGTGGTGTTGTTGAAAGAAGAGACAAATAGATCAATGGAACACAATAGAGAGCCCAGAAATAGACCCATACAAGCATAGCAAACTGATCTCGACAAAAGGAGCAGTGACATTTCATTGGAAAAAGGATAATCTTTTCAACAAATAGTGCCAGAACAACTAGACATCCACATGCAAAAAAAAAAAAAAAAAAAAAAAGAATGTAGACACCGACCTTAAACCTTTCACAAAAATAACTCGAAATGGATCAAAGGTCTGAATATAAAATACATACGTATAAAACTTCTAAAAGATAACATAGGAGAAAATCTAGGTGACCTCGGGTTTGGTCATGAGCTTTTAGATACAACACCAAAAGCACGCTCCATGAAAGAAAAAATTGATAAATTGGACTTCATTAAAAGTAAAAACTTCTGCTCTGCAAAAGACACTGTTGAGCGACTGAAAGGACAAGCCACAGACTGAGGGAAAATATTTGCAAAATGCGTACCTGATAGAGGACTTGTATCCAAAATATACAAAGAGCTCTTAAATCTCACACAAGAAAGAAAAGGAAATGACCAACCTAATTAATAAGTAGGCCAAGAGCTAAACAGACACCTCACCAAAGAAGATATCAGGGTGGCAAATAAGTACATGAAGAGATGCTCCGCATCCTATGTCATTAGGGAATTATAAATTAAATCAACACACCTATTTAGAATGGCTGAGACTGGAAATACAGAAGACACCAAATCCTGGTGAGGATGTGGGGCAACAGGAACTGTCATCCGTTGCTGGTGGGAATGTAAAATTGTATAGTCATGTTGGAAGACAGTTTGGAAGTTTCCTACAAAGCTAAACATTGCCATACTATGTCATCCATAGGCATTATTATGTAAGTGAGTTGAAAACATGTCCACACGAAACCTGCATGCAAGCATTTATAGCAGTTTTATTCACCATTTCCAATAATCAGAAGCCACCAAGATGTCCCTCAATAGGTAAATTGATAAATAAGCTGTACGTCCATACAACAGAATATTACTCAGTGACAAAATAAATGAGCTGTCAAGCAATGAAAAGACGTGGAGGAACCTTAAATGCATAGTTCTAAGTGAAAGAAGCAAGTTTAAAAAGACGTCACACACTATGATTCTAACGATATGACATCTTGAAAAGACAAAAGTATAAAGACAGTAAAAAAAAAAAAATCAGTGGTTTTCAGCAGTTAAGGAGAGAGAAAAGGGAGGGGATGAACAGGCAGAAAACGGGATATTTAGGGCACTGAAATGATTCTGTATGATACTGTGAAGGTGGATATATATCATTATACATTTGTCATAACAAAGTGCATGCTCATGTGCTTTAGTTAATGTTAATATCTCACTAGTGATTCATTAATTGTAACAAATGTACCACACTTACCATAAGATGTTAATAAACAAGGGAATTGGGGGTGAGGTCAAGAGAGGATATATGAGAACTCTGTACTGTCTGCTCGATTTTTTTGCAAACCTCAAACTGCTGTAAGAAACAAAGTCTATTAATTTAAAAAAAGGAAAAAAAAATGGGAGTGACCTTACTGGAATGTTAAAAGTGATTATCCTCTGGGAGGGGAATTATCTGTGATTTTTCTTTCCTCTATTTTTTTTTTTTTTATGTTTTATTAAGGTATAGTTTACATGCAACAAAATTCACCCTTTTTGTAGGGTACAGTTCTGTGAGTTTTGGCAGAAGCATTCTGTCACATAGGCATTGCCATAATCAAGATACAAAAATGACTCCATCTCCCAACAGATTCCCTCTGTGCCCCTTTGTAGTTAAACTTCTTCCCTTGGAAACTATGGATCTGTTTTCTGTCCCTATCGTTTTGCCTTTTCCAGAATGAAAAGAAGTAGAATCATACCATATGTGGACTTTGAGTCTGGCTTTCCTCATTTAGTGTAATGCCTTTGAGATTCATCTATGTTTGTGTGCCTCCGACTTTCATTTCTTTTTATTGCTAATATTCCATTGGGTGGGTGTTTATAGATTCATCAGCTGAAGGACATTCAAGGTGTTTTTAGGTTTTGTAGACCATGAAAAGAGCCATTCTAAACATGTAGGTACAGGTTTTTGTGTGAATATGGGTTTTTTTTTCAGTTATGATGATCATTTTATTGATGTAGATTTGATTAATAATATTTCACCAACCACTTTTTTAAACCTGCATCAGCTGACTAAAGTGCCAGGGTTCTCATGAACTGCATATATGTTCTTGTTTCTCTCAGGAAAATACCTAGGAGTGAGATTGTTGGGTTGTATAGTAAGTGTTCTGTGTAACTTTATAAGAAACTGCCCCCTTGTTTCCAGCATGGCTGTTACTATTTTGCATTTCCACCAGCAAATACAGGAAAGTTCCTGTTGCTTCACATCCTCACCAGCACTTAGTATGGTTAGGTTTTTTGAGTTTAGCCATTCTGATAGGTGGGTAGTGATATCTCATCATGGTTTCAGTGTGTGTTTCCCTGCTGATTAATTATATGTTTGATACCTGTATATCTTCCTTGGTAAAGTGTCTATTCAAATTGTATCCCTGTTTTAAAAATTGGATCATTTCTTTCCTTATCCTTAAGTTTTGAGATTTCTTTATGTATTCTGGATAAAATCTTTTATCAGAAAGAGGATGTGCAAATAATTTCTCTCATCCCTTAGCTTTACTTTTTATTCTCTGTACTCTTTCTTAAAAATATTTTATTGATTTATTTGAGAAATAAAGAGAGCAAAAGCAGGGGGAGGGACAGAGGAAAAGAGACAATCAGGTTCCCTTCTGAGCAGGGAGCCTAACGAGGCGCTCGATCCTAGGACCCTGAGATCATGACCTGAGCCGAAGGCAGACACTTTAACCGATTGAGCCACCCAGGTACCCCTTTACCACTCTTTCAAAGGCAGAAGTCCTTAATTTTGAAGTCCTTAATTTTGGCGAGGTCCTATTTTATATTTCTTTTATGGACTGTGGTTTTGGTGTCATATCTCAGAAGTCTTTGCCTAACCCAATATCACCAAGATAGCCTTCAATGTTTTCTTCTAGAAGTTTTAAAATATTAGTTTACATGGAAGTCTATGATCCATCTTGAATTAATTTTTGTATGTGGTCTGAGTTACAGACTCATTTTAGTTCATGTTTTGTATATGACTATTCAAATGTTCCAGCAGCATTTGTTGAAAAGAATACTGTTTCTCCTTTGAATGGTCTTTGCACCTTTGTTGAAAATCAATTGACTACGTTTATGTGTGGGTCTGTTTTTTGACTCATCATTCTGTTCTGTTGATATGTTTGTCTAACCTTTTGCCAAAAACACATTGCCTTGAAAACTATAATTTTACATTAAGTCATGAAATCACTTTGTATATGTCCTCCCAAATCTTTCTTTGTCAGACTGTTTTGGCTCTTCTACTCCTTTACATTTTCATATGAACTTTTGAATGAGAGTACCAATTTCTATAAAATATCCCGCTAGTATTTGGTTTTGGGTTTCATTGAATCTATAAGTCACTTTGGGGGGAACTGACATCTTCACAATATTGTGACTTCCAGTCCACAAACAAGGCATACCTGTCCATTTTTTAGGACTCCTTTGGTTTCTTTTGTCATAGTTTTGTAGGTTTCTGATTAGAGATCTGGCATACATTTTGTTAGATACCTCAGTGTGTCTATGTTTAGGGGGAGCTATTGCAAAAGGTACTTTTTCGAATTCCAGTTTTTTTTTCAGATAAATATTCTTTTTTTTAATGTTATGTTAACCACCATACATTACATCATTAGTTTTTGATGTAGTGTTCCATGATTCATTGTTTGCGTATAACAGCCAGTGCTCCATGCAGTACGTGCCCTCTTTAATACCCATCACCAGGCTAACCCATCCCCCCACCCTCCTCCCCTCTGGAACCCTCAGTTTGTTTCTCAGAGTCCATAGTCTCTCATGGTTCGTCTCCCCCTCTGATTTCCTCCCCCTTCATTTTTCCCTTCCCGCTATCTTCTTCCTTTTTTTTTTTTTTTAAACATATAATGTATTATTTGTTTCAGGGGTACAGGTCTGTGATTCAACAGTCTTACACAATTCACAGCGCTCACCATAGCACATACCCTCCCCAATATCTATCACCCAGCCACCCCATCCCTCCCACCCCCCTCAAATTCCAATTTCTGATTGTTCTTTGTAGAATATATAAATGTGATCAGCTTTTTTATATTGACCTTGTATTCTGTAATCTTGCTTAAATTCTCTTATTATTTTTACTAACTCTAAATCGATTCTTTGGGATTTTTCTTTGTAGACAGTCATACCATCTATAAATAGAACAGGTTTGTGTTTTATTCTCTAATATGTACGCCTTTTCCTTCTTTTTCTTACCTGATTCCACTGGCTAGGATCTCCAAGGTGGTGGAGCAGACATCCTTCCATAACTCCCCATCTTAGGGAGAAAGCATTGTCTTTTTCCATTAAGTATAATGTTAACTGTAGGTTTTTTTGAAGATGCCCTTAATTAGGTTGAGGAAGGTCTTTTTCTACTTTGCTGAGAGTTTCTGTCACAAATGGATGTAGAATTTTGTCAAGTGTTTTTTTTTGGCATCTGTTGCGATGATTACATGATTCTTCTTGTCCAGTTTGTTGATATGGTGAATTATGTTGACTGAACTGTGAATGTTGAATTAGCCTTTAATTTTCAGGATAAATCCCACTTGCTCATAAAGTATCATCCTTTTTATATATTGTTGGGTTTAATTTACTGGGATTTTATTGAGAACGTTTGTATCTATGTTCAGGAGGGATATTGGTCTACAGTTTTATTTTTATTCTTGTAATACCTTTAATCTTGTTTTCATGTCAGGGTCATGCCTACATCAATGATTTAGTTGGGAAGTGATCCCTCTTTTTCATTTTTTTCTGAAATGTTTGGTAGAATGTTTGATAGAATTCACCAGTGAAGCCATCTGGCCCTGGAGTTTTCTTTGTGACAAAATTTTTAACTACAAATTCAAGTTCTTTAAAAGACATAAGAGGGGCGCCTGGATGGCTTAGTCAGTTAAGCCTCTGACTCTTGATTTCAGCTCAGGTCGTGATCTCAGGATCCTGAAATCAAGCCTCGCATTGGGCTATGCACTCAGTGGGGAGTCTGCTTGAGATTCTTTCTCTCGCTCTACCCCTCCCCTTGCTCTCTCTCTCTCAAATAAATAAATCAAAAAAAGGATATAGGAATATTCAGGTTATCTATCTCTTCTAGATTGAGCTTTGGTAATTTGTGTCATTCAAGGAATTAATCCGTTTCATCTAGGTTGCTAACTTAGATGGCATAAAGTTATTCATAATATTCCTTTTTTTTATCCTTTTTTAGAATGCTCTCTGTTGTCCCTAATATTGGGAATTCTCATCTTCTCTCTTTTTATCTTTGCTAGTTTTGTAAGAAGTTTATCAATTTTATTGATTTTATTTAAAAACCAGATTTGGTCTCACTGATTTTTTTCTGTTGATTTTCTGTCTTCGATTTCACTGACTTCTTTATTATTCCTTTCTTCTGTTTGCTTTTGGTTTATTTTGCTCTACTGTTTCTAGTGTCTTGGTTTGAGACTTTTCTCCCTTTTTAATGTAGGTATTTTAGTGATATAAATTTCCCTTTAAGTACTTCTTTAGCCAAATCCCACTGATTTTGATATGCTGTGTTTTTACTTTCATTTAGTACAAACTATTTTTTAATTTCCCTTTTGATTTTTTCCTTCAACCCACAGGCTATTTGTAAGTTACCAGTATATTACAAGTGGTTGTCTCCTGCTGGAATTGTGTATAATGTTTTTCATATTTATACATTTATGTTTTTATTTTGTTCTTTTTGGAACTTTGTGAATGTTTTCCAGTTTTCTACATTAAGTATAAATTACTTTTCTAAAAAGAAAATAATTAACATAAAATAATGCTCTACATTTTGTAGTACTTTATAATTTACAAAGAATTTCGATTAATCCTCCAAACTCTGCTTGGGAAACAGATAATCTATATTTCATAGGTGTTGAAAACTGAGACTGACAGTTTATTTTTTTATTTTTATTTTTTATGTTTTAATTTTTTATCATTGTTTTGAGGGGGAGGGGCAGAGGGAGAGGGAGAGAGAGAATCTTAAGCAGACTCCACTCTGAGTGCAGAGCCCGATGTGGGGCTTGATCCCACAACCCTGAGATCATGACCTGAGCTGAAATCAGGAGTCCAGTGCTTAACCGACTGAGCCACCCATGCACCCCTATTTTTAAATTTTTTTTAGATTGACAGTTTCAATGATTAGCTCAGTGCCACACAGCTAGAGTTGGTTAGGATTCAAACCCAGATTTCCTGACTCCCAGTTCATCATTCTGAAGAAGTTGGAAATCAAGCTTTGAAAAGTAAATTGGAATTTATCTTGCAGGTCGCTGGAAAAAATCACCGTGGGTCTTTGAAGCAGTGAGTGACTTGAGACAATGATCTCAGTGTAGTTTTAATCTGAATCTCTGATTACTAGTGAGGTTGAACATCTTTTCATGTTTGTTGCCTGTTTCCCATTTCTTCTTCCCTCAAATTGTTATTCATGTCCTGGATAAATAGATATTTTTTTCTGTTGGGATTGGTTGGTATTTTACTTATTAATTTAAATGATGAGAAAAGGTTCCCGATTCTAATACTTTATTGGTTGGAAATATCTTCTCCCTTGGGGCACATGGGTGGCTCAGTCAGTTAAGTGTCTGCCTTCAGCTGAGGTCATGATCGCAGAGTCCTGGGACCGAGTCCCATGTTGGGCTCCCTGCTCAGCGGGAAGTCTGCTTCTCCCTCTGACCCTACCCCCTCTCGTTCTCTCTCTTTCATTCTCTCTCTCAAATAAATAAATAAAATCTTTAAAAGTATATATATCTTCTCCCAGTTTCTTGCTTATCTGCCTTTTCTTTCTTTTAAAATTTTGATCATCAGGGAAATGTGTACTGGAGAGTGGGGGAGACTAGTGTGTTTGCTACAAGAAGAGTCCTAGTTTGCTTTGACCTTGTGTGATTGGGAAGCAGTGGATAGATGAGGATGGGATTCAAAGGCGAATCACATGGTTTGGAGATTCATTTACCAGTCGTTTGCTAATTGATTACATTTCTTGGCCACGGTGTGGTGTGCTAGGCCATGTGATAAACAGAATAAATGTTGCCTGATTTTGAGGAACTTTTACTTTGATGGAGAAATAAGATGTGTAAAGGAATGCAAGTAACATAGTATGTGCTCAAGGAACTGTGGCACAAGATAAGCTGTGGTTATCAAAATTTCTGTTCATCAAAGGGGAAGGAGGCATTCCTTTTGAGCAAATTGGGAGTCGTTTACAGAAGAACAAGTCTGTAAGTTGAGGAGAACAAGGACTGTGGGTAGTTTTGCTCACCATCTTATTCCCAGCAGTCAGCAGAGTGCCTGACCAATAGTAAGTGCCCAAATATTTGTTTCATGATTGAATGATATTAGCACACATGGGCAAAAGCCATTTATAGGAACTTAACACAATGCGTCTAGTTCATTACTCCTACACCACCCCCCGGGCAGCTCGGAGAAAGATCAGCATTTCAGACCTTAGCTTGCATTTCCACAGCAAGGGAGCACAGCCTTTTCCAGAAGGACACACGACGTGCACCCTTATCTTACCATTGTTAACAGAGCAGTCACCAAGACTTTGGCTTCACTCGGGCAAAGCTGGGTTTGACTCTCCTGTCAGTTACTTACTGGTTATATGACTTGATTTCCCTCATCTGTGAAACGAGACTCACAGTGGTGTCTACCGTACTGGGTCATTGTAGGATCGAATAAGCACAGCATGTGAAACACAGCCCGTAGTAGGTTCTGGAAACATTCCCTATGCCTCTGCTCTTGATGTAACACAAAAACAGATGGAAAGTGCAATTGCCTTTGGATTTGATGACTTTGTCTGTGGGGCCTAACAGGCATATTCTCCATCTCCTTCCTCACAGATTCAGAGACATACTGTGTGTTTCAAGACAAGAAGTACAGAGTGGGCGAGAGATGGCATCCTTACCTGGAACCTTATGGGTTGGTTTACTGTGTCAACTGCATCTGCTCAGAGGTACAATGTGACACCCAGTTTGCTCCTCGGCATGCAGAGGTGCTTCCGGTGCCCAGATGGCTGGGAAGCAGGGGTGGTGAAAGCCTAAGAGAAGATAGGAAGCAGCTTGTCGGGAGAAATAAATGTCTCCTGACTCTTTCCTCTTGTTGCCATTTGGCTTGATTTTTTTGTGGGATCTCTAAGTATTTGCTATGGACAGATATTTATGGTCTCCTAGCCAAATGATATGGGCCATGGTGGGGAGAAGGTAGAAAAGTTTGATAGCAGGAGTAGGGAAACAGAGCTCAAAGTAATGCCTGGATTATGGACAAAATCGTTTTTGAAGATCATTTTCAAGGCTGGCCTTTAGAGAAGAGATTAGGACAGATCGTACAGTGGTTGATTGAGAGAGCATATTTGATGTCTGGGCCAGTAGCAGTAATTAGCATTGAGGCTGCAGAACCTTGGCCTGTCCCTGGTAACCATTACAGTTCTCTTGGCTTGGCCTTGACTCCTGACCAGACATTCAGAGGGGTGTTTGGACACCTTAAATGCCATCTTTGCAATAGGCAAAGCAGGTACTCTCATCTTCTTTCCATGGCCTTGACCCAGGACCACAGCTGTGTTCCATCTTTCTGAATAAGCCTCTACTGTCTTATACTAGGCCTTGGCTTTTCAATTTCTGCTCTATTGCCACTCAGGGACAGGTTATTCCTTGTTGTGGGGGCTGTCCTGTACATTGTAGGATGTTTACCCCATCCCTGGTCTCTACCCACTAGACACCCAACAACACCAATTCCAGTTGTGACAACCAAAAATGACCTGAGACATGGTCCAGGTTGCTTGGGAGCAAAATGACCCCTGGTGGAGAACCACTTGGGTAAGGAGGCCTTGTAGCAGGCCTTGAGAATGGAGAACTCCGAGCGTATGGAAAGAATTTTCAAGACCAGCCTCTCACTTGAGACCTTGTGGAAGAACTTGTAATTCCTCCTTAGTGCCTAGGTAGTATAGAAGCAGTCACTTGCAAGCCAGATTCTTTTGCCATTTAAGTAGAAGTTGGGCTTTTAGAATTCTAAGCACGCGGAAACCTAACCTTCAGGCAGTAGGAAGTCATGTTAAGAGACTGCGGGGCTCTGGAGTTAAGACAGACCATGTTTCCGACCCTGGCTCTGCCACCTGTAAGCTGTGTTACATTGGACAAGTTACCTGAACTCTCTGAGATCCCTTCAGCTTCTTTTTCTTTAAAAACGGGATGATGATACTATGTATTTCACAGGATTGTGGGAAGGATTAAATTCACTAATAGGTTTCAGTCACCTAAAACTGTGCTCGGTCACAGCCAACATTCAAGAGATGTTAACTGCTGTCAGGGCGATCATCATCGCTA
The DNA here is from genome assembly GCF_009762305.2 of Zalophus californianus. Classification (NCBI taxonomy): domain Eukaryota; kingdom Metazoa; phylum Chordata; class Mammalia; order Carnivora; family Otariidae; genus Zalophus; species Zalophus californianus. The sequence goes on from NC_045612.1 coordinate 37,818,294, forward strand.
TTGTTATGGTTATTATTTTTATTCATCTGTTAACTCTAGAACAGAATTCAGTTTAAGGTTTTAAGGAGGCATTGGTGTAGGCCTCAGCCAGAAGGAGTGGTTTCTGATGTGCTTGGGTGATTTCACTTCAAGATGACACCACCTGGCTCTGCGGAGCGTGACACATAAGGAGGCTGTGTGGTGTTTCCAAATGCAACACTCCAAAAACGTATTCTAGAAAGTCCACGAGAAAAGAAAGAGGTTTTATGGTAGGGTGATTCAGATTTGGATAAAAGAAGCCTGCCTCTTTCAATGGCTGGGGCAGGTATTAAATAGAGCATCTGGGTACTGATTAGCTCCCTGGTATGACATGATTGTGTCAGATTCTTGACGCAACACATTGGAAATGGACAGCTAACCCTTGGGGGCTGAGTTTTGCCATCTGCAGGGCAGTGAAAATGTTAATACGATCCGAGTACCGACAGCTCCAGTGCTAGGCATCTTCTCATTCCCCACCCTCTTTTTCATCCTCTTGCCCCACAAGAGCGTGATAGATACAAGTCACCCTTGCTTGGAATGAATTATGGATGGAAATGCTAATGCAAAATTGATTTCCAAAGGCTTCCTTTGATCTAACAATGGTTGAGAGCTGTCAGAGCTAGGGGTCCTGTAATTGTAAGTGGGGCAGGGACCCAGTCACCCCCGCCCAGGCATGCTAGGTAATCAGCTCAATTCCAAAGCTTAGCTTGTTTTCAGAAAGCTTATGACTGAAACAGGAAGTGAGGAGAGAAGGCGCCCGCCCAGCCCGCTGGTCCAAGGCAGAGTTACATGGAATCCAGGACCCATGTGCCAGTGATGTCTCCTTGCCCAGGGGTGGCTAGCTGCTCAGGGGACCCCATCGCTCGTTATCCCTTCCCTCCCGTGGCATTGGGCAGGTGATCCTGTAATTAGACTAGGCTCCCGTCGATGTGCAGCTGGAGCCAGAAGTGGTGGAAACACCACAAAGGCAGGCCAGGAGGAGCCTTCCACAGTTGGCGGGAAGCTTTGAAAACCAGAGCAAGAGTGACCCGAGCTTTTGAAAAATATGCCAGTAAGCAGTGAACCAACCCAGCAGAGGTGCTAGTGATGAGAAAAGGGAAGAAAGTGGTGATTCCATTCAGCTACTTGGGAATGTGTCATTCACTGTCTGGGTGAGTCCCGGCATGACTGTTTGCCAAAGGGGCATGAGCGCAGGTGACCTTTGAGAGACCTTAATTTTTTTTCATGGTTGCCTCTTCTCTTCCAGAATGGGAATGTGCTCTGCAGCCGAGTCAGATGTCCAAGCCTCCATTGCCTGTCCCCTGTGCATATTCCTCATCTGTGCTGCCCACGCTGCCCAGGTAAACCAGATTGCCTCTTTCTTTCCCAGCTGCGGCTCTCCTTCCTCCCGCTTCCCCCCAACCCACTCCATCTGCCTAATTCCCCAGAAGGGAAACTTCCAGACAGAAATAACAATAGGACACTTTTAGGCAGCCCACACTGGCCCCTAAATACTGTTTATAGCCCAAGCGGGGCATATTCTAGGCTCTAATAATAAGTTATTGGGTACCCAGTAACAGATTTTCATTGGGCTTTTAATCATGTGAATGTGGATGTCAGTTGGGGGAAGGGAATTGTGGCCCAGAGAGTTTGTGCCATAAACAGCCTCTTCCTGCCATGGGCACTGGGCACGTGTCTTAAGCAATTAGTGCTGGGATTGCATAAATCAAAGGAGCTGAACCAGTGAGGTTTATGACAGTATAAAGCTGCCTGCCCGCTGAATTGTCACCTCCTCCAGACTGCACAGTTATTATGTACACATTGTTAAGAGCAAATCTAAGGGGAAGGCGGGCAGAGACTTTTTCACAAGGCTGTTAGGACGTCTACTTTGAGGGTTTGCGGCTAGGGTGTTTGTCTGAGGCAGGGGCTCACTCAGTGACACTTTGTTCATGTCTGACTGGGGCCTAGCTCCCACGCCAGGGGCATACAAGCGTGGAATGATGAAGAGAATGCCTGTGGGCTGGACAGCAGTCCTGGGAAAAGCTAAGTGACTGCCTCAGGATCTAGGCAGTAGAAGCCTTGTAGTCCTGTAAGCTGATCCTGTTTCTCTCTAGGATGGAGGTTCTGGAGTCGGAGTCCATGGGTGGGCTTTATGGGGTCAGTGAACCCTTTAAAATTGTTTTGTTCTTGGTGTAACTGCGTATACATGTAAATTCCTTTAGAGAGGATCCATAGCTTTATTGGTATTTGTGGAGGGGGTGTACCTGACCCTAAAAACGTGAAGAACCACTATTCTAGGGCATAGGTGGTGCTTTTTTTAAGTAGTAAGGAAACTCCAGAACTTAGAAGAGAGAAACCAAAAGTGTCCAGGCAGCAATGGTAGGAATGGGGCTAAGAATACGGTTCAGTGAAAATTCAGTTAACATTTCAGTTATAGGAATGGAGGTGTTTAATGGAGAAGAAGCCCCCAAACCATTTTGGTCACTACCTTTGTGAACTATACCTTCCTGCATCAGTAAAGACACTCTGATGAACACAGGGGAGGCTTTCTCAGATGGCAAAAGATGATGTCATGTCACACGTTTATCATTTTGAATATTGGTGATGATAATATATGCTTCAAGGTGTAAGAGACTGACTTGGCGTAAGATCGACCTCAAAGTTGGCTTTTGGAATAAATCCCCAAATGAGGCTTACTATTTTTATATGCCTTTCTTTGCTGCTTCTACTTAAACTGGATTACGAAGGAAGGATTTGGTAGATGGGAGCAAAATTTCTGGTTAAAAAGGCCAATCTGGAGATTTTTTTCCCCATCTTTTCCCCCGGAAGTCTCCAAAAGTGGTTTAATGCCATAGGAATTTATCTAAACCATGTAGACATTGTTTGTCCCTGGGAAGGAAGTTGAGGCATGACCCAGACATGAAGCACAGCGTAGAAAAGCGTAGAGTGCAATATGGCTATCACCTACCCCAGCTACAGAATAGGAAACAAGTATTGAGAAAAATGGAAAGTATAAGCCAGCAGTTCCTTTGGGTGAAAAATAAAGTGATAAAGGAATTGAGATGATAAATAGCAGAAAAGAGAAAATTGTCTTTAAAAGACTTAAAAAGCCCATTTTATGGAGTATAGAAATAAGCCGTTAATTTTCCTTTCCTTCTTGTCCTTGCGGGTCACTCCTTGTGAGTTCATTTTCCTTCTTGTTAACTATAACCTTTACCAGTTCTTTCTGTGAGGAGTGGTACCAAAGTTCCCTAATCCTTATTTGCAAAAATGTCTTTATTTTGTCCTCATCCTTGAGTGAAAATTTGGCTGGGCATAAAATTATCGGTGCATGCTTGTTTTCCCTTAGCACTTAGAAGAAACTAACAAATAGTCTGTGGACTTCCTCCGTTTGTGGATAAGAAATCTACTGTTTGATTATAGTTCTTTTGTAGGTAACTTGTTTTCTCCTTCTTTTAGCTTTTAAGATTTCCTTTTTCTTTGGTGCACATGATGAAGTATATCGATGTGTGATTTATTTTCATTTAACCTGCTCAGTACATGATTTCTTTCAGCCAAAGGACTCAAATTTTTCTTCAGTTTTACTCATTGTTTTTCTGAAAATTACATCTTACCCTTCTTTTTTCTTCATTCTCAAAGTTGCCTTTGGCATATGGTTTTGCAGATCACTTAATTTATCTTCTGTCTCCCTGTTTTTTTAAGATTTATTTATTTTAGAAAGAGAGAGGCGGGGAGCGTGGCGGGGAGGGGCAGAGGGAGAGAGAAACTTAAGCAGACTCCATGCTGAGCGTGGAGCTTGATACGGGGCTTGATCTCATGACCCTGAGATCACGACCTGAGCTGAAACCAAGCATCAGATGCTTAACCGACTGCACCACGCAGGTGCCCCTATCCTCCGCGTCTCTTAATGCTTCCTTTATTTTTTCCATCTTGGTACACTCCCTGTAATGATATATTACTTCAGTTTTGTCCTCCAATTCATGAATTCTTTCTCAAGTTTTCTCATGCCTCCTATTTAGGCCATCTGTTTGGCTCTGTTTGTTCTTTTATTTTCAATAACTGTATTTCCTCCCAAGTTTTTGGATTACATTTTAAAATATCTACATATTGCTCTTTTATAAGCCTGTGTTTCTTGGGATCTTATTATTTTCTTTATTTCTTTAAGGTATTGAAGTATTTATTTAGAGTCCATTTTGGACTGTTTCAATGTCTATATATTTTTCAGGTGTGAATTCTACTTTTACTGGTTTCTTGACAGCTTTTCTTGGTTCTGAGTTTTCCCTTGTTTTCTAAAATCTTTGTTTAAAAGCTCATTATCTGTGTGTAGGGGGGTTTCTCTTGCATATGCCCTTCCTTCCTGGGGAAAATGTTGTTCCAGGCCATGTAGGTCACTTCACTCTTAACCGGGTCATATATTAGTGTCTCAGCTTGGGCTCCCTCATGTCTGGATGGTCGATTTCTACCTCTGTTTTCTTGTACAGTGCTAGTCCCTGATAATGATCTTGGACTGGGACCTCAGCTGCAGCTGCCTACCTTGGGAAGCAGTCCATTTGAGGGCAGGAACCACCTCAGGTGGGCAGAGCTATGTCAGCCCCTGTTTACGTGTGAGGAGTGTGGCCCTAGTCCCCACCTTTACATGAGAAGCCACTCAGAGGCCACAGTTCTTGCCCGGCTGTCTGCATCCAGTCCCAGGCGCCAGTGGACCATATATGGCTTTTGGCCCCCATTTATCACTATACTTTTCCTTCTGTGTTTTATTCCCCAAGGAGTCTCCTTTTGTTTCTGAGCCTGATTTTGGCAGTTTTAAAGACATTTATTTATTTACTCACTCACCCATGTGTTTATTTATATCTTTTTTATATAACTGAGTTTTCCATTTCATCCCTCACTCGTCGGTGGGAAAAGAGCAGGGAGTTCTCACATGTGCTCCCCCTGCCATATTGAACTGGAATGCAGACCAGCTATTCTTTCTGTTGAAGAGAAAACAAGAGTAAACAGGTTTAAACCTTCAACCATAGCAGAGAAGAATGGAGTTTGGTAAAAGGATGAACTTTGGGACACAGTGGCTGTTCAGTCCTAGTATCAAGGACTAAAGAGAATTTTAGTCTCTGTACGGCATATTTCTATAAGTAAAAAGGTACCCTCCCATCTGAGATAGAGTTGTCACAGTTCTGCTCTGAGACTGGGCAATGGCTGGGATGACTCCTCTGTATTCCTTCCACCCCAGTGGTTATTAGGCATGAGGAAACTCATGCCTTCAGGGCCACCGGAATGTTTGGTCAAAGGAAGGGGCTCTGATTTTCCGTCTTAACCCAATGGAAGGCACCATGATGAAAATGTCCTCATTTAAAAATAGGAGATTTATAGCCAAGACGATGAGCAGGTTCTGTATCAAAAAGGAAAAACAAACAAGGAAGCCATACACCCAAGGTGTGGGCTCTAGATACTTTCCTGTAGCAGTGTTGACTTCAGGGAGCATTCACGTGGATAGAGATTGATTCAGTGGGAGGATCTTGCGGGACATGCCATTGGCGGAGACAGAGGAGCCATGACCCCCCATTTACTTCTGTGTTTCCCCTGTTTCTTGCTCTCTAAACTCCCCACCCCGGAAAATTCCAAAGTTCCCACTCATATTGGAGGTGGTCTCCTGCAGCTCCTGCTGAACCGTGGCAATCAAAGTTTGCAGACTGCTTTTCCAGAATTACCAGAGAGAAATCCATACTGATTCCCATTAAGAGAAAATGAAAATGTTTTTTCATCAGTACTTCCTCGAGTGTCCATGGCGGAGGTCACGTCTCGGTCCCATACGACAGGATGCTCTACAGAGCCCAAAGAGGCCGGTGCTACATGGAGGTTAGAACATTCTTAATGGCAAAGTCAAGACTGCACAGAAGTCAGAAGGGTCACTAAATCCACCCCAGTCTATAAGCAGGACTCTCTATAGTTGTGATAATGGGAGATATATAGGAATGAAATTCCATATCTTCTCTTTTGGGGAAGTGGAGTGGTAAAGAGGGGAGGAGAAGACTCATAGTGACCAGGAGCCTAAATCATGATATTACCTAAGTTGTTGTTTTTTTTTTTTAAGTAGGCTCCATACCCAGCATGGAGCCCAACATGGGGCTCAAACTCATGACCTTGAGATCAAGACCTGAGCTGAAATCAAGAGTCAGATGCTCGGCCGACTGAGCCAACTAGGTGCCCCTACCTAAGATTTTTTTTAATGGCCATTCTTAATGAATTTGCTACTCGGAATTCACAAATTTGTGTTCCCTTGGGGGGTATTCCAGCATTCTTGGGTCATTAAAGAGCTATTATGAAATTGCCAAGGGACGCCTGAGTGGCTCAGTCGGTTAAGCGTCTGCCTTCGGCTCAGGTCATGATCCCAGGGTCCTGGGATCGAGTCCCGCATTGCGCTCCCTGCTCGGCGGGGAGCCTGCTTCTCCCTCTGCCTCTGCCTCTCTCTCTCTCTGTCTCTCATGAATAAATAAATAAAAAATCTTTAAAAAAAAAAAGAAATTGCCAAAATATCTGATTTGATCTCTTACCAGCAACCTAATCTACAGCATTTCCTTTTGGCTAGGTGTGAACAAATTTAGTTCTATGAAATGGTCTTAAGGGGTAGTGATTGTGTGGTTTTGCCAAGAGAGGCACCCCTCACCACAGTCTTTTGAATTCAAGGGAGGTTAAAGAAATGACCTCTCCAGTGATGCACCCTAGTCTATGTGTTCCTGTAAGGAGAAGCTAGAAGCTCAATGCCATTTGTCTCTTGACAGTAGTTGGGTTGTGAGCTAGCTGGCAAATACACACATTTCTTATCTAATACGATATATGCATTTCTTAATTTTAAAGAAATTTTTTGTAAGTTTTTATTAAAAGTCCAGTTAGTTAACACATGGTGTAATATGAGTTTCGGGTGTACAATATAGTGATTTAACACTTACGTACAGCACCCCGTGCTCATCACAACAAGTGCTCTCCCTCATCCCCATCACCCATTTAACCAGTCCTCCCACTTACCTCCCCTCTGGTGACCATCAGTTTGTTCTCTATCGTTAAGAGTCTGTTTCGTGGTCTTCCTCTCTTCCCTTCCCTGCCATGTTTGTTTTGTTTCTTAAATTCCACATATGAGTGAAATCATATGGTATTTGTCTTTCTCTGACTAACTTGTTTTGCTTAGCATAATATTCTCTAGCTCCATCCACATTGCTGCAAATGGAAAGATTTCATTCTTTTTTATGCCCGAGTAATAGTCCATTATATATATATATATATATATATATATATCTCCCATCTTCTTTATCCATCGATCAGTTGATGGCCATTTGGGCTCTTTCTGTAGTTCAGCTGTTGTTGATAGTGTGGCCATAAACATCAGGGTGCATGTATCCCTTCAGATCTGTATTTTTGTATCCTTTGGGTAAATACCTAGTAGTGCAATTGCTGGATGGTAGGGCAGTTCTATTTTTAGCTTTTTGAGGAAACTTCATACTATTTTCCAGAGTGGCTGCAATATATTCATTTCTGAAAATCCTCATATTCTGCAAAATTATACACTGAAAAATAACAAGGCTTAAGGAACAAACAAGATTGGAGAAAATAACTGGAAACTTAACATAATTTTGTAACCAGAGTACTAACAAAAGAATTATACTAATAAAGGGGCATCTGGGTGACTCAGTCAGTTAAGCATCTGCCTTCAGCTCAGATCATGGTCCCAAGGTCCTGGGTTGGAGCCCTGAGTCTGGCTCCCTGCTCAGTGGGGAGCCTGCTTCTCCCTCTTCCTCTGCCCCAACCCCCCACTTGTGCTCTCTCTCACTCTGTGCTCTCTCTCTCTAAAATAAATAATAAGTAAAATCTTTTAAAAAAAAGAACTAGCCTGATTTAAAAAGGCACCTTAGATTTCTAATAAATAAAAGAAAATTACAGTAAGTATAGACTTCACCTTTTAAAATGGTGACACTAGCTTGAGGGAAGAGGGATTAGGGAAGGGTTGAAGCTGCTGAGTTGTAGAGACAAGAGAAAAATGCCCAGAGATCAGAGGGAATCGTGTTGTAAGCACTTACAAGGCAGAGCATATGGCCAAACCGAGCCAAGACAGAGAATGGGGGGCGAATGGGAATTGGAGAGAGTAGTGTTTTTTCATGGTTTGCTGATTTAAGCTGTGTTCATGTACTTGGCCTTCAGCTGCTGTCCCTCAATGGTGCAATGTATTAATGTGCTAGGAAAACTCATGCAAGAACCAATGCAGTTTCTAGTTTATGCCAATAGCATTCTCTTTTCTACCACTTGCATCCAAACAAGTTAGGATTACACGAATCTATACCACAGCGGAAATAGCCTCTGTAAGATGAGGTAGATTTACGGCATTTAGCCTTCGACAATTTCCAGTGACAGTTGCTGGTCACTCGATCACTCTGATTCTGTTGTTTGGTCTTTAATTGCTGACCTATCTGCATGTTGTGTTCCCATTCCTGTTCTATGACTCTGTGGCCATGTCTGTGACTTCCACTGTTACAACAATCAAGTAAACAGGCCTGTTTTGTTCCCTCTGGTGTTTTTGTTTTTGTTTTTGTTTTTTTTTAAAGCAAAAGTTCAAGGGGGATTTCTTTAATTTCTGTTGTGGTAAAGTACATATAACCTAACATTTCTGATTTTAGAGTGTATGCCTCCGTGGCATTAAGAACATTCACAATGTTGGGCAACCATCACCACTAATGTAGTTCCTGAAATTTTTCACCACCCCAAAAGGAAACCCTGTGGCCATTAAACCATCACTATTCCCCCCCGACCAGCCCCCGGTTACCACTAATCTGCTTTCTGTTTCTATGGATCTGCCCTCTTCCGGACGTTTCATGTAAATGGAATCATACGGTATGTGGCCTTTTGCGTTTGGCTTCTTTCACTCAGCATAATATTTTCTAGATTTATTCATGGTGTAGCATGTATTTGTACTTCATTCTTTTTCAGGGCTACATAATATTCCAGTGTATGGATCTGCCACAGTTTGTTTATTCATTCAGTAGCTCAGGGACATTTGGGTTGTTTCCACCTTTTGGCTGTTGTGAATAGCACTGCTGTGAACATTCCTCTACAGGTTTTTCTGTGTCATGTGTTTTCAATTATTTGGGGTATATACCTAGGAGTGGGATTTCTGAGTCGTGTGGAAATTAGGTGTGAAACTGACTGAGGAATCTCGTCCAGATTTCAGAGCCACCCCATTTTCTTTTGGTTCATCTCTTTGAGTAACTGCTGATGGCCATCCTTATGGCTGCTGAGTGCTGCTCTTGCTGTCATCTGTGTTTGATCGCCATTGCTCTCTTCTCTCTCTCTTTTTTAAAGATTTTATTTATTTGAGAGAGAGAGAGAGAGAGCATGAATGGGGGAAGGGGCAGAGGGAGAAGGAGAAGCAGGCTCCTTGCTGTGCGGGGAGCCCCACTCAGAGCTTGATCTCGAGATCCTGGGATCACGACCTGAGCCCAAGGCAGAGGCTTAACTTACTGAGCCACCCAGGCGCCCTTCTCTCTTCTTTTGTTCTTTTCTGAATTTTCCATTCACCTCCCCCTTTGATTTTATTGAAAAGGGTCAATTCCTTTTAAACAGCAAAGTAATAGCCAACCGTGATACTCTTCTTCCTTTACGGAGACTATGATAATGATAGTATGCAGGGTGATCAGCAGGGGCCCATTTCCTTGCCTGCAAAAGACTGATGTGTTTTCAAAAAACTCTTTCTGGCTCCAGAGCTATCCAAAACCCTGAGGATTCTAGAATATTAGTCTCCAGATAGCAGGAGTTCTTACTTGATTATTATTATTGTTAGTATTCTTACACCGATTGTTGAGAGGTATCCACAGAGATATTCACTGTTGACCACTAGCCCCTCCATGTCTACACTGGCTGCTCTCCTACATCTTAGACCCTTTCACTGTCTTCCACACTTTATTTCTATTCTTTTCCTCATACACTTGGTACTTGAACACTGTACAGAGGAAACAGTGGGGCACCTGAGTGGCTCAGTCAGGTAAGCCCCCGACTCTTGATTACGGTTCAGGTCACGATCGCAGGGTTGTGAGATTGAGCCCTGCACTGGGCTCTGCGCTCAGTGCAGAGTCTGCTTGTCCGTCTCCCTCTGCTCCTCCCCCCAACTCCCACTCTCTCTCTCTCTCTCTCTCTCTCTCTCTCTCTCTCTCTCTCTTAAATAAATAAATAAATAGAAAAAGAATGTGACTTCCTGTTAGCATGTTAGAAGCTCTTATGTCATGTAAGAACAAGACTTTTGGGAAAACTTCGTCTTTGCTTCATGGTAGAGTAGAACCCCTCTATTTTTTTTCAATGGACATTAAGCAAAACTGGCCCCACACAAAGGTTAAGAAGGTGGCCCTTCATCGAGGGATACAGAGAAGCCCCATTTGTCCCAAATAAATCTTTCATTTGTTTTCTGTATTTAAGAAACCTCCACCATTGGGGCGCCTGGGTGGCTCAGTCAGTTAAGTGTCTGCCTTCAGCTCAGGTCATGATCCCAGGGTCCTGGGATCGAGTCCCGCATCGGGCTCCCTGCTCAGCAGGGAATCTGTTTCTCCCCCTCCTTCCCGCTCATGCTCTCTCTCCCTATCTCTGTCTCTCTCAAATAAATAAATAAATAAAATATTTATAAAAAAGAAACCTGCACCATTACAGTCACTCTTCCAGGTTAAAGCAGTGTTTTCCAAAGTTTGTTGCAAGGAACACAATTTTATGGGACAATAATAGGGTTTACTAAGGAAAACATTGATAGAGGCAGATAAATGAGAGTTTCTGGGCAAATAAACTTTCTGGATTAGAGAACGTTAAACAGGTTGCTTTTAATGCAGGACTTCTCTGAGCCTTTAATATGTTAATATACATTATGAGTCTATAAGACTGGGGTATGGACTGGGGTATGGGATGCAATATTTTTCAAACTCATTCAGCTGTTTTTTTTTGTAAGGCACTTTGAAGAACTGTGTTTTTTAGTATATGTTTTAAGAAGTCTTGGATTATGCCATTCAGTTTCCAGAAGGTATTTATATTATAGCAATAAGTCATTAGTATAAGGAGTATCTTAGTTTGGAGAAGTTCATTAAGGGTATCAGGCCCTTTTAGAACAAGACCCCAAACTAGTGTCACTCAAACTTTTGTGTGCCAAAGGACCACCTTGGGAGATTTGATAAAATGCAGACTCCCAGGCCTTATACTAAAAATTCTGATTCAGTTGAGCTGCAGTGGATATTCTGCGCTTTAAACAAGCACCTCAGTTCATTCTGAGGCAGTTGGACTGGGGACTGCACTTGGGTCCCAGGGAGGATCTTGATAAAGGAGGTCAAGATCACTGCCTACAGAGAGCAATGCTGGGCAAGACCTTGGAGGAAAGGACCCTGTGCATATGCACAGGGCCAGGAGCAACACAACAACATGGTTTCTCTGATAATGGGGAGCATAAGTACCCCAGAAACGTACTTTGCCTACGTGACACTTTCCCAGGACCAACCCTAAAGTTACATGTGCATACTGTTCTGTCTGGCCAGCCCCCCTGCTTTCCCAGAGCTCCCACCTAAAGCCTTCCTCTTCTGCCGCCTTCCACATTCAGTGCCCCTGGCTCTCCTGTCCAGAGAGAAGGACCCTCCGTGGGGAGCTCCCCCCCCCCCCGCCCCGCCCATTGTCCATGACTTGTTGTTGGCAAGAAATGAATGGCATTTCTGGGAATTAGCCCAGGAATTTCTCTGATAAACAAATGAAACTCTCAAAGGGAAAAGCAATCAACATAGTTTGAAATAAAATCAGTGTTTTCAAGCTTAGTCTGTTTTCAACTTTGTTTGAAATCAGAGTCACATCTAGGGTATTTTAAGGAAAGGCTTAGGAAAATGCCCTTTAGTGAGCGCTCTTCCTGGTGGCGGGGCTGACTCGTACATAAACCGGGGTCTGCTTTCTGAGTAAGCAGAGCAGGTGATTATTATCTTGATTTCCCGTCACCTGCGGTTCCAAGACCTGTCCAGCCAGCAGGGCAACAGCCTCTGCCTCTCCTTCCCCATTTCCCTGCCAAGTTGCTTGACACCGAAAATGCTATCATTATTACAGCTTCATCGTCTTTATTTTTTTAATTAAAAAAATATTTTAGAGAGAGAGAGAGATAAGCGGGGGAGGGGCAGAGGGAGAGAGAAAGAGAGAATCTTAAGCAGGCCGCACACGTAGTGCGGAGCCGGACGCGGGGTTTGATCTCATGACCCCGAGATCATGACCTGAGCTGAAATCGAGAGTCAGACGATTAATGGGTTGAATCACCCAGGCACCCCATTTCATCTTCTTAATTCAGGCTCTGATTCCTGTTTATCTATCTTTGAAAGTGGTGACTTAACTGTTACTAACCTTTTCAATTTCATCTGCACAGAGGATCTAGAGAGCAGAATTTGATGGTAGAGAGTGTGGGTGGGTGGGTGGGGGGAGATCCCGAGGCCACTAGCCTAGGAGCCCAGAGGAGTTTTGGGGTGTGGAGGTTGAAGGGGTCGTCTGGAGAGTCAGGCTCTATGTTTTCCACAGTGCTTCAGGGTGCCCAGCCTCTCAGTAATATCAAGGATAAGTTCTTTATTTGTGGCAGAGGACACAGTAGTTTCTAGGATGAGTTGCCAGCTCTCAAGGTTTTCACTTTGGGGTTGCTAATTTAAAACCAATATGTTCTAGAAGTAACCAAATATCCTTGCTATCTGCTGCCTAGAGCCAAAGGGTTCACTCCAGGGTTTTGGATGCAAAATAACTATAACCCAAAAGGTTTACCAGATTATTTGCAGCCACTAAGATAAATAACAGTCTTTATTAAAATGATTTTCATCTGATTTTTGTATTTAGAGTTTTACACCATCAGCTATTCCCTAAAAGTGATTTTGGAAACTGGCAGACTTAGGGTGTCAGTTACTGAAATCCTTTCCAAAATCCACCTCCTCACAGGACTCCATTTTTGGCCATCAAAATAGGCTATTGTATAAATGTCTTGATGTGTTGTCGCTTGTCTTTGCCACACATATGCTAAGACCCAGAGAGTGGGAGGTGGTTCAGCAGTGGATGTGTGGCTGCTGAAACCGTTTTTTTTTTTTTTTTTTAGGGTTGTACTCCCTGGATGGGAGAGAAGCTATGAAGTATATGTACTGTGTCTTTAAAGAAAGGGATAAAATAAAGTTATGGGCAGGACAGGGAGGAAGAAGGTTGGTTGGATTTTTTTTTTTTTAATTGGAAAGAAAGGGTAAGACATCAAACTTGGGAGTAGAGGTTACTTTTAAAACATCAAGATAAGGTAAGTGTCCCTGCAAGCTTGATTTTTCTTTCCTTTAGCAAACTCCTGCAGATTTGATTTTTTTTTCACAATTGCAAGATCATGCCCTCAGGGATCTAAGGCCAAATCAGAGTCCACACTTACCATCATACCTTTTGTATGGTGTATTTATGATTCTAATAGGACAGAAATGGGGATTGAGAGGGAGGGGCAGGGAAATCTGGCTTGCTTTCTTCCTTGCTTTTTCTGTTTCCCTTTCTCTCTCTTCCCTGCCTCTCTCCCTCCCTCCCTCCCTTCTTTCCTTTCTTCTTTCTTAATGTCTTTTTATTTAAAAAAAATTTTATTGTAGCCTGGGTGACTCAGTCAGCTAAGCGACCGGCTCCTGATTTTGGCTCAGGTCATGATCTCAGGGTCCTGGGATTGAGCCCTGTATTGGGGTGTTGGGGCCTGCCTCTGCCCCTTCCCCCCATTCATGGTCTCTCTTTCTCTCTCTCTCTCTCAAATCTCTCTCTCTCAAATAAATAAATCTTTAAAAAATTTTTATTGTAGTAAAATATACATAACAATGTACCATTTTAACCAAGTCTTTAAGATTGATTTATTTATTTTTGAGAGAGAGAGAGAGAGAGAGAGAGAGAATGAGTGGCAGGAGGGGGCAGGGGCAGACAGAGAGGGAGAATATCAAGCATACTTCCCCCACCCCCCGAGCAGAGAACCCGAAATGGGGCTCTATCTCAGGACCCTGAGATCATGACCTGAGCTGAAATCCAGAGTTGGACGCTTAACTGAACAAGCCACCCGGGTGCCCCTACCATTTTAACCACTTTTAAGTATATAGTTTTGTGGCCTTATGTACATTTATGTTGTTATGCAACCATCACCCCCATCCATCTCAGGGATGTTTCCTTCTTCCCGGAGTGAAACTCTGTCCCTCATGAAACAAATCTGCATTCCCCCCCTCCCTCAGTCCCTGGCAACCATCATTCTTCTCTCTGTCTCTATGAATTCGACTGCTCCAGGTACCTCCTGTAAGAGGAATCACACAGTATATTTCCTCCTGGGACTGTCGCCTTTCCCTTAGGGCAGTGTCTTCAAGGTCCATCCATGCTGGTGGTGTGTCTCCTTCTTTTCCAAATGGGGAAGTAGGCCGAGAAGAAATTTCGGAAGGGGCTGGTGGTACAGAGGAGCAGCTGAAGTCGGGAGGCAACCGAGAAGCATCTAGCAAATGTCAGCTTTCAGAGTACTTTCCCTCAGCTGAGGAAGACTCCAGAGACCACAGATTCTTGAGCAATGACAGCCGTGACAAGCGGGAACTGGTGATAATGACTGCATGAAGGCCTGGGGTTTTGAAAGACAGACATAGTCCTTATTAGCGTTTCCTAGGGAACTTCAGACCGTGTTATCTGTTAGCAGCTGAGGACTGGCAGGTTTGGTCAGCTTTTAGAGAAATCCATAGGGGTAGAACTGTGTCCCTGTTTCTCTTTATCTGGAGAAGTGCCTTTCCAAAAGCACCTCCTCTGAGATTGCTCTCTGAGGGAAATCACATCTGGAGCCATTTGGTGTGGTTTTATTGGAAAGATTATTAAAGGATCAGAGTATCAAACCTGAGAGGCAATGTTGGAGGAAAAGGGTAATTACTGAGCCCCGTGAAAGAAAGACTGAAGGGACTTCAACAATCTTCTGAAACAGAAATGGGTCCTCCTAGAGGATGGTGATCAGCTTTCTCCTTCCACCTCCAAAGGTGGGGAGTGGGCAGAAATGGGCTTTAGCATAGGAAAGTTATGTACCAGGAAGCACAGTTGACCATGGAACAATGAACTTGAGCAGGGGCAAGGGGGGCTGATGCCCCACAGCTGAAAATCTGTGTATAACTTTCAACTCCCCCCACCCCGCAACTGAACTACAAAGGGACTACTGTTGAGCCGAAGCCTTACTGAGAACATGAACAGTCAATTGATACATATTTGTGTGTTACATGTATTATATACTATATTCTTGCAATACAGGAAGCTAGAGAAAAGAAAATGTGTATTAAGAAAATCACAAGAGGGGTGCCTGTGTGGCTCAGTCGGTTAAGCGTCCAACTCTTGGTCTCATTTCAGGCCTTGATCTCAGGGTTGTGAGTTCAAGCCCCACGTTGGGCTCCATGCTGGGCGTGGAGCCTACTTAAAAAAAAATCACAAGGAAGAGAAAATACATGTATGGTGCTCTACCATATTTACTGGAGAAATATCTGCATATAAGTGGACCTCATAGTTCAAACCAGTGTTGTTCAAAGGCCAACTCTATTTCTAGGCATGGATAAGGGGAGCAGAAGTCTTTTAAGATTTTATTTATTTATTAGAGAGAGAGAGCGTGAACGAGAGAGTGAGAGCATGAGCAGGGGGGAGGGTCAGAGGGAGAAGCAGACTCCCTGCTGAGCAGGGAGCCCAACTCGGGGCTTGATCTCAGGACCCCAGGATCATGACCTGAGCCAAAGGCAGACGCTTAACCAACTGAGCCACCCAGATGCCCCAGCATAATGTATTTTTACACGACACTACATTTTCATTTGTTTTGGGATGATTATGATTGGAGACAAATGGTGACCCAAAAACCTTTAAATGTTACAGTTAAGCATAGGATTGTGTTCATGCATATGGTTTTTTGGGACCTGTGATTTTTGTTTAATTGTTTACATTATTTTCATCTCCTTGGTGTTTGGTTTGGTTTCCTTTGGTCCGGTTTGGTCTTTTTCTTTTTCTTCCCCCACCCCAACAAAGCAGATCAGTACCAAAGCCTGGACAAAGGGTGTGTCCTCTGTCCTCTGGGTATGCCCTTGGAATTAATCAGAAGGCATTTGGGGGCATTTGGGATGTTGTCCTCTGAACCACATAGTGCAGGGGTATGAGGACATCTAGATGAAGCCATGTGGCTTCAGGTCTGTGTCACTGACCAGATGGCCCATTTGGCTTTCAGAATCAAGACCACATGTGGGAAGGAGGGAGAGCTTTGGTTCTGTGGGGATCCACATTCCCTCCCCCCACCCCATGAGGCTGAACTGTGGAAGGCACAGGGCCAGAAAGGAGATGGGGTCTTACCCTGCTTTTCCCCCAATTCACTGTGGAACGTGCACAGAGCTGGCTGGCCTCCTGGTGCCCGTTTTCTCAACTTGTAAAATAAGAGTGATAATTCCTCCCTTCCACTAAGGTTCGCATTGACAGTTGATGTGGGAAATTGCTTTGGAAAGTATAAAGAGGTGTAAGCAAGGCGGTAACAGGCAGGGAAAAGAAGGAATTTGAACCCCAAGTCCCCAGATTGCATCATGAATAGGGAATGTGGGCAAAGACTGAAACCCAGGCATTTTGGTACATGTTCCCATAGATCCCCGTGACAGCAGCCCCATAAACAGGCACTGACCATATGTCTCCAGCCTTAGGGAAAAGTTGTGGGGGGTCTAAAGGAAACAGGTGACAGGTTTAATGAGTATCAGGCAGAAGGCGTAAAATAAATGGCATCACCTCTGCTTTTTTTTAAAAAAAGATTTATTTATTTATTTGAGAGAGAGCTCGAGGTGGTGGGGGGAGGGCAGAGGGAGAGGCAGAGAATCCTCAAGCCCCAACACAGGGCTCGGTCCCAGGACCCCGGGGACACAACCGGAACTGAAATCCAGAGTCGGCCACTTAACAGACTGAGCCACCCAGGCGCCCCTCTGCCTTTCCTTTCCATTTCCTTCTGATTCGATTTTTGGAGGTGCCCCAAGTGAGCGTGCTGCTCAGTAATGCTGATGTTCCCAAAGCAGAGTGAGCACTTAGCAGGGACATGGGGTCATGCCCAGAATGCCTTGGGAGACAAGGTAACAATCTCTGGGCTGCCGTGAAAGCTTGACTAGGTTTCTTTCTTTTTTTTTTTTTTTTTTCTTTTGGCTAGGCCTGCCCCTGCCCCTGCCCCCTGCCTCCAGTCATAAAAAACGTTGATCAGGATTCTCTGCTCTGTACTGTTGAGTGCTGATTAGGCTGCCATAATTCCTGTTAGCAGGCCAGGAGTGTTCTTGTCCCTACTCTCTTGCAAATTGGTGTTCCGGCTGGAGCACAGCTGACCCTGTTGCAGGGGGCCCCTCAGACCACCAGTGTCAGGGAAAAGAGCTATTGCCACAGTGTCGCTTCCCAATCCGGGAGGATCAGCGCCTCCCCACCCTTCTCCCAGGGCTTTGGAAATCTTGGAGAACCATTTTGATCATGACAGTGATTGGGGAATGTCCTTGGCGTTTAGTAGGCAGGAACCAGGGATGCTAAATGTTCCACAGTGAGCAGGAACACAATGCAACGAAGATGTGTCCCGTCTGAATACCAGTGGTGACCCTATTGAGAGACACTGGAGAGCAGCCTTATTCAGAGAAGCCCAGGGAAGGGAGTCTCCTCCCAACCCGAAGCTGGTGATTTGTGTCCACTCACTCACTCATTCATTCGTTCCTGTCACAAACGTTTACTGAGTACAGGCTTTGGGCCAGGTCCCATGAATGGTGCTGAGGTTTCAGTCCCTGCCTCCAAGAGCCCACAGGCTAGTCAGGGAGACAGGCCTAACGAGATGGCTACAACATAATGTGATGAGTACTTCAGTGGAGGTGTGGACAGGGTTAGGCAGGCAGAGAGGGGAGGAAGAGAGACACTCTCCAAGAGCCAGGAGGCAGGCTCCTCAGAGAGAAGTCAGTACTCAAGCTGAGTTCTGACAGACAAATAGAGCTCGTCCAGGTGGAGGAAGAGGAAGGGGAGGGCACGTGCAGAGGCACATGTGGGACAGGGCCTGGGGTGGGTGTGGGCCATGAGGGAGGGAGGAGGCTTAAAAGATCAGGTTGGTGGGGACCCAGTCTCAAACAGCCTCGCATGTCCTACAGTTAGACATTATTTTGTAGAGCCAGCCCTCTGCAGACATCCGGGGTAGATGAAGTTTGTCTCTAGTCCTCCCAGATATCTTTTTGCACCCCCTTTCCTCTCTCTCAGTTCCCCATATCCTCACGTCTGTCCCCGCCCCTCAGTGGTCACACAGCTCAGACAGTCACTAACACCTGAGGAGAACAAGGGGCGCTCGCTCTGCAGCACTGAAAGAACTCACGACCCATAGAATTCTAGACGGCAGTGGGAGAGACTTCCGGGAAGAAGACTTTGAAGAACGAAGCACTGAGGAGATAGGGCAGACGGGCCTTCCTCATGAATGTGAGAGCGCGTGAGGCGCGCGTGTGAGCGGGTGTGAGGGGGACAGTCAGAGTTCCCACCTTGAAGGACCGGTGTGATTAAGACCCGAGCCAGGCCCATAGCCCGCTCTCAACAGATGCAAGCTCCTTTGCTATTTTCAAGCGCAGAGCCCCACCGTTCAGTCTGGGGGGTGAGAACATGCTGGCCAGGAGGGAGATGAGGCTTCGATGCCAAGGCTTACTGGCTCTATCTGGCTGGTTTCAAATCTGAGCCTTAGCTAGGCCACATCCGCGCCCCAGGAGCAACGTAATCGCTTAGGATGTGGCTTTGCAAAATGTAAATTTTCTCCAGTGGAACCACGGCGTTATTCTACCGTGTATGTTCGGGTTTGCCATCTTCATCTCCCCTCTTGGCACACGCAGGTGGTGCAGACCTGCCTTGGAGGCCCAGGTCCGCGGTCGGTCCTCATGTGTGGGAACGCAAAATGGAAGAACCCCAGCACTTAGGGCCGGAGCCAGGGAGATGCATTAGAAAGAAATTAACTTGGGAGGGGCTGGATGAAGGAACACAAGTCTTAGCTGGAGAAGGGAAGCAGCAAAAGGGGGGGTGGTTTGGGACAGGATTCATAAAGATCATCCAGCTGCCCCCAAACTGAACTTACAATGTTTTCTGTGTTCCCTTTGGAAGGCGGGTTGGCTTGTCCAGCATTCAGTGGAAACTTGTTGATTGACACTGAGTTGGGCACAAGTTCAGTGTGAGTGTGCCTTCAGCTATTTATTTGATTTTTTAAAATATTGCACCCTTTGCAGTTACGAGCGGTCCGTTTCTCCTGGCACCCCAGGGGCAGCGAATTTGCTTGTTAAAATAGCAGCCGTTCCCACTATCTGTGTGAGGACACTGTCCTCCCTGCCCCCATTCGGAGGAGTGGGGCATGAGGTTGTTGGACAAAAATTAAATTCTCCTCTCCCCACCAAAAGAAGCGGAGACTCCTCCTCTGAGTCAAAGGTTTGCCGAAGTGCCCTCGCTCTGCAAGCCTCCAAGTCGGCCCACCGCCCCCCCCCCCCAACCATCCCGGCTCAGACACACGTGACCGTCACAAACACAGTCTTACCACCCTCACACTCACACCCACACCCATCCCATGAGCTAGAGGAACCCTGGGGAGCCCTTGTGCCTGTCTTGCTCTTCTTTTGTTTTGCCTTCCTTCATTTGCTTTGTTTTGATTTGCAATCAGTCTTTGGGATTACACAGGATAACTTTTTTTGTGATGTTATTAATAGTGCTGCAGAGGGAGCATGTAAGGACTTTATCCTCCGTCCTGGCCAAATAATAAATACAGTGCTGACGGATCAATCAAACTGGTCCTTGTCAGGCTTTGCATCCCATACCTCTTGGGCCCATAGCCCAGGGAGCTCTAAAAGCTGCACGCATTGTTGGATGATCTAGATTATTCATAGGCCTGTTTGAAAGGGAATTTTTCATGAGAGGACTGGATGGCTATTGGCTTTCCTAGAGGCCCTGGGAAAAGATCAAAGGAGCGGAGTCGGGGAGGAAGTGTGGAGCAGCTGAGCTCTCCGAGGGAGGCAATAATGGGGGCCAGAGCACAGCCCCGCCATCTGGGAATGGCAGCCTTGGTCACAGCTGGACGTCCATGATGAGGCCAGGCCTAGAAGGCACGGAGGGGAAGTTCTGTGTTCCCAGGTTATCTTTGGCGTGAGGTTGTCTATACCAGTGCTGTCCAGCAGAACTTTTTGCAATGATGGAACTTATTCTATATCTGCACTGTCCAGGATGACAGCCACCAGCCCACGTGGCCGTTGGGCTCCTGGAATGTGACTGGTGTGATTGAGGAACTGCATTGAAAATTTTCTTTAATGTCGGTTAATTTTAAACGTACACAGACACACGGAATTGGCGCCTACCATTGTGGAGAGCGTGGCTCTGTGTCATTCATTGGATACTTTCCTGTTGCATTGCTTTTGAATTTTGTCTCTTCTACCTGTCGGCTCAGCATCTTGCAGTTAGGTCATAAAGTTCTTGAGGACAGGAATGACAAATCCTACAACCACAGAAAATCACATCTTGAAGAGATTTTTCTTCTTTTTTTGTCCAGCTCCCTCCACTCACATTTGTCAAATGGAGAGATGGAGAAAGACTATAATTTACCTGAAACCACAGCGTTCGTTCCAAGTAGCTGAGCCTGGAACCTGGGGCTCCCTGCCTCCTGGACTATGCTTCTGCCTCATCTCCCTTGCAGATGAGTTTCAAAAAAAGGCGATACCTCTCTTCTTTTCCACTCTCTTCACTACTGATGACTGAGATTAATGCCCTGATATGTGGATATGATTTGGACCCCGAGTCTGTCTTTATCTCCTGATGTGCCAAGGCACAATGTAGGCACTGGATGAATCAAGTGTTCGTGGAACGAATTAATTCTCTAAGACTTCCTGGTGTCTGTTCCTTTTTAGGTTATATTTTTCAAGAAAATCTGTTTCCGTCTCCTTCAGGGTGTTTGAGTCGGCTAGTGCTCATGCGGTCTTAGCCTAGGGAGGCGGGGCCTCTGCTCTGCGGACATGGCCATGGCCCATGCAGGTACTCCCTTATAGACCAGGGAACCTTTGGAAGCAAACTGGCAGGCCCGATGAAAATGCTATAGCACTTTGTGCTCTGGGACCTATCTGTATTCCGAATTCTCTAGACCTGATGGTAACCGGGAACATCAGGCCCATAACTCCCCCTTCTCCACTTTTCTCTGGGAAACACAATCACCTAGAACTCAGGGTACCCCCAGCAGGACTTGGGAGCCCTATCTTACTGGTCACCTTAGGAATTGAGAGGAAACAGCCGGGCCACAGTGCTGACTTCAGAATCGATGGCTACAAGGAGACCATTCAACTCATTGGTCCAAGAAAAGTATGCATTTTCCTCTTTTCCTCTCTCTGTTTCCCACCCCAGGCCTTTGTCCCCAACCCGGAGCCAACCAGCAGTAACTCCAAAATAGCTGATTTGAAGCAAAACCTGTTAACAGCCACCAAAGGCTGAGTTGTAGCCAAGCAGCTGGCTCCTCCAGGCGGCCCTGCCAAGAGCCAGGCTGAAGCAAAGAAGCAAATGGCCTGCATCCCATCTGGAGTGAAATGGCCAGCTCGTTTGTTGGTACCACCTAATGGAGGAGCGATCTGGTACTGAGATAGAAGGCTTCCAGGGACCCGCCCAGCCCTAAAAATCTTAAGCCCAAGAATAGTCATTGGATGCCAAGGACACTGGAGAAAATCTTTGGAGCATGTAGAAGGGCCAAGCCAATTGGAGTGCCTGCTAAGCCAGTCCAGGATTCCTAGCATTCCAGCCACGCCATATACACCCCCACCCCCCAGAAGGCAGCCAGTGGCCACAGTGGTGGCTAACGTCCATCCAGCAGGCTGAGACCCTCATTGGACCCTCTGAGAGCCTGTTCCCTTGCTTAGGGTCGGCCTGCTTGCTCTGTGCTGAGTTCAGGGAGGTGGACGGACCGTACCGCCCAGTTTAGCCTAAGAATCTCATTTGCCATAGAATCTCCAGGCAGTGAATCATTTCGAGCAGGCGCTTAAGCAACTTTCCACTGAGTCATCCTGAGGACTGTCAGGTTCACTAATCCTGACATACACTGTGTATATCCTTTGTTCAGACCGTCCCCATCCTGATACTGGGACAGAGGGGTTGGTAAACAACAGAGCTTTGAAGATGTGCTTATTGGAACTCATGGTGGCAGAGCTCCCTCTGCCTATCTCCAAGAAGGCCTGAAGCACTGATTAAAGTCCTGCTAGGACCAACTCTTGATCGGTGCATGCCCTTGGCTACACAGCTACCAGGCGTGTGTACTCTGTACTCTAAGGGGCAAGTGCGTGTTGGATTTCTTTTCCAGACACTCCATGGATCGCTTTCCACTTGGCTTCTTCTAGACCAGAGGTCAGGAATTTTCTTTATTTCTGTAAAGGTCCAGGGAATAAATATTTTAGGCTTCTCAGGCCAATTGGTCTCTGTTGCAGCAACTCTTCCATTGTCATGTTGAAGGCAGCCATAGACAGGATGTAAATGAGCAGTCATGTCTGCATTCCAATAAAACTTTATTTACAAAAACAAACTGCAGGTCAGCTTTGGCCCATGACCCCTCTTCTGGACATAGTGGGCTGAGTCAGATTAGTCAGCAAGACCTGTTATCGGCTGCTAGAGTGTTTATGAGCATCAGTCTGGGGAAGGCATGACCCTTACCCTCAATTCATTTTGGGGGAAGAGATGTAAAAATTGTGGGAGTATTTTCCATCTTTCCCATTCTGAATATGAAAGCCCATTATTCGTCAAATGTTGGATACCCTGTAACAATCAGAATAGGCTACATTATGACACAGTCGCTACCTACAAATCTCAGTGGCTTCAAACAAAGTTTGATTCCTTACTCAGGCTGCCTGTGCGCCTCAGATTAGGGCATGTCTTTCTCATCCGGGGACCCTGGGCTGACTGAGCATTGCCATCTGGAATTTAGTTCCAGTGGCAGGGGAAGGGAACATAGCAAATTTGGCCCTGGCTCTTAGAGACTTCTGTCCAGAAGTGACACAGATTACTTCGGCTCATGTCACTGGCCAGAGCAAGTCACACGGCCATGTTTTGACTTTCAGGGGATAGGGAAGCGCAATGCTATCATGTGTCTGAAAGGAGCAGAACAAGAATATTGATGAATAGCTCTAATGACTACCACACGTTCTAAGAACTTTTTTTTTTTCAGGTTTCTTTTTCATATCTGTTCTTGCCCAGCCCTTAGGTTATCTGTTTCTTTGCCCGACCCTGCCTGGCTTTCTTTGGTCCTGCTGGTCGTGGACATTGATGCATGAAGGAATAGCTTAGGAACTAAAAGCCCTGGGACAGTACTTATTCCTTAAAATGCTATGTTGATCGGCTATGAACAGAAAGTCAGGCCTTCGAGCCAGATCCTGTGTGCCATTGGATCCAAGGATTGATTGCCACTGGGCAGCAGGCCGGAGAACAGTTGGACTCCCCATGCCTCTGGGTTTGATTTCACTTTGGTTTGCTTTTAGTGGGAATTTGAATCAGAGGGGAAGTTCGAAACATACTGACCCTAGGCGGTTCCTGCCCTCAGAGCTATGGAGGGCAGTTGTCGAGATGGAAGCGGGAGGTAAAAAGTGAATGGTAGAAAGTGATATTAATGCAATACTATAGGTTAAAGCAAAACTTGTGGCCCATGGTTTTGGAGGAAGGAACGTATTCATGAGGACAAAAGAATTAGTCAGGATAAGCTAATTGCTCTCAAATCCCAATATCGCAGTGGCTGAACACCACAGAGGTAGGAGGCTATGGGGAGGGAGGTCTCTGCTCCATGTAACCCTGATCCTGTTCAGAGTAGTGGCCTCAGCATCCTCTAGGGCCTTGGAGTCCTCCATGGGATCATCTGCGTGGCCTTCAGTCTAGGGGAAAGAACGGAGGGTTGTCAATTAGGTTTTGCAGGTCAGTCTTCGAAGACGTTTATGTCACTTCTCACCACATTCCGTTGACTGGAGTGCATTCCGATCGTCCCACCTACCTGCATGTGAGGCCGCGAAATGCAGTGTAGCTGGGTTTTGGGGGCAGGGGTGGGGTGGAGAGAAAGAAAGTGGGTTTGGTGAGCACACAGCATTGTGTATACTGCTGTATACTTGTCTTAAGCAAGGGTGACTTTTCCTAGGAAGGGCTCGAGCTGCCGAGTCTCCGACTGAGCTCTTTACCAACACCCTCTCAATATTGAAATGTTTGCCCCTCACAGAGCATCGTAGGCTTTGGTGGAGTGAGATACTAGCCTTGCCCTCAGAGAACTTGTATTATAAATAAAGGTAAAGGCAACACCCCCCCCCATCTCATATTTTGCATTGTATTTCATACGGCCTCGACTTGTAGGTGAAGGCAGTTATATCCTTGCTGGTACAGAGGCTTTGAATGTGTGTCCTAGCGGAAGAAAAGTAAAAAAGATGACATTCAGTGAAATGATGATCAGTGACTTGGGCAACTCCTTCTGAATCCTAGACTGGTCCTAAATCACTCAGAAACTAAAAGGCAGGCATTAAAAGGGGAGCTTTTTGCCCTGGCTATCAGGGTACTCAATCCTTTAATGCTCACATTCAATAATTATGATAACTCTATGAGTTGGTATTTTTTTTAAAGATGTTTAAAATTTATTTGAGAGAGAGTGAGCAAGAGAGAGAGAGAGAGAGAGAGAGAGAGCGAGCGAGCACAAGCAGGGGGAGGGGCAGAGGGAGAGGGAGAAGCAGACTCCCTGCTGAGCATTGAGCATGACCTGGGGCTCAATCCTAAGACCCCGAGATCACGACCTGAGCCGAAGGCAGACGCTTAACTGGCTGAGGCACCCAGGTGCCCCTGGTTGCTATTTCTTACAGTTACTTCATGGTTCATGTTTTTTCTATTTCAGTTTTTTAACTACTTCATGGTATATGCCTCTTCTTACAGAAAGAAAGAGGTAAAGGTATTTTTTCCTCATTTTATTTAATGCTGAGTTTGAAGATTAGTATTTGTGAGGGAGATTTTCGGTGTGTATCGCGGCCTCAGAGCAGTTGATATTACTTGGTGGTTTTGGAGAAGAACCTCAGGTCAAAGAAGGGCTCAACTCTCTAAGCCAAAGGAGGACATCACTCCTTCGAGGGCAGCTGGAGCTTTTGTGTCCAACCCACAGCTCTTGGTCAGAATGGAGAAGGCCCTTTCAAGTTCCTTTTCTCCCTGGCTTTATATTGAATATTTATGGGTCAGATCATTTGTTTTTATGATTTCCTCTAGTCCAGAGTTTCACAACCTCTTTGGGGGCCAGGGAATTCTTTGTTGTCAATCACCGTCCTGGGCACTGGAGGATGGTTAGCAGCATCCCTGACCTCTACCCACTAGAAGCCAGTAGCGCCCTCCCCTACTTGTGACAGCAAAAAAGTGTCTCCAGACACTGCCAGATGCCCTCTGGGGGAAAAATTGCCCTCGGCTGAGAATCATTGCTGTAGTCTGAAAGTATTTGTGATCTTGCACGGATACCCTCACTTCCCCCAGGATCCTGGTCTTTAATTAAAGGTATTTTGCCATTTCTCATAGAGAGGGCAGTGGGAGACAAAGGTTAAGGGTGGCAGGGAGCACAGTTCTAAGATTGCCTGCATTTCTGCTCCCATGGGGCAGAGATTGAGGCGGTGTGGAACAAACATCACATGCATATGTCCAGAACTGGGAAGACAAAAAGCCTTCTCAATCCTCATGAACCTGTGAGAAGCTGACTCCATTTCTAGGGTATTACCGGAAGTTCGGAAGAAGTTGGGTTCTAGAACCCAAAGCCCTAAAGCACTGCCTCTCCAACTTTAGTATGCCTGCGAATCACTGGGACACTTGTTGAAATGCAAATGTGGAGTTGGTAGGGCTGGGTGGGGGTCTGAGATTCTGCATTTCTAACCGGCTCTCCGGTGACCCTAATGCTGCTGGTCCCCCTACCACACTTTGAGTAGAGGGTGGGTGACCTGTGAGAAGCAGAGCTGGCCATTGATGCCATTTTCTGGTTCTGTAGAGGGCACTGTTCTGTTCCCAGATTATTTCATTGGCCCGGTAACTAAGAAGGTAATCAATCTGCAGTTTTTAAAGGTCCCCTCTTTCTACCACTCTTAAGAAAGCACAGCCCAGGTTTGTAGCCTCCCCCTCCCACTTCGGCACACTGGCCCTGACCCTTTGAGGTTCATAGGAGGTGAGGTGGTTACGGGCTTCTTTTCGATCCTCATATTTGATCCTCCTCTGTGCCAGAGAGAGAGAGAGAGAGAGAGGGCCAGCACGAACGAGGCAGGGGGTTCTTTTCAAAGAGGGGATCTTTGGAAAAGCAATTTGAGCGTCAGACAGAATTTTGTGTGGGTGGCTATTTTAGCCAAGCTGTACTTTCAAATAACGCAGTGTTGATCTGGAAAGCAATAGAATGTAGCCCCACTTCCGGGGCCAGATGCCACCTTGCTTCCGGTTCCAGTTCAATCACTTCCTTACTTTAGCGTTCTCACCTGTAAAGGGAGATAATAGCAACTCCTGCCTCCTGGGGTGGCATTTGGGAGAACAGAGCTAATGCACATGAACATGTACAGTTCTGAACATGGAGCCCGCTCAGTGGAAGCACAAGTCAGTAAATTCCAGTTGCTAATGATATTGATGCTGCCGCTGTCGTTACTGGAACCATGGCTGGCAGATCCTTTTCTGCCTCTGAAGTGTCTGCACATATCACACTCCTCTCTCGGTGACATCTGTCATTACTGCTCAGTGGTTCCCAAGTTGCGCTGGGCCAGGGTGTGAACTTTGAAACCGCTCCTACCAGAGACCCTGGGGTCCTCTTGAGAATGAAGGGACTCCCCCCCCCCCCCCCGCCTTTTGAGAATCACTGGCCCAAGCCAATGATCGAACCTCATAATGGATTTCCAGTCCTGGTAAATCCAAAGGTGGCAGCAAACCTTATTTACTTGCTTAATCTCTGACCCTCTACAACCACCATTACCCATAATCGCTTCACTCTAAAGTGGGGGGGGGGGGGCAGGGGCCCTCCCATGGGCATCTGGCTGTCAAAAGAAGAATCCCAGTATCCAGCTGGAAATTTGCAAGGATCTTTGACATTTCTTGACTATTCACGCCTCCATTTCCTGAGGAAGGGTCGCCATCCCATGGCAAGCAGGGGTGCAGTTCTGTTGAATCTGGGTTCCCTAAACACTTCCTTTTCATTCTCCATATTGTACGCTCTTACCTATGTTACCCTTGGCCCAGCAGGGACTTTGGCTTCCATACTTAAAGGGTCTCCTATGAGGGGGAAACAGGATACTCTCTCTTTTCCTCTGGTACTTCCATGACAAGGCAGATGAACGGCCTCTTTTGGTCTCCAGGAAGAGGTGGACTGACTTTTCCTCACAGCACTCTGACTTGCTTCAGCAGCCTGGAACCTTCGTCTGCCACCACCTTCCCTCAGCCTCTGCCAGTGGCCTCCAGGGACCACTTTCTGAAGCCTGCCACTAACACTTTTCCAAATACAACAAAACGCGTGTTTGGGGATACGTTTTTCTCAGTTAATCCTCAAGTACTGAATGCCTCTTTTCTTCCTTGAGTATGTAATATGATAACAATGGGTTCTTTCTCCAGCCTCCTGACAGGTCCTGCCTCCCACCCCACAGTCTCTCCTCCAGTCATCCTAGACTGGCCTCTCAGAAATATTCATCTCACCAAATAACTTCATTGCGGAAATCATTGGCTTCTTCTCCTCTACAGGAAAAATCCAAACTCCTGAGCTTGACTTCTTTCCTCCCTGGTGCCTGATGTCACTGGGTCGTTGTTGCGAGTGTCAAACTGTATGGTTCAAGTCAACAGTATTTCATTGGGGCGTGTTTTCTCTTGTCTTACAGGGCTCACTAATGGAAGGAAGAAAGGAAAGGAAAAAGAAAAGGCTCAGGAAATGTCACACAGCTATCTAGGGAGAAACACGTTAGGTCTTAGCAGAAGGTTGAGTGACTGAGGGTTGGGAGCAGGGGCCTGAATTCAGTAGTGCCTGGTGTCCACGAGATGGCAGATATCCAGGTCCTCAAAATAACTAGTTATAAGTCTTCCCGGGATGTTCATAACTATTCCCTCGATAATAAAAAGAAGGTACAGTGTTTCAGTAAAATCAGTCAGAGAAAATGTGGGGTTGTAGTGAAACAGGGTCCTTTACTATGGGACTTTGGATATCCGTTCACACGCTGGAAGGGATATTGTGAGCCTAGACTATGGATCTTCTGCCAACTTTATTTGAAGCACGGAATTTTGTTTGCACAGAGCATCTTGCAGACTAGTAGTGCTCTGCAGAGCGGACTTGGGAAATGCTGGTGTAGGCAATACAAAGGAATGCTTGACTACGCTCCCCACTGTCTCAGCCAGATGCCTCACATTGTTTCTGTAAATGCTGTTTGAGGGTAGTGACTAATTTGTCCATTTCAAAGGGTCATTGACCTTCAAAAAAAAAAAAAAAACCCAAAAAACAAAAAACCTAATTCCCAAAGGATAGTAATAGTAGAACTCATTCTTAATTTATTTAGGGAAAAGAGGGGGACAGCAGTGAGTGACATGTTGCCACAAAACCTGTCATTAACAATTCGGTGTCATGCAGAAGAGTTGATTTCACATTCCCATTTCTACACCATTGGGTAATTAGAAAAATTTTTAAAAATCCATAGAAGAGTAGTGTAGGAATAAGAGCAACCTATCAGAGCCACTGAAGAAGGGGGTTCTTGTTGGGATACATAATTCAAGTTCAGATGAAGACTTGGGATTTGGGACTTGGCCCCTGAAAATAGGTTTTGTTTGATCTTTTCCCCAGTTGTTGGACTGGATTTTAGTGGGCTTCCCTCGCCCTCATGTTTTGTGGCTCTACGTAAAATTAAGTCTGAGTCCTTGCTTTGGCACTACTTAACAGGGTCCCTTTGGCAACTCTGGGCCCCCATCAGCATCTGTTGAGAGAGGAGGCCATTTCTACTTTCCTCGTGGTGATATACATGGGAAACTCTAGAAGGCTTACGTAATGAGACTGGAATAGTCCATGAGCTGAATAGTAGAGCTGATGATAAAGCTGTTCAGTAAAGTGGGAGAAGACATTTTGACAGTACAGAACATAGAGGTTCCCTCTAAAGATTGGATTATGGAAAGCTTTCTGCAGCACACAGAAAGCTGAAAAGGAGCAGGTGGGGCCCTAGAACCCTAGATCCTGGACTGCATTGCCAGCAGAGTTCCCGTGCTGCTAAAGTGAAACCCACAGGGTCTTCCCTTTATCTTAAGCTAGCAGAGGCACCTCTTTGGGGTCAGGGAACATTTTGAGAAGCTGATGGAACCCATGGACCCTCTTCTCGGTAGAATGCACATACCCCCATACATTCAAAATTCTGCAACTTCCTTCAGAATCCCTATCAAGAGTCATGCTTCTAGCTCTCCAGCTCTCTGGGACTTAAGTGAAGAACAACCTTGCCCCTGGTTGGGCACATATTATGTCTTAACGGAATTAATAATAGGCTCACAGCCTGTGAGCTTATATTACAATGTGAATGTTTGTGCCTCTGTTCCAGGGCTGGAGCCAGCAGGAGATGGAGAAGTCAAGACGTAAGTCTTGCCTCCTTTGTTCTTGTTGATCACTTAGCAAACAGTACACTTGTTGTCAGGTGTTAGACTGTAGGGTACAGACAAACAGACCATCAGAGCTGGTACAGAAAATCAGAATGTGTGGAATGGACAGTGAGGGCTGGATAAAATATGAAGAAGCAAAGGGTAGTCTGTGGGGGTGTTTGGGTCTAGCATGAGCCAGCTCAAAGTTGCCGTGGAGCACAGTGGGGCCAAGGACCGGCTGGTCCGAAGTAGAGCATGCTTGAGCCAAGGGGATGGATCTTTGCGATGTGCTTCATTACCCTGGCTGGGTCATGCCATGAGGCTGCTCCCCACCTAGAGCTTCAAGCCTTGGACGCTTGCCCACAGACAGGTGACTGACACCGCAAGGCTAGAATTGCTATCTGAAAGGCAGCAAATCACACACCGAGATGCCTTTTCGGAGTTGGCCGAACCATTCATAATGAGATGTAGTAAGCTCTGGACCCTGGACCATGGGAGCAGACTCAGGGAAAATTCTCTTTTTGCCTTCAGATGGAATGCACTTGGTAAGCTGGAGATAATCTGAATCGACGGGCTATGTTGGGTATAGCTTCCTGTCTCCCCGAACCTTTTCAAAAAAACGTAATCTTGTACATTCTCACTACATCCCTGTGCAGTAGAAGCAAATGAAATGATTGCCCCCGACAAATATTGACACCTACTCACAAATGCAAGCAAGTTCTTTTGATACCGAGGCCCAGAGATGCAGACTGAATGGAGCAAGTCAGTGGTACCAGCCAGCCAAGAAGGCCTGTGCCCTGCCTTTCCCGCCCCCACCCCCACCCCCAGATCTGATGCCCGGGCTGCCAGCAGTGCTTGCTGCGGAGAGACGTGGTCTTCTCTGGCTCAAACCCTCTCCTCAAGCCATCCTTCCCGGCATCTGTCCGACAAGAGGGCATATCCAGGCAGGGTCAGCTACTGACTGCCAACAGCTGAAACATTAAGGGAAGTGGGATGAAAAACAGCCCACAGATGGGTTCCGGGTGAGGAGGAAAGAAGCAGGATTATACCAGGGTGTGAGCTTTCAGCACTTTCTTCCACTCTGCTCTCCAGCTGGACCGGCAGATGACGGTTTCCTCTCACTCGGCACCTTCTTGCTTGGGACAGAGTGTTATGTCTGTGTGTTGAGCTGCAGAGTGATCTCCTGAATCTGCTGCAAGAATTTCCTGGCCTGGGCCCCCACTGTGGGGGGGGGGGGCCGGGGGCGCGAGTAGGGAGGCCACTAGTCTTGCCGAAGGTGTGGGCCTGAACTCAGTCTTCTTGAAGATTCCGAGCGGGGAAATCCTCCCTGCCATTGGCCCCCTCCTTTCGCTCGGCTGTCTGGCAGACCTTCCCCGTCTCCCTAGGTGGGTACCCTGTGGCATGGCCACAGGACACCAGACAAAACTATGACTTGGGACTGACCTCCCCATCCTACCCCACCCCCACCCCTTTGTGGGTTCTCCTTTTCTATTTCATTTACCTTTCCTTCTTTGCCTGCCTCCCTATCAGCTCACACAGCACCTTCTATTTGTCCAGGCCCCGTCCCACTCCGATACTCAGCCCCTGGTGTCCGTGCTGTAGGATGTTTAGTGGCTTCATTTTATTGGTAACAGCTTTATTGAGATATAATTCACATACCATTTACGCTCTTAAAGTGTACGGTTTAGTTGGGTTTAGTGTCGTCACAAGATACTACCACCATCACCACTGTCCACTTCCAGAATATTTTCCTCATCCCCCAAAAGAAGCCTCATACCCACTGGCAGTCACCCCCACCTCCTCACCTCCCCCCAGCTCCTGGCGTCCACTGATCTACTTTCTGTCTCTATGGATTGGCTATTCTGGCCATTTCATAAAGTGGGAACATACATTATGTGACCGGCTTTATTCCTCAGTCTAATGTTTTCAAGGGCGATCTATTCTTTTATTTTAAATTTTTATTGTTATGTTAATCACCATACATTACATCATTAGTTTTTGATGTCGTGTTCCATGATTCATTGTTTGTGCATAACACCCAGTGCTCCAC
This sequence comes from Zalophus californianus, assembly GCF_009762305.2. Lineage (NCBI taxonomy): Eukaryota > Metazoa > Chordata > Mammalia > Carnivora > Otariidae > Zalophus > Zalophus californianus. The sequence continues at coordinate 37,849,939 of NC_045612.1, forward strand.
GCAGAACGTGCCCTCTTTAATACCCATCACCAGGCTAACCTATCCCCCTACCCCCCTCCCCTCTAGGACCCTCAGTTTGTTTTTCAGAGTCCATCATGGGTGATCTATTCTAATTGAATAATATTGCCCTGTTAACGGATATACCGATCCTTTTATCCACTGCTGGACACTTGGTTTGTTCTCACCTTTTGGCCATTGTGAATAATGCTGCTGTGAAGATTCACGTACCAGATCTGTTTGAGTCCCAGCTTTGACTCCTCTTGGGTACATGCCTAACAGTGGAATTACTGGTTCAGGTGGTAACTTTATATTGAACTTGGTGGAACTGCCAGACTGTTTTCCATTTTACACCATTTGACCTTTTTACATTCCCGCCAGCAGTGGATGAGGCTTCCATCTTTTCCACATCCTCACCAACACTTGGTGTTATTATTATTATTTTTTTTTTATGATGGCCATCCTTGGTGGGTGCGAAGTGGTAGCATACTGTGGTTTTTTTGTTTCCTGCCCCGAGGCCTTACTCTTCACTGGGGGACTCCTTTCCAGTCTTTGATACTCTCTAGTGTGAACTCATTAAACCTTTGGGAAAGGTAAAGCCCTTTTCTAACTAATGCTTGAACCTGGGGCCATGTCAGACACTCGGGCGGAGCAAAAGGGAAGAGAGTTTAGGGACAGAGTGGACTTGCCACCTTTGGAAGCTCTGCTGTAGTGGGAAGGGTCTGCGCCACCAGTCAGCCCAGAGCAGGGTCATAAAAGGATTCTTGGTGAATGTGATGGCTCAGAGGTGACTGTCTAGTCACCACTCAGAATCTGGCCATTTTTGAGAAGTTCTACAGGGCAGTGGAAAACAGTTGTCTTAGCTTGGGCCACTGGAACAAAAATACCAGAGATTGAGTGGCTTCAACAACAAACATTTAGTTCTCACAGTTCTGGTGGCTGGGAAGTCCAAGATCAAAGTGCCAAGGCAGATGTGGTGTCTGGTGAGACCCCACTTCTTGGCTTACAGCCAGCCACCTTCATGCTATTCCCTCACATGCTGAGAACAGAGATCATCTCCTTCCTGTCTCTTCTGATAAGGGCACTAATCCCATTCGGGAGGGCTCTGCCATCTTGACCTAACCCCTTCCAAAGGCCCCACCTCCTTTTTTGTCTTCTCTTTCAAGTTTGTATTTAAATTCCAGTTAGTTAGCATACAGTGCAATATTTGCTTCACGTATACAATTTAGTGATTCAGCACTTCCGTGCAATACCTGGTGCTCATCACAGCAAGTGCGCTCCTTCATCCCCAATACCTGTTTCCCCCTTCCCCCCACCCACCTCCCCTCTGGTAACCATGAGCGTGTTCCCTGTAGTTAAGACTCTGTTTCTTTTTTTTTTTTTTAATTTAATTTTATTATGTCGTGTTAGTCACCATACAGTACAACGTTAGTTTTTGATGTAGTGTTCCATGATTCATTGTTTGCGTATAACACCCAGTGCTCCATGAAATACGTGCCCTCCTTAATACCTATCACTGGGCTAACCCATCCCCCCACACCCCCCTCCCCTCTGAAACCCTCAGTTTGTTTCCCGGAGTCCATAGTCTCTCATAGTTCGTAAGACTCTGTTTCTTGGTTTGCCTCTCTTACTCTTTTTTCTCTATGCTCCTTTGTTTTGTTTCTGAAATTCCACGTTGGAGTGAAATCATACGATATTTGTCTCTGACTGATTTCGCTTAGCATTATATTCTCTAGCTCCATGCACGTTGTTGCAAATGGCAAGATTTTGTTCATTTTGATGGCTGAATAATATTCCATTGTATACATGTACCACTTTTTTACCCATTCATCAGTCAATGGACATTGGGGTTCTTTCCATAGTTTGGCTATTGTGGACATTGCTGCTATAAACATCAGGGTGCACGTATCCCTTTGAACCTGTATTTTCATATCCTTTGGGTAAATACCTAGTAGTGCAATTGCTAGAGCATAGGGTAGTTCTAGGTTTTAACTTTTTGAGGAACCTCCATACTGTTTTCCAGAGTGGCTGCACCAGCTTGCATTCCCACCAACAGTGTAAGAGGGTTCCCCTTTCTCTGCATCTTCGCCAACATCTGTTATTTCCTGTGTTATTCATTTTAGCCATTCTGACCCGTGTGAGGTGATTATCTCATTGTAGTTTTGATTTGTATTTCCCTGATAATGAGTGATAGTGAGCATCTTTTCATGTGTCTGTTAGCCATCTGTATGTCTTCTTTTTTAAAAGATTTTATTTATTTGGGGGACACCTGGGTGGCTCAGTCGTTGGGCATCTGTCTTCTGCTCGGGTCATGATCCCGGGGTCCTGGGATCAAGTCCCACATCGGGCTCCCTGTTCAGCAGGAAGCCTGCTTCTCCCTCTCCCACTCCCCCTGCTCGTGTTCCCTCTCTCACTGTTTCTCTCTATGTCAAATAAATAAATAATCTTTAAAAAAAAGATTTTATTTATTTGAGAGAGAGAGAGAGGGAGGGAGGGAGAGAGAGAGAGTGAGCACACATGAGCAGGGGGAGGGGCAGAGGAAGAGGAAGAAGCAGACTCCTCGCTGAGCAGAGAGCCCGACATGGGGGCTCCTGAGCCAAAGGCAGACACTTAACCAACTGAGCCACCCAGGTGCCCCATCTTCTTTTTTTTTTTTTTAAGATTTTATTTATTTATTTGGGAGGGTAGAGAGTGCAAGCAGGGTGAGGGGCAGAGGGAGAGGGAGAGAGAGAATCTCAAGCAGACTCCATGCTGAGCACAGAGCCTAATGCGGGCCTCAGTCTCATGACCCTAAGATAATGACCTGAGCCAAAATCAAGAGTTGGATGCTTAACCGACTGAGCCATGCAGGCGCCCTCTTCTTTGGAAGAATCTCTATTCATGTCTTCTGCAAAGGCCCTACCTCCTACTACCATCATATTGGAGATTAGCTTTTTAACATATGAATCTGTGGGGCTGGGAGGACACAAACATTCAGTCTAATGCAGGCACCCGCCATAAAGATTAGGCAGCCCCACATCTCTTACCTTAGCAACCTACTTCCTGCCTTCCAGAAATTCTGTCTTTTATAGCTAATAGTAAGATAACAATAGCAGTATTTACTAAACATTAATACGCACCCAGTCCTGTGGCAAGCACATTATGCATCTCATCTTGTTAGTTCCTCGCAACAACCTATGAGGTAGGTCCTATATCAGCTCCATTTTATAGATGGAGGAACCGAGGCTCAGTAAGGTGAAGTGATTTGCTCAGCTAATACGTGGTAACTAATTAATAGTGGAGCTGGAATTTGGACCCAAATGGGAAACTCAGAAGTCAGGCCACTCCTCCCAGTAGGACAGATCTTGGAGGCTCTATTTTCAGTCATCTCCCCCACATAAGCCCTAAGTTCTGGAAGGTTTCATACCCCTTGCCTCATGCTCTACAGCTTCATTATGGATAAAGCATCAGGGGCCCATGTAACAATTTCATTATCTACAAAAATAACCTGTTTTCAAACGTTGTCTTCCATTAGCACCTTGGTATGAAATAATGAGATGAGTCCCAAGCCTCCCTACCAAGACCTCAAGGTGGTGGGCCAGAGAAGAGTTCAGTTTTTATGGAGGACAGTTTGGGGAAGATCTGGAAATCTTAGGTCTCTACTCCATGAAAGCAGGTACAGTTAAGTCACCACTTACAGAGGCCCAGGGCAAAGAGAGGCAAGAGGGTTTGGAGCACTGAAAGGAAGAAATCTAAATGGTAGGCATCCCTTGTGTGGCTGCTGGACCCATTTGAAGCAGTACCTTTGCTCTTAGCAAGCCTCCCAGAGAAAAACTCACCTGAACCCACATGGCCTCGGAAGCTGAGCACTATTCCTTTTTGGAAGGGGACTAGACACAGCCACTGTTTAGGATGCACTCATTCTGCAGGATTTTTTGCATGCTTGCTTTATGCAGCACCCAGCTGTCCCTCCCTCCACTACAGCAGCATTCCTTGGAGGAGCATAAGTGGTTTCCCACGAGCACCCTTAGTCGTCTGCTTTCTTCCCATCTGGGCCAAGGCCTAAAAACCGGCCTAAATTTACACACTTTAAAACAATTTGTTTTAGAAAGCGCTGTACCAGCTCCCACTTTCCGCAGAGGTGTTGAGTAGAGTCGGGAGGAGAGAACAATCTCGTTGTGGTCGGACTGGGAACACAGAGTCCTAGCTAGGATCTGTCCCACGAGTAGGAGTAGAGAGCTGTGACCAGCTTGGTAGGATTGATTTTCTATGGTTGGAAGGGGCCTGAAATAGTCACCTAGTCTAGCCTTTGGCCTTAAGTAGAATTTTTTTTTTTTTCCCCAACAGAAACTCTTCAAACTGAATTTTGGAATGAGAAATACAGTGAAGGATTACTTTCTAGTGTCTAACCTGCCTTGTTCGTGATGCAGGTGACATTTCTTCCTGTTGGACATAGTTTGGCAATTGGCGATAATCTGACCTCCCTCCCAACCTCAACCTCTTTACAAGCTATCTAAATATGTTAACAATTAACATCTTTTAATGCCAGCCCCTCCAACGAGAGCAGGATTCTCCTTGAAGTCAGGGACATGTCGTATTTACCTCTGTAGCTCTAACCTAGCATGGTACCAACTATTTTCAAGGTAGGCTTGAGGACCTGTTTGTGCTGGGTATAGTCAAAGATCCCCATAAGTAGATGTTGAATGAAGAAGGAAAAAAAAAAAAAAAGAAGGAAAATAATCTCTCAACTGTCTTTATCCCCAGAACACCTACCATACACATAAGCACAAAGCAATCACCATTTAATTAACTGTCCAGTTATCCATGGAAACAAGGAGGTCCCTCTATGTTCTTCTGTGGGCCTTCTTTCTATACCGACACGACTTACCATTTGCTGTGTGCATTGTTGTGTACCAGATACTTTGGGGCTTTAAAATAAATGCTCTCTAAGCCTCACAGCCGTGTAAGGTAGATAACATACTCATTTTGAAGATGAGGAAACCAAGGTGCAAAGAGATCAAGTAGCCTTCCCGAGGTCACAGATCAAAGACATGTCAAAGCCGGGATTTGTACATAATGTTCGCAGACCCCAGAGACCAGGCTCGATTCTTTTTGTTTGCATCGATCTGAGACAGAGCTGAAAACACTGCTTACCAGCAGCACCCTATCTCAGGACTTCCTTCCTTGCCCTTTGGCCTTTTCCTTCTCGTGATTCTGAGATCTAGGGTCAAACCCTTTGGACAATACAGTTCTGTGTTGGGGTGTGTGTGTGTGTGTGTGTGTGTGTGTGTGTGTGTGTGTGTGTGTGTGTGTGTGTGTGTGTATCTCATTGTAGTTAAAGGGAAGACAACTTCTTACTTCAAGCCTGCTATCTTCATCTCTAAATTCCCTCTCTACCATACCTCCAACATGGTCTGCAGATGTGCTGGGACCACACCAGTAGAAAGACAGACAACCAGACTGGAAACATTAGCACCAGGCTCAGCCATCGAGTCAAGTAGGAACCCGAGTAACAGTAGCAATGGGCAAGAGAAGGGAGGGACTTGGAGTCCAGGAGATTGGCAACTGATCCCTGGGAGCTCTGGAGAGGTTTGCATTTCTCTCATAAACACTGGGAGCTGATTTGTCTCCTGACATACAAGCAGCCTTTCTGACTTGCCAAGAAGTGGCCTGCTAAGGAAATAGAAATTTGGGGGTAGGGAGAGTAGAGAAGTCAGCAGCCAGCACGAGGACTTCGGGTTCTGGAGGGTGGGAAGAAGGCCAGTGCCAGGAGGGGAGAGAATGGTGTACCAAAGGAAGTGGGATAGGACCACAGACTTCTTGGTAACATTTGCCAGTTTCTCTGAAGAGCAAAAAACAAAGCATAACAAACTTGTGGCAAAGTTATTCATACTGAGATGTTCTGGACAGTGTGTAACCTCTCACAGAAATACTGGGGTTATAAAATCTGATTGCAAAAGGGCAACCATTTACCCCAAAGAAATGGACTTCTAGTGATGGCATTTTAGGCACCAGTGAGATGGAAGGCAGGGAGAGAGATTGAGGATAGGGGGAGTGTTTTTCCCAGCTCCCCAGAAGTCATAGTTCTGCTACACGTGAGACCATCCCTAATGGGGGGTGGGGGGCACGGAAGGAACAGTTTCTTTCCCAGCACAACTGGAGTCACGTGGCTTCGCGCTTGTCTGCTGACCCCACGATGTCTTTGTCCCAACTCCTCCTCAGAGTAGGATTCCCCTGAGGGGCCCTGAGGCCAGCTTTGCTTTGGACTGATTTTCTGCCCGTGTTCAGCCAGGAATACCAAATGTGTTCCAAGGATAGTTGGTTAGGAGCCCAGCCACCTTGGAAAATCTAGGAAGGGAGAGCGTAGAGTACCAGGTGGCCTTCCTTGCTTCTGTGGTGCCCCACGTGCTGTGTTGGCCTTCTAAAGATGCAAGAGGAGATTTGAGTCCCATGTCCCACTTCTTTTTTATGAAGCAACTACCCATTTTTATTTGATAAAACTGCAGATTACAAGTCACTTCTCCAACTTACTTATTTATTTCTGAGAGCGTGTATTCTTTACTTTGCGTTATAAATTAGGAATGTAAGGGCCTTGTTGTTCCACTTTACTGTGCAGCTAACACTTGTGTCCATGCCCATTTAATTAATTTATTATGATGATGATTTGGGGTTTTTATGGTTTTTATCCACTAAGTTTGGGGGTGCCTTTTTTCATATATTTTTTTTTATTTTAATTCCAGTGTAGTTAATATACAGTGCTGTATTTGCTTCAGGTGTACAATATAGTGATTCAATACTTCCATACATCCCATTCTTAGATAGAAAAATTGGGGCCCAAAGGGAAAAGTGGGTACCCAGGCTGGGATTTTTGACTCCGTGATCCTACCTCCCAGTTTAAAAAAAACAACTCTTTCCTTTAGTACAAACTGTATATGTCTAAGATGTACAACATGCTGATTTGATATACATATGTATATGTATTGAAATGATTACTAGAGTCAAGCTAATTAGCATCATCTCTTCACATAGTTACCATTTACTTTGTGGGGAGAACACCTGAAATCTGCTCTCTGAGCAAATGTCCGGGATACAACCTAGTATTATTAATAATACTCATCATGCTGTACATTAGATCTCTAGACATTTATTCATCTTATGTAACTGCAACTTTATACCCTTTGACCAGCATCTCCCCATTTCCCCCACCCCCGGGCCCTGGTAACCACCGTTCTACCCTCTGCTTCTATATATTTGATGTGTTTTTAGATTTCACAAAAAGTGAGACCATGCAATTTTTTTTTTCTGTATCTGGCTTATTTCACTTAGCATAATGTCCTCCAGGGTCATCCATGTTGTTGCAAGTGGCGAGATGTTTTTTTTTAAGGTTGAATACTATTCCGTTGTATATATGTACCACGGTTTCTTTATCAGCTCATTGACTGACTGACACTTAGGCTGTTTCTTTACCTTGGCTATTGTGAATAATGCCACGACGAGCTTGGGATGCAGTAAACACGGGAGCACAGATATCTCTTCCAGGTATGGATTTCCGTTCCTTTCCGTCTGCCAATGTTTAACACCCACTCTGTAAAAAGAGCACAAACTTCGAGACAGGAAAACTCTATTTCTGAGTTGGCTTTCCTGTTGAGTACCTGGGTGGCATGGGCCAAATCTTTTGGGATGTCAGTAGCCTCATTTCTGTAATTCTCTTACCACTCTGTTAGGGCTATTAAAAGAATGAAATAAGAATAAATGGAAAGAAATTAAGATAAATTTATTGTGTAAAACTAGCAGTAAGCATGCTCATAATTGGTTTCTTTTTCTTTGATTCTGTTTTGTCTTTCTCTCTTTCGCGTTCTCCCTATCTCCTGTTGAGTAGATTAATAGACTCGATGCCAGGCTACTCTGACGACTGTTGCAAGAAAGACTCTCAAGGTCATGATTCCACTGGAAAACCTCTCCCTGCAGTTGCTTCCCCGTTGATCCCTTGGTAGAAGGCCCATTTCAAAAATCAATCCACATTCTTCTGAGGCAAAATAATTCCAACCTTCTTTTTCTTCTTTTGGCATTCCAAAGATCTGTCAACTCCTGCAAGAGTCATGGTAGATATTCTTTTGTAGGTCATCCCAGTTTTCCTTCACCACAAAATCCTGAGATTTGGTATAATTAGAGCCCAGGGGGGTGAATGGGCCTGCCCCTGTCCCTTCTCCAGTGAGTTTCACTCCTGTCTACCAGCTGCAGCTGTCTGGTTGTGTGTGCTTGTGGGCGGAAGCAGGGACTTAGGGTCAACTGGTATGAGTTAAACATTCACTAGGAGCTAAGTCTTTTTCTTTTTCTTTTTTTTTCTTTTAAGATGTATTTATTTATTTGAGAAAGAGAGAGCGTGCAAGCAGGGGGAGGGGCAGAGGGAGAGGGAGAGAAAATCTCAAGCAGACTCCCTGCTGAGGGTGGAGCCCAACGTGGGGCTTGATCTCACAACCCTCAGATCGTGACCTGAGCCAAAAGCAAGAGTCAGATGCTTAACCGACGGAGCCACCCAGGCGCCCCTAAGGCTTTTTCTTAAGGAACTACTTTTGTATCCTGTAAGGAGTCATTAGTAAGTAGTTAACACCCAAGGAGTAAGGTACTCAGAAATTGCAGCTAGATCCATTTATATAGCAGAGCATAGAATTGCGTTAGTTATGCAAATCGCTGAAGCCAAAATAAGTGTGAAAGCGGTTTCCTGGGTATTGTAGGCCAAAACATTCTAGAGGGACAACACAGCCTTCATGTTCCACTGGTTTAGGTTTTTAAATTAAATAGTCCCTTCCCGTGTTACAGATTTGATGTGATTAACACCCTCCTTGATAGTGGCCAGGATGGAAGATTCTAGAATCAGTCAGACATCAGTTCAGATGTTGGTGCTACCGTAGCTCACAAATTGTGCCACCTGGGACAAGACAGTTAGTTTCTTAAGCCTTAGTTTCCCCATCAGCAAAATGGGCATAACCGTGTCCATTTCAGAATGTTACTAGTAAAAGCCAATGCAATCATGTATGGAAAAGCATTCACCACTGTGCCTTGCATATCAATTAGGGCTCAGTAAATGTTAGCTATTATTATTATTATTATTATTATTACTATTATTACCATTAGCCTTTATCATTTTCACCTACATCCTAAGAATCATTTCATTCTGTTTTCTTTTCAAAAAGCGGAAGATTTATACGATCTGAAGAGAAACCAGAGTATCATTCTGTTTTTTTAAACAGATGTATTGAGGTATAATTAACCCATAAGATGGACTCATTTGCATTATACTTTTGCCTGATGGGAAAGAAAGGATGGTCTAACTGTCTAAGCCTTCCCCTAATGAAACACACCACTCCCCTGATTTCCCTTCTTCCACTGTTCTACAAAGGGCACTTTCCAAGCCCCGTTTATATCTGTTGTGCATTTGCACATCAGTGATGAGTTTAATCTGGGGGCTTGTTCATTGCTGGGTGTGTGTGTGCAAGTACATGAGGGTGTACACGCGTGCATATACACCATGCATTTGCAGGAAGCCCAGTAAAAAGACATCTTGAGACCATTCATTAGAGTCAGCTCACCAAGCGCATTGGTGCATTGATTTCTTGCTACAGGGCAACCCTGCATTAGATGCCACAGAGAAGAGAGACTCTGTAAGGCAGCATCCCGGTCCTTAAAAAGCGATACCTTACACATGTGTACATAAGTTGACAGAAAGAAGATGGAGTTTGGGGTCATCACTTACTACATCCAGGACTTTGGAAAAGTCAACCTCAGAGGCTTGTTACCCTCAAGTGAAAAATGGAGTTAAGGATCTGCCTTACCTGGTTGATAGGGTTGTTGTGAGGCTCTCTTGTAATAATGTATGTGAAATCTCTTCCTAAATTGTTGGCTAGGTGACCACGAGTCACAAATGGGAGTTACAGTAACATTCAAGTGCCGGATTGTGCACTTCAGAAATCACATGTCTGGAGAGAGCCAGGTTGTGGGCTGGAGCTATTAGGGAATGCTTCGTAGAGGAAAAGGGACTTTTCATGAGCCTTCAAAATCAGACAGGACATCAGCAGGTGGAAACGAGTGGGAGGGGAATGATGATCTTGGTGGTGGAATTAAAAATAAGCAAAGACTTTGTGTGTCAACTATATTTCATAAAAAAAAAAAAAAAGGCAAGGACTCCAGAGGCTGGAATAAGCATACAAGCGCACGCCAAGTGATATAAAACATGGGAGGGGGTGAAGTTACCAAGGTAGTTATAATAGATGGTTCCTCTTCTGAAAGGACTCCCTCTTTCCGGGCAAGTTAACACATTATTCGCCTGGTCTCTTAGCTCCGTGGAGGCAGGAGCCCTTATCCTTCTCTGATCTCTCTCTAGTGCCCATCACAGTACCTGGCACATAATAGGCGCTCAATAAATGCTCAACAAATGCAAGAATAGATGGATGGTCATGTCCATTGCCGTCCTTGTCTGGTTGCTTTATCAGCCACTGAATCAGGGATTATCTTTTAACTCCTTCTACACGGTACAGCCCCATCTGCTGTCGGGATTTATGAAATTCTTTGCAGTAATGCCAATACTCGGTGTGGTTTTTCTCCACCCTGTCCCAGAAGACTCCCTACCCCCGGCAAACAATAAGGTGACCAGCAAGTCGTGTGAGTACAACGGGACCACTTACCAACACGGTGAGCTGTTCGTGGCTGAAGGGCTCTTTCAGAACCGGCAACCCAATCAGTGCACCCAGTGCAGCTGTTCGGTAAGACCTGGCGTCCTAATGTCCCTGCTGGCCCTACCCCAACACCAGAGCTCCTCCTGTGTTTACACCTTTACTTGGAGCCGACACTGTAAGGTGTTTGGAAGGAAGACGAATTGCATTTATTTTTTTTTTAAAGATTGATTTATTTGAGAGACAGAGCAAGCGGGGAGAGGGGCGGAGGGAGAGGGAAAGAATCTCAAGCCGAACTCCCTGCTGAGCATGGAGCCCAATGCGGGGCTCGATCTCACGACCCCTAAGGTCATGACCCGAGCTGAAAGCAAGAGTTGGACACTCAACCGACTCAACCACCCAGGATGCCCCAAGACAAATTGCATTTAAATCCTAAGCCTCCCTGTCAATCCAGACTCCCTGATTTTCGTGAACCCTGAACAGCCCTGACCTGTGTGAAGGAAATCAGACCCAATCATATCCTGGTCTTTATTAAAGCTTTAGGACTGCTTAAATGGACAAACATGTGCTGATGGTCTTGATCTGTCCTCTCTTTTAAAATAGTCACCCCAGCAAAGCCTTTATCAGAAGGACTCAACTATCTGAAGCCTTGGGGATGCCATGAGCAGAAAAGCAATCAATGCCATCTAAGGCCACTCAGTCCAATTCACAAGAAAATGGGGCTATCTCTTGGCTCCCATCTCTGGTGTATCCTCCCAACCAGTTTTCCCCTGATGCCCTGCAGTGAGAACTGTCTCAGCAAAACATGGTTATTCCTCTGATGTTACTTGTCAGAAGAACTGTATATACCTTAGGTATAAAGTATATTGATTATATCTTCATGGAATTGTGCAGTGCAGAGAATGTAAGAGGTAGAACCAGAAAATGGAAGAAAATGGCTGTTTCAACTCAAGTGTGAGGGAATGCAGTTTGACGTAGGAACTTTTTTGCCTGTAAGGGCATTAAACACTGGATTGCTGAAGGAAGTTCTAGAATCTCCTCCCTTAGGGACTTTTAGTAAAAATATGGTATCTCGGTAGTTTAGGAGAATTTGGTTGTGGCCTTCCCTTCCTAATGACTTTTCAGGGACCCTTCTAGCCCCAGAATAATATGCTTCTAAGAACAAGGTTTAGGGGCGCCTGGGTGGCTTAGTCGGCTAAGCGTCTGCCTTCGGCTTGGGTCATGATCTCGGGCTCCTAGGATCGAGCCCCATGTCAGGGCTCCCTGCTCAGTGGGGAGTCTGCTTCCTCCTCTCCTTCTGCCCCTCCCACTGGCCATGCTCTCTCTCTCTCTCAAATGAATGAATAAAATATTTTTAAGAAAAGAACAAGGTTTAAGGAATGATGTTTGGCACATAGAACTTTAGGGAGAGGAAAGTATGTAAAGACAGACATAGCAGGTAAATTTGCTCTTCTCCCTTGCCTTGTGCTGAACTGAACTGTCCATTCAGATCATTTGTATAGTTTTGTATTACCCCAGAGAACTTGTCTCCCCGGTTTGGAGTGTTATAAAAGGTGGCTCTCATGCAAATCTGCATTCCCTGAAATCCCAATATCCAGCTGGGTTGTGATGGGGACCAGAGGATATAACGAACAGAAAAGAGAGGAGCAAGACCATATTTGGGGGTTTGGCAGGCCGATGGCGTCCCTTACACGGACTGCTTTTGTACCATCTTTGACCAGGAGGTCCAAAGAGGAGGGCCAACTCTTCAGTAACATGGTCTCTGGCATGGAGAAAGAGTGAACCAAAAAAAATAAAGCATAATGACATTTAGGAAGTGTCTAGAACTAACCATGGGAGAACACTGGGAAGAAGAGGAATGTTTGGATTCCCTACTCATCCCAGGTGCTCTTGACCTTCAATTCTGTTTCTCCTTCGCAGGAGGGGAATGTGTACTGCGGTCTCAAGACGTGCCCCAAGTTAACCTGTGCGTTCCCAGTCTCTGTTCCGGATTCCTGTTGCCGGGTGTGCAGAGGTATGTGTCCCATAGCCCGAGACAGAGGGGTGCTGCCGTTCTGGAGAGCAGGACTTAGAAGAGAGGGAAATGCCTGGCCAGTGTCGTAAGCAAGGGAATTTTCTATGGTGGCCTCAGGTTTTAGCCGGGGTTGGGGGGGGGCGGGGAGGGCAGTGCATTCGCAAAAGGGAGGAAGGAAACACTGATTTTAAGGGCCACCAGCTGAAAGAAACTGCCCTGGCGTGTGGCAGGAGAGAAAGAGTGAGTGTCATCTACTGAGAAAGTGAGTATCTGTGTCGCTTCTCCCTTAATTCCTTCTAACCAGGCCTCGATGTGACTGTATTGTGAAACGCAGGCCATTTCCACGCACAGCCTTAACAGGAAGAATGGGCCTTGCAAAGCCCTGATCTGACCATTTTGGACACCGGGCAGGGCAAATTTAGGTAGCTTCTTTAAAGCCCTACGGTCAAATGGTGACAAACGCAGGAAAAGCAAAATGGAGGGCAGAAGGCATCGTCTTCTCAAATTCTATCCAAAATGGCATCAGTGTCTTCTCAAGCGAGTGTTTTCTTATTTGCTTTCCATTATCTTTGGTAATGGTGCCTTTTTTTTTTTTTCCCTGTAAGATCAAACATAATCACCTTTCATTTCTCCTTTATTGCCTCTTCTCAAATTACTAAAGCTGTCAGCTGTCTTCTATATCCCTCTCCTTTCTGGCTTGCCCTCCAGTAGTAGTCTAATTTTGTCTTCTTTCCTTCCATCCAATCAACATATTTATTGAGCATCTACTGTAGGCTCAGCCCTGTGCTAGAAGCTAGATACATACTGGTAAGTAGAATAAACATACCGGGTACTGCCAGACTATATAGCATCTTTACGCAAGTTACAGAGAGAACCCTTTTACTTAAGAGACTTTACTGCCATTTGCCAGAAAATCCTTGTGAATGCACCCCCTTCGGTGCAGCACATTTGTGCAGTACACACCCTCTACAACCATATGTGGCATACATAGCAGCGAAGATTGGTTCTTTGCTCTTATGGAACTCACATTCTACCAGAGAAGACCAATAATAAACAAACAAGTAAATAGAAATCGAAACAATGTAAGTACTATGAAGAAAATAAAGGACTAAGATAGAAAATAAGAGTGAACAGCATTTAGATGGAGCAGTTGGGAAGGCCTCTCTGAGGTGACATTTATGCTCAGACTTGACAGAAGAAAAAGAGCCATCCATTCAAAGCTCCTGTGGGGAGAGGAGAGCATTCCAGGCAGAAAGAAAAGAAAATTCAGGGGCCTCAGGCAAGGAAGAGCTCAGAGCATTTGAAGCATCTGAGGATCACTGTAGCTGACTGTAGTGACTGTAGTCAACACTGGCTGGAGATGAGGCTGGAGAAGTGAACAGGGGTCAGACCATGTAGGACCTTCAAGGCCATGGGATAGAGTTTGTATTTCAGTTTCTAAGTACCTTGGGAGGCCACTGGAAGGTTGTGAAAAGGGCATGACACAAACCAGTGGATGTCTTGGAAGATCTCAGTGGCTGCTGTGTCCACACTTGATTGGAGGGAGGCAGCAAAGCAAGGAGAGAGGCCAGGAAGAAGGTGAGCGCAGTAGCCTATGTCACGTGGGAGGGCAGGTGCCTGGTTTAGGGGCATAGTAGACAGTAGTGGTTCAGACTGGAGCCTCTGGAACCAGGCAGCCTCGGCTCTAAGCCCAGTCCTGCTACTTTCTAGCTGGATAATCATGAGCAGTGAGTTCACCCTTGCTAACAATCTTTAAAGGGAGGATGATGTTAGCACCTACTTCCAAGTGCTTGTGAGGTTTAAATGAGATCATGCAGGAAAAGGACCTATGCACCACGTCTTGCGTAGGGTGAGGACTCAAGAATGAGAAACAGACCAATCTGAAACATATTGAGAGCATTGCTTCTTGACCAGGGGTGCATATTGGAATTCCCTTGATAGATTTATGTCCAGGCTAGGGGTGGAAGGTGAGGGAGGTTATTCCAATGTGCAGCCAAAGTTGAGAGCCACTGAGTTAGAGGGGAAAAAAAAGATAGGATTTGCTAATAGGAGATGGGTAGTTGACTCCTATACATTACTGCTAGCTTAATCTTGCAAAAAGACAGCCTTAACCATACTACGCCTCTACCTAGAAATCTTTGCACTGGGGCACGTGGCTGGCTCGGTCACTAGAGCATGTGACTCTTGATCTTGGGGTCATGAGTTCAAGCTTCATGTTGGGCATAGAGCTTACTTTAAGAAAAAAATTGTGCTGACACATATTGTACTTACTAATGCCAGTCAGGTTTTTGTTTGTTTGTTTGTTTGTTTTTTTTTTTTTTTGAGCTAGAGAAAGTGCAAGCATGCAAGCAGCGGGTGGGGAAGGGCAGAGGGGGAGAGAGAGAGAATCCCAGGCAGGCTCCACACTCAGCGTGGAGCCCAAGTGGGGCTCGATCTCACGACCCTGAGATCATGACCTGAGCCGAAATCAAGATTTGGCTGCTTAACCGACTGAGCCGCCCAGGCACCCCGCCAGTCACAGTTCTAAATACTTTATCGACATGAACTCATTTACTCCCATGATGACCCTGTGTGATGAGTATGATGAGTATCCCCATTTTATGGATGATGAAACTGAGGTAGAGAGAGATTAACAGCCTTGTCCAAGGTGATGTAGCTAGTGAGTCCAGACTCCAGGCTCTCCCCCACTTCACTCTGCCCCTGAAAAGAATGGCTCCCTGTTGCCAGGAATACACGTCAGTCCCCTGCCTCAGACAGTGAAGGCCTCCCACACCGTAGCTTCAGTTACCTTTCTAGGCCCACATTCTTCCATTCACACACATCAGATTCTACTCACAGTATCCCTGTGCTCTCCTGCCTTCGCGCCTTCGCTCTCCCCCCTCAAGGTTTCTCCAACTGTAGTGCGCTTCAGAATCACTCGGAGAACTTCCAGAGCCTCAGACAACAATTGCAAGATTGTGACTCAACGGCTTTGGGGTGGGGTCCCGGGATGTGCATGTCGGCAGACCCCATTGTCCACTCGGAGGCAGGTGGTCCGTAGACTCTGCTTTGCGAATCCATTCCTGAGACCACATAGATGACGGGAGGCAGCCCCGAACAGTGGTTTCTGTTTGAGTTTAGTGCACTTAAACTGAGCATATTAAAAGTCCGAAATCTGAAAGCAGTAGAAAAGTAACAGATATCACTCTCTGAATGGTCGGAGCCTCTACTTCCGACCATACGGCAACCAACTTTGGGGTGAATGAGTGACAGCCATTTCATGATAAGGAACTGGGAGGTCAAGGGAACAAAGTGGCTGCCTAAGTAAGAACTGCGCATGTACAGCAAGATCTTAGAGGAGGGAACATGGCCTCTTTCTGGAAAATACTTTTCCTTCCATCTCTGTCTGTGGAAATCCTACAGGTTTCTCAAGATGTAGTTCAAACACGGCCTCCTCAGATTCTGACACAGGCAGTCCTCTGGCCGCATTATGGTAAATACTAGATGGAAGGCCTTTCTCTCTTCTCTGCCTTCCCACTGCCATCCCTCATTTCTCCACCCGGAATTCCTGCTTATCCAAAGGCCAGCCCAACTACCACCTATTCCATGAAGCATTTTGTTTTTCTAATCCTGTAGGTTAGGAGGAAACCTTCCTCCTTTCTGAGACTCCTCAGCCCTTACTGGGTGATGTTCCTGTAACATTAATCACTGTGTTATTTTTTTTTTTAAGATTATTTATTTATTTATTTATTTGAAAGAGAGAGAATGAGAGAGAGAGAGAGAGAGAGAGAGAGAGAGAGAGCACATGAGAGGGGGAAGGTCAGAGGGAGAAACAGACTCCCTGCTGAGCAGGAAGCCCGATGCGGGACTTGATCCAAGGACCCTGGGATCATGACCTGAGCTGAAGGCAGTCGCTTAACCAACTGAGCCACCCAGGTGCCCCAACTTTTTTTTTAATTATGTGTACCCATTGTCTTACCCTCCCTACCAATTCTGAGCTCCTTCAGGCAGGAACTATTTCTGGTTCATCTCTTCTTACCCCTCCCCAGCTCTAGGTACAGAGTAGGCACTCTTTGAATGAATACACACTAGCTTAGAAATACTGCCAAAATTACAGTTTGAATTAGATGCAACTAACATATATTATTGCTGTCTCTTCTGCCTCTGAATTACTGATAGACTGTGGTAGGGGTGGTGCTGGCTGTCCATTGGTTCATGGTCATTTCTGATCTCCAGGTGGTTTTTCCTCCCCCATTGCCCTTCAGGACACTATAAGTAATATTTCTTTGAGGAAGAAATGACCTTGGAGTGCCTGGGTCGTTCAGTGGTTTAAGCGTCTGCCTTCGGCTCAGGTCATGATCCCAGGGTCCTTGGATGGAGTCCCACATCAGGCTCTCTGCTCGGCAGGGAGTCTGCTTCTCCCTCTCCCACTCCCCCTGCTTGTGCTCTCTCTCTCTCTGTCAAATAAATAAATAAAATCTTTAAAAAAAAAAAAAAAGAAAGGAAGAAATGACCTTGTTCTGAGTACCAGTGTATGCTCATCCCTTTTCATATGCTCTTTCTAGTGGTCTTCACAAGTCAGTGTGGATTTAGCCACAGCCTGATTTGGTTTGTGCTCCAAGAAGGCCCTGGATCTTTCTCTCCTGCTTTCTCACAGTGCGTGTGTCTGTACATCAATACAGCTGTGACATTTAAGCCAGAAGAGATGGGTATTTTGTTCCTCATCTCCCTACCCACCTTTGCCCCAACGTCACTTGAGTCTGCTCCGAAGGGAAGAGAGCCTGTACGGAGCAGACGCATACACGCGGTTGCTCACATAACCAACAAGGTGCTATAATCCGCTTGTCAGGCTGAGATTATTTTGTTTGGGGGAAAAGGATACGGTGAGAAATCTAAACTGAAGAACAATTCATAAGAGAAAGGAAATTGCCAAAAGACATGTTATTGCCTCTGAGAGACGGTGTGGGGCAGCGGACGTAGGCTCTGAAGGCAGAAGGACTCAGATTTGGTGTTACGGAGCTCCCAGCTACTAGTAATGTTACCTCGGGCAAGCTGCTTGCCCCCACAGAGCCTTGTTTTTTTTTCAGCTCTGAAAATGGAGATTATAGTACCTATCGCCCATGGAAATGTTGTAAAAATTAACCAAGATGACGTGAAGAGCTAGGGGAAAGTCTTATACAGAGTTGTTGCTTCATATGAGACAATGATTATATTTCATATAATATTATTGTATGTATTGGCCCGGGGTTAAGTACGATTGCACCCTCTCCTCTCTCTCATAGTCTTGCCTTTTTTTCTTTACTTAATCTCAACACATAGAACATCATTTCTCATCCCTCTTGTGGTAACAGATCCTGGGACTCACCATCTTCTCGACTCGTCTCCTGTCACAATTTAACTTTCTTTCCTTTTATGATGCCCTCAGAAGCAACACATAAAAGCGAGCTCTGCCTGATCATGCGCTGTCCCTTCACACACCTGCCAATTCGCGAAGTTCTTTCTCCGCCATCTCTCCTCCAGCCTCAATAAACCTTTCTCTTTCATCTTTCCCTGTGAAGGCTCAATCCTCCACTTTCACAAAATTGATGCCTTTCTCTCTGCCCCTAATTTCTTTACATCTTTCAGTTGTGTAGAATGTGATTGAATCTCCTTTAAAGTGCTAATTTTGGAAGCACCTCATTATTTTTTTTTTCTGCTGAAACGATGTTTCTACAAAGGTCTATCTTGCATAAGCATATTACTCCTACAGCAGGGAATGCAGACACACTTCTCCCCTATGCTGACCACCCTACTTGCAGGCAAAATACTGCAGAAGAAATAACCTTTTGAGTGCTGAACTTGCAGACGTGCACATAAAGGGCCCCATTGACACAGGCTCTCTGCGCCATCCCCAGACACGGGTGCGCGCCTCTCTTCCTGGGTCACATGGCAGTCTGAGCCATGGACTGGATCTCAACCCCAGCCTCGGGGATTTAGACCCGTCCTTGAGGCTGGGGTGGTCAGGAGAACATTGGCAGGGGGCATGTCCTTGCTGGCACTTGAGCAAACCTCATCTGGACTGGAAGTGGCATGCAAACAGCCACTGGAACCTGAAGGGAAACTTGATCAGAAGAAAATTCTCGTACAACTGCCACATTCTGGGCAGGCAAGCCTCAAACCCAAACCCACCCCCAACTTCCCCATCTACCGCTTATCATTTCTGCTTCCCGTCTCCTGCCTACCTTGCCAAAGCAAAGGGGAAGGCTATGTACTTGGACTCTAGACAAGGGAGAGGTTTGGGGGATAGGCTCTTCGCTGTATTGAGAGCCAAGCCCATGTAGACAGTGTACATATGTCACACTTACTCTGTGCCAGGCTGTGGTCTAAGTACTTACGTGCGTAATACCTTGTTTAAGCCTCCCAACAAAGTTAGAACTGTTATTAGCCCCATTTTATGGATGAGGAGACTGAGGCGGGGAAGCTACGTGATTGGCCCAAGGATATGTGGCAGTGAGTGGCAGAGCTAGAATTCGAACCTTGTCAGCCTGGCTCTAGAGTCCCAAGCTCTTACACTCCCTGGTGGGAGCCATTCATGGGAACGTGACAAGGGACCTCTCCTAGGGCAAGGGCGTAGAGGGGGAGAGAGAACATGCGTGACACGTTGGCACAGGCAGCTAATCCTAGAAGAGTAACCATACTGCCCGGCTCTTCCCATTGTGGCCTCAACCTACCCACTCGCAACCACAGGGGAACACCTTTGTCCCACCGCTCTCTCCTTATAGGCTGAAAGAATGGAAATGTCTACCTTCTTTCACCCAGCAGACATTTCTGGAGCAACCCCCGAGTACCGAGCGCTGTGCTGGTGCTGGAGATAAAATGGTGAACGAAACAAACAAGGGACCTGCCCTTGCGGAGTGTAGTGGGGAAGACACATTTATCAAATAATGACACGAGTAGATATGAAATGGCAACTGTGCCAGGTGCTACAGGGAAAGGGGTTGGACAAGCGACTAATGAAGAGGGGTAGACCTCGTGAGGGAGGTGAAAGAAGACTCCTAGGGCTGTCCCTCCAGCCTCAATGCACACCACGTTTCTCTTGCTCCCTGCACCCCAGGGCAAGGGAGGTAGGACTCAAAGGTTAGGGACATAGCCAATGACAGTCTTACATTCCCAGGATCCCTGACTTCTGATCTCCCCATGAAGCTGGCCACCTTGGGCTGCAGGAGCCTATGACTGTTCTTCCTCCATTGTACACGCACATACTACTCGAGTCCAGGCTTTTCTTCTTATGCAACTACTTGATCGTGTTGGTCAGTGCCTACCATGTCTTACCACATTATCCAGTGTCTTCAGATTGTTTTTAAAGGTGCTCTATAAAGCAAGCTGACCCTTCCTTAACCTATTACTCATCCTCGTTTGTCTGACACCAACCCACACACACCTTCTACTCCAGGCTGCCTGTTCTCTTTGTCCTCAAATATGCCATGTTCCTTCCCACTTTCACTCCTGTTATGTGCCTCTCTTAGCTCTTACCCCCCCCCCCCACCCAAGCTTGGAATAGCTTCCCTCCTCTCTTCTGCAGATTACGATCCTACCCATCTTTCAAGAGCCCAGCCTGAGTCGCACCCATTCTAAAGAGCCCGACCTGATAACTGTAGTCCTCCTTGAGCTCCTTCTTGGACCACTTTCAGGGCTCAGTCTGGTTTATAGAGCCCAGCATTTAAATGTTTTCTTGTATTGTTCATTGTTTCATGGGTCTTGGCTCCTTAACTGAGAAAGGAACACTTTCTTCCTCTGTGTCCCCTAGCATAGAATTAAGCATAGCTTATGGTGGATTTATTAAAAAGAAAGAGAGCTACAGCTCTGAAAACTCTTGACAGCACTCCACGTACAGTCCTAGCTAGGGAGGCAGGAGAGATGACTGAACTCCCAACGTACGCAACCCAAGCTCATTTATCCAACACGTTTGCAAAGAGCTGAAGGAGAAAATTGAATCTCTTTTTATGAAATTGAGCTACTTCTATGAACTTCCACAAGGTAACTGAAAACTGGAAGCAACTGTTTAAAAGCAGTTTGTCAGTACTCAAGACAAGTGCCCTTTTACCTAAGACTCTTGATTTCTCTTTCCAATAAAACAGCAAAATTACACCTGAGATGCTATCTTGGCTGGAACCCAGAGATCTTGAGGGAAGTGGTGCACAAGGTAGTTCATTTTTTTTAACATCATAAAAATCTACCCAAGTTTTCAAAGTTCTCAAAATCAAACAAAACTGAAGAAAATAACAGCACCTCCAAATGTAGACGCTCATGTCTCAGTCTAGCATTGTTTTTGCTTTTGTCCGCATTTCCTGCAGAAACACTACCATCGCTGGGTCATAATGATAAGGAAGGAAACATCGTTAGTGAGCCACACTTCTCAAAAAAAATATCAAAATGAACTCCATCACTTATGGTTTTTGAGGTGCTGTGCTCTCACCTAAACTTCGAAATGTGCTGAAACACCCTGATCTTTTCAGAGTGATAGAAGAGTCTGACCACCACTACTGAGCCCTGTCCTCAGGTGACCCGTTCATGTTCATGAAGGTGGGACCATCCGAGAGATATCCCCCCCTAGGCCTTCCTCTCTTCTTCTAAATCCCCACCAGAACCTTTCTTTTTCCATAGAAACTTTCCAGCTTTCTTTTGTTCTCTCTCCATCCCCTGTGCTCAGAATTCACCCCCACGTGCTTGCTGACGCGCCCAGCCCTCCCACCCACCGTGCTCATCGTGTTCCTTCTTGGCGTGTCTCTTAGGTCTAGAATGTTTCTTCTTAGAAAGCCCTTCAGACCACGGATGAGACCGCATTGACTTTCATACTGAGCTTAACAAACGAATAGCCCCGATTCCTGATTGGCCATGTGGAAGAAATGCCCCCATCCTGCTCTGGGATTGGGGGTTTTTTCATGTCTATAGTTGTCTGGTTTTACAAGGAAAATAAGGAATCGCCAGCGAAGCACGTCAGAGCAAGTATTTCTTCACAGGTTAAAGCCACTCTTCCTCCAGCCCTGTCCTTTTAAGTACTCCAAGGGATGCCATGACTGCCTGTGTCCATTATTCTCACTGGAATAGTCTTCATGTGTCTAGACCCGGGTATTTCTAGAAATTAGTCTGATTTGTCAACTGACAGCCTAAAGAGAGGGGAAAAGAAATGTGAGTGAGAGGAGCCATGTCAGGCAGGGGAGGTCAGATTTGAATATTACCTCTGTCACACAACAGTAAGAACTTAACAAGTCCAAGTCTCCATAGCCCGGGTGAAGTGGACAGTGGATACCAGGATCCAGTTATTCAAGCAAATCACTGGAAGGACTACATCCACTTACTCCTTGGCTTTAGCCATTAAAACCAGCCCCGTGTCCCCTAGTCCCGCCAGACATCCCAGTCCTTTTTGGATATAGGGCCAGGGGGCTAGTGCAGTATTTGTGGACTGAAGGACCTTAAACCGACTGCTTTCCATTCATTCCCAGGTTTACCAGCAGTAAACGTTGCTAGATCTCTGAGCTTCCCTTCTCCATCGGCTTGTTGTTTTCCATGTATGGATGTGGTAGCTTGGGACTCTCTTTATTTTGGGTACTTGGACTTTGACCACTCCACTTTGGGACTATAAAATTGCACTCTCTCCCAATGAAGCAGATATCTGTCCTCTTCAGCCTCATTTTAAACCAAGAGAGAACGAGGGATTTCACTGAAACTCAACCACCTCTCTGACAAAGAGGACAGTAAGGAGACGGCTAGCATAATGATGAGAGAATCTCAGCCAGTTCAGAAGGAATGAGCTGAAAGCATTCTCGTGGCCATTGTTTTTTTGTTTGTTTTTTGTTTTTTGTTTTTTGTTTTCTGCATCCAGGATCCTGGCTTTCCGAATGGAATGATTTCAAAATGAAAGGACTCCCTTTCCTACGCGCAGGCATAAATGTTTTTCTTACTGCTAGGCTTCATTTGTTTGTTTAATCCGGAGCCGATTGCCTTGTTAGACACCTCGCATGCTCATGGGAGTCCTTAAGTTGGGTTTTCCCCATGGGAAGCTACTCTCGAGGAGAAGGAGGACGAAGTGGAGGGAAAAGATGAGAAGAAGAGGGGGAATGACACTTGGTGGGCCAGGCCCCGTTCTAAGCTCTTTGCACACACTAACCCATTTCATCCCCACCACCCTCCGGCCTAGGTTGTTATCGTCTCCATTTTAGCAATAAGGAAACTAAGGCTCAGAGGGGTTCATCACGTGCCTGAAGTCACCCAGGCAAGAAGGAGCAGAGCCAGGGTTTGGACCCAGGCAGTCTAGCGGGCATGGGCTGTTCTCTTAGCCATGACTGTCCTGTTGCCTCTCAACTTGGGGATACGGAGCAACTCTGGGGACTCTGAACTCTGAGGCCACTGGGGGGAACAGACTTCGTGACAACTCTGTTCCCCGGGGCCAGGTATGGTAACGCTTCCAGCAGATTTATGGGGATGACGCAAAGACCCCATTTCTAACTGTCAACTTGGATCTACGTAGCCACTGAAAGAGCAGAGTGTGGGTTGTGGGTACCATCCAGCTAATAGCTTCTCTGTTGCCTCCCCAGGATTTGCTCTCGCAAACACACGCGTCTCCCATAATGCTCTTTTTAAAAAGTATGTATTTCTGATTTTTCTGGATAAATGCGTTTGTACTCTTCTTCAGATTTGGCTAGCTACTCTTGGCAGGAGCTCCCCCTTGTCTGTGTCTTAGTGTTTCTCAAGCACATAGTTTGTTGAAAATTCTAAGAGCTTGTATTGACAGCCCCAAGAATAAAGTGCTCTATTTGACAGCAAAGTATTTTCTAGAAAACATGACTATCTACAAAACACTGGGGGACTTCTCGCAGTACTATATATCGTTGTTGTTAGCTCCAAGGTCTACCAGCGGGGAATCCTTCTACCCAGGTTCTTCAAAGCTTCGCTCAAATTTCAGCATGCTTGCTCCCTCTCAACAGAATTTATAGAATTGGATGTTTGGCAGAGGCCCCCCAAGTCATCTGCTTCCACTCTGTCTTTCCTCTCCAGCTTGAGTATTCTCTCCTGGCTATCAAGTGGCCCACCCCAGAACCTGGCACACAGTAGGTCTCAGAGATAGGACAATCGCTTTCTTCCTCTCCGCACTCTCCTGATTTCCCTCAAAAGCCCTTTCACTACTTGCCCTGATTCTGCTGATTTCGACACGTTCCTCTGGAAGTACAGAGATCACTTTCCCTTGTCACAGGGATCACTCCCCACTCCCCCCAACCCCTCCCCGGTCTCGGGGATTCATTTCCTTTCCATGTGCCTTATGATTAGAGCGACTGCGTATCTTCTCATCCAAACCAAGACACTTTTGAAAGTGAGAGGGCCATCTTAGTAATTATGCCTGCCAGAAAAAGAGGCGTGAAACTGGGTTGTCCCAGATCCATCGGGACCTATGGGACACGCTATTTATGATGTTATGTGTGGTTCAGATGTGGCCACATGCTGGCGTAGTTTTGCTTTCTGAGGCTTATCTTTATGGATATCTAATAATCTCATTGTACACTTAGTCCTTTTGAGAGGACAGGGTTTACTTCTGTGACTTACTCAAGCTAGCCAGAGATTAATGGAAGCAATGGGAGTTATAAACAGTCTGAATTGTAGCCTAGCTTTTGACCATTTTTCAAATGCTTGTTCCCCATTTCTCTCATTACCAGAAAGCCAAGCCATTTTAGCTCCATAGGGTACCACTCAGAATATAATTGAGGTTTGAATAAACAACACATGTGGCTTTTAAGGTTAAACGAATATTGTTTGACATACAGTACACTAGAGTTGTTTTTCATTTTGGTTTTAAAAATTGGTTAAAATTACATCTTGTTGCTTCTCGGAATTAACTAGAATCCATCTGTCTCCATTAGAATCAGTGTTTTTTTGTTTTGTTTTGTTTTTGTTTTTTGTTTTTTAAATAAAGCCTTGGCTGAAAAAAGAAGCTCCCTTTTGAGATAATTTGTCCAGAAAATCAGGAGAGAAAAAAAAAAAAAAGCAACAGAACAGGTTTTAGGGTACTGGTGCTAATTTTTTTTTCTTTGTTGTATTTTGTCCCTTAGATATATCTTCAATATATCTAAACTATAGTGTCTGAGATGGTAAATGGACAGACCTATAATCAGCTCTCCAGACAGATTTGGCCCAGGTCACAGCTGAACAAAATGTGAACGCCAAAGAAGATTCTTCCAGTTTAACTATGGTTCAAATTATATAGAATGACTCCTTGCATACAGAACATTCCAGCTTAGCGAATGCCATTTCGATGACGTCAAAATCTCAAAGGCAACCGAAATAGTAGTCATTCTTACTTGAGAAGATATATACAGAAGTAATGGCTCCAGGAGTTTATAATTGAGGTGAAATCATTCCAATTGATCCCTGCCTATGAGTGCTTAGGTGTTGTGACACGTTCCTCTGAACTTGGGTTGCAGGACATTAGCCATCCGCTCCCGTGCCATCTCACCTCTCTGCTCACTTAACAGGGACTACCTGCTTTGGGATTCTGCCTGGACTCTAAGTATTTCAAGACACTGTCTAAAAGCCCGTTCAAGACTCTAGGGTCTAAATGCAATAAATGGAACTTCTCAGAGGGTCATGCTAAGTAAACCTTCCATGTCAGTACCAACCATTAAATCTATGTTTGCAAAGGGCGTGTTTGGTGAGGAAAGCTCTTCTAGCATTTTTCTTTTGTGATTGTTCTCTTTGGGCTACTTAGATTAGGCTCGAAAACACATCCTATAGCTTTTCCGTTGTGTTCTGCCATTTGCTGGTGAATCTCTTTTGGTTTCCCGTCTACTCTCTGGTCCCCTATTTTCATCTGGCTCACGACAAAGCTTCGACTCACCACTGCCAGCGAAAAGGGACCAAGTACATTTAAGTTCATCCCTACTCATTCACTGTCAAGGGCAGTGCCATTTCCCAGCTGTTCAAATTTGCAAGGCTAGCATCCTTTCATTTTAAATGTTTTTAAAGATTTATTTATTTACTTGAGAGAGGGAGAGAGAGAGAGAGCAGGGGAGAGGGGCAGAAGGAGAGGGAGAGAGAATCCTCAAGCAGACTCCCCTCTGAGCATGGAGCCCAGCAGATGCAGGGCTCGATCCCAGGACCCTGAGATCATGACCTGAGCTGAAATCGAGAGTCAGATGTTCAACCAGCCGAGCCACCCAGGGGCCCTCCCGCCACCACCCCCACCTTAGCCTCCTTTCACACTGTATGCTCTTTTGCCATCCTCCTCTGTTATCAGATCTCCCGTTGGGATCTTATCATGGCCTTTTTATCTGAAGTAGTCTGGTTTGCCCCTTCTCCATGATTGCAGAGAGTCTCAGGGCCTGTCACATGTTACTACAACAGGCTCTTGTTTGGCCTCCCAGATTCCAGGTGCTCCCCAGGTAGGGGACACTCCATCACCAGGAGAAGCTGCCACAAATCACCATCTTTTACTGTAGGAACCTCTACATAAAAATTGGTTGCAAGATAAAATGTGAATTCTTTAGCCTCTTTCTGAAGTCTATACAGCAATTATTTACCACCCTTATTTACATCAACAACCAGTCTCCCTCCCTCCTTACCTCTCTCTTCACCCACTCCCCCCCTTCCTTTCTTTCTCTCCACCATCCCCATTTCTCTTGTTTGACATCTGAACTTTCTACTCCAGCCACACCTTGCTGGCTGTCTCCAGTGTGTTCCTCACTGTTTCCAAAGCTCTGCTCCTTTGCAAATGCCATTCCCTTCGGTCAGGCTCCCCTCTGCCCACATCACCGTATGTTTATGCCCTATAGTGTCTACTTCTAAAGACATGACTGATTCTTTTAGGAAGCTTTCCATGATTATATCTTAACTGATCACTCACCTAGTCCATATCTCCCAAGTGCATCTTTTTTTAAAGATTTTATTTATTTGAGAGAGTGAATGAGAAGAACATAAGAGAGGGGAGGGGCAGAGGGAGAAGCAGACTCCCCACTGAGCGGGGAACCTGACGTGGGGCTCGATCCAGGGACTCTGGGATCATGACCTGAGCAGAAGGCAGATGCTTAACCGACTGAGCCACCCGGCACCCCTCTCCCAAGCACATCTTGACCACGCATTATTTTTTTTTCCATGAGATGATCTTTACATCATGAAGAGTTAAAGCCATAACTTCGTTACATATCACTACCTGATAATATTGCTATCAAAGGAATTTTGGGGTATTTTGCAAGTCCTAAAACCCAATGATATTACCTAATTTTCCCTCATAGTACTACCACCTCCTTGAACCCGTAACATGTTACTATGTCCAAGCAGATTTTGAAAGCTCGAGGGATAAATTCAAATAGAAAATTCTTAACGCTGATACTTTCTGGTATTTCCCGTTATCCCGTGAAATACGTGGTTTCACTGATACCAAGAGTAAGACCAAGCCCTTCCCATCAGCTCGCTTGGTCATCGATAACACAAGGTAATAACCTAGGAAATTGTCCTGTGGTTTGTGATCTTTAATCGGCTGAGGAATATCACTGTCTGTGCTGTGTTGTTCTGAAGGCTAAAAGTAGGATCTTCCTCCTACTAGCAGTACTCTGACAATGAGGCAATGATAGGTGTTCACTGTTCAGAGACTAGAACACACAGACCCAAAAGAAGGAATCTCAGGCAAAAACAGAGGAGTACATCTTGGGTATCAGTTACGTAAACATTCCAGCCACCAGAAGTTTTACCTTAACTTTCAGACCAGGTCATAACTTCTCAGAGACGTAAGGGTGAATTTAACAAATTATGACAGACCTAATCCTCGAAACTCTCATTTTTGAAGTGTAGTTTAAACACAAGTTATGTACGACCTGTGAAATACTTAACTGTCACTGGAATAAAATAAGCAAAGGTGAGGCTGATGGCTATATCACAGTGGAAAGTTATTATTTTCCCTTTTGTTTCCCAAATTTTGTCCAGTGTGAATGGATGGGCTCTTTCAAAAAGTGTCAACTTTCTTCAGAGTTGTTTTTGAAAAATGAGGCAGACCCAGAGAAAAATCTCTCAGGGTCACTTTGTGAGGGACAGCCATTTTTTTTTTTCCGGGAGGGAGACAGAGACAGAGACAGAGAGAGAGAGACGGGGGAGTGGCAGAGAGAGAATCTTAAGCAGGCTTCACACACAGCGTGGAGCCTGGTGCGGGGCTCCATTTCACGACCCTGAGATCATAACCTGAGCCGAAATCAAGAGTCAGACACCCAACCGACTGAGCCACCCAGGTGCCCGGAAGGATAGCCATCTTAACAACAGTTAAAAGTCTGGAGAAATTTGGGATCATAGAACCAAAAACGTGGCTAGGTCACAAGGGTGATGGTTTTCCCTTCTATGTATGTATGACTCTTTCTTTATTTTATAATAAACAGGGGATGGAGAATTGTCGTGGGAACATTCTGATGGTGATATCTTCCGGCAACCTGCCAACAGAGAAGCAGTAAGTGTGAATAGTTCAAATAATTCAACCCTCCACAGCACCAGGCCAAACTTTCCTCTCTCCATGGCTATTATCCCAGCAACTCCATAAAAGGGCCCATTTCTAACACCATTGCTCTTTCCCTTTACTCAGAAAATTAAATGGCATTATCACCAACCTCTAGCCATTTAAGTACACTGTATAATTGGTAACTAGGGCCAGGACATGAACACAAAGAAATCACAGCCCCAGCCCTTAGGTACCCCCACATAGA
Organism: Zalophus californianus; assembly: GCF_009762305.2. Lineage (NCBI taxonomy): Eukaryota > Metazoa > Chordata > Mammalia > Carnivora > Otariidae > Zalophus > Zalophus californianus. The sequence continues at coordinate 37,878,288 of NC_045612.1, forward strand.
TCAGAAATTGTTAGCCTTTCGGGATGGCTTGCCAAATCTTTGTCTTCTGGAAAGAAGACAGGTCACTACCTCTGTCCTTGGTAGTGAGGACCTTCGGTGGGACTGTAAGGTAGGTCCGCCCATCCTTTCGGCAGAGGTACTGTGGACAGGTCTCCATAAAGCCTTTCCTAAGCCTTAGGCTCTCAGTCATACAGCTGCAAGAGAGAAAAGGTAGCAGGCTGCATACTCCTTCCCCACCCTGCATTATCTCATTCCCATTCTCAGGGCTAACCTCACAGAAAGCCTCTCTGTGTATAGCAACAGCATCTCTTGTCCCTGTGTATTTCAAAGTAACTGACAAAATGCCATCCCTCTCTCAAAAACGTATGTTGAAGTACAGCCGTACCTCAAATGTCTTAAAATCTGAAAAGGAGATGTTCTAGTTCAAGGAATCTATCATACTGAAGGATTTATGAAAATGCACAAAATGTACAAAGGCGTCCACAGTACATACACGGGCATTCACTGGACCCCTGTATAAAAAAGTGTATGGGGCATTCAATGCAGCATTATTTTCCTAAGAGCAAAACAAATGGAAGGAACCCAAACATAAGCAACAGGGGCTTGGTTGAATACACCCAATCTGTGGGACCTGGTGCTGTTGTTAAAAAGAATGCAGGACGTCGAAGAGTACTCGAATGGAGGGATCCCCAAGATAAGTTATTTGAACAAAGCAAGGTGCACGATACAACTTCTACTATCATTTCCTTATGTAAAACTTGTGTGTGTGTGCATGAATGTGAATGCATACGGAAAGATCTGGAAGGTCATATACCAACACATTACGAGTGGTAATCTCAGGGGTGGAAGTGGGTAGGGGGAAAGGGAGGGCATGATTTTTTACTCTCTCTGTTCTGTATCATTGGATGCTTTCCAATGAGCATCAATTCGTTTTGCAGTATATAACATTTGAATGATTTTTTTAAACCTGTGGAATTAGTTCTCAATAAGGACTGTATAGAAGGCCAGAGCCTAGGGAATTATGGGGCAAAACCAAGGATAGGGAAGGTGTGAGGAAGGTGTTGGTGGGGACATAATAAAATGGCCAATATGAACCTCCCAGCACTGCTTCTGACTTGCATGCCCCCAGATCACCAACACACCCTCAGCAGCGAGTTGAAGTGATGTCTGTGTGCTTTATTCTCGGGTCCTGTCATTTTCTAGATGCTGCCATTTCTGAAGGCGTGTGGAAGGATTGTGGGTGGGGTGGAGAACAATACTCTGGATATCTCAAAACAAGCAGCACTCCTGCAAGAGAGGATGGGCTTCCCAGTTTGTGGGTTCATATGGACCCCGAGGGTGGGTGAAGTAGAGGATGGGGATTCAGGAGGGCACCTGTTGTGAAGAGCGCCAGGTGTTGTAAGGAAGTGTGAATTCACTATGTTTGTACACCTGAAACTCCTATTGTGCTGTAGGTTCACTCACTGGAATTTAAATAAAAACGTAAAAAAAAAAAAAAAACTAAGAAGAATTTTTGCCATCGAGCTCTATCTGCTTTATAGGAAGTGAGATTCCTTCCATATCCCGACAGATGATGCCAGTCTCCGTCTTCTGTGTTGTGAATTTCCTCCTTTTGTCCGCCCTCATTTTTTATTGTGGTAGGACGTTGAGAATGACTAAATTTGCAGCCATCAACCACATGCCCTTCTCACCGAATTTGGGTCTCAGACACCTTCAGTTGGGTGTCAGCGCTAAGCATTGTGGCCAGCTCGGCGGTCCTGCTGGTGAGACCATTGATCCGCCATTCTTCTTGACTTCATTTTATGCTGCCTCCAACCCCACCCTTGTCTTTCAGTCTCGTCCTTCTTCCGAAACTGCTGGCAATGGGGCTGAACTTAATCCCGTACTTTCTGTAGCAAAAGAGGTCAGGTACAGAATGCAGGGCCTTGAAATAGTTAGTGATTTTCAGAGGAGTTCAAGACCTATCTTTAGAAACAAACATATGGGCCCAGTAGACCAAAATGTCCAGATGGTTCCACTTTATTACAAATAAATATTTTCCTTTGTTCCAAAAGGGGTAGATATTGTGGGATGTGATTTGAATAATAAATAGCAACTGTAGTAATAGAAAAATATGTACCTGGCACATAGTTGGCACCCAAGAACTACGAGTTGAAGGAATGGGTATTGCAGGTGGGGTGAAATGTGTGTGAGGGGCTTTTTGTGAATGTTAATGCACGGGAATTTGTCCCACATCAGAGAGAAATGTTTCAAACTCGTTGCTGACTCTTGACCAGCCAAAAATGAGAAGGTAGGAGAAGCCCTTCTGAATATCTTTTGCAGGCCCAACTTTCTGTATGGGATCAAAAATGGCAGCCCTAACAACACATTGCCAATCTGGTAGACTGTCACTTTAATAGAGCGTTCATATTTACAGGGAACCCTTGAAAACCTCAGTTCAATAGGAACACAGGTGATTGCTTTATTTTGCCAAGTGGGTTGAAAACCATCCCTTTACCAAGTTTTATGAAGTGTGCAGGAAGGACAACCAGTGGCTCAATTATGGCTCCTTTGTAAAAACCTGAAATGGTTTCTGTTTGGTTTCTAGATCACAATTTCACATGCAATGGTCCTAGTACCATGGGTGTGTGTGTGTGTGTGCGTGTGTGTGTGTGTGTTATAGGGAGGGAGAAGTAGACGCAGGGTGGAAAGCCAAAACATGGAAACAAGCAGAATTTTGTTTTGGATGACAGCCAAGCTCTGATTTTACCCCCAAAAGATTATTCAGAGATTTACCATTAGAAAAGTGAAAACTTTAGGGATAGAAACAATAGGAAACAGATAGAAATCCATGTCTCACTCACATTGTCAGAACAATGGTTTGGGAAGGAAACTGGCACAGGTGTCTCCCAGACAGGGATGGTCCCAGGGGGCTGTAAAATGCTCATGGCTGTGTGGATTACAACACATTGTGAAAACATTTTTTATTTTTATTTTTTCATTTTTTAAAAGATTTTATTTATTTATTTAACAGAAAGAGAGAGAGAGAGAGAGAGAGAGAGAGAGAGAGTACAGGCAGCGGGAGCAGCAGAGGGAGAAACAGGTTCCCCGCTGAGCGGGGAGCCCGATGTGGGGCTTGATCCCAGGACCCTGAGATCATGACCTGAGCTGAAGGCAGATGCTTAACCGACTGAGCCACCCGGGCGCCCCGTTGAAGACATTTTGTAAATTAACTTTTTATTTTGTGATAACTTTAGATTCACAGCCATGAAGGCACTTCGAAGGCTTTTCCTGAACTGTCCTGTTTTCCTGTCTCTGCCAATAAAACCCTTCCATCTTAGACCTTAGGACATGTAAGGAAGAAATTCCTGGGGAACTTTCTACAATAATGGGGGTTTTCCAACGACCAGAAAAGAAGTGTGTGAGAACCACCTCAAAAGCCTGAGATAGGGGCGCCTGGCTGGTTCAGTTGGAGGAGCTCGTGACTCTTGATCTCCGGGTCGTGAGTTTGAGCCTCGTGTTGGGTGTAGAGATTACTTAGATAGATAGATAGATAGATAGATAGATAGATAGATAGATAGATAGATAGATAGATCCTTAAAAAAAGCCTGAGAGAATTATCAGCACTTCAAGTCAGGAAATCAAATAATGCCAAAATATTGAGCAGAATAAAACAAAGCATAGCTACATGGCCATTTCTACCTGACTAGTCTTGACCTGCTCTCTCAAGCAGGCTGTTCACAGCTGGGTTTGAAGATAAGCTCCAGTTTCACTCCAAGGCATTAATGTCTTTTTCTCCCTTGCTGTAAGGTACAAGGTCAGAATGGTCCCTGGTAAGCCTCTTTCATTCCTTTGTTTAGGGGAACAACTCTAAAAGAGCCATTACCCTCGATCAAAATCACACATCATCCCCCGCCCCCGGTTGTGAAAACTGTAGTGGCCTTTGCTATCTTTTTTTTTTTAATTTTATTTATTTATTTGACAGAGAGGGAGAGAGAGAGAGAGACAGCACAGGAGGGGGAACACCAGGCGGAGAGGGAGAAGCAGGCTCCCCGCAGAGCGGGGAGCCCGATGCGGAACTCGAACCCAGGACCCTGGGATCATGACCTGAGCTGAAGGCAGATGCTTAATGAACTGAGCTACCCAGGCACCCCTGGACCTTGCTATCTTAGCAAACATGTTTTTATGATTTATTTATTTATTTGAGGTGGGGAGGGACAGAGGGAGAAACTCTCAGATTCTCCAGTGAGCACAGAGCCCAATGCAGGGCTCGATCCCAAGACCCTGAGTTCATGACCTGAGCCGAAACCAAGAGTTGAACACTTAACCGACTGAGCCACCCAGGTGCCCCTATCTTGGCAGACTTTGATATTTTCTTCAGAGCAGCTTTTAGCCAAATATTTGCAGCCTACTGAGCTTGACCACACATTCCCTCTCCCGCTTTATCCTTCCTTTCCTCCTCTTCTTCCTGTTCATCTTCCTCCCGCCCCCCACCTCCTCACTCTACTGCCATCTCCAAAAACTCGATCTTCACCGTCATCCGAAATAAAACCCTGCCTGGCCTCAGTTTCTCTGTCTGTAAAACAAAAGCTTTAAACAAGGCGAGGTTCTGGGGGGCTGATCAAAATCCTTGAGGTTTTTTGGGTTTTTTTTGTGTTTTTTTGTTTTTTGGGGTTTTTGTTGTTGTTCTTTGTTTTTGGTTTTGGTTTTGGTGGTGGTTTTGGATCTTTTTTTCCGCCCTTACCGTATGTCCAGGGTCTGAGTGCCTGGTACCAAAGAACAGCTTTTCACTTTGTTCGCTCCCTCATGAATCAGAACTTCTTGTACTTGCTGCTGATCCTGCGTCAGTGGCCTTTTCTCCTGCAAATTCTAGCCCCGTTGAACTCCCTCCCTTTAGCATCATCGGTAGGACACCCACCAGCCAAACCGTCCTCTCTGCGCTCCTTTGGCAAAACTTTGCCACACTCCAGAAAGGACAGAACAATCTGTAATGGTCTTTGTGGAATGCAAGTGAAAAAGACATATGAGCCATTGTGGGAACGAAAAATATTTGCACTGAGAATCCCATCTGTGTACGTGATAATAAATTGATGCAAATTCTTATTTATGTGAGATTTTCTAGCAATGCATCGGCATGGTGACTCTTCTTAGATTTAGAGGGTTATGTTCTCTTTCTCTTCCTCCGGCTTCTGTTCTCTCTCCCCTTCTCCCACCAATGCCTCCCCCCACCCAAGAGAGTAATGATAATTCCCAAAGCTAAATTTGCAACATGTGTGTCTATGGAACATAACTGTAATAAATGTTTTATGGGCTGGTGGGGTTAGAGGATCTCATAACTACCTTCCAAGGTCCCCTGCCATTTCTAACACTGAATATAAGGATCTTCCTAATGGCCTGCAAAAGATTTTTCAGTGGGTCACCCCTCCTTTACCCCAACAGTTGCCCCTAAAACACAATGTTATTTATTTGGCTTTTCGATTTAGCGTCTTGTCTTCATTCATTCCATCTTCCTCTGCCTTTATGCTCCCCAGTTCCTGGGAGAGGGGTGGTAGCAGAATGGTGGGTTCATCATGTGTCGAACCCTTGCCAAGAGAGCAATGGTTGCATCATTTGGACTACAAGACTCTAAGCTTTTATTAGGGACCACAGCATGCATTCATTCATTCGTTCGTTCATGCCATTGGCTGCATTGAGACTCTCAGTGCTTTTTTTTTTTAAGATTGTGTTTATTTATTTGAGAGAGACACAGCGAGAGAGGGAACACAAGCAGGGGGAGTGGGAGAGGGAGAAGCAGGCTTCCCGCTGGGCGGGGAGCCCGATGCGGGGCTTGATCCCAGGACCCTGGGACCATGACCTGAGCCGAAGGCAGATGCTTAACGACTGGGCCACCCAGGCGCCTCTGAGTCTCAGTGCATCTTATCGTGACTATCCCTGGGTCCCATCTCTTCCTCCTATCCAGTTCACCCTATACATAATCAAGGATCACTGCTTGGAAACATAGTTCTCTTTCCCTGCTTAAAAAAAAAAAAAATCCTTCAAAGGCTCCCACACCCTCACCTCTGTCGCCTACTGAATCAAGTCCTCACCCCTTATTAGCCTGTCATTTCAAGTGCTCCATGATCGGGCTGCAACCCGCTTTTGGAATGTTATCCTTCAACTGTTCCCTTTTATGGACTCTATTTTCTTTGCTACACCTTCTCAACTTGGAAATGGCTGCCTGGAATATTCCCCATCAACTCTGCCTGTCCGCCCTTCATGGCCCAGGTCACAAACCCTCCCCAGACAGTTCTCTTTCTCTTCCTACTTCGCATAGCAATTTCTACTTCCCCCATGGTCTCTGTCCCACTCTGCCTGGCCTTGCAGGTTAGTACCTTAACTCTTAACACGTAAGGTTCTTGGGGGCAGGAAGGACACTTTATTTCCCTTTTTTTTTTTTTTTTTTTTTTTTTGGCTGTTTGCTCCCTCCGAGGTTTGTCTGTGAAGCTTGCCCAGTCTTCTGCAAGGAGAGAGAGAAATCTCAGCGTGCTGTCAAGGCTGTTCCTACTTCATATCCCTATGTGGTTACCGGTGTGGGTGGACACGTAGTTAATTTAAGATCAGAGAGCTCAGATCATCGCTACAAGTCATCAAACGGCTTCGATGTGTGTGTCATTCCCTTCCTGCCCTCTGGTGGCTTTGGGGGACTGAGTTTTTCCTTGTCGTTTTACAGAGACATTCCTACCACCGCTCTCATTACGACCCTCCACCAAGCCGACAGGCTGGAGGTCTGCCCCGCTTTCCTGGGGCCAGAAGCCACCGAGGAGCTCTTATGGATTCCCAGCAAGCATCGGGCACCATTGTGCAGATTGTCATCAACAACAAACACAAGCACGGACAAGGTAAGGGGCACGCTCCCTTGGTACCACTTCCGCAGCAGGACTTCTGCTGCCCGCCACCCCTGTCTTTGGTGGGCTGGACCTGGAAAGGGCCCTGTGTCCTGTGCATATCAGACCGACACACGAGCAACACTTACCATCAAGCCTCCAAGCGAGTGTGGACAAGCGACTCCAAGAGACTGTCAGGACTTCCCTAAACACAGCCCAAAGAGCTTAGTTTCTACTTCAGGTGTATCTGTCTTTATTTAGGACAAAAGGCAAGAAAGCGGTGAACCTGATGCAGCCCCCAGCGTTTGTCCGCAGTTGCCTTAGGGGGTCGCAGGTCATTGGGGAAAGCTCCTTGGATCGTTAACGGAAAGAGAGGTGGTTTGTTTTCCGGTTGGGCACCCGATATTCACAGGTACTCAGCACCAGACGCTTTTGAAACTCTTAACCCCGCACCTTAGAAATAGCAATTCTCATACCTCAGGGCACCCGGGATTCTCCCCTGGCCCCTTCCTAAAGATGCGTATTCCGGGCCCCACACTCAGAGATTCTAATTCACATGAGGCGATTGTCATTAGAAATGAGTAATCCAGTAAGAAATCCAGAAACCTCCTGGCCGCACACCAGGAGGACTGATCAGGTTCACAGGGGGGAGGAGAAATTCAATCAAACAATTGACTGCTTCTTACTTTTTTAGGCATCCTGTCAACCAGCTCTTCAGAGCAAGAGCTCAGCTGGTTCCCTTTTATGAAACCACAAACATGTTTTGTTTCCTTTAAAGGAGAAACAAATCAGGGCGCCTGGGTGGCTCAGTTGGTTAAGCGACTGCCTTCGGCTCAGGTCATGATCCTGGAGTCCCGGGATCGAGTCCCGCATCGGGCTCCCTGCTCGGCGGGGAGTCTGCTTCTCCCTCTGACTCTCTTCCCTCTCATGTGCTCTCTCTCTCTCTCTCTCTCTCTCTCTCTCATTCTCGCTCTCTCAAATACATAAATAAAATCTTTAAAAAAAAAAAAAATAAAGGAGAAACAAATCAAAGCCAGTTCCCTGAACGGGTTAAAAGTAATAAATTATTAAACCAAATGATTGAATAACACGGGTGAAAAACAATCCGTTACAAAGAACTCCTACTATAAATCTCAACAAAGCTGGTCAAACCAAAGCTAGTTGATCACATCTGTTACGAGTTAGATGTAAATTTCAGATTACAGATAAAAAACATTGAATCGCTTTTGAAACTAACAGGTTTAAAAGAAGAACATGCAAAATAAAACTCTTAATAAAAAGTGGTGACATATTAGAAGAATTGGAAATATTTACTATCGATCTGGGTTTGATTTGAAATGTATTATTTTTAAATTCCAAGGCATTCTGATATGAATTTATGAAATGCGGAGGTGTAGGAGGTGAAGATGCAGTTTGATTTTCAATCCTAAATTGTCTCCAATAGATTCCATTTGCTCTGAAAGTATTTCAAAGCCTTAAAGAAACCTGTGGGGTAATGGACTTTGAAAACCCTAAATCCCATAATTTCCACAGGCCTCTTCATTTCAGGGCAGAGGCTGATCCCTGGATTTTCTCTGTGTCATACAAAAGGCCCAGCTGGTTTACATTTTTTTCATTGCTCCCATTGATTTGGATGCAGTGGTTCTTTCCTGACCTATTATAGTTCACTGGAGAATCACTTGCCCCCACCCTCATCTCTCAATGCCTCACCTGGATGATACAGAATCATCTCGAGTGTCTGTTGGTGGGGAGAAGGCTGCATTTCCCTCTAGAGCATTGACCTCTCACTCCTGCATCTCAGAGTGCAGGCTCTCACCCAGTCTAGATTGTTCTCTTAGTCCAGATGTTTAGGGGAGAGGGAACCCGGCTATATAACACTGGGGGTCCTATCTGTCCTCCTTAGCTTTCCTGCTAACAGACATGCCCCTCTGAGAGGCATGCGCCTGGTCCCCTGCTTGAGTCAAAGAGGAGAAGTGATAGGACTCCACCATTTTGAACTTGACTCCGGCCTAAATTTGCTTGAAGCAGACTATGTACCCACTTGATCACATTGTCTAGAAGGGAAGAGAGAGGCAGGGTGGGGGCAGGAGAGAGAACGACACATCTGGCCGGTCTTGTCACGTGATTCCATCCCCAGCCCTGAACCTCACCGTCCACATGTCAAGTCCCTGTTCTATCTCCCTGTAAGTTTGAGAAATTCTCTCATTTAGGTTCTCGGGTTCTTGGAAATCTTTGCACGGATTGACCTGCTAGAGCGCCTAGGACTCTAGCAGTACTTGCAAAGGACAGGAAAAGGCAGCCAACATCATCCATATTTCCAAATGTGACCCAGTGGACTTGATGAGAAAGAAATAGCCCAATGATTCATCCTTCTGAGTCCATTGTCTTGCGGCCAAGTCAGTCAGTTCCTAGAAACGCCCCAAGTGGGGCTCTTTCTCCCAGCCTAGCCCCGCCTCAAGTGATACAACCCACCCTAGAGATATTGTTGATCGGGATGCCGACAGGTCTCCCTGGGTATGATGAGGTGATGGGAATAATGAGAAACACACCCAGTCCCAGTCATGGCTTAAAATCTCCAGAATGTCTTGGCACTTTCAAAAAGGGAGAGAACTTATTCTCTGCCCTCCCCATTTGCAACCCAGTGGAGTTCTTATCCTGGAGCCTAGCTCCATGTCTTACAGTGGGAGCCGGATATGTCTTGGTTGGTTTACATTAGAGGATGTTCCTGTGGCCCCTTCCCTTCATAGGCCCCTTGGCCTGCAGTTCTTCAGATGCTTGCTCTTTGCAAGGCGCCTTAGAAAACATGGGGCCTATGACTTCACTTCTGGCCCAACAAATGTGAGACCACCAAAGACTATCTGTAGGACAGGCAGTGATTCACTGCTGTGGAATCTCTACAGCCACTGTGAGGTGGGGGCCAGAGGACATTGCCTGAAGATTAGAGGCACGGAAGGCTCTTGCCTTCATGATCCTTTCCCTCTTGATCTCATATTAGCGCCTTCCTTCCCATGCCAGATGGGAGGCCAGCGCCATTAACTCCATACCTCTCTGTGTTGGTGGATCAGACTCTCGTAGCATGTGATATTCTGAAAGGATTTGCTTTCAGGATCTGGAAATACTGGCCCTTTGGGAAGAGCAATAGTTTCTGCCTCTAGCCTCCCTGGGCAGCCAACGTCTCTGGGAAATTTTCATGCCAAGGAGCCTATCCACTTGGGCCATAGAGATCTTTTGTGAAACTGCAGGTATTAACACTAAATTCTACTAGCGGTTCCTTATCAGGTACCCAGGGCAGAGGGAACTCTGCTTTCATCCACTGATACATTCCTCCACTTTCAGAAATATTTTTTGATGGCTCACCATGGCCTGGGTACTTGTGAGCATCCAGAGGCCACTGCTAAAGGACCTGAGTAGTTGGTGGTGGTAGAACAGGAACTGAGCTTGTTCTTTGGTTTGGCGGGGGGGGGGGGGGGGGGGGGTGGTTTTTGTTTTTGGTTACAGAGGCTGCTATGTCAACGTACATCCAACAGCCATGAAAAGGACAAAGGATGTTTGATGTCTTAAGGGTTTCAGGGCTTGGGTTCTGAGCACAAGGGCCTGTTTCGGCTCTCTAGCCTTTAATTTCCAGTCCTGTGTTCTCTTCCAGTCTGTGTTTCCAATGGAAAGACCTACTCCCATGGCGAGTCCTGGCACCCAAACCTCCGGGCATTTGGCATTGTGGAGTGTGTGCTGTGCACTTGTAATGTCACCAAGCAAGAGTGTAAGAAAATCCACTGCCCCAATCGATACCCCTGCAAGTATCCTCAAAAAATAGATGGAAAGTGCTGCAAGGTGTGTCCAGGTAAAAAGGCAAAAGGTGCGTTGGTTGGAAGCCCTGCCTTTGGTTGACTGAGATCCCCACAGAGTCCTTCCCGTTGTTCTTTGAGCATCAAAACCTAATCGATCTGTCGCAGCGTTGTAATGATACCAGTTCTAACAATGAACTTCATTCTCCCCTCTCTTGAAGGGCTGATAAGATGGTTCCTTGGAAGAAACTTACTACTCAGAAATAGACCGGGGGTGTGCCCGTGTCTACCACACCTTTGGTCCCACGTAGCCCTAAGTGCCAGACTTCAGCCTGGCTTTTCTAAATTACAGAGAAATTGGATTATGAGGATTATACAGAAGAACAGTAGCACCCATCATTGATGTCACCGTTTAACTCATCAAACACAATCACATCCATGACCCTTTTGAGACAGGACAGGAGACAGGTGAGGTAGGGTGGAAGGATCATGGGTTCTGGGCCTGCGCGAAGTTGCCGTGTGACCTTGGAAATGTGACAAATCTGCCCTGGCCTTCATCAGCCTCATCTGTACAATGGAAAGCTTGGAACAATTAATCTCCAAGCTCCTGTCCAAAGCTACAATTTTATAATGATCTGATTGCTCTATTAAGGATAAAACTGAAGCGTATTGGGTGGCTAGTCCTGAGCCACACAAATCGATAAGAAAACCAAGGTTTGAAATTCAGGTCACTTACAGCCCATTGTCTTTTCTAGGCCAGTAGAAAATATTGAACTGATAAGAAAAAAACAAATAATTAAATAGTGGCTCTAACGCCTATGATGTAGATAAAAATATAGTCTGTAGTGTTGAGGTTGACAACATTGGGGACTGGTAATTCGTCTAATCCTGGCTCTACCACTGGTTTCCTGTGTGACCTAGAAAAAGTGACTGCACCTCTCTGAGCTTCAGTTTCCTTCTCTGCAAAACGAGAGGATTAGAGTGGATGATTTCTTAGGGCCTTTCCAGCTCCAACATTCTAGGAGTGAATGAGTGAGTCTGTTCCTTGCACATGAATTTATCTGTCATTTCTTATGCCTACGTGCAGTTTTGTAAACACAGATGAAAAGCCAAAATTTTTTCAAAAGTAGGCAGAGAGCTAAATCATGTATTCCTTCAGCTGAGGCAATTCCTCATGATTAGCAGGCAACCATGAACTTAGCCAACATATACTTTTTTGAGCATCCCCACTATATAATATTCCAGTTTTGATCTCAGCCCTTCAGACCAAATCCCATTTCATTGTATGCTTAGGCCTTTAGTGATGCAGGTGATTCAAATAAGAAGTGAGCACATCAACTGAACACAGAACAAGAATGGTTACATAAATGGCGGTATAGCCATACCGTGCCATATTATGCGGCCAGCAAAAATCATCGTAGACCAAGATTTAATGACATGGAAAGATGTTTGTGACGGATCAGTTAAGTACAAAGAGCACACTACAAAACAATATGATTCCACTTGTGTTAAAAAAGAAAGTGTTTATAATACACTTAGGCCAAAACAAAAGGCTCTGGAAGGGCATACGGCAGACTGTTAATGATGGCTATCTTTGGATGATTGAACCATAGATAGTTCTCATTTTCTTCTTTTGGTTTATCTGCATTTTTCAAGTTTTCGACAACATGTATTACTTTTATAATTAGAAGAAGAAGTTATTGTTTAAAGAACTTCCCTCCAGAATCCCAACTGGCAATATGTCAAAGAGTGTGATTGACCAAACCTGTCTCTCTAGAAGAGCGGCTTTGCCACCCTGCTCGGGGGTGTGGAGATAGATACAGAACTTATGGAGCAACATGGCAGGAGACAGTCTCTGTCCCATTCTGTGTACCTGTCTCTCAGCGAGGCAGACAGGGGTGTCTGCAAATTGAGTGACGCCTGATAGTCACGTCGCCTACTAAGAGTCACCATCCGCAGACACCAGGGCACCTGTTCCAGCTCCTCAGAAACCTCAGCACATCAGGGAACACGTCCTCACTCATGCATTTGATCCGGAAGTACGTGTTACGTGCCTGCTGTCTGCAAGACACTGTTATAGGCACTGAGAGAAATGGACAAGCCAGTTAACTAAGGCCACTTGCCAGCGTCATCCTTACACCCTAGCGGGAGAAGAAAGACAATGAACACAAACAACAAGGTGATTTTAGGTTGTGACGGGTACTGTGAAGAAAGACCAAGCAGGATCAGGGGACAGTGAAGAGGGGGAGGGTGGGCACTTTCAAAAGAGTGGCCAGGGGAGGCTTCTCTGAAGAAGCGATATTTGGGTAGTCCTGAGTGATAGAAGGAGCGAGAAAGGGGAAGGTCATGACATCCTCAGCCTCTTAGAGAACAATACACGACGGAGAAAAAGGGACAAAGAATGAGGAGGGAAGATTTGTGTTGAGAAGGGAAGAGAGAGAAATAGAATTCACTGGTGGTCCAGCCAAAAGTTTCATTCTAACAAATGATTGCAGGCTCCTCCAGTCACAAGCGAGGGCCAAAATAAAGGACGGGAGTTTTCTTTCTCTCTCTTGCCCTTGTTCCGGTAGAGGCTGGCCTTGCTTTGTGCACCAGTGGTCACCTACAGGGCTGTGTATGACTTCCACTGCCTGAAGGCTCCCCAGCTCCTCTCCCACCCTCACCACACCTCCCCAATATCTGGAATTCCCATAATTACACACTTCTTTTGGTTTACAGCAGAAAACGACCCTGTTGAGACTTAAAAGTTATCTGGGCAGGGATAATATGTCACCAGTCATCTCCACCTCCATAAGGAAATGCTTTCTCAATTTCTTAGTTCTGGAGAGCTCGGGATACAAGCATTCTCAAGGGAAGTGGAAATGGCCAGAAATAACTTGAAGCATAGTGGGCTTCCTTGGAAGAAAATGAAACAAGGTGAACCTGGAACGATCGGAAGAGCCGAAAGCACCTTGAGGTGGAGGGTGTGGAATGAGGAGGATGTCGCCCACTGGGTAGCTTGAAAGCCATACTTTGTTTACTCTTAATATTTTCAGACGCCAACCAGGGTTGAGTCACTGATGGATTTTGTTGTTTGTAGAGAGAGCCCTCCTGCTGAGTAAATTAAGCTCTTGGTGGGGGGGGGGTGCGAGACGACTCTTCAGGACGCTGGGAGAACTTTTAGCACATCACAGGTATATATAGCACTGTAAATACAGTTATAGCTGTAGCCAGTATTAAGTTGGTGCAAAAAAAATCTTTTAAGGTTTTATTTATTTGAGAGAGAGAGAGAGAGAGAGAGAGACAGCATGACCAGGGGGAGGAGCAGAGGGAGAGGAACAAGCAGACTCTGAGCTGATTGCAGGGCCCGACGTGGGACCCCATCCCATGATCATGACGTGAGCCAAAATCAGTGGGACGCTTAACCGACTGAGCCACCCAGGCACCCCTGGTGCAAAAAGTTTAACGGCATTGAAAAATGCCAGCACACATCCCTTAATTACTAACGTATCACCAAAAAAGCCTGGCCCACCAAGTAATTAAATAAGTACAGAAGACAAAAGGAGAAAGGAAGCTTGATTCCAAGGGGACCTGCAAACTGAGAAGTCCAACCTGGAATCGTCAAGAGAAGACTGGTTTTGTCCTTACACTGCCAAAATGGTGGTGGGGGTGGGAAGGCTAATCAGGTCAGCAGGAGATGTGCAATAGCAATTTGATTCCAACCTCTGGTCCACATGCATCCAATTGGCTAACAACGAGTCCCTAACTGGAGTCACAGATCCAATGCACCCGGCACTCAGTGGTTTCATCAGATAATCTTACAGATGACTTCTTGCACATACTCCCAAGTTTTGGGGTGCCCATGGCTTCTCTTTGTTGTTCCTGATTTGAGTGTACACTTTAAAGACACAGCTGAAGAGGGTGCTGATCACAAAGCCAGCAAGGAAACTTAACTCACGGATAACCATACGGGAGAAAAACTCTTTTTTTGTTGTTGTTGTTGTTTTTTTTTTGCTTTTTGTTTTTTGTGTTTTTTTGTGTGTGTGTTTTTGTTTTCATTTTTGTTTGTTTGTTTTTGGGGGGTTTTTTGGTTGGGGGCTGAGGAAAGAGGAGGGCGGAGTGGAATGGGAAGTGTGAGGGGGTTGGTATCTTTATGCCTGGAAGCTGAAATCCAACAGTTTAGTTTATACTTTAAATGATCCATAGTTGAGGGATTTGACCAGGTTTTTTTGTGTCTCCCAACCATTCATTTGGCATAGTGTACATATGACTAATCTGACATCTAGGTTTTGGCACTGGTGTTGATCTGGTATTATCGTTCCCCCTACAAACAAATCAAAGAGCATTCAGAAATGTCAAGCCAACTTGAATAGATCCTTTGGGCAAGTATATGCACATAAGTGAGTGTCATAAATGTTTTCTAAGTATACCTAAGTGATGTCAGGGAAGTTAACCAAGGCGTTCTGTCAGCCCATTTCCTGGGTCTCTGTTGGTAACACCAAGCTAAACAGACCATGATCCGGACCCGGCATGGAAAATCCTATATACCCTGAAGTGCCTCAGAGATTTGTACCCGGCCACATTCTTCTTCCTCATGGAGGTCCCCCTCCTCTGTGGCGGTGGGTGGATCCGGTTTGCTTGATGGGTCAGGGCTCTGCAGAGCTATGGATTCTGTCACCATGTAGACTTCAATGAAAGGTCATGTGTCCCTTTGTGATTTGGTAGCTGTTACAGGGCAGCCTAAACTGAGCCAGGGAAATATTGGGTGGGACTTCTATCTTCGTGAGAATGTCCTTGTTGACTGTCCATGTTGGATGAGTGTGAGGTGTTAGGAACAGCGAGATGCCTGAATGCCTAGAAGTTCGCTTCTGGTTTTAGAAAGCCATTGCAAACCTCTGCTTGCTTCCTGATTCCAGAAGAACTTCCCGGCCAAAACTTTGACAGCAAGGGCTACTTTTGTGGAGAAGAAACAATGCCCGTGTATGAGTCTGTGTTCATGGAGGATGGGGAGACCACCAGAAAAATAGCCCTGGAGACAGAGAGACCACCTCAGGTAGAGGTCCACGTTTGGACCATACGAAAGGGTGAGCAAGACAATATTAATTCCTTATTTTTTTTTGTAAGGGGTGGAGGAACATGGAAGGAGGGGAAGACTCACCTTAATGTTGCTTCAACCTATTCCTCTGTTTGGCTCGGTTCTCCTGATTGCTCAGAAACATGACTAACACATCTGTGATTATGACCTTTAACTTCAACCATGACCTGTCCAAAAAGCTAAGCATTGACCCTTGGGGTTTGTTGTCTTTCTCACACCAACAAAGGCTGGAGGAGTGCTTCTCCACTCTGGCTGCACATCAGAATCTTCTGGGAGAGGTTTCTGTAAATACCAAATGCCTGGGCCCTACCCTCAGGGATGTCGATGGATCAGCCAGAAATGGGGCCTTGGCATAAGTGTTTGTTTTGAAGGCTCTACAGGTGAGTCTAATGTGCAGCTAAGGTCATGACCAACCAGATTAGAGCCTACCATTCTTTCCAACACGAAGCTGAACCAACATGAAAATCCATGCATGTGGTGTGAAGCTACGTCTCTCAAATCATGCTTTGTACTCTGGGGTAAGACACATTGAAAACCTCATCCCTGCCCTCGGGAGGATTTAGAGTCTCACCAAAGGGACAATCCCAGTCATTATGCCCATCCAATTCCTTTTGTGATTACTCACACTGACTGCCACAGCAAGCTACATTGTGTTCCTTGTGGCCCATAGCTCTTCAAGCCATCCTGCAGATACAAGGCTAGCGTTGATCTAGTCTGGTCAACTCTTCTAGGAATCCAAGTAAAGAGGTAAGATTTCACTTGGGAAATAATGCACGTCCTTTTTCTCCTGTTGCCTGCCTAAGGCTCAAGAGTGCTCAGACTTTATTCTGCTTCGGCATCATACAAGGAGCTGGTTCACAGCACAGCTACCTGGGCCCGTCCAAGAAATGTGAATTCAGTAGGCCTTAGGGAGCACCTCCGTGTGTCCCAAACAGCCAGTGATTCTAATTCGGGTGGCACTTGGACTGTCCTTTGAGAAACAACTGCTCGAGTGTTAGTGGGGCTTCTTCCTCTCCCTTTTCCCAACTTTCTTCGCCTGAAAAAATGAGTTCCTCCCCACCCCTGAAAAAATATGCCAAAACACACATATTTCCCATCCGTGTTTATTTTTGCACTATACCTAGGAATGTTGGTTTTCCATCTCTTAACTCCCTAGCTCCTCTGGCACTGGTCACCTAGAACTAAGCCCTGTTCTGTTGGCTTCCCTAGCAGCGGACCCACTATTGTTTTGCTCCACACCTCTCACTCCCTAGAGGCATGTGGATGTTTTTCAGCTTGCTGGTGTAGCATCTCAGTGACCTCTTATTCAGTGCTGGGCAGCCAAGGACTGTGCTTGGTGAGCAGAGAAACACCCAGGCTTCAATTACATGGCCCTCTCTAGACCTCCCGAGGATTAAGTAGGCTGGTAACTTGTTGCTCCTTAACTGCAAGGACATTTTCCGTTTGGGTGTTATTCCAATAAACACTTTTCAGGCAAAGTGGAAAGGTGGGTACCCGCCCCCCCCCACTTTGACTTACCCCCTTTTCTGTAAGGGAAAGCTAAAGGAGCTGTGAACATTTCCCAAAGGAAAATGTGCTTTTCAGTGAGTTTGGGAACAGGGATGGCTTCTCCGTTTACACAAACAACCTGTCTACAGTCCCACGGCTGTCTCACTGCTTGGCCAGAAGGGCAGCCCAGTGGTTTGGCAGGGACATAATCTACCTGGACCTGGGGGCAAGAGCAGAAATTTCCAATACTGCCTTTGGTGGTAGACACGCCCACCAGCACCCATGCTCGATTCCATGTGGCTTTTCCCAGGAGGGGGTCCCATGGTCAGCAACACTATCTTCCATATCTCTATCCTCTGGAGAACCAAGGGGAGGCCAGTGAGCCAAGGAAACAGATGGAGTCAATTATAACCCTTGAGCCATCCAAGTTCCTGGTTAAGCACATTACACAGCCCAGCTCGATACTCCTAAGCCCCTGTAATGAGATGATATGCTCAACCCAAGCAGGAAAAGGGGGTGGTGGTTCCAGATAGAGAGGGCCTGACCACCTGCCCCACTTTTTCACTTGGCCCCAGGCATTCTCCAGCACTTCCATATTGAGAAGATCTCCAAAAGGATGTTTGAGGAACTCCATCACTTCAAGCTGGTGACCAGGACGACCCTGAGTAAGTGGTACCTGTCTTTTTTTCCGCCTCCCTGGAAAACGCCTCCAGGCTTCCATGTAGCACAGCCCCCAATAAGGTACCTTCGCATTCTCGGTGAATGTCAGCAGGGCTCAGTGTCGACGTCGGAGGATGTTCTGTCTCTTCTCCGGGGGGTACTTAGCAGTGGAGGGGGTGTCTGAACGTTAGCTGAAAAGCTTGGACCTGAAGAAAATCCAGATGTGGTCTGAGCATAAGCTACCTCGAGTCCAGGTTTCCTGACTCTCTTTAATGAACCCTGCTAACCCCAGAGTCTCCAGAGGGCCAGAGAAAGCTCACAAGATTCCGGGGCTGGTTGGTACCTTTGTGGAGATGTCCCGTCTGGAAGGATAAGTCCTCTGGTGGTGGGGATGAGAAAGAGAGAGAGAAAGTGAACGCATCCCAATTTAGCAAAGCTCTGTGCGACTCCTTGGAACTGCCCCCGAGTGGTCCTGTTTCTTTAAAAGCATCCAGGCACTCACTCAGGCGTACCTGCTGCTCTCCCTCTTTCTATGGAGGATGGAACCTAAGGACTAGATACTGCTAGGTATTGCGGGTGGGGGGTGAGGGTTGGGGAGCACTTCTGAAGGAATAAAAGGCCCAGAATTTCTATCCACAGGGAATGCCAATGGGCAAGACAGAACATGGAAAATGGTTTCTCTAAGAATCAATCTAGTTCTGAAGCGTTAAATACTTAAGTACTCGAAGGAAATCGGCAAGGAACAACGAGACGAGAGCCAGGCAGGCTTAGTCAAGGAGAGCTTCAGGGAGGAGGTGTGTTTTGAAAGAGAAGGGTGTGATGGGGCTGCAGGTCAGGAAATCCGTTCAGGGGGAGGGCGCAGCCTAAGAGAAGGCTCAGACAGGAGCGAACAAGAAATGTGGGGGTGGACGGCCCTGGAAGAAGCCAGGGAGAAGTTCACGGAAAAGGCAAGTAGCGTGGGTAGTTGCTGCAGACTCACAAAGGGCCTAGCGAGATGGAAATGGTGCTTCGGAAAGATGTCTCTTGGCCCTCAGGCGGATTTATTACATACCTACTTTGATGAAGCCGTGTTCCAAAGAGCCCAGTATGCCATGCTGAGAAGTTGGACTTGCTTTCCAGACCCGAGAACCCCAGGGGAGGGTTTTAAGCAAGTGCACAATGCGTGCGGATCTGGTTTTTATTTATTTTTTTATTTTTTTAGAAACTAAGATATATCTCTTAATTCTTTTATAAAAGTTAACAGAAATGCAGTACATCTGTTTTTTAGAATGGGAGTGCCCACTGTGTGGAGTGAAAAGTGAACTCTCAGTGATAAGTAGCTGGTGGTACTCTGAATCAGGAAGCTCTTATACCATAAAACAACAGCAACAACAGCAACAAAAAACAACTCTTATACTATATTAGGTTGGTCACACAGGGAAGGAGAGGTCACCATGAGGGACACCTCTGAGGTTAAATCATCAGGATCGCTACAAAGAGAGAAGTGAGTTTGGAATGACTCCAGCAGTAACAACTTTATAGACTTGGTGAATAGTGTTAATTTGCTAATGGGAAACTCTGGAGAATAAGCAGGTAGTGAGGGGAAAAACCCGTTTCACTTGGAACATGTTGAGATGAAGATACTTAAAGGTCATCCAAGAAGAGTTTCTCCTATGGGCAGCAGGAAATAGGGTTGATGAAGTCACTTGTTGATTCTGAAGGAGACTGACGGACGATAAACTGAACATGAGGGACGAGAGAATTCAAACGAGGGGTTGGGGGTCCTTACATGTGAGTAAGGAACAAAGGGGGCAGAGTCTAGGATCCGGTACCAATGATGTGACTTTTGAAATTACCAATTAATTTCAAAGAACACATTTTTGTTTCTACCGTGAGGAAGGCACTGCGCCGGGCACTGGGGGGCTTGAAAGATGGTTGAAACAAGCTCTCTGTTTCATAACAGGATTTGGGGTATATAATGGAAGTAGACAGTGTGTGCCTCCAGCTGTGTGCAGCTGAAGGAAGTGGGGACTAAGATGATCCTGCAGGGGCACCTGGGGACAAAGAAAAACAAGCCTGACCCTTTCTATCATGTGGCCATCAGATCCCGGCACCCAGCAGGGCTTCGGTAGAAGCCGATTCCTTGCCCGACCCTTCTCTCCTTTCCCATTGAGTTGGAGAGAACAGAGAAAAGTGAACGATCCAAGGGAGACAGGAAGTGGAGACATCGAGTCCGTAAGGAAAGAGGGTCATGATCTTCTATGGCCAGGGAAAGAAAAGAGGTTGAAAATAGGTTCTGGATGAAGAGGAGCTCACTGACTTTGGACTAGGAGTTCCCCAGGTTGCAACACCACGAGAGCAGGAATGGAAAGACCAAAGAGGATACCCGGGGTGCGCAGTTTGTTACAAAGATTATTTGCCATGGCAAGGTGATAGCAGGAGAAGGAAGATCTTGCCACTTGAGGATCAGGAAACTCCGAGAAGGTATGGGTCCAGAAGAAGGATGATCTAGAGTGGTTACCAGTCAGTGCTCAGCACAGAGTGTGAACTCAAAAATGTTTGCTCAACTAGCGTGACGGAATGGGGAAGAGGCAAGTTGGTAAGGACAGGCTGGAAGTATGGGCACGTCCCTGGAGGGAGAGGAAAAAACAGGGAATGGGAGGGATAGCACAGGAGGGGATTGAGGGATGCTAAAGGGGGTGTAAAGAGCATGTGAGCATAGGAGAAAACAGAGGTGGGCCGTCGTTAGCAAAGGGTGGCATGGATAGAGAAAAGAGCAGTAAATAATCAAGTCCCCTAAACTGGTATCTGGCCCCCCAAAAGTAAGCAAAGCCTCAGTAACACACAGGTACTGCTTTATTTGACCTGGTGCCAAGTGAGCCACCTAAACAGCTCAGAACCTGATAGCGGGGCATTTCACAAATGGTACATATACTGCAAAAATTCCAAGAATAATACTTAGGTTTGACTCTTGAGGCCGTTACGTATTATTCTTGGGATTCTTACAAATCCTGCGTATTGAAATCAACACTCCATGGCCCGTTTTCCATATCTGTCCCCAGAAATGTGTTTTGCGGGGCTGTTCTGAAACCACCTGAAGTTTGTATTCCGACCACCCCCCCCCAACTCCCCCCCCCCCCGCCCCCGGTGAGCGAGTGGGTAAGGATCGGGTAGATTGGTTACACTCCTAATTGGCTCTGTCCTCTTATATGTCTGGGCTACTCTGTTTGCTTTGTAGGCCAGTGGAAGATATTCACCGAAGGAGAAGCTCAGATCAGCCAGATGTGTTCAAGTCGTGTGTGCAGAACAGAGCTTGAAGATTTGGTCAAGGTTTTGTACCTGGAGAGGTCTGAAAAGGGCCACTGTTAGAGAAGACAGACAGTATTGGAGAGGGTAAAGCAAGAAAACTCAAGCTGCAGCTGGACTGCGGGCTGATTTTGCTTAAGTCAACAGTACCCTAAAACCCCAAACTCAAATGCAGTTCATTATTCACGCCATGCACCGCATAACTTGCTCCTTTATGTGGAGTGGTGTGTCAGTCCTTAAACACCTCCTGCAAAGGGACTAGAAGAGTCTTGAATTATTTGTGGGAGGAGGAGGGCTAGAACACCACAACACTGCTCTAGTTTCTGGGAGAATCACATTTCTTCACAGGTTAAAGAGTAAACAAAACCCTAGGGTTTCTATCTAGAAAGTTACTCCAATGAAAGGAAACAGATGAGAATTTGCTTAGTAGGAGTTGTGTAGTACGGAGAAAATATGTGTATGAAATTATACTCTTTGAATTTTAGGATGTCTTGTGTTTTTAAGAAAATATTAACTCCCCATCCTCATCCACACACACACACACACGCCTGTGTGCAAGCATGCACGTGTACGTGCGCGCGCGCACGCACACACACACACACACACACACACACACTAAACTGCCGCCTTCCTTCTGAGGCAAAGCCAGCATAGACTCTCCCCTCCTTTCCCTCGCCTGGCTCCCAAGTAGCTCTGAAGTTGTGGGTACCCAGGAGGATAAAGAAGGAATTGTGAGCAGAAGGTCAGTGGTGTGGTTGCTGAAGTCACCAACTATGGTGGCAGGGTGAAGAATAAGAACACCATTTCATGGCCACATTCACTTTGAAGCCATAAATAACTTTTCCCTAGTGATGCCACTTCTCTTTTCTCCCTGAGCCTGTGGGGCCCCCGTAAGGAAGTTAGAACTGAGTAAAATCTTCAGAAACTGAATCCACTGAAGACAAAATAATTGTCGAAGAAAATGGTGGATGGAAGTCAACAAGGAAACCTTATGTGTTTTCAAGTCAATAAGAGTCACCAACAAATAGCTCAATACTCACTGATTTTCTTGATAGCCAGAGTTCTGTAGTCCAAAAATTTAGGTTAAATGATTACATTCTAGAAGCTTCTTAAAAGGGCAGTTTTCCTTCTCCTCCAATTACAGGAGTTCATTTTGACTTTGCAAAGGGGCTCAGTCCCCACAAGCTTCTGAAGGTTGGCTGTTCAGTTGGGAGAATTGTTGCTCATATGGGGAAGTGGACGTTCTGATAAGGATCTTTGTTCTAAACTTTCCTACCGTTCTCATCTCATCCACCAAGCGGGGATTTACTGTCTATTCACAGCTCGATACCAGAGCAGAACTTACCGTTCTGAGGCCTGGCTTTAGACATCATCTTTGTGGCAAAACTATAAATTCTCCACAAGGATCTCAAGCCTGCCTTCTAGAGTCATCCCTTCTGAGGGGCTTGAATGAACTCTAATGAGTACTCAGAAGTATCAAGGACGCAGACATCCTGTATTTCCCACTCCATGACCATAGGAGAGAGGAACATTATTTTCCTTACAAGTCAATGACACCAATAGGGAAAAATGTAAAAATCTTTATGGCGACCTGGCATAATGGAGTCTGTTCTCCTAAAAGAGATATAGGGGCGCCTCCTGGCCAGGCCTTCACCGGACAAGCCTCGTACCAATGCTTCATACATACTCTCCACAGGAAAGGGAGGGAGGACATCCAGGGCCGGGAGGCCAGAGAGCATTATTGGGGACGAGGCTGCTAAGTATCTGCGGCCTCCCTCCCAGAGGTGGCAGCATTTCCATAGTGTGGAAACAAGTAACTGGATCCTCAAGCCAAGTGGTGATTTCCCCTTCTGGATGACTCACCCCAAAGCCTTCCCACCCAGGTGTTCTCTGAACGCGCAACCATAAGGGAACACCCAGAGAGCTTCCCTAGATAGACGTCTGCCCCCAGGTGCTGGGACACACCTTTCCAAAGTGCTGTGTGAAGCCGGGGCTGGGGAGCTGTGCTAGGCCAACGGAGAAACCTTCCAGTGTTCTGTGTGGTATAGGCAGTGGGGCATGGGGAGAAGAGGCAGAGTCCCCTGTAGTTAGGAGGGGAATGGATGTGGTTCTTCTTGTGTATTTATTTGTATCATAAACACCCGGACCAACAAAGACCATAAGCACCATTTAGCAGTTATAGCCATGTTCTAGTTAACTCGTGTAAACAAGTAAGAGTAAACTTAAAGTAACAGTATTAGCCTTTTGTTCTTCTTACAGGACATGTACCTAAATAGGGTACTTATTTATGTAGTCACTGTATTTCTGGATTTTTAAGTTAATAAAACAGTTAATTTTGAAAAATCATCTGCAGGAATGCTGCGGGAGTGATTGAGTCTCTGGTCGGTGCTGACCTTGGACCAAGTAGCGGGCGATGGGTGGGCTTGGCTGTTTCACACTCAGCTCGATGCCCCCTTGCTCCCACTGTGGCAACTTCACTGAGAGTGGGGACTTTGCGGTCAGACTGCCTGTGTTTTTAATCTCAGCTCTGTACTTCCCAGCCGCGTCAGTCTCCCCATCTACAAAACGGGGATGAATATGGCGCTGTTGCCTTTTGCCTGCAATCCCACGGTGAGGCTTAATCTAGCCAGCGCACGTCAAGGGATTAGCAGACGTTCATTTATGACCATGGAAGTTCTCGAAGGGCGTGGCCAAGACACTGAAGAGACTGAGGACAGAAGGCCACTGACTTGGGTTTCAGGAGGGCCTCAATTTCAGACTGCTGCACAGGGAACAAGGGAAGAGTTTTGTCATATATGTTAATCCAAACCAAGTTGCCTCAAACCCCTAAGAGCAATTAGATGTGTGCTACCACGGAAGCCCAGAGAGCCTAAGTGTCAGATATAATAAGGGCACAAAAGTGTGCACTGGGCTGAGTGACACAGAAGTCATTGGTGGTGACGTGTTGGGGGAGTGATGGGAGCAGAAGCCAGAAGTGAGTGGGGAGGTGAGGAATTGGAGACAAAAATTAGAGCCACTCCTTGGAGAAGCTTCATTACAGAAAGTAGAGAGATTACATGAAGGAAGTAGCTGGGAAAAGATACGGGGTCAAAGGAAAGTTTTGGGGTTTCTTTGGGTTTTTAAAGATTTGTGTATTTATTTCAGAGAGAGAGTGACAGAGTGTGCAAGCAGGAGGAGGGGCAGAGGGAGAAGGTAATTAGACTCCCCGCCGAGCATGGAGCCCGATCCGGGGCTAGATCCCACAACACTGAGATCAGGACCTGAGCCCAAACCAAAGGTCAGACGCTTAACCGACTGAGCCACCCAGGCGCCCTGGCAAAGTTTTTATTTCAAATATGGTAGATACTTGGCCATGTCTGAGTACTGAAGGGAGAGACCCTATGGAAAGGAAAAGATTGAGGGTAATGGGGAAAGAAGTGTTATCTTGGTGTGGGAGGTGCGTGAGAAGCCGTTTCCCCATGCTGAGCCTTGAAACCCACAATCCTTGACCTACAACCTGGCCCGAATTTTGGCCTCTGGTCGCCTACCCCTGACTGTGCATTTCGCTGTACCTAGTTCCCCTCATCTCTGTTAGCTTGCCCCCACCCCGCCCTTACAAAACCCAGCAAACCTTCCTCTGCAACGGTGGGCTCTAACTCAAGCCAGACACTCTGGCTCCCTCCGGTACTCTTCCTTTGCCCTGATCACCCGCATCCTGGCAATATGGTCTCCTAGGAGTGGCCCATGTTTATTGGTGTTTGCCCTTCTCTCCTCCTGCAGGATTTTTCCTCTCTGTAGTCTCCACACCAGGGTGATCCCGAGGAAGTCCCAGAGGTCATTTCATGTGGGCGCCACCCACTGCTTCCCTCACCACATGTCCTCTGACACTCCTCACCACTACCCGCTGGGATATGGCTGGTGGGGGCTCCTTCTGCAGGCCTGGAGGCGCCAGCATGGTGGTGGTGGTGCTCCGGAATCCCCAGCGGCACCTTATCCTGTGCACAAGTGGAGAGAATGCTCCCCTCCCTCCCCACCTGTGATGTTATATGTTGCCACCTTCCGTGAAACCAGTTTAACACATAGGCAGGGGTCTTCTTGTGCCTCAGAGTCTCTTGGACTTTTGCACCGAAACGAATCCTTCAGGTTCCATCTCCAGCCCTTTCGTTGCCAGGACGCAGAGGCTGTGCTGAGTATAAGCCTCTAAGACAGACATGAGACTGTCCTCCTAATCCCTCTTCCTTATGGTTCCTGTGTACGGCCTCTGTTCCCCACTGAATCCCTCATGCAGACTGACTTCAGAGGGCCCACCCCACCGGTCAGCCAGACAAGCTCAGACACCTCTGAAACCTCTCCATGAGAGACAGGAGTCCTTAAATGCAGAGCTCCAGCGACAGCACACAGTCTCGCAAATAGTTCATACACATTTACAACATTGTGCCTTTCTATATACTCTTCCCACCACTAGAATGTTCTTCCCTCTCCTTTGCCCAGCAGACTCCTACTCATCCTTCAAGACCAGTCGAAATGTCATCTCCTCTGCGGAGCCTTACCGGCTCCCTTCCTAGTTTGCTGCCATTTATCCTTTCTCCCTATGTACTGTATCCTCCCGCCATGCCAACTCCATTCTTCTGGAACTTAGTACCTAGTATGAAGTCCTTAGTACTAAGAAGTACTAACAAGAACTAGTACTTAGAAGTCCTTAGTACTTCAGTTCCTTTGCGCCTAGCTCCCTCTGCCTGGAATATTCATCCCCTGATGTGTCCATTTAATGAACACCTACTCATCTTTTAAAAACTCGCATTGCTCATCTCAGACCTGGTCCACCTCTTTCAGGCACAGTTAGTTGTGCCCTCCCCCATGCTCTTACGAAATAACAACCAAAGCACTTAGCTCATGACGGTCTCTGGAGTACGATCTGTTGACATGCATGTTTTCTTAGTTAATCCTCAACCACCGCCCTGTGCGGTAGGTCCTATTATTAGCCCTATTTTAGAGATGAGGACATTAAGAGCACTCACCTTTTCCATGCCACTACAGTGGACCCTTTAATAACTCGGGGATTACAGGTGCCAGCCCCCCCCGCCACAGTCAAAAATTTGCATATAACTTTCGACTCCCCCAAAACTTGACTACTAAGAGCTTCCTGTTGACCAGAAGCCTTACCGATAACATCAAGAGTTGATTAACACATAGTATGGATGTTATATGTAAGATATACTGGATTCTTACAAGAAAGTAAGCTAGAGAAAAGGAAATGGTATTAAGAAAGGCATAAGGAAGAGAAAATACATTTGCAGTACCGTACGATGCAAAATTTGCATGTTGAAGTGGACCTGCACAGTTCAAACCCATGTTGTTCAGGAGTCAACTGCGTGCATAAAAATGACATATTTGCTCAGCCCCAGTCTCCCTGATTAGACTGGAGAGCTCTGAGAGGGCAGAGACCCGGTGCCCAGCACCTTTAGGCATTCAATAAATATTTGCCAAGTGCATGGTCAATCCAGTGAGATTCTTTCTCCGGTTGAGAAAGAAAGCAGGCCAGAGATTACTTAAATATCCAAATATCCAATCCTTCAGAACATCTCTGTCACCCCGTCTAAGAAAACCAAATAAAATCTTGGTTAACAAATACAAATGAAAAAGTGCTTGTTTGCCGTGCAAAATGATTTGCCATAAGGCTTCTTTTAAAATAGCTCACAGATAACAGATTTACACATAGATTTTTTCTTTTCTTTTTTGTGCTTAGAGCAAGATGTGCACATTTGTGGCATAGGTCTCACAGCTGTGAAGGATTCTTGCTAAGGCTTCAATATTGTGCATGACAAGTAGTATCTATATTTCTACATAGACTCTCTATATTGCAGTATAATATTTGGAATAGCCGTAGTGCATGTTACAATACTTATATCTCTATCCGTGTGTGTGTGTGTGTGTGTGTGTGTGTGTGTGTGTGTGTGTGTGTGAATAATTAGATTCCAACATGGTGTGTATGGAGCTTTTGCAAAATGGACCATACAAGAAACCCAAGGCCTGGTTTCAAGTTACCATACACAAGAGTTCTGCGCTGCCTCCCAAGTTTAAGCAGTCCCCAATCTGGGAGTGAAGTGTTGGCCCACAAATTAGAATCCAGCATTTTCTTATAGAAACATCATTTTATTTGACGCTTGGATTCCCGGGCCAGTCCACACAAGCCTCTTGAACCCTGAACATAACCAAGTTATATATATATATAGTACTAATTAGTACCTGCTTAAGCTCAGTCCTGGGGGCAAGGGTGGGTGGTGAGGAGTGAGCAGGGAGTTTCACCTTTCTGGGTGGGGCGGCGGAGAGGTGGGTGAGGAGCCGGCTGGAGGCAAAATGTCAAAGACAGAGTTTGTCCTGACAGCCTGTTTCATCACGCGCTCTCTCTCCAGTCTGGCGCTGTCATCTCGCCCTTCGCATCCGGCTATCCCAGACCCAGGCCTGCCTGGCCCCACGGAGGGGACCGCGGGCTCCACCATTAAGGACCTCCCTCGGACAACAATTAGAACCTGAATCCCTTCGGGGCGGTTGTCTGGGCATTAGAGAGGAAGCACATTGAGTCAAGTGAGTGAGAGATGCTTAACTCGCAGATACTTTCTCACTTTTAAAGACTTTATTACTCTTCATTACCCCCAAAATGAATTCCCCAATTAAAAAATTATAGGCAGAGGGCTGGAGTGAGTGAAAACCTTCTGACAATGGAGACAGTAGGAGGGAGGGGTGTGTGTGTGTGTGTGTGTGTGTGTGTGTGTGTGTGTGTGTGTTGGGGGTGAGGGGTGAGGTTTGCTCTCTGGTGGAGGGATGGGGGGGAAGTAGAGAGCATCAAGTAAGCAAGCCATACTCACGTTTCTGCCTGAGTCTCTGCAGTCCCCACCCACCGCCACCTCTTGGAAACAGCACTATGCCATTCCTCCTGCTTTCCAGCTTTCTCCTTTCACTTTATTATTATTATTATTATTATTATTATTATTATTATTATTATTATTATTTTCAGGGGTAAGAATCAGTGACTCATCAGTTGCATATAACCACCTAGTGCTCATTCCATCAAGTGCCCTCCTTCATGCCTGTCACCCAGTTACCCGCTCCCCCACCTGCCCCCTCCAGCGACCCTCAGTTTGTTTCCTAGAGTTAAGAGTCTCTTATGGTTTGCCTACCTCTCTGTTTTCATCTCCTTTTACTTCTCAACCTGCTACATGTCTAAAATGCCCAGGTTTGAGTTTGTTTATGGTGGGAAGTAGCAGCTTCCATGGGGGGGTGGTGCTCTAAAAGCATTGTTGACATGCGGGCTGTGCATTAGCCCTCACAGGGCTGTGGCCATATGCTAGCCCAAAGAGGGGGCACTTAGAAGTGAATTCTGAAATTCAGCAATGTATCCGAGGAGAGAGATTGCTTCATCAGAAGGGAGTCTGGGTAAAAGAAAACACTGCAGAAGGGCTCAAGTCAGTTTTCAGTCTTGCAGTCAAGATGTTCACCTCTGTTCAAAGAATCACCAGAGTTAATAATAGAATCACATAGGAAGTTTGGAGTCAAACATAGCGAGGAGTCCGCTCCTGTCGGGGAAACAAGAGAAGACAGGGAATTAACATATGCAAACAATTCACACTTCCTTCCCTTTCTCCCTGTTTCCTACATCTCTTAAAAAAAAAAAAAAAAAGATGTATTTATTTATTTTAGAGAGAGGGGGTGGGCAGAGGAAGAGAATCTCTCAGGCAGACTTCCCACTAAGCACGGAGCCCGACACGGGCCTCGATCTCACAACCCATGAGATCATGACCTGAGCCGAAATCAAGAGTCGGACTCTTAACTGACTGAGCCACCCAGGTGCCCCTCTACATCTCTTAATCCCTGATTCCCTACCTGTAAAATGGGATAAGAATAGTCCCCGCTTCAAAGGGTTGCTGTGGGACTTCAATGAGATAATGTACTGTGTTCGTGAGAGTGACAGGCACGTAGCAAGTGCACAGTAAATTCCATTTTTTCAAAAAATTCAGTGAGCCATTTATCCCTGAACTCCAGTCGTTCAAAGAAAAGGGAAAGCAGCCAAAGCTTGGCTTATTTCAGGCAGAAAGTAGAACCTGAGCCTGGTTTTGAAGGAAGGACCAACATGGGGTACCTAAAAAGAAGAAGCCTTCTAGGGGTTCTGGTATAGAAAAGGAGAGGGCGTGTCCCCACAGGACTTCTGCCAGGCTTTAGTAAGAGCAAGAATCTGATTTTAGTGCCAAGGAGAGGAGGAAGAAATCTACCCACTGGAATATGGGAGTCGAGGCCACTGCTGTTCGTTTTAAAATGTCACCACATGACTACAAGGTAGGAAAACCTGACTGACCCCCCCCCTTTTTTTTGTTCTGAAGAAATGACCTGGGGGTGGTGGTTGACCATAATTCCAATAAAAGCCCACGGTGTGACATGTGACATGGCTCTTTCCAATGTTCATTTACTCACAGGCTGTAGTCATAGAAACACTTCTGTGTCTTCACTCAGGTCTGGCACCCCCAGGGAGGGCCACGTACTAGACTTGGTTCTGGGGTTCCGGCGGTGGACAAGATAGAGCTGATATTTGCTTGCAAAGAGCTCACTGTCTACCAGGGAATAATCCTAAGGGTGGTAAGAAAGGGCAAGACCAAGGGGGCGATGAGAGTGTAGGTCATAAAGACTTGTCCTTATCATGGAAGGACAAGGAAGATTTCCCCGAGGAAATGACATTGAAGGGGAGGCTTGAAGGAGGCTGAGAGTTGGGGTTCCACACCATATTTTGTTTGCAAACAGGGCGTCCCTGCTTCGAAAGAGTTCAAACAAGCATTGGACTGAAACACAGATTCTGCACGTGACTCCCATTACCACGCAGGTGCTCCTGGCGGGGAGAGCTGGGTACCCCCTGTACGTCCTCCCCTATAAAGAAATCCCACCCATGGAAGTAGAGAGCAGAGTCCTAAGGGGATGGAACACAAGACGGAAATTTCGATGGAGGAAAGCGGTATGAATCTGAAGTCTTGCCTGAAAGCTCAGCCTGAGGTGTGACCCTCCGGAGGGGATGAGGGACCCCCAGAGGTGCTGCTGCTGTGGACGCAGTGGGGTACCCAGGGGATTGGCGTTTGAGCACTGCCGCTGTTCAGAATTACTGGAACACGGTGATAATAAAGGTCTGACTAATTTTTAGTCAGTTCTACGGTTTTACGTGCCCTAGGAACACCGTACCTGCTCCCCTGACTGCAGCCTGGGAACTGCTCTGGCCCTCCACCTGAGTCCCCTCCTCCTTCCAGCCGCCTGTGCCATTAGGTGGCCCTCAGAAAGAGGTTGGAGAGAGGCAGACAACGAAGTTGTTAGCCCAGGTCTCGAGAGCCTTTCCCCCTGCAATTCTAAGAAAAATCCCTCTAAGAAAATTAGCGCTCTCTTGGGATATGGCCTCTTCTCAAGCAACCGAAGTCGTTGTGCCCTGACCTTATTAGTGCCAAGGAAAGTAGCCACTTAGGGCCCTGAGGTCATGTCAGGTAGAGAGAAGAATTGAGGCAATAGGCTGGTTTTCAGACAACCCAAAATCCCCTTCTGCAGGGACTGGCCAATTGTTTCCTCAAATGTCTCTTTTGCTTTGGCTAGTGGAGACCCAGTCTGAGTGTGATTACTCTCCTGGATCTGAAACAAAGACACAATCACATGGGGTGGGATTGGAAAGGACCAGATATTAACCCCAAGCCACAGGCAGGGGGATGCCTGGAGCAACAACAGGCTCAAGAAGGCTCTGATGCAATGCAATGGGGAAGGGGGAGGGCGTTTGGTTGAAAGGAAAAGGTCAGTGTGTATTTGAAGTCAGAACTGTGGCTGATGGGACGCCCTAAAGTTTTGGAAACTGAGGACAAGCTCCAAGAATATTGAGACATCCTGGCAACTTTGGAGAGGGAACCCCTCCAGAAAAACACAAGACAATTCAAGCTGATTGAATGGCTTTGGATAGAAAGTGGGACTCCGGGTTGGATGGGATGGGGAAGGTTTGCAAGCAAGTATCGGGGGAGGAGTTTCTGGGAAGGAACAAAGGGAAGGGAGAAGCTCCAAAGAAAGGGAACTCTAAAAGTCATCTGCTAACTTTGGGGGTAGATATCACTGTCTCCTTGCCCTCCCAACAGACGAAGAAGCGGGTAGATATGGTCTGGATCGCACATTTGGCAGCCCCCTCCTTCATTTTAGACCCCACCCCTAGTGCTCAGCACCCTTCTTTTTTCCCCCTCGAGTGTCTTCCAACACGCAAGAACATTTAGGGTTTGGCTCTTTGGAGTGGTACCAGCCAAACATTAATCCATCAGACTCTGACTACTGTCATCAATACAAAAAGCATTGATTTCCCCAAGCACGCGGGGCACTCCAAATGCTGAACTTCTTAGCCCCCTAGACCTGCTTGGGGCCATTTCTGATTCCCACTCTGCTTTTAGGATGAAATTGTTTCATGGGCTACCCAGAAGCAATCCAGTGAATTACGACCATTGTGTTAATGACTGCTGATCGGTTGACTCCCTACCGAGTGAAAATTTGATACCCTAGGAAGAGTATTTAACTCAGTGGTTCCCTCCACTTTTTTGAGTCCACATGACTTCTTTGGTCCATCAAAACTTCCTCCGATTATCCCATGAGAGTAGCTGTACATTTTTTATCTGCTGATTAAGAAAATATATAATGAAAAAAAAGTTACTAGGAATTTAGCCACACGGTTAGAAAGGCTTTGTGCTTTATCCATCCTATCAGCCGTGTGTGTGTTTTAGAAGTAGTAGTGAAGATATGTGTAAGACAGAGTGCCTCATTCATAATAAGTTGCTGGTTAACCTGGTTGTGACCTCAGATGAGGAACCGCCGTTTTATCCAGAAGAAATGACTGAAACAGAAACTTTAATCTCTT
This sequence comes from Zalophus californianus, assembly GCF_009762305.2. Taxonomy (NCBI): domain Eukaryota; kingdom Metazoa; phylum Chordata; class Mammalia; order Carnivora; family Otariidae; genus Zalophus; species Zalophus californianus. Next base: position 37,910,304 of record NC_045612.1, read on the forward strand.
TGCAAGTTCCATACTGAAGATACTTTTGTGCCCGCAGGGTAGGGAGGAGCCTCTCCCGCGTACCTCCCACATGTATTTTCTGTAGGAGGTCTGGGCAGGGCTAGTTAATAGCTGACAAAAGAAAAATGAAAAAATGCTCATGTTTCAGGGAGCCACCCTAAATGCTCCTTTGAATGACTTCCACAAAGACCAAGGCTGGAGGAACCTGGTGGAACATTTAGGGTTTGACTTGTTGCAGCAGAGATGGCCAAACAATAGGCCATTAATCAAAATTTGACCAATGTCACAAATACAAAAGAATCAATTTCCCCAACCAGGGCTAACAGAGAAGAGCTGCACAACTCTGAATATCCTAAAAACCACTTAATCATACACTTTAAAAGATGAATTTTATGGTATGTAAATTACATCTCAATAAAGGTGTTATTAAAAAAAAAAACTCGGGGCGCCTGGGTGGCTCAGTCATTAAGCGTCTGTTTCGGCTCAGGTTGTGATCCCGGGGTCCTGGGATCGAGCCCCGTGTCGGGCTCCCTGCTCCGCGGGAAGCCTGCTTCTCCCTCTCCCACTCCCCCTGCTTGTGTTCCCTCTCTCGCTGTGTCTCTCTCTGTCAAATAAATAAATAAAATCTTTAAAAAAAATTTTTTTAAATTAAAAAAAAATTTTTAAAAATTAAAAAAAAACTCAACCCCAAGTGTCATCAGGAGTATTGAGGTCAACACGGTTGCCATATTAAGCTCTCCATAACTGAGCCCCCGATACCTCTAATATCCAGGGACTGTAAATTTAGCCTGTCCTCAGCTCCACAGAAGGCTGATTCCTACTGATATCATCTATTCAATTTCGTATATTCCCAGGAGATGATTAAAAACATCAGGTAGTAGGGGGTGCCTGGGTGGCTGAGTGGGTTAAGCGTCCGACTCTTGGTTTTGGCTCAGGTCATGACCTCAGGGTCGTGAGATCGAGCCCTGCATCAGGCTCTGCCCTCAGCCCAGCATCTGCTTGTCTCTCTCCCTCCCACTCTGACCCTCCCCTTGCTCTCACTCTTGAAGAAAGAAAAAGAAAGAAAGAAAGAAAGAAAGAAAGAAAGAAAGAAAGAAAGAAAGAAAGAAAGAAAGAAAGAAAGAAAGAAAGAGAAAGAAAGAAAGAAAGAAAGAAAAGAAAGAAAGAAAGAAAAAAAGAAAGAAAGAAAGAAAGAAAGAAAGAAAGAAAGAAAGAAAGAAAGAAAGAAAGAAAGAAAGAAAGAAAGAAAGAAAGTTAAAAACATCAGGTAGTGGAATGGAATGCAGTGGTTAAAACACCAGCACTGAAATCAGACAACCTGGGTCCCTGACCTTGCTGTATAACTTTGGGTAAGTCATTTCATCTCTCTGAGCTTCACCTTCCTCACCTTACTGTTTTATCTTATGCCTTGTTCCTGTCCCCTAGCATTGCTTTGAGAAATAAATGAGTTAATGAACACAAAATGTTTAGCATAATAGCTAGCTAATGCAAACTGACCTAAGTCACTTGGTAATGTACATCTATGATTTGGTATATAGTGATGGCTGGCAAAGAAATCTGAGGTGGTGAGCTCTAGCTACTCCTCTGTGTTCTCACTACAAGATTACAATAAAGACAGTCTCCGCCGAGAGTCGCCGCGGTTTCCTGCTTCAACAGTGCTTGGACGGAACCCGGCGCTCGTCCCCTACCCGGGCCGGCCGTTCGGAGCCAGGCCTCCGCCATCTCTTCGCCGCGCCTTTGGACCGCTCCAAGGCCCCCGCCGCTGCTTGCTGCCGCCTTTTCTCAGCCGCCGCCATGACGACCGCGTCCCCCTCGCAGGTGCCCCAGAACTACCACCAGGACTTGGAGGCCGCCATCAGCTGCCAGATCAACCTGGAGCTCTACGCCTCCTACGTCTACCTGTCCATGTCTTACTACTTTGACCGCGATGATGTGACTTTGAAGATCTTCGCCAAATATTTTCTTCACCAATCTCATGAGGAGAGGGAACATGCTGAGAAACTGATGAAGCTGCAGAACCAACGAGGTGGCCGAATCTTCCTTCAGGATATCAAGAAACCAGACCGTGATGATTGGGAGAATGGGCCGAATGCAATGGAGTGTGCATTACATTTGGGGAAAAGAGCGTGAATCAGTCACTACTGGAACTGCACAAACTGGCCACTGATAAAAGTGACCCCCATTTGTGTGACTTCACTGAGACTCATTACCTGAATGAGCAGGTGAAATCCATCAAAGAATTGGGTGACCACGTAACCAACCTGCGCAAGATGGGGGCTCCCGAATCTGGCATGGCAGAGTAACTCTTTGACAAGCACACCTTGGAAAACAGTGATAGTGAAGGCTAAGCCTTAGGCTGTCTTCCCATAGCCACAAGGGTGACTTCCCTGGTCATCAAGGCAGTGCATGCATGTTGGGGTTACCTTTACCTTTTCTATAAGTTGTACCAAAACATCTACTTAACTTTTCATTCGTACCATTCTTCAAATAAAGTAATTTGGTACCAAAAAAAAAAAAAAAAAAAAGATTACAATAAAAACAAAGGCTTATATAAAATTCTGCCTTGGGGCACCTGGGTGGTTCAGTCGTTAAGCGTCTGCCTTCAGCTCAGGTCGTGATCCCGGAGTCCTGGGATTGAGCCCCGCATTGGGCTCACTGCTTAGTGGAGAGCCTGCTTCTCCCCCTGCCCCTCCCCCTGCCCATGCTCTCTCGCTCTCAAATGAATAAATAAAATATTTTTTCTTTTTTTTAAATTTTATTTTATTATGCTATGTTAATCACCATACATCATTAGTTTTTGATGTAGTGATCCATGATTCATTGTTTGCGTATAACACCCAGTGCTCCATGCAGTACGTGCCCTCTTTAATACCCATCACCAGGAATTTAAAAATAATAAAACAAAATAGAATTCTGCCTCATACAGACATTATTCATTAGCAAAGTAAGTATAGCTTATCATAAAACCTCTTCTATAAGCTTGATTAAAACAACTCTGTTGTTTTAAGTGCTCTGAGCACATCCTTATGGAAGATACAGTACATAGTTTTCTCATTAGCTTCATACAGTCAGAAATCCTCCTAAACTAACGGCAGAGCACAGGATCCTTTGGGGATCAAGTCACTAGTGTTATTCTATGGAGTATAGGGTAAAACCCTTGGAGTATTCTTATACCCTGTTCATGTGAAGATACGAGGTGTCTTCTATTGTAACTAATCCATATATATTGAATACATTTTATTTTATTTTATTTTATTTTATTTATTTAAGGGAGAGAGACAGAGCACAAGCAGAGAGAGGGGCAGAGGCAGAGGGAGAAGCAGACTGCCTGCTGAGCAGGGAGCCTGACGCAGGGCTAGGTTCCAGGACTCTTGAGGTCATGACCTGAGCTGTAGGCAGCCACTCAACCAACTGAGCCACCCAGGTGCCCCTGAATACTTTTTATTTTAGAGAGAGAGAGAGACCGTGCAAGTCTCTCCTATGTTGAATACTTTTAATTTTACAACTAAAATCCCATTTCTAGCATTCATCATAACAGTATGGCATTAGTTTCACCAATAAAAAAGATTTGATGTACAACCCGCTAGTTAGCAAAATGTCAGTTCTTGAGTAAGAGAGGAATGGCAAAAAGACTTGTGGTAGCCACCTCTGTAGTGTAATCCTCTCTAATAAATTCCTTCTGGCACTAACTGTATACTCAATTCTTTAATGAATATAGGACTATTTAAGGTCCATTTTATCTAAGTTGCCGAATTAAAGGCATAGAGTCTTTTACGGTATTCCTTTATTTTCTTTTTCATGCCTCTAGGTCCTGTGGTGAGATTCCCTTGTTCATGACTGATATTGGTCATTTGTGTCTTCCCTCTTTCTGTGTTGGTCAATCTGGCCAGAGCTTTGTCAATTTTATTGATCTTGTCAACGAACCAGCTTTGGTTTAATTGATTTTCTCATGCTTTTCTGTTAATTTCATTGATTTCTGGGCTTATTTTTTTTTTATCATTTCTTTCTTATGCTTCCTTTGGGTTTAATATGATCTTCTTTTCCTAGTTTCATAACGTGGAAGTTGGGATTACTGATTTTAGATCTTATACCTATTTCTAGGATAAGCATTAACTGCTATGAATTTCCCTCTAAGTGATGCTTCAATGGCATCCCACAGCTATGACATGTTATATCTCTATTTTCATTCACTCAGTTCAGAATATTTTTTAAAATTTCCCTTGAGAGTTCCCTTTTCACCCATCAATTGTATAGAAGTATTTTCTGTCATTTCTGACTATTTGGAGATTTTCTAGGTATCTTTCTTATTGAATTTTAGTTTGATTCTGTTGGGATCATTGCATTATTTCTATTCTGTTAAATTTCTCAAGGTTTGTTTTGCACTCCATAATATGCTCTCTCTTGGTGTATGTTCCATATTCACCTGAAAAGGATGCATTCCCCTGTTGTTGGGTGAAGTGTTCTATAAATGGAAATTATATCAAATTGTTGATAGTGTATTCTGGTCTTTTGTGTCCTTACTGATTTTCTGTATAATTGTTCTACTGGTTGTTGGGTGAAGAGTGTTGAAGTGTTCAACAGTAACTGTGGATTTGTCTATTTCTCCTTATTTTTATCAGTTTTTGCTCAGATATTTGAAGCTCTTTTGCTAGATACATACACATTTTATTTTTTCTAATTTTAAAAAATTTTAAGGATTTATTTTTTTAATTTAAAGTCAATTAACCAACATATAGTACATCATTAGTTTTTTGTGTAGTGGTCAATGATTCATTAGTTGCATATGACACCCAGTGCTCATCACATCACGTGCCCTCTTTAATGCCCATCACCCAGTTACCCCATCCCCCACCCACCTCCCTTTCCTGGATTTTAAAATGTTATATGTTCAGGGAGAATTGTCACCTTCATAGTTATGGAATGTCTTTCAGCATCTCCAATAATATGCTTTATCTGATATTAATAACACTATTCCAGCTTTCTTTTTAGTGTTTTCATGGTATATCATATTCCATGCTTTTACTTTTTAAACTATGTATTCTTTATACTTAAAGTGGGTTTCATATAGACGGTATTACATTGATGTGTAAGTCACACTTCTCCAGAGAAACAAAACCAGTAGGATTTAAGGATATGTCTGTGTGTGTGTTATATGTGTGTCTGTATATATATATATATATATATATATATATAAAATGATTTATATTGTATAATAAATATAATATTTATTATGAGGAATTGGCTCATGCAATTATAGAGGCTGAGAAGTCCCACAATCTACCATTTGCAAGCTGGACACTGACTAAAGCTGATGGTCTAATTCAGTCAGAGTCCAAAGGCTTAAGAACCAAAGCAGCCAATGGTGTAAAACCTGGTTTGAGGATCAGACAGAGAAGATGATATAAAATGTCTCAGTTCTTTCCTCTATAATCAGGAACAAGACAAGGATGTCCACTCTCACCACTTTTATTCAACATAGTACTGGATGGCCTAGCCATAGCAATCAGACAATAAAATGAAATAAGAGGCATCCAAATTGGTAAGGAAGAAGTTGATACAGAGTTGATGCAGAGGACATGATTCTATATATAGAAAACCATAAAGACTCCACAAAAAATTATATAAGAAGTAATAATTAAGTAAAGTTGCAGGATACAAAATTAGTACATAGAAATCAGTTGCAATTCTATACACTAATATTGAAGTAGCAGAAAGAGAAATTAAGAAAACAATTTCATTTATAATTGCACCAAGATGAATAAAATACTTAGGAATTAATTTAACCAAGGAGGTGAAAGACCTATGCTCTGAAAACTATAAAACACTGATGAAAGAAACTGAAGACAACACAAACAAATGGAAAGACATTCCATGCTCATGGATTGAAAGAATTAATATTTAAAATGTCCATAGTATGCAAAGCAATGTACAGATTTAATGCAATCCCTATCAAAATAGATCAAAATAGCAATAACATTTTTCACAGAACTAGAACAAATCGTCCTAAAATTTGTATAGAAACACAAAAGACCCTGAGTAGCCAAAGGAATCTTGAGAAAGAAGACCGATGCTGGAGGTATCACAATCATAGTTTGCAACACATCCTATAAATCTGTAGTAATTCAAATGGTGTGGTCCTGGCACAAAAATGGACACAAACATCAATGAAACAGAATAGCGAGCCCAAAAATAAACCCACACTTATATGGTCAATTAATCTGCAACAAAGGCAGCAAAAATATACGACGGGGAAAAGATCATCTCTTCAACAAATGATACTGGGAAAACTGGAAGGCTACATGAAAAAAAATTTCTTACACTATACACAAAAATAAACTCAAAATGCATTAAAGACCCAAACGTGAGATATGAAACCATAAAACTCCTAGAAGAAAATATAAGCAGTAACTTCTTTGACATCAGCCAGAGAAACATTTTTTCTAGATATCTCCTCAAGCAAGGGAAACAAAAGCAAAAATAAACCATAGGGACTATATCAAAACACAAACTTTTGCACAGTGAAAGAAACCATCAGGAAAACAAAAAGGCAACCTACTGAATGGGAGAAGATATTTGGAATGATAAGGGGTTAATATCCAAAATATATAAAGAACTTATATAACTCAACACCAAAAACACCACATAATCCAATTAAAAATGTGCAGAGGACCTGAATAGACTTTTTTTTTCAAAAGAGACATACAGATAGCCCACAGACACATGAAAATATGCTCAACATTACTAATCATCAGGAAAATGCAAATCAAAACCACAATGAGATATCACCTTATACCTGTCAGAATGGCTAAAATAAAAAAGATACAACTAACAAGTGTTGGCAAGGACGTGGCAAAAAAGGAACCCTCGTGCAATGTTGATAGGAATGTAAATTTGGTGCAGCTACTGTGGAAAACAGCCCGATAGAGGTTCCTCAAAAAATTAAAAATGGAAATACCATATGATCCAGTAATTCCACTGCTGGGTATTTACCAAAAGAAAACAAATACACTAATTCCAAAAGACATATGCATTCATATGTTTATTACAACATTATTTACAATAGCCAAGATATGGAAGCAACCCAAGTGTCCATCAATAGATGAATGTATAAAGAAGTTGCGCTGCAGTGCGCGCGCGCACACACACACACACACACACACACACACACACACACTGGAATATTACTCAGCCATGTAAAAGGATGAAATCTTGTCATTTGCAACAACATGGATGGACCTAGAGGGTATTATGCTAAATGAAATAAATCAGACAGAGAAAGACAAATACCATATGATTTCACTTATATGTGGAATCTAAACAAAACAAATGAATAAACAAAAAGCAGAAACATACCCATAATTACAGAGAACAAACTGATGGCTGCCAGAGGGGAGGGAAGTGGGGGACAGATAAAATGGATGAAGGGGAGTGGGAGATGCACGCTTCCAGTTATGGAATGAGTAAGTCACAGGGATAAAAGATACAGCATAAGGAATACAGTCAATGGTATTGTAACAGTGTTTTATGGTGAAAGAGTTTATCTATACTTGTGGTGAGCATAGCATAACATACAGAGTTGTTGAGTCACTGTATTGTATACCAGAAACTAATGTATTCTTGAGTGTCAGCTATAATTCAATAGAAAAATAAATAAATAAAATAAAATGTCCCAACTCAAGCAGTAAGGCAGAAAAAAGAAAAAAGGAAAATTCCTCCTTCTTCCACTTTTTGTTCTATTCAGGCCCTCCTTATCAGATTGGATGACGCCCACCCACATTGGGGAGGACAATTTCCTTTACTGAGTCTACTGATTCAAATACTAATCTCAAGTGGAAACACCCTCACAGACACATCCAGAAATAATGTTTAATCTGGGCACCCTATGCCCAATCAAGTAGACACATAAGATTAACCATCACAGTTGAGCTTTGTGTTTTTATGTAATCTATCAGTCTCTGTCTTTTGGGCCATTTACATTTAATTTAACAATTGGTATGCATCGATTTAAGTCTGCAATTTTATTATCTTTTTATGTTTGTTTCCCATTCTTTACTGCTCCTGCTTTCTTTTGTATCATTTGAGTAGTTTTAGTGTTACATTTTAACTTACCTATTGAATTTTAAGTAGATCTCTATTTAATTTTAGTGGTTGCTCTGGGGATTAAAATATACATCCTTGATTTTTCACAGCTATAAGGTTATAATTAATATTTTATCACTTTCAGTAGAATGTAGAAACCTTACTGCCATATGAGTTGAGCCCTATGCACTCCCTGCTGTATGTTGTAGTCATTATTATATATATTACATTTACATACATTGGAGTCTCCATCAAATAGTGTTATAATTTTTGCTTTCCACCATCATAACAGATTTTTTTTAAACTTAAGAAGGAATAGTCTATTATATTTACATAGAAATTTATCATTTTTCTTGATCATCCTTCATTCCTGAAGATCCCAGGTTCCATCTGGTATCATTTCTTATTTACCTCAAGATTTTACATTTGGTTTTCAGCAATACTATGATGTTCCCATGCACAGGTTTATTTGTATTTATCCTACTTAAAGTTCACTGAACTACTCGAATTTTTCAACAAATTTTGGACATGTTTAGCCATTATATATTCAAATTTTTTGCCCCATTCTCTTCTCTTTTTCTAGGATTCCAATGACATTTATGTCAGAACTGTAGGTGTCATTCTATAAGTCTCTAAAACTTTATAGAGTTTTTTTCCAATATTATTTCTCTCTTTGCTTCAGATTAGAGAAATCTATTCTATCTTCAAGTTTACACATTCTTTCCCTTCTCCTTTCCATTCTGCTATTAAGCCTACCGAGTCAATTTTTATTTCATATATTTTATTTTTTATTCTGGTTTTTTCATTATGCCTGTAAAAAGATAACATTGTACTACATGTTGGCTAACAACATAATAAAAAAAGATAATGTATATTTTCTGCTGATATTTTCTATCCTATTGATCACAAGCATATTTTTCTTCACTTCATTAAGCATAGTTGTAATAGCTGTTTTATAATCCTTGTCCACTATTTCTGACATTATGGTAATCTCTTGGTTGTTTTCCTATATCTTTTCTTCTTGAGACTGGGTGACATTTTCCTGTTTCTTCACTTGTTAAACAGTTTTTTTTTTATTTTAACCTGGATATTTGGAATGCTAGGTTGTGCAGGCTCTGAGAGTCTCATATTTTCCCCTGAAGAGTATTGATATTTTTGTGTTTGTAGTAAATCAATTTAAACGCCAACTCTGATTATTTAGCTGGGCTGGTTTGCATCTGTCTCATATATGCATTGTTCAGTGGTAAGTTAGAAATTTGGACAGAATTTAATGCTCCTCATCTCCAGCTCTGTCCTTTCTGGAATTTCCCCCTCACTTCCCAGTGGCTGTGGTTGCCAAAAACTTTGTCCTCCAATTCTTCAGGCCAGAAGGACTGCTAACTTACTATCAGAATATTAACTGCCTCACACTGCCAGGGAAGATGGTGAAGTAGGAAGATCTTCCACTCCCTTCTTCCCATGGATACAGGTAGATAACACTCACATCAGTGTAAATAACCCAGAAAATGAACCAAAAATTGTCAGAACAGACTCTCCACAGCTAAATATAGAGGAGAGGCCACATCAAAGAGGGTAGGAAAGGCAGAAACACAGTTGGAGTTAAACAGACCAGTGGGACTATCAGCAGATGGAGAGAGGCCACAGGCACAGAGAGAGGAGAGAAACAGACCCTCACACCAGATACCCAAGGCACAGAGAACTCACATGGGGAAGATGAATCCCTATAACATTGGGCTTTGAAAACCAGAGGGGCCTAATTTCACAAGTCCTTACAATCGGCATGGCTTAACACCTGGAACTTTAAAAAATCAACAGGCTTGGCCCTGGGAGAGCAACGAGGACCATGAGAAACTGAAGCCTGACCCTAAAAAAGGACAACACAACAAACAGCCCCATGGAGATACAGCATAGAAACAGCAGTTTGAAAAATGCCTGGGGTATACAGGAGAAAGATCTGTTTACTAATCTCAGAGCACATGCTGGAGGGGCAGGGATCTTTGGGAGACTTCTCCAAGAACAAAAGAACTGGCAGGGGCCATTTTCCTCCCCTGCTGTCCAGCCTAGATACATGGACCCCTGTGGGAACCAGCACAGTGCCAACACTCTCCACCTAACTTGCTAAAAGCACCCCTCACCCATGTTCTCCTGTGGAAGTGTTGAATCATTATATTGTATACCCGGAATTAATATTACATTGTATGTTAAGTAACTGGAATTTATTTTATTTTTATTTTATTTTTAAAAGATTTTATTTATTTATTTGAGACATAGAGAGAGAGCTCCAGCACAAGGGGGTGGGGGGGAGGGGCAGAGGGAGAGAAGCAGACTTCTGGCTGAGCAGGGAGCCCAATGCGGGGCTTGATCCCAGGACCCTGAGATCATGACCTGAGCCGAAGGCAGACGCTTGACTGACTGAGCCACCCAGGCACCCCAACTAACTGGAATTTAAATAAAAACTTGAAAAAATTACTTTGCAGGTAAATGGACTAAGTGCTTAAATCAAAAGACATAGGATGATGAAATGGATTTTATTTATTTATTTTTAAAGATTTTATTTATTTATTTGAGAGAGAGAGAATGAGAGACAGAGAACACGAGAGGGAAGAGGGTCAGAGAGAGAAGCAGACTCCCCGCTGGGCAGGGAGTCTGACGTGGGACTCAGTCCCGGGACTCCAGGATCATGACCTGAGCCGAAGGCAGTCGCTTAACCAACTGAGCCACCCAGGCGCCCTGAAATGGATTTTAAAAAGCAAGATCCATCTATAGTGTGTCTACAAGAGACTCATTTCAAACCTAAAGGTACATGCAGGTTGAAAGTGAAGGGATAGAAAAGCATTTATCATGCAAATGGGAGTAAATGAAAACCAGGGTAGCAATACTTATATTGAACAAAATAGACTTTAAAACAAAGACTGTAACAAGAGACATGGACACTATATTATCATAAAGGGAACAATCCAACAAGAAAATATGACAATTGTAAATATTTATGCACCCAACATGGGAGCAGGCATATACATAAAGCGGCTAATAACAAATGTAAAGGAAGTAATTGATAGTAATACAATAATAGTATGGGGACTTTACCATCCCACTTACATCAGTAGATAGAGCATCCAAACAGAAAATCAACAAGAAAACAGTGGCTCTGAATGACACACTGGACCAGATGGACTTAGCAGATATACGCAGAACATTCTATCCTAAAACAGCAGAATACATATTCTTTTCAAGTGTACATGGGTCATTCTCCAGAATAGATCACAAATTAGCCCACAAAACAAGTCTCAACAAATTAAAAAAGACTGAAGTCAGACCATGCATCTTTTCTGACCACAATGCTGTAAAACTAGAAATCAGCCACAAGAAAAAAATCTGGAAAAAACCCACAAAAACATGGTGGCAAAATAACATGTTACTAAATAACAAATGGGTCAACCAAGAAATCAAAGAAGAAATAAAAAAAAATACATAGAGGCAAAGGAATATGAAAACACAATGGCTCAAAATCTTTGGGATACAGCAAAAGCTGTTCTAAGAGGGAAGTTTATAGCAATACAGGCCTACTTCAGGAAACAACAAAAATCTCAAACAAACAGCCTAATCTTACACCTAAAGCAACTAGAAAAGGAACAAACAAACAAACAAAATCTGGTAGACTGAAGGATATAATAAAGATTAAAGCAGAAATAAACGAAAGAGAATCTAAAGAAAACAACAGAAGAGATAAATGAAACCAGGAGTTTGTTCACTGAAAAGATCAACAAAATTGATAAAAATCTAGCCAGACTCATCAAGAAAAAAAGAGAGAGGACTCAAATAAGTGATATCAAGTCAATGAGGAGAAATAACAACCAACACCACAGAAATACAAAATATTATAAAAGAATATTATGAAAAATTATATGTGAACAAATTGGGCAACCTAGAGGAAATGGATAAATTCCTAGAAACATATAACCTCCTAAAATTGAATCAGGAAGAAATAGAAAATTTGAACAGATCAGTGAAATTGAATCCATAATCAAAAAACTCCCAACAAACAAAAGTCAAGGACCAGACAGCTTCACAGGTGAATTCTACCAAACTTTATTTTATCAATTCTTTTTATTGTGTTATGTTAGTCACCATACGGTACATTATTAGTTATTGATGTAGTGTTCAATGATTCATTATTTGCCTATAACACCCAGGACAACACATGCCTTCCTTAATACACATCACTTGGCTGCCCCATCCCCCTACCCACCTCCCCTCTGAAACCCTCAGATTGTTTCCTGGCGTCCATAGTCTCTCATGGTTCATATTCCCCTCTGATTCCCCCCCCTTCAGTTTTCCCTTCCTTCCCCCAATGTCCTCCATGCTATTCCTGATGTTCCACATGTGAGTGAAACCATATGATAATTGTCTCTCTCTGCCTGACTTACTTCACTCAGCTTAATCGCCTCCAGTTCCATCCATGTTGATGCATATGGTGGGTATTCATGGAATATTACTCAGCCATCTACCAAACTTTTAAGGAAGACTTAGTACCTATTCTTCTCGAACTATTACAAAAAATAGAAAAGGAAGGAAAACTTCCAACTTCATTCTATGAGGCCAACATTACACTGACACCAAAACCAGATAAAGACACCCCCCAAAAAAGAGAACTATAGGACAATATGTCAGATGAACATAGACGCAAAAATCATCAGCAAAACATTAGCAAGCCAAGTCCAATAATATATTTTAAAAAATCATTCACCACGATCATGTGGGAATTATTCCTGGGTTGCAAGCGTGGTTCAATATTCACAAATCAATCAGTGTGATACATGACATTAATAAAAGAAAGGATAAGAACCATATGATCCTTCCAATAGATGCAGAAAAAGAATTTGACAAAGTGCAGCATCAATTCATGATAAAAACCCTCAAAAAAGTAGGTTTAGAGGGAACATGCTTTAACATCACAAAGGCCATCTATGAAAATCCCACAGTTAGCATCATATTCAATGGTAACAAACTGAGAGCTTTTCCTCTAAGATCAGCAACAAGACAGGGATGTCCACTCTCACCACTTTTATTCACCACAGTACTGGAAGTCCTAGCCACAGCAATCAGACCACGAAAAGGAATAGAAAGCATCCAATTGATATGGAAAAGTATACTTTCACTATTTGCAGATGACATGATACTACATGTAGAAAACCTGAAAACTCCACCAAAAAAGCTATGAGAAATGAATTCAGTAAGGTCACAGAAGAAAATTAATATGCAGAAATCCATTGCATTTCTATACACCAATGATGAAGCAGCAGAAAGAGAAAACAATCTTATTTACAATTGCACCAAAAATAATAAAATACCTAGGAATAAACCTAACCAAGGAGGTGAAAGACCTATACTCTGAAAACTATAAAACACTGATGAAAGAAATTGAAGACAATACAAACAAATGGAAAGATATTCCATGCTCATGGATTGGAGGAACAAATATAGTTAAAATATCCATACTACCCAAAGCAATCTACAGAGTTAATTCAATCCCTATCAAAATACAAATAGTGTTTTTCACAGAACTAGAACAAATAACCCTAAATTTTGTATAGAACCACAAAAGACCTCAAGGAGCCAAAGCAATGTTGAAAAAGAAGGACAAAATTGGAGGTACGGAAATACCGGATTTTAAGATACACTACAAAGCTGTAGTAATCAAACCAGTATGGTACTGGCACAAAAATAGACACAGAGATCAATAGAACAGAATAGAGAACTCAGAAATAAAGCCATGAGTATATGGTCCATTGATCTTCCACAAAGGAGGCGAGAACATGCAATGGGCAAAAGACAATCTCTTCAACAAATGCTGTGGGGAAAACTGAATTGCTACATGCAAAAGAATGAAAGTGGACCACTTCCTTACACCATATATAAAAATAAACCCCAAATGGTTTAAGGAGCTATATGTGTGACATGAAACCATAAACACCTTAGAAGAGCGCACAGGCAGTCATTTCTCTGACATCAGCTGTAGCAACTTTTTTCTAACTATGTCTCCTGAGGCAAGGGAAACAGAAACAAAAAATAAACTATTGGGACTTCATCAAAATAACATCTTCTCCATAGCAAAGGAGACACTCAACAAAACTAAAAGACAACCTACTGAATAGGAGAAGATGTTGCAAATGACATATCTGATAAAGGGTTAGTATCCAAAATATAGAAAAAAAATTTATGCTGGGGCGCCTGGGTGGCTCAGTCAGGTAGGTGTCCGAATCTTGATTTCGGCTTGGGTCGTGATCTCATGGTTGTGAGATCAAGCCCCACATCAGGCTCTGAGCCAGGCATGGATCCTGCTTAAGAGTCTCTCTCTCCCCCCCTTTTATTTTTTTTAAAAAAGGAAAGTACTTATACAGCTCAAAACACACACACACACACACACACACACACACACACACACACACACAAAACACCCAAATAATCCAATCAAAATATGGGCAGAAGAGACGAACAGACATTCCTCCAAGGAATACATCCAGATGGCCAACAGACACAAGAAAAGATGCTCAACATCACTCATCATCGGGGAGATGCAGATCAAAACCACAATAAAATATCAACTTACACTGTCAGAATGGCTAAAATCAACAACACAAGAAACAGCAGGTGTTGGCGAGGATGCAGAGAAAGGGGAACCCTCTTACACTGTTGGTGGGAATGCAAGCTGGTGCAGCTACTGTGGAAAACAGTATGCAGCTTCCTCAAAAAATTAAAAATAGAACTACCATATAATCCAATAGTTCTACTGGTGAGTATTTACCCAAAGAATACAAAATCAAAAGGATATATGCACCCTATGTTTATTGCAGCATTATTTACAATAGCCAAATTATGGAAGCAGCCTCAATGTCCTTCAATAGGTGAATGCATAAAGAAGACGTGATATACATACAATGGAATATTACTCAGCCATAAAAAGAGAGAAGCCTTGCCATTTGCAACACCATGGATAGATCTGAAGGGTATAATACTAAGTGAAATAAATCAGTCAGAGAAAGAGAAATACCATACAATTTCACTCATATGTGGAATTTAACAAACAAAACAAATGAACAAAGGAGAAAAGAGACAAAACAAGAAACAAACTCTTAACTATAGAGAACAAACTGATGGTTACCAGAGGGGAAGGGGATTGGGGATGGGTGAAATAGGTGATGGAAATTAAGGGTACAATTATCATGATGAGCACTGAGTAATGTATAGAATAGTTGAATCACTATATTGTACACCTGAAACTAATTTAACACTGCATGTTAACTCTACTGGAGTTAAAATTTTTTTAAATAAAATAAAAATTAGGAAAAGAACATCAATTGCCTCACACAATCCCATCTTTGGCCTACCCTCAAGTTAAAAAGAATAAAGAATAGGAAACACATTGCCTACTTTCCTTTTTTTCCAAGTGTCAACATCTTCACTCACCCATGCCTTGGTGTCATTATTTGTTTTAATTTGTCTAGAGCAGATGATGGCAAGCTTTTTCTCTAAAGGGCCAGAGAATAATATTTTAAGTTTTGCAGATCATATAGTTCATCACAACTAATCAATTCTGCCATTATAGCATGAAAGCAGAATTAGAGACTATATAAGCAAATTGCTCTGGCTGTGTTCCAATAAAACTTTATCTACAAAGACAGGTGGCTGGCTAGATTTGGCCTATGGGCCATAGTTTGCCAAACCCTAGCCTATTATTCGCAAGAGGGTCAAATCTGATAGGAACTTACTTGGCCACAACAGTAGTTGAAGCTTTTCTATATAACATTTCCTGTTTTAGCGATTTCATTTTAGGGTACTTCCATGTTAATTGGTTAAACAGAAAGAAATTCAAATTAATAAAATTTAAAGTGGGGGTGGGTGTGGGTGACCTGGGTCAAAGTGGTCAAAAGGTACAAACTTCCAGTTATAAAATAAGTCACAAGGAAGGAATATATAGCATGGTAACTATAGTTAATAACACTGCATTGTATATCTGAAAGTTGCTAAAATGTGGATGTTAAAACTTCTTGTTACAAGAGAAGAAACTGTAAATATTTTTGGTGATGGATATTAACTAGACTTACTATAGTGAACATTTTGCAATACATATACACATATCAAATCATTTTGTTGTACACCTGAAACTAATATAATGTTATAAGTCAATTATATCTCAATTTAAAAACTTAAAGTAGAAGGAAGTGAAAAAAAGAAACCCTACAAGAATGTAAAAAAAAGTCACAAGGAGGATTATAACGATCTTATTATAAATGATGTGTAAATTTAATGAATATGATTTATAAGTCAAAGTGTGATTATTACACTAATTTTTTGGTAGTCCGACTTAGCGTTAGAAAGGACAAGATCCATTAATTCATCAAGAAATGTTTACTGATCTTATATTATGTGTCGGGCATTGTGGTAGGTACTGGGGATACAATGGTGAGCAAAACATCATAGCATAATGGTTGAGGGCATGGCCTGGAACCAGCGTCCCTGAGTGTGAATCCTGACTAGGTCATGTTTTAGTTTTGTGAGCTTGAGCAAGCTACTCTGCCTCTCTGGGTCTCATTTTCTTCTCCGTGGATGGCAGTACTAATGCCTCATGGAGTTGCTATGAGAATTACATGAGTTAATATTTGTAAACTACTGAGAAAATTGCCCGACACATAGTGAAAGTTATACATGTGTTTGTTAAACGACAAAGGCTTTGACCATCTCTGCCTCTAGGAACCTAGAGTCCAGGGGGAGAATTGACTTTAATCTAAAACGCATGCAAACAAATGTAAACTACAAAGAAGACTTGCATGGAGCTATGAGCGTTTGCTTTATGGGGATTCGACCAGAGAAGGCATCTCTGAGGAAGCGATATCTGAGCTGAGGGTAAGTAGGAGTAAATTAAGCAAGAACCATATTTTTGGAGGAGCATGATGAGTGACTCAGTTTCCTGTCTTGCTAAGTACTCTGTTTAAGGAGGGCACGATTCAAGTGTGAAACTTCTGTAGTCTGCATCATGCCCCGTAAGCACGATCAGCATCCCAGACAAGTCTGCTAATGTTTGTGACAAGCAAGGGCTGCCATTCTGGAGGCTTAGTCTTCCCTCCTGCCCCGCTACCCCCAATCTGGGAAAATCTACACAAAGAATGTTTGGGGGGGGGATGTTAAAGCAGTCTTTCTAGAAAGAAGCCAGGGCCACTGAAGGGAAGCAGCAGTTTGAATGACGAATGTGAAATCTCTTTGTTAGCATTTTGGCTGCTGTATTATTTCCAAAGCATTTGCTCCACAGACTCAGCCCTGGGAATCTAAGAGGTTGTGCTGATCAGAGGACACTGTAGGCTGAAGCTCCTCTTGCTTCCCTGTGGCGTTCAGTTCTGAAGCCCACGATCCTCTGGGGGGGCATTCTTTACAAACTGGAGTCTCCATTTTATCACATGTGGCTAAAGGATCGCAATCCTCAGGCACCTGCAACAATTTTATTTCCAGGATTCTTTCTCTTGTCAACTACAGAGCAGGAAACAAATGTATGAAAGCAGATATCTTTTTTTCTGCATCCAAAAGTGGAGCAGCTGACAACAGTTGTAGTCTGGAACTGCTGAAAACCTTGAACAATCCATTTCAGGGCACTTTCAGGAGAACATTTCCATCCGGTATAGAGATTGTACCCATCCAACCTCAGGACCCACACCCATTTTGCTTACAGCTTTGCGGTATTTTAAGAGGTTTTGTGTCTACTTGTAAAAAAACAAAAACAAAAAAAAAAAAAAACAGATAAAAAGAAACAACAATACATCAGTTACGATTGGACTCTGTTTGCAAGCCACTGAAGACCCAATCTGAATGGTCTTAACCCCCCAAAAAGGAAAATTATTGGCCAATGTCACTGTATGGTTCAAGGGTAAACCCAGCTTTGGGTGAGCTTTATTCTGCTCAGTTGCTTTCTCACTCTTCTCTCTCCATTTCTCAGCTCCACTTCCTTGGTTAGGGCTCTATTCTCAGGTAGAGTTTCCCTTCTCAGTCTAAAGAGGGACTTAGCTGCTATTTCCAGGGCTACATATTACCCCATTCACATCAAACAAGGAAGTAGCTTACTTTCCTCAGTATTCCCAGCCAACGTCTTAAGATCAGGTCTGATCTGAACAGCTTGGATCATATGCCCACCCCAAAACGATCACTATGGACAGGGGATGAAATGAGTGACTTACCCTAGGTCACATGTTCCACCCAGGATAGAGTTGACTGCCTCAAGACTGCGTGTATCCCCCAATAGGAATCAGGATTGGTGGGAAGGAACAAAATGGAAATGCATGGTGAGAAGGCAAACAACAAACACCCACTCTGGGCAACAATAATTGTTGCTTATGTTAGATAAGTGTTTTCTTTTTAAACTTGAAGTCCTTTTCTGTTCATTAACACACTGGAGGCTTGCAACAATCCTTGAAGGGAGCTAACACTGGATATATTATTCTCATATAGCAGAGGAAACTGAAGCCCAGATCTGTCAAGTGAATTGGATTAAGTCTGCACAATTGCATAGTGTTAGAGACGCTGGACTCTCAGGCTGTAGAAATCTGGATTTTCGGAACATCAAATCCATATGTCGGGTTGTGTTTATTTCATTTTATTTTTTAACCCCGTAACCCATTCCCATTCCCCTCTTACGCCACATCCCCAAGGCCATTCTAGTATGTTTAATGTGTAGCTTTTCTTGTTAGACTGTTTTCAACCTCTGTATTGCTTTTTTTGAGCATGTATCCTTAATTTATATAAGTAGTACTATGCTATGTCTTTCATTCTGTTTCTTACTTTTTTCATTCCACATTATGTTTTGAGATCACTCCATGTTGCTGTGTATATATTTAATCTGTTACTTCCAACTGTTGCATAATACTCTATGGCACACAGCCACCAAATTTTATCTAGCCAATCTCTCAAGTCAAGGATTCCCGCTGGAATTCTGCTAAACTTCCACCAGCACAAATAACACTTCCATGAGCATCTTCATACATGTCCCCCTGTGGGCTTGCTTTGGGATATTCCCACATATTTAGGAGCAGAATCGTTGGATGAGAGGACATGTGTATATTTAATGTGACTACATTAACTGTGTAACTTCGGGGCAGTGAGGCTTTCCTTGGCCACTCTTTCTTCAATTTCAACCCCTATGTCGCATTTTATAGTTCCCTTTCCTGCTTTAGTCTCTCTGCTTAGTACTTATCACTATCAAATGAATGAAATATTTGTATGCTATCTCTGTTATCTTATTATAATTACAATAAGTGTCCAACAGATTTGTGTCTGTTTCAATCACTGCTTATATCCCAAGCGCCTAAAACAGTTCTTGACACATGAATGATGCTCCATAAATATTCATTGAGTAATGGAGTAATGCCAAATTTTTCCCCAGAATAGCTGATCCAGTCTACATCATGCAGAACTAAGGTTTCTTATATCCCCATATCCTCACCGACACATTAACAACTTTTTAATTTTTGCCAGTCTGAGAGCTGCTTACTTAAACTTGTGTTTCTAATGAGCTTTAAGCACTTTCTCATGGATGTCATTCTATCTGAGTGCTGCCTTTGGTAGTAAGCTCTTTGTTACTGAAGAGGCAAATCAAGTCCTAGTAAAGATTCCCAGAGAAATGCCCTGGGCTGTGCATCCACATCCCTAGCTAAAAGCAAGCACAGTCAGGATGTCTAACATCCAATTTGCAAGGAGAACTCTAAAACCCCAAACAACAAGCGTTTGGAACATCAATTTCAACTGTACCTCCCAAATCACGTATCTTTTGGCTGTTGGATTGTCTCAACAGAACTTGTGGAAGAAGTTGAAATGCCATGGCATGCTTCACTTAATGAACATAAAACTGTTGGAATAGCCATTTTTCCCTCACTGACCCCCATTAATACATCCAAGGAAGTATGTGTCCCAGGATTAGCTCATACATGAAGCTCAACCTGCAAATGCCATACCACTCCTATACCACTCCTTTCTAGGCCCATTTCAGATTCTCTCAGCCCATGGTGGAGAGCAGGTTTTAGCTTCATCTTCTTCTCTGGTCTAAGCAGCTTGGTGTGCCAAATGGGCAAAGGCTTAAGGTCAAGGAGACAAAGTTCTAAACATTCACTCATTTCACCTTTATTAAGACTCTACAATGTGCCAGAAAGCACTCTAGGCCCTGGGGATCCAGTCCCTGACCTCAGGCAATGTGCAATCTTGTGGGCCAAGAGTCATACTGTATAAGCAATTACATTCAGAGCCTGTGATAAGGTTTACGCTGGAAGGAAGAACAGAGTGTTGGAGTGCACAACAGAAGGTCACTTGACCTGGTCAGGGAAAGGAGAAACGGAAGCAGATGAGACAGAAGGAAGGTTTCTCAGAAGCATATTGCTTGAACTGAAACTAGAAGGTCAAGTAGAAGCTTACCGGAAGAATTAGGTGGGTGGGACGCAAAAAGAACAGCATGTGCACATTCCAAAAACTTACAGGTAGCTCACCGTGGCTTAAAATAAGGGAAGGAAGGTATGGTAGACATTAGCGATTTTTGCCAAATATTCCGGTTCCCTGCCACCCCATGGTTCTGAGTCCATTGTAAGATAACAATTCCTGCCCCCCTCCTTGTGCCCAGGGATGGTCGATGAATTGTGAACAGAAGTGATGCCTGTCATTTCCAGGCTGATCATTTCACTGCCAGAGTAAGAGCCACCGGGCTCTCTTTCCTCGGCCATGGTGAAAGGCAATGGTCCACGTGCAGGAGACTCCATGAGCCTTTGTCCCGGAATGAAGATGAGATGGCTCAGAGTCCCTGCTGACTTGCAATTGACAAGTAGCTGAGTGAGAAATAAACTTCTGTTCTTTTATATCACTAAGATTTGGGGTTTGTTTGTTACCACAGCATAACCTAGCCTATCCTGACTAATATAGAAGGGAAGGGCAGCAGGAGTGAGGAGTGGAGCCACGGAGGTAAACACAGGCCTAATCATGATTTGCTTCTTAAGCCACACTAAGAAGCTTTATCTTGTGTGATTAGTGGTTGTTATTCCCTGTTCTGCAGAACCCTTGGGGCCTCAGGGAAGATGAGAGACACAAAATATTCAGGGATCCAGGCCTCTGACCCTCACTTCAATAGGATACTTCTGCTTTTATCCATCCTTTATTAGGGTTTATTTAAATATTCCATTTTTAAAACAAGGTTTCACTAGCAACAACAACAAAAATGAACTAAAACCCCAGATGAATCGTGACCAGACTTGATTTTATAAAGATTGCTCTAGATCTGGGGAATGGATTGTCAACAGGCAAGACTGGAGGGATGAGAGGTGATGGCGAACTGAGCTAGGGAGGTGGCAGTGGGGGTGGAGAGAAGTGAATACACTTAACAAAATATTTGGGAGATAGAATCCACAGACTTGGTGGCAGATGGGCCATGCGGGGTGGGTGGGAGAGAAAGGCATCAGTGATCACTCCAAGATTTCTGCCTTGGACTGAAGGTCAGTGCCATTCGCTGAGATGGGAATCACAGGAGGAGAAGCAGGTTCGGGGAGAAGCTGATGAACTCACTTCTGAATATGTTGATTGCCCCAGGCCCATGAAACAGTCAAGTTGGGAGGACTCGCAGGAGAGAGGTCTGAGTTCAAGAAGTCCCAGTTCCTCCGCTTAGTAGCTATGCGAACTTGAGCAGTTGGACCCCTCTGAGCCTCAGTTTTCTCATCTGTAAAATGGGCCAAAAAATATTCGGCTTCGTCATGTTGTTGGTTTATATCAAATGTAAGAGTTTGTGCCAGAAGATGCTATGGACATTCTAAAATGCCACACAAATGGTAATAAGTAGGCGCTCGGCCATTCCCACGCCTCGGGTGCAGTGTGACTTCTTGCCGGCCGGGGTGTGAACCTTGGCTCTGACCTCGGCTGCCCTCCCTGAGGGGTGGTGAGAGCCGTGCACTTGCAGACGTGACTGAGGCTGCTAGAAATCCGAAGGCCTACCCCCTCACAGACGCCCACCTCACCAAGAAACCGCTGGACCTCGTCCAGCAGTCATGCAATCACAAGCTGCTTTGGAAAGGAGCCGGCGGGGCCACCAAAATCCCCAACAGGGGCATCTGTGAGTTGGCTATGACGGCTGCGGATGCTGAGCCCCTGGAGATCATCCCCGCCAGCAGAGAAGTCTCCCCACCCCCACCCCCCACGCAGCAGACCCCGCCCATTCAGCCGTCCATTGAAAAGCTCTTAGGTCAACCCCGGGGCCTCTGCCCCACACGGCCCTGAGTCCTCCTCCTGGGGTTGTGTATCACATCATTCACGTGCAGTTTCTCCAGCTACCTTCTCTGCGTAGATTCTAGTACTAAATCTGGTTTCTGCATGTTCGTATTGTTTTCGTTTGGTTTTACAGTCTGTTATCCATATATTACTCCCCCGCCCCACCCCAATCTCCCAATTCTCCTCTCCCTCGGTCATCTTCTCGTCTCTTTTGAAACAATGAACTCATCATGCCCCAACAGGTGAAAGCCTGTTGAATGGCGACACCATCCAAAGGCAGTGGAGAGCCAGGATGGAGATCTGGTTCCGGCTTTCAGGAGCTAACTTCCTGTTGTGCGGAGGGAATGATGGGGGTAGACACCATTCGCTTTGTAGCCCTTGTGCCTGGCTTCCAAAATCATTCCATACGTGTCTGCTCGCCAGGGGATTACATATCACTGGGGGAGAAAGCACGTATTCTGTGAGGTTTTGAGGTGTATGTCCAAGTGTCATTTGCCAATATACCCCTGCTGTTTGCTTTGGTGATGTGATGTTATCCCCCCTACCCCCAAGTCACAACCGTGCCCCTGAGGGGGGCAGGGTGGTGGCATAACAAAGGGACGTGCTGTACAATTCCAGAGGCTGCCTGAGCGAGTTAGACACGGGGCAGTTGACTTAGGTCTTGAACGAGTCCAGAGTGGCAGGAAAAAAGAAGGTCAACTGATGCTGGAATGAAGAAATCTGGGCAAGTCATGGAGACCTGATTGGAAGCGACAGCTGAGATGCTAGAATCCAAGGAAACATTCTGTCTGGTGAATGGAGATGTCTTCAGTGGACACTTGGTACCAGCTCCAAGAGCCCTTACCCCTGTTTCCTGCCACGATGTGCATCAGATGTACATATTCTTTATCACATCAGAATGACAGTGTTAGCGTGTCATTCTTTGAGCATCCTAATGAAGAAATATATTCATATTCCCCCTTCCTTCAAAAAATGGTAATAAGTATTTTCATGGGGAACACAATAAATGTAAGGAGGAGGGGAGATTTGTCAGGGGACATTCAGGAATTCTTTGGCCTGAAGAGAAACTACAGAGCTTTGTCTGATTCATGGTGGCATCACCAGGGACTTTCCAATTTCTGGGAAACTTATTCCTACAAAGAAATTATTTCCAGTGGCTTGGTGTCGTGGCAATTTAGCTGACTTGAGCCAGAAGTAGGGGATTTGGAGGAAGTCTGCCTAATCGAGGGCAGTGGGAAATTGGGCTGGAGCCAATGTAGATGTGGCAGGCTGGGAAACATTTTTGCAGACAGAAAGCATTTAAACAATTTTTTATTGTGGTAAAATACACATAACATAAAATTTACCATTTTGGCCATTTTTAAGTATACATTTCAGTGGCATTAAGTACATTCACATTGCTGTGCAACCATCACCAATATCCTTCTCCAGAACTTTTTCATTATCCTAAACTGAAACCCTGTATTCATTAAACAATTAACTCTTCCTTGCGTCCTCTCCCCCACCCCTGGAAACGACTATTCTTATTTTCTGTCTCCATGAATTTGACTATTCTAGGAATCTCACATAAGTGGAATCAAATAGCGTTTGTCCTTTTGTGTCTCGTTTAGTTCACTCAGTATAATGTCTTCAAGGTTCATCCATTTCATAGCATGTGTCCAATTCTCATTCTTTACGGCTGAAAAACATCCCATTGTACATATCTGCATTTTGTTTATCCATTCATCCATTGATGGACACTTGAGCACTTTCCACCTTTTGGCTGTTGTGCATAATGGTGCTATGAACATGGATGTACAGATATCTGTTCAGGTTCTTGCTTTCAATTCTTTGGGGTATAGACTTAGAAGTGGAATTACAGAATCATACGATAATTCTATTCTTTTGAGGAACCACTATACTGTTTTCCTCGATGGCTGCCATTTTATATTTCACCAGCAATATACAATGTTTCCACTCTCTCCACATCCTAGCCAACAGTTGTTATTTTCTGTGTTTTTTTTCTTTTTTAAATAGCCATTCTAATGAAAGTGAAGTGGAATCTCATTATGATTTGGCTCACATTTCCCTAATAATTAGTGACGTTGAGAATCTTTTTATGTGCTTATTGGGCATCTGAGTAAATTCTTTAGAGAAATACCCATTAAAGTCCTTTGCCTGTTTTTTTTTTTTAAGATTTGTTTTATTTATGAGAGAGGGAGGAGAGAGAGAACAAGCAGGAGGGGCAGAGGGAGAGGGAGGGAGACTCTCAAGCAGGCTCCACGAGCCTGATGTGGGGCTCAATCTCACAACCCTGAGATCATGACCTGAGCTGAAACAAAGAGACGCTTAATCAACTGTGCTACCCAGGCGCCCCTCCTTTGCCTATTTTTGAGTTGGGTTGCTTATTTTTTGTTGTCGAGTTGAGGAGGTTCCTTATATATTCTGGATAATAACCCCTTTTCAGATATAGAATTGGCAAATATTTTCTCTCTATTCATAGGTTACTTTTTTACTCTGTTTAGTATCCTTTGTAGCACAAAATGTTTAATTTTGGTTAAGTCCAATTTACCTCTTTTTTCTTTTGTTGCCTGTGCTTTTGGTGTTATATCCAAGAAATCATAGTCATATCCAATGTCATGAAGCTTTTTCCTTATGTATTCTTCTCTAAGAGTTTTATAGTTTTAGCTCTTATGTTTAGGTCTTTGGTTCGTTTCAATTTTTCTATATGGTGTAAGGTAAACCTCCCTCTTCATTTTTTTGCATGTGGATGTCCAGTTTTGCCAGCACCATTAGTTGATGAGGCCATCCTTTCCCCATTAGATGGTCTTGGTACCTTTGTCAAAAATCATTTGATCACATATACTAGGGCTTATTTCTGGGCTTTTTATTATATGCCATTGGTCTATATGTCTGTCCTTGTGCTAGTATCACACTGTTTAATTACCATAGCTTTGTAGTAAGTTTTGAAATCAAGTATAAGACATCCAACTTTGTCTTTTTGAAAATGATTTTGTCTGTTTGGGATCTCTTGAGATTCTATATGAATTTTAGGGTGGGATTTTCTATTTATAAACACACACACAACATTGTTGGGATTGCATTGAATCTGTAGATTGCTTTGGAAAGAAAGTATTTTTTAAAAGTCATTTTCAACAGTGATTTTGTATTGTTAAACCAACCTTGTGTTTTATTTGCTACTAGTTTAAATTTTTTTATATATTTTAATTGAAGTATAGCTGACATACAATATTATATTAGTTTCAGGTGTACAACATAGTGATTTGACATTTATATACATTATGCAGTGCTTGCAATAAGTGTAGTCACCATACAAAGTTATTACAATATTATTGACTATATTCCATATGCTGTACTTAATACTGTTGTGACTTATTTTATAACTGGAAGTTTGTGTCTCTTAATCCGCTTTACCTATTCCACCCACCTCCCCAACACCCTACTTTCTGATAACCACCAGTTTGTTCTTTATATTTATGAGTCTGTTTCTTTTTTGTTTGCCTTTTGTGTTGTTTTTTAATTTCACATATAAATGAAATCATACGGTATTTGTCTTTTGCTGTCTGACTTACTTCACTTAGCCTAATACCCTCTAGGTCTATCCATGTTGTCACAAATGGCAAGATTTCTTTTTTTTACAACTGAGTATATATATCACATTTTCTTTATCCATTCATTTATCAATAGACACTGAGGTTGCTTCCAAATCCTGGATATTTTAGATAATGCTGCAATAAGCATAGGGGTGCATATATCTTTTTGAATTCGTGTTTTTGTTTTCTTTCGGTAAATACCCAAAAGTGGAATTACTGGATCATATGGTATTTCTATTTTTAGGAACTTCCATATTGTTTTCCACAGTGGCTGCAGCAATTTACATTCTGACCAACGGTGCACAAGGACTCCCTTTTCTCCACATCCTCACCAACACTTGTTGTTTCTTGTCTTTTTGATACTAGCCATTCTGTCAGGTGTGAGGTGATATCTCATTGTGGTTTTGATTTTTATTTCCCTGATGATGAGTGGTGTTGAAATCTTTTCATGTGTCTGTTGACCATCCGCATGTCTTAAAGTATACTCTTCAGTGAAGCATTTAGAAGAAGCAGAGAAAATAATAATGATAAAAATATGAAGAACAGAGTTCTGGGTAGAGAGTCAGTGAATTTCAGTTCTGCAATATGGTTATGGATGCAACCTGTGTCCCTTTGCAAGTCATTTGCATGTTCTGTGCCTTGGTTTCCATCTCATCTCACCCAAAGGACATTGAAGTTATC
Source organism: Zalophus californianus (assembly GCF_009762305.2). Lineage (NCBI taxonomy): Eukaryota > Metazoa > Chordata > Mammalia > Carnivora > Otariidae > Zalophus > Zalophus californianus. Next base: position 37,936,934 of record NC_045612.1, read on the forward strand.
TCAGAAGGGCCTAAATCAAGAATCTTGATATTAGATGTAGAGCTATAGGGCTATACACAGATTTCATAGAAAAGCTTTACTAATGACATAGTTCTTGTTAAATTAATCACTATTTAATTGAAATAAAAGGAAATCAAATAACCATGTGTTTATTGATATGATGATATGTCTGCCTTATCTGACGAAGACATCTACAAAGCCTTAAGGACTATCTAGAAGGAAGAGTTTAAAAGGCTGAGAAGTTTGGAACAATGTGATGCCCACCCCCCAAACCTAACTCATCCATTCCAAGCTTCCTGTCCCTAGACAAGCTATTGCCTCTTGACCATATTTCTGCCTGTTGACACTACAAACATTTATTACATCAACCTAAAGTCAAGTGGAGCCAGAACGCAGATGATACCCCCACCTTACTACCAGCCAAATTTGGACATTCCCTACTTAGGGACCAGAGGCAATACCTACAACTTTATCTCTAGATAACAACTTCTTATCATTACCTATATGGGTCCTTGCCTGTCCAACTCCTGTATTAGTTATCTATTGCTATGTAACAAGTTATTCCAAAACTTAGTGGCTGCAAACAAACATGTATTGCATCACAATCTCTGGGGGTCAGGAATCCAGGAGAAGCTTATCTGGGTGGTTCTGGCTCAGGGTCCCTCATGAGACGACAGTCAGAATGAGAGAACATATTTGCAAGTCATATATCTGACAAGGGATTTATAGCCAAAATATATAAGGAAGCAATACAACTCAGTAGCAAAAAAACAAACAATCCAATTTTTAAATGGGCAAATTATCTGAATAGACATTTTTCCAAAGGAGACAGCCAGATGGCCAACAGGCACATGAAAAGGCGCTCCACATCACTCATCAGCAGCGAAATGCACATCAAAGCAAAGAGGTATCACCTCACCCCTGTTCGAATGGCTGTCATCAAAAGACAAGAGACAACAAGTGTTGGCAAGGATGTGGAGAAAAGGGAACTCTTATGCTGTGTTGGTGGGAATGTAAATGGGTGCAGCCTCTCTGGACAACAGTATGGAGGATCCTCAAAAAATATTAAAAATACAACTACCATGTGATTTGGCAATTCCATTTCTGGGTATATATCCAAAGGAAATGAAATCACTACTCTAAAGAGATACCTGAACCCCCATGTTCATAGCAGCATGACGTATGACAGCCAAGACATAGAAACCACCTAAGTGTCCCTCAACAGACGAATGGATAAACAAAATGTGATATATATGGGATACATAAATTACATACATATGAATATTATTCAGCCATAAAAAGAAGGGAATCTTCCAGTTTTGACAACATGGATGAACTCTGAGAGCATCATGCTAAATGAAACAAGTCAGACAGAGAAAGACAAATACTCCGTGATCTCAGTTATACGTGGAATCTCAAAAAACCAAACTCACAAAAACAAGGAAGAGATTAATGGTTCCAGAGGAGGCAAAAGGAGGATGGAGAAAATAGGTGAAGTTGGTCAAAGGGTAAAAACTTCCAGGTTGAGAAGATAAATAAGCCCTGGAGATATAATGTACACCATGGTGGCTATGGTGAAAAAATACTGTATTGTATATTTGAAAGTTGCTGAGAGAATAGATCTTTAAAAGTTTTCATCACAAGAAAAAAAATGTGTGATCGTGTGAGGTGATGGATGTTAACTAGACTTATTGTGGTGATCATTTTGTAATATATAGATATATCAAATAATTATGCTGTACACCTTAAACTTGTATAATGTTACAAGTCAATTATATCTCAATTAAACTGGGAGAAAATAAATAAATAATAAATTTTATTAGGAAAAAAAAGGTTCACATGCTTGAAAGTGACCTTACACTTGACTTTGTTTGTGAAGTGTGGACAGTGAAATTGCCAGCCTTATCTAATGAACTTGAAATTCTTGTTCTTGGAGAGAAACATCATTCTAATGCTCAAAGGTGTAACAGGTATAAACTATACAATCACTATTGTCGAAACTTTTTCTTTTTAATGATACTAAGTAGCAGACATTCTTATCCCTCCGGCTTGCCCTAGTCTAGAAGCAGGAGAATGGTCAGCATGGCATCTTTTTTAAATTTAAATTCAGTTAGCCAACTTATAGTGTTCAATAATTTGTCAGTTGCATATAACACCCAGTGCTCATCACATCACGTGCCCTCCTTAATGCCCATCACCCAATTATCCCACCCCCATCCTCCACCCACTCCAGAACCCTCAGTTCTTTTCCTATAGTTAAGAGTCTCTCATGGTTTTTCTCCCTCTCTGATGACTTCCCATTCTGTTTTCCCTCCCTTCCCCTACGGTCCTCTTCCCTGTTTCGTATATTCCGCATGTGAGTGAAACCGTATGATAATTGTCTTTCTCTGACTGACTTATTTCGCTCAGAATTTTACCCTCCAGTTCCATCCACGTGGATGTAAATGGTAAGTATCCATCCTTTCTGATGGCTGAGTAATATTCCATTGTGTGTATATATATATATATATATATATATATATATATATATATACACACCACATCTTTATCCATTCATCTGTCAATGGACATCTTGGCTCTTTCCACAATTTGGCTATTGTGGACATTGCTGCTATGAACATTGTGGTGCAGGTGCCCCTTCAGATCACTATGTTTGTACCTTTGGGATACATACTTAGTAGTGCAATTGCTGGGTCGTAGGGTAGCTCTATTTTTTACATCTTGAGGAACCTCCATACTGTTTTCCAGAATGGCTGCACCAGCTTGCAGTCCCACCGACAGTGTAAGAAGGGTTCCCCATTCTCCCCATCCTCACCAACATCTATTATTTCCTATCTTGTTAATTTTAGCCATTCTGATTGGTGTGAGGTGGTATCTGGGAAAATAGGACAGCCACATGTAGAAGAATGAAACTGGACCATTTTCTTACACCATACACAAAGGTAAACTCAAAATGGTTGAAAGACCTAAGTGTGAGACAGGAGTCCATCAAAATCCTAGAGGAGAACATAGGCAGCAACCTCTTCGACCTCGGTCACAGCAACTTCTTGCTAGACGTGTCTCCAAGGCAAGGGAAACAAAAGCAAAAATGAACTATTGGAACTTCATCAAGACAAAAAGCTTCTGCACAGCAAAGGAAACAGTCAACAAAACTAAAAGATAGCCTGCAGAATGGGAGAAGATATTTGCAAATGACATATTAGATAAAGGGCTAGTATCCAAAATCTATAAAGAACTTATCAAACTCAACACCCAAAAGACAAATAATCCAGTCAAGAAATGGGCAGAAGACATGAACAGACATTTCTCCAAAGAAGACATGCAAAAGGCCAGCAGACACATGAAGAAAATGCTCCACATCCCTCAGCATCAGGGAAATACAAATCAAAACCACAATGAGATACCACCTCACACTGGTCAGCATGGCATCTTGATATCTCCTTTGTTTCCCAGGGTTCTAAGATATCAGTCTTCCTAACCTATCTCTGAAGCAAGTGGCAGCAATGAGGTCGGAGCTAGGAAACCTCAGTGGAGAGAGACCAGTGCCTCTGGAGCATCTCCTGAGCACAGCCTCTAACATTTGAAATCAATCACTCCTGAAGAGCAAGGCCAGCTCTGAGGTGGAAAAGAGCAAGTGCACTCTTTTGTGCCCATCTGGCCTACTCCTTCTCTGAGGAGCCTTGTAAAGGGAGGAAATAGTGAAAGGACCCACTCGCCACAGCATAATTATCCAGGCTGATAAGGAACAAAGAGACCACTGTCGGTGGGGTTGGCAACCAACGAGCAGGGGCTTGGAGCTGGATTTCCTCCAGCGTCCCAGGGCTGCTGAGAGATGGGATCATTAAGAGTTTATGGCCTCATGGAGCTATTTTAAGCCTGTTCCATCACTTGATGCTGGCCTCGAATTCAAGCTGCCACAGATTCTTTTATCCCCCAGGAACTGTGGCTTGGGATGAACAAAAGAGAGGCTGCTCCTTTGGAGGGAGGAGGGCCTGGAGCTGAAAGATGGGCTTGCGGAAAAAAGGGGTTGTTGGGCCTAATGAGCTGCCTGTGGTGTTGCTGTCACTGACTGCCCTTGCTGTTCTCAGGCAGCTGACTGGACGGGGCATGCTCCATGGAATCAAAGAGAAAACAAGTGCCCTTACTTGAAGACAAGTACCTGTCTTCATTTCTCCAAAGAAGACATGCAAAAGGCCAGCAGACACATGAAAAAAAATGCTCCACATCACTTGGCATCAGGGTAAGATGAAGTAGGAAAACTATGTCCTAACCTCCTTGTTTGGAGGGAAGAGGAGTGGAGAGTGAAAAAGACAGGGCCTCTCCAGGGGCTAATGGGTCACTCCAGAAGCAAAGCAAAGCGAAGTGTCACATTTGACCAGGAGACCATTGTGCCTTATGCTCAGAGACCTAAAGTCCTAGGTTTTTCTTCTTGGATGCTCCCTTCTAGGGGTGTGTAGAACAAGTAGCTATCTTGGGAAAAAAACGTGGTAATTATGTTAGTGAGGTTTCCCAGAGATTTTCAAGGTCCATGTGTCCCCACTAGAACCTGGCTTCTAAGAAGTCATTCGACCACAATTTTTTGAATGCCTACCGTATGCCAGGGACTGTCCTAGACCAACTGAATATAACAGTGAACAAAGCAGACAGACATCTTTACCCTCACGATTACCGCACCCTTAGCTTATACCCTAATAGAGGGTGACAGACCATAAACAAGATAATTTATTAAATGAATACTGTGTCAAATGATGATGAATTCCATGAAGAAAAGAAAATCAGAGTTGGAAAAGATGGGAAGTACAGGCTTGGTGCTGGGGGTTCACAACTTAAATAGGTCAGGGAAGATCTCATGGAGATGGGGATATTTGAGCAGAGACTTAAAGGAAGTGGAGGATCAGCATAAAAAGCTTCTACACAGCAATAGAAACAGTCAACAAAACTAAAAGGCAACATACGGGATGGGAGAAGATATTCACAAATGACATATCAGACAAAGGGCTGGTAACCAACATCTATAAAAAATGTATCAAACTCAACACCCAAAAAACCAAATAATCCAGTGAAGAAATGGGCAGAAGACATGAACAGACATTTCTCCAAAGAAGACAGGCAAATGGCCAACAGACACATGAAAAAATGCTCAACATTTCTCGGCATCAGGGAAATACAAATCAAAACCACAACGGGATACCACCTCACACCAGTCAGAATGGCTAAAATCAACAAGTCAGGAAACAGCAAATGTTGGCGAGGATGCAGAGAAAAGGGAACCCTCCTACACTGTTGGTGGGAATGCAAGCTGGTGCAGCCACTCTGGAAAACAGTGTGGAGGTTCCTCAAGAAGTTAAAAGTAGAGCTACCTTATGACCTAGCAATTGCACTACTAGGTATTTATCCAAAGGATACAAACATAGTAATTTGAAGAGGCACATGCACCCCAATGTTTATAGCAACAATGGACACAATAGCCAAACTGGAAAGAGCCCAGATGCCCATTAACAGATGAATGGATAAAGAAGATGTGGTGCATATATACAATGGAATATTACTCAACCATAAAAAAAGAGGTCTTGCCATTTGCAGTGACATGGATAAAACTATAGGGTATTATGCTAAGCAAAATAAGTCAGTCAGAAAAAGACAATTATCATATGGTTTCACTCATATGTGGAATTTAAGAAACAAAACAGATGAACATAGGGGAATGGAAGGAAAAATAAAATAAGATGAAAACAAAGAGGGAGGGCGCCTGGGTGGCTCAGTTGGTTAAGTGACTGCCTTCGGCTCAGGTCATGATCCTGGAGTCCCGGGATCGAGTCTCTCGCATCAGGCTCCCTGCTCAGCGAGGAGCCTGCTTCTCCCTCTAACCCTCCTCCCTCTCATGTACTCTCTCTCTCTCTCTCTCATTCTCACTCTCTCAAATAAATAAATAAATCTTAAAAAAAAAGAAAACAAAGAGGGAGACAAACCATAAGAGACTCTTAATCATAGGAAACAAACTGAGGTTTGCTGGAGGGGAGGGGTTTGGTTGGAATAATTGGGTGATGGGCATTAAGGAGGGCACTCGATGTAATGAGCACTGGGTCTTATATGCAACTGATGAATCACTAAATTCTACCCCTAAAACTAATAATACACTATATGTTAGCAAAATTGAATTTAATTAAAAAAATTTTTTAAAGGAAGTGAAAGAAAGATTCATGAGAATATCTGTGGGAATTTTGTTCCAGGCAGAGGGAAGATCATGTGCTCTAAGAGGTCTGGCATAGTTGAAGAATAACAAGGAGGCTAGTGTGGTTGAACTGATCTATAAGGGAAGAGTGAAATGGCAAGAGTTGTGGTTGAAGAGATAACAGGGCCAAATAGTGGAGTGCCTTATAAATTAAGGATTTTAATTTTATTATGGATGAGATGGGAGGTCATTGGAAGGTTTTCAGTAAAGAAGTAACATAATCTTACTTATGGTTAAAAAAAATCATTCTGGCTGCTGTTTGGAGGATAGACTATAAGGAAGGAAGGGTGGAAGTGGGAAGACCTTTAGGAAGGAATTGTAGCGCTCTGGGCAAGAAAGTATGGTGATTTGGGCCAGTGAGACAGTGGTAGAAAGATGAGAAGTGGTCCAACTCTGATAGACTTGAAAAGTAGAGCTGACTGAATTTACTGATGGATTGGATATGGGTGATGTAAAGAAGGAAAGTTAGAGGTCAGGAATGACTGCAAGGCTTTTGGCCTAAGCAACTGGAAGGATCAAATTGCCAGCAACGAGATGGGAAGGACAAAGTAGAGGAACAGATTTGAGAGGTGAGAGCACATCAGAGTTTGATAACTAATGGACGTGGGTTTGCCCAGATCTGGAGGAGCTAGAAAAAAGGTAGCCACTGACAGCCACACTGGATGAGTCATGATGGAAGATGGATTGAAGCAAACCTCAGAATAGCTGCCGATAGAGCTAGTTGGTGGTGGTTTGGGGAAATGGACCCAGTTGGACATGAGCGGCTCTTCTTTCTGCCTCTCCCTTCTCCTGCCTGGAATCTGGTGACTCTATAGCCTCACTCAGCTCCATCCTGCTTGGTCAATCCCTCGTGTCTAGTCTTGGGGATGATAAGTTTTCTGTCAAGATCCAGATAGTAAAGATCTTAGGCTTTGTGGGCCAGTTGGGCACCATTGTAGTTACTCAGCTCTGCCAGTGTAATGCAAAAGCAGTCATAGACAATATGTATGTCAATGAATATAGCTGTAGTCCAATAAAATCCTATTTTCAAAAGCAGACCATGACCTGATTAAGCCCATGAGCTGCAGTTTGTCATCCCCTGCTCTAGACCTGTGAAGAGCCACCCACAAAAACATAGGTCTCCCATGGCCACTTGACCTTGTAACACACTTACAATCAACCTTCAGGATGAAATATTAGGTATCTCTGGGTAGCTATCTCTCAAACAGGGCTATATATTAATGTTTTAGTGGCAGAACCGATGGTCTCATTGGCATTCTTTTACTCTATGAAGTGACTAATCCAAGTTGGAACTCAAAACTCCCTTCATTTCAAATAAGGGGAAAGAAAGGTGGCTTGTAAGCATTTAAATTTTTCCTAAATTTACGCTTATGACCTTAAAAAAAAAAAGTTACTGGCCACTGCTCTAGAACTGTCCTCTGTCCTCCCCAAGCCAACAAACACATCCCAGGTCCTATCCTTCTCAGGGCCCTGCCAGGTGACTACCTAATCCACTCAAAAACTGTTAATGGTTCCCACCTCCCAGACAATTTAAAATCCAAAGCTTGGGGTGCCTGGGTGGCTCAGTTGGTTGGGCGACTGCCTTCGGCTCAGGTCATGATCCTGGAGTCCCGGGATCGAGTCCCGCATCAGGCTCCCTGCTCAGCGGGGGGTCTGCTTCTCCCTCTGACCCTCTTCCCTCTCGTGATCTCTGTCTCTCATTCTCTCTCTCCCAAATAAATAGATAAAATCTTTAAAAAAAAATAAATAAAATCCAAAGCTTACTTTTGAGGATGGGACACTAAATAGCCTGCCCTATCTGAGGTATGCACAAGTGTATTGGTACAATTTTCAGGCTCCAAGTGTATAGAACAGTTCATTCAGCTCACATGAGTGATCTTTGGAATTTAGTGGCCCTCTGTCAGATGGGCTTAAACCAAAATGACCAAGGCAGAAGAAGCCAAAGCAACAAGGTCAAGGTCACCTTCTCCCTTGACTCTCAGTTCAGCATCTTGGTTCTGGAGAGTCAAAACAAAATATTTTTGTTTGGTCACAGACTCTTCTGGCCTGGATTCACATGTATCCGTGATGGAGAGAGAATTCAGTGGCCAATAAGAATCAGGTTGCAATATCATTCTGTCAAGTATTACATGTGACAGGAGGCTTCCAGATTGTGGAGTCAAACTCAGAATGTCTTACAGTACAAAGGCAGAAGGTAACCGAATAGCCAGCCACCCCCTGGATTTCCAAGTTGTTCTCCAGGTGTTTCCTGTTGTTGCTCCGTAGAGCTGGACAAAAAAGTATCTGATGTTTATGGGTTTCTACCAAGAGGACTCATGTTATAAGTCAGTGAGAATCTCACTGTAGTTTGGACATTAATGTGGACTGTTTTTTTTTTTTTTATAGAACATTTCCTGAAGAGTTTCTGTTCCTCAGTGTGTTCACATTTACCCCCTTTATAGAACTGCTCATAGAGACTGTCAATTGTCAGGGTCCGATAGAAACAGGAAAACAATTGTTTTGAAGCATCAGTGGATATTATCATTATATTGTCAGGTTATAATAGAGATACTTTCTACTGTTTGCCTCTGTTCATGACATCTGTTATTTCATAAGTGTCTGATGCCACTGTCCTTAAGAACCACCACAATTCTCTTATCTACATAAAGCATCCCGACCTTGTAGTTGGTCTGGAAAACCTACAGTTTAAACTCTTACAAACATGTTTACTTTCTTAGATTAAGTCCTTTACTGTTACCACATACTTTCTCTGTGAATTCCTTCTAGGTATGTAGCCTGAAGCCAAGTAGGCATCCTCAGTTACCCTAACAACTTACATGCCCCATTCCACACACAAAATCTATTTCCCTCTCTACAGCCCAGTTCTTTCTTAGAGAAAGTTAAGCTGTTTCTACATGATACAAAATCAAGATATAAATCAGAGTAGCTCAGTATTGCTTGTAAAAATTGTCACATAATCATACAAAAAAAAAAAAAAACATGGTCAAACGGATTACTTTGGATTGTGGTCATAAGTGTGATATTTATCACCAAGAGCAAATGCAAAATGAAAGCTGGTAAACAAACTCACTTTAAATTTTTTGTTTAAAAAAATGTACGTATTTAGGGGTGCCGGGGTGGCTCAGTCAGTTAAGCATCTGCTTTTGGCTCAGGTCATGAGCCCAGGGTCCTGGGATCAAGCCCTGCATCAGGCTCCTTGCTCAGAGGAGAGCCTGCTTCTCCCTCTCCCTCTGCTTCTCCCCCTGCTTGTGCTCTATTTGTCAAATAAATAAAATCATTTCTTAAAAGCATTTATTTATTTTAACACACGTTAGAAAACTACAACTATTATATCAGATTCATTATTTCAGAAATATTATTGCTTAGGATGAGTCAATTTGAAGACAAAGTGAGTCAATTTGATGACAAATATTAAGTGAAAAATATTAAGTGAATAGGACAGGTGGTTTGTAGATACAGCAAAAACAGTGAAGGTCATATGTAAATGAGCAATACTCGTAAAACACTGATGTAAGCAGATGTTTTTGTTTCCTTCCAAGGTCATTTCTTGAGAAATGACTCAGGAGTTCTAAAGTTTAAAGAGATTTAGAAATAGCTTACAATTTGTAACGAAAAAAATAACTAAAAACAATGCATACACTAAAGAATGTTATACATGCCAAATTTTTACACGTGGAAAGCCAATGATGCATTAACTTGAGCTGCTGTGTAGAGTCATTATTCGTGCAGAAGTCAAGATAAACTTCATTTGCCATTCAGTTTAATCAAAGAATATAATGTAACTCAGTAGCATGCGGTTGGATAAGAGAATGAAAACTGTTACCATTTGTGGGCACTTGGCTGGCTCAGTCGGTGGAGCATGCAACACTTGATCTTGGGGTTGTTGAGTTTGAGCCCCACATTGGGTGTAGAGATTACCTAAAAATAAACTCTTGAAAAAAATACCATTACCTTTTGCCAATACTTATCTTTGTGGGTCACAATATTCTTACTCCTGTGCAACCAAAACCAATTACAGATATGGATTGATACAATTACATCATAGCTCCCAATTTCAAATGTTTGTGTTTATCATAACAGTTTTAGATTGATTTTTTTCTTATAATAAGTAAACATGTGTTTTGGTTATCAAATACATTTATATTAATAAAATACTGCTTTTCTCTGTTTTAACGTATTGAAGTCCTATATAGAACTTTACTTGTAAAGGTAGCATTCTTTTTAAAAAATTTTTTATTTAAATTCAATGTAATTAACATATACTGTATTATTAGTTTCAGAAGGACAGCTTCATTAATAAACAGGCTTGAAAACCATTGGTGGAGATGAAGCAGTCAGTTGAATTACTAAATTTGTCAGTATCACAATGTGTTGAGATTTTATGTAGAATGAGAGAGAGGGAGATTCTGCTTAATAATAAGAATTAATATTTATATAGCGCTTCTTACATCAGTCAGACTAGGGAAGACTTATTGCAGTAACAAATAATTCCAAAATCTTAGTAGTGAACCACAAAGGGTTGTTCCTAATTCGTGCTATGTGTCCATCATGGCTTGGTTGAATCTGTTCCATATTATTTTCACTCTGGGACCCAGGCTAATAGATCAGCCTCTATCTGGAGCATTGCAGTTAACAGCACAGGGGAAAAGGAATATGAAAAAGCATACCCTGGCTCTTAAAACCTCTGCCTGTATGTGACTCATGGCTTTTTTGCTCATATTTTATTGGCCAAAGCAATCATATATATGGCCATGCCTGAATTCAACTGGGCAGAGATGTATAATCATTCCACAGAGAGAGGCACTTCAAGAAGGGGTAAGAAATATAGGCAAACAGTCCTATAATCACGTAAAAAATTCTTATTACGTGCAAGGCTCTCTTCATCTGCGTTTACACCAACCTTATAAGGTAGGTACTATAATTACCCCATTTTAGAGATGAAGAAATGGAGGCTCAGAGTTCCATGACTTTCTTGAAGGTCACACAGTTGAGTAGTAGCCAAGTTGGGATTTAGGACCCAGCCAGTCTGACTCCAGAGCCTGTGCTCTTAAGCACCGTACTATTGCCATTTACGTTGGGCTTCTCATCAAACACATGGGCACTCCTTTTTAGCCCTAGCTCAAGGTGGGTGTTTTAAATAGGTTATGAAACTATACCAAAGGCTATGACTCCAGGGAAGGCTTCAGTATAATTCCAGTGTACTAATATATGAATTCCACAAAGACACTTGCAGTCATCTTTCAACATAAAGGTCATACACATTCAAAAGAGCGATAGTTCATTGAAACTCAGTTTTTTGGTAACCAATATATATATACCTGTGTATATTTACAAAGATCACTGCCAGTCTTGAAATTAAGCACAGAATGTAATCTAATTTTACCCTTTCCTAGGATAGAAATAGGCCACCAATTGCATGGGCTCACCTAAGCCTGCCTTCAGGGTGTGTCCTATTTATACTCAAGAAAAAATGGGACCCCAAAACAAGGATGCTCATCAGACAGACCCTAAAACGGAACTCTAACTAGAGAAGGACCCATAGGCCTTAGGATCAGAAGATCCATATTCTTGGGAACAATACCACTAATATTGCAGCTTCTGGGGAGATCAAGGACCTGAGTTTCTGTATGGACAGGATGCCCCCAAGGACCAAAGTTGATCAGGCAACAAACAACTACGTGGGAAAAAGTAGCTGGAGTTGTGAAATTCAAGTCCCCTAACAAAGCAGGGCAATAAATCCCTGGTCACAGTCTGACCAAATTCATAGGTAAATTCCTGTGGATAGATTCCGTATTCTGTCTTTTCCTAAAACATTTATAAACTTTTAAGCAGACGAGTGAACAGAGAAAAATCTGTCTTTAATATAAAATCTGCAAAATATTTAAGTTGAGCATACCTGGACTTTAACTCATTTTGTCCTTGTGCCATCCCCATGAGGGAGCTACTCCAATGAACGTGACTTTTTACATGAGTGAACTAATCTTTACAGAGCTATGGTAACTTGTCCATGCTCCCATAAGGCAGACTTTGTCTGTGTCTCTGCATTTCCAACACCTCACACAGTACCTGACACACGGTGCTCAGGAAGAAGCTGAATGAATGAAAACAATGAGCAAGCGATAGCTTCACGTCACATGACGTGTAAGCCGTTGTGATTCACCTCTCTCCTGTCCTCACTTGTCTCATCCCTCACCGTTCAGTCTGGGCCCCACCATCACTGTCTGGCCTTTTCCAAGGTGTAGGGTAGGATGGCAGTGGAAGGAAGAGGTTGCTTAGCCAACCGAATTCAAATTCTTTGTTCCCACATTTGCCTTGAAGAGCAAACAAGATAATGCAATCCCGGAGGAAGCAGCTCTTGGGAAAACATTTTCCCACCACGTGCCTCAAATGTTTCCGAACACAGTCTCCACAGGCCCCACATTTTTTTTTTCTAAAGCAATTTGCACTCCCCATCCAAGCAAGGCAGCCTAAAAAGGGCACCATTCTGTATTAAAAATTTTGGTCTTGATTTTCAGCCATCAATGGAATTAACCACATTTTGGCCTTGGAAAGGTTGCATTCCTGATTCTCTCTGCCATCTCACTTATAAAGGCAGAGAAGGGAAGTGGGGTGCCAAGGAGAAGGCATCAGCTTGGCGTCTGTGACATGAACACTCCAGAAATTCTATTCTCTGCCAAATCTACATCTTCTTCCTGTAGGTCTTGTGGCTGGGGCCCACAACTAGGGACAGAGGCCACACAGCTGCTTTCCTTTCAGCCCCTTTCCCAACCCTTATCAAAGGCAGAAAAGTGCTGATGCCCAGATATCCAAGGGGACAGGAACTTGCCTTCTAGAATCTCCTTCCCTGAAGACTGTAAGGATGAGAGGAGCTTTGATTGACTAGGGCAGTGGTTTCAAATATTTCTTAGCTGTGAAACGGTTTCTAAAAGTGAACCTCAATATATAAAATAGAAAGTGTAGTTACTCTGGATAAAGTAGGGATGGGGACCTTGATAGACCTCTGACAGCTTTATCTTCCTACCTCAGGCTCTGAGGACTCCCCATGAACCCAAGAGGGTGCAGAACACAATTCAAAGGTCACTGCCCTTAACTGTAAGCTCCGTGGCAGAGGAGTGTAGACCATGTCTGGCTTACTTGCCTCTCTATCCCCCAGCTTTGTGTTCTGTGCCTGGCACATAGTAAGAGTATCATAATCATATGTGGAATGAATAGGAAGTACCAGTCTTGTGGCGATTGCTGTCGGTTAAGTGACTCATCCTCCTGTGATGTGTGTGTGTGCCTATGCATGGGCATTGAAGGGAAGATGGACCAAGAGCTGAGTGTTGGGAGTACACTGGGATTGAGATGAGTGACCAAATCTTTGATGGTGAGCTTGCAACAGTTGGAGTGTGAATGATGAACGACTAAGCAGGCTGCTAGGTCCTGCAGATTTGCCAGCAAAGCTGGTCGGTTTGCTCCTTCCTCTGTTACACAGTGACCTCCTGCCATGTGTCAAGTGAGCTCCTAAGAAACAACAATGACTGCAACACAGTCCCCGCTCTCACAGGCCTTATTGTCCTGGTGAAGGAGATATGAAAACAAATTAGTGCCAATAAAAGTGTAATGGCTAGAGCCATTTTAAGAGTGTTGCCCTGACATATTTTTCATTCTCTGTAAATCTTGATGCCCTGGGGGTCACCGAATCTGTGGGTGAGAGTGGATGCCAGCTAGACAAGAAGTCATTACTCAGCTCTCAGTGTCAGGTTAGGCTTTGGATTTTCAGCCTGTAGACAAGTTTTGTTTTGTTTTGTTTTCTTTTGTTTTAAACATGAGATTCCCCAGCTAAATAAAGTACCCAAATGACAAAGTCCATCTTAATTTTTACTAATCTCCCACCAAAAATTAGCTTTGACTTTCATTATGGATGCAGGCAACAGACCACACTAATATTAGCCATACCTGTGACTTGGCCGTCGATAGCTATCACAGACACATTCCTGTCACATTAATAATGCTGCAGTTCTCTCAAAGTATCATTTACCCTCCTCATTAGTTTGAAATTGTGGTGGTTACTTGACCTGCCACGAGATCTTATTATTTAAGCCTTTAACAAAGAGGCACAGATACTATTCTGTTGTGATTTTTAAGAAAATATTTTGATAACTATGTTACAGTATCATTGGCTTTCTTTGGAATCCTCTGTAGTTTATTTTATCTATTTAAGCATATTTTTCTGAGAAGGGATCCATAAGAGGCCATCGGACAGCTAACGGAGGTCCCCATGTCACAAAATGGTGAAGAACCTCCGGTAGATAATAATCTCGAGCATGAGGTTTCATCAAGGAAGAAAAGAACTTTCAAAGACCAGCAGCTCCCTTTACATATTCGAAGCAAAGGCTGGGGTTTTACTATGAGCCATGGTGAGTAAAGAGAACCCAGTCTGGGATGCAAAGGACGTTTCCACCCGCCTGGGAAGTGAAGAGATATGGAGCCATGAAAGAAAGTGGAGAAGGAGAGGAGCAAGGGGACAGACACCAGAGCGGCCTGCTAGAAACCACCAAAGCAGTGAGGGGTGTTCCTCAGCTGGAACAAACTGGAAAGATGTGGATCCCCCTTGGAGAAGGCCTGCATTTGCCTTGGTGCTGGAGCAATCTGGCCTGGGGATGGGAGGCCAGCCTCAGGGGAAGGAGGTCTCTAAATTCATGGGCCTGATGCACCAGTTCTGTTTCTTCATAGCCTGCATGTGGCGTGTAGGACATCCAAGATTTGAAGGAGCTGAGAAGCCTAGTGGACCACCAGAGGCCTGTGTTGGGGAGGAAAAGGTTACAAAATCAGGAGGCTTTGCAACTGGAAACAGCTAGGGCTATGGATTTAACAACAGGTACAACCAATGAAGCCCCTAAGAGACCAGAAGGGACCCACTGCACTTCAGTAGACCTATGAGCACGGGGGTTTAGGGACTGTTCCAGACGAGCCACTCCATAGCAGAAAAGAGGGAGCACCCAGAAGAATGAGCGTGGATCCAAGGCTCTATTCTCCTCGACCCCACTGCTCCCAGACACCGTGTGTTTTTGTAAGAGGAGGAAAAATGAAGTTAAAATATGCAGGACTCAGCATTTATCCAGAGGCAGATTCTTTCAACTGACACAATGAATTGTGTGTCTGCCCCCCACCCCCAAGCAGCAGGATGGGAAGCTCCTGGGGGTAGTTTAGCTCAGTTCTAGAGAACATTTTTGCACATCTGAGTTGCTGGGTATGCATTCCAACTCTGCTGTATGTGTTTTGGCACTATGAGATAGAAGTCAGTTCAGAGTCAAGGAGAGGACAAAGGGAGAAGTGTCCCGTTCCAGGAGGGCGTGGGTGGTGGGATAGGTGGTTCAGGCAAGGCTGCACGGAGGGAATGTTTGAGCTGTGCCTTGACAAATGAGCAAGTTTTCCACACGTCCAATGCCCCGCAAATAGCTTCTAGAATACCACTATTAACGATCTATTCTTTTGGTCTGGCATGTCTTCTAAACCAGTGTTTCTCAAACTGTCACGGGCATAGGAATCACCTGTGGATGTCGTTAGGGTACAGAGTCTGATGTTGTCAGTCTCTAGTTGGGCCTGAGATTCTGCATTTCTAACATGCTCCCAGAGGATGCTGGTGGTGTTGGTCTATGGACCACATGCACTTTGTTCTTTGTGGTTTTTTCTTTTTTTCATATGGAATACTTCACAAATTTGCATGTCATCTTTACATAGGGGCCATGCTAATCCTCTCTGTATCATTCCAGTTTTTAGTATACGTGCGGCTAAAATGAGCACTGGACCACGCTTTGAGTAGCAAGGTTCTAGAAGACCTTAATAAATGTAACTAGTAATAGCTAACATTTACCTTGTCCTTTTTATATGGCAGGCATCACACAAAGCCCTTCATATATTATCACTGCATCTGATCCTCATGACAACCTTAGGAGGGAACTAGGAATTTCTCGTAATTTGAAAATTACTGAAATCTCAAATTCAGAGAATTCTCAGTCATTTGCCCAAGGCCACTGCAGTGATGAAATTGGAATTGTATGCAGGCTGCCTCATCCTGGATCCTAACTTGTAACTCTTAGACTCCATTCCCTCCCAGAAGGAGTGGCACCTTAAGGGGACAGTTTTAGTTTTTCGTTTTTTTAAGAAGCTGGACTGGGGCCCCTGGGTCGCTCAGTTGGTTAGGCGTCTGACTCTTGATTTTGGCTCAGGTCGTGATCTCAGGGTCGTGAGATTGAGCCCCATGTCAGGCTGGCAGCTCAGCGAGGAATCTGTTAAAATTTCTCTTTCCTTCTCCCTCTGCTCCTCCCTGCCCTCACTCTCATACTCTCTGTCTCTCTCTAAAATAAATAAATAAGTCTTAAAAAAATAAAGAAGCTGGACTTTTTCATAGCAGCCAGTATGTTGAACAGATACAAGTATAATTTATCTGTTTAGCAAAACTGGGGAACCCAGAGTCCACCTGCTCAACCCTCCCTACTCATCTTCCACAGCAGCCCCCAAAGCACCATCTCAGAACTCTGGGACTCTAGGAAACTCAGTTGACAACCCGGTGCTTAGACATATTACAAATTAATCTTTCTGGTGAGATTAGTAGATCGTTGATTGAGAACAAACTCAGCATCTGGATGGAAGCTAAATCAGGGGTGCTAGAAACAGAGGGGGTACCAAAAGGAAAGATGGGAGGTTACACAGCCACTCTTGACATTCCTGTTCGCTCGGATCCATCTTGGTACTATCTACCCTGAGGCCTCTCTGGTTTTTACCTGGTTTCTCTCCCTTTCTCGTCACCATTGGCTTGTGCCCTGGCTCTCAAGAGCAGAAATGGCCTTCTACTTTGCTCCTCTCATCCTCTCCGTTAGATGTTCCTCAATGCCCTGACAACCAGGGCTCAGACCTTCCTGGAGCAGGCTTTAAAGTCTCTAGTCCCCTGGTTTTAAAATGTTGCTCTGTGTAACCTGGAGCTCCTCTAGACCCTTCTATCACTGTATTGGGTGGGTGGGGTAAGTGTACAAAGGAAGAGTAGAGGAGGTTAGCAGGGGCAAATAACTTTTCCATCACAGATGCAGAAAGCCTGAGAACCGAAGGAGTTGAGTTCCAAAGCTGATTTTTGTTCCTGACCCAGGCCATCCTTGTATGGGCATTCTGAGTCTTCATCTGCTATGGCCTAAGTAATGCTTTGACTCTTAGATTCTGGTACAGGCTGTGAAATGCTTCCTGCTACTTGACTGGTTCTGGTCATCTCTCCTTCTGGAGTCAGGGGAACCTTTCTGCCATGAGTCACAACAAATTCTGGAAATAGATACTAAATAACTATTTAAAAGACGTTTTAGCCCTAGGATTGCCTCTGATCATGTTAGAGCTCTCTTCCATTCAGTTACCAGTTTACGTGTCAACTCCTGGTGTTAGAGTAGGCAGTTAGTTAGGTTCTAACAGAATACCTGGAGGTCAGCAAAGAGGAAGTCATGACCAGGTATCAAGAAAGTCAGAGGCCTCTTTTGGCAACACTCCACAAGAAGCCAGAGCACACCAAGGTGGCGGGTGCCATGATGGGAAACCCTTGACCAAATAAAGAAGATGGGAAAGCCTGCTTCCAAGAAATCCCCACCCCAAGTAATGAATATTCCACCCCCTCGTTAGCAACTGTCCGTAAAAGATAGAAACCCAACCCCAGGGCATGCAGCTCAATCTCTCTCTCTCTCTCCTGCTCTCGCATCTCAAGAGTATACTTTCATTTTAATATATTTCCCCCCTCGTGTTGCTCATCCACTGTGTTGTGTCTGTCCTTGAATTCTTTCTCGTAACGAGACCAAGAACCTTCAGCAACGTCTTTAAGACAGGCTAGTTCGAGGCCCCAGGGCTTGGGGTCTCCCCAGTCCACCCAGAAACACTGAGAGAAGCCTTCCCTGACCATCCCATCTAAAGAAGTATCCCATACCCTGCTCTGTTTTCTTCATGGCCCTTATCATTGCCTGGCTTTATATTATTCATTTATTGCCTCTCTCTCCACTAGAATGTAAGCTCCAGCTCATTATTATTACCGCAGAACCTAGGGCATTGCCTGGGACATAATGGATGCTCAATAAATATTTGTTCATTGAGTGGATGGATGGAGGGATGAGTCTAATTCACAATGAACCACAGACTTACTCAATTTTATCTGTAGAGCTTCTCTTTTCACAGGAAGGCGTATAAGTTTGCACATTCCCTGGAACGTGGTAGTAACTCATTAAGGAACTAAATGAGAGAGGGCTATGGGAAAGGAGGCGTGGCTTAAACCAACGATTCCTGTTACATGTTGAGGGCATTGAGTGCGGACGATCCCCAAGCACATACACCAGGGTGAAGCACTTTTAACATTATAAATATTGGGTTCAAGTTTTAAAATTATT
The DNA here is from genome assembly GCF_009762305.2 of Zalophus californianus. NCBI lineage: Eukaryota > Metazoa > Chordata > Mammalia > Carnivora > Otariidae > Zalophus > Zalophus californianus. The sequence goes on from NC_045612.1 coordinate 37,955,558, forward strand.
TACAAATTTTAGAAAATTACAAAGAGGGACTCCTGGGTGGCTCAGTTAAGCGTCTGCCTTCGGCTCAGGTCATGATCCCAGCGTCCTGGGATCTAGCCCCGCATCGGGCTCCCTGCTCAGTGGGGAGCCTGCTTCTCCCTCTGCCAGCCGCTCCCCCTGCTTGTGCTCTCTCTGACAAATAAATAAATAAAATCTTTTTTTAAAAAAAGAAAATCACAAAGAGAAAATATGAAAAAGAAAGATTGTTTAACGATACAAAATACAAAAAGGACATGAACATTTTGTTTCTTGTGTAGGAGAAGCGGAAGGCAGGTTGCCCCAAGATGGGCCACTCTGGCATGAACACTATTTTGAGTTAAAAGTAATCAAAACCCAGCATATGCAGGAAAAGCTCTCTTCCTGGTCCTCAACTGCCTAGATTCATATTAGAAAGGTAAGCCTATGCTAGGAAGAGAGCTATTAACAGAGACTTCCCTTGACCTAAGAATTTATCTGCATAATAGGGCAACCTTTGTTTTTCAAAACATCTCCTTTCACTCTCCCCCTCTTTGTATCCTCAGACCCTACCCCTTTCCTTAGCTCACAGAAAGCTTCCTGTTGCCTCACTGTCTTTGGACTTTCCTGTCTGTGTGGATTCCCTGTAAGTACACCATTAAATTTGATTTTCTCCTGTTAATCTGTCGCCTGTCAATTTGATTCTTAGTCCAGCTAGAAGGACCTTGAAGGGCAGAGGAAGGTCTTCCTGACCCTCGAAAGGTCGGCATAGACTTACAACGGTTGCAGGCAGTACAGGACTGAGAGTCCCTTAGGGCACCTCTCTCTTAAAAATTCTGCGATTCTAAGCCTGTGCACATCCCATGGCACGTGATTCGGCTGTACGACATCTCTTTTTCTAAGGAGTGCCTCTCACGAAAGAAACTGCTGCTCAAATTGTTTTCCCCGTCATAAGGAAAAAAAAAAAAAAAAAAAGCCATGGAAATTACCAAACCACAACTGAGCCGCAGTCAAAGCAGTCTTGAATGAGCTTTAACAAGAAGAGGGTGCCATGAAACAAAGCAAATTTTCCCTTTCCTTCCCTCCCCCATGCTGATCACATTCCATTTTTCAAGACAATGGCAGCTCTCCAGCAGGCGTTTTATTTATGCAAATCCACAGCAGCTCATAGGTGGAACCCACACAGCAAGGGGCCACAGAAGGCAGACCTTGATGTTCTAATTGAGATTCTGTCCCCAGATGGCTGTGGAGAATGTAAAGTGCCTCATATACAGTCGGGGCTGCATCCATTAGTGTCCAAACTCATTGGGAGGGGAGGCCGATCAGACACTGGCAGGCTTCGACATTTGAAAATGACGGTTTAAAATTACACAAATAATACCTGCTCATCGAGAACAAAATGAATAGAATATAAATAACCAGGAGGGCATAACAATGATCAACAACCCAGGGAAAGCTGATGTGCATATATTGATATTCCAGCCCTTTCTTCAAGCATGAATATACGCAGATTTTACAAAACAAGGGATTATAATGTACTATTTTATGGCCTGAATTTTTTTCCCGCAGCAATACCCTGTAAAGATTATTCCTTGTCGAGACATGCAGGTCGACATTATTTATGGCTTCCAGGTTTTCATTATGTAAACATAGTTGTAATGAACATACTTGTAATTGAATATGTAATTGTTTATTTAAGATAATGATCTAAAAGTGGGATTTCAGGGTAGGTACATTTTAAGATTTATGATATTATCTCTTCCCTGACAGCATCCGGTATTATCGTGTAATAATTTTTACTATTACTACAACTATTATTATACAGCAGCAAACACTTACTTAGATCTTACTATGTTCCAGAAACTGTTCTAAGCATTTTATACATATTCACCCATTTTAATCCTCCATACAAGCCTATGTGAGAGGTATTATGATGCCCATTTTACAGATGGGGAAGCTGAGGTAGAGAAAATTAAGTAACTAGATTAAAGCTAGCAAGTGGCAAGGTCCAGAATGAACCCAGAAATATGGTAGCCTATAACCTTAACCACCACGTAGACTTTGTCAATTTGATAAAGCAAAAAATCAACGTTAAGATTTGAAGTTCTAGCCCACAGCTGTAGTTATAAAGTATTTCCCAGTATTTTCTAAATCTGTCCTCACCGTTTCATTCATCAAAACACCTACATTATCCAAGGAGTCTGTCATTTATTTCTTACTTGAAAAATACAAAATATCAAATGTAACTGTTAATTTTTTAAATGTTTTTTTTTTGGAAGGGAAGGGGCAGAGGCACTGGGAGATCTCCGAGAGAGAATCCCAAGCAGACTCCACCCACGGCATGGAGCCTGATGCAGGCAGGGCTCAGTCTCGGGACCCTGAGACCATGACCTGAGCTGAAATCCAAAGTCGGATGCCTAACTGACTGAACCACCCAGGTGCCCCTGTAACTGTTAATATTTTAAAACAATAGTATAATTGGAAACCATTTTGAAAATGAGCCATTCCTTCTGCTTTAGCACCAGTGATAGCTGATGACAATCCAGGGGAAATGCATTCCTATTTGGACAATGTTCTACTTATCTACCAAAAAAGCCCACCCCCCCATGTCACTGAGTTCCTCCTAAACCTCTCAGCTAATTTCGCATTACTTTCTAATTGCAAATATTTGCAAGCAGGTGTCACTGAGAATTCAGTAGTGTTGAGGTGATCCTGTTTCCTGTAGCTTTTATCCCTAAGTGTGCAGACTACTTATAAGTATTGTTTTCCTTTCCACTTTTACTACTGAAGTTGCTTGAGCTCCAGCTCTGTTGCAAAGAGCAGAGGGTGGAAGCATGCTTGACCTGGATTTGCATCTTTGTTTCACAAATACAAGTCGTGTGACCTTGAGTAAGCACTTAATCTCTCTGTGGCTTAGTCACTTCATCTATGGGATGGAAGGTGATGAAATAGTACCCAATTCATTGGCATTTTGTGGGATGAAGTCAGAAAATGGGTACAAAACAGAATGTGAGCTATTATCTATTACTAAAGAGGCCTGTTGTCTCTTTGTCAAGAGTACACATTTTGGGGTTAAACTTCCTAGATTCAAGTCTTGGCTCTGCTACTTTTTAATTGTGTGAACTTGGGCAATTTACTTATCTTCTCTGGGCCTCGATTTATTCATCTGAAATAAGAGTTCTCATGTCATAGAGTTCCTACGAAGAGTCAGGAAGTTCATTTATGTAAAGTGCTTGGAAGAGTACCTGACACAAGTAAGTGGCGGCTACTAATGTTGTTGTTATTATTAATATTAAAGTGCTATAAAGGCTACTTTAAATGGGCTTATAAAATGTTGAGGGGAATGTGGATGAACTCGAACCCTCATACATGATGGATGGGAATATAGAATGGTGAAGTCCCTGGAAAAGCAGTCTGATAGTTCATTAATATTTTCAGGATAAAACTAACATAGCATCAAGCAATTCCAGTCCTAAGTATATACTCGAAACTGAAAATTGAAATTGACTCTCCCAACAAAAACTGGTACACAAATGTTCACAACGACATTATTCACAATAAGTGGAAATAACCCCAATGTCTATGAGCTGATGAATGGATAAATAAAATGTGGTAACTCAGACAGTGGAATTTTCTTTGGCCATAAAACAGAATGAAGTACTGATATATGCTACAGTGTGGATAAATGTTGAAAACATTATGCTAAGTTAAACTAGCCAGTCACAAAGCATCATATATTACATGATTCCATTTATGTAAAATGTCCAAAGTAGGCAAATACACAGAGACAGACAATAGATGAGTGGTTTCCTGGGGCTGGAGCAGAGAGGGGGGAATAACAGGAATGGAGAGTGACTGATAATGTTTATGTGGTTTCTTTCAGAGGTGATGAAAATGTTCTGAAATTGGACTGTGGTGATAGTAGTGGAACCCTGGAAATATACTAAAAACCATTGGGTTATGTATTTAAAATGGGTGAATTTTACGGTATGTATATTATACCTCAATAAAGTTTTTCTTAGAGGCATGAACACCTGAGAAGAGTTAAGTTCCTCCCATAACACTTTGATGTTAGTTTTGGTCAAATGTAGTGGGTATTTTGGGAGTCCTAACAAGAGGATGACCAGATCAAAGGGTTAGTTCTTCTCCTGACCAATGTTAACCAGATCTTACCTTTGCTCTCCACATCTTTACAATCAAGTCATCTGTTTGAATCTTACTGTAGCCATGCTTATTGTCCTGTGGTCTACCATATTTAGGATAATTTAATACTGTAAAAAAACCTGATAGAGAGCAAGGATCTTGTCTATGTTATTCCCCATTGTATCCACAGTGCCTACCTGGCACATAGTAGGTGCTCAGTAACTGTATTATGAGAAATAAATTAATAGATGGAGAGACAGGTGGCATAAGCTGTGGAAGAACTTGGAAACCAGAAGGACTTGGATTCAAATCTCACCTCTACTACTTACTAGATAAGCAATATTAAGCAAGTCATCTCCATTCTATCAAACTCATTTTCTTGTAAAAGAGAGAAATAACATCTCCTTGATATGCAATAAGTTTTAACTGAGATAATACATGCTATGTGATAACTCAGTAAATGTTAGCTTCCTTCCCTTTTCTTCCACCAATTGGAAAACCTCTGGGGCACTGTGAGTTCTCTACTGATAAATAGCTTTGTGTTAAGTCCTGTTGTAGCAATAAACATGAGCATTGACACTTTCCTAAGCACAAACTTAATGTCATGTGATATCTGTCCTCAGTCATGAAAACTGGCAGTGAAATATGAGTCCATAAAATGCCAGAATTGGGAGGGCTCTTAGCGAGAGATCATCTAGTCCAAGCCCTATACTTGATAGAGAATCCTCAAATACCACAATATTAGTGGCCCATTTGGGGACCCTGGCTTAATAAAAGAGTGGGCAAAGAAATAGCTGGCAAGGTGGATGGCGGACATCTGGGGGACCGTAAGTGAGAAATTCCAGGAGTGATTCATTGTCCTCACCCCTGAAAAAGTCCCCTATGATATCTGACAGCTTAATCACCATGTGTGTATTTATACGGGTGAGGCAAAGGTCACTGTACAAAAGAGACCCACTAGAGGAACAGGTGTTGATCTTCAATCTTCTAAATATATTAGTCAAAGCAGAATGTCCACAGCAGGAAAAATCAGTCAGCATATCTATATAGAATCCTGTTTACACTACAATTTTAAGAACCAAATTTTAGTTTCTTCGTCAAACTTTAGGCCTTATTTTTGTAAGAAGGAACTGTCTGAATTTGGCACCCTGGTGTCCAGTGAAAGGTGATTTATAACTAAAATAGGCAAACGTCTTCATTTATTAAGGTCCCGAATAAAAAACCAGAGTGTTAGCTAATGAAGGAAGTAATTGGCTCATTTGAAAGGCAAACAAAGGATAATTAATTTGCTGACTTAATTTCCACACTTGATAACTTCAAATGTGACAGATATGTTTATTTATATTACATGGAGAAAGTGCATCTCACAAATTGTGTCTCTATTTATAAAATGTACAGAAGCATCAAGGATAATATTGGAAGCCTAAGAGGAAAAACAACACTGGGAGGCAGTAGAGCCTAGTGGTTAAGAGCACAGGCTTTTCAGTCAAGATCAAAGCCTAGGCTGATGTAGGAAGTAATCCAATATCTCACCAATACACACAGACACAGACACACACACGTGCACCACAAACTCATACATTCCAGATATGTAAAAATACCAGATGTTAAAGTATAAATGCATACTTGATCTTGAAAGGAAGAAAGGAAATCTCCACCTGGAGATCTTTGTATTAGAAACAAAGAAAACACCCAAAGTGGTAGGTAGGATTTGAAGACTTGTGTCTCAAAGGGATAAGCGAACCAGATACAGTTCTTAGGATCTGGAATTTTAATGCTCAAAAGAAGATAGAAGTCAGGGTTGCAAGTTCTGGGTATAGCAGAGTTAGATGTGATATAACTGGGGAAGATGAAAAGCAGAGAAGTGGAAAAAGTATCTTCTTTGAAAAAAACCTAATCACTGGCCTGAGGATAACAATTATGTGGTCCCCACCCCAAGTCATAGATAGAAACAAAGTCAAGCTGAAAAACTCAAAGCCCTTAGACAATATGACATGAAAGAGAAAGAAAAAAGCAAAGGAAAAGTATGGTAACCAGAAAACACAAAAGTAGTGTATCGATAGTCATAATAAATATAAATGGATTAGAAACACCTATTTGAGGACAGAGACACTTAGATTAGATATTAAAAATTCAGCTATATGTTGTCTATATGAAACACACCTAAAACATCATGAATCAGAGAAGTTAAAAACGGGGGATGGAAAAAGACAGAATATGCAAAATGAAGTTTAAGGTGAAAAGCATTAATGAAGACAAAGAGACACATCACTTAATGATTAACAAATAGTCATCCATTAAAAGAAAACAATTTCAGTACATCTAAAAATAGCTCCAAAATGTATGAAGTGGAAGTTGACAGAATTCAAATGAGAAATAACCAAATCCATAATCATAGTGAGAGATTTTAACACGTCTCATTCAGGAACTGACAAAGTAGACAAAAGTTACAAGGGATAAACACATAAGATTTGAATAAGACAATAAAATTGAGCTATTAAGTAGATATATAAAAAACACTGGCCAATCTGATAAGGCCACATACTGTATGATTTCAGCCATGACATCCTCAAAAAGACAAAACTCTGGAGACAGTAAAAAAATCAGTGGTTGCCAGGGGATTGAAGAAAAGGAGGAATGAATAGGTGGAGCACAAGGGATTTTTAGGGCAGGGAACATTTTCTGTACAATACTATAATGGTAAACACATGTCATTATACATTGTCAAAACCCATAGAAATTGTGACACCAAGAGTGACCTCTAATATAAACTATGGACTTTGGGTGCTAATGTGTCAAAGTCGGTTCACTGAATTTAACAAATTTTACACTCTGGTGCAGGTTGTTGGTGTTGGGGGAGGCTGTGCGTGTCAGCAGGAGGGAGTATATGGGAACTCGCTGTACATTCTACTTAAATTGCTGTGAACCTAAAACTTCTACAGAAAATAAAAGTTATATTTAAAAAAAAATCCTGCATCTACCAAATGAAAAACAAATACTTTTTAAGCACATAGGGGAAGCTTGCAAAAGCTGAACACATTCTAGGGCACAAAAATCTCAAAAAACAAAATATGAATATCATACCTCATTCTTCAACCATAATGCAATAAAATGAGAAATCAATAACCAAAAGAAGCCCCTCAAAAAGGCATAGGCTTCAAAGCTATAAATATGCACTTCTGAATTTTCATATGTTAGCAAATAAACATTCTTGAAAATTATCAAATATTTATAACTGATTGATAAAAGAAATACCATGTATCAAAGCTATGGCATACAGCTTATGAGCAATTGACTAGAACTGCTTTATACCAGCTCCCAAACCTTGGTTTTAAATATTCAGGAATTTTGCCAGCCAGTTGTTACATAGCTTGAAATCAGCCATGGTGGGAGCATTTATTCTATGAAAATCAGCAAATGCTACAAATCAAGGCTTCTTTTCTTCCTTTATCTTTTTTTCAGAGTCTGACTAAAGTGGTAAGTAGAAAGAAATATAAAGATAGAAAGGCATTTATTACAAAAGCAAGAAACCCTGAAAATTAATAAGTAAAATGTTCACCTCCAGAAAGTAGAATAAGACAATAAAGCAGCCCTGTGCTGGTAAATGTTTAACAATCAGATTTTTTAGTGGTTTCACCATGAATGTTGGTTGATATTTTCATTTATGTTAATGAGTAAGACAAAAGTGAAACAGCAGAAACTGTTGTAGGAACTTCACTCACTTGTCAGTAATATGAGTAAATTTGCTGACTCAGAGAATAGTTTTCAAATACTGGAAGAATATTTCCTGCATATTTTGTACAATTCAAAAATGCAACAGCTACAGACACAGAGCACAGTTTTTTTTTAATTTTATTATGTTATGTTAGTCACCATACATTACATCATTAGTTTTTGATGTAGTGATCCATGATTCATTGTTTGTGTATAACACCCAGTGCTCCATTCAGTACGTGCCCTCTTTAATACCCATCACCAGGCTAACCCATCCCCCCACCCCCCTCCCCTCTAGAACCCTCAGTTTGTTTCTCAGAGTCCATAGTCTCTCATGGTTCGTCTCCTCCTCCGATTTCCCCCCCTTCATTTTCCCTTCCTCCTCCTAATGTCCTCCACGCTATTCCTTATGTTCCACAAAGAAGTGAAACCATATGATAATTATCTTTCTCTGCTTGACTTTTTTCACTTAGTATAATCTCCTCCAGTCCCATTCCATGTTGATGTAAAAGTTGGGCATTCATCCTTTCTGATGGCTGAGTAATATCCCATTGTATATATGGACCACATCTTCTTTATCCATTCATCTGTTGAAGGGCATCCCGGCTCTTTCTACAGTTTGGCTATTGCAGACATTGCTGCTATGAACATTGGGGGGCATATGGCCCTTTTTTCACTACATCTGTGTCTTTGGGGTAAATACCCAGGAGTGCAATTGCTGGGTCATAGGGTAGCTCTATTTTTAAATTTTTGAGGCACCTCCACACTTGTTTTCCAAAGTGGCTGTACCAACTTGCATTCCCACCAACAGTGTAAGAGGGTCCCCCTTTCTCCACAACCTCTCCAACATTTGTTGTTTCTTTCCCTGTCCATTTTTGCCATTCTAAGTAGTGCAAGGTGGTATCTCAATGTGGTTTTGATTTGAATTTCCCTGATGGCTAATGATGATGAACATTTTTCCATGTGTCTGTTAGCCATTTGTATGTCTTCTTCAGAGAAGTGTCTTTTCGTATCTTCTGCCCATTTTTTGACTTGATTATTTGTTTTTTGGGTGTTGAGTTTGAGAAATTCTTTATAGAGCTTGGATACCAGCCTTTTATCTGTAGTGTCATTTGCAAATATCTTCTCCCATTCTGTGGGTTGCCTCTTTGTTTTGTTGACTGTTTCCTTTGCTGTGCAGAAGCTTTTTATCTTGATGAAGTCCCAAAAGTTCAGACACAGCACAGTTTTAAATTCAACCTGCATTATTAAAATTTTCTTCAACACTTTCTTCAGTCTAGACAATCACCAACACAATAAGTCAAACCCTGATTTATAACATATACAAATTTCGGTGGTTTAAATTGTGGTCAATTTCAAGCTGGGAATATAACATCACTGGGAAAAGATGCATAGTAGTAGCACGCCATTATACAGCATTTCCTTCATTCACATACAATAGAAGTAAATAGCCTCAAGAGCATACATAATAGTAAAATGTAGTAAACTAATTAAGAAGTGACAAGTTTTAAATGTTTATTAACTTTATTTTTAGTGTAATTTATTTAATTGTAATTTTATGTAATTTAATTTTTAATAATGACTGTTTTTAACAAACAGATGGCAAATTTCATGAAAATGTAACAATTAGTTCTCATTAGCTGATATGAGCTGCTCCAGCACACCACTGGTAAACTCAAAGAATGTAGAAGGAAAGAAATAATGAAGGTGAAAGCAGAAATTAATAAAATATCAAATAGACAACTATCAAGATGATTAACAAAACAAAAACTGGTTCTTGGCAAAGGTTAATGTAATAGTCAAATATTTGGTAAGACCAATAAAGAAAAAAGAAAAGGTCCAAATAGACAATATTAGGAATGTAAAATTGGACAAGTGTATGCATATAGTTTTTAATCATTAAAGAATACTATGTATATTAATGATTTATGCCAATGATTAGAAGGAATGGATAATTGTCTACAAAAATATAATTTAACTCAATTGACTCAAGAAGAAATAAAAAATATAAACAAAAAATATAAATACATCAACAACCATGAAAGAAATTGAAGTTGCAATTGAAAATATATCTCGGAAAAAAAAGATCTGTCCAGACAGTTTTTGTAGGTGAGTTTTACTAAACACTTAAGGAACCAGTAATTCCATCTTTTACAAATTCTTCTATGGAATAGGAAAAGAGGGGAAGGTACTCATCTCATTTTATTAGTTGCCATAACTTTGATACTAAAACTGAACAAAAACAAGTAAGAAAATGTTGATCCGTCTCACAAAGAGAAATAAAAAACAAAATCCTAAATTAAGAAAAAATCTGCAAATCAAATCCATCAGTAGAAACACACAACAATTATCGTGACCAAGTTTATCCAGGAATACAAGGATAACTCGACGTTAGGAAATCTGTCAAGTCTCTGCATTAGCAAATTCACTGAGCATTTACCGTTGTAGTTGCCGTGTTGATCAGCTATCTTTACTAGAGCAGATTAATGTGGCCTCAGGTATAAGCTATGTGGCCAATGATTTAGAAAATGTGTTTTTTTCTATTTCATTCAGAAAAGGGTATCAGAAACAGATTACATTCATGTAGATTGCACAAAAACATATATTTATATTATATATATATTTACATATATCCACAGGTTTATGTGAACTCTTCTGCTCTCTGTCCTTAGACAATTTGAAGTGTATGCACCTTTCAGGACATCACACAGAAATATGGCATTGTTGACATCATGCTGATTAGGCAGGATAAACAAAGAGGTGACTAATACACTCAAGGACTTGTCAAGACATGTACTACATGCCATGAAAGACAAATCCTAGGAAGATTCAGAGACTTGCCAATTTTTATGGGGTCAGTGATAAAGAACATGCTGGGATATCCATCCCATAGCAAAAGAAATATGTAGCACCTTGCATTCTTTATCACCGAAAAGGAAGCACAACACCTGATAGGTTTTTTGGGGCTCTAGAGCCAGCACATTCCACAATGGCCTATACAGTCAGTGACAGAAAAGGCTGACAGCTTTGAGTGGAGCTAGGAGAAAAATAAGGCTCTGCAGCAGGTCAAGGCTGAAAGACCCTATGTTACTGGAGATGCCAATGGTGGGAAAAGTTTATGGCAAATTCCAATGGCAAAACCACAATGCAGGGCACTGAGGTTCTGGAGGAAAACCAGGCACCTGCATTAATTAAACATTTTGAGAAACATCTCTTAGTATTATGCTGGATCCTGGTAGAGATGGAATGCTTAACTATGGGACATCAAGTGACAATGTATCCAGAACTGCTCATGAGCTGAGTTCTGTCATACTCACTGAGTCATAAAGTCAGTAAGTTCCAGCAGTTGTCCATCATAAGATAGAAATTATATTCTGGAATGGAGACAAAACAGGACTAGGGGACACAATTAAGCTGCATTAGCAGGTGGAACAGACCCCTATGCCACCAACCAGGGTTGCGGTATTACTCCCCCTTCAGCTTGCTCCCAGGACAGGCTGGGTATAGATACCTTAATAATAAATAGATCACAATATGTCCAACATTTCTATGCAAAATCTTATAAAAATTTTTGAAGGACATAAATGATCTAAATAAATCAGGAGATACATGACAGTTCTCTCAAGACTCAAACACAAATATAAATCAATGCCAAACAAAATTCCAATGGTACTTTTTGCCATCACTTGACAAATTTATTCTAAAATTTGTATGGAAAGATAAATGTCCAAAAACAGCCAAGAAAATCCTAGACTACCAAAGAACTTGCCAACAAAATAGCATGAATTTTTATAAAACCAAAGCAATTAAAACAATGTAGTTTGGCACAGGAATAGTCAAATAGATCAATAGAACAGAAAAGAAAGCCTAGTAATAGATTCATGTGTATACCAGAATTTCCTGTATGACACAGATGACTTTCCAGACCTGAGAAAGGACAAATTGTAAATGGGATTCAGATAATTGGCTTTACATATGGAAAAAATCAACTAGACTCCTTTCACCATACAGGGAAATAAATTCTAGATATATTTAAAATCCACATATGAAAGACAAAATTTTAATGTTAACTAATTGGTACTAAAATAAAAACTTAAAAAAAAGAAAAACAAAATGTTAATTTATTAAAATAAAATATGAACAGATGAAAAGATGAATATTGTTATGACCTCAGGATTACTTAAAACACAGAAAACTCCACAGATTAAGGAAATATTGATAGATTTGACCAATCAAATTTAAAAACTTCTATATGGTAATCGATAGCACATGCTAAATAAAATGTCAAGCAACAAACAGGAAAAGGTATTTGCAACATACGTAATAAACAAAGAATTAGTATCCATAACATATAAAGAACTTCTGATCACCCAGAAAAATAACAAAGGTTATGAGTAGGTAGTTCACTTGAGAAGAAATCTGACTGGCAAGAAGGAGGAGGAGAGGAAGAGAAATTCAAATTTATTTGTAATCAGGTAAAATAAATTAAAAAAAAGCATAAATGGGATGCCATTTAACACCCATCAGACTGATAAAGCTTTAAAAATCTGGTAATACAAAGAGGATGAGAATGTAAGGCAGTGCAGCCACTTTGAAGTACAATTTGGCATTGTCTAGTAAAATTTTAAAATATGCATGCCATACAAACCAACAATTCCACTTCTGCGTACATAACCTAGAGAGACTCTGGTGGGAGGAGGAGCGACTGCTTAATGCACCAGAAAAAAATGTAAAAGGATGTCTACTTCAGCACCATTTTTAATAGTGAAAAATAAGGGGAAAAAAACCTTATCATATATCAATATAGGAATACAAGTATGAATTGTGGTATATTCATACAAGAAAATGAATGAGTTAGATCTGTGTATATCGACATGTACAGATCTCAAAAACATAGTGTAGAAACTAACAATATCACTATTATATCAATTACACTACTTTTTAAAATTTTAAGGTAAAATTTACATAACATGAAACAATCATTTTCTTTTTTTTTATTATGTTATGTTAGTCACCATACAGTACTTCATTAGTTCCCGCTGTAGTGCAATCATTTTTTTAAAAGATTTTATGTATTTAATTGAGAGAGAGAGAAAGCATGAGCAGGGGGAGTGGCAGAGAGAGAGGGAGAAGCAGGCTCCCCACTGAACAGGGAGCCCAACACAGGGCTCGATCCCAGGACCCTGAGATCACGACCTGAGCCGAAGGCAGATGTTTAACCGATTGAGCCACCCGGGTGCCCCCAAATCAATCATTTTTAAGTGTACAAATGACATTCAGCATATTCTCAAAGTTGTGCAATTATAACCTCATTCTAGCTCCAAAATATTTTTATAACCCCAAGGGAACCCCATACTCATTAAGCAGTCGCTCCTCCTCCCACCAGACCCCTGACAACCACTTATTGACTTTCTGACTCTATATATTTGCCATTCTGGACATTTCATATACATGGAATCATATAATATATGACCTTTTGTGTCTGGCTTCTTTCACTTCACATAATGTTTTCAAGGTTCATCCATGGTATAGCATGTATCAATTTGATTCCTTTTTATGGATGAAGAATATTACGTTGTATAGATATACCACTTTTGCTTATCCATTCATTAGTTGATCTTTATTTAAGTTGTTTCCGGGGTGCCTGGGTGGCTCAGTCACTAAGCGTCTGCCTTCGGCTCAGGTCGTGATCCTGGGGTCCTGGGATCGAGCCCCGCGTCGGGCTCCCTACTCTGCGGGAAGCCTGCTTCTCCCTTTTCCACTCCCCCTGCTTGTGTTCCCTCCCTCATTGTCTCTCTCTGTCAAATAAATAAAATAAAATCTTTAAAAAAAAGTTGTTTCCACATTTGGGCTATTTCAAATAGTGCTCTTATGAACATTCATGTACAACTGTTTGAACACCTATTATCAATTCTTTTCGATATATACCTAGGACTGGAATTGCTGAATCATGTGGTAATTCTATGTTGGACTTTGTAAGGAGCCAAACTTATTTCCACAGTGGCTGCACCATTTTGCATTCCCACTAGCAATGTACAAGGGTTCCAATTTTCTCCAAAGTCTTGTTAACACTTACTATTCCCCCCTCCTTTTTTCTTATTATAGACTTCCTGGTAGGTGTGAAGAGATAGCACATAGTGGTTTCAATTTGTATTTTCCCAATGACTAATGATAATAACTTTTCATGTGATTTTTGGCCATTTTTCTATCTTCTTTGGAGAAATGTCTATTCAAGTCCTTTACAGGTTTTAAGTGAGTTATTTGGGTTTTTTTGTTGTTCAATTATATTTCTTCATATATTCTAGATATTAAACCCTCATCAGATATATGACTTACAAATATTTTGTAACATTCTGTAGATTGTCTTTTCACTTTCTTTTTTTTTACTATATTCGGTTAGCCACTGTCTAGTATACCATTAGTTTTTGATGTAGTGTTCAGCGATTCATTAGTTGAGTATAACACCCAGTGCTCATCACCACACGTGCCCTCCTTAATACCCATCACCCAGTTACCCCATCCCCCCACCCCCTCCCTTCTGAAACCCTCAGTTTGTTTCCTGGGGTCCAGAGTCTCTCATGGTTTGTCTCCCTCTCTGATTTCTCCCCCTTCAGATTTCCCTCCCTTCCCCTATGGTCCTCTGTGCCGTTGCTTATGTTTCACATATGAGTGAAACCATATGATAATTGTCTTTCTCTACTTGACTGACTTAATTAGCATAATCCCCTCCAGTTCCATCCATGTCGAGGCAAATAGCGGGTATTCATCCTTTCTGATGGCTGAATAATATTCCATTGTATATATGTACCACATCTTCTTTATCCATTCATCTGTTGAAGGGCATCTCAGCTCCTTCCACAGTTTGGCTATTGTGGACATTGCTGCTATGAACATTGGGGTGCATGTGCCCCTTCTTTTCACTACATCTGTATCTTTGGGGTAAATACCTCGTAGTGCAATTGCTGGGTCATAGGGTAGCTCTATTTTTAAACATCTTCAGGAACCTCCATACTGTTTTCCAGAGTGTCTGTACGAGCTTCCATTCCCACCCACAGTGTAAGAGGGTTCCCCTTTCTCCACATCCTCGCCAACATTTGTTGTCTCCTGTTTTGTTAATTTTTGCCATTCTAACTGGTGCAAGGTAGTATCTCATTTTGGTTTTGATTTGTATTTCCCTGATGGCTAGTGATGTTGAGCATTTTTTCATGTCTCTGTTAGCCATTTGTTTGTCTTCTTCAGAGAAGTGTCTGTTCATGTCTTCTGCCCATTTCTTGACTGGGTTATTTGTTTTTTGAGTGTTGAGTTTGAGAAGTTCTTTATAGATCTTGGATATCAGCTCTTTTCACTTTCTAGGTAATGTCCTTTGATGCACAAAAGTTTTTAATTTTATGAAGTAAAATGTATCTACCTTTTCTTCATATTTTCTGCTCCTTGTGCTTTGGAGGTCATATCTAAGAATCCATTGCCAAATCTAAGGTCATAAAAATTTATCTGTTTTCTTCTAGGAGTTTTAAAGTTTTAGCTCTTATACTTAGGCTGCTATTTTGAATTACTTTTGTATATATTTTGAAGTAAGGATCCAACTTCATTATTTTGCCTGTAGCTACCCAATTGTCACAGCATCATTTGTTGTAAAAGCAATTACTGATATGAAATATAACAGTTAATAACAGTATACTATAGTAAAAGTTATGTAAATGCGGTCTCTCTCTCTCAAAATACCTTATTGTACTTTACTTACCCTTCTTGTGATGATATGAGATGGTAACATGCCTATGTGATGAGAGAAGTGAATGGCATAGGCATTGTGACACAGCATTCGGCTACTATTGACCTTCTGATGACACATCAAGAAGGGGATCATCTCCTGGTTACCTTAGTGACCTAGACCGTGGGTAACTAAAACCATAGAAAGCAAAACCACAGGTAAGGGGTGGGGACTACCATATTTGAGTGTAATGTGCCTTAGTGTGGATCTCTTTGAGTTTACCCTGCCTGGAGTTCATTGAGCTCTTATATATGTGTCTTCATGTATTTGATTAAATCTGGGAAGTTTTTGGCCATTATTTCTTCAAATATTCTTTCTGCTTGCTTCTCTCTATCCTCTCCTTCTAGGGCTTCTATTACACAGATGTTGGTATACTTTATAGCATTCCATAGGTCTCTTAGGCTCTGGTCATTGTTCTTCATTCTTTTCCTCAGACTGGATAATCTCAATTGGCTTATCTTCATGTTGGCTGATTCCTTCTTCTGTCATCTCAAATTTGCTGTTGAACTCCTGCAATAAATTTTTTGTCTTTTATTGTGACTTTCAGCTCTGAAATGTTGATTTGGTTGTTTTAAATAATTTCTATCTCTTTATCTATAGTCTCTCTTTGGTGAGACACTGTTATCCTGGTTTTCTTTAGTTCTTTTTCTATTATTTCCTCTAGCTTTTTGAGCATACTTAAAACAGTTGATTTGAGATCTTTGTCTATTAAGTCTTTTTGCCTGGGCCTCCTCTCGGACAGTTTCTATTAATTTCTTTATTTTTCCTGTGAATGGGCATATTTTCTTTTTCTTTGCATGTTTCATAATTTTTTGTGTTGAAACCTGGAAAATGTTTATGCTGGTAACAATATGAACCAACAAGAACACTCATTCATTGCTGAAAAGAATGAAAAATGATGCAGCCATTTTGGAACACAGTTTGTCAGTTTCTTACAAAGCTAAACCTACTCTTACAATACAATCCAGCAATCACTCTCCTTAGTATTTATCCAGATGAGTTGAAAGCTTATATCCACACAAAAACCTACACATAGATGCTTATAGCAGCTTTATTCATAATTTCCAAAATATGGAAGCAACCAAGATGCCTTTCAGTAGGTGTGTGGATAAATGAACTATGGTACACCCAGACAATAGAATATTATTTAGCACTAAAAAGAAAAAGAAATGAGCGACCTACCCATGAAAAGAAATGGATGAACCTCAAATGCACATTATTAAGTGAAAGAAGCCAATCTGAAAAGGCTACATACCGTGTGATTCTAAATATATGACATTCCAGAAAAGGCAAAACTATGGGCACAGGAAAGGATCCGTGGTTGCCAGTGGTTGAAGACAGTGAGGGATGAATTGGGGGAGCACAGAAACTATTCTGTATAATACTGTAATGGTGGGTTCATAATATTATACATTTGTCCAAACCCACAAAATGTAAAACAAAGCTGGAATAGAGTATGGACTTTGGGTGATAATGATATGTCGATGTAGAGTTATTGGTCATAAAAAATATACCACTCTGGTGGAAAATGTTAATAGTGAGAGAGGCTGTGTGTATGTGGCAGAAGGGGGTATATGGGAACTCTCTGTTCCTAACACTCAGTTTTGGTGTGAACCTAAAACTGCTCTAAAAAATAAAGTCTATGTTTAAAAAACTTAAAAAATACAGAGAAAAGAATAAACAGCTTTAGAGACAGATAGGCCTAGAATTCCAGCTGAGTTAAATACTAGCTGTGTAACCTGGGACAATTTGCTTAAGTTCCTTGAGCCTCAGTTTTCGTATTTTGTAAATGAAGCTACCTCATAGGTTTTCTGCAATAATTAAATAAGATAGCATCTGCACAGTACCTAGCTCATAGTACATTAGCAGTTACTGTTATTAGCAGAGACTTATGGAGTTAAATGTGTCCTCAAATGGTTCAAAGACCTAGAACTACAACTTTTCCTGGTAACTTAATCCAGTATCTAGTTTCTCATCCAATTCAGTGCTTTCTCTTTACAATGATGAAGCCTATTTACTCTAGCTTGGACCATTATAGAACTGAAGAACAAGTTTACCATCCTTGTAGTAACACCTCAAGAGCAGTGGACTAGGTTCCTTTAGTAATTCACTTTTTAGTAATTTATTTTGCGTCTCCTGAAAGAGGATAATTCCTACCCTACTCCCCCACCTCCCAAGATTGCTGTAAAGACTGCATACAGTGATGTGCCTGATTATTGTTTGATAGCTTAAAGGGCTCTATAAATGTAAGGGATTCATAGTTACTTGAAGAAATGTATTAAATTATCTCTTCGCTGTCTGCACTCAAGCCTAATTAGTCTCTAACCCTGTCCATATTCCTCTGAAAATGTGGGGATCAGTAAAATATTATTTAATAAATTCCTTTATTTCACAAACATGAATTGAGGGCTGACTTTGTGTCAGGCACACTACTAGGTGCTAGGGGAACAAAGATTAATAAAGCATGGCCTCTGCCACCAAGAAACTTAACGTCTAATAGACAAACATGAAAAATAAATGTGTTATAATGTGGTGGGTGTCACAGACAAACAGCATTAGTGCTGGACTTGGAACAAGATGGAGAAAAGAAGAATATTTTAGGCAGAGGGAACCCTATAAGTAAATTCATGGAGGCATAAAATCACATGGCTTGTATGGTGAAGATAATATTTAGGCTTGGTGGGAGCTAAGGCAAATGAAGTAGACTAGGAAGGGGGAAGTAGTGAATTACATTTGGAAAATATCGACTTTAAGATGCTTATGGAACTTCTCTTTGAGTGTTATAAACCAACAGGAACATAAATATAGAGAGATTTGAGAGTCATCAGCATACAGGTATTAGCTAGATATGACGGGAGAGAGAGAGTGATCATGAATAATATTTGTGTTCTTCTTTGGGCAACTGGGTGGACAATGGTGCCCTCAGGGAGGTAAGGAACATGTAGGAGAAAGAGCAGAGGGAGCAGGAGATCATATGGTCTTTTGGACATGTTGATTTCCAGATACCCATGGGACATCAAAATGAGTATGTTCAGTCGGCATTTGGATATATAGATGTGATGTTCTAGGAGATTTTGTTTGGAGATATAGAGGAAGTAGATAGAGTAATGGAAATGCGTGAAATTGTTCAGGGATAGTGTGAAGATTCAGAATAGGTGTTAAGACAGAGCCACTGTGAATACCAACATTCAGCAACTAGGTGGAGGTAGGATATCCCGCAAAATGGATCAAGGAAGAACTAGAGAGATATGATGAGAACCAGGAGAAGTGTCAGAAACCAAGAGAAGAGGATATTTCAAGGAGGGGAGGTCAACTGTGTGAAATGCCAAGGACTGAGAGATCAAGTAATGTATGGACTGACAAGTGCCCATTGAATATTTATTGAATACCTAGTTTTCACTTGCAATTTTCTTGGCACAAAAGACCCTGAAAATACCAAACCCAAAAGCTAGAAAAGGCACTGACAGTCAGTGCCTTGTTTTTCACTCATGTGGTCACTAATATGCTTTCCCCAAGTTCACCAATTACTGTGTGTGCCTCAACAGCTTGGTTTCCCCCTTGCCCCTGAACTGCCCAGACAAGGAAATCACCTGACTACTTGTTGGAATACTTGTAATCAATTCAAGCAAAATAAAGAAAAATCAAAAGCTTAGCGCCCTAATGGAACTGACCACATAGGCCTCCCCTGGGTGCAGAGGTTTATGTGCTGTGCCTGGACTATGTTAAAAAAAATTAAAACAGGGTTTGTAACAAAAGGGCTAAAGTGTCAAGTCACTAAAAGCAGAAAATTCCACTTGCAACACAGATGCCCACTCTCACACTGGTTTATGATGAGAGAAAGTGAAAATTTATAATACGCTTTCCATAAAATCGTGACAGCCATTGAGTTGGCACCTCTGGGGGCCAGCCTAAAGGTTCTACCTCATTATCCAGAGAGAGAGGGCAAAGGGAGAGGGTGCTTAGTCACAGAACAGGCTTTGTCTTTAAGAAGGCCACCTCTCACACCTGCACTTCTTGAGCTCTGTGACTTGGACTTTTTCAGTATTTATACCAGAATTGAAGCAAAGAGTAAGTTGGTCTCTCAATCCAAGTTCAACAGTTGTTATGTACCAACTGTGGATGAATTGTTTATAGTCCCTCTTCTGGCCTCCTTGGAAGTTAAACAAGCTAGGATAAGCTAGATTATGCTGCAGTAAGAAGCAATCTCACAATGTTAGTGGCTTATAGTAAACATTTATTTCTTGCTCATACTACATGTCCAGAATAGGTTGGTAGGAGAGCAGTGAGAAGAATTCTACTCATTAGCAGACCTCAGTTGTCCTCACTCTGGGATCCCAACTGATAGAGACGGAGGCATGTCAGATGTTGCCAATCAACACATCCTATGGAAAAGGGAAAGTGACAAAACAAGCACTGGTTCTTCAAGCTTCCACCTAGAGGTAACACATACCCCTTATGTTCATATTTTATGCCTGATTTTAAAGGCATGGGGAGACACAATTCTTCTGTAGTTAGAGACACTGCTGGGAGGGACACCAAATACAGGTGAGCAATATAAGAGTCTACCAGAGAAGCCATAATAAATATGTGTTAAACTTTGAATAGATTGCATAATAGGTACTCTCTGAACACAAAGGTATTGATAGAAATTATCCACTGCCCCCAGCTGGTCACTGTGCCTTGGAATCCATCACTCAAGATTCATTCCCTGGGATTCAAGGGTTGCATTACCAGATGTCACAGGGTGTCAAAGTGCAAATGCCCGGGGTGGGACAGCACCATGATATGTGTCAAATTTAATATAGTATTCAGATTAGTTGGACTACAGCAAGCAGTTATTATTGGAAGCGGGGAGCACAGCAGCCCTGAGGCATTTTACTTAATACCTACTATGTGGCAGGCACTATGCTAGGCTCTTTAACACACTGTATCTCCCTTTATCCCTGTGCCTATAGCAGTTTAAAGAGGGCACGCTCTGCATGGAGCACTGGGTGTTATATGCAAATAATGAATCATGGAACACTACATCGAAAACTAATGATGTAATGTATGGTGATTAACATAACATAATAATAATAAAAAAAGATAATGCCGAAGGTCATAACCGTTTGTCTAGAAAGTGATAATGAGTGCTGGGGGAAGGTCCAGAACTTAAAGGTGCCACCTGGAGAGGACAATGAAGGGGGACAGCAGCAGGACACCAGGTGCTTGGGGTGAGGGGATGGTTTACACCCCATAAGGCAGGAGAAATCTACCCAAAGAAGAAATCCCAACCACAGGTTTGACCTACTCCACAATTACTCTGAGTCAACTCTTTATTATTCTGCACCTGAGATTGGGTGGTGTTCTTTTCAATGAGGGGAAGAAACTATCTGGTTTCCCAGAGCCATGTCCTGGGAGCTGGAGAGGTTTCTTCTAGAAGACACTGTTAGTGGAATCTGGCCTGCCAATCAATCAGCCTTCTGCCAGTGGCTACTGGCACCCTTGTTTGATTATGGATTTATTGAATGATAAAGCCCGCCAGGATGTATTACACCGGCTGACTTTTGGCTTTGTATGCTGAATGGTGGATAACTCAGCAGGAAAATGATGTTTAAAAGCCATAAAGGTAGTGCAATCTGATCCTGCCACACACACACACACACACACACCTCAAACATAGATTGTAAAGTTAGTAAAGATCAACAGGAGAATTTCTCTCCAAAGGGCAGCACCAGTGAGATATACTAAGCTGTTTAACAAATCCCACACCATGCATGCATGCATTTATTCATTCATTCGACATATATTTATTAAGCACCTACTGCATTCCCAGCACAAAAAGACTTGACATCCACTATCACGGAGCTGGTGGAAGACGGACACTAATAAACACACAAGTTGATACATTATCACAAGTTAGGGTGAGTGCTGTGAAGAAAACAAACAGAGGTGCCATGAGAGCAAAAGAGGAGGGTTCACCTCCTGCACTGCTGGTGGGAATGCAAGCTGGTGCAACCCCTCTGGAAAACAGTATGGAGGTTCCTCAAACAGTTGAAAATAGAGCTGCCATATGATCCAGCAATTGCACTACTGGGTATTTAGCCCAAAGATACAAATGTAGGGATCTGAAGGGGTACGTGCACCCCGATGTTTATAGCAGCAATGTCCACAATAGCCAAACTGTGGAAAGAGCCGCGATGTCCATCAACAGATGAATGGATAAAGAAGATGTGGTATATATACACAATGGAATATTATGCAGCCATCAAAAGGAATGAGATCTTGCCATTTGCAACGATGTGGATGGAACTGGAGGGTGTTATGCTGAGCGAAAGAAGTCAATCAGAGAAAGACATGTATCATATGACCTCACTGATATGAGGAATTCTTAATCTCAGGAAACAAACTGGGGGTTGCTGGAGTGGTGGGGTGGGAGGGATGGGGTGGCTGGGTGATGGACACTGGGGAGGGTATGTGCTATGGTGAGCGCTGTGAATTGTGCAAGACTGATGAATCACAGATCTGTACCTCTGAAACAAATAATGCAATATATGTTAAGAAAAATAAAAAGAAGAAGATAGCAGGAGGGGAAGAATGAAGGGGGGAAAATCAGAGGGGGAGACGAACCATGAGAGACGATGGACTCTGAGAAACAAACTGAGGGTTCTAGAGGGGAGGGGCATGGGGGGAGGGGTTAGCCTGGTGATGGGTATTGGGGAGGGCACGCTCTGCATGGAGCACTGGGTGTTAAGCACAAACAATGAATCATGGAACACTACATCAAAAACTAATGATGTAATGTATAGTGATTAACATAACAAAAAATTTTTTAAAATAATTAAAAAAAGAGGAGGGTTCAATTTAGATAGGGGTGGTCAAGGAAGGCATCTCTGAGGAGCTGACATTAGTTTGAGACTTGAAGGATTTGAAGGAACCAACATGAGAAATAGTAAGATATTTATGTGGTCTCAAAGTATCTCTCCATAGGGGCGCCTGGGTGGCTCAGTCATTAAGCGTCTGCCTTCGGCTCAGGTCATGATCCCAGGGTCCCAGGATTGAGCCCCACATTGGGCTCCCTGCTCAGCGGGGAGCCTGCTTCTTCTTCTCCCTCTGCCCCTCCCCCCCACTTGTGCTCGCTCTCACATGCACACTTTCCCTCTCTCAAATAAATAAATAAAATCTTAAAAAAAACTCTCCACAGATTGCATATTCGTTGCTAAGGAAAAGGTAGTAAATTTACAGTGGAGAAACCAGACATCATTTTGATCAGGTGATAAAATTATCATCACCAATGAGGAGCAGATTAACATTGTGTGCCTCCATATGTGGTATCCCAAGGACACAACATCACTTATGTAGTATTCTGGCATAATCTGAACTTGATAGTGAGGAAATATCCAACAAACCCCAAATGAGGCAAATGTTATTTTTGAAGGGGGGTGTATTAGTGTGTTCAGGCTGCCATACAAAATGCCATAGACTTAGTGGCTTACACAGCCGACATTTATCTTCTCACAGTTCTAGAGGCTAGAAGTCCAAGATCAAGGTGCCATCAGGGTTAATTTCTGGTGAGGCCTTTCTTCCTGGCTTGTAGATGGCCACTTTCTTGCTATGACCTCACATGGGCTTTCTTCTGTGCTCATGCAGAGAGAGACTTCCCTGATGTCTCCTCTTCTTTTTAAAAAAAAATTTATTGAGGTATGATGTAATCAATTATATATAATATATTAATTTCAGGCATATGACATAATGATTTGATATTTGTATATGCTGTGAAATGATCACCACAATAAGTCTAGTGACCATTGTCACCATACACAGTTCCAAATTCTTTTCTTTTGATGAGAACTTTTAAGATTTGTTCTTTTAGCAACTTTCAAATATGCAATACAGTATTGTGAACTCTAGTCACCATGCTGTACATTACCTCCCCATGACTTATTTATTTTACACCTGGAAATTTGTACCTTTTGACTCCCTTCACCCATAGCACTCATCCATGCCCCTTCTCTGGCAACCACCAATCTGTTCTCTGTATCTGTGAGTTTGGTATTTTGTTTTGTTTTCATTTAATTTGTTTTGTTTTTAGATTCCCCATATGAAATCATATGGTATTGTTCTCTCTCTGCCTGACTTATTTCTCTAATTTCTCCAAGGGCCATCCATGTTGCTGTAAATGGTAAGATTCTATTCTTTTCTTGTGGCTGAGTGATAGTCCTGTGTGTGTGTGTGTGTGTGTGTGTGTGTGTGTGTGTGTGTGTGTGTGTTTCATCTTCTTTATCCATTCATTCATCTATGGACACCTAGGTTGTTTTCGTATTTTGGCTATTGTAAATACTGCTGTAATGAACATTCTCTTTCTCTTCTTATAAGGACACCAGTCCTATTGGACTAGGGCTGTACCCTTATGATCTCATTTAATCTTAATTACTTTGTTATAGGCCATCCCCAAATATAGTCACATTGGTGGTTTGGGCTTCAGTATATATGAATTTGTTGGGGGTGGGGCACAGTTCAGTCCATGACAGGAGGCCTGTATTCTTCAAAATTGTCAATATCATAAAAGACAGAAAAGGCTGAGAAATTATTTCAGAGTAGCAAAGAGACATGGCAATGAATTCAATGTGTGATTATAGACTGGATCCTGTACTGAAGGAGGGAAAATGCTATAAAGGACATTTTTGCGGGGCACCTGGGTGGCTCAGTCGTTAAGCATCTGCCTTCGGCTCAGGTCATGATCCCAGGGTCCTGGGATCGAGCCCTGCATTGGGCTCCCTGCTCCACGGGAAACCTGCTTCTCCCTCTCCCACTCCCCCCGCTTGTGTTCCTGCTCTCGCTGTGTCTCTCTCTGTCAAATAAATTAATAAAATCTTAAACGAAAAAGGACGTTTTTGGGTCAACTGACAAATTTGAGTACAGAGAGCAGATTAGATAAAATAATCACATCAATGTTAAATCTTTGTGATTAATAACTATAATGTGGGGGCACCTGTGTGGCACAGGTGGTTAAGCACCTGACTCTTGGTTTTGGCTCAGGTCTTGATTTCAGGTCCCTGGGTCAGGCGCCCATGCTCAGCATGGAGTCTGCTTGAGATTCTTTCTCTCCCTCTCCCTCTTCCCTTCCCACTCCTATGCTCTCCTCTCTCTCTCTCTCTTTCTCAAATAAATAAATAAATAAATCGTTAAAAAAAGAGAAAGAAAAAAGAAACTAATCACATTTTAAAAAATAACTGTAGGGGCGCCTGGGTGGCTCAGTCATTAAGCAGCTGCCTTCGGCTCAGGTCAGGATCCCAGGGTCCTGGGATCGAGCCCCACATCGGGCTCCCTGCTCCGCGGGAAGCCTGCTTCTCCCTCCTCCACTCCCCCTGCTGTGTTCCCTCTCTCACTGTGTCTCTCTCTGTCAAATAAATAAATAAAATTTTTACTATAATGTGATTATATAAGAGAATATTCTGATACTTTGGAAATATATGCTGAAGTGTTTAGTGGTAAAGGGCTATAAAATACACAACTTACTTTCCAATGATTTTTTTAAAAATTTAAACATAAAGGGAGTAAATGATAAAATAAATGGGGGCAAAATGGCAACGTGAGGGGAATCTGACTAAAGGGTATACTATTCCATAAATCTGGAATTATTTTCAAATAAAAAGCTAAAAAACAAAAGGAGCCAACCAGGTACAGTGGGGTTAAGAACTTTCTTCCTGATAACATTCGTCCTTTTTCTTTAGAGTACTTAAGATAATTTGTAATTAGATATTTATTAGTGATTGACTATTTGCTCACTGCTCTAGAAGACCATAAGCTTCATAAAGGTCTCATCAGCCTGGACCACCACTGAATCTCCAGCACCCAACACAGTGAATTGCAGGCTCTCTTACCCTGTTCCAACTGCTATAACAAAAATACCATAAACTGGGTAGCTTATAAATAGCAAACATTTATTCCTCACGGTTCTGGAAGCTGGGAAGTCTAGGATCAAGGCACTGGCAGGTTTGGTGTCTCGTGAGGAGCTGTTCCCTGAACACCTTCTTTTTGCCATGTCCTCCCGTGGTGGAAGGGGCAAGGGAGCTCTGTGGGGTCTCTTTTATAAGAGCACTAATCCCCTTCATAGGGGCTCCGCCCTTATGACCTAAGCACCTCCCCAAAGCTCCACCTCCTAATACATCACCTTGGACATTAGATTTCAACACACGAATTGGAAGTGGGGAGGCACAAACATTCAATCTGTTGCACAGGCAAAGAACACAGCAGGTGTGATGGTCCTGAAGGCAGGTAGGATGGGAGCAGTGTGGTGTGCATTTACATTCCGAAAGGACTCTCTATCACAAAAAGAAAGAGATAAGAAACACTAGCTTTTTGAAGAAATTGTAGTTTATTCTTTCCCCCATCTAAAAATCGCAGATTTTTCTAAGCCGATGAGTAGTATATGGAAAATATAAGAGGAGTTACAGCTATTGGGAAAACAACACATTTTAATGGCAACGATTTTTATGCGAATAACTAATGCATCTCAACTGTCCAGAATATTCCCTAAAGTTTTCCCAATCTTAACCACTCCTTACCCATATTACACTGGACTCTTTAATTTGAAAAACTGCAAATATTAGACAATAATAATAAAGTTGCAATCAGAATGCCAAACAACAAAAGGCACTGAGCAAAGTACTTATTTACCTGGTTCAGAGGCTACTGCAACAGTCCAGGCAAGAGAGATTGGTGGCTTGGGTTAGGGTGGAGACAACAGAAATGGGGTGGGAGTAAGAAGGAGAGGGATTTGAGAGTGATTTTGGAGGTATATTTGTTGTACACCTAGATTTGCTCCCTTTCCTGCAGGGCAACTAAGGAAGTTTGTTAGCATTTGGGGCTACAGGGAGAGGTTGGGTTGGCTGGGGTAGGAACCTCTTAAAAAACCCTCCTTCTTTCTCTCGACCTATTGAATTTCTAGTTTATATCTTTGTGGGGTTGAAAGAGGAAATAAGCATTTTGGCTGGATTGCAGGGTAGGCCTCATGAGAGACTAAAGAGAAACAAAAACTAGTAAACAGTGCCCGTGAAGTGCTTCATTATTTACTAACTGAACTTAATTATTTCGCTGTAATTTGGATATTCCATCTGAAGATAACTGAGAGTTGACTATACCTGCAACGAATACATTAACTCAATAATGTGGTGAAGGGCTTATAGGCCTGCAAGACTTACCCATGTAGACTCTAAAATGCACAAGGGAGAATGCCTCACCCTTGCCTTCCACTTGTATCTCCCAGGGTGTCCAGACTTGGGGATGACCCACTCATTTCCACAGTCAAGATCCTAGTGAAATTGTGACCATGCCAATGGTTGTCTGCGTCCTGGGCAGAGCACAGCAAACAAACTTATACTAGCTCTAGAGACCAACGATGAGATGGGCCCAGGCTGTAGCCAAGGGAGAAAAATCCATCAATCAAGCAGTTAGTCAAATATTTATTGGGCACCTACTGCATACTAGTGAGATACCTGCTTGTGGTTCTCAACTAGGGAGTGAGCATGTCTCCCAAAGGGCAGGTAGAAATGTGTAGAAACATTTTTGGCACAAAGAAGGGGGATGTTAATGACACTACTGGAATTTAGTGGGTGGGAACCAGGAATGCTAAATATTCTGCAGTGTGTGAGCTGATCCCACACAACGGAACTATCCTACATAAAATGTCCATAGTGCTCCCAGGGAGAAACACTGTGCCAGGCTGGGGCATGGGGAGTATTCTGACGTGAATATTCCATTCTTGCTCTCAAGAGCTAATTGGTGCCAGAGGGCAGCCAATCCTTCTCTGTTTACACTTGGCCTCCTTGTTCTTTCTTTGGGAAGGAAAAAGTTGTAACTTCCATTTTAATGATGAGGAAAGAGACAGATTGGCTAGACGTCACACCAGTTAATAAGTGGTAAAGCTGAGACCCAGTGTTTTGACTCCACAATTTCATTATGGAGTTCCCCAATGGGCAACCATAAAACGGTTAAGTTTTATACTTATATTTCCAATTTAAATCAGCTCTCAACTCTCAGCACTGCAGCAAATGGGTAATGTGGTTTTGGGTGACACTATTCCCTAGAGAATAAATAATAATGTTAAGATTCATAAATGTTAGCTTTTTAATTGAAATTTTTGAGAAAATTGTAGATTTACAGGCAGTTATAAGTAATAATGCGGAGAGATCCCATGTACATTTTACCCAGTTTTCCTGAGTGTTAACATCTTGAAAACCTATAGTATAAAATCAAAACCAGGATACTGACATTGATACAATCAGCCAATATGATTCATATTTCCCCTCATTCATATGTGTATATGTGTGTATGCATGTGCATTAAGTTCTATACAATTTTAGCATATGTATACGGGTTTGTGTATCTATCACCACAGTCAAGATACTGCAAGTTTTACCACGTCAAGGGTCCCTTCTGGTACCTATTTACAACCATGCCCAATACCCGTTCTCACCACTCCCCATATCCTTAACCCCCAGAAACCTTCTATTTGTCCTCCAGTTTTAAAATTTGTCACATCAAAAATATTATATAAATGGAATCACATACTATGTAACTTTGGGGGATTGGCTTTATTCATTCAGCACAATTCCCTGGAGATTCATCCAAGGTGTTGCACGTAGTTCATTCCTTTATATTGCTGAGGAGTATTCCATGGTATGGATACACCACAGTTTGCTTAATCATTCACCTAATTAAAGACCTCTGAGATTATTTCAGTTTGTGGTGACTAAAAACAAGGCTGCTATAAAGATTCATGTACAGGTTTTTATATTCATGCAATTTTGTATTTCTCTGGAATAAATGCCTAATAGTGCAATTGCTAGGTCATTGGTAGTTGTATGTTTGGTTTTTTAAGAAACTGTCCAACTGTTTTCAAGAGTGGCTATACCATTTTACATTTTCACCAGCAACGTATGGACGCTCCAGTCTCTCCACATCCTCCCCCCTGTTTTCTTCACTGTTTTTTTTTGTTTTTTTTTTTTTTTTAATTCTCATAGGTTTTTGTAGTGGCACCTCATTGTGGTCTTACTGGCATTTCCCTGATGGCTAATGATATTGAACATCTTTTAATGTACTTATTTGACATCTGTATTTCTTCTTTGGTGAAATGTTTCTTCATGTCCTTTGCCCATTTTCCAATTGGATTGTCTGCTTTTTAATGTTGAGCTTTTAAGAGTTCTTTATATATTCTAGACACAAGTCCTTTGTGGCAAGTGTGGTTTGCAATTATTTTCTTCCAGTCTGTTGCTTGTCTTTCCATTCTTGTCATGTGTACTTTCACAGAACAAAAGCTTTTAATTTTGATGAGGTCCAATTCATCAATTTTCCCTTTTATGGATCATGTTTTGGTGTCAAGTCTGAGAACTCTTTGCCTAGCCCTAGATCCTAAAGATTTTTTCCCATTTTTTCCCTAAAAGTTTTATATTTTACTTTTAAGACTATGATCCATTTTGAGTTAATTTTTTATAAGGAATAAGTTTTAGGTCAACGTTCATTTTTTTGCCTATGGATGTCCAGTTGCTCTGGCACCATTTGCTGAAAAGACTATTCTTCTTCAATTGAACTGCTTTTGTACCTTTGTTAATAGTATATTGAGCTTTATTGTGTGGGTTGCTTACTCTGTTCCATTGGTCTATATTCCACCTATCCATGCATCAGCACCACACTATCTTGATTACTATGACCATAGAGAAAGTCTTAATATTGGATAGAATAATTCTTCCCACTTTATTCTACTTTTTAAAATTGTTTTAACCACGGGACGCCTGTGTGGCTCAGTCGGTTAAGCGTCTGCTTTTGGCTCAGGTCATGATCCCAGGATCCTGGGATTGAGTCCCGCATGGGGCTCCCTGCTCTGCGGGGAGCCTGCTTCTCCCTCTGCCTCTGCCCCTCTCTCTTTCTCTGTCTCTCATGAATAAATAAATAAAATCTTAAAAAAATTGTTTTAACAACTCTAGGGCCTCTATCTTTTTATATAAATTTTAGAATAGGCTTTTTTATGTCTATAAAAAATCTTGTTGGGATTTTGATAAGATTTGCATAAAACATATAGGTAAATTTGAAGGGGATTGACATTTTTACTCTGTTGAGTCTTCCAATCCCTGAATATAGCATGTCTTTCTATTTATGTAGGTCTTCTTTATTTCTTTCATTTGTGTTTTGTAATTTTAGCATATGAATATTCTACATGTTTTGTTAATTTATGCTAAGTATTTAATTTTCTTTGGAGTGACTATACATAGTTTATGTTTTTAATTTAATTTTCTGCACATTCATTTGTTAGTATGTAGAAATGCAATTGATTTATGGGTGTTGATTTTTATCCTGCAACCTTGCCAAATTCACTTATTAGTTCTATGGAGTTTTTTTGTAGACTACTTGGGATTTTTCTGCAAAGACAATTCTGTCACCTGTAAATAAGGGCAATTTTATTTCTTCCTTCCCAGTATGTATGCTTTTTATTTATTTTTTCTTGTTTTATTGCAGTGGCTAGAACTTCCAGTATGATGGTGAACAAGAGTGCTTATTGTGGAAAACTGACCTCTGTGCTCCAGAGCCAAAATATGTAATGCCAAGACAGAGTTTGGGTATAATGAAGAAAGATAGTTTACTACTAGGTGCCTAGGTGGCTCAGTTGGTTAAGCGACTGCCTTCGGCTCAGGTCATGATCCCGGGGTCGTGGGATTGAGCCCCACATTGGGCTCCCTGCTCGGCGGGAAGCCTGCTTCCCTCTCCCACTCCCCCTGCTTGTGTTCCCTCCCTCGCTGTCTCTCTCTCTGTGTCAATTAAATAAATAAAATCTTTAAACAAAAAAAGATAGTTTATTACTTTGCCAGGCAAAGGAGGCTACAGCAGGCTAATGTCTCCAAGACTGCAAGCTGGCCTAGGGTAAAAGGCTAAGGGATTTTACAGGAAAATATAGGATGTGGGCAGTTTCAGTAGGAATCTGGTGTGTGTTGCCAGCTGAGTATGTCATGTCTTCAAGGTGGTCTCATGACTAGCACTGGCACCAGCCATCTGAGTCTTGTTACTAAGTATACATTAGGTCAGCAATATATTGATATTGGTACTGAGTTCCTGGAACAAAGAATTCTGCAGAAGAACAAACGAAGGGAAAGTGGAGGCTTTAAGAACGAGGAAGAGAAAAATTTATTGTTTAAAGTCAAGCCTTGCTAAAACATTAGTGTGTTCATCTTAATTTCCATCCGTGTTTACATTTCTATAGCAGTTTCATGCTGAGACTAGAAATCCTTGCTTTGTTTCCAATCCTAGAGGGAAAGCATTCAATCTTTCATCATTAAGTATGATGTTAGTTGTAGATTTTGTGTGTATATGTGTAGCTTTCTTTATTTGTTTTTGTTTTGCTTTGTTTCATAGATGCTTCTTATCAGGTTGAGGTAATTCTCCTTTATTCTTAACTTGCTGAGAGTTTTTACCATGAAATGTGTTGGATTTTGTCAAATGCTTTTTCTGCATCAATTGGTAGGATCATATGATTTTCCTTCCTTAGCTTGTTGACCTGGTGGATTGTATAGATTGATTTTGAATATAGTTATTTTATAATTATTATGCCTAAAATAGCTATTGAACACTTACATTCCTATCTCATTTAAACCTTGCAACAGTCATGTGGAACAGATACTATTATTATCAGCCTGATTGTACACATGGAAAAATAAGCTCAGAGAGGTTAAGTGACTTGGGGCAAACTGGGGAATTGAACCCAGGACTGATTCATACCATTTCTCCTGTCTTCTCGGTCTGCTAGCCTCCCTATAGGTGCTGATCAGAAATTCCTTAGCATATGAGCTTCTACCATTGTGTAAATAAACAGGGGAACTTGAGTATACTAAGTGGGCTTTTAACAAAGAGAAGGATCCTCTCTCTCTTTTCCTGTTCTTAAACTTGAACAATAGTCTTTTTCCTGGAAGTCATCAAAACTAGTGTTGAATCAGGGCCAAAGCTCTTGGAAATGCCTTCTTGGGAACCGTGGGGTGGGTGGGGGTAGCAGAAGGTGTAACGATCAAGCTCCATTGTTCTAAGTTCCAAAATCAAATTGTAAGGGCAGCTGTCAGAGCCTCCCACCCCAGAAATGATACTGCCTATCAAGCTGCTCTTAAAAGTATTAATGTGTGTGCAAAATCCATCTGACATTCTACTTTAGTGACACACTGGAATCATGGACTCTCTGGTGACTCAGATGGGACTTTCATAGCAGAGTAAGAAAAGCTACTTCACGCAATTGTTTTCCCCAAATGGTTAAATTAAACATCTTTCCCTGTTGTTGGTTTTTTTTTTTTTTCATTTTTTTCAAGTAAACAACCCCAGGATTTTTTTTTTTTCTTCTCTAATCTCGTTATTACTATACCACAGACAAGAAAGGCATTTGACACAAACACTTTGGGAACAGAATTTACAGTGTTTATTAGATTTCCTTTTGTTTTCTTGGTTAATCCAAATAAACATTTCTCTCCTCTTTTAAAGGAAAAAAGTGTCTGGGGCCAACTTTTTTAGATTCTCTCTCTGTCTCTCTCCCTTTCAATCTCGTTCTCCCTCCTTCCTACTCCCTCTCCCTCTCTCTTTTTTTCTCTCTCTTCCCAACCTCTGACCCCTACCTCCTGCATCTCACAAGTTCTGCTCCCCTAACTCAGTGGGGTTTTTTTTCTTTTTAACTTTCAGATAGAAATTTCAGAGAAAACCACATTTCAGCTTCTTCAGTTCTTTTTCCCCCAAAATTCCTCTAATGACTATGATTTGTGCTGTATTGCTCAGTAGATTCAAGTTTTGTACTTACCTTCCTTCTCCTCAAAATCTATGACCTCCACCAATTCAATAGTGGTAAGTGGTCATTTCACCCTCAAGGGTCAGAGAAGGGGGTCATTTCTTGGTTTTTCCCTTCAGCGAGTCCAAAGCCTGAGACAGATTTTCCTTGAACTATCTGAGAGCTGAGGAAAATCTGCATCTGAGGGCCTCAGTCAGTTGAACAAGCTTCCATATGTTTACCTAAAGCAGAAGGAAGAAAAATAAATAAATCAGGCTCCAGTATCCACTTGTCTGTGATCCAAATTCTGTGGAAGTAAAAGGACCCTTTTCTGGAAAAATAATTGGGTCAGGCCAGAGCTACCATTAAGCATTGGCAAAGCAAACCCAGCTGCCTTTCAGAGACTAATAGCCACCTCCCCTACTTACTCATTGAGTCAGACCTTTAGATCCCTTTTTCTCCCAATCACAAAGGCCTGACAGGGAAATTTGGGAGAAATAGGAAAGCACATCGACTGTCATTTTCCTAGGAGTGGAAATAACCTGAGCAGGTGTGGCCAAGGGAAGTAGGGGCGAGATCTTAGGGGCACAGGTCTTTGGGCCCTTGCAAGGGATGGGTGAAAAATCACCTTGCAGCAAGAGGAAGACCTCAGGGAAGGGAGACTGAGGCTTCTCAGAGACTAATGTGGCCATATTACAACATTGATTCAGATTCACCTTAGGCAGTCTCTTAATCCTAAATATTGTGTCCTCCTTGGCCAAATGCTACTGCCTGCCATATACAGGTGATTCTCCAGACCTGTTTAGAAGTATTGGTATATCCTGGCCTACATACCTACTACAGATTCTATTTTTAATCACAGAGAAGAGGTGTCTATGGAACAGCAATATGTGATTGAGGGGACCTTTAGCTGCTGGGACATTCTGAAAGACAAGAACACATTTCCCAGTCACCATTAGTCAGTATCCTCTTTATTGCTGGAAGACACAGAAATTTATTGTTGTGTGTCTCCAAGTGCTGATGGCTAAAGCACAATGGCTAGTCTGAACTGGGCTGAACTGGGATGGATTAGATTAAGCTAGAGCAAAGATAAGCATTATAAGGTATTCATAACACTAATGTTGGCTAGGATATCATCATCTCCTCCATTCCATTCACCTCTATCCCTCCAATTATAAAAATAATGGGGCAGAAGGTAACTAAATACACTTGAAGCTGACAAAGAAAAAGCTAAGATGCAAAAATGGAATGTTTCTGGAAAGGGGAAGAAAAAATAGAGAGAATGAGAGGCCATCACATAGGAAGAGCCTCAGGACTTAAGAAATTAATTGTCCTTGGCTAGACAGGAATTGGCACCTAGGTTCCAAGAAGTCTGAGTAACAGATAAATCTGGTGATTGGAGAATGTTGGCTCAAAGACCAAGAGCAAAAGGGCCAACCTGATCAGGACCATGTTGTGCTTAGGAGGTGAATTATACCAAAGGTTCTCCCAGAGCAGAAATACCCCTGGAATACTGCAATTTCTTTTTTTGTTTTAACATTTTATTTATTCATTTAAAAGAGAGAGACAGAGAAAGCACAAGCAGGGGGAGAGGCAGAGGGAGAGGGAGAAGCAGACTCCCCGCTGAGCTGGGAGCCCAATGTGGGGCTCGATCCCAGGACCTGGAGATCATGACCTGAGCCAAAGGCAGACGCATAACCATCTGAACCACCCAGGCACCCCTGCAATTTCAATAATGACCAGCCAACATTTACTGAGCTCCTACTCTGTGCCAATGCTTGATTGAGGTAATAATATACTAGACCATGAAATCATGATCCAGTGGTGGAATTTCAATCACAGTCCAATGTAGTCACCACCTCCTAGTCACTGTGCTCAGTCTTAGGGATTTAGCAGTGAATAAAGCATTATGGCCTCTAAAGACAGCTATGTGTTTACCAAGAGCCTTTCCTTCTTTTTCTCATGTACATAACTAGCCTACATTTCCCTTCTTTATAGTTAGAGGTGGTGATGTGATTGAGTTCCGGCAAACAGAAAGTGAACAGAAGTGATATGTGCCACTTAACAAACCTAGCTCATAGAAAGCACCTAAGGTGTATGGTCTCCTTTCTCCTCCCCCATTAATGGGCTGGATATGGACTCTCAAGAGGACATTGGAAGCCACATGTTAAAGATGCTAGCGCCTCCATCAGCGTGGTCCTGAATTACTTCATGAAACAGAATACATAACACTGATACCCACCCTCCCAGCATCAACTGGACTTTATATGAGTGAGAAATAAACTACTTTGTTAAATGATTGAGACTGAGATTTGGGGACTAGTCTCTTACTGAAGTTAGCATTATATCAATTCCCAAATCAGTGGTCCTTGTCTCTATGGAGCTTGCAACCTAGTGGGTATACAGTAGAGGAATGTCCAGAGTTCTATGGAAACAGAGGAGGGAATGATCAACTTGGTCAAGAGTAATAGCAGAAGACATCACATAGACGGTAACATTTGAGATGAGTGCTGAAGGGGAAAAAGATTCCCCACAAGAGACAGTGAGTCAAGTTGAGGACAGCATATGCAAAGGCCCCCCAAATGAGAGAACTTAAGTTGAATATGGCTGAAGAGTAGAAGGCAAGAGGGTTAGGGGAGGTCCATGGGGAGTCAAACACTGGTGAGAAATGAAAAAATGCCAGGCCACTATGTGGTCTATGTGATATCTGGCATCAGTACATTTGAAAACATATAGATGTTTAGAGTGGGCCAGCATGAGACAGTCTCTTTCATAATATCAGTCCCAGGCTATTCCCAGACGAGAAGACAAAGGGCCAAGAAATGAAGGCTGCAACCTCAAGTCTTATTATTGGTAGGTCTGGATTTCTTGACTCCTATTCTGTACCCCATCCTTCAACATTCTTACCCCTATCCACTAGAGAAGGAGCCCGCCCAGTGAGTGGTCTTGCCTTTACCCCTCCCATTCACAAAAGTTGCTCTTCTGGGCAATAATCCACAGGCTGTCCTCTGCAGCTGCAACCCATGAACACCTTCCAGGAGGCGAGATCCCAAGAGCCAGGAGTCGAAGGGAAAGAGCAACCACCTGCATGTTTTGTTGTGTCTGATTAATTTCAAACGAATATTCCAATGCTTCATATGTTCCTGGACAGCTCTCCGACATTCTGCAATTAGCCTTAAATGGACATGCTCCACACAGGAAGATGAAACGAGAGTGACTCTGATCTGAGGATGTAGACAAACAAGTGAAATTATAGACTGAACTGGAAGGGACTTTTAAGATCACCCCGGTTCAAATGCTTGTGTATCAGATGAGAAAACTGAGGTTCAAGGAGGGGTCATGGCCTGCCTTACGTCACAGAGTGAGTCAGTAGCACAGACAGGACCTCCAGGTCTCAACTCCCAGCCCAGTGCTCGTTCCAGCATACTCATCGAGCATTTAGACCAGTTGGAAGAAGTATGCTGAAAGTTACTGATTAAAGAAATAGTGGGTGGATCCAAGGCAAGGAAGCTTAACATCTGGCCAAAATGTTACAGGCAAGGGTCAGTCACATGCTTTTCTTGTATAGTCTTTCCATTGGGTTGCATGAGTCTGGGAATAACAGGCCGAGGAAAAATTAATTTGAACCTGTGCCTGTTCCACTCTGTAGAGGAAAGAGACAGTTGTCCCTGCGATCTGATTTGAGGGAGTGCTGAGGAGACTCTCCTGTCCCAGGTGATCTTCCCCATCAGGCTGCTATTTCAGCTAAGTATTGCCTTTTCTGTAGGCTGCCTTTTAACAAGCGCTGAAGAGAAAATACTGGAGACTGTTTCCAGCCACTAAAATCTTAGTATGTATTAAGAATATATTTGATTTCCAGAGTGTCTATCCATTCATATTGAGGAAAGCAACAAATTATGTAAGGCAGGGCCTTGACCAAGAGATCAGAGTGCTTGGATTTCTTTAGAACTCTCTTGTCTTTTTTTTTTTTTTTTTTAAGCATTTCTGCTTTGGAAATTAATTGCAGTAAGAAAATGGCCCAGAAACCTGGATGGGGCCTGGAAATCCAGGCTCCCTCATACTGCAAGCTCCAGGGAGCTATGTTGTATGCACATTTCACTCTTAATTACTGCCATCAAAAGGTCTCACTAATCATGCCCTTGAACTCGACACACAAGGAGTCCTCCCTTTACCTCTTTCTGCACCTGGATTCACAACAATCACTCCTGCTCCTGGTCCCTGAGGTTGGTATAGTTGGTGGCAGCTTATAAAACTCTCTCCCTGTAACTTGTAAGGCAGGTAAAAACAGACAGTCTCGTGCTCCTCATTTTACAAGTGGGCAACCTGTGGCCCAGAGAGATTAAATGACTCACTTGAAATCACATAAACAAGAGAGTGGTCTGGAACGCAAGTGTTCTTTCTCAAAATCATGCCTTCTTTCTCTACATTGGTATTTCCCAAAGTGTTCTCCACAGAGCACAAGTTCATTGAGAATTATGTTAATGGAAAGAGGTGTTTTATGATCTAGTAAAGCATTTACTTCTTTTTCTACTTCTCTTACAGTGATACACTAGGAACATCAGCCTATTAGAGACTCTGAGATGTGATCTGTATAACCCAGGGTTTCCAAAAGGTATTTATGAATAAGAAGAGTTCACTTTAATTGAGTACTTACAGTGCCAGGCCTCATGCTCAGTATTTTACAAGCAGTAGCTTCTTCTATCCACCAACCATTCTTATGATCTTTGTATTGTGCTTATCCACATTTTACCAATGATGAAACCAAGGCCCAGAGAGATAAAATGACTTTCCCAAGTTTACACAGTAAACAGACGACTAAGAAATTTTAAACCCAGTCGTCTGACTGTATGCAATATTTAGCCACCAAAATGTTCTCCCCACAAGCCCTCTTTACCACCCCCCGCAACAGAACTAGCCTCTTGAAGAATCCATTTGGGGAATGTATTTCCCCCATTCACCCATCTCTTAACCATAACCTTGCCTTTTTCTTACTACCTCAGCTCTCAACACCCAGAATCACCCAGAAAAAGGTGTTACTTTCAACAACTGCGTAAAGAAACTTACTCGCTGGAAAATAAGACAGATATTTGGCTACAAGGGGAGAAAGAAAGGTGTAGGGAGCATGAACACGGTGCCAGGAAAGTAATCAGAGACAGGGCCCTGAAAGATGAGACGGGGGGACATCAACAACCAAATAGACCTTTTTCACAGTTTTACTCTATAAGCTCAGAGGAATAATCATAACAGAATTCTCAGTTGAATTGATCAAACTCATCTCTCTATGCAAAACTTAGTGATTTAAAACAACCACCATTTATTTGGCTCCTAATTCTGTGGGTCACCTGGTGCTTCGCTGGACTGGGATTAGAGTAAGGCAAAGTGAGGTGCCTAGGGCACAAAATTTAAGGAGGCACTCACTCTTAGGGTCATGCAATTGTCAACCCTGTACTTGTATGATTCTGAGAGTGAGTGCCTCCTTAAATTTTACGTCCTAGGCACTTCATTTGCCTCACCTTGGTGCCAGTTGTGGTGATTCTTCTGAACTAAGCCTGTTGGGGTGATCTCTGTTGTGTTCTTTTATGCTATGCTATGATGGTCAGGTCATGAGTCAACTAACAGCTTGATGATCTAGGAGAGCCTCACTCACGTGTCTGACATTTTGTAGGCTAATGACTGGGGCAAAGGGGTGGGTGTACTGGACCTCCATATACCTCTTCATTTGGCAGCCTGGGCACAAGCTTCTACATCTGGTGTTCTTTATAAATTCCTATAAGCAGTGGTATATACCCACCATGAGGCTGCTAATTGCAATGCTAGGGAAATGGACCAAGGAAGTCCAGTTCAATGGAAGGCAACAACTGAAACCACCCAGTAGTGGTTCTGCTACTGGGCGTGCACATACACTTACCCACGCACACACAGGTGCACACGCACAGATTCACAGTGCCAAAAAGACTGGCTAGCAAGGTCAATTCAGTCAACAACCAGTCAATTTAATGGAGAGGAAAAAAACTAAGTCAAAGGACATACTTGACTAAATTGGTCAGTCAATTCACTCCATTCAGTCAGGAGAAAAGCTCCAACAGACACAGCTCAGTTGTCTTTGGGGAGATGGAGAGCAATAATGAGGCACAGAACCCAAGGAAAGAGAGGTGAATTGCAACACAAAGAATTAGGTTAAATGTAAGGGAAAGTTTTTGACAACAAAGAGATGTCCAAATGGCTCCTTGAAAGGAATTTCACAAGAAGAAGACAATGGAATTTTTCAGTAGAGAAACAAACTGGGAGCAAAATATTGCAATGCACGCAAGGCTAAGAGTTGATATCCCTATTTTTAAAGGCTCTTACAATTTGACATGAAAAAGACAACACATGCAATAGAAAAACAGCAAACAGGGGCGCCTGGGTGGCTCAGTCGTTAAGCATCTTCCTTCAGTTCAGGTCATGATCCCAGGGTCCTGGCATTGAGCCCTGTGTCGGGCTCCCTGCTCGGTAGGAAGCCTGCTTCTCCCTCTCCCACTCCCCTTGCTTGTGTTCCCTCTCTCTCTGTCTCTCTGTCAAATAAATAAATAAAATCTTAAAAAAAAGAAAAACAGCAAAGATTACGAACAGGTGAATCGTAGCATAAAATCTCAACTTGCTCACTCAGATTCCCAACAGAAAGTGTGTCAGAATGCAAACAGCAAAGCTGTATGTGACAAGGCAAAGTACCCTCACTTAATATCACAAGAAAATACTTCTTACCTTTCAGAGTATAAAAAGAAAAACTTAAGAGATTGATAGTATTCAGTATTGGTGAGTACCCTCATACACTGCCAGTGGGAGTGGGAATTGTTGGAACATTTTGTATTCTGGCAGTGGCTCTAAAAATCTTAAATACACATGCCCTTTGACTCGGTATTCTCATTGTGGGCAGTGTCCTCTATAGAATTGGAAGTACAAGCTTATATGGAATTTAAAGCAGCATTATGTATAATGGCATAAAAGATGGAAACAATATAATATCCATCAATAAGGGGACGGTACAATAAAGTCAAGTACATCTATTTAACAGAATACTCTGCAGATATTTTTTGAATGCATTAGATCTACAGTACTGACCCAGAGGAGAAATGCCCGTAAGGTATTGGCAAGTAGAACTTGATTGTAGAATAATGTATATAGTGTGGTCACAAAAGGGGGGAAGCCTGTGTGTTTATGTATGTATGTGCATATAGAAGAGTATGGACATACACACATCAAGCTAATAATACTGACCACATTAGGAGGATAAAATTGGAGGAAGAGGAAGATGGGAAACAACTCTCTTTTTCCCTTCATACACCGCTTTGCTTTTTGTTACCATGGAACATATTACGTTTTTGAAGTAAAAAGTATCAGTGTTTTTATTTAATATGGAGGAAATATGACCTTTTTTTGGTTAGCAGAAATTAAAGTAAAAATACTTAAAGGCATATTCCACATCTAATACCCCAAGTTCTATTAGGAAACAACAGATGGCACTTTCCCACTCTTAGAACCATTCTGTGCAAATCCAAGAGAAAGAATCCTTTCTCCCCACTGATTAGAAAGTCTGTCACAGTGGAAGCTGGGCTCTTGGGAAACTATGTTGTGGAATCCAGGTCAAAGGCCAGTGCTGATGCCCATAGTCAGATGGCGGGGTGTATGTTCATGGCATGGCCTGTGTGACTACAACTAAAAGATAAAAAAACAAAAAACAAAAACAGCAACAACAACCAACTGGTTTCTTATGTGTCTCAAACCCAGTTCTAAAGGCATTTGCCAAGAAGGCAGTCTAAAATGTTTGAGCAGTAGCGGTTGCTGTGGTGTAAGCGGGTAACCAAGTAAGGTCATGACTTAAAAGGCCAACACTCAACTGCTTCAAAGTTGTTCTCATCTGTTGGTGTCAGAGTGTTCTGGTGTGTTGATATAAAAAGCACTAAAGGTAGTCTAATTTTATGGGCACGCCAATTCTTCTCAGTGCAATAAATACCAAACCCTGGATATTTGTACTTTTATCTCCACCTTGGAGGAATAGCTTCAACTGTTTCGGGTGACGTAATGCAGAGCTATCCTGTTGGCACCTGCATTTTCAGGATCCTGAGCCCTGCATAGTGAAAACTGACCTCATATGGAAAGCCCGAAGGATGCTGTCATGCCTATTTCCACTACCCTCATAACCAAGAGAAGCCACCATTTTTGAGCGTCTCTTTACTATGTGCCAGGCATTGGGTCAGGTGACAACAAAATCAACTCACCAAGAGCTTAAGTAAGTTGCCTAAGGCCAAAAGGCTAGTATGCTTAAGAGTTAGAGACTGAAATCCCTCTGATTCAAAAGCCCTTTGCTCTTAAGCTCTTTGTTATATGCCCTAAAGGGCCACAGTGGTTCTCCAGCTTCAGCTCTTGGTCCTATTTATGTCTTGATTCATCCATTAATTCACAGAATAATCCTACCAAATTTACTGAGCACCTACTATGTGTAAGGCACTGTACTGAGGATATAGAGAAAAATGAGATAGCATTCCCATCCTCGAGAAACTTACATTACGTTGTAGGATATAAATAAGAAGCCATGAGTGTAATGTAGTGGGACAATGTAATATACACCAGGAGTCAGGGATGCTTGGGAACATGTATGAGAAAACCCCAGACCTCGCTGGCAACAGGGGAAAGACAGCTGTTTTAGGTCCAGAGAAGGCTTGATTGGAAAGAGACCATCTCAAGATGTCTAAAGGTCAGTCACAGATCCTGACATTTCTTTAGTACTTTAGTAAGATCTAGAAAGTAGAAGATATAGGAAAGTCCCTAAAGGAGGAAAAGGTGGAGAAAGCCACGTGAAAAGAATA
The DNA here is from genome assembly GCF_009762305.2 of Zalophus californianus. Taxonomy (NCBI): domain Eukaryota; kingdom Metazoa; phylum Chordata; class Mammalia; order Carnivora; family Otariidae; genus Zalophus; species Zalophus californianus. Next base: position 37,996,791 of record NC_045612.1, read on the forward strand.
CAATCTTCCTTTTCTAAAAAAAAAAAAAAAAAGTGACAAAATGTTAAGTTCTAGAAATTAGTATGATGTGGTCACTCACCAGAAACCTCCACTAATGCAATTAGAAATAAAAGCAAAGCACTTGATGAATTACCAGCAGATCAAAACCATCAGGGCATGGAAGTTGCTCGAACTGCTTGAAATATACAAACAGGGAACTGAGGGGTCAGCTTTTTGACATCTGAAGTATGTGAGAAAGATTGATTACTTACTCTATCACACAGAGTAAGTACTATCTAGGGTAGATTATTTGCAGTTTATTGTGATAAAAGGAACTAAGTGTATCTCCGAATGTACGGTTCCTTAAACCTTACTTCATATTACATCTTCTTAAAAAGACACAGAATACTGAAATATAACAATTGATGCTGTTATTTTAATAAAGAGTTTTCTTTCATAGGATAAAGAGAGATTAGGTCATGTTAATCTAACTTCTCTTAGTTTCACCTTAGAAGATGACTGTGGGGAGGGTCTAAATGCACAAAGCAATCAAGTTGGCCCAGTAGGTTAATGAATGCTACTGAGGAGACCAAGGGTGTGGGTGTGGGCTCATTAGACATAGCCAGGTATAGAAAAACAAGAAAAAGGAGCCAGCTACATCCTGCCATTAGGTCAGTGGACACCAGCTTGATGCACATCATTTGTGAAAATGGTGCACCACTAATCCCTAGAAAAAAGCATCCTGAGAACAAGTGATGCCTTGGATGCATAGCTCATGTGGAAAACTTTTTGTTCATCCACTGCATCAGGGGATCTACTCTGGAGGAGTTAATGACCAGATGGGATTTGCAGTTCAATTCCTTACAGGCTTATTTTGCCATTCTAAATAAGGGGGCGGGGGGAGAATGTTGGAAGTAGTCAACATATACCAGTTATCTATTGCTGTGTAACAAATCATCCCAAAACGTAGTGATTTAAAACAACCACCATTTATTTGGCTCATAATTCTGTGGGTCACCTGGTGCTTCGCTGGACTGGGATTAGAGTAAGGCAAGTGAGGTGCCTAGGGCACAAAATTTAAGGAGGCACTCACTCTTAGGGTCATGCAATTGTCAACCCTGTACTTGTATGATTCTGAGAGTGAGTGCCTCCTTAAATTTTACGTCCTAGGCACTTCATTTGCCTCACCTTGGTGCCAGTTGTGATGATTCTTCTGAACTAAGCCTGTTGGGGTGATCTCTGCTGTGTTCTTTTATGCTATGCTATGATGGTCAGGTCATGAGTCAACTAACAGCTTGATGATCTAGGAGAGCCTCACTCATGTGTCTGACATTTTGTGGGCTAATGACTGGGGCAAAGGGGTGGGTGTACTAAGCCCCCATATACCTCTTCATTCAGCAGCCTGGGCAAAAGCTTCTTCATCTGGTGTTCTTTATAGATTCCCATAAGCAGTGAAAGCGAGCAAGCCCCAACATGGGAGCAATTTTCAAGTCTCTGCACTATGTGTGCTACTGCCTAAATGGCCAAAGCAAATCACACAACCAACCCCAGAGTGAGTGTGAAAGGAGATTTTATGAGGACATAGAACAGGGATATATGAACAAATCAGGTGCCATTACTATACTACAGTGCCCAAAGGTCAATTACAGAAATGGAAAAGAATGGTTGTATTGAACATATCAACTGAATAATTTGTAACCAGGAAAGGACCAGAGAAGGATTCTTTCCAGGCTGCATCAGCCAGTCAGCAAAGAACTTCCTCACTGAATAAGTGAAATTGGATTGATGTAATATATGCATGTCTCAGAGTTTCAAAAATGGGTTTCCCAAGGACATGTCCCATGTATGACTTGTTTCCTAAATCTCTACCTGGTAAGAAGCTTGAGAAGGACAACTTCAACACTCCTATAGGCACCACAGGAGAGATTAAGAATTCTATCCATGTAATTCCTCTTCAGAGAAGTTGGGAATCCTTGTTTTAGAGGAAAAGCAACCTTAACTCCTATCCCTAAATACATAAACACCATTTTGCCATTGGATGTAAGGACTACTTCTGTTTGAAACTCAACTGCTTTCCAAATCTGCATCTAATTGCATCAAGAAAGAAAAGCCACCATTTCCCTAATTTGTTATGGGTAGAATTTGACAAATAAACTAATAAAAAGAAATATCTGGACATTTGCTACTCGTTTGATCTCATCTCCTCTTTATCTAACCCATTCCAATATCTATCTGGGACTTGGAGCCTGACACAGCCAACCACATTGCCCCACGTCTGTCTCCAAGCAACTCTACAGCCATTTTGAAAATGAGGAAAGATGCTTTGTTTCTGTCTTGGGAACTCTAAAGAGCAGAGTTCTGAAGAGCATGTTCCTTGTCTGCTAGGAGCTTTCATTCAAACACCAACAATACTGATGTGTGCAAACAGGAGGACAAGGGCACAGTGGGATGATTGTGGCATCAGTCACCTTACATGGTATACAAACTTATCCCAAGACAAGTCAGTTGGAGCAAGTGTCAAAGACATCAAGTGTTTGTTCTGAAAAGTGTCAACAGTCTCGGTCACTCCTTCTTCCCTGGAAATCATTCCAGACACAAAGGATCTGAGAGGTTCATTTTAACTTGGTGGAATCCAGGAAGCACATTATTCACTGGTGAGATGAGCTGACTGTATTTTATCCATTGACAATGATTCCCCGGGCAGATCATCAAAATGCAGCTGTTGGGGTAATTATGGGACAATGCATTCACACACAGGTGAGATGGGTCATCTTCAGATGAAAGACTGCAGCTGAGTTAGGGCTTATTTGTGAGTAAGCTCTGGAGGCTTGTTTGAAGACACCCCCAAACTGTTGGCATGACAAAGGATTTGAAACAGTAATGGGAGCACTAGGGAATGTCTCAGACCTTACACCACACACAGCTTGCCCAATAGGTGGATCAATTCCACCAAGCACCAGCTAATTCTCTAAAACACTGGGTATTTTCCTGCCATTATTTAGAAGCAACTTTTTCCTTTCACTGAATTTTTACTGTGAATGAGAAAGACAAATAGGCCCTTTCAAAACTGAAGGCAATTAAGTCCAGCATCCAAAGTTTCCAGAAATGTTTCCATGACTTTCCCTATCATCCCTAACAACATTGCTCATTCCAGGGCAAAACATTCATTTAAGGAGCAATGTCCTACATCTGCTCTTTGGGTGCTCACACTGATTTAATAGGCTTTGGTGGAGTTGCTACTCAGTTTTTGAAATGCAATTGGTTTTGGTCCCAATTGGGTGTGGAGGAAGGTGACACTCCTAGGACATTAGACTTTATCAGGATAATGGTCTTTTAGCCTACTCTTTGGGAAGAAGAAAAGTCATTGGATTGTAGCATGACTACATGAGGGCAGATGATGTAGGGTTTGAGGATTAGGCAGAGGAGTTTGGGCTGAGCTTACCCCTCCCAGACATACTCTCTACTCCATTTATACTGATTATCCCATTGTTGCCCCAACTCCAATGTTTCTCACTCTTATATTTTCTAGGCTATTTCTCTACCTGGAAATATTTGCCTATCAAAATCCTAATAAAGGGGGCAACTGGGTGACTCAGTCAAACGACTGCCCTCAACTCAGGTCATGATCCCGGGATCCTGGGATCGAGCCCCATGTTGGGCTCTCTGCTCGGTGGGGAACCTGCTTCTCCCTCTCCCTCTGCCCTGCTGCTCCGCCTGCTTGTTCTCCCTCTCTCTCTCTGTCAAATAAATAAATAAAATCTTTTAAAAAAATTCAAAATCCTAAGAAGTTTTTGAAGCCTAGATCAAGTCCCATATTTTCTGATAAGTTTTCATTGCACAGACTAAGGATATCTGTCGCTCTTCATAATCGGTAGCACCCACACCAGCATTTGGCTATACACCTCTTGTATTGCTTTATGTCTGTCTCTCAAGTATTAGCCTTGCCTCCCTAACTGGATTGTAAGATCTTCAAAGACAGAAACCATGTATGCTTTGTTGCTCATGAACTACTTTCCCTTCTATACACACACAGTGCCCAGAGGAGCATCTTGTACATAGCAGACAATAAATGTTAATTATCTATGTGCCAGTAGAGGTCATCGGAGAGTCTTGAGTAGGTGGGTAGGCTTTTAATGAGAGCAAAGTCCTCAGAATTGTTCTGAGGCAAACTGAAGGAAACAAAGTATATCAGGTTGCTTCTCTCACTAATAAATCATATTCTAGCACAATTAGCTAAATTGGTTCACCCTACGTGGAGCGATTGTAGAGAGGTGGCTACTTTGAGGGAAGGGTGAAGACTTCTCTTTTGTTTGTCCACATGTACATGTAGTCATTTTGGTCAGATAATCAACTAAGTGACTGGGGTTTATGGACTATTATTTCCTGCTTTTCAACCAGTGGTTATAACATCAGACAGATATAACCCCAGTGGTAAGACAGCCATAGAGCCAAGCTACCCAGGGAGAATGATTAGTGTCACCACAGTCAAGATGATGAAGTGGGGAGATCAAAGGAACCCTGAACTAGGGAATCAGGAAAGCCAAGTTCAAGTTTAGTCCCAAGTCTAACTGGGTGATTGATGAATTGACCACTTCATCTCTTTGATTCTGAGTTTCTTCATCTATAAAAAGATGATCAATAGCTCAAAAAGGCTATAAGATGATAAAGAATCATTGCATCCTAAAAGTGACTGAGACATGGTCTGAACAGACAGCAGGAAAATTTCTCCACCAGTTCTGGGCTTCACCACAGCTATAGCCCACTAGGTGTAGCCGATAGGCATCGGGAACAGTCTACGGCTGTAGGGTTTGTCCATCTGACAAGGCCAGGCACACTGTGCTTTATGAACCCAAGCTGTGTTGAAACCCAAGCCAGTGTTTAACTTCTCACTATCTTCAGTTCACCCACATGTCATCCAAGTCTCATGGAAGGGAATGTTCTTTTCAAGCAAGAAATTTTATTGAATGTCATAAATATGAGCTGTTACCCTACCTCAGAGCTTTCAGGTTTGTGTTGCTTAAAACACTTCTCTTTTAGGGAGAAATTCAGGTGCTCTTCCATTGCACAAACTGTGTTTCATCACTGTTCATGTGTTGGGGAAACAGAGGGATGAAGCTGAATTACTTTGGTCAGAGAAGAGTATTCACACACACACACACACACACACACACACACACACACACACACACACACAAACCACTACTAACAACCTACAGACAATGTTAACTGAATGCATGGGTTGAGCCAGCATTTTAAAAACTCACACTGTTATTCATTTAACAAATGCTTTCATGAGTAGATACTCTATCAGGAATTGTGCTACGTGCTGTTTCCAGAGGAAACAAAGTAGGGTTCTTTCTCCCCTCTCCATCCAGGACTCTCTCTCATTCAAACTGTCTCTGCCGGATGCCATTGTGAAGTTGCTGGCGGAGATTAGGGCTGTAGTTTAACCTCTTTGGGCCTCTAACCTCACAATTCATGCCAGGGTAACTCATCCTAGAGGGTCAATCATCACACTGCAGTCTTCACCCAATTTCTCAGTCATCAGAGGCAAGGTGCACAAATTATGAAAAAGACACAAGTTAAAAACAAAGTGGGAAAAGTACATGAAAATGATACTAAGAATGTAAACAGGGAAGGACAAAAAATAACCATGAAAATCACATTAGTCAGCCTCAAAAAGGTCAGATCAGTCAAATTTTCCATGAGCTTTCATCGACTATATGATACTTCTTTCCCAGCCAAGGTTGGTGTTCTTGGACCTCCAAGGCTCTAATCCACCATGGGGAGGCCCGGGGGGAACCATCAGGGAAAAAGAAACTCCCAAATTGAATCAGTATTGGTTTCTAAGAACAAGAGAGGGAATCTTCAGCATGGATGCAGGAATTATTCGTTTAATGGTCCAACAGTAGGCACTGGGGGGATCTAAAATGAAATAGTGTTTTCCCCCAGACTGGACAGAGTATAACAACCGGTTATCCAAAAGTAGGTGACACTTGGAAATCCAGATAGGAAGTCAATATCCAGGAAATATGTTGGCAGATGGCAGGGCCCCAACCATTGGGCTTGGGGTTTATGACAGGATTCCTGTCCTAAGAAGATACAGACAAAGTAGAACTGGAGGTATGAGATTATGAAGCAAGACAAAATGAATAATTGGGAAATAAGGCCACAGAGCCCCAAGAGCTGGAACACAAAGTCAGGGCTTGCCTAAAACAAGGTTAACCTAATGTCTTTTCCCAGAGTATTAGACAAGGGGACGATTAATCCTTCTTGACCAAGGCTAGGTTTGGTCCTTGAGAGTAGATGTAGCTGAAGCCTGCAGAAGGGAATTAAGTAGCTTCACCTCTGGGAAAAGAATATCTAAGCTCAGAAGCAGACAGCCATTTGATACTTAAGAGTCCTGCCCTCTGGTAGGAAACTAGTAAAAAGAATTAAACCAAGATTTTATTAGCTGTGTCAACCTTTTCCAGAGCACATTTACATTTTAACCCCAAGTAAGAAATAAGCAGAGTGCCCATGTAGATATGTTTCTGGTGGAGTTGGGGGTAGGAAGTGCAGAGAGCAAGAAGAAACCTAGTATACCCAAATGTCATCCGGTCTAGGGGTCCCAGAGATACAAATTGCCTCCTTTGTATGAAGGAGGCATCTGAATTTTTCACCTGGATTGCATTTTGAGACTATAGGCTGAGAAGAAAGACCTTCGTAGAGTTGAATCTACCTGCCCATCTCTATATCTGAGAGAAAAGGGAAAGCATGAAGCAGGGAGGGTAAGGCCTACCCACAGAATTAAAAGCAATCACCTGAAGCCCATTTGGATTTGGATTTTTCATTTTAGGAGTCAGAAACAATTGACCAGAAACCATTACATAAGAAGTCGTAAATTTTACAACTTGGTTCCATGTTTGCTATTTGTGCCCATTCTCCTGTAGTGATCAGCCTTTAAACCCCTGGAGCAGGGGTCAGAAAACTTCTTCTGCAAAATACCAGATAGTAAATATCTCAGGCATTGCCGGCCATCTATTGACTCTTGTCACAACTACTCACCTCTGCCATTAGAGTGCAAAAGCAGTCATAAACAGTATGTAAACCAATGGGTGTGCTGGGTTCCAATAAAACTGTATTTACAGAAACAGACAGGAACCCCAGGTTCGGAGAGGGAAATAGAGTTTGCCAACCCCCACTGTAGGCTGCTCTAGACCCTCAGATGACCTGTGGGCTTATCATTAGAAGCATCAACAGAGGCAAGAGGCCAAGGGAGATTGCAATCAACTCTGCAACCAGGTTTAGGGGGAAAGAGTCCAAGTTGGGCAAAGAAGCAAAGACATCGGGCCTTGCTACTGCAAGGAAAGACAGGATCTCAGAAGGCAGACCTGGCAAGTAGATGAAACACTAAGGTTGAACAGTGGAATTCCTTGCGTGGCTTTCTCTAGTGGTACCTCCCACAGTACCTCTCAAATCACAATGCACAACTACCTCCTCTACTTGTGCATGTGGCCGCTTCTAGAAAGGAAAAAATTGTAAACCAAAGAAAAGTGAAAGGAAGAAAATGAGCTCAAGGGAGCTTGGAAACAAGGAAGTCTGACTTCTCATTGAAACAGCTCGGGCAAGGAAAAGTCTGAGAGTGCCTGTGATCCTGGCATAGCGCTTTTAGACCTATAGAGAGATTTGAAAAATGCAGGTCACAATTCTAGCCGTTAAAGGAGTAACTAATAGTCATTAAAAGAACTCTTCTTGAGGTCTGAGTCAGACTGAGGAGTTTTTCTTAAGTGTACAAATGTTACATTCTGTCCTTTGGGACTCTCAGGGACGAACAAGTGTGGGGACCAACTCTAAACTACACTTAAAATGCAAAATAAATTTATGTGGGTGAAGCAACATGTACATATGCTTTGAGATAGTCTATTGGGACATTTTTCTCAACTGTGCCCTGCAAATAACAACCGGATCCTAGACACATAGCCAAATTTTGTAGAATCCAACAGTAATTCCCACGGGAACAAAAATGTCTGTTTCTTACTGTGTCTTCTGACATCCTTGCAGACACTTAAAGGTGAGGGCACTTAGAAGACAAAAGATTTGTTATCCCAAGGACAAAGGGTTACAATGGGATAACAACCTCAACTGTAGTCTGCTCCAGGTCAAAACGATCTGATCCCGCTTCTTCTGAACTCCCTCCAGAAAGAGAAAGGCACACCCAGGAACACTGTTCCAACTTAGTCACAACCATGGGGTAAGCCAACTAAGTAACTTTGGAGAAGGGGGGAAGGGAGGTTTACAAAAACACACCCTCAAGCATGTGTGTTCACTCTAGAGCCAAAATGAATCTGAAGAAGAAACAACTCTTTATTTTCCACTTAGTTCTCATTAGGTTTTCTCTCTTTTGTTGTGTGAGCAGAAGACAGTCTCCTTGGTGAATAAGGCTTGAAACAGAATCTAGACAGAACTCATGAATCAGACATGATGGAAAATCAGTGACTCCAATTCATTAACCCAGGACCATGACCCCTCAGTGGCAGAGACCCAGAAATTCTGCTCTCTTGGTTAATGGGCCATCTGATTAAGATGGGACAATTCAGAAACTGAACCTTTTCAAATACACTCAGCTCAGTCATGTGCCCGTAGATTTGTCCTCATTCTAAAGAGACTCCATCTACTGCAAGCTTGTTTGCACAATCAGAGACATGCTTGTTTATGTTATAAACTGTATTTCAAATATGGCTCTTCTTACACCAAGACCATATCCACAAAAACAGTCAACTGTTTCAATTAAATTGACCAGAAACAATTTAGATCTATTCTACCCGCTAATTGGGATTTGACTTGCAGTACTGTTTGCACAGTGAAATGATCTAAAGTAAAAAGTATTCAATGATAATAACCAATTCAATGACAATTTATCATAAGGTCTGCATTTTAAGTCAAAACACACATCCTCTCCTCCTTCTTCTCTTTCCTCTGCCAAAAAACTAACAAACCAGAATGGGTAACCAGGTTTCAGACATTAATGTTGATAATTAGCAACTTTGATATCAATTACGAACTAGTGACATTAATCAAAGAGTGTTCTAGTTTATTAGTGGAAATTATGTTGGTAGTTGTGATTTCACTCTGTCAGATTGGCATAGGGTCAGAATTGGGGCATGGCCTGTAACATGTAGTTGGGAAAAACAAGCAAATGTCTATCTCTTAGTCAATATGTGTCAAGGCTCCTCATATCATGGCTGATCTGATTTCCTCAAGGAGAGTCAACCCTTTATCTTCTGGATTGACCGGTCAGGAAAAATTTGCTTATCATTTTCTGTTCACTGACCATCTTCAGGGCTGTTCTGGTGACTGTCTCTATGGAAGCCTCCACTAGGCTTTGACCCTTTTACGTGACTTTGGATTCTCAGACTAAGTTTTAGATCATGGATTAAGGAACTCTGACTCCTAACTGGGTGGGCCCCTGGACTGATTTCTTCTGGAAACTTCCTTGGATGTGCTAATTTCTAACCTGAAACTATGGCTTTAACTTTGGCTCACAGATCTCGACCTTATCCCTGATATCTTCATTGGGAGAAAGATTTATCTTCTAAGATTTAGCATGAGAAAAGTGTTTGGGTCTATGTTGAAATGAGGCCAATATGTTAATTCCCAGTTTTCTTGAGCACAGAAGAAAACATCATGCTCTTAAGTTACTATTAAAAGTATAAAAAAAAATAAAAGTAGACAGTGTTATAAGGTGTTACTCCAGAAGAGGAAGTAAGCCTAATTTGTGGCAAGAGAGATTTGGTCCTGACAACAAAAGCCCTTTCTACTATAGTCTGGAGTTCCTCAACTATAAAGTGGGGATTGGAATGCCTATTTTGTTGGTTGTGGTTAAGATTAAAGCCAAGTGAGACCATTGCATAGACCGTGGCTGAATACATGTTTCAAATCAATCAATATTTATTGAAAGCCTACCATATGCCAGACACTGGGAGTTACGGGAATGGAAGAAGAAGTCTTGGGTTGGTGGGTGAAGTGTCTACATATACAGTGTGATCAACAGAGTGCTGTGAGAACCCAGAGAAGAAAGAACAATAACCTGGGGTAGTTGGAGGTGGGCTTGGATGCATATAATTTTGGCAGCTAGAGAGGAAGTGGGGTGGGCTACTCTAAGAAGGTGGGGGTTACCTCAGGAGTGTATTCCAAACACAAGAAACACTTTGAAGCAGGGCAAGGCCGGATCAAAATCTTTAATGACACTAAGCACTTGAAAAACATATAACGCCTCCCTCCATATGTAATTCAAAATAAAAATGATGTGTAAGGAAGTAAAACTAAATTCTGCATTTCCCCAAGAAATAATAAATAATAGTAAACATTTACATAGTGCTTACTGTGTTCCAGGCACTGCTGTAAGCACTTTACTTAACTCCTGCAATCTTTAGGACAATCCTATGGGACAGATAACCATTATTATGTCCCATTTTATGGATGAAAAGGCTGGAGAACATAGAGGTTAAGTAAGTTGCCCAAGGTCCCACTGTTGATAAGTAACAGAGTCAGGATTTTGAGCCTGGCTTATGTCCTTAATGGCTATGCTCTATAGCCTCTTCAAGATGACACTTCTCTCTCTTTCTCTCTGTCCTTCTGTCTCTCTCCCTCCCTCCTTCTTTCCTTTTTTCCTTCTTTCTTTCCTTCCTTTCTTTCTTCTGAGACAAATATCAGCAATAAAAAATCAGCAATATTGGCCCTTACAGTGGCTTTGCTTTTCCTAATGTAACTTTAGACTTCATATAAATGTATGCTTGCTTCTCAAACTGGAATAAGTGTCATTTAGCTACTGAGGGTATATGAATTTAGAAGCTAAACAAGGTCCATCTTCTTGGAGCATCGATTTTAGTCAGGCATATATAATTATATGGAACTAGAATTTACTGAGCCCATAATATGAGTCGAGGATTTAGTCCACAATACAACTACATGAGGGGGAATCATTATTATCCTCACTTTAGTGATGAGGAAAGCGAGGCTTATAGAGACAAAGTAACTTGTCCAAGGTCATAGCTAATAAGCAGTGGAGACAGCCTAATTTGAAGGCTAACTTGAACTGATGCCAAGTGCTCTTCAGTACCGTGTTCCACTTCTTTAAAGCACAGATATAGTAGAAAGTGAAACTCACCTACATAACATTTGGAAGAAGTGTCAAACTTGAAGCCAACTGTTCTAGGCTACAACGTTTGATCCCTCTGATAAGGTAAAAATTCACTGTCCTCAGCCACTATGACTGCTATGAAAATGAGAAGTCCTCCCCAAAGTGTACACAACTGGAATTGGATGAGACTGGCAGATCCAATGGGCCCCATTCATATAGACTAATGGAGACCATCTCATGAGCTTCTAATTCTGGTTCCCTGTCACAGTCAGGATCTCAACAAGAAACAGATGGCACATTCAAATTAGGAAAATTTGAGAGATGTTGAATTAAGGGGCTATTCCCCCCACCAGGCCCGGCATCACTGAGATATAATTGACACATAAAAAGGGCTATTTAAGAGCTACTATATGACCCAGCAATTGCACTACTGGGTATTTACCCCAAAGATACAAATGTAGGGACCTGAAGGGGTACATGCACCCAATGTTTATAGCAGCAATGTCCACAATAGCCAAACTATGGAAAGAGACAAGATGTCCATCAACAGATGAATGGATAAAGAAGAAGTGGTATATATACACAATGGAATATTATGCAGCCATCAAAAAAAGAAATCTTGCCATTTGTAATGACGTGGTTGGAGCTGGAGGGTATTATGCTGAGCGAAATAAGTCAATCAGAGAAAGACATGTATCATATGACCTCACTGATACGAGGAATTCTTAATCTCAGGAAACTGAGGGTTGCTGGAGTGGTGGGGGGGTGGGAGGGATGGGGTGGCTGGGTGATGGACATTGGGGAGGGTATGTGCTATGGTGAGCACTGCGAATTGTGTAAGACTGTTGAATCACAGACATGTACCTCTGAACAAATAATACATTATATGTTAAAAAATAAAAGAAGATAGTAGGAAGGGAAAAATGAAGGGGGGGGAATCGGAGGGGGAGATGAACCATGAGAGACTATGGACTCTGAGAAACGAACTGAGGGTTCTAGAGGGAGGAGGGTGGGGGGATGTGCTAGCCTGGTGATGGGTATTAAAGAGGGCACGTATTGCATGGAACACTGGGTGTTATACGCAAACAATGAATCATGGAACACTACATCAAAAACTAATGATGTAACGTATGGTGATTAACATAACATAATAAAAAGGGGGGGCTATTTATATAAAAGTGGATGAGATATAGGGGACCCATAGTGGATAGCACCTTAGCCCAGAGCTAGAAGCAGCAAAGCTATCACCAGCCCTAGGCCTGAAGACACAAGATGAAGGGTGGTTTCTGGAAGGCAGAGGAGGGAGAGTGGTGTGGAGAAGGCTGCTTTGAGAGCAGCAGTGACCTTTGGTTGAGGGACACAGCCACCCCCAGGAAACTTCACAACGAGAGAGCCAAGGGAATCAAGACTCTGACCTCACGCTCCTCATTCCCTCTGACCTCCTGGGGGAGCTTCCTATGAGCCAAACCCTGCCAGATGCCTGAGGGCAAGAGGGCTGCTTGATGTAATCCATACAGCTCAGATTACAGAGGGCAGAGAGCAGGGAAGAAAAGGGTGGAGAGGAGACTTGGAAAGGGCAAATAGAAGACATCCAGCACAGTTCCCCGGTGACGGAGCTGTGGCCATGGAGACCTACCAGAAGGTCTTGTTACCCCTCTCTGCGGGCACCATGCAGACTCTACAGAAGTGGCCTTCCAGAGATCAGTCTAGCCCTTAGATACTAAAATACACAGTATATCAATTAAGATATCGTTAGCTTCTCTAATACATAAGCTCCAGACTCTGGGTGGCCTAACAAAGTAAAAGTATTTCAGAGGCCAATGGAAGTGTTCCTGGTTGTGCAAGTGTTCCACGGAGGGCTTCGCTCCCTTCATCTCATGCTTCTGCCCTCCCCTGGACCTTCGGAATTCCCTCCACTCAGCCAGTAGACAGGGAGATAGACTAAAGTTGCTGCTTCTTAACCACTTTGGCCTAAAAATGACACAAAACAATTCCTCTAACATTGAATTGGTGAGATGACCCATCTCAATGTGAGGTGGGGCTGGAAATGCAGCCCCTGGTGGAGAGCCACTACCCAAAAGCAACCCTCGCATATGGAATGGGAACAGGAGTCTTTGGGGACCATGTAGACATCTTTACCAGACAGTTCTGCAGACTGATGCAAACTTAAATCCTTTATACGGAACGGACAACTATCCTACTGACCATTTGATCAAGCGGTCATTGTAGGCTCTTACATGGTAAGTGCTGTGTGGAAGAGAAACGATGTATCAAGCATGGTAAGTGCCCTTAAAAGACTCAGAGTATTTGCAGAGGCATCCAGGTAAAATAGCTAAATTGAATCCATTATTTAGCTGTTTCCCCCATTCCTCATGCTTGATGCCATGAAAACATAAATATATGGAAGGTTGATTTAAGTTATTACCCCCTTTTTTTTTTCATCTAGATTGTGCTGTCTCCATACAGACTCAGATAATTCTATCATTCTGGCTAAAATTGGTCCATCACTTCTGTTAAACCACCAGTAAACTATTTGACTCTTCAGAAAATATAGTCGAGCATTTTGTCTGTAGCTGTAGCAACAGACTTGGGTCCCCTAATCACTACAGATGAGCCCCGTCCTCCCCTCTCAATATCCTCAGGCCATTCATTTAATCCCAAGGAACAGTTATTAAGGAGCCTAATTTTTTTATCTCATGAAAAAAAAAAAACTCCAATTAGTTACGTGTAATTTTACCCCAAGGTTCCAACCTCTTATTCAATTTCTATTGACTTAAGCTTTTCCTTTTTTCCTTCCATATGTCCTTTAAGGGCACCTTCATTATTTTATTTTTTGAGATTGAATTTTGTTAAAAAGGGCAGTGACACACAGGTCAGGTTTGTTTTGTAAAAGGCAAAACCCCGCCTGGCAGAACAATTAGCGAGGGGACTGTGAGAAAGGCTGGACTCTGCAGATATAGACAAACATCTGCATTCCTGACACGCCAATCTAATGTTTTTTCCACAGGGAGAAAAAGTGACACTTCTAATGGTGTGAATATGTGAAATTTTTCTTTCTCCTTTAGATCAAGAACCAGCTGTAATGGTTTGTGGGGGTTTTTTTAGTTTTATTTTTTTTTTAATTTCTTTCCTTTTTCAAATTTTCATTTCAAATCCAGTTGGTTAACATGAAGTGTAACATTAGTTTTGGGTGTAGAATCTAGGGATCCATCACTTCCATACAACACCCGGTGCTCATCATGACAGGTGCCCTCCTTCATATTCATCACCTTACTGGGGGGTGGGGGGATGGGGTAACCGGGTGATGGGTATTAATGACGGCACGTGTTGTGATGAGCACTGGGTGTTATACACAACTAATGAATCATTGAACTCTACATCAAAAACTAATGATGTACTATATGTTGGCTAACTGAACATAATAAAGATAAATTAAATAAACAAACAAATAAAAATAAAATAAAATAAGATACATAAAGCAGCAGCTACTGCCCAATCTGCCAACGAAGACGCGGAGAAGAGCTACATAAAGAGCACGGATCATCGAAGTCCACAGTTATTTTAAAACCTTAACATTGGTCTGCCACATTTTCAACCTCCTCCTCTACCGAACCAAGAGCTGCTCATAAGAAGCCAGATCGGCTCCTTTAAATTTCACCTCCTTTTCCTGGCCCACCCTTAGGAGATACTAAGGAGCAGTGAAAGGGTTGTAGATTTATGTTAGAAAGAAGAGGAGACTGGAGCGAGCTACAAGCCCTAGATTGCGGAGCGATTATCACTGCTACAGCAGATGTAGAGATGGGGGTTCACACTGGTCCAGCAGCCAGTCTTGTGCTTGCATAGAACGGTGGCCATTTAGGGAGTAGTGTTTCAGTGTTCTAGGAAGATCCCTTTGTCCAAACTATCTAGTCTTCCTTATTTCTGTGTCTGAAATCCTCTTAAGAAAGCCAAAGATCTTTCTTTCACAAACAGATATAAAATGAAAATATTAACCCCATGAGAGTGCCTGGAATGCAGACATCTGCCAGATCTCTGGAGGACGAGATTAAAAGAAAAAGAAGCTTCTAGAAGCTCAGTGAGCATGCTCTTCAGATTTCCCCTTCAAGCTCATCAGTTTCTCTGAGGAGGAGACAGTCAAAAGAAGTTTCAGGTAGTGAGAAAGGCAACCTGGAAAAGAATCAGCAAGGGCACTTAAAATCCTAAAGGGCTGCTAGAGCCAATGTTTTGAAACCTTAGAGTGATGTGGCTAAAAGTTAATTCAATTTTATTTCTCCAATGAAAATGTGGCATTTTCATTCATTTCTTTCTCTTCATAAGAAACTTGGATTTCAGTGGACATCTTCACATTTGTCAGTGTTCCATTCTGGAAAATTCTCAACCACTAAAATTAGGCCTCCTCGTTATCTCTGTTTTCTCTTCCTGGAACTCCCATTAGATAAAGGTGGTAACCCCTTCTTTTACCTTTCACTTTTCTCTCTTTAGCTCTCTGTCCTGCATTCTGGGTGATTTCCTCATTGAGAGATCTCATTGAATAAAATCTCTCATTCAGTTCAGCAATTCTCCCTTCAGTGATATCTAGTCTATTGCTGTACGTATCTACTAAAGTTTTACATTCAATATTTGTTACAAATTAACTTTATTGAGGTATACTGTCCATGCATTAAAGTGTGTCCATTTAAACGTGTGATTTGATGACAATTGTATATACTCATATAACGATCCCACCAATTAAGTTTTGGAACATTTCCATTACACAGGAAAGTTCCCTTGTGCTCCTTTGCAGTCCATCTCCCTCAAGTCTAAAATAACTGGTAGTTAAAAAATTATTTAAAAAAATGGAAAAAAATAAAATAACTGGTAGTGTTATTTAGATATCATAGATTAGTTTGGGCTGATGTAGAATATGCTATATATGGAGGCATACAGTATGTATTCTTTTGTGTCTTGTTTTCTTTATTCAGCATACTGCTTTTGAAATTCACCCATGCTATTGCCAGTATCCAAAGGTTATTCCTTTCCATTGCCAAATAGTATTCCATTTATGGATATGCCACAGTTTATCTACTCACTAGTTTATGGGCATTTAGATCATTTCCAGCTTCCAGCTCTTATGAATAAAGCTGCTATGAATATTTGTACACAAGTCTTTGGACACATGTTTTAATTTCTAGTGGATAAATACCTCCAAGTGGCATTGCTGAGTCATGGAGAGATGCATGTTTAACTTCATAAGAAACTGCCAAACTATTTTACAAAGTGGCGGTGCCATTTCAATACCCACCAGTAATGTACTAGAGTTCCAGTTGTCCTACAACCTCATCTATGTGTGTTATTGTAGTCTCTCCAATATTATTCATTCTAGTGGCTATTGAAATGGTATCTCATTGTGATTTTAATTTGCATTTCCCTAGTGACTAATTATTTTAGACACCTTTTCAGGTACATATAGGCCAATTAGCCATTCATATATATTCTTTGATGAAGTGTCTGTTCAAGTCATTTGCCCATTTTTAAAAGTTGAGTTGTTTGGTTTCTTATTATTGACTTGTAAGAGCTCTTTATAATGCCAGATAAAGATCTTTAAGAATATTTTCTCCCAAAGTCTGTTATGTCTTCTCATTTTCTTAACTATGTCACTTGAAAACCAGTTTTTTGTTATTAAAAGTACTGTGATAGTTAATTTTACATGTCAACTTGACTGGGCCATGGAGAGCCCAGACATTTGGTCAAACATTATTCCGGGTGTGTCTGTGAAGGTATTTTTTTTTAAGACTTTATTTATTTGCAAGAGAGAGAGCACAAGCAGGGAGAGGGATAGAGGAGAGGGAGAAGCAGACTTCCCGCTGAGCACCCAACCCAACATGGTGCTCAATCCCAGGACCCTGAGATCATGACTTGAGCCAAAGTCAGACACTTAACCAACTGAGCCACCCAGACACCCCAAGGTATTTTTGAATGAGATTAGTATTTGAATCAGTAGACTGGGTAAAACAGGTTCCTTTCCCTGATGTGGATGAGCCTCATCCAATCAGTTGAAGACCTAGAAAGAACAATAAGAATGATCCTCCCTTGAGTAAGAGGGAACTCCTCTTGCCTGACTGCCTTGAGCTAGGACGTCAGTTTCTCCTTTCCTTCACTCTCAAACAGAAATATCACCTCTTCCTGGGTTTCAGCCTGTTGACCTTAAGGCTGGCACTACACTATCAACTCTCCGGGTTTGCAGGTCCTCAGACTCAGACTGGAATTACAGGACTGGTTTTCCTGTGTCTCCAGCTTGCTGACTGCAGATATGGGGACTCCATAATCACATGAGCTAAAATCTTATAATAAATCCATATCCATACACACACACACACACACACACACACACACATCTTATTGGTTCTGTTTCTCTGGAAAACTTGACTAATGTAGATTTTGCTACCAAGAGTGGTTCTAGAAGAACAGAATTTTAAGGATGAATTTTCTGAATTGATTCTGGGGTTTCTGGAATTACCTGTCTAATCTGATTAGATTTAAAGACACTAATGACTCTATTTGCAGTAATAAAGAAAGCACGGATAGTCTGTGGTATGATCTGGTAATATAGATATGCAAAATATCACCGTTGGATGCTTCTCATCTTCCACTTATAAGAAGCAAGGACGTGAGTGATTATGTATATGCCAGTTTCAAACATTTTGGTCAAATTGATGAATATAAGGAGATTGGCTGGTTTGGCTTCATGTCATTGGACAAAGTAGGAAAACAAAAGGATGAGTTCAGGGACTTGAATTCCCAGCTCAGGTGCCACATAAATGCCCTGAAGGTTTCCATGGGCGCCCTGAGGGAGACTTTTATCTCCTATAGCTGTGGGGCTGAAACTGTTGAAAATCAAACACAGAATCTCACCCTGTGACAGGCTGCATTACAATTCAAGTTGAACTCCCAGCCTCCTAGTGTGTCTACCGTTAAAACAAGGGCATTGATTAGAAGGAATGAGATCCTGAAATTTGGAATGAGGATGTGTGGGGAAGACACTGATGAAGCTAGGGACAAAAGTCCCTAAATATTGATGAGTCTTCTTTGTTCATGGAAGACGCCTCTCCACAATTGTTGGAAGGAGCCTCTTTGCTCCCAGTAGAAGTGGCTCCTTTACCCCTGTCTGGGGGATTAACCTTGCATTGCCTGAGGGAAGTATAATGGCCTCCCCTGAGGCAGTTGCCATGCAAGACAATGCCAAATCTCCTCATGACCCACCCCTCTCCCCTACTTCACTTTTAGACCCTACAACTAGATTCAAGTTCCAGCAGAAGCCTAAAGGTGAGGTGCAGAGTGACCCATGAGGAGGCACACTTCATTCCAAAAGAACAACCTGAGCTTTCTAATGTATACAGACAAAAACCCAGGGAACGTGTGTGGGAATGGATAGCAGGAGTGTGGGATAGTGGTAGAAAGAACATGAATTTGGGTCAGGCAAAATTTGACATAGACTCACTAAGCAGAGATTCTGCATTTAATGTTGCAGCTTGGGGAGCTAGAAGGGTCTCTAACCCTTTGGTTGGCTGGTTGGCTGAAACCCTTTTGTGGCCCACCGTGAGCAAGTTATGAATGCTGGACCTGCCTTGGTTTAATGTAGAGGAAGGGATTCAAAGGCTTATGGAGATTGGGATGTTAGAGTGGATTTGTCATATAAAAACTACTCAGCCACCCTGAGGGGGTCCAGAAGACACAACTTTTACCAGTAGTGTGACAAATAAATTTGTGAGGGGAGTGCTGGCATCCTTGGAAAGCTTTATGATAACTATTTTTTGTACACCAGACCTTACAAGGGGAATTATGGTCACTGAACTGGGACACCTAAATAAAATGGAAGTAGTTGGACCCAGGATAGCAGGGGTCAAATGGCAGCACTCAATCACGAAAGGCAACATGGACATGTTGATCAAAATGGATAGCAGAATGAAAGCAGCAATCAAAATAGTCTGGCTCGGGGCACTTGGGTGGCTCAGTCGTTGGGTGTCTGCCTTCAGCTCAGGTCGTGATCCCGGGATCGGGATCGAGCCCCGCATCGGGCTCCCTGCTCGGCAGGAAGCCTGCTTCTCCCTCTCCCACTCCCCCTGCTTGTGTTTCCTCTCTCACTGTGTCTCTCTCTGTCATATAAATAAATAAAATTAAAAAATAAATAAATAAATAAAATCTTAAAATAGTCTGGCTCATGTAGTCCTCTGGCACTGACTAATTGATCATGGTGTTCTTAGAAGTGAAATAGATAAGAAGTCTACTAAATTCTTACTTGATCTGTATAAGCAGAATTGTAGGTCAAGTGAACGAAAGTCTAACCTGAATCATAATAACAAAAGCCATAGCCCCTCAATCAATTCCCAGACTTGAACCAGTTTAGAGACCCTGAACCCCTTGAATGAAAGGGATCCTGGGTCCCCTTGAGGAAGGACCCTGGTACACTACTGAAAATGTATACTGTTAGTCTTTCTCTCAGCCTGCCTCAAAGGGACCCATGGCCTTTTACCAGGGTAACTGTTCATTGAGGAATGGAAATAATCCAACCTTTCTGGGACAACCAGATATTGGCTCTGAACTGTCACTAGTTCCAGGAGACCCAAAACATCACTGTGGCCCACCAGTCAGAGTAGGGGCTCATAGAGGTCAGGTGATCAATGGAGTTGTAGCTCCAGTCCATCTCATAGTGGGTCCAGTGGGTTATTCATTCCGTGGTTATTTCCCCAGTTCCAGAATGCCTAATTAGAATAAACTTACCAGGCAGCTGGCAGAATCTCCACATTGATTCCCTGACTGGTGGAGTGAGAGTTATTATATAGGAAAGGCCAAGCGGAGGTCATTAGAACTGCTGGTAGAGAGTTTTAGAAAAATAGTAAATCAAAAGCAATACTGCATTCCTGTAGAAATTGTGGAGATTAGTGCTACTATCAACGTTCTGAAAGATGCAAAGGTGGTGATTCTCACCACATCCCCAATTCAACTCTCCTATTTGGTTTATGCAGAAGACAGATGAATCTTTGAGAATGGCAGTGGATTATCGTATGCTTAACTAGGCGGTGACTCTAATTTGCACCTGCTCTACCAGATATGGTTTCTTTGCTTGAGCAAATGAACATGTCCTCTGGTGCTTGGTATGCAGCAATTATTTGACAAATGTCTTTTACAGAAGCAGTTTTAGCTGGCGAAGCCAGCAATACACCTTCACTGTCTTACTTCAGGGGTATATCAACTCTCCAAGACCTATGTCATAATTTAGTTCAAAGGGATCTTGATCCACTTGCACAAATTATCACACGGGTCCATTACATTGATGACATTAGGCTGATTGTACTTAATAAACAAGAAGTAGCAACTACACTAGCCTTATCAGTATGTCATTTGCCTATCAGAGGGTAAAAAACACATCTAACAGAAATTCAGGGACCTTCTACTTTAGTGAAATTTCTAGGGATCCAGTGGTATGGGGCATGTTGAAATATCCCTTTTAAAGCAAAAGATAAGTTGTTGCCTCTGTCCCCTCCACAACCAAAAGAGAGTCACAACATCCTGGGGGAAATCATTCCTGGATTTTGAAGGCAACATATTCCCCCATTTGGATGTGTTATGCTAGCCTATTATTGAGTGACCCCGAAAGCTGCCTTTTTGAGGAGGAGCCCAGAACAAGAAAAGGGTCTGCCATAAGTCCAGGCTGCTATACAAACTGCTATACCACTTGGGACAGATAATCAAGCAGATCCAATAGTACTTGAAGGTGTCAGTGACAGACAGGTTGCTGCCTGTGTTCTCCTTTAGGATTTTGAAGTATTCCTGTCTCACATTTAGGTTTTTCAATCATTTTGAGTCTATTTTTGTGTGTGGTGTAAGGAAATGGTCCAGTTTCATTTTTCTGCATGTGGCTGTCCAATTTTCCCAACACCATTTGTTGAAGAGACAGTCTTTTTTCCATTGGACATTCTTTCCTGCTTTGTCGAAGATTAGTTAACCATAGAGTTGAGGGTCCATTTCTGGGCTCTCTATTCTGTTCCATTGATCCATGTGTTTGTTTTTGTGCCAGTGCCATACTGTCATGATGATTACAGCTTTGTAATAGAGCTTGAAGTCAGGAATTGTGATGTCACCAGCTTGGCTTTTCTTTTTCAACATTCCTCTGGGTCTTCGGGGTCTTTTCTGGTTCCATACAAATTTTAGGATTATTTGTTCCATTTCCTTGAAAAAAGTGGATGGTGTTTTGATAAGGATTGCATTAAATGTGTAGATTGCTCTAGGTAGCATTGACAGCGTCACAATATTTGTTCTTCCAATCCATGAACATGGAACGTTTTTCCATTTCCTTGTGTCTTCCTCAATTTCTTTCATGAGTATTTTATAGTTTTCTGAGTACAGATCCTTTGCCTCTTTGGTTAGATTTATTCCTAGGTATCTTATGGTTTTGGGTGCAATTGTAAATGGGATCGACTCCTTAATTTCTCTTTCTTCTGTCTTGTTGGTGTATAGAAATGCCACTGATTTCTGTGCATTAATTTTATATCCTGCCACTTTACTGAATTCCTGTATGAGTTCTAGCAGTTTTGGGGTGGAGTCTTTTGGGTTTTCCACATAAAGTATCATATCATCTGCAGAGAGTGAGAGTTTGACTTCTTCTTTGCCGATTCAGATGTCTTTTATTTCTTTTTGTTGTCTGATTGCTGTGGCCAGGACTTCTAATACTATGTTGAATAGCAGTGGTGATAGTGGACATCTTTGCCATGTTCCTGACCTTAGGGGGAAAGAAAGCTCTCAGTTTTTCCCCATTAAGAATGATATTCACTGTGGGTTTTTCATAGATGGCTTTTATGATATTGAGGTATGTACCCTCTATCCCTATACTCTGAAGAGTTTTGATCAAGAAAGGATGCTGTACTTTGTCAAATGCTTTTTTCTGCATCTATTGAGAGGATCATATGGTTCTTGTTCTTTCTTTTATTAATGTATTGTATCACATGGATTGATTTGTGGATGTTGAACCAACCTTGCAGCCCAGGGATAAATCCCACTTGGTCGTGGTGAATAATCTTTTTAATGTACTGTTGGATCCTATTGGCTAATATTTTGGTGAGAATTTTTGCATCCATGTTCATCAGGGATATTGGTCTGTAATTCTCCTTTTTGATGGGGCCTCATAAAACGAGTTTGGAAGTTTTCCTTCCATTTCTATTTTTTAGAACAGTTTCAGAAGAATAGGTATTAATTCTTCTTTAAATGTTTGGTAGAATTCCCCTGGAAAGCCATCTAGCCCTGGGCTTTTGTTTGTTGGGAAATTTTTGATTACTGCTTCCATTTCCTTAGAGGTTATAGGTCTGTTCAGGTTTTCTATTTCTTCCTGGTTCAGTTTTGGTAGTTGATACACTTCTAGGAATGCACCCATTTCTTCCAAATTATCTAATTTGCTGACATATAGTTGCTCATAATATTTTCTTAGAATTGTTTGTATTTCTTTGGTGTTGGTTGTGATCTCTCCGCTTTCATTCATGATTTTATTTATTTGGGTCATTTCTCTTTTCTTTCTGATAAGTCTGGCCAGGGGTTTATCCATCTTATTAATTCTTTCAAAGAACCGGCTTCTAGTTTCGTTGATCTGTTCTACTGTTCTTTTGGTTTCTATTTCATTGATTTCTGCTCTGATCTTTATTATTTCTCTTCTCCTGCTGGGCTTTATTTGCTGTTCTTTCTCCAGATCCTTTTGGTGTAGGGCTAGGTTGTGCATTTGAGACCTTTCTTGTTTCTTGAGAAAGGCTTGTATTGCTATATACTTTCCTCTTAGGACTGCCTTTGCTGCATCCCAAATGTTTTGAACTGTTGTGTTTTCATTTTCATTTGTTTCCATGAATTTTTTAAATTCTTCTTTAATTTCCGGGTTGACCCATTCATTCTTTAGTAGGATGCTCTTTAGCCTCCGTGTATTTGAGTTCTTTCTGACTTTCCTCTTGTGACTCAGTTCTAGTTTCAAAGCACTGTGGTCTGAAAATATGCAGGGAATGATCCCAATCTTTTGGTATCGTTTGAGACCTGATTTGTGACCTAGGATGTGATCTATTCTGGAGAATGTTCCATGGGCACTAGAGAAGAATATGTATTCTGTTGCTTTGGGGTGGAATGTTCTGAATATATCTGTGAAGTCCATTTGGTCCAGTGTGTCATTTAAAGTCTTTATTTCCTTGTTGATCTTTTGCTTGGATGATCTGTCTATTTCAGTGAAGGGGGTGTTAAAGTCCCCTACTATTATTGTATTGTTGTCAATGTGTTTCTTTGCTTTTGTTATTACTTGGCTTATATAATTGGCTGCTCCCATGTTAGGGGCATAGATATTTACAATTGTTAGATCTTCTTGTTGGATAGACCCTTTAAGTAGGATATAGTGTCCTTCTTCATCTTTTATTACAGTCTTTGTTTTAAAATCTAATTTGTCTGATATAAGGATTGCCACCTAGCTTTCTTTTGGTGTCCATTAGCATGGTAAATGGTTTTCCACACCCTCACTTTCAATCTGGGGGTGTCTTTGGGTCTAAAATGAGTCTCTTGCCTAATGGCCTTTCTTATAACTCTGTCAGACCCTGAGTCTCTTGCCCCAAAGAGAGTATTTGATTTGGGGAAATAGGAACACAAGTGACACTCGAATAGTTCAAAAAAGTTCTCAACCAAATTGTGATAAGACATGTACCTGAAAGGAGGTTTTGTGTGAATTAGATGAACCATATTTCTCTCCAGCTGTGCAAGAAATCGTTCCCAGTACCCAGGCTGCATGTCTTTGCTTTCCAATGTAGCTAACTTATGCTAAAAAGATGAAAGGGAAAATTTGAGGCCAGCATTTCCTAAGCCTTCTCAAGATGAGAAGTCTTACACAAGGATGCTAGATGAGTATGATTTTAAACACTAGCCATTTCTAAAAAGGCTCAAGGCTACTTGCAATTTTGCCTGTAGTGCCTCCTAACTAAAAGCTCCAATTTAAGCTTGGTCATGAAGTTTTTCTTGACACTCAACTCTTAACTGTTTTATTTGGCTTTCTTGGTTCCTCTCAATTCACTTTGGTTGCTCTGAACTTCTGTGTCCTCAAAAATACAGCAAAATTGAATGTACTCCAGTCTCTGTCTTTAGTTGCATTTGGCTGTCCTGAAAATCAGGTCTTTTTCAAAATTTGGGTCTAAAAGTGTCTTTATTCCACAATCGTGAAACTGGAATGTGGTGGTATATTTTTTTAAATCTAGGTAAATAATTGGAAGTATTTCAAATTGGCAGAGAATCCAAAGAAGCAAAGGTGGGCGGCTTTTTAAATTTTCTTTTTAAATGATTCTACCTATGAAAGAATTTTTACTAAGTGAGTATTTAAGACTCAATGGTAAGCTCTTGGCCAAGCTCTCACATAGGGAAAATCTTGCCCATTTCTTCCCCACAGCACAGACCCTCCAAATCTGCTCCTATCTCTTCTGTCTTAGAGACCATCAGAAGCCATTTTCTGCCAGACTTCTTTGAATGCTTTGGCTTTGGTTTTCATGTCCATCCCCACTGCCACAACCCCTGTTTAGTCCCAAATTCTCTTCTGTCCAGACAGTAGCAATTGTCTCTTAACTAGTTTTTCTGTCTCCAGATTAACACCTTTGAAGCCTACCCTCTGATTTGCTAACAAATTAATCTTCTCTAAGGCATAGCTCTAAGCATGTTGTGCTTCTATGCAGAAACTTTCAAGAGTTTCCTATTTTGAATTAATCCCAAAACTCTCAGCTTGGTGTTCAAAACCCTTCACAACATGGCCACAACTTAAATTTCCAGCCTTGACCCACACCACTGACCTACTCTACCTTGACATTTCAGTCTCTCTATGCTTTTTCAACTCCACTGCTTTGCCTACCTTATTCTCTTTGACTTGAATTCTTTTCTCCCTGCAAACAATTCCACATGTTCTAATCATACCTTCAAGATCCTCCTGTCACTAAATCGGATAATCATTCAAATACTCCTTTCCTTCATAGAGTAATCCTCCCAGCCACTTTGGCTTTTGTTCAAATTTTTCCCCAGGATCAGATCTCAGTCCAGGGTTTAGGGCCTCTGCTGCATGTAAACAGACCTACTTCATGATGACCTAGCTGATTTTCAAGTACCACCCACCCTGAGTACCCTTCCTGCACTGTCCTAGTGAACAGGCTTTGTCCTGGGTTCCAGCTCCCGCTCTTTCTTTGTCTATCCGATGTGGTCACCAAAAAACTTTATATCTATGGCCAGAACCTAAAGTGGTGATGATGGCCTTGAATTCATTTACCACTTCCACCACTTTTATTCCCCTCTGTCTTGCTTGATTGGTTAGTTGTTAAAACCGTTACATGTAAGGAATTATACTCAGCCTTTTGTCTATATAAAAGGGTAGTAGTAGTGTATGTGCAGAGCTGATCCTCAGTGCCAAAATTTAAAACTTCAGATGGACTGCCTTCCCCTACTCAACTCTATCTGTTATCCTAGGCTGTCCAGAATCCAGGAAGCTTTCCAAAATCCACTGCACTGGTGTCAGCATTTAATTGGGCAACCCCATAAAAGTAATTCATGGTTTCTGCCCTGTGGATAGAATAATTCTCATACCAACCCCCACCCCATGTTTTCAACCACAGCCCTTGGTTTGGTGGCCCCCTAAAGCCACAACAGTTTTGAGTAGTAAATGTCAAATACTCATGATAAAATATGAAAAGACTCATAATATTATAATGGTAATGATGATGACGATGATGGTAACAGTCATTGACTGTTATATGTCAAGCACTTTGGAGAAATGTCTGTTTATGTCTTCTACCCATTTCTTGATTGGATTGTTTGTTCTTTGGGTGTTGAATTTGATAAGTTCTTTATAGATTTTGGATACTAGCCCTTTATCTGATATGTCATTTGCGAATATCTTGTCCCATTCTGTAGGTTGCCTTTTAGTTTTGTTGACTGTTTCCTTTGCTGTGTAAAAGTTTTTATCCTGATGAAGTCCCAATAGTTCATTTTTGCTTTTGTTTCTCTTGCCTTTGGAGACCTGTCTAGCAAGAAGTTGCTGCGGCCAAGGTCAAAGAGGTTGTTGCCTGCATTGTCCTCTAGGATTTGATGGATTCCTGTCTCACATTTAGGTCTTTCATCCATTTTGAGTTTATTTTTGTGTATGATATAATAAGAAAGTAGTCCAGTTTCATTCTTCTGCATGTGGACATCCAATTTTCCCAACACCATTTGTTGAAGAGACTGTCTTTTTTCCCATTGGATATTCTTTCCCGCTTTTTCAAAGATTAGTTGACCATAGAGTTGAGGGTCCATTTCTGGGTTCTCTATTCTGTTCCATTGATCTATGTGTCTGTTTTTGTGCCAGTAGCATACTGTCTTGATGATTAAAGCTTTGTGATAGAGCTTGAAGTCCGGCATTGTGATGCCACCATTTTTGGTTTTCTTTTTCAACATTCCTCTGGCTATTTGGGGTCTTTTCTGGTTCCATACAAAGTTTAAGATTATTTGTTCCAGCTCTGTGAAAAGTGTCAATGGTATTTTGATAGAGATTGTATTGAATGTGTAGTTGCTCTGGGTAGCATAGACATTTTGATAATGTTTATTCTTCCAATCCATGAGTATGGAATGTTTTTCCATTTCTTTGTGTCTTCCTCAATTTCTTCCATAAATGTTCTGTAGTTTTTAGAGTACAGATCCTTTACCTCTTTGGTTAGGTTTATTCCTAAGTATCTTATGGTTTTTGGTGCAACTGTAAATGGGATCGATTCCTTAATTTCTCCTTCTTCTGTCTCATTGTTTACAACTAATTTCTGTACATTGATTTTATATCTTGCCACACTGCTGAATTACTGTATGAGTTCTAGCAATTTTAGGGTGGAGTCCTTCGGGTTTCCCACATAAAGTATCATGTAGGAGACACAATTTTAGACACAATTTTGAGGCTACCATAATGAGCAATTCTTGTTCTTGGAGGGGCTTACATCCTGGTTAGGGGGACAATGAACAAAATAAACGGGTTAGTGTCATAATATATTAGATGGCAGTGAATGCTCAAGAGAAGATTAAAGCAGTGAA
Organism: Zalophus californianus; assembly: GCF_009762305.2. Classification (NCBI taxonomy): domain Eukaryota; kingdom Metazoa; phylum Chordata; class Mammalia; order Carnivora; family Otariidae; genus Zalophus; species Zalophus californianus. Next base: position 38,023,966 of record NC_045612.1, read on the forward strand.
GAGAAATAAGGAGTATTTGGGGTGGGGGAATGGTGCAATTTTTAATACAGCAGGCAAGGTAAGCTTCACTGAGAAGATGATATTTGACACAATTCTGATAAAGACCTGAATTGACCCACTTGGCATTTACCTCTAGATACATGTTAATTGAGCAGCAAACTAGGAGTAGGGGGAAGGAGTCAAGTAAAAGCTTTCAAACCAGTCTGACTCTTTGAATGTAGATAAACCTTTACAAACAGAGAAAATATTTAATATATCTTCATCACAGTTTCCACCATATTTTCTCCTTTTCCAAATTATTTGGGCTGTCTATAGTACAACCTCACATTGAGAAGAAATAGAGCAGCCAGAACCTTGGTATTAGATCAGCCTGTGTTCCTGTCTCAACTCTGCCACTTGCCATGTGACTTTGAAGCAAATAACTTAAATCAGCTGCTTTTGCAAAACAGGGATGTAATAGTAATCATCTTGGTGGACCATTGTAAGGATTCAATGAGACAAGGCTAGTGATGTATTTCATATGGTGTTCACAAAAGTTGGGTTGTAGTAGTAGTTGTTGCTGTTTGGTTTTATCAGGAGGGTATAAAGGAATTGGTGGCCACAACAGACATTGATTGTTTCCTGGTTTCTCAGCCTCTACCAGGAAAATTAATTCAGACATGTTTCCATGTTGAAAGCAGATTTTATGTGGTTATTTGTTATGTTGAACTGTACATAGTGGCAAACAACTGTAGAGCAACAAATCAACCAAATTAGCTGGAGAAAAACAATAAAAACACTGCTTCAACTGACAATCGTTATTTCGGGGGATATCTACTGAAGTGAACAGAGATTCTCGTTAGAAGGAAGGCCTTCAGCAAAGCTGGAATTGAGAGCTACAATCGATATATGACTTTCTGCCAGAAATACTCTGTATCAATAAGAATGCATTGTTTGCTTAACTTGAGTGTATATTTTCCTATTTAGATGGCAATTGTTTGTGGGTGGAAAATATATAAAAAATATGTGTTTGATCTAGGGAAAAATGAGTCTTAATTTCAAACATATAAACAAACTTGTTTTGAATCTCAGTAAAAACAAATTTGTTTTGGAGTTAACACCTAATATTCTATATTACAGCCTAAAGTCTAGTTTTTTACCCAAATAATACACCCATTAAGATAGAAGTACAGAACAGAAACATTGACATCCTCTTCACACTGAGCAAATATGTGACCCAAAATTAGTGCTGAGTCCTGAGTTTCCATAAATCTTTCACATATTTACGATGGTGTTAAAATATTTTTCAAAAGGATTAAAAAAGTAAAGTGAGTCAGGGAGAAAAAGAAAGGGACCTAGGTATTACATCCTAGTTCTAGCCAATTGCCTCCTCTTCACCAATACAGAATACATATATACAGTTGACCCTTAACCACATGGGGGTTAGGGGTACCAACCCCCCACCCAGCTGAAAATCCACATAAAACTTTGACTCCCCCAAAACTTAACTACTAATAGCCTGCTCTTCACCAGAAGCCTTTCTGATAACATTAACAGTTGATTAACACATTTTTTGTATGTTGCATGTATTATATACTGTATTCCTACAATAAAGTAAGCTACAGAAAAGAAAATGTTATTAAGAAAATCATAAGGGGGGACGCCTGGGTGGCTTAGTCCATTAAGCGTCTGACTCTTGGTTTCAGCTCAGGTCATGATCTCATGGGTCATTGGATTGAGCCCTGTGTTTGGCTCTGTGCTCAGTGGGGAATCTGAAAGATTTTCTCCCTCTGCCCCTCCCCCCCCACTTGCTCGCTGTCTCTCTCTCTCTCTCTCTCTCTCTAAAAATAAACAAATCTTTACTCCAAAAGAGAAAATGATAAGGAAGAGGGGTGCCTGGCTGGTGCAGTCAGTTAAGCCTCCAACTCCTGGTTTCAGCTCAGGTCATGATCTCAGGGTCATGAAATTTAGCCTGGCATTGGACTCCACACTAAGTGTAGAGTCTGCTTACGACTCTCCATCTCCATCTGCCTCTCCCGGTCCCCTCCCACTCTCGCTCTCTCAAATAGATATTTTTTTAAAAAAGAAAATCATAAGGAAGAGAAAACACATTTACAGTACTGGACTGTATTTATTGAAAAAGACCCACATATAAGTGGACCTACACAGTTCAGACCCATGTTGTTCAAGGATCAACTGTATATTGAAAGGTCAGATTATATCCTAATTACAGCATTCTAGAAGCAAACAAGTAGAACAAAAGCAAACAAAAAAACCTTGCTCTTTAACATTTCCTTTATGGGACATAACCATTTCATTCTTTTTGTACCATGTAGATCTTTTCTTTTTTGGAGACATGTGTGGTAATGTGTCTTCCAGCAGAATCTCCATTTCCCTTGTTATGCTTTGGATCCAGGAACCCACAAAGGAATGGTGGGAGGGTAGTGATACTTTAGAGGAAAAGAATATATGCTTTGTGTTTTTGTTGCTTTCATTTTTTGTTATGCTTTTACCTACACCATGGTGTTTCTCTATCCATATTATTTCCCCTCATCTGTCCACTCTTCAAATCTACATAGTCTTCTTCAAGAAACTCTTCTCCCAACTTTCTATCCCCTTATCATGGTCCTCTTCAGCCCTAGGGTTTTTATTCTCTCCATATTCACTGATGCACATGACTCCCAACTCTGGCTCTAGCAGGAATCTCTGGAACAATGGCCTTATTTCTCTAACTCCCAGCTCTACACCACCCATATCAATGGTCCTCAGCCACCCCAAAATCAAGCTTATTTCAATTTTAACCCATTATTGTTTCCCCTAAATTGTTCCCCTTTTCTTCTGTCTCCCCGGTCATGTAAACTTGAAATTTTGGAGTAAGTCATTTTGGATTCTTACCTTTACCTCCTTGGGCCATAGTCACCCATTAGATAAGTCCTCTAGTCTTAGTTCCTACTGTTGATCATATGACTTAGAGGACCTGCCCACTTCCCTCCCTCATGTCTCATTGAACAAAATTCATCCTTATGACCTTGCTTGGCTTCACATGTTGACATTATTGATACCTCTGATATGTATTCCTTACACCTCTTTCTATTATGGCAACACTGTAGTATAGGTTCTCATCACCTTAAGACAACATGGTCACTTTGGAGAGCCTGTTGTGTCTTCTCTAAGTTGGACATGTTGCCTCCTCATTCTCTCTGAGATTGACCTGGAATCACTGCTCGAGTGACATAGTAGTGCTTAGTCTTAAAACTTATAATCAAATATTAAAGAACTGCAGAGAAATGCTACATCCACAATATTATTTACATAAGAATGATTCATATGATTTAACAATGATAAAACATGAAATGGTTAGCAGACTTTATAACCATAATGAAATAAATAAAAAATAAAGGACAGGGCGCCTGGGTGGCTCAGTCGGTTAAGCCACTGCCTTCAGCTCAGGTCATGATCCTGGAGTCCCGGGATCGAGTCCCGCATCGGGCTCCCTGCTCGGCGGGGAGTCTGCTTCTCCCTCTGACCCTCCCCTCTCTCATGTTCTCTCTCTCTATCTCATTCTCTCTCTCAAATAAATAAATAAATCTTTAAAAAAAAATAAAGGACAAAGGGAAACAAAAAGGAAGAAACATATTCAATTTTTAAATAATTTTTTATTGTTATGTTAATCACCATACATTACATCATTAGTTTTTGATGTAGTGTTCCATGATTCATTGTTTGTGCATAACACCCAGTGCTCCATGCAGTACGTGCCCTCTTTAATACCCATCACCAGGTTAACCCATCCCCCCAGCCCCCTCCCCTCTAGAACCCTCAGTTTGTTTCTCAGAGTCCATAGTCTCTCATGGTTCGTCTCCCCCTCCGATTTCCCTCCCTTCATTCTTCCCCTCCTGCTATCTTCTTTTTTTTTCTTAACATATATTGCATTATTTGTTTCAGAAGTACAGATCCGTGATTCATCAGTCTTGTACAATTCACAGTGCTCACCATAGCACATACCCTCCCCAATGTCTATCACCCAGCCACCCCATCCCTCCCACCCCCCACCACTCCAGTAACCCTCAGTTTCTTGAGATTAAGAATTCTTCATATCAGTGAGGTCATATGATACATGTCTTTCTCTGATTGACTTATTTCACTCAGCATAACACCCTCCAGTTCCATCCACGTCGTTGCAAATGGCAAGATCTCATTCCTTTTGATGGCTGCATAATATTCCATTGTGTATATATATATATATATATATATATATACCACATCTTCTTTAGCCATTCATCTGTCGATGGACATCTTGGCTCTTTCCACAGTTTGGCTATTGTGGACATTGCTGCTATAAACATTGGGGTGCACATACCCCTTCGGGCCCCTACATTTGTATCTTTGGGGTAAATACCCAGTAGTGCAATTGCTGGATTGTATGGTAGCTCTATTTTCAACTGTTTGAGGAACGTCCATACTGTTTTCCAGAGTGGTTGCACCAGCTTGCATTCCCATCAACAGTGTAGGAGGGTTCCCCTTTCTCCACATCCCCGCCAACATCTGTCGTTTCCTGACTTGTTAATTTTTAGCCATTCTGACGGGTGTGAGGTGGTATCTCTTTGAGGTTTTGATTTGGATTTCCCTGATGCCGAGCGATGTTGAGCACTTTTTCATGTGTCTGTTGGCCATTTGGATGTCTTCTTTGGAGAAATGTCTGTTCATGTCTTCTGCCCATTTCTTGATTGGATTATTTGTTCTTTGGGTGTTGAGTTTGATAAGTTCTTTATAGATTTTGGATACTACCCCCTTATCGGATATGTCATTTGCAAATATTTTCTCCCATTCTGTCGGTTGTCTTTTGGTTTTGTGGACTGTTTCTTTTGCTGTGCAAAAGCTTTTTATCTTGATGAAATCCCAATAGCTCATTTTTGCCCTGGCTTCCCTTGCCTTTGGCGATGTTTCTAGGAAGAAGTTGCTGTGGCTGAGGTCGAAGAGGTTGCTGCCTGTGTTCTCCTTTAGGATTTTGATGGACTCCTGTCTCACGTTTAGGTCTTTCAACCATTTGGAGTCTGTTTTTGTGTGTGGTGTTAGGAAATGGTCCAGTTTCATTCTTCTGCATGTGGCTGTCCAATTTTCCCAACACCATTTGTTGAAAAGACTGTCTTTTTTCCATTGGACATTCTTTTCTGCTTTGTCAAAGATGAGTTGACCATAGAGTTGAGGGTCCATTTCTGGGCTCTCGATTCTGTTCCATTGATCTATGTGTCTGTTTTTGTGCCAGTACCATACTGTCTTGATGATGACAGCTTTGTCATAGAGCTGGAAGTCCGGAATTGTGATGCCGCCAGCTTTGCTTTTCTTTTTCAATATTCCTCTGGCTATTCGGGGTCTCTTCTGGTTCCATACAAATTTTAGGATTATTTGTTCCATTTCTTTGAAAAAGGTGGATGGTATTTTGATGGGGATTGCATTGACTGTGTAGATTGCTCTAGGTAGCACTGACATCTTCACAATGTTTTTTTTCTTCCAATCCATGAGCATGGAACGTTTTTCCATTTCTTTGTGTCTTCTTCAATTTCTTTCATGAGTATTTTATAGTTTTCTGAGTACAGATCCTTTGCCTCTTTGGTTAAATTTATTCCTAGGTATCTTATGGTTTTGGGTGCAGTTGTAAATGGGATTGACTCCTTGATTTGTCTCTCTTCTGTCTCGTTGTTGGTGTATAGGAATGCCACTGATTCCTGTGCATTGATTTTATATCCTGCTACTTGACTGAATTCCTGTATGAGTTCTAGCAGTTTTGGGGTGGAGTCTTTTGGGGTTTCCACATACAGTATCACATCATCTGCAAAGAGTGAGAGTTTGACTTCCTCTTTGCCGATTTAGATGCCTTTGATTTCTTTTTGTTGTCTGATTGCTGTGGCTAGGACTTCTAATACTATGTTGAATAGCAGTGGTGATAGTGGACATCCCTGCCGCATTCCTGACCTTAGGGGAAAAGCTCTCAGTTTTCCCCATTGAGAATGATATTCACTGTGGGTTTTTCATAGATGGCTTTTATGATCTTGAGGTATGTACCCTCTATCCCTATACTCTGAAGAGTTTTGATCAAGAAAGGATGCTGTACTTTGTCAAATGCTTTTCCTGCATCTTGGAGAGGATCATATGATTCTTGTTCTTTCTTTTGTTAATGTATTGTATCACGTTGATTGATTTGCAGATGTTGAACCAGCCTTGCAGCCCAGGGATAAATCCCACTTGGTCATGGTGAATAATCCTTTTAATGTACTGTTGGATCCTATTGGCTAGTATTTTGGTGAGAATTTTTGCATCCATGTTCATCAAGGATATTGGTCTGTAATTCTCCTTTTTGATGGGGTCTTTGTCTCGTTTTGGGATCAAGGTAATGGTGGCCTCATAAAATGAGTTTGGAAGTTGTCCTTCCATTTCTATTTTTTGGAACAGTTTCAGGAGAATAGGTATTAATTCTTCTTTAAATGTCTGATAGAATTCCCCTGGGAAGCCATCTGGCCCTAGGCTTTTGTTTGTTGGGAAATTTTTGATTATTGCTTCCATTTCCTTAGTGGTTATATGTCTGTTCAGGTTTTCTATTTCTTCCTGGTTCAGTTTTGGTAGTTGATACATCTCTAGGAATGCACCCATTTCTTCCAGGTTATCTAATTTGCTGGCATAGAGTTGCTCATAATATGTTCTTATAATTGTTTGTATTTCTTTGGTGTTGGTTGTGATCTCTCCTCTTTCATTCATGATTTTGTTGATTTGGGTCATTTCTCTTTTCTTTTTGATAAGTCTGGTTAGGGGTTTATCAATCTTGTTAATTCTTTTAAAGAACCAGCTTCTAGTTTCGTTGATCTGTTCTACTGTTCTTTTGGTTTCTATTTCATTGATTTCTGCTCTGATCTTTATTATTTCTCTTCTCCTGCTGGGTTTAGGCTTTATTTACTGTTCTTTCTCCAACTCCTTTAGGTGTAGGGTTAGGTTGTGTATTTGAGACCTTTCTTGTTTCTTGAGAAAGGCTTGTATTGCTATATACTTTCCTCTCAGGACTGCCTTTGCTGTATCCCAAAGATTTTGAACAGTTGTGTTTTCATTTTCATTGGTTTCCATGAATTTTTTTAATTCTTCTTTAATTTCCTGGTTGACCCATTCATTCTTTAGTAGGATGCTCTTTAGCCTCCATGTATTTGAGTTCTTTCCAACGTTCCTCTTGTGATTGAGTTCTAGTTTCAAAGCATTGTGGTCTGAAAATATGCAGGGAATAATCCCAATCTTTTGGTACCGGTTGAGACCTGATTTGTGACCTAGGATGTGATCAATTCTGGAGAATGTTCCATGGGCACTAGAGAAGAATGTGTATTCTGTTGCTTTGGGATGGAATGTTCTCAATATGTCTATAAAGTCCATTTGGTCCAGTGTTTCATTTAAAGTCTTTATTTCCTTGTTGATCTTTTGCTTAGATGATCTGTCCATTTCAGTCAGGGGGGTGTTAAAGTCCCCTACTATTATTGTATTGTTGTCAATGTGTTTCTTTGCTTTTGTTATTAATTGCCTTATATAATTGGCTGCTCCCACGTTAGGGGCATAGATATTTACAATTGTTAGATCTTCTTGTTGGATAGACCCTTTAAGTAGGATATAGTGTTCTTCTTCATCTCTTATTACAGTCTTTGTTTTAAAATCTAATTTGTCTGACATAAGGATTGCCACCCAGCTTTCTTTTGGTGTCCATTAGCATGGTAAATGGTTTTCCACCCCCTCACTTTCAATCTGGGGGTGTCTTTGGGTCTAAAATGAGTCTCTTGCAGACAGCATATTGATGGGTCTTGTTTTTTAATCCAATCTGATAGCCTGTGTCTTTTGGTTGGGGCATTTAGCCCATTTACATTCAAGGTAACTATTGAAAGGTATGAATTTAGTGCCATTGTATTGCCTATAAGGTGACTGTTACTGTATATTGTCTGTGTTCCTTTCTGATCTATGCTGCTTTTAGGCTCTCTTTTTGCTTAGAGGACCTCTTTCAATATTTCTTGGAGGGCTGGTTTTGTGTTTGCAAATTCCTTTAGTTTTTGTTTGTCCTGGAAGCTTTTTATCTCTCCTATTTTCAATGATAGCCTAGCTGGATATAGTATTCTTGGCTGCATATTTTTCTCGTTTAGTGCTCTGAAGATATCATGCCAGTCCTTTCTGGCCTGCCAGGTCTCTGTGGATAGGTCTGTTGCCAATCTAATGTTTCTACCATTGTAGGTTACATATCTCTTCTCCCGAGCTGCTTTCAGGATTTTCTCTTTGTCTCTGAGACTCGTAAGTTTTACTATTAGATGTCGGGGTGTTGACCTATTTTTATTGATTTTGAGAGGGGTTCTCTGTGCCTCCTGGATTTTGATGCCTGTTTCCTTCCCCACATTAGGGAAGTTCTCTGCTATTATTTGCTCCAATATACCTTCTGCTCCTCTCTCTCTTTCTTCTTCTTCTGGGATCCCAATTATTCTAATGTTGTTTTATCTTATCGTATCGCTTATCTCTCGAATTCTGCCCTCGTGATCCTGTAGTTGTTTCTCTCTCTTTTTCTCAGCCTCTTTATTTTCCATCATTTGGTCTTCTATATCGCTGATTTTTTCTTCTGCCTCATTTATCCTAGCAGTTAGTGCCACCATTTTTTATTGCACCTCATTAATAGTCTTTTTGATTTTGACTTGGTTAGATTTTAGTTCTTTTATTTCTCCAGAAAGGTTTTCTCTAATAACTTCCACACTTTTTTCAAGCCCAGCTAGTATCTTTAAAGTCATGATTCTGAACTCTAGGTCTGACATCATACTAATGTCAGTATTGAGTAGGTCCCTGGCAGACGGTAGTACTTCTTGTTCTTTTTGCTGCGGTGATTTTTTTCATCTTGTCATTTTATCCAGAGGAGAACAGATGAATCAGAGAACAGAATGCTAACAGGTTAACAATGTCTCCAGCAAATATACTCTATACAAATCAGAAAAGACCTGAAACCAGGGGACAAGAAAGGGAAAGAAAGAAGAGAGAAAAAAAAAGGAAAAAGGAAAAGATAAAAACAAAAACAGAACAAAACAAAAAAAAACAGAATATGATCAAATATGATCAGGCTAGTGCATAGATCAGTGCCACACACTAGCTTTTGGGCATATTTTGGTCTGTTAGAAGAAAGTGCCTGCTAAAATTTTAAAGGAAGAAAGACATATATGTACAAAATAAGGGTTGATACAATGAAGGGATGGCAGATGACTGTAAAGATGAAAATTATAAAAGATTTTATAAAAGGAATTTATAAGATAAGAAGTTGTTTTTTTTTAAAAGAAAGAAGAAGATTTAAAAAGAGAAAGAAAAAAGAAAAAAAAAGAAAAAAAAGGGAGAGAATGTGATCAGGCAGGAGAATAGAACAAAGCCATACACTAGTGATTTAGGGTATATTTTGATCTGTTAGAAGAAATTGTATCTCAAAATTTTAAAGAGAGAACAACTTATATATATATGCCAAAAATAAGGGTAACTACTATGAAGGGATAAAAATATGACTCTAAAAATGAAAAATAAAAAATGTTTTTTTTAAAAAGGGATTGATAAGATGTAGAAACATAATCAATTTTATAACTACACTTGAAACATTGGTTCTGATCTCTTTCTCACATGTCATTTAGAGCTATTTTAAGAAAGCAGCTAAATTTTACTGATAATTCTTGATTGATTTTGACTTTCTACTCCATTATTTTGTGGTGAACTGTAGGTCTGGATTTCAGAACGACAATCACCACTTAATGGAGAGTCGAAAACTAAGCTCAATCTAAACACTCCCTTTTGTGGCTCTTCCTGCTAAAATCGGTCTTCCTTTGAATTATTTTCTAGAGCACGTCTGTACAGCAAGTCTTAAGCCAGAAAAAAAACAGCCGTCTTATTTTCTGTCTGAAGTAAATCTCTCTGAACTACCCCTTTTTTTCTGCATCTATAAACAACATGTGAAAGCAGGGAGGGAGTGGAGGTATGGCCCCCTGCTTCAACAGACTTGCCCTAAGTTCCTCAAAGTGAAACCAAAGAAAAGTTTTACATTAAGATGGTTTTCTGAAAGGCCAGACTTGAACTGGATTACCCAATAAATAGCCAAAACAGATGCACCAACAAAGTTGCCCCCAAAATTAGAATAAAAAGCTTCTGGGAAAAAAATGATACTGAATTTTCTTTAAAATGAATCAAAGTAGTCATCATGGAGAAAAAAAAACAAAACTTTCTTAAACTTCATTATACTTATTTTATAGTTTAGTGATACTTCTCTTTTAAATTTTAAATTGTGTATGGGGGGGAGTACGATCATCTTTTTGGCATTCCACTTAAAGCCTATAAAGGTCTTTATCTGCCTTCTGGACAGATTTTTTAAGAATAAAAAGCCAATGTGTCATACAAAGGCTGAATCAATGTCTTCTTTAAGAGAAATATCTTCACATGATTAAACGATCATAACAAACTCATAGACTCTTCAAAGCCAGACTATATTTCCCAGCCTCTCTTACATTTAGGTGTGGCCATGTGACTGAGTACTGGCCAATGAAATGTGAACAAGAGTAATGCATATGACTTCTTGGCCTGACCCAAAGAAACCTCCTATACACACTGTTCCATTCTCTCTTTTCCCTTCCTCCAGGTGCATGGAAAGAATGACAAGGACCTAGAGGAAACAGAACCATGAAATGGAAGGATCCTGGGTCCCTATATGATGGCATACCCAACCAGGAACACCCCCAGCAGATTATGAGTTGAATGAGAAATATTTATTATATTATAAACCACTGAGAATTGAGGGTTAATCTGTTATAGCAGTGGTACTTTAAATAATACCAGCGCCCCTAGCAGTCTGTCCCTGATTTGCTCCTACACTTGCTTCATACAGCTCTCAACATTAATAATATCTCTACTGTTCTCTGACATACCACACTTTATTTTCACCTCCCTGAACTTTACATATGCTGTTGCTTCTTCTTTGAATTTACTCATTTTTTTCTCCAACGCCACAAGTTATACTTATTTTTTAAAAGATTTTATTTATTTATTTTGAGAGAGAGAGAGTTTGTGCACAAACACGGAGGGGGCTGAGGGGCAGAGAGGCAGGGAGAGTGAGAGAGAATCCAAAGCAGACTCCATGCTGAGTGCAGACTAAAACCAAGAGTCAGAGGCCCAACCAACTGAGCCACCCAGGCACCCCCACAAATTATACTTATTTTTAATAACAAACTTAAATCCTAACTTTTTCATAACTACTCCAATCATTCCACACAACTGGGATTTCACCTTTGCTAATCCCCTAAAGCACTTAACCGTTCATTTGAGCACTACTGCCCACATTATTACAAGCATTTCATAGGCATTCTCTCATTTAATCCTAACATTCCTATGAGGTACATACTATAATTAGCCACATTTTAAGACTGAATCTTGGAGTGGTTAAGTAACTTGAGGAAGGTCACAGAGCTAGTAAGTGAAAAATGGTATTTCTCTGCAGTAATAAAAATAACAATAGCAACAACTAACCTTAAGGAATAACTATATGCTCGGACTGTACATTAAAGACATTATCTTATTACCTGAAATGGAAGTATCATTGCTATTATTACACACTTGTCTTAGAGATGAGAAATTGAGGCTCGTCGACATTATGACATCTCAAGTAAGTGACACATCTTGGTTCAAGGCGATGTCTGACTGACTCTGGAGCCCATATTCTTCACCATTACATTAAACTAATAGGTGGGGGAGAGAGAAACAAGGATACCGTGGGTAGAGGTGATGGCACGTAAGGAAGGACAAAGGCAAACCCAACATCATACCCAAGAGTGATATCAATAAGTTGGCAGACTAGGAAGCTATGGGTCCACATTGCCCCACAGAAACATTTGAAAAACAACTAGAGGCTGGCTAAAATAATGCTATAGGAGCTCTGGAAAAGAGTCAAAGGTCTACAGCAACCAAGTGAACACTGAATTAAACAAAACAAAACAAAACCACATTCAAAGCAATAGGAAATTTTGTGGCATTTTTTTTTTTTTAGAAAGAGAGGGAGAGAGCAGTGGGGGAAGGGCAGAGGGAGAAGGAGAGAGAGAATCTTAAGCAGGCTCCATGCCCAGCACGGAGCCCCAATATGGGGCTCAAATCCACCACCCTGAGATCATGATGTGAGCCAAAATGAAGGGTCAAATGCGTTTAACCGACCGAGCCACCCAAGCGCCCCTATGTCATTTTTATTTACCCTTGCCCCTACTTCATCCCTAGTACAGTATGGCAAGGTCGGAAGGAAGTGCTGGCCCAGTTCCTCATTTTCTTTCTTGAACTAGAGGGAACAGAGCACACGTTATTTGCAACATCCTGCCCTATCTGAGGGATACCTGAGTGAGGACTCTGTTTCACCTAACTCAGATCTCAGACTGGAAAAAGTCATGGAAATACACAGTGGGCATGGTTCATGAAACTGCAGGAGGACTACAGGTCTTCCAGCACCCGGGATAAGAGAATATGGGTGGAAGAATACAGTAGAATAGGATCATGAGAAGAAGCTGGGATGAGACTCTTTGAGAAATTAAGATGTTTAAAGGCTTCCATGTAAATGGAGGAATTGTAGAAAAAACACACAAACTGGGCCGGGCAAGACACATGCTCACAGAAGACCACAGAAGACCTTAAGTGTTCATGCTGGGTGGATCCAAAGATTCACAACGTGTCCTTCTAATTAGTGAAGGTCTGCCTTAGTGCAGAACCAATTCACAAAGACTGGGAGAGGTGTGTGTTTGTTCAAATGCTCAATTTTCAACAGAAAAATCACAAGGCATGTAAAAAATAAAAAAAAAAACAAACAGGAAAACATGTCCCAATAAAAGGAAGAAAATAAAATGGCAGAAACCATTCCTGAAGAAACACAGGTGTTGGATATACCAAAATTTTTAAACAGCTGTCTTAAATATGCTCAAACAGTTAAAGGAAAACACAGACAAAGAAATAAAGGAAATCAGTAAAACAATATATGAAGAATATGAGAATAACAACAGATAGAAATTATTCAAAGGAAATGAACTGAAATCTGAGGCTGAAAAGTACAATAACTGAATTGAAAAATTCACTGGGGGATTCCATAGTATACTCAAACAGAGAAACAAGAATCAGTGAACTTGAAGCCTGAATATTTAAAATTATCAAGTCTGAGAAGAAAGAAAAAAGAATGAAGAAAAGTGATAGAGCCTAAGGTCTTAGAGGACATGATCAAGGTGACCAACATATGTGTTATGGAAGTCTAAGAAGAAGAAGACAGAGAGAAAGGGGCATGAGATTATTGAAACAAATAATAGCCAAGGACTTCCCAAATTTGGGCAAAGACATGGATACATAGATACAAGAAGGTCAATGAACTCCACGTGAGCTAAACCCAAAGAGAGTCATACTAAGCCCCATTAAAACAAATTGTCAAAGGCCGAAGACAGAGAGAATCTTGAAAGTCGCAAGAGAAAAGTAACTGATCCCATACAAGAGATCCTCAATCAGACTATTATTGGACTGGTGAGCAGAAAACTTGGAGGGAAATGACATGGTATATTTAAAGTGTGGAAAGAAAAATAACCTATCAACTGAGAATTTCATGCTCAACAAAACTCCTTAAGAATGAAGGAGAAATTAAGACATTTCCAGATAAACAAAATTTGAGGGAGTTCACTGCCACTAGACTTATCCTGCAAAAAATGCTAAAAGGAGTTCTTCAAATTGAAACAAAAGAACACTAAACAGTAATTCAAAATCATATGAAAATATGAAGATCTTTGATAAATGACTATTACATGGAAAAAATCAGTATTTTTATAATTTTGGTTCATAACTCCAATGTTATTTTCCATAGGATTTAAAAGACAAATGCATTAAAAATAACAAATCTGTGTTAATGGGTACACATGTATAAAGATGTAATTTTTTGGCATGTTTTTTGAGAACTTATTATTGTCATGTTTTCACCATCAAAACTTATGATCTTGGTCTTTCCTTCTTGCCTTTGTAAGAGGCCAAAAGAGAGACACTGGCTATTTTGACAGCCTTAAAACGAACTCCAAGAATGTCACTGACAGCATGACCTTTGTGACCAAATCCAGCAACCAGACCTCATCATTTTCCCCCATAAAATTCAAACAGCCATCATTGGGTACAAAGGCTGTGATATTTTTTTGCCATTCTTGATCATCTGGACCCTGACACATGACCTGATGGCAGAATTTGGCTATTTGGCTTCAATCCCTCCTTTTTCCAGCACAATTCCCTTTGCATGGGAAGCGCCTCTGAAAGGGTTGGCCTTCAGGGCTGTGCCCAAATGGGTGTTCTTGGACTGTTTATCATGCCACTTCTGATCTCTTTGGTGGCTACGGAATCTCCTGGCAGTACAAAGACCGTGACACCTGCCCATCTTGCCAGTGCCACCAGCCTGAGCAAAAGCGCTAAAAATGTAATCTTTGATGTCATTAACATAAAGTGGAGAGTGACAGAGCTGTAATATAACACAGTTTTTGTATGTAATTGAAGTTAAGTTGGTAACAATTTAAAATAAATTCCTATACAACCCTCTTACACTGTTGGTGGGAATGCAAGCTGGTACAGCCACTCTGGAAAACAGTGTGGAGGTTCCTCAAGATGTTAAAAATAGAGCTACCCTACAACCAAGCAATTGCACTACTAGGTATCTACCCCAAAGATACAGATGTAGTGAAAAGAAGGGCCATGTGCACCCCGATGTTCATAGCAGCAATGTCCACAATAGTGAAACTGTGGAAAGAGCCAAGACGCCCTTCAACAGATGAATAAATAAAGAAGATGTGGTCCATATATACAATGGAATATTACTCAGCCATCAGAAAGGATGAATTCCCACCATTTGCATCGACATGGATGGAACTGGAGGGGATTATGCTAAGTGAAATAAGTCAAGCAAAGAAAGATAGTTATCATATGGTTTCACTCATATGTGGAACATAAGGAATAGCGTGGAAGACCACAGGGGAAGGGAGGGAAATCTGAAAGGGGAGAAATCAGAGAGGGAGACAAACCATGAGAGACTCTGGACTCCGGGAGCCAAACTGAGGGCTACAAAAGAGAGGGGGGTGGGGGTATGGGGTAGCGGAGTGATGGGTATTAAGGAGGGCACGTGTGGTGATGAGCACTGGGTGTTATATTCAACTAATGAATCGTTGAACATTACATCAAAAACTATTGATGTACTATATGTTAGTTAATTGAACATAATAAATAAAAAATAAAATAAAATAAAATAAATTCCTACAACTTGAGGGTGTTATATGTAAAATCCCTGTGGTAACTACAAAGAATATATCTACAGCATTTAAACCAAAGAAAATGAGAAGGGAATAAAAATGTGCCATTACAAACAGACCCAACCAAATACAAAAGCGGACAGTCATGAAAGGAATGAGGAACGAAAAAAGATATAAGACCTATAGAAAACAAATAACAGGGGCACCTGGGTGGCTCAGTCGGTGAAGCGTCTGCCTTCAGCTCAGGTCATGATCTCAGGGTCCTGGGATCGAGCCCCGGTCAGGCTCCCTGCTCAGCAGGGAGTCTGCTTCTGCCTCTGCCTTTCCCCCCTGCTCATGCTCTGTCTCTCTATCTCTCTCAAATAAATAAATAAAGTCTTTAAAAGAAAAATAACAAAATGGCAAAAGTAAGCTTCATTATCAGTAATTACTTCAAACAGTTAGAATGGTAAAATTTATGCTATGTATATTCTGCCACAAGAAAAAAAAAAATACATCCAAGAGAGGAGGACTAGCTGAGCTGAAGTGGTCAGGACAGGAATTAATAGGAATCAAAGTTTATAAAATAGCACAAGTGATAAATGGAACACAAGATCACATTGGTGCAGGTCTTCGGAGAATTGGGGAGGAATCTGGATTTTTTATTGTAGGCAAATAGGAATCACCTAGACATTCCTAAGCAGGCGAATACCTTGACAGAATCAGTGTTTCATGAAAACTTTTCTGAATGAGTTCTGAATATGGAGATAGTGTAGCAGAGGCCTCGTGAGGAGTGCTATAGTGATGGTCGTTGAAGTCATGAAAGCCAATGAATCCCCAAGTCAGTAAAGACAGAGCAAGAAAGATTAGAATCAAGTATCTTCTGCTTCTGAAAGAAACCAAGCGTGCTCCCACTTCAGGGCCTTTATACTTGCTGTTATTTCAGTCTAAAATTCCCTTCTTCTGCCCCCAAATGGCTATGTGGTTCACTCCACCATTTTAGCTTGGGTGTCTGAACAAACATCACCTTATAAATGAAGACCTTCCTGCACACCCCACCTAACATATCATTCATTTATCTTGCCTCCATAATTTTCTAGCACCATTATTTTTGTTTAAATGGCTCAGGGAACAGACTGTTCCCAGTGAGTAAGCTCTGAGTCAGGTCAAATAAAGACAAGCCTAGCAAGTGGAGATTTCCAGGAAGGTGTTAGGCAAGTCAAGTAATGATATTTGCAATTTTCTGAAACTAGGGCTTTATGAGGGAGCTCAAAACCCACTTCACCTCCTCCAGTGGCTGCCAGGTTACTGGTTCTTACAACTACCATAGCTGTGAAGCTGCTAGTTTGTAAGGCTCCCACTGAGCTGAGGAGAGGAATTGGGAACAGAGCAAGTTAAAATATCACGAAGCTCATTGTTCTTATTGAGATTTAGCCATTTTTCTTGAATAAATAGTTCTTGGATAGTTGAATGATTTGGGTCAATTTTCAGAGTTCTGAAAAAGCTCATTCTGACAATGTTTCCTTGTGTTCTTGTTCATTTTATGGAGGAGCAGATTTTTTGAAGTCCTTAGTCTGACCATCCGGAAATACTTTCTTATAACTCTGTTTTAATCCTAAACTGTTCGTTGTTCTAAACAAGCTCTAAGTACCACCAAACCCAGGATACATATATACTACTCACAGCCACATATATTACATGAAGAACCGTGTGTGTGTGTGCCCATGCATGCGTGTGTGTGCACACACAGACATAGAATTTTCACTCCATTCTATCAACAGCCAAGTAGATTGTGATAAAAGATGGAGATACTTGAAAATTCAGCGGCCTTTCTCCCCATGAATACCTCAAGCATCCCATGCAGGTGGATAGCTACCCAAACCATGGAAACCAGTCCTTGTTCATGCGCCTCGGGGCTTCAAGAAATCATGATTGGTTTAATGAAAACAGACAGTGGACGAAAGAGAACCACGAGCTGCTGCTAGGAAAAGACGTTTAATCTAACAAAATTCCTCTGTTTCTTTTTACGTTTATTTTTCATAGCTGCTATGTTTGACATGACTCTGTAGAACATGGTTTCAAGCAATGTAAACATGTAACTACTCTTCCCACTGTAGTATAATTGTTTCCAATGCCTGCTTAATTTAATGCGGATTTTTTTTTGCTCCTGGCTTGAGTAGAATGCTTATTTTAATTCACTTTGGGAAACCCTTTTGGATAGCATTGTGCCTTCAGAGGTACTTGGCAAATAAAAATAAAAATAAAAAAATAACTATAACTATAACTATATATATATAACTATATAACTATATATATAGCTTTCTTCTAAGATACATAGAGGTAGTTCGTCAGACCTCCTTTACCAATGTCAATCTAGAGAAAGGAAGGTTGGGAGGTGAAGACCCTCATGCTCTTCCTGTGTTCCCATAAGCTCCTGCCTTGAGGAAGAAAGAAGCCAGCCACTTAGGAGGGAAATGATATAAATGGGGTGAGAGGCGTTCTTTGAGCTCTTATGAAATATTTCCCCTCGTACTGTTTTGAACTCTTAGCCTCCTGGGTTTTAAGCCTCTATTTGCTCACTTCCAGTGATGTGGAATGTCACTATCTCCTGAGATAAAATTGTCTCCTTTTGAATGATACTGAACATTAATAAATTCTTGGTTTTTATATTGAGTTGAATCCAGTTTCCATTTCATCCTCCGCTACATACACATACACATGGGCACTTATGCACAGCAGCTCTGATTTACCGTTTAGAGAAATAAAGAAGGTATCTGAGCCTTCTTCCCTTAGCAACCGTTGGGTTCACTCAGATCTTTCTTCTCCAAACAAAACATTCCTCGTCCTCTCACCATACCTCTCAGACCCAGTTTTACTGTATTGCAAGTTCCAGTGTGTTGGTGAATATTGAACAACTGCTCGTTGGAGGAGAGAGGATTGGGGAGACTGACTTGTAGCATTTGCCAAGCTCTGTGGTGTAAATACACCCATCATAGTCAATTTTAAGCTACCATTATGTTGGTATTAAATGCAGAGATGCATATAATCACTGCTAATGAACTGGTGCAAGTCACAGCCTGAGCACCCCTAGTCTTGGCGCTTCATCCCTGCTCAGGTTTTTTGGAGTCAATTCTACAGAAAGCATTTGATCTGCCTTGGACCAAACCCTAACCCAGGGAAGAATGGATCATGGCAGCCTTATATACACATCCTACCTTTATGGACTAAAGAAGGCTTTCTGTATTCTCCATGCTCTCTATGAATGTATAGAAATATATCAACCCCCTTGCCAGATCAGAAAATAGTCCATTGGAAAGTTTTGTTGTTAGACTGGCAATGAAATGGCATGTTCTTTCGTAGCCAGAAAGATTTAATATCACTGTCTGGGCTCACATTACCTATATGTCATAGCCAAACTGCCACAGTAAATTCTGCTTGAATCTATAACAGGAATCAGGTTCAGGGTATATATAATTCATTTTTGCTAAAGACATAGTTAATTTCATATACGCCCTATTCCTTAGTCCCCGTTCTTTAGAAAACAACTCTCAGTTTTACATTACCTAGGCCAAGAACTCCAAGCTCCAGCTTGCTGATGCCAGTAACACAGACATGGGTCACACTTGTCTCTGGTAACTGATGGGTCTATTTGGTCAGGCATGCAATTGACTTGGCTCTCTTACATGGAAGTCTTGAGAGGTCACCCTTGAAGATGCACTTGGCAGCTTGTGTCCATCTTGCAGTGACTTTTAGGTGCCTTACTGAAAATAAAACAAATGGCCTTTTACAATTAGATACACATGCAAGCCCTCAGAAAAGAATGGATCTACCAAAACAGAGGCTAGGTGAGAACCTCTGCCCCTGCTTTACCTTCCATTTCAGCTCCTTGAGAGGATGTGTTAAGCTCTTCTCATCTGGCCTCATGTCCCAGGGATTCTGGGCATTGATTCTCTTTTGACTTTTTCTTGTCCTGCTGAAAGACAAACTGGTAGAAAGAGGTAAGAAGAGACTGTGCTCAGCCAAGCAAGATTTTCACCGTTAAAATATAGTGATACCAAAAAAAATCATTTAGTTGAGCCAGTGGTTCTTAATCTGGCTATGCATTGGAATTATCTGGAAAGCTTTAAAAAAATGGTGCTTAAATATCACTTCCCAAGTTTCTGGTTGGTCTGAAGTGTGACCCGAACATTAGGATCTTAAAAGATCTACAGGTGATTGTATTATGCAGTCAAGGTTGAGAATTACTGATTTAGACAATTTTTTATTGTATGTGTTTTCCTGTTGCTGCTGTAACAAATTACCACCAACTTAGTGATTTAAAATAACACAAATTTATGATCTTACAGTTTTGGAAGTCAGAAGTCCAAATTGGTCTCACTGAGCTAAAATCAAGATATAGGCAGGACTACATTCCTTCTGGGAGGTCCACAGGTAACCTACTCCCTTGCCTTTTTCAGCTTCTAGAGCTAATTAACAATCTTAATTCCATCTGCAAAATTTAATTCTCCTTTGCCATATAACCTAACATGTTTACAGTTTCCAGTGAGTAGAATGCAGACATCTTTGGGGAGCCATTTATGTGCCTACCAGAATTGGGTCTCTCCTGGATCACCTACAATTCTGCATGGAATGGGGAGGAGTTAGACGAAGGAAAAGGAATATATACCAAAAGAAAAAAAGCCCATATCAGTTTTGTTCATCTTTAGAGCATTTGAATAGACTCATAGTCATACATTCATGTATAGGTGTTCATTTAAATCTATATGTAGTCAATAAACACTTCAGACAGAGCCTAATACAACTTAGTCACTCAATAAATGTTCAATGAATGAATGAGCAAATAATGTTTCCAAATGTACAGTCTCCTCAAGTTTTTCACACTTCCCTGTCCTGAATTGTCTGTGCCCCAGTAAAAAAGATCATTACTGCCCTATCAAGCTCAAATCTTCTCTGTGACACAGTTTGAGTAAAGAGAGAAATTTAGAGGATAGAGTGTCCAGAATAGGGGTAGAAGCTTCAGTAGCAAGGCCAAGTAAAGGCAATAGATACAGCAAGAATAGTGGCTAATGCCTTTTGGGCCTCATCAGAGGAAACTGCATTCAGGGATATATGATCTCCTCCTGATGTTAGAAGTGAAGATAGTACCGGATGTTCTGTGCTGTCTTGAAAGTGTGATAAATCAATAAGCCACATGCTATACAACAAAATTTCTGAAAATCAGTAACGTGAAGCAGTTATTTCTGTGGATTAAGCCATCCCCATTTGGCTCTACTCAAGAGCTGCAGCTCTAAGCCCTTGCAATTCCATTTCTACCTGGGTCGGTTTTCATCTCACATCGATCTTTCTAGCACAAAGAATTGGACTTCCCCACGTGGTTCGTATGTCCCTGCTCTTTGGATCATGAGAATGTAGCCACTTTGTTTGGGGTCTAGAGACCCTGATACCAATTCAGATGCCAAGGAATGACCTTTGACCCTGTCAGGGTTCCTAATTATGTGCACATTTCAGGAGTTGGGGTTGAAGCAATGTCTTCAAAAGCCTACTACAGTGCTAAGGGGGAAAATGGCAGACACCAAATGCTTTTTTTGACTGTACTTCTTTGTGCTACCTGAGAGACAACATCCAGAACTCTCAGAGAAAACTTTGCAGGGATTAGGCACCAAATTCAGCAAAAACATGGGTTATTCCTTTGTGACAATGATGACTCACTTTGCCATTCTGAGATTCGACTCTATGGCCTCCATAACAGGCTTTTGCTGGGGACCACAGTATCTGCTGGTTGCTGTCACTTCTTCCAGACACAGCTTCTGCTTCTACTGGGACCGACACTTGGAGTCCTCAAGGCACCAAAGCTGCATGGAGTTCTATGGCAAAGTAGAAGAAAGGATTCTTCCATTGTATTCACACTTAATAAAGGGATGTTGAATTAGCGACACAACCAATGTTCCCATACTACGGCTCTGTAATTGGACCAAGACTATAGGCCTAGCTCCCTCTCCAGTAGGGATGAATTCTCTCCTAGGAAATTTCTAAGTCCCTCATGCAAGTAGACTTACATGCAAGGATACATCTGAATTCTAGTCATGGGCATAGTTTAAACTCAGAATGGGACCTCTTGGTGTAGAAGGTTGGTCTTTGGGCCCCTCCCAGGTATTAGCTAAGAGGCGAACAGTCTTCTCTCCAGCGGGAAAATAAAAGCTTGAGTCAAGGCCACAGTGGGAGTTGAGATCTTGACCTTGGTGACACTCGGGTCCCCACCTAGTAAAGTTTACACCTTTGTCTTCAGCCATCGCCAGGAGTTTCTCACAAATTCAAGCGTTCTTAGCAAAGATTATATATCTCAATTATTTCAAGGCAGCCAGGGCATTTCCTAATCAGGGATTCTGGAAAGAAGTACTTGAATTGGGATGAGTAAAATAAAGGAAGGAGAATTACAGTTGACACTTGAACAAGACAGGGTTTGAACTGTGTGGGTCCACTTATGTGCTGATTTTTTCCATAAATACAGTACGATAAATGTGTTTTCTCTTCCTTATGATTTTCTTAATAATATTTCCTTTTCTGTAGCTTACTTTATTGTAAGAATATGGTATATGAATCATATAACATACAAAATACTTGTTAATCAACTGTTTATGTTATTGGTAAGACTTCTGACCAAAAACAAGTGCTTAGTAGTTAAGTTTTGGAGGAGTCAGAAGTTATATGCAGATTTTTGACTGTTAGGGGTCAACTTGACAGTTGCTCAAGGGTGAACTGTATATCAGAGAACATGGATACACGGAAATGTAAATATTTCTTTTGGCTCCATCCACAGTTGGGTTCAGGGTCTCAAAGCACTTCTGAAGAGAGAAGGAATTGGTGGCAGGTCAAAGAACTGGTTTTAGAGTTTCGAACAGCCAATTAATAATTTTGCAATTAACCAGTTATTTGTACTGAGTTATTTGCTTTTAAAATACTTGAATAAATGAAACTACCATTTGTGCCTCCCCACCCACAACCTGTTGGAGTATGTGTGAAAATGAAAGGCAAATTAATTTCCTACGAGGTAGGACAAATTAGTGGATTCAGAGTGGTAGACTCTAACATGGAAATACCAGGAAAGGATCAACTGGAAGGTAAGGATGTGGATCAAAAGTGCAAAAGTAAACTGTGAACATCATTATCATCATTTCAGAATTCCTGAGTACTTCTACCTTGCAATGTGTGACTAGAGGTCACGAGATAGATCAGCTGAGTTCTTTCTTTAAGAAGCATAATTTTCTCATCAAAAGAAGGCATGAAAATTTAGAGGACAAATTGTAGATTTAGACAGAGTTGGCTTCAAATCCCCTTCACTACCACTTAATAGCTGTGTAACCTTGCAACATTTCTGAGCTTGTGTGATAGTAAAGAATAGTGGTCCGCTAATACTTGCATTCTCTCTTCCTGAGAGTACCACTGTTACAGGGAAGGGGCAGCCCAGTCAGGGACTATGGTTTCCTGGCCCCCTTGCATCTAGATGAGGCCGTGTGACTAGTGTTCACCAATGGAATGGAATCTCAGGCTGTGGAGTATAGCCAAGGCACAATATGGAAGGACTCGGGGTTCCTGAAACACCCCGTGGCTGAAAGCTAGCCACTAAGAACACCCACACTGGCCTATTACATGAGTGAGAAATAAACTTCTATTGCGTTAAGCCTCTGACATTTTCTGGTTCATTTGCTGCTGTGGTTATAGTCTCCTTATACAGATTCGGACCCCCCACTTCTAAAATGAGACTACCTGTGTGTGCCTGCCACCGGATTTATTATCTAAGAGGTCATCAGAGAAGCCTATGCCAGAAGAATGGTGGCAGCAGGAGGATATAGAGGACTTTGGTATGATGTTGAGGGTGAGTAGACAGGCAGGTGTTAGTAGATAGGCTGGGCAAGTAGACAGGCGGGTGTTGACGGTAAAAAAAAAAAAATGGGTGAGCTGCTTAGGGGAAAGAGCAGATGAGCAAGCAGACTAACAGGGTGATTTCTGCATCCAAACCTAAGCTCTAACTGTGTCCTTGGACAAAGCCTCTCGCCTCTCTGCACTTCCATTTTATCATTGTAATTATTGTCATTGTTACGATTTACGTGAAAAAGAAAATGGAGATGCCAAGAAGATAGCATGTTCAACAGAAAGAAGACAAGGCTCAGAGCCAAATGGTCCAATCTCATCCAGACTCTGTCTCTGGGCAGTTTTTTCATCAAAAGTGGATCATTTAGCATCTCTGGGTCTCAGTTTCCACGTCTCTAAATTGGGAATGGGACCTACGCCACTGCTACAGGGCTGTTAGCAATATTTGAGAGAAACAATTAAGTTCTTTAAAGCA
This sequence comes from Zalophus californianus, assembly GCF_009762305.2. NCBI lineage: Eukaryota > Metazoa > Chordata > Mammalia > Carnivora > Otariidae > Zalophus > Zalophus californianus. The sequence continues at coordinate 38,047,579 of NC_045612.1, forward strand.
CAGTTATTTTCAAGGTTGAGCCAGCCAGTAGTCAGACTGTTTTTAATGTACACATAAAAGCAACCCTGGAGTCCTTCCACATGCAAGTGAGCATGGTGCATCAGAACCATCAGTGCTGAAGACTACCCGCTTAGCCCAACAATGTTTGCTACTGCAATAAACACTTTCAGAATCTCTCTTGGAGGGATAATAAAGATAGTATCATTGCTTTCTATTTCTCTCTCTCTCTCTCTCTCTCTCTTTTGCCAGACTTGGTATTACCCAGTTTGAGCACACATCTCATTAGACATGACTTTCAGTGATTTCTGACCACTTGCAAAATCAAATCTACTTTGAAAGAAAGAAGAGTTGCTGCTGCTGAAAATATTTGTATCCCTGCAGCTACGGCAGTTCTGTAGGAGGTGTGGCATGGCTGCCTTTGCAGTGTGGTCCAGTCTCTAAAATGACACTTTCCATATAAAAGGACTCTCACAAAGGTTTTTCCCTGAGTAATACCAGTCACCCTGTAAGTAGGGTTCATACTAGTCCCAATTTAGAGATGTGCACACTGAGTCCCAGAGAAGCTAAGTGACAAGGCCTGTTCACATGTATGATAAGTGGTGGAAACTGGACACAACTGAAACCATCTTGTTTGGAAATAAGTGTGTGTCTTCCCAAATGCCTGTCTTGAGAGAAGAGACAGTCTTTTGGGTGTATATTACACTTGTTTAAAAGTCATTTGCCAGTGACTGCATAGCCCCCGTTGAGAGGACAGTGAGCGAACTAAGAGAATGATGGAGATAGAATCAATAAAACTTGCTACATAATTGGTTATTGGAGCTTGAGGATAAAAAGAAAGAGAGAGAAGGCATTTAGGATGATCCCAGATTAGAGAATATCTTCTGCTTTCTTGATCTAGTAGCCCCCTCCATGCTTTTGGGAATTGTCTCTCTGGCTAACCCAACTTTATGTCCCAGCTGGAGCTGCTATGCCTTCACGTGATCCACGCCCCTGGGCCACATAAGAATGCCTCCGGTGGACATTTGGCCCAACTTCATCAATAAGGCCCCTTTCTCTCCTTTTTTGTGCTTTGCTCCAAGAGAACCCAATCAATCACTTCCCAAGTAGCTGTAAGTTGCAATGCTGTAGAGCAGTGCTGTCCAATAGAAATATAATGTGAGCCAAGTATGTAATTTTAAGTGTTCTAATTACCACATTAAGAAAGGAAATGGGTGGAATTAATTTTAATGTGTTTTATTTCACACAATACATGTACTCTGTTATCATTTCCACATGCAATTTTTTACAATTAATGAGATACTTCGATTCTTTTTTTCCTCATACTCAGTCTTCAAAATCTAGCGTGTGTTTTATACTTAACAGCCATCACATCTCAATTCAGACTAGCCACATTTCAAGTGCTCAGTAGCCACATGTGATGGGTGGCTGCCATATTGGACAGAGTCGCTCTAGAGGTTCCAATCACCCACCATGTGGAGAAAGCCAGCCTATAGAGAGAAAAGAAGTAAGTCAGTGTGCAGAGAGATGCAGAGCTAAGAATCAGAGAGAAAAACCAAGATCACTGGTGACATTCAAGTCCCTGATTCTAGAAGTTCTTGAGGATTAGCTGTACCCTCCCACCCAGGACCAGTCATAGTCTGGAGGTGTTTTGAGATACCCCAGTTCCCTTTCACTAATATCCTACTTTGCTATTAGAAATACTATTTTCTTTTTTTTTAAGATTTTATTTATTTATTTGACAGAGAGACAGCGAGAGAGGGAACACAAGCAGGGGGAGTGGGAGAGGGAGAAGCAGGCTTCCCGCGGAGCAGGGAGCCCGATGTGGGACTCGATCCCAGGACCCTGGGATCATGACCCGAGCCGAAGGCAGACGCTTAATGACTGAGCCACCCAGGCGCCCCTAAAAATACTATTTTCTTTATTGTCATCATTATTAATAATAAATCAAATCCATTTGCATGACTTTACCTTAAGGACGGCAATTTTCTCAACTTGTACACCCAGATCCCTGCTCTTAGCAGACATTACTAATTAATTGCTCATTTGCCCTGCAATAGCTGAAGGGGCCACAGCCAGAAATGCATGGTTTGACCAGTTATTGCAGCCACATATATTTTTTGCCTAGATGAGTGACTTGGGCTGCCACCTTGACACGCAGAATCTTAGCCATGGTGAAATGTGGCAAGTAATCAAAAGATTTAATGGGGGATTTCTGGGTGATTCTTTTTTAAAAAAAGTTTTATTTATTTATTTTAAAGGGGCGGGGCAGAGAGGCAGAAGGAGAGGGAGAAAGAGATTCCCAAGCAGACTCCACTAAGTGCAGAGACCGATGCAGGGCTTGATCTCATGACACTGAGATCGTGACCAAAGCCGAAATCAAGAAGCAGATGCTTAACTGACTGAGCCACCCAGGTGCCCCCGGATGATTCTTTATAACAGATCCATTGCTTAAGTATTCTATTTTTTTTTTTGGTTATAATAAATACAAGCCAAGGAAGGAGGAAACTGAAAAATAAGTGTTCTAATAAGAAATTCTGTCACTGAATCTGTAAATCAAATCTTTAGGAGAGGTTACAAATGAATTTGAACATTTCCATCATGGTGCTGGTGAGATCTTCAAGGAGGAAAAGATATTTGTGCAACTGTATCCAACTGGGACCAAAAGCAAACAGGTTTAATTAGAAATTATAATATACTATCTCTCTTTTGCAATCTAAAATCTGTTAATGGACAATGAAACGTGAAGGGGGTCAGATGCACTCTTCTCCCTGGTTTCTCTACAGATTTTCAGAAATTACCTTCCTTTTGTGAAAAGGCTATTTATGGGTGAGGAAAAGACTACATTTTTGAATTAAAGAATTCCGAGGCGACCACACCTCAGCCAGTGTCATTAGAATAATTATTGATACAATGCTGCCCTCTAGCAATGGCTCACACTGGGCTTCCACCCAGCAGTCCTCTGCCCAGGCTGCTTAGACACCTTCCTACACCCAGAGCCTGTCCAAACAAAAAAGGAATTATCACCTCTGATAAGAATCAAACAATGATAAAGATGAGGCTACTGAGGCCCCGAATGGTTAAATGACTTGCCTAAGATCATAAGGTCGCACATGTTGTCACTGGCACAGGGGAATTGGAATGGAGATTTTCATCTTGTTTCATCCTCTTTCTCTCTCTCTCTCTCTCTCTCTCTCTCTCTCTCTTTCTCTCTCTGGGTGATTGGGTTATGGAGAAACTCTGAGGGGTGTCTTAGCCCAATAAAAGACCACAGCAATGAATGATTTGTCTGGGCTATTTTTGGTTTTGGTCCAAGGAGGAAGAATCCACAGGAAAGAGGCCACATGCCCCTGCAAATTTTCTTTTGAGCTAGGGTTTCTGGGCCTCCAGAAAAACCTGAAATATAAGCCCCCACTCACCTTTCTTCTGAGGCAATCTCTGTTGCAGAAAGCAGCAATAGAAAGAAAGCTGTTATGGGTCTGGGTGGCGCCATGAGACTTTGCCCTTCTAAACCTCTCCCTTCTAATTCTGAGAAGGTTTGGGGCAAGAGCATAGTTGGAGGTGGGCTGGACAGCAAAGGAGCTGTAGCTTCTTGCAGAATACTCTCCAAAAGTGAAGCTTTCAACAATATGTATGGTAATATGTTGCAAAATTGTTGAGTTTGTATCAAAAAGATATTAGAGGGAAACTCAGCATCATTAGCCATCAGGGAACTACAATTCAAAACCACGTGTTGGTGAGGATGTGGAGAACTTGCATCCTTCACATACCGCTGATGGGGATACAAAATAGTGCAATCACTTCAGAAAAACAGTTTGGCAGTTTCTCAAATGGTTAAACATAGAATTATCATATGTTCCAGCAATTTCACTCCCAGTTATGTTTGCATGAGAAATGTTTACACAAAAACTTGTAGAAGAATGTTCATAGCAACAGTATCCATAATAGCCAAAAAGTGGAAACAACCAAAATCTCCACCAAGTGATGAAGGGATAAATAAAACATAGTATATACGTACAAGGGAATATTATTCAACTGGAAAAAGGAATGAACTACTGTTACATGTTACGACAGGATTGAACCTTGAAAACATTACATTAAGCGAAAGAAGCCAGCCACAGAAGGCGACATGTAATATGATTCCATTTATCCGAGATGTCCAGAAGAGGTAAATCTTTAGAGACAGAAAGTAGGTTAGTGGTTTCCAGGTGCTGGGGGAAGGGGGCCCGGGGAGTGAATGTGTAATTGGTAAAGAGTTTCTTTTTGGGGTTATTGGAATGTTCTAAAATTAGATTGTTGTTACACGACTATGTGAATATACTAAAAAAAAACAAAAAAAAACAAAAAAACACCTTGCATTATACACTTTAAATGGGTGAAGTAGGGGTTCCTGGGTCTCAGTCTGTTGGGTAACCGACTCTTGATTTCGGCTCAGGTCATGATCTCAGGGTCGTGAGATCGAGCCCCACATTGGGCTCCGTGCTGGGTATGGAGCCTGCTTAGGATTCTCTCTCTCCCTCTCCCTCTGCCCCTCTCCACCCCCACCCCCTGCTCACATTCTTTCTTTCTCAAAAATTAAAATTAAAATTAAAAATACACGGGTGAAGTATATGGTATATCTCAGTAAAGGTCTGACCAAAAAAATTGTCAAATTTTTAAAAAAGATATTAGAGGGTATCGTGGGAAACTCACAGCCAGATTGTTCAATACCAGATTATACACCAGTGCTTAAACCAGTGAAATTTTCAGCCAAGTTTGTCAAGAGACGGGAGCTTTTTTCTTTTTTAAATCTTGCCAGCTTCCCCAAGCGTAGCCTGGTTCTAAGAGCAGCACCTTTGTAGGAATGGTGAATTAACTCAGTCTTTGTTGGAAAATGTCTACATTTCATACTGACTCTTGAGTTGTAGGTGAGCAGTGTTGGAGGATCAGACGTTCCTGGTTTTGCTCATGAAGGACTGCGTGAGCTTTCCATTGTCAGCTAGGCTGTATCTCTTCCTACTCTATCACTTCGGCCCTGGAGGGCTCAAGAGTTTATTGGTCTGCCATTAAAATCCTTCTTTGGTTTTTTGCCCCTGGGGATTTCCCTTTCTTTTTTTGAGGCTCAGCTGTGAGTTCCCCACCCTGTACCACCCCCCCCCCCCCCCCCCCCCCCCCCCCCCCCGCGCAACAGACTTTAACCAGCATGTCTTTGCATTGGTAATGGGAGAAGCCACTCCAGATTATCTCTATCAAGTTGTTTAAACTGGGAGTGTCTGGTGCCTTTTTAATGTGAGCATTCACCCCAGTGTTTGAACTAGGATAACATTCCAAGGGGAGGGCGGTGTTGGAAGGCAGGGGCCCGGAGTATCCAAATGATTGATCATCTCTTCCTTCCTTACCCCTCCCCTGTTTCCTGAAAGAGAAGTGACAAAGAAGGGAAAAGAGCTGTTAAGAAAGAGGAGCCAGCTCTTGGTGCAGCCCCAAAAATCCCTTCCACTTTTGGAGTCCTATACCCTTCTACAGATGCCCGGGCCCAGGATGAATTCTTTTTCTCAATAGGAAGATGCCCAGGGGAGAATCATAGCTTCCTTTCCAGCCCAGAGCTCAGAACAGAGGCTGCTCCACCCTGAGGCTGCTGCTAGCCCCTGGACAGAATCTCCTGAGCCCTGGAGCACCACACAATTACTCCTTTTTCCTTGAGTATTGAAGACTTTCCCCAGATACCCCCAGGAGGATTCACATCTGGACCTAAGACAGTGAAAAGGGAAATCAGGGCCATTTTTGTCCAGGCCTCAGACTTTATGAGCTTCGAATGTTGGCTGCTGTTGGGTGGCAAATGTGTTCTGGGGCACAGGGTAAATCTTCCCAGTGGCCATCTGGCTCGGAATAACAGAGCCATGTATATACATAGTGGACTGGGGGCTCTGGAGCCTGACCGCACATGTTCAAATCCCATCTCTGCTACTTTTTAGCCCTGGAGCATTGAGCCAGTTACTTAACCTCTCTGTGCCAGAGATTCTCAGTCTGTAAAATAGGGTTAATGAGAGCACCCACATCTCACAGTTGTTTTGAAGAGGACATGGGACAATGCAGGTAAAGAAGTTAGTCCAGAGCTTGGGCCCCTGGTCAGTACTCAATAGGTACTCATATTAAAAGGTGGCTTTTGCCAGTCGTCAGTCAAGAATTTTCTTTTAGATCTTCCTCCACAGTTTAAATAAACCCCTGAAGAGATAGGATGCTGAAGATGTCCCAACCAGCCCTACCCTCCACTTCCCAACCTCCTCAGGGTCAAGCTTTAGCTTTACAGGTAACGAGATCTTACATTTGTATGTCCTGCATTTGATTTTTCCAAACCCCTTCCGGGCTTTTATTCCATGATGCTGTGAGGTTAGTGGGACGGTGATGTTTATTCCCATTTGAGAAACCAAGGCCCTGAGAGGTAGAGTGGCCTGCAGTACCTATCATCCTATAAAGCCTCCATTAGATCACAAGGGGATCAAGTCGCCTGCCTCGCCCGCCCTGCATGTGTTCAAGATGCACAGAGCTTTCAGACAACGTGAGAAGGAAGGAAGCGCATGACCCATAAGGGGAACAACAACAAAAATCCCTCTGTAGCTTGGAGAGCGGGTAAGTTATTTTATCTGTAATTATTCTGGTTGGAGAATGAGGTTGGGAGGGAGAGGTCCTGTATTTGGGCTGACCAAACTAGTCTAGTGCAACAGGATCTTGTCTGAGCCCAAAGTGAGACTTGAATGTCCAGAAACAGAAGCATTGGTCACTCAGTGGCAGCCCAAGTCTATACTTGCCTGGAGAAAGTGGTCTTTAAGAGAAGGTTTTATATACTCTTGGTCCCTGAGGAGCAGCTATAGAGACCAACTGGTGGATGAGAGAATGGCAGGAAAGTAGAGGAACAGAACGGGGTGACATTTGCTCTCCCCCTCCCCACCTACCCCGGGCTCCAGGACTGGGTGTGTGGAGAGTTCCTGGCATCTGTTCACATGGAGGATAGTGGTTTTGAAGAGATCTGTGGACTTAACAGTGCCTCACAGGGCACGGATGGAGATGTGGGGATGGGAGCTGGAGGTTAGGTCTGGTTAGAGGACTGGGTGGCTTCGGTACGCCCCCATTGAGCTGGGGCAAGGGGGGAGGGGGTGTGTGGCCAGGAAGAGGTTGTCACAGGAAGCAGCCGAAGCCACCCTTCTCCCATGGGCCTCACTGAGATACAGGGTAAAAGCAATGCTTCGGTGTCCAGGTGACAAAGGGGCAGAGCGTGGCACAGAAGGGGGAGGAGAATTACCACCACCACCTCCCACGGCCCATCCCCCACCCCTGTGACCCATCAGTGACTTCGGCCAAAGCTGCCTGAAGGGAGGGCAGCCCCATTCCATGCCCCACCCCAGCAGGGGTCTCTGGGTTCCCACAGCCAGAGGCACCCACCAGCAGCTGGAGTGGAGAGGCCATCCTCATGTGGCAACATGGGCAGCTGAGTGCCATGAGGCACGGTGGGAACCAGAGAACTCAGAACACGAGAACCCGCCAGGGTCTTCCACAGATCCCTGGAGGAAACCTTCAAGGGCTTGAAGTCGTGTAACACACAGGTGGGGACAGGGGCCAGTGCCATCTGAGTTTTTACTGCTTATGGGACCTTATTTTTACCCACAGGCCAGCGAGGCCTGGAGAAACTTGAAACACTGTTTTACAGCAGACAAAACTGTCTCAAGTACTTGGGCATATGATAGCCCAGCTTTATGTAGAGGCTGAGTGTCTCTTCAAACATTTCTAAATATAACCTTTGGGGTGGATAGAGGAGCAAGCAGGCATTGAGCTCTGGCAGGGTCTGATTGGGCTTCTTTTGTTCCATTTATCTTTAGCGACATTTGCTTAAAGAAGAGCAGAGGCAAAAGCGAAGGGAAGAAACATGGGGAAGAAAATAAAGAAAAGAATCAGGGGATTAAGAGGTACAAACTTCCAGTTAGAAAATAAACAAGTCACAGGGATGCGAAGTACAGCCTAGGGACTATAGTCAATAATATCATAATAATGTTGTATGGTGAGTCCACTCACAGTGATGAGCTCTGAGTAATGTACAGAATTGTTGAATCATTATGTCGTGCACCTAAAACTAATTGAACGCTGTACGTCAACTCTACTTTAATGATAAAATGTTCTTTAAAAAAGAATTGCTATTGTTCTCCATGCTCATGGCTATAAGAAAATCAGTTTGGGGTCGCTTGGGTGGCTCAGTCGGTTCAGCGGATGTTTTTTGATTTCATCTCAGGTCATGATCCTCAGGGTTGTGAGATCGAGCCGTGCATCGGGCTTCACACTGGGAGTGGAGCCTGCTTGAGATTCTCTCTCTCCTTCTCCCTCTGCCCCTCCGCTCCTTATCTCTCTGTCTCTTAAAAAAAAAAAGAAAGTTTCAATTTTAAGACATTTGCTTTCCATAGACATTTTCCAGACATCAATTGTGATCCCGTACATCCATTTCTGTTTCAGTCGAGAGTAAGCTTGACCGTGCTTTGCTGAGCTAAGAGCTGTGAGCCTCTCCCCCGCCTTGAATTTGGGTTTCCCAACTTCTTGTCCCCTCTCCCCCCACCCCGAGGCAACAGCACTGGTGACTGATACATCTACAGGCAGCCTGCAGAGCCAGATTCTTATCTATATTACCATGGGGCCGCTAATTTGTCTGCCAATCTTTGTGTTTTTTTTTTTTTTCTGAGAATCATTTTCCTCTTCCTAGAAGCAGACCCAGTGTTTAGGGTAATGGAGCAGCAGACGTGAGTCCTCCGAGAGCGTTTGGTGCCTGTCCTCTCTTCCCATCCCCACTGCCCCAGGCCTCGACTGAGTCGCTGGCAAGTCAGTCACCTGTACTATTACAGCAGGGGGCTCAGAACTGCTCTCTGACACCTGCCCCTCTCCTGCCTCCAAACTGTTGCCAGGTTAACTTTCTACAATATGTTTCTCATCATGCCGTTCCTACCGTTTGTAAAAGATCTTTGAGTAACCCAATTATGTGGACTATTATTAAATAAATAAATTGGCCCTGTGAGTATCAGATGCCCCATTATCCCGATTTCTTGTCTTCATGGCCTTTTCCATGATTTCAGTCTATCTTACTTACGTCTTTTCTTGCTCATTGCCCCTTCCACTGGAATGGAGTTTTCATTCTGTTGGGGTTTTTAATCTGTCGGTCCCTAAAACAGTGGCTGACACATGTTAGATAATCAATTTTGATTGAATGAAGGACTCCGTAAATCAAATTCTGTCAGCCACGGTTTATTCTTTTTTTTTCCATAAATGAACTTTATTGACTTTTATGATTACAAATGTAATACATGCTTACTGCAGAGAATCTGGAAAGTACAGAGAAGTAGAAAGAGGAAAATAAGAACACCCACAATCCCACCACCTGAAGGCAAACACTGCTCATAGAATGTTCTAACTATCTATTCCTGTTTAAAGACCAAGACCTCTATCAAGAGTGCCGGTCACGAAGCACAATAGCCAAGGGGAGAGGGGGCACTTAATTACTCAGGGAGCCACCAAGAGATCAGAACTAGCAATTTGACACCAAAGAACAAAACAAGGGCCATAGACAAAAGATCAAGAAGTAGAAGTTGACAACACAAGAACAAGTTGGGTTATGATGAGAGTGTAGTGAGATGGTGCTTGTCAGTTAGCCCAGTACCGGTCACGTAATATGTAATCAATAAACGTTAGCCACTACTATAATTACTATTGTGGGTCAAAACGAATGGTTCCCAGGTTGGAGACTATAAACAGGGCAAGGGCCCTGGAGACCCATTTTAGGTGCTATGAGTTGGGGGCATATGAAAAGGGTGGTTTTGGAGTGGGCATCACTCTCCTTATAGGCTCCCCTGCCGGGTGAAATGGGACCAGGGCTTCCTCACATTTGCCTGATGACATGTGGCAAGACACTCTAAGGTGTTTTTGAGGTAGGACATGGTTTCTCCTGCCTAGACTTTTCCCTGGACCAGGAACTAGGACTGGTCTCGACGGCAATAGGAGTTCAGAACCTCATACACCAAACACTCTTGAAGTCCCCACTTCTGATTGTCAGGGCCGGTCACAGGCATGTGGGGTAAAAGAGAAGGTCAAGTCAACCAATTGGGAGTTACAAGGGGGTGGGGGATTGTGCCTAGGGAGGCTGAAGGGGGAAGGCCACAAGGTTTATGATGTAATTGAATGGAATGGGTCCAGGAACCAGTCCTCAAGTTAGCAGCGGAGTCAGACATCACAGGAGAAGATTCCAGAAAGCATTACTTGTTGGTGGGGGCCTTGTGATGGCCTGTGCTCTGGCGAAGGTGGTCATGCAGACCCTCTTGAGGGTCTCCATGCTCTTTCAGGTAGTAACAGCGTTTGGGAACATGCTGGTGCTGGGAGTGAGAAAAACAAACAAACAAACAAAAAAAAACCAGCAGAGGTAAGAGCCACACTTACTATGATAAGGGGGTTCTGCCTGGATGACGTCAGTAACTTGGCTAATGTACTGCATGCGCATAATGTGTGACCGACGACTAGGCTGGCCAAATTCCCTAGTGACCTGGGTCTGCAACAGATGTGCCTGTAGGTAGGACTCGGCCCACCAAAGATGACATCTCCCCTAGGATAATTGGAGAGTTGGGCCCCAGCTGGTTCCCTCATAATCGGAAGACTTAGACCTTTAGCCATCTCAGACTGTCCCCCCCCCCCACCCCAGGAACTTGGGCTGGGGCATTGCTTCAAAGTGGTTAATACGCCCCCAATAACTGCATAGCCAGGCCACTGATGAAACTCCAGGTTGGAGGTTAAGGGCTAGAAGCTCAATGCCTCCCTCTCGCCTCTTCCTTATTCTACTCAAAGGAGCAGGGTGCATTCCCCATCACTCCCCACCACTCCCCTTGAGTGTATTTCCCCATCATTACCTCCTCAGTCTGCTGATAAGAGTTCAGTTCATTCTCCATTGCCTCCTCATTATTCCGCTTACATGCTGACAGCAGAACCTGGCTGGAGCTGCCCGGGGAATCCTTCTCTTCAGCCAGCTGGCACTCAGTGTAGAGAGACCTGTCTATCAGCTCCTTTAGGCTGCCGGCCACCTTCAGGAAGATCCGGCCCATTTTGGTGGTAACAGCTTCCGAGAGTCCTTCCAGAAACCTGGTCCGTAGAATGGCATCAGACCAAGACAAATGTCGGGCCAGCAGCAGGAAGTCAGTGGCGTACTGCCTGACTGACTTCTGGCCCTGCTTGGGATGGCAAAGAACAGCACTGAGGATGTCTATCTCAGACAGGGAGTCATATAAGCCCTGTGATCTGCTCAGGAAAGATTTGTTTTCATCTGAGAGGGGGTTGCCTACCTCCATCTGCAAGATGGACCACCTCTCTGCTGCCCCCAGATGAAGGGACACCAGAAACGCCATTTTCTCTGAGTCATTCAAAAAGCCCTTCATTTGCTTCTCCTCATCGACCTCCATCTCCTCCTCCACAGAGCATGCACCCCGGGCTGCTTCCTGCTCTTCTAAGAGGTAACAGAGTGCTGGGGTCAGCATGCCAAAGGATGGGACTTCCTGGGGTGGTGGTGGCTTCATTGTTTCGGTGATTGTGGCAGTCATGCGCGGTGTGGACTTTGATCCAGACACTGTGACATTGATGTGAGAGGCAGATGTTTCTCCAGAGTCTGTGGCTTTGATTTCCAGAGTGGACATCATTCCAGAGGCTGTGGCTGCCATCTGTGGGGTGGACATGGCTCCCAGGACTGGGCACCTCACTGGTGGCACGGACATCCCTCCAGGGGCTGTGGCTCTCAGAAGGGGCATGGACATCATTCCAGAAGCTGAGGCTCTCATTGGCGGCACAGACATCCCTCCGGAAGTTGCGTATGTTGTTTGTGGCAAGGACATAGATCCAGAACTTGTGACTCTTGTTTGCAGTGCGAACACTGTCCCAGAGGCCATGCTTTTCATTAACGGCACAGACATGTCTCCAGAAGCCATGGCTGACATCAATGGCATGGGCATTGTTCCAGGGGTTGTGGCTCTCGTTAATGGCTTGGACATCCCTCCAGAGGCCATGGCTATCACTTGTGCAGTGGACATCTTTCCAGAGGCTGGACCTCTTGATATCTCTGCGGATACAGCTTCAGAGGCTGAAGGTCTCCTTAGTGGTGTGGACATGATTCCAGAGACTGGGGCTCTTACTAGTGGTGGGGATATTACTCCAGAGGCTGGAGAGTGCATCGATAATGTACACATCTCTCCGGAAGCTGCGGGCATCATTTGTGGTGCGGACGTCGCTCCAGACGCTGGGGTTCTCATCAGGGGAAGGGACACCCCTCCAGAGGCCGTGGCTGTCATTTGAGGCATGGGCATCCCTTCAGAGGCTGTGGATCTCATTAGTGGTGTGGACATGGCTCCAGGGACTGGAGCCCTCATTTGTGCCATAGGCATCATTCCAGGGGCTGGAGCTGTCATTTGTGGACTAGACATGGCCCCATAAGCTGGGACTCTCAGAGATGTGGCGATCTCTCCAGAAACCGGGGGTCTCATTAGTGGTGGGGACATCTCTGCAGAGGATGAAGCTCTGGTGAGCAGTGCAGACATCTTTCCAGGGTCTGGGGCTCTCATTAGTGGTGTGGACAGCACCCCAGAGGCTGGGGCTCTCATTTTTGGTGTGGGCACCATTTCAGAGGCTGGGGTTTGCAGCTGCAGTGGGGACAACCCTCCAGAGGTCATGGATCTCATGAATGACATGGACATCCCTCCAGAGTCTTGGGTGCTCATTGGCTGACCGGGCATCTTTCCAGAGGCTGTGGCTCTCATTAACGCTGTGGGCATTGCTCCAGGGCCTGGGGCTCCCATTAGAGGCATGGACATAGTTCCAGAAGCTGCAGCTGTCATTTGTGGGGTGGACATGTCTCCAGAGGCCGGGGCTCTCATTAGTGGTGTGGACATCCCCGCAGAGGCGGTGTCTGTCATCTGCCGCATGGACATAGCTCCAGAAGCTGTGTCTCTCATTAGCATTGTGGAGATGTCTCCAGAAGCTGTGGTTGTCATTTGCTGCATGAACATTGCTTCTGAGGCTTTGGATGTCGTTAGTGGCTTGGACACTGTTCCCGAGGCCGTAGCTCTCATTTGTGGCAAGGGCATCACTCCTGAGGCTGTGTCTCTCATTAACAGTGGAGACATGGCTCCAGAGGCTTTGGCTGTCATCAGTGGGGTGGACATTGCTCCGGAGGCTGAGGCTCTCATTTGCGGCACAGCTGTCACTCCTGAGGCTGTGGCTCTCCTCTGTGGCACAGACATCGCTCCAGAGACAGGGGCTCTCATCTGCAGTGCGGACATGGGCCCAGAGGCTGGGGCTGACGGTGGTAGCGCGGACACTGTTTCAGAGGCTGGGGCTCTCCTTAGTGGCGCGGACATCATCACAGAGGCTGGCGGTCTCATTCGTGATGTGGACATTGCCCCACTGGGTGTGGCTTTCCTGAAGCCCGTAGACACCGCTCCAGAAGTTCTGGCCATGGTTAACTGCGTGGACATCACCCTAGAGGCCACAGTTGACATTTGCTCAGTGGACATGGCTCCGGAGGATGTGGCTGTCATCAGTGGGGTGGACATCGCTGCGGAGTCTGGGACTGTCTTCAGCAGTGTTTGCATATTGCCAGAGGCTAGAGCTCTCATTCGTGGTGTGGACATCCCTCCGGGGTCTGAGGCTCTCGCCGGCCCTGCGGACATCCCCCTGGCAGCCGCCGCTCTCATTGGTGGAGTAGACATGATTTGAGGGTCTAGATTTTGTGTTAACTGCGGGGGCATCCCTCCAGAGTCCTGGGCTGACATCAGCTGGGTGGGCATCACTCCAGAAGTTAGGGCCGTCATTAGCAGTGGGGACACGGCTTCAGTGTCTGGAGCTGCCTTGGGCAATGTGGACACATCCCCAGCATCTGGGACTGCCAGGAGTGGTGCGGACATTGCTCCGGAACCTGGCGCTGACATGAGCCGTGAAGGCACTACTCCAGGATCCGGGCCAGACATTAGCTGGGTGGGGATTTCCCCAGAGTCTTGGGTGCTCGTTGGCTGGGTTGACGTTGTTTCTGAAGTGAGGGCTGACATTATCAGTGACGATATGGCTTCGGAGTCTGTGCCTGACATCAGCAGCGAAGATATCTCTCCAGAGGCCAGAGCAGTCATTAGGACTTTGGACATTGCTTCGGTGTCTTCATCGGTAATTTGCAATGGTGACATTGCTTCAGAGCCTGGAGCTGGCATTGGCTGCTGCGTGGACATCACTCCAGGGTTTATATCTGGCATCAGGAGTGGAGATATCTCTCCAGGATCTGGGGCCAGCATCAGTGGTGTGGACATCGCTCCAGACGCTGGAGTGCTCATTATAGGTGTGGACATCGCTCCAGAGGATGAGGCTGGCATTGCCAAGGGCGATATCTCTGCGGAATGTGGGGCGGCCATTAGTGCTGTGGACATTGTTCCAAAGTCGGGAATTGTCATCAGTCCCGGGGACATTAATCCATAGTCTGAAGTGGACAGCAATGGGGACAATGTTCCAGAATCTGAGGCTGGCATGAGCAAGGGGGACAGCGCTTCCGCATCTGAAGCTGGCATGAGCAACGGGGACAGGGCCCCAGATTCCGAGGCTGGCATCAGCGGTGGGGACAGTGCTCCAGCGTTTGGTGCTCCCATTAGAGGTGCAGACGTTGTGTCAAAGGCTGCGGATGTCATCAACTGTGCAGACATCCCTCCAGGGTCTGATGCTGACGTCGAGACTGTAGGCTGTACGTGGGACTGTAAGATTTGGACCTCTGCTCTGGTCTCTATTATTGGTCCAGAGAAGGTCGACCCCCTGTTTTGGGGGTCGACGTTTTCGTCCCTCAGCATACTGTTGAATCGGAGTGAGCGTAAAGGTATCGACATATCGGCCATGGCCACAAGATAGTGTGGAGAGAGTCCCTAACGTGCTGAGATCAAGGAGTCGAGCTGAAGTCCAAACGGCAAGAAAATCTGTAAACAGGAAACAAGTTTAGTAGTCAAAAGCCAATATCAAAAAGATTGGGAAAGAGACCCATTCGCGATGGAGACCTTTTCCGCGCGTTGCCAGCTACGTGGCACCAGAGATGGGCCTATCAGGTTAAAGGAGCTGTGCGACAACGAAGGAACTGAAAGCTAGAGCAAAGATCCCTTCCAGCCCTATTCTCTTCAAACCAACCCGCTCAGTCCCACAGCACCGCACAACCTCTCCATTGCTAAAAGCTCTAAATGCCGGCGAGCTCAGCAGCCGGGAGCCTCGGCCGTCCCAGAGCAAATGAAGCGGCAGCGCCACCTTGTGGCAAACTGTGAGAGGTGCAGACTCCCTCTCCCACCAGAGCGCTCACAAGGCAGCCGAGGCGCTGGCGGACCTGCAGGAGAAAGCCCTTTGCCCCGGGGCTGATCATTAGTTCCTAGGGCTCATTGTGTCCTGCCCAGGGCTTTAGTCCCCATTTTGCTACTCCGATGGCCCTGAAGGTCTCTTTCAGGAAAAGCAAGGCATTTATCTGATCCATGGACTGAAAATCCTGTTTATTATCACAGCATTCCATGAACCGAAAATCCTGTATATTATCATTTTTATTACTGACAAACACAGCAACCACTACTACTAGCATGCGTTGCTCACTTAGTGTGTTCCAGGCACTATACTTGGGCAACTGCACACAACTCCAAACTGTCTATTATAAGATTTGAATCTTATACCCTGTGTGATAGTATTATTAATCCCATTCTGCCAGTTTTCTCAGAGCAGACAGGGCTGGGGCTAAATAGGGTCACCGCGACAGTAAAAGCTGTTTGTTCTTTACTATCACCCCCTCCCCGGTGTTGCCTAGCCTTTGGCATCCCTAACGCTGCATTAAGTTACCGTTCCAACATCACTTGAATACCTATAGGCGTACAGATTTCACGTACAGATTTCAAGTTTCTCCAATGACACGCGGGTGGGCAATCCCAGAGCTTCACCCCCCAGCCCACCCCCATAAGCAGCTCCAGAAGGGGCTTCTTGGCACATAGCTTGGAAACCAAGACGCACATCACACGATGTTGACACACCGCCGCAGCCTGCCCATGCCAAAAACAGAACACTTGCTTATTTGGGACAATGTCACAAAAAGTCATCAATCTCGTGGCGTTGTGCCTCCATAGTAATAAGGACAACACTAGCAACAGAAATGCCAACAGTGACCATTTCCTGAGCATGCGCTGACCAGCAAGCACCCCACTAGGCACTTTACACGCATCATCTTGTTTGGTCCCCACAACAACGCTAAGAGATTTTGGCACTCCATCTTCATCTTACAGACGAGATAACTAAGGCCCAGAGAAGCTTAATAACTTGCCTGCAGTCACACAGATTGCCGGGTACGTCCAATGCCAGAGCCCCCTACTGTGCCATAATGTGCTATCTCACGGTGCTATAATGATCTGCCTTGTCTGCCTTTTCTCCCTCTTAGTCACATCACCAACACCTCCCCACCCCCTGCCAATCTCCAGCCTGGACAACCCTGGAAAGGGGTGTAGGAAAAGAAATACTAGCCCCCTGATGGCACCTTGGTTACCCTAATAATTGGTGCAATGGGCAAGATGAGTCAAAAGAGCATTCGTAGATTTCCACTTCCCATCTTCAGAAAAATCCCTGAACATGCTACAGTTCCCCACCAGGCAAAACCCGGAAAGATCTTACCTTGCCAGTTAGGGAGAAGAGAATTATGTCCTCTGCGCCCCTGGCTCTTTTAGTCTGGCCAATTTACTTATGCCCCATGCCCAGCCAGTTCATTAAAGTAAGACCCAGTACCAGCAGCTGTTCTCTGCAATCTCCCTTAGCTATCCCCTGCCACGCCCCCCTCCTGCCCGCCAGCCAGCCAGCCTGCCTGCCCGCCCACCCGCCCCACTGCTCCTGACTTGCTAGTGCTTGCTCCGTCTCTCTGGTCCCAGATTCCTGCCTCTATATAGGCTCTGACATTTGCCTCTGGCCGCCTTTCATTTGACAGGCCTCCAGAAGCTCCGCTTTAGCACTTGGCCTATGCAACTCCACCCCTCTTCCCCCTCACCCCCAATAGTTGCACCAGCCCCCTCTGCCCGCCTCTGGCCATCCCAGAGAAAAGAGGAGATTCACGTAATTCCAGAGATGAGACAGAACTGAGACATACCCTCTGCGGCTGAGCAGACCCAGGAGTCCGGGGGGCCAGGCTGTGATGTGGAAGTGCGGGCAGGGGGTATCGGTAAGGGGAACCAGGGCCGGAGGCTGAGTGCAACGATCAGGAGAGTTCCAAGGGTTTCAGGTGCTGGGAAACCAGGGTTTGAGACGATGGACTGTGGGTGCTATTAATAGAGGCCTGCCATGGTAATAATAAAAAGCCAATTTGCCCCCGTGTCAGATACACGGAGGGAAATCTGGCAACCCGTGTCCCCGCCACGAGGCTAGAATTTGACAGCGAGGCTCTAGGGTGTGCGGCCGGCCAGCATGAAAAGCACGCCAGTCCCGAGCCTATCAGGTGAGGGTTTGCTCACAGAAGCAGGGCTCCAGCTTGCTTTCCACAC
Organism: Zalophus californianus; assembly: GCF_009762305.2. Lineage (NCBI taxonomy): Eukaryota > Metazoa > Chordata > Mammalia > Carnivora > Otariidae > Zalophus > Zalophus californianus. The sequence goes on from NC_045612.1 coordinate 38,065,128, forward strand.
CTGGGGCACAAGGTCAGAGTCGAACTAGCAGAAAGGTTTACCAGAGCCCTCGAACTTTCCGAATCACGATGCCTTTAACCACCAGACTCAGGGCAGAATTGGTCCCTGAGCCCCGGGTAAGGCAAAGCCTTCAGGTGAAGTTCAAGTAGCCCAGGGAGATAGGGACACAGAATCTGAGGGTTGTGGGGGAGGCATTCAGATCACCTGTAAATCTTCCCATGCTCACAAGTAGCCACCAACACTACCCGGACACTCGGGCTAAACACGCCTACGAGGTAGGCACTGATACTTGGAGAAGTTGCCACCGAGTCACAGAGCTAGTCAACACCAAAGCTCAGATTGCGGCCCGGGTCAGTGTGGATCCCCAAATCATTTCCTCTCTTTGGAATCAGACAAGTGGCTGGAAATGCTCCAAGCGCTCGACTCACTGCCACCATCCTCCTCTCACCCTCACCAGTGGCTGACTCACGGTGATAATAATCATAATAGTAATAGTAATACCACCAACTGACTTCGAGCTCTTCCCACATGCCAAGAACTGCGCTGAGGGCTTTACAAACATTCTCTCATTTGACCCCATGAGCTCGGTCCTATTAATTCCCACTTTATAAATAAGAAAACTGAGCCCCAGTGAGGTGAACTGCCATGGCCAAAAGCACACAGCTCCGTTGGACCCCAGAGCTCCCCCCTTCCCTCTAAATCAAAAGATACTCACAGGAAAGCCAACAACAACAGCAACAACTGTGATTCCTATTATACCTAATCGGGGAAGCTAGCATTTACTGTGCTGACACTGTGCCAAGCACTTTAGGTATGTGATCTTGTTTGTTACAACTCTACGAGGTAGGTATGATTATCACCTTCATTTCCAGATGAGGACCCAGAGGCACAGAGAGGTTAACTAGCCTTCCCAAGGTCACACAGCTAGAAAGGATGGTTGTTTAGGATCATAAAAATTTGGCAATGACCTCAAATGCCGGTGTTAGAACACAATTCATCGAATGATTAAACAAATCATGGTGGACCTGTAGCAGCCATTGAAACTGATGAGCTGATTTTTATAAAATAACTACCTATATTTTTGCATCGAAAAAATAGTCTGGAAGGACACAGAGCAAAATGTTAACAGTGACCATACCTGAGTGGTGGAATTAAAGGGGATTTTGACTTGTCTTTTTCTTATCTGTATTTTCTCGTTTGTCTCTAATGGACCCATATTACTGGTATTCGAGGGGGAAAAAAGTTATTTTTCTTTTGCAGAAAGGTGTGTCCCCCTGGGGTTCTATGTCTAGCCCTCTCTCCTGCTCTCCCTGCAAGCTCTCTCCAGGGATCCCCAACGTCTTCCCGACCCAAGCAACCTTTCTCTCCCAACACACTTAAGGCTTGCACTACTTGGCTCTTCGGTCAGTAGTGACCTCTGAAAAATATCTCCAATGGCTTGCGTTTATTTTGTATTTTATTCTGCTCTGTTTTGTTTTGAAAAGCAATTTCTCATTTTTCTAACTTTTATCTATCCCGATAATTACATAAATAATTTAGGAATAAAAACATGAAATCCTACATTCAGATAAAGCGAGTCCCAAGTCTACCCCACCCCCCATCCCCTCAAGTCCCATTCCTCTGTCTGTTCACAGTTGGGTGTGTCTCCTCCCAAACTTTTTCTAGCTGCAATGGCATTCAGAGTTCATATCATGCAATTGCTTGCAAAACCCAGTGTGTGCAAAGAGCTACAGTTGGAAAACCATTCTGGCATTGGTCACTCCAGGATTCCAAGTTCTGGTCGATGGTGACCATTCGTCATCAGCCTCCTTCGAAGGAGGCTAGTGAGAGAGACACGGTTCTCGCTGCATGCTTGGCCCATTTGGGGCATGGACTTGTATTTTATTAATGCCAGTGTGTCTACAAACACAGAGATGGGAGGTCTTCTAAGGCAGGAAAAGCCCAGAAATTGCTGCTTAGCATCTCTGAGGTCCCTCACGTCCTGCCCAGTCTGCACTGATCAATACGGCTAGGAGGTGTCATGCTCCTGCCGCCTCACAAAAGGTAATTGAGTTTGGGGGATTGCATGGCTAGCTGCTCGGGGAAATAAGAATAAACAAGAGACGGTTCAATATGTCAACAAACAGCTCTCCAGCTCTTGAAAATAAACCTTTCCCTAGATTCTCGACAATATGCTCTCCCCCAGCCCCAGCAAACAGGCGCCCAGATAACTGAAAATAGACCACCTCCAGATTAAGAAATACCTGGTCTACTTCAGGGTCTTCTGACTTCCCTGGTCAATTAGGGAGGGAGAAACCCTCCTCGCCCCCCTTGCTCCCCAACAGCCCTGACACTTAAAATGCCCACCCGGCTCTTTATAAATAGAGGAGTTGGGGGGGGGGTGGAAATAGCCAGCATTTACTGAATGCTCACCCTGCCAGCCAGCGTGTTAAGCACTTTGCATACATTATGTTATTTATTGCCCAATAAACCAATGAAATGGGTTTTTTTTTACCCCCCTTTTATAAATCAACTAAAGAACTGAAGTAGAAAATAAAATCAAGTAACTTACCTTGCCTCTCACAGCTAAGAGAGTGAAGCTGAGCTTGTCACTCGGGTCTGTCTGACTCAGCTGGTGCTCTTAACTCACGGGAGAGTCACAACACTGTCTTCAAGTCTGTGAAGGGCTGTCATATGGAAGAGAGGGTAGGTGTGTTCTGGGTAGCTCCAAAGAGAAGGATTTGACTGTTAGTTGGGAATTACGCTTTCATTGGATGTGTGGCAAATTCCCCAAACAACATGTATATGCATGTCCAACTCTATAGGGAAAAGAACATTATAAGAAGAGCAAACGGAACTGCCTCACGTTAGGTGCCGTCCTGAAGGATCTGTGGAATCGGAGAGAACAGGAGGGATACCGGAGGACTGCATATGGGCAGCGTCCCAATTTTCTTAAATAAGGAAACTACAGACCGGTATACAGTAAACTCCAGAGCTGTAAGCTTGATGTCAATCCTCGGAGAGATTCTGCTGCAGATTATGAAGCAGGTAATTTATAAGCACTTAGGACATAAGTGGTCATAGGAGGTACCTAGAGCAGCTTCCCTGACTCACAGCTCTTGCAAAGCAAAGAACTGGGGGACTGACTGTGGGCTGCCAGATTTTTATTTTTTCCAAGGAAAGGCATTAAGAAACAAAACCAAACAACCCCAAGTTATCATTTCATTAAAAAAAATAGCAAGGGCTTTCTTTAAACATCAAAAGAGAAGGCAATGCTCTCAGAATAAAGGACAGTCGTTGCAATAAAATAGATTTCACTTTACAAAACGCGGACTGCATGGTCCTCGGGCTTTCTCATTGCACGGAGGGCTGCTGCAATTTTCCTGGAAGGTGGGCACTTGTCCAAGGACCTGCTTTAGGGAATCACTGAGAGCTAAAATATCAACACACATAAGATCAGATACCTCTACAACAGGAAGTCTCTCTGGCCAGAAGAGGGAAGAGCAGAGTTTGACCTCAGCCTAAGCGAGGACACTAAGTTTAGATAAAGAAAGCGGCCGCAGGAACGAACGTGAGAGAAATAAAAGTTGCCAAACGCAGATTCAAGCCCTGCTGAGGCGGGACTTAGCCAACACATCTGACCTATGCCACCCCTTGGACGACGCAGCTCTCATGTCTGATACGTGCCTGATGCCATTAAGCCTTTGGACCACAAACCAGTTTCCGACTGAAGGCTCTCCAAGCAACTTTCAGACTGTAACTTGGCTTCCCGAGGCAGAGTTTCTAAAGGCGGATCGATTCAAAACTGGCTCGATACCTTTGCCAGAGTGGGGTTCTTTGCACAGCGACCTAGAAAGAGGCTGCTAGCCTCCATCCTGTCCCGGTCAGCATTTTTATCAATGGCGTCAATAAGGGCACGGATGGAATTCTTACACAATTATCGTAGGGCTGAGAAGACCTGCCAGGAGCAGCCTGAGAATGCCGTGGTTTACAACCCATCTCTCCGTATTTGGTCATTTTCTCTCCTGTTCTTTGTTGCCTGTGCACTAAGTTCCTGCAATTTGCACTCCTCGTGGAAAATGCTTAGTGAACACATGTTAGCTGGGAGCTCTGTACCGTGCAGAGCAGATAGGGTCCTCTGGACAAACTGCTGAGCATTCATCTCAGTCCTGTCACTTTCCCTGAGATAACCACTGTCAGTGTACACTTCCTGGATCAGGAAAGAGGACAAACTGATGTCCTCTTACGTGCAGAAACGGCCCCAAGTCTAAGGAGTTTAAATTGGAGTCCGACCCCGTCTGTCGACATTGACCTTGTTCCTGAAGGTGAGGGCAATGCAGTATACAGTACCTCGCATACTCTCCCAAACTGCATCTCTCCAAGCGTGGTCGGGGAGCCTCTGTGTCGGCTGCCCCTTCAGAGGACTGTTACGGTGCAGATGCAGACTTGCGGGGTGGGGGCGGGGGGGGAGGTGAAGGGACGGGGCAGGGGGAGGCGCGCTCTACTTTCCCAGAGTCAGACTTGGTAGGTCTGGGGTGAAGCCAAGGAATCCGCATTTTGACTCAAGCGATTCTGCCCGACGCACCCTAGAGTTTAAGAACCATTGGCTGAGAGGCGTCGTGCAGCCTGATTTTTCCATCCGACAAGCCTGGGCTTCGACCCCAGCACTTAATGACTCCGCCTCAGTTTCCTTGTCTGTAAAGCAGGGAGAGTAACAGCACCTACCTCACAGGCTCTTGGAATGATTTAAACAACAAAACATGTGTCAAGTGTCTGGCACCTAGGTGAGGCTCAGTAATCTCTCCTGGCCCTGCTTATTCGTGGGCCCTGCGTCTCTGTGTTCAGCTTCTGCTCCAGGTGCTGACTGTTCTCTCTTTCTAGGGCTCGTATTCAAACTCCCCAAGCGCGAGACTCTCATTGGCCCAAACTTCGTCACCACCACTGTGCTTGTTGGGCAAAGTTCTCATCCTGATGCCCCTCATAGGCTGCTTGCCAGCCTATCGAGTGACTGCTCTTGGATCAGATGCCCTCTCCTGGCTCAATCAGCTATTGCCAGGGGGAAGCCGGGTCACGTGGTACCAAACATAACCACCTATTCATAAGAAACTGCTACTTCCCCCAGCTAGGGTCTGTGGATGGAAACTCCTTAGAAGGGGCCCGTGGGTGTGGCAGGAATTCTGAGGCTTAGCCCGTCCAGTACACCTAGGCTTCTCATTTATCCAGCCTGCCAAAGGAATGAAGCGTTCAAGTTCACTGAAGTCTCTCTTGAATTCCGACTTTTCATCTCCATCAGGCCAGGAATGCCAGTCTTCAAAAAACAACGGGACCACAGGCAAGGGGGAAAACCACCACCACCACCACCACCACCACCACCACCACAACAACAATCTTAACCTTAAAATGAGACCGTCTGTTTGTAGAAGACGTCTTTCAGTTTTCAAAGCACTTTCCTGTCTCTTTCCACGTTGCAGAGCTTGCAAACTTGCCGTCCCAGGCTGGATCCAGACGGCAGGCGGATTTCATTTGACCCATACTATGTTTCTGAACATTGTGTAATTAGTTGCCAACATTGAAAAGTCAGGAGACTTCCTGTAAAGAGAGGAATTTCTGGCATCTCTGGGAAAAACAGGGAGACTCGGCTCCTCGTTCTGACACGGCAACAGTCAGCGGGAGCTAAATTAGCTCCTCCTTGTACGTGACGCATTGGCTCACCAGTCTGCTTGGTACCCACCCAGCCACCTCTACTTTTCCACAGTGACTTGCCTGGCCCCTATAGGCATGCGAAGCCTCGCTTGAACCCCACGGACTAGGTCGAGAAGGCGGTTAAGCGCACAGATTCTGAAGCTGAACTGTCTGGGTTAGAATCCCAGCTCTGCCTCGTACTGGCTTTGGGACCCTGAGCGAGTGATTTGACCTCTCTGAGCCTGGGATGATGACAATAAATGCCCATGTCGCAGGGTTATGGGTCTAACTAAATGAGTTTAGGCATATAAACTACTTAGAACAATACCTGGTGCATGGCAAGCAGTAAACATTTGTTTCTTTTTAAAAAAAGATTTCATTTATTTATTTGAGAGAGAGAGAGAGAGCACACGAGCAGGAGGGGAGAGGGGCAGAGGGAGAGGGAGAAGCAGACTCCTCGCCAAGCAGGGAGCCTGACACGGGGCTCGACCCCAAGACCCTGAGATCATGACCTGAGCCAAAGGCAGACACGTCACTGACTGAGCCACCCAGGTGCCCCTATTTGTTTCTTTCATTCATCCACAGTTCCTTGCCCACCTTTCTAACAACCAAAAGATTCTGAAAATTGCAATTTTATGGCAAGTTTATTTGGTGGCAAAATGGGGCCCGAATTGACAGGCTAGTCACTTATCCCAGTTATAAATATTAATGTATTCGGGCACAGGAGACTGCCCCAGATCCCACTGGGGGTGTTACATAATAGATATGTACCACAGTGCTTTTCTTAATCCAAAACTCCTGAACTTGAAGAGACACCTAGCTGCAAGGGTTTCAGACAAGGTATTGTGCACTTATGTCATTATTCGTATACCCACTTGACAGATGGGAAAATGGAGCTACTAAGCGTTAAGTAACTGGCCAAAAGTCCCACAGCTTGGAGGCAGAAATGATACCGACCCTTAGGCATGAAGCCCACAGTGCCTAGTACTGTGTGTGTACCGGGCTCACTCTATGCACGTTGATGCCAGGATGCCAGTGGCTACTAGGAGGGTCCCCCGAAGAACCGAAGAATGCCACCATTTACCAACAGTGGTAAGCCCGTCCCACAGTGGCATTCTTCTGACTCTTTGCATTAATCTTTACTATACACCGTTGCGTTAGGGTTAGGATGGGGATTGTCATTATTTGCATTTTACAGAAGTGGAAGCTGGGGTCCAGAGAAGAGAAGTGACTTGCCCAAAGTCACACAGCAAAAGTCAGGCTGAGCCGGTACTAAAGACGAACCTCTGTGCTTTATCTTCTTCAACCCGAGGCGGGTCCAAGAAAGACAGATGCTGAACTTTCTACACACTGACACCCCACTCTCTGCAGATCATCCTGAAATTCTCAACATACCTGATGAAAGGAGAGCATCCCGAGATCTCAGCAAATACTAAAATGAGACAGTATGTCTGGGTGGGGATCTCATCCTTCCCAGTGCCATTGGCAACAATGTACAGACGCCGACCGCTCAGAAGCCAGAGACGGGAGATTTCCCAAATCCCAAGAAAGTCGCAGAGCCCCTACTATTTGCTCTTCTCTGTTGATTTTTAAGAAGCCAACATTGACTTATGCCAAAGGCCGAAGGTAATGAAAAAAACCTACTGGAAAGGGAATTCCACCAGTTATGAAGCATTACCTTAAAGAGACCTTTGCCCACTTATCAGTTCCCTCGTTTGAAATGCAGAAAATAGAGCGCTGCTATTTTATATCGTTAGCACATCAGCGATCTGGGAATGAAAGCAGCATCCCCGGGACCTCTTGCCAGCCCCCTGCCTCGGCAGGGGCAAACCTTCTGACACGGCCACCAACTCAAGCAAGTTGGAAAAGAGAAGGCAGGCCGTGCCCCAGATGACCTCCTGCCTCCCTGAAGCTCATGGCTGGAGTCCCTCCTTCCCCCAACAAATCCGCACTTTGATCACACACCCACAGCGACCCAGATCTTTGAATTCAGCAATTCTTTTTCAGGTTTCAGCGAGGCATTGGCAGCCTGAGCTATTTTGGGACACTTTCTCTGCTGTGGATGCCACTTTCGGAATACGCCAGGAACATGTTAAGGACCTGGAGCTCGCAGTCCTGGACCCATTTTCAGGCTCGCTCGCGCTCTCTTCCTCTCCGGGCTGATCGTTTGGAGGACAGACGCTCTTGCCAACCTAATCCCGGGAGCCTGACTACCTGGCCCGGCCACAGGCTCCAAGAGGCAGTGTGGCTGCCAGCACCCTCACGGTAAGGGGGTGCGGAGGCACCAGGCAGCCTGAAGAGACAGATGTCCTAGGGGGTGGTTTGAGTGTGCATGTGGACTGAAAAGACAAGGGCTGGAGGGGGTGGGGGGTGGAGAACGACAAGATTTTCCAAACATCTTATTCTTCCAAACATCACTTCCTAATCTGATGCAAGTGACTCGGCAGGCATTCAGGAGCCTGTGGTCTCCATTTTCCTGCCCTAAAATCCTCTGCACCTGTAAGTACCGGGGCTCACTGCCACTCACGCTGGCTTTGGGGGAGGGGGGCAGGGTCTGGGGAAGGTCATCAAAATCTGATTCAGGTGTGGACAGGCCCATGGCGTTGGAAGAATTCCTGACAATCCCCCCACCCCCCTTCCGAACTGCTTCTTTAGTTGGGAGAATGAAAATGCCTCTTTGTTCTTTCCCAAGCCCCCGGCATACCAGAAACTTCACCTGTCCTTCAGGGTCTCCTGTTTGTCAGGGTTGTGCACACCTAATTTCTCATGTTGGACTTAATGGGAGAAGCATACCCCTAGCATTTGAATTTCTTAAATACCACCACAGCTACTATTGTGGGCACAGCCCCTGCTGGCTTCTCCATCTTGTATGCAGCAATTTGCTGAAATAGTGAAAGATGTGGTAAGCGGGAGGGGACACATGAGAATTTAGAAACTCTTCCATGGTAAAAAGGAGGAGCAGTGTGGTTCAGCGCAGTTAGAAAGGCTGCCACAATGGGGAGGCTCCATGCTCTGTGGCGAAATGGTCCCTTTCGCTGCCTTCCTATTTTAATGGCAAGAGGCCAAAATAGCCTACAGGCTCCCCAAGGAAGGAGCATTTCTGATGCTTTTATTTACCACTTTCCCGAGAGGCTGGACTGCCTCTGGCCAGCCTGTCAGTCCTCAAGCAGCTCCGAAGGGGGGACATTCAACCCTTATTATGGGGACCACTGAAGTTCCCTCAAAATGGCCTAGGATAATAGAGCCAGGCCCTGTTACCTACTCCCAACCCCACTCCCTCGACACCAAAACCGAATCATCAGATTCGGGTACAGAATTCGTTTGGAGGCGAGGGTGAGGAGTGTCTTTGATAGGAAGTCATTTGCAAAATGGGCAGGAGCCATCCTACGCACAGTGTCCTTCCAGGCTTTTGTAATGATTTCCTCAGCCACGAAGAAGGACGGGACACGGCCAGGGGGTCTTGCCTTGTTATTTTCACACGGCACCGTCGAAGAAACACTGTCTTTAGCATAAGATGCCGAAAAGCGTAAGATGTTCATTAGACCAAGGCTGGCCACCTTCATTTTCTCAGACGGTTAATGTCGGCTCTGGAGGAATTAAAACAGGAAATTCACCTTGTGTCTGCTGGAGACAGAATGAGCTCTCAGGCTCTACAAGGAAACTGGCCTCAGGAGGAATTTGGTTTTGCTTTGACTGCTGCCTGTAACTGTTTCCAAAGAGCTCTGAGAAAAAGACGCTTGGATCCTGGAAGGTAATGGTCTGGAAGACTTTTTTGTCAAAGCCTTGAGTGCTGGGTGGTGGGGAGGGAGTTCACGCTATGTGATGGATTCTGATTATAACCAAAATAATCCAGGTTCTGGCTTGGCAGTAGTAGGAATTTTATGTCTGCCTTATGGCATTCCGGGAGCATTAAGAACATTCCCTTGCCCTTCCAAATCTCTCCCTATCCACTCCCAAGGGCTTGAAAATTCTTAAGTACATAATTCCTTTGACTCGGGGCTTTGGCATCAGTTAAAATGCCAACCCCTGGGGAGGGTCAGCCTGTTAAGCTTCACCTGGATGCATCCCATCCTGACAGTAGCTTCTGATAGAAGGAAGAAGAGAGACAAGGAACATGAGATCACTTTAGGTACAAAGATGAGCCCCAGCACAGGGGTCTAAAAACAGGACCCTGGCCAAGGCCAAAAGTACCAAGAAGCTCAGCTGGCAAAAGAAAGGAAGGTTCTATTCTCACTACAGTGGGGTATAAGGCAACTTAACTGAGGCAGAGACTCAGGACTTGGGTAATAAGACAAAGACCCACTTCATGAAACTGGGGTACGGGGAGGAGGAAGAATCCCACATACTAGAGTGAGACAGGAGGTAGGAGAGTTCCCTGCTGGGGCACCCTCAGTTACCCCAGTTACCTGAGCCACTGAACTAGGGCTCTCAAAATGGTTAAAAGACCTCAGCGCAAAGAATCAAACAGATTCCGTACCCATCCAGATGGCTACCCCTCAACCCTGGCACTTCTCCAGCCCAGAAGGGTGGGTCTAAGGAGGGGGCCACATAGGGACTTAGGCTTTGAGACTCTCTTCCCACCCTTTCCTTCCTCTGGGACCAGCCCTGAACTCATACCTCCGGGGATTCACGATCGATAACAGTGACTTACCTCGTCCACCAAAAGCTCTAAGGCAGCCCCCATTCCCACATCCTTCCTAGGGCCTAGCGCACAGGGTTTTGGAGTAAGACTGTTTTTTTTTTTTTTTTAAGATTTTATTTATTTATTTGACAGAGAGAGAGACACAGCGAGAGAGGGAACACAAGCAGGGGGAGTGGGAGAGGGAGAAGCAGGCTTCCCGTGGAGCAGGGAGCCCGATGCGGGGCTCGATCCCAGGACCCTGAGACCATGACCTGAGCCGAAGGCAGACGCTTAACGACTGAGCCACCCAGGCGCCCCAAGACTAACTGGTTTTAAATCCTGGCTCTGCCACTCACTAGCTGTGTGGCCTGGGGCAAGTCATGTAACCTATCTGAGCCTCGTCTATAAAATGGGTGCAATAATAGTAGGATCTAGCAGATAGCGTTCAAATGAGCTGATGCCCGTAGAGCCCAACACAGTGCCTGGTACAGAGCAAGTGCTTAACAAAAACCAACAGAGGCTAAGATCTCCAGCTCTCTGCTGTACGCATCATCATCCGAGAATGGGTTAGAGTAGCAGATGGTCCCGCACAGTGCAGATCTAACACGGCTAGCTTTTCAGGGGGCTCACCGTTTCCTTAAAGTAGCCTTCTGCTCCTTTTCCTCCGAGTCCCACGAGGTACAAGTGTCCCCAAGCCTTTCCTCCCACCAGTTCGGCCTCCACTCCATTCCCCAGCTAACTAAATAGATGGCATCTCTGCTAAGGATTCATGAAATCCTTCCCTGGGCTTCTCCCAACCACACCGTCTGAGCTTCGCTGCCCACTACCTAGTGGTGAAAGGGACTCATCTCTGGGAGGGCGGGGTCCAGAAGGGTGCAGGTCCCAAAGCACTAACAAAAAGGAAAAGAGTCCCACCTAAAACTTTGTCTCCCTCCCTCCCTCGGGACACTCCCTTGTCTGGGCTCCAGGGTGCTGCAGCTTCAAGCAGCTTTCCTTCACTTCCTCTCCCGTCTCCCTCCCCACCCTCTCCCGAGGATACAGAATCCGCTCTCTTGCAAGGGGTGTGGTGGCAGAAAGAGCGTTGCTTTCTGTGCAGGCATGCCCTCAGCATGCTCTCTGCATTCTAGTCCTCCTCACTTCTCCACTTGGATGGGGGGGGGAGGACGGACCCCGAGGCATGCCTGTGGCACCTCTAGAATCAGAAGGCAGGCCTCCATCCTCTTGAAGGTGAAGCTACGGTCTCCATAGAGATACAGAGTCTCTGGGTTTGGGGCTCATCTCTGGAACTGACACGTTTAAAAAGCTCTCCGTGGACCACACCTGAAGAAAGAGCACGCTCCCTCTTGTGCAAGGGGGCGGGAGGCCGGGAGGACAAAGTCACAGGACTCAGATTCCTAGAACTAGCCCCAGCCTACAGGACGCTCTCCGGGAGGACGCATAACTGCCTTCTGAGTCCTGGACCTTCTCGGGCTCAGGCAGCAGCTTCTAGGCTGCTTCACAAAGACCCTGAGCAGGGGTCTGCAGACCTAAATCAGCCCAAGGTGCCAAATGGACAGAGAGCCTTTATCTTGAGGCATTTGGAGCTGGTTGGGGCTAGAGATAGTAATTACACCTACCTCGTGGTGTTGTTCATGTGGAATTAGGAGTTATCTCATACAACATGTTTCAAACCATGCAAACATCCACTATTATTGTTACTATAAATATTACATATATGCATAAACAGGGTCTATAATACTCATGAAGAATAAATGAGTTCATGCATGTAAAGCATTTAGAACCATTATTAATGTGATCCCGGAGATTTAACAGAGAAATCCGAAGATGTCTTCAGGGTTTCAGGGGAGACCAAAGCCATTCTGGAGACATCGTTCTGGGGAAAGAGTTGGGTAGGGGGTCATGCAGAGGCTCAGAAAGGAGATGGCAGTTTGGGGTCTCTTACAAATTCAGAGTGTGACTAAAACCCTCACGCCTAACTTGTTGTTATAGATTTATGGGATTATGGGATTTGGTTATGGGGCCTGCCTGGTCTAATTAAAGTGTTAGGACTCCTAGGAGACCGGCTGTGGTTCGCGCAGCCTGGATCTTTAAAAATGCCTCGTGAATATACTCCTGGCTCCTTCGCACTGAAGACTCGGTTGTTCGCACTGAATGCTCCAGAGGTCATTGTATAGCTGTGGAATTTGTCTCTTCTGTCCCTAATGCCCAGTTGCCCCAAATGCCCCCCACCCCCTCGCCCCCATCAAGAATTCAAAAGCTGAAATGACTGTCCTTTCCTTGGCTCGTGGCCCCTGTGTGGACATGAGTTCTGCACACGGAGCACCTCCCTTTGCCCTGGCAAGTGGCCGCTGCTGCTGAGGGAATGGGAGGAGGTTTCTGGAAGGAGCTGGAAAGAAAAGCATCTTCTCACCCTGGGCTGGTGGCCCCCACCAAAGGTTCACCTTTCACCTGGCTCTGTCCCCAGCCCTTGCCCTGGAGGCGTAAATGGGAGGAGAGACACTCCAACTGGTCCCATGGCGGCAACCAATAATGCCACCGGGACCCTGTGGCGTCTCGGCTTCCATCTCCCACCCTGCTTCCTGCTGGACATGTCCACGCACAAGCCCCACTGGCATCCGTGTCCCGGCTGAACTCGTCACCTGTCTCCACTCGTCATTCTGCCAACTAATAGTCTGTGTTCCCCATCTTGCTTTAACAACATCACCACGGACCCAAGCCACCACCTCAGGGTCGTTGTCACCTTCTCTGTCTCCTTGGCCTTCCATGACACCCAGCCCTGTGGTTTCTCCGCGTGGACACGTCCCCGGAATGGCCCCTCTTCTCTGCTCTCACTGCCACAGTCCTGGTCCAGAGCACTTGGCACCTCTTGCCGGGACCCTGGGGATGGCCTCGCAATGGGTCTACCTGATTTTGGCTTCTCTCCCTTCCAGTCCTTCCACACTCTGCCTTCATAAAAACCTTTGATGGCTCCCTATTGCTCACAGAAGAAAGTGCAAAACTCTCAGCTCGGCCAACAAAGCCCTGGATAAGCTGATCCCAGCCACCTTTACCACTCCCTTGTCACTGTGGCCAGCTGCTCACCCCACACCAGTTGCCCCACCCTCCGGAACATGAACTTCCGCACAGATACTGTTCCCTCTGCCTGGAATGCTCTTCCCCAGCCTCCACCGCTCCTCCTGGAAAAACCCTCCATCCCTCTGGATCCAGCTCCAACATCCTTCACCTGTGACGCCTCCCTCACTTTCCCAGATGCCAGGTCATAGTGCCCCCATGCTATGTTTCTCAATGATAGCACCCATTGGACTATGAGTACTGTGTGTCTCAGTCTCTCCTACTATATGCAAAGATCCCCAAAGGCTGCCTGGGACCATATTGGGTTCCCTTTTGGATTCTCAGTATTCCCCCAGGCTTGGATACGATAAGCTGTTGGTTTCCTCATGTGTAAGTGGCAGCTGAAAATAATAGTTGCTACTTCCCAGAGCTGGAAGGATTAAATGAGATAAAGTATTTAATATTTGTGCAGATAACGATAATGAAGATGTTGATGATAAGAAGGAAGAATAGTTTGCATCCATTCAGCGATCCCTAGGGGCTAGGCACCGCCGTAAACTCTTTGCATGGATGAGTCAGCTAAATAGATGAGTTAATCCATGGAAACTGATGGATTGATTGTATGTGTGTGTATCCATAGTTATTACAAACATCATACAGATGACACATATCATAACCCATGTACTCCACACTGTGCCCGACACTTAGCGGGGACTCTGGTTTTTCCTTTCTTTCCCCATCTTTCTCCATCCTTCCTCAATAGCCCTCGCTACCCATCACCCTCCCCAGGGCTGGGGTAGGAGAGAGGTGAATCCAGAAGTAGTCATTCTCTCTGAGGACAGGGGCATGCTGTACCCTGCCTGAGGCCCCCATAAGTGCTGGCATGGTCGTGGACACACGTGGCGGGCTCTAAAGTAGCTCTTAGGCTGGGCTCGGCTGAGGAGGTCCCAGTTTTCAGCAATTGCTGAGGCAGGTCTTGGAGCTGCGGCTGGGAGGTTCTCAGGGGCCCGGAGAGAACAGCAGCTACAGCCAAGGGATACCAGGGGAGCGGATGGGGTCAGATGCGGTTCTGGCGCCAACCAGCCCGATGACCTGGGGCAAGTCGCTCTGCTTGCCTGTGCCCCGAGGTCCTCACCTGTAACACGCTGCCCCTCGGGGCTGTCTGAGGGTGCACAGCGTGACAGCTGTGAAGGCTGTGAAAGCTCTCGGCCGGAAGGCTGTGCAGAAGTGCGGTGTTGCTAACTTCAAGTGCTGGGGCTTCACTCAGCAGGAAACATTCAAGAAGTGGGGGTGGAGGGAGAGAGCGGGGGCTTGCGTATCCAGGACATATGGGGGCCTATATTTGTTGTCCTCCTGCTTAGCAGCATTAGTGATTCAAGCTGGTGCTGCCTGCGGAACACTCTGTCCTTCGGGATCCTCAGGGACAGCAGAGATTGCAGAGCTGGGAGGCTGAAGTCAGCGCACAATACTTTGAAAAATAGAGTGATAGGGATGAGGCGCCACGCACACAGGTTCATAGGCGTGCGTTCACACCCCTGAAGGCCCCCAACGCCGCCGCACGACAGCAGCTGGAGCTAATTACAGACAGACAGCTCCTTCTCCAGCTCTTTTTCTCGAAACTCCCAACCGACCCCCCACCCCCAGCGCCGCCCGACCCTGGGGATTGCCTGAGCTCTAAGAAGGGGTGTCGCTGGTGCCTAGAAAGAACATGGGGGGCAAAGGGGTGTAGGAAGCCACTATGTGGCTCCCCATCTTGTGGGGGTGGGTGGGAAGGAGGTGATGAAGTTGGGGTGGGGGGGGAGAGCTGGCTGGGATACAGATGCAGCTTTGTGTTAACAGATGTGCTGTCCTGGCAAGAGAGAGCCCAGGCACTCAGCTCCTCCTTTCTCCTTCATCTGAATCCACCCAGGGATCCCCTCTTAACCCTTCTCCCTCTTAAATCCTCAACTTCCTCTTCAAACTCTGTATCCGGCAGAAACCCCAATAAATGTTGACTGGATGGATGGATGAATACATGAAGCCTCTGAAAACCCATACTCCTCCCGAGCCCTATTCCTACCTTACAGACCATAATAACCCTGTAAGCCCTTTCCTCTGCTTTTATTTCCATATACTCCCCTTGGACAGTTTCAACTCTCCCCTATATGCTCCTGATCTTCATATCTCTCTTTCCAGCCCAGACCTCATCAGCTGCCTGAATGTCCCTCAAACTCCTCAAACCCAACGTGACCCACATTACATTCGTCAGCAATGACATCCCAGGGGAGGTTTCTGGTCTGCTGAGGGGGCCGGGGGGCAGAGGGGGGGAGGGAAGGACTTGCTGTATGCCCCCTAGCAGGCTAGGGACAATGAGCATGTTAGCATAGTCATGGAGCAGACTCCCGATTCCAGGGCCTGTCTTCATGCCAGGGGACCAAAGTCCTTCCCTTCACCCTTATAATAGTCACCTCCCACCCATAGGGAAAGCGAAATTGGGAACTCGGGCGGCTAACTGCCCAATCTGGGCTTCTAGGATCCTGGTTACCACTCCTCTTCATTCTGGAACCCTGTCCCAAGGCTCACCATAACCCTGCCCCCCCACCCCAACGCCCCTCCCCTGTCCCCCCGCCAGGTAAATATTGAACCAAGATTGCTGGAAACTGGGAATTTCATTCCCTCAGAGCAGCGTGGCAGGGAAGACCTAGAATGTTTACCGAGAGTCCACACTAGAATTCTTTCCTCGCCTTGGCAAGGATAAGAGCAAATAAAGCCCCCCCCCCTTTCCTTCAGGCCCTCCTGCATTTGGACAGGAGCCAAGGGAATGGGTTACAAACACAGTGGCCTTTGGTTCCTAACAGCCTCGGGGCCTGTGAAGGCAGGATCCAAATGTCTTCCTTCATTCCCGGGGGGTCCCGAGTACCATATCCGAGGATAAATGCAAGGTGTCATTATACCACTGTGTTATGGCCACATCTAGGCATTTTCAGGTTTTAAAACAAAGTGAAAGCTTTATCACCAATTTCAGTCTGACACACAAGATGTGAAGTAATTTATTTAAAGCACTCATGTATAATTTCAAAACATTCATTTGTTCGGTCGGCACATATATATTAAGCATCTCAAAGAGCCATCCATGCTTTCTGCCTTCAGACACAGCCCCTGTTCTAGTTGGGGGGAGAAATACTACAGGCAAGGGTTAACTGACAATCCAAGACCATGCCAAGTCCCAAGCACGCATGGCTCTTGCAGTCCCTTTGGCAGTACTTAAATTTTCCGTCCTACTGCTACTGTCACTGCCGTTGATCTCTTCTCCAATGTAGGATGGTGGTGGCTACGTCTCTAGGGTGCCTCGGTTCATATCTGAGTTCTACCATTCCCTAGCTACATGACCTTGGCTAAGTTACTCAGCCCCTCTGAGCCTGGTTCCTCCTCTGTAGAGTGAGGACAATAATAGCACCTCTCTACAGAGTTGTAGAGAGAATTAAATGAGTTAATACACACGGCGCTCTTAGACCAATACCTGGCACATTATAAGAACTCAATAAATGGGGCCCCTGGGTGGCTCAGTCAGCTAAGAGTCTACCTTCAGCTCAGGTCATGATCCCAGGGTTCTGGGATCGAGCCCTGAGTTGGGTTCAGTGCTCAGTGGGGAGTCTGCTTCTCCCTCTCCCTCTGCCCCTCCCCCTACTCATACTCTATCTCTCTCTCTCCATCTCAAATAAATAAATAAGATCTTTAAAAAAAAAAAGAGAACTCAATAAATGTTAGCAGTTATGATATACCTACCATTCTTTGTTACCACCAGAGGTCACGATTCTTATTGGGCTTCCAAAGGAAGCTCGTCAATGTCTTATTCATTCCATCCATTTAATCAACAAATACATGTTGAGCATCTACAAGACCCTGAGCTGAGCCCCGTTCGTATAGACAAACAACACATGGCTCCTGCCTTTGGGACTAGTGCCCTGCAGCACCTGGAAGAAGCAAACACAAATCCTCCCTAAAGGAAAACACCCTCCATCAGTTTTCACGGGATTACCATGGATAAAGTGTGGCCAAATATAAACTCATAATCCAAAATCACAAAGCACCCAATGAAGCCAGAAACAACAAAAACCAGTATTAGGTCCTCACAGATTCAGATGTTACAATTTTGTGATAGAACTTTTTTTTTAAGTTTTAGATGTATTTTTTTAAAGATTTTATTTGATAGAGACACAGTGAGAGAGGGAACACAAGCAGGGGGAGTGGGAGAGGGAGAAGCAGGTTTCCCGCCAAGCAGGGAGCCCGATGCGGGGCTCGATCCCAGGACCCTGAGATCATGACCTGAGCCAAAGGCATCCGCTTAACGACGGAGCCACCCAAGCGCCCCAAGTTTTAGATGTATTAAAAAAAAAAGGCAAAAGATTTTGAAAACATTAACAAAGAACAAGATACTGGCAGAAAATAATCAGAAAAAGTATCATCTTTTTACAGACGGCAAGGCTGGGGCTCAGAGAACAAAGTGACTCCTTCAATGCTACCTACACAGCTAATAACGAGGGATTCAAGTCAGGTTCTTGGCGTCTAGTATCCTTTTGGCAGACTCCGTTACCGGGACTGAGGCCTTTTTTTTCCCCCTAAGTCAGTCAAAGATGAGTACAAAGGGCTGCGCTAGGTATGTAACGAAGTACAAAGAGGAACAGGAGAGAGTCCCTGCCCTCAAGTAGATTAAGATCCAGTAGAGAGACACGGCTATACACATATAAAAATAACCACGGGAAAAAAAAATAACCACAGAGATCGGTCTGTGTGGTAGAAAGTGCTGTGGTCCGGAAGGACAGGAGGTGAAACTGGGACAGATCCTTGAAGGGCAGACAGGTGGCTCTGTGGGTTTGGTGAGAGGACTAGAGGAGACTGGGCACAGCCTGACTAACATCACGGAGCAAACGATCCTGAAGAGCGGTTCAGGGACCAGTGAGTTCATTTGGCTAGCACTCTGGATACATGCGGGGACAGGCCTGTGCCGCCACACAGGACCTGGCACTTGTAAGGGCCCCATGCTTGGTTTAGTGCACTGCTGTCACTGTTTTGGAAAGTCTTAATAACTTTTGAACACAGGGCTCCGCATTCCCACTTTGCAGCAGGGCCCACAAACGTGTAGCCAGTCCTATATAGGGGAGTGGGGGGCAAAGGGGGGCGGTGTATAGCTGGGAAAGCAGGGGCGCCCTTGGGAAGGACCCTGAACGTGACTTTGATATTGGCTCTGCAGACAGGGAGGAATCACTGAACATGTCTGAGTGTGGTTTTTGGAAACCACATGGTGGATGCAGTACAGGGGAATTGGAGAAAGGAGAGGTGGGGCTTAATCAGGAGACTATTGCAATAAAGCAATGGGGGCCTGGACAGGAATAGTGGTGGGAGACACAGAGAAGAAAAGAAGCTTCACGTTATTTAGTTGTCCATTCTACAGGTGTTTACTGAGCACCAGACAAGTGCTGGGCATTGTGCTAGGGGCTGAGATGCAGGGATGCCCAAAACTTCCACCCCTGACCTCAAGCTGCTTGCAGTGATGGAGGCAGTTGAGTAAACAGACCAGGACAGCCCCACGTGCTGAGGGCTAGGATCAGATTAAGTTACAGGTGCAGGGGCAGACAACTAACCTGAGAATAACAGGATGATGTGGCAGGTGCCATGCTATCGACGTTGTGGGAGTACGGAGGAGAGTCATCTAACCCCGATTGGAAAGGTCAGGGAGTCTCTTTCCCAGAGGTGTCTTCTGAGCTACATGTGGTCGTTGAGAAGACAGCAGCTAGGTGAGGAGAGGGAGGGAGGGGAGGACCAGCTAGTGGCAGAGTGGTGCAAATGCACAGAGGTAAGAGACTGTCTCTGGTCTCAGATGCCCTCTGATTCAATCGCAGCATGAGCTCCTTCTATGGGAGCATGGGAAGATGCGACCAAAGAGGTAGGAAATGGCAAACTAGGGAATCAGGTCTTCATCCTATAGAGCAGTTCTCAGCCTTGACTGCACGTTGGAATCACTTGGGGGAGCTTTAATCACCGATGACTAGATCCCACCCCCAGGGACTCAGATTTGATAAGTCTGTGGGGGAGGCGTTGGAATTTTTAAAAGTTTCTCCAGTTTATTCTAAACCATGACTTTAGGGTGGGAGTTCTCACATTTGAGCGCTATCAGAATCACCTGGAAGCCTTGTTAAACACAAACTGGGGGGGGGAGCGCCCCCCAGAGTTTCTGACTCAGTAGGTCTCTAATAAGTACCTGCTCTAATGAGTTCTCAGAGATGCTGTAGCCGCCAGCCCCAGGACCACAGTTTGAGAGCCTCTAGTCTCCACTGTGAAGCTGGTTACACTTAGGGATGTGTGTGTGTGTGTGTGTGTGTGTGTGTGTGTGTGTGTGTGTGTGTGTGTGTGAAATGATCTGATTTGCATCTTAGAAAGATCACTCAGGCCACTTTGGGGAGAATGGCCACAGAAGAGGGTATGAGAGGTAAAGCAGGAAGCTATCAAAGGAATCAAGGCAGGAGAAAACAGTGAAGGAGTCCTGAACCAAAGCAGTGGCAGGAGGGCTGGAGAAAATGGTTCAAATCTGAGGACTGCTTAGGAAGTAAACTTAGCAGGGCTTAGCAACTGGCTGAATGTAAAGGTGAGAAATAAGGATGCGGGAAGGACAGCTCTTGGGTTTTCACCCCGGGCAACCGGTGACTCCCAATTGTGCCGTTTGTGCTGGTTATCATAATCAAAAGTTAAATGTGTTCCCAGATTTGGGGTGGGGGAGGGGGGCATTCCTGTCCTCAGATCTCATAGCTGTTGCCTCGGGGAGTCCAACAGGGCTCTCACTGTCCACTCAACCCCTTACTTTCAGCACCATGAGTCCTCACCTCGGCCCTAATCAACTTGGGATTCTCTTCAAAATACCCGGAAAGGAAAAGGCAGATGGGGATCGCCCTGACATGATGACAAGCCACCTGAGCCCCAGGTCCAGGGCCTGCGCTTCTGCTCCAACCCCAGGTGGGTTTATTTCATTCATTTGTCGTCGTAACATTTGTGGGCCTGCTGCCCAGAGGGCTTGTGAAATATTCGGAGGCCACATTTCAGGTGCAGGTGAAGAATGTATAACCCGCTCTTAATATAACCAGGAAAACAAATGCAGCTAAAAAGGGAACCTGCAAAGATATTCATTCTGCATGGATTTAAAATGTGTAAAGACGAGCGATTTCCCTGTGCATCATCAGTCGTGACTACTTGTAAGTCTCCGTGGGCAAGTAGACTGCCAGCAATCAGCAGGACGGGCAGGATGATAGATGGGATAATTGTCCATTCGAGTACAGATAACTTTTGTGCCGTCGGAGAGTTCGACAGGAGATAGACATGGTAGATGGAAAAACAGCTAGAGTGATAGGAGTTGCAGCTCTATTTCTGGCAGTAACCATTCCCTGGCTGAATCAGTGATTAATCAAAGGCACATTCTCATTTGAAACTCTTGGCTCACTGGTGCACAACCCCCAACTTGGGGTTAAATTTAATAGCGTCATTAAAAACCGCTGTTCAAAAAACTCAAATCACTTTTCCCCAGAAGAAATCATGCCACATTAGAGAGTGCTTTTGTGAGCTCATGGGCAGCAACCACGTAGGGGGCGTGCCTATGTTTAAATGTTTAACATTTGAACCCTCAATGCCTAGCACAGGGGCTGATACATAGGGAGCACTCAATAAATGTTTGTTAAAGTAAAGTGAAATGAATTAATACATTTGTCCATTCATTCATCTGTTTATTCCTTCAACAGACATTCATTAAATACAGGAATTAAGAGCTCTGGTCTGGGAACCAGATGCTTCAGGCTTCAAATTCCAGTTCCAACCAGCTGTATGAACTTGGGCACGTTACTTAGCCTCTTCGAGCCTGATGGCGTCCAGTGCAAAAACAGGGGGAAACAATAGCTCTCGCTCTCAGACAGCTGTGCAAGGGGGCAACTGAGTGAATGGATGTAGGTGTTCAGCGCAGGGCCTGGCCCCTAGGAAGTGCTCACTAAAGGGCAACTATAATTATCCTAATTATCATCGCGTCGGAGGCACGAGGCTAGGCCTTTTTGTCGTGTAACTAGGTCCATAGAAGAGGCACAGAATCTCTCAAGAAATGGCAAGGCTGCTGGCCAAAGCTGCTTTTCATTAACGTGGTTATTTATGGTTCCCAGCCCACAGCCCTGCTGCCCGAGGCCTGCCATCCCTGGCCTGGTGCCCTCCCG
Source organism: Zalophus californianus (assembly GCF_009762305.2). Lineage (NCBI taxonomy): Eukaryota > Metazoa > Chordata > Mammalia > Carnivora > Otariidae > Zalophus > Zalophus californianus. The sequence continues at coordinate 38,086,683 of NC_045612.1, forward strand.
TGGCAGCCCTGGCTGTCTCTAGGTGGGCTGTGCTCTAGTTGCGGGACGGGAAGGTGCAGGAGGAAGGTGAGGGCGGGCAGGGATCCAACTAACCATCAACAGGCAACTGCTTCCCGCGCCGCGTCATTGTTAACTTCCTTGGATGTCTTTCTGCACTTTTGTATAGCTCTTGCTGGCAACGTTTCTACCTACTAATTGCTATTTCTAATGTTTATCCTCTTGGCTCAGTTGAACAAGATTGTCCTTGATTTTTAATTTTAATTTTCAGGCAAACACAGTAGAGAACACTTGACTTGGGAGTTCAGTCAGAAGGTAAGGGAGGCCGTACAACTTAGTGGCTATGAGAGGGCTCTGGGCTTAGAAAACAACTGGCCGCCCAAGAGCTGTGTGACCCAGGGCACGCTACCTAACGTCTCTGAGCCTCAGCTGTCGGAAAGGGAAAGTGACAATGATGGTTGCCCCCTTCCCCGCTCTGGGCTTCTGTTTCTACCTCGGGACCCCAAAATAGGAGTCATGGCCCCCATTTATTGAGCACTTTACTGTCGCCAGCTAGTGGCAAGCCTTTGTGCACCTGATCCTCACTACTGAACAAGGCCTGCCTCTTTCCACCCCTTCGCAGAGCCCTGTTTAGACGAAGTCTGATAGATTCATTACAGGTCATGCCTGGTTTTTACAGCAGGCAAATGTAAGACCTTGAAAGGTATGCTTTTCATATCTGTCCACCTGGAAAGTCTGATGAGCAACTCCGGGGCTGGAGCTACGGACTGTTCATCTAATATGTGCTCAATAAACACTGAGTAAATGTTGGGAGCTGGGCCACAGTCAATAATGTACCTGAATGGTGCATTCCTTATACCTCCCGCGTTGCACTGCACGCCGCACAGAAAAGCGGAACGAGAGCACCAGACTCCTACAGGCCTAGGTTCAAACCCTACAGTTGGTGGCTGGGTATAAAGCACCTACCAGTGCTGGGGGGAGAATGCGGGGCTAGATACATGCGACAGTATTCCTAAGGATCCTAGCAGCATCAGTAACCGTACTAATAAGCAGCCGTCGTAATAATAACTATTAGCAAAAGGTAAAGTAGGAAAATTTCTCTAAGGATTCCCTTTGGCCTTAAGGGCTATGCGGGGCCCAAAATATGCTACATGGGTAAGTACAGTGCAGTTGACTTAGGTCAGCCTGGGTGTGAATCCCAGCCACCCACCTATCCATTGGGCAATCGTGCATTACACACCCCAAGTCCCAGTCTCCTCGGCAGTAAAATTAAGATAATTACGGTACCTGCCTCGCAGGCTTGCGGCGAGAATGAAGTGAGATATAGTATGTAAAACATACCTCACAGGTCTGGAAAAGGAAGCCATAACTCCTAACGAGAGCTGGCTAAACGCTCAACCCCCTATCTCTGACCCTGTCACACCCGAGGTCAGAAACACTGGGAAAAGGAACACTATCAGAACAAAGAATTCCCCATGGATGCAGAGAGAGAAGCTGCTCCTTTGCAGCAGACCCACCCAGTAGCTGGAGCTCAGGGAGTCCTTCAGGATGGGACGAAGGGTTGAAAAGGACGACTCCAACACATACAGTATAGTCGATCATGTCACCTCCTCCCAAATGGGTCAGAACAGCTGCGCCAATAACTAAGGAAGCCCAAACAGAAAACCCAAGTCAAAGCAGTTGCGAACTGATCATGGGCTGACCCTTCACTCTCGGCCCTGGTGTGGCTTCCCCCCACCTTCCTGGTGCCCCCCTGCCCCCACCACCCCCATTCTTGTTTAGACACGCACCAAGAATAGCATTCAGGATTCCTGCATTCTCTGACTTTTTTTTTTTAACTGTTTGGATTGGCTGTTCGCCAAGGCAACTGAAGAGCATTTTCAAAGAGCAGGTGAGTTTGGGGAAGATCTCTTATCTTCTCCAATATTTTACCTCCCTGTAAATTAAAGTGAGCAGAGATCCCCTTGGAAAGAGCATAGAAGTGCTCCCGGGGCTCCCGAATTAAAGTCCCTACAGGACACCCAACAAAGTGGTCATTTTCAAGGAACAAGTCCCCAGGTATGGTAGCCGCTTTTCTGAAATTAGAGATGTGATATGCTGGTTACATTTCTGAGGTGGAAACCACTCTGGGTTCCTCGTAAGCAGACGTGTGATGTATGGCATTCACAGCCATGGGTGTGAAACATCTGGTTCTAACCAGAACGTGGGGGATTTGCTCACAATTAGGGAGGGCAGGTAAATATGGCTTTGCCTCCTCTCGGTCTTGTGTCTGGCCCAGACGTGCAAATTCCTGTCTGCAAACCTATCCTTCCCTGCCAGAATTCAATCAGCTAATGTCAGCAACCAGCAGAGGTTCGCCCGTGGTTATAGTGAGTGCCACATGGCAACAGGTAATGACAACAGAAGGCGGCCAGAGAAGGGAGCCAAGCTCGGCGGAGGGGCAGGTGACCTGGCTTGCCAGTCAGAGGAGGGAACGGGTCCTGGTCTAGGGCCGTTGTGGGATGTGCAGAGAGCAGAAGTGGGAGAAAGTCAGCCAGGGCAAAGGACAACCAGCATTTACTGAGCACATACTGTCTGCAAGGCACCATGCCAGGTCAGGGTACGGTGTCCCATTTGGTCCCAGCAAGAGCCCCATTTAACAGAAAGGGAAATTGCACCCCTAAGGATAACACAGATCAAGAGCAGGAACTGGGCAGAGCATAAATACCAAAGCATCCAGAAGGCAAGGGACTTGGAATCCGTTGCCAAGAAACATTGAGGAAACCGAGTTCTTTGTAGTCATGGTGGTGGGGATTGGGAGATTTGCATCTAAGCCACTCCATCTCTTCAGCTGACTCCCTTTTCGGGTTGGCTCTGCCTGTCACACCTCGATGTGGCTGGTTAGGGCTGGTTTGATAGGGACTGGGACCAGAAGAGGGATAGACAGGGGGCGCCTGGCTGCCTTAGTCGATAGAATGTGCGACTCTTGATCTCAGGGTTGTGAGTTCGAGCCCCACATTGGGTATAGAGATTACTTTAAAAAAATATTTTAAAAAAAGAGGGATGGGGCACCTGGGTGGCTCAGTCAGTTGAGCATCCGACTCTTGATTTTGGCTCAGATCACGGTCTCAGGGTCATGGGATCGAGCCCCGTGCTGGGCTCCATGCTCCGCATGGGGGCTGCTTGGGATTCTCTCTCTCCCCCTGCCTCAGCCCCTGCCCCTGCTCTCTCTCAAAATAAAGAAATACAATCTCTAAAAGAGAGAGAGAGAGAGAGAGCTAGACAGGTGTCTGCAGTAGATTCCTTCAAAGAATATATCAATGGCCACATGCCATCAAATTCCTGCTAGCCTACAGGCAGGAGAAGAGGATCAGTGAGTTGCAATAGAAAAATTGGCCCATGAACTTGAGCTCTGTTTATACGTCTATAATCAATGCCAATCCTGTCTGTGTTTGGAAGCTGTTCTGCCATCATTAATACCTGTTGATAAATGCAAATATGCTTGACTTTCATTAGCAGAGACCCAAGCTTAAGCACACTGACAGCTTCGATCAAAGCACAGGTCCTACAGAAACTACCACACAATAGAAGTAGCAACAGAACTCTGATTCATAAATTGTCTAAATAGTCTTCCCCCACCGACAACATTAGCCCTTGTTTGTTCTTGAGCCGAAACTGTCCTTGGCTCTGATGAGCAGTGAGCGAACAAGTGCCCCTGTACTGCAGCATCCTACCACTAGGGTGTACAACTCCCACACGCATGAAAAGCTAGCATCTCTCACCTTCAGACCACGGTGCCTACAAGCAACTCAAGTCCCAGTGCATGAAAAGAGCTAGGTCCTGCCTGGTCCTTTGAAGGGCCAGAAAACCGTTTAAATGTGGCATACATCAAGAGCGATCCATTTACACTGATTGGGCTGCGAAATGAAGTCAGAGGGGTCGGCTAAGAGCCTCACACAATGACAACACAGTTGCATTCCCAGCTGTGTGAAATGACCAGCATATCATGATTGCCTTTTCACGCAAATGTCAATGACATAATCCTAACAGGCTTGCGGCTCTCTCACTGGTGTAATAAAACAATGACCCAATTATTTTGGAGGGCCGAAGCGGCAGATGTGCTGACTGGGCATGTTGTGCAGGGCGCTGTGTGTGATAGACGGGGCACAGTAGGGCAGCAAACTGTGTGCCGAGGATTTGAAACCTGCCTCCCGGGCCAAAACTCCTGCCATTCATCTGGTCGGGGCGGGGGGGGCGGGCGGAGGAAAAAAAATAAAACCATTCAGTATGAAAGTTCCCACTTGTTCTCATGACGGGGGCCAGTTGGGAAAATGTGGCGCAGTGCTGATTGAAGCAAATTCTGTTTAAAAACCCAGCCGGTTTGTGGGTATTTGTTTATTTATAACTCTGCCCCCCTCCGCCTCCCCCACACCCTGCCTCCTTCTGCAAAGGATTTGAGATGGGATTTGAACACTGCAAGTTTGTTTAAGTCCTAAACAGGTCCAGCTACTTTTTTTTACACTGACGACAAAAATGAAACCCTCCGAATCGAGCGCCTTGCTCTGTAGACACTGCCCCGGTTTTCCCAGAGCTGGTCCTCCTTGTAGCCCGTGGTGAGAGGGACCTCTTGCTCCAGAATACCTTGGTCTCCGCTGCTACGTTTTAATGTAAACCAGGGAAATAAACATGAGCCCAGAAGCCTGAAGCCTGACAAAATAAAGGAATACTGATTCACTCCCTCCCTCGTTCCTTCATTCACCCAACAAATATCGGCTGGTACTCACTTAATTCTGGAACGAGCTCTATGCCAGGCACAGGGGAAGTAAAAGTGAAGAAGACCCAGTCCTTGCATTTGAGAAGCTCCCAGTCTAGTGAGAAGGACAAGTAGACAAGCCCCTGCCCTGCAGTGTGATTAGTGCTTGGGGAGAAGTATGCTCAGGGACCACAGGGTATCGTGGGTGCCCCCCGGGGGCACAGGTGACTTAGTGCATGGACTCAGGCTCAGGCTGCCTTGGGTTCAACTTTTGGTTCTGCCTCTCACTGACTGTGTGCCCTTGGGCACTTTACTTAACATCTCAGAGCCTCGATTCCCTCATCTGTAAAATGGGGCTAATAATAGAATTGACGTCATTGGGTTATTACGAGAATTAAATGAGATAAACTGTGTAGAACACTTAGAACAGTCCCTGGCACATAGTAAGCACCCAGTGAAAAGCTTTTCATGCTTTCTGTTCCTTTTGTTTGATTTTCGTAAGACTCTGTGTTTGGTGATGGGACTCTAAGGACTGGTTTCTAAAACAGAACTGCTCTCAACAAACTCCTCCCTTTAGCCTGATTTTTTTTTTTCATTTGGAATGACACAGTTCTGTCATGATTTTTCCCTCAGCAACCATATGTTTGGCAAGAACCTCAGGGAGAAAATATTTCCCAGATGGTTTTGTTTCTGTCAGCCTACTATGTGCCAAGCAGCCCTCCTCCAGGTGAAAGGGACACATTGCTGAGCGATAAAAACAAGGTCCCTGTCCTCTTGGAGTTTACATTCCAGTAGGAAAGACGGACTATACACAGACAAATATAAACAGACATAATCACCCAGAGAGGCAAGTGTGATTAAGGAAGGATTGCCAGTAAAAGGAACATCAGGGACGGTCAGAAGGGAACTGAGGTGGTCAGAGAAGGCTTATCTTAGGAGGTAACACTTAAGCTGAGACTGAAAGGTCCAGAAGCCTCCCACGTCAAAAGCAAGAGCAAAGGTAGTCCAGGCAGCAGGAACAGCATGTGCAAAGGCCCCGAGGCAGGAAAAGACTTTGAGAATGCTCCAGAAGTCAAAAGGACCACATGGCTGGGACATACAGCCCCGGCAGGGAGGAAAAGCAAGGAGGATGATTATATGCATTTTGAAGATGAGGAATGGAAAGCCCAGAGAGGTTAATGGACTTACCCACAATGCCTTGCACATAGTAGGCACTCCATATGTTGCAGAATTCCCAGGCAGTAGGGCGGGGCTGAGGCCATTTGCCTTCCAATTCGGACTGAGATTTCCCACCACAACTAGGGATCAGCTACCCAGGAAGACTGAAACATACAGTCTTTTTCATTGGTGAGTCATAGGCAACGCACATTAGAGTGTGGGGTCGAGTGGCCCCAGCTGCCGCCTGAGTGTAAGGGGCGGGGGTGGGCTCAGGCCATGGCTGAAGCTTTTTAGCATGTTTATGATGAGCTGAAAGCACTCACTGCTTAATTTAAAATACCGCTCACACATACACATACAATTCAGCAGCCGGGGGGAGCTGCCAGGAATTGAGGCTAAGTGTAGAAAATTGGAGGATCAGGAATATCGGGTACCCAGCCTCACTTCCCAGCACCCACAGGCTGCCTCTGACCCCATATAGTTCCATCTTCCCTGGTAAACTCCCAGAGGTCAAGACGTGGATGGGGGCAGCAGAAATTCGGGTGGGAAGGGAAGCCTGCCTCTGCAGAGCCCGTGGTGCCGGCTACACTGGGAGCTCTACCTGATCTTCAGTTTGCTTGCCCTCCTCTTCACCCACGCCTATTAAAATAGCCCTCTAAGCCCAAACCCACTCTCCTGGTGAAGAGTCCCCTAGCAGTACCTCACAACACCCCCCCCCACTCCACCCCATCTTCATGTTCCTGGAAATCTGACCGTTGGGGAAAACTCATTTGGCCCTGATCGCAAACTGCCTGTGTGTATCTCGTCTCCCCAACCACACGGGGGCCCTGAGCACACATCTGAGGAACTGCCGTGCTTGCTTTTGTATTCCCCACAGCTCTGGGCACTGTAGCATGCACGTAGTGAGAGCCCCCAAGGGCTCTTCCTCAGGGGCAGCGCCAGAGTAGCATTTGAAATGCCTTTTGGGTCGAGTACCTGCTCTTCACTGGAAAACCAGAACCTGAACTTGATGGAACTGCGAACACCCTCAGCAGTATCCGGTTTCCTTGCTATTGCTCCCCTACACCCCTGGGGTGGGGGGGGGGGTTACCTGCCCACAGACTGGATGGACCTGCAGGCTTCTCCCTCAAAATGCCCCACAATGCAACACGGCTCTTTGCTCATAATATCCCTTCCGACAGGCAGGTCCTCTCTCCCAGTTATGCCTATCAACACCCCACTCACCCTTCACGGTCAAATCCGAATGCCGTCTCTACCATGGCCCTGTGCCATCATCCCCGACCCCTCACGGCACCCTGCATCTGCCCCTTTCAGGCTACAGGCCGGTGGGCTGGTATAACCTAGGTTCAGATTCCAACTCCATTACTTCTCTCAGCAAGCTCAGTTTTCTCTTCTGGAAAAGGGGGTAACAACCCGCCTCAATGGGATCTGGGGGGTTGCCAGTAACATAACGCTGCCCGCCCACCACTCAACACAAGACTTAGCCTGTGGAGCTCGGTAAGTGCTAGTCATCATCATCCTCTTCATCTCTAGGAAGCTGGGTGAAGTAAATGGCTGAGAATGTGGGCTTGGGACCCAGACACATCTAGGTTCTGGGCGTGGTTCGGTCACTTCCTAATGGCGGCGTGCCCTTGGGCCAGTCACTTCCTCCGGGAGGCCCAGTTTGCTCGCGTGTGAGATGAAGTAATTAGAGCTTCCCCACTCCCACCACAGAACAATTGGGAGGGTCTAAAGACGTCAAGTAGGCAAGGTAAACCACTCAGCACAGGGCTCGCTGCCTCAAAATTGCTCATTCGCGTCTACATAGCCCTACAGCTTCTAAAGCTCCTTTCGGGGCCCGGACGATTTTTACTTATCTGTGCATCTCTCCCTGCCTAGCTTAGCCCAGAACCTCTGCATCTGGCAGGCCCACAATAAATCACTGTTGAGCTGAATTGAAAACCCAAACCAGATGTGCTTCCTCCCCTGTCAAACGAAGCTTTCAGGCACTGCTGCCCCTTCGACTCCCCCTCCCTAGTAGCTCAGCGGCCACCTCTGCCTCAGTGGCTCTGGGGAATGAGGCTGGGTGGTGAGGAGTGATAGGAAGAGGTGGGGAGGGGGGAGGAGGGCCAAGCTGGGAGAGGAAGTTAGGGAGGAAGGCTCCTGGCCACTTCCAAGCACATTGCCTTGGGACGGCGTTATCCTGAAGTCTGTGTTGAATGCAAAGAGGTGGGTTTGATTCCAAAAGCCCTTCACCCAGCCAGGGCCTAGCTGTCGAGGAAACCCACCTCTCCCCGAAACACCCAGAACGGGCAGTAGTAAGTGAAGGTGTCAGGAGAAAGCTCCCTTCTCCTTTGGCAGAGATGCTAAAGGTAAAAATCGGCTTTAGGACCTATAAAAAGAGGCCCTTGTCTTCAGCGTGCCTGAGCCAGGGCTGCGCAGACAGGGCAGACGGAGTAGTATGCTGTCCAGCACAGGGTCAAGGCTAAGAGCCAGGCGTCAGAACACAGCTGCCTGGACTGGGACTCTGGCTCTGTCACATACTGACGTGCCTGACTCCGAGCAAGCGACCTAACCTCCCCATGCCTCTGTGTGTTCTCCTCTGACACAAAGTGCCCAATAACAGTCCCAATGAGAACTGAATGAGCTAGTGTTTGTAAAGCACGGACTGTGTGCCTGTTGGTTAAATAAAAATAAATTATACCTCTGGCCCCCTGTCGGCCACACCGACCCGGGGGGCAGGGTAGCCGAATGGTTAGAGCTTGCCGGTGGAGCTGGCTGAGCTCTGCTTCCCACCCCGCTCACGGGACTTCAGAGCCGAGTCTATCTGAACCTCAGTCTTACCATCTCTCATGTGGGGACAGCACCAGTCCTCCCTCCGAAGCCTGTGGCAAGTTTTCAATGAGATAGCTCCCAGGTCGTGAACATAGCGCCTGACGCCGCCGAGGGAGTCAGCACCCAACAAAGGCAAGAGGACTCATCATCTGAATCTTGGACAGTGCTGCTTGCCATTTTTTTGCCTCTTCTGGGTTAACACACGACAATTAGTTTTGGAAATCCTACCGCAGTAAAGGAACAATTTCATCATTTTGCCAATGAAATTCCTAAATATCGTATCCAAGAGCCAGGAAAAGGGAAACATTTTTGGTCATTTCTAAACCACGCAAGCATGGGCAATCAGTTTCCCCAGTCAGCAGTTCGGAACCTCCCTCCCCAAAGCTGCAGAAGGCACTTTGCAGGACAAAATCGAAGCAATGAGTATTTTCCTTGCAAACAAAAGCCATCTTTGTTTGCTGACCAGCTTTGGGAGAAAAAATACCTCAACCCAGGAGCTTGGAAAATTCTTGAAAGTTCTCATTTTATTCCAGCAAATCCAACCGAATTGGCAAGACTCCTGGCCATGTGAACCTGAGTCAGAATGAGTCGCCTCTACCCACCCCCCCACAGCACCCAGAACCCAGCAGGGTACACTGGGCATCAATACACATTGGTTGTCGAGTCCTCCATGGGAGCCCCAGATTTTATTTCTGCAATGTCTGCTACATTGCCAAAGCACTCAGAAAGCAGCACCAAAGAACCTTTTGGAAAACAGGAAAAAAAAAAGCATCCATCAACTCACCACTCTAACACAACTCTTAATTTTGTGTGGAAAGTTTTCTTCCAGTCTTTATCCACGTGCAGACATATTTTTACAGCACTGTAGTCATAGGGAAAAACTGTAGCAGCTTCAGCCAAGAACCAGATACCATACAGCTCATGTCACTAAACTTTCCAAGTGAGGGCTTTTTCCTCCCTCATTCACTCCATTCATTCAGTCAGTCAGTCATTCAACAAACATGGATTTAACCAGGCTCTTGTGCGACGCCCTGGGGAGCACGGAGATGGGGATGACTAAGTCCCTGTCCCCGCCCTCAAGCAGCTCCCAGTTTAGTGGGGGGAAACAGACAAGTCAGCAGGAAATTCCAGCATACTAGGGAAAATGCATAAATGCAACAGAGAGCACAGAAGGGAAAGGACCATTACAGGTGGGCAGGAAAGGGGTGTGGGGGGCGCCCGGGGGGGCGAGACCAGGCAAAACATACACAAAGGCATGAAGTTAGAGGAAAACGAGGTATCATCGGGTAGCCACAAATCGTTCAGCATGGTTGGCTCATAGGCAGATGGCAGTGGACCCCGCAAGAAGGCGGGCCAGGGGCGGTGGGCGGGGGGGGGGGGGAAGTAAATCATCAAGACGAAAGGTTTTGGTTTCATTCTGGAAGACTGTGGGGGAACTTCGGGAAGATTGTAAGCAGGGCAGTAGCACAGTCAGATGCACATTTTAGGAAGATTGCCCCGGCTGCAGAATGGAGGGTAGATGGGAGGACGTGAGCTAGGTCACAGGGGGACCTGGGGGCTGTCACGGCAAATCGCTCCAGATGAAGGAGGGTCTAAGCGAATGAGATGGCTTCTCCACCGACCCTCTCTGTGTCACCTTAGTATGCGACTTAACCTCTCTGTGTCTTCATCCCCTTTCCTCCGCAAGGCAAAAATAACCAGAGCATCTCCCTGGTGGAGGATTAGATGAGATACTGCCTGCAAAGCACCTGGCATAGCGCACATGTTAACTGTCCCTCCCCACCCCCCACACCCGTTCCTTTCTCTTCCACTTCACCCCTCCTTAAAGGCATGCACGGTATGGAGCATGGAAGTGGCCGAGGCAGGATTCTAACCCGGACAGTCTGACTCCAGAGGGCAGTGGAGAAAGTTTGAAAGTGCAGTTGTTCAGGACAGTTACTTAGAAGGACTGTTTAGCTGAGTCGAGGGCCCAGCAGAGGTTGGAAACTATGACTTTCGAGTGGGACTAATCAACAAAGTGATGGGATCTTCTCCAGCAGTGTTCCTCCATCTGGGTGCAAGCACAGAGGAGGAGGCTGTCAGTTAAATTTATCCAGGCTGGGGTTTTTGCCTGGTGGATGTGTCAGAAGGACACAGGCAGGGCAAAGGGAGTTTAGGATATAGGCAGGATTCTGAGGTCTACATTCCAGGAGCCAGGCCAACAGACTTGGCTTCCAGTCTCCTCTCTGTCCAGTACTAGCTGTGGGACTATCGGGTAAGTCACTCAACCTCTCTGAGCCCCAGTCAACTCAGTAAAACAATTAAAAAAAAAAAAGACAACAGTACCTGTCTCATAAAGTTACTATGAGAATTACATGAGATTATTGAAATGATGGTGTAAGATATGCCCGGCACATATATATTCATTATTATTTTATCATCATCATCATCATCATCATCATCATCATCAGTTTCAAGGATGAATAGGGAAGGGAGGAAGGCAGGAGGGGCTGACTGGGTGGGAGAATGAAGAGGTCTTAAGAGCCCGGAGAGCCTCCTGGGCTTAAAAAAAAAAAAAAAAAAAAAAAAAAAAGGATGAGCTTTGGGGGTCAGTGAATGGGATGTGGATGGCAGGGGGTGCTGAGATGGAGCGGCTCTGACTGGTGATGGAGTATGATATGGCTAGAACGGGGATGTGTCCTGCACATGGATCATGGATGTTGAACTCACCCAGAATGATGCCAGGACTTGGGGTAGAGAAGAAGACAGTGAGCCAGATGTCGAACTCTTCGTTGAGTGGATGAGTGGGGGTGGTTTGGCCAGGAGGGGGTTGGTTAAAAAGAAGGGTCGATGAGGAGAGAAGAGAAGAGGGTGCTGTAGCCAGATGACATGAGAAGGAGGATTTCTTGGCCGAAGGCGGAGGAGTAACGTCTGGAAGCAAACAGGAGAAGCTGGAGCACAGACCCCACCTCCTAGCCCTAGGGTGCCTGTGGTGTGAGCAACGTCCACTAGAGGGCGCAGCAGGCAAAGCCGTGAGCCCGTCCGTGGAGACAGGTTTCAGCACTCGCAGGCGCCAAGGTGGAGAACCGTGTTCTGGGGATTGTTTCCCCCGCGAGGCAGGGGCGGGGGGAGGGGGGATTCCAGCCGGTGCAAAGAAGAATAGGAGAGGGCAGTAGGAGGGAGACAGATGAGTCAGGGGTAGTGGGGAATGTAAGCAAAGAGCAGGATGGGGATGGTCTGGAAGAGGACGGATGACAGGCAGGGAGACTCACGTTTGGGTTGTAGCCAATGACTGGGGGATGTGAGGCTTGGTGGGATTAACTGTCCTCAGACTTCCAAATGGAGCTTTTTTCCCTTTACGTCTTTTGTTTATTATAAAAGTAACACATGCTTGTTTCAAACAATTCTAATCATTACTGAAGTGAAAATCCGCCTCCCCCATACCGTTCCCCAGAGGTAAGCACTGTTGACAGTCTGTCTGTTCTTCCAGATTTTTTTCCTATGTATAACATATAATACCCTTAACAAAAATCAGATCCTACTCTACCAAGTCTTCTGCAGCTTGCTTTTGTCGCCATACTATATTGGAAAAATCGTTGCATATTAGCGTATAAAGAGCTTGCTTGTCCTAATCTGTGGCTCCGTCCCTATTGTCATCATTAGAGTACATAGTAAGGATAGTAATGGGTGGCACTTAGTGAATGCTCTGTGTCAGGTGCTAAGTATTTCATTTGGATTAGCTTCTGTCCTCCTCACGTCATGAAAAAGGTATTAGTATTGTTCCCATTTTACAGATGAGAGAATCGAGGCACACTGAGGTTTAGAAACTTGAGCAAGGTCCCACGGTCCACAAAGGCGAGAAGAAGAAGTCAAGTCTAGCCAGTCCGAGCATAGAACCCACATTCTTAATCATGAGCGTTGTGAAACCCAGTATGCCATTATTTAGAGGCGCTATAACTTATTCCAACTTTTTGCTCTTTACAAAGGAACATCCTCAGACATAGACCATTTCCAACGGACGAAACCCCTAAAAGAAGACGTTGATGGGTCAGATGATTATTTCAAATCACTCTCCGGAAGTTATGCTCAGTTAGATGTGCTCCAAGAGCGAATGCGCGTACCTCTTTCACCATATCCTCACAAACACGGGGGTTTTAGCAACCTTTAAAATTTTGGTCACCCCGCAAGATGAGACGTGACATTTCAATGATCTAAATGCTGTCTTGATTTGCATCATTATTACTCATTTATTACTGAGGTTGTGAACACTTTCATTCGGCAGAAGCCCTTTGTGTCTCCCCTGTGAATTGCTTATTCGTTAATCTTTGACCATTTATTAGCGGACTGTTCATCATGTTCTCTCTGATCTCTAGAAGCTCATGCTTACTTACGTTCCTTCGACAAGTATTTACCGAACACCTACTGTGTGCCCAACATTGTCCTAGCTCTAGGAGGACAGTGGCGAATGAGCAAAGCCCCAGCTCTCATGAAGCTGACATGGGAGTCGGGGAAACAGGTAATCAGCAAATAAATAAATAATGCAATTGCAGATCAGGGTGAGTGCTATAAGGAAAATAATGCACTTCCTATAATGGAGCTCTTAAAACGTTATGAATAATAACTTGCTGTCTGCCTTCTGTGTGTGACTTTATCCTGGTTTGTCCTTTGTCTTTCTGCTTTGCATGAGATCTCTTTTGCCGAGCTGAAGTTGTTCAATTTTTGCAGAGTCAAATCTGTCATTGTTTTTCTTTATAGCTCCTAGGGTTTCTTCTTGCCTTGCCAAGACTTCCTACCTTAGGAGTTAAAAAATATTCTCCTGTGCGTTCTTCCAATCTTTCCATGATCTCTCTGCTTAAAATCTAAACCTTGGACGAAGGTGGAATATATTTTGGAATAAGAAGTGAGAGAGAGAGAGAGAGATTCAGCTTTATTTTTTTCGGATGGCAGGCCAGTTGTCACAACCAACAGCACCATGTATTAAGCGGTGCATCTGTGTCCCCAGAGTTGATGAAGCAAGGCCCACAGGAAGAGCCTTTCTCGGGGTCACGTAACAAATGAGTGGTGGCAGAGCTGGGCAGAAATGTAAGGTCCTAGGAGTGCTGACTTTCATGGCAACGATATGCATCCAAGCTTGCCCTGGGTCCATCCCTGGTGCTCTTGAACAACCCCCCCCCCATGCCAAGATTTACTGTCCGCACCACGGGCACCTCCCCTGTTCCAGTAAGCCCCTTGACCTCTTGCTCACGGTAGGAGTGGGGTGACCCGTAGCAGCTCTGCTACTTATAAATAGGCAAATACCTGCTGATCTCTGCTGAGATAACCTCACATTTGGGGCAGCTTTGGCTGCAGAGTGCTGGGGGCAGAGGGCAGACAGATTCACCATTTAGGAACCAAAACAGGAGGTGTCTTTTCTAAATAAAGGAATCTGGCATTGTTTTTCATTCGGTTGCTGATGGAGCAGCTGCTGTCCCAGGAACCTTCCAAGGGGGCTGCCTCAAATTATGCCAAAGGAATCTGATGTGTTCTGTGGCTCCAGCTAGAACAGACCTAGAATCCATAAGGTTATCTTGCAAGGACGAGTGCTTATACCACCTTCAGTGCAGCTTGGCTTCATATTTCATTTCATTTGGTGTTTCCTATCCAGGCTTGCTCTTCTCCCTCTACATTTCCTGGAGCTGTGGACATTTTTGCCCCCTCCCCCCAAGAGACAGACAAGCAGGGGGGTGTCTCTAGGGGAAAAAAAAGAAAAGGGAAGTGGGAGTCGAAGTCATTCGGGCGACTTGAAGTGACTTTTTTTTTTTAAAGATGGTATTTTCCCCAGTTATGGGGAGATTTTCAGTCAAAGTGTTCGAACAAAATAGGTGGATAATTGCCTCCATTACTTCACTTGGCTTTCCATGGACAGACACGTAGTCGAAGGTGTCGGCAAGTTCTTATTATCCTGCTACCTTTGGTGTGGTTTTTGTTGCTTCTCTCCTAAACCCCTGCCATAAATCTACAGCTGGGAATAGGGTGAAACAACTTTTTAGCATCTCCTCTGGCCCCTGCCTACAGGCAGAGGGGGAAGCCAGTCTCTGCGGTGAGATTTAAGGTCTTTCTTTTCATGCCAAGGATCTCGCTAACCAGCCACAGTGTCGGATGTTCCCACAACCAACACAGTAGAAAGAAATCTGAGTTCCATCCAGCTCTGACTCTGCCTGGTGACTTGCTGTGCGCCCTTGGGCAAGTCGCTGACCCTCTCTGGGACTCAGCTGGCTTCCAGTAAAAGGAGAAGGTCAGTCTGAGTGGATTCCCGAACCAGGCTCCTTGTCAAGATCTGGATGCAGATTCCAGGCCCCAAGTCAGACTCACTGAATCAGACTATCTGAGAGGTGGGAACCACCATATCTGAATTTCAACCAAATGCCCCTATGATTCTACTGTTCCATGAACCAGGTGACCTCAGGGTCACTTCCGCCTCTGACATTAGGGGGCTCGATCCTCCCTGTCCATTTCTGTATTTTATCTCTAAGAGAGGTGCTTCCCTTTACCCACCCCTGCCCTCCCAACACACACACACACACACACACACACACACACACAGACACACACACACAGACACACACAGACACACACACACACACACACACACAGACACACACACACACGAAAGGAGCCCATTATCTCATCAGGAGCCTTAAAAGCTTTAGCCATTCATTTATCGGAGAGTGAGCAGTCACCTTTGAGGATAGGACTCAGAAAGAAGGGGTTCACACATCACTGATGGGGATGAGGGTCAGGAGAGTGAAACACAATGGCAGCAACCGCAGAAAAATGGGGAACTGGATCCGCCTAAGAGCCCACTGAGGATGTACAAGACATTGACATATCGTAGGGACTACACTTGAGGCTCATTTTCCCTGGGAACACCTCTGCCTCAGCCCGGGGAGCACAATGCAGAGAGGCAGAGCCCTGCTGGGAAACAGACTTCCCTTTAGTTGGTGGGGTCTTAGGGCTCCTGGGATTGATACCAGCAAGCGAGGGTGTGAACACATCTCTCTCCGCCACTGGGACCCTCTGACCTCAGTCCTTGGGCTGAAGCATGACTTGAAATGAGAAGCATGGGGCCCTCTTCTCATAACTGGGATCCTGCCCTCTTTTGGCAATCAAGAGTCCCTGTCTCCTGCCAGCTTCATCCCCCCACTCCGCTGACCTAGATCCCTGGTCTCTGGCTCTATGCTTCAGTCCACGTTCATTATTCATTCTCCACCCACCTGTAATTTACTAAGCACCTACTCTGACCTGGCACTGGGTTAATTAGGCCAAATGGAAGCAAAACAGACATGGTCCTGGCCCTTAGGAAGCCGACAGGCTAGCACGATCGTTTTCAACCTCATCAGAATCAACACCTCTTTCTTACAATACATCTTCTTTGTTGTACCCCTCTACTATCTTGAAATGAAACCCATAGATGCTGTAATCTGTCTACACACATAAATTCAAAAAGATCAATAAACGTTCTGCCACATCAAGAGGAAATGAAAGTAATCTATAACAAACTATGTGTATTTAAATACGTAAATGCTCACACAGGACTTGCACTGAAAGACGAAGTGAAGGAGGCAAAGGGGTGTGCCTTCATCTAGAATCCCCATAAATGCAACAGCTACAGACCAATAAAGGACTATTGCATCGATGACTCTAATTCCAAAAGCAGCATCACAATTATCGACGCGATTTTCTGAAATGGATAACAACTCTGGTTAAATGTCTGGGGGGAAAAAGCCGATTTTCCACCGCTTTACACCATAGTTCCATTGCAACTGTGGGGTGTTGGGAGGAACAAAACCCTTTGTGCCTACGTGTAAAAATATTTTTAGTATAACTCATGCGGGATGCTGGACTATTCTTCATTTTGCAAGACGGTCCGGGCATCGCAGGACGTCCAGCAGCCCTGTTTCCAGGCCACTGAAAGACCTCGAGAATTTTCCAAAAGTCCCCTAGGGGGCAGTATTGCCTCAGTTGCGAGTCACTGATCTAGCCTTTCAGATCCAGTAGAATTGGGGCTTTGTCTCGTTATCCCTGATCGCTCAATCCCCTTCACTCCTGCCCCCAAGGAATCAGAATCTAGTCCCATCCTTGCTACCAGTGCCTTGCTGGGATTCATAAGCCCCACCTCTTCTTGATCAGCTCAGCTAGCTAGGCTGGGTAGGTAGGACTGCTGCTTCTACCAAAGCCAATTGTTTGTCTAGATTGTAACCTGTTGCTGCCACTCTCTTTGGGCGCCCCCCCCTCCACTGAGCTCAGCTCCTGCAGCTAAGTCTCCTACCCCAGCCCCAGCGTGCCACTACCCCAGGGTACAGATACCATGCCTTCCTCTCTGCACCCCAGCCCCCAGCCCCTAGCCCATCCTCCATGCCAGCCCCGGACTGCCTAAAAAACAGAACAGGTCCCAATACAGCCAGGTTGGAACTTGAGTCTCACCAGATCCCCGTGGCCTCTTGCCCACAGCTAGATTCCCCATAGGATATTGAAAAAGGAAAGAATTCTCTTCTGCAAATAGGAAGACAATGAGCGTCAGCCCCCAAGGCTTTCTTCCACCAGCCTTTAAACCACTTTCTTGGTCAGCATCACACAGATAGCCCCAAACCATTTGAGAAGCCAGCCCGGTACCATGCAGAGCACTGTAGCCAAGAGTATGTGCTCTGGAATCAGACAGCCCTGGGTTTCAACCCAGGGTCTATACCTCATCCTACTGAGGGACTTAATGGAGTTTTCACTTCGACTCCCTGAGCTGCAGTTTGCTCACCAGGAAGATAGGATTAATAATAATAAGGGTACCTACGTACATGGCGTCTTTCTAAGGATGAAATGGACTGAATGCCAACAAGATGCTTAGCAGCGGACCTGGTACATGGTAATCCCCCAGGAAAGGATAGTTATTGTTGCTATTCTAGGAATCATGTGGTGTGCGCCGAAAACTGGCTTCTGCGAACTTTACTTGTCCCATCCTGCATGTTTCCACTTTATCTTCTAGGACCAAATTAGAAGTTTTTGTGGGGCAGAATGTGTTTTTCTTTTTCCTACCCTGTCTCATTCCACAATAGAAATCCGAGATGCAGTCATGGAGCAGACAAGGACTGGGAAGCAGAATTAACTAGGAACTATATTTAAATATGGTGCCCACTTCCTTAGAAAATTCAAGAATTGTCTGAGAAGATGTCCGGTGAAGTGGGCTGCATGTTTAAGCACCTCAAGCAGTGTCAGAGCTTTTGGAGGAGAGGGGGAAAACACAATCAATCACCCAGGTGCCAAGGAGAGCATTCAGCTCCTGGGCAGAGACAATATTAAAGTCATCTTAGTGCGAGCAGCTAGGTTACGGTAACAGACATCTTGAATGTTCTCACCTGTTTGCTTCACATTAAGAAAGGGTCTTGAACAACGCAGGAATCATTGAGGGGGACCTCCAATCACTCATCAATCAGTCACTATTTACTGAGCATCTACAATGTGTGTGGCACTACCCAGGCAATAGAAAGCAGAGGAGTATAAGAATTGGTCTAGAACATTCCTTGGAAGAACTTGCTATTCAGTTGGGGGGTGAGTAAAGATGTGGCAGGGGAGGGGGTGGGGGTTGAGAAGAACAAATCCCTAGACAAAGCAATAGAAAGCCCTTCAGCTAGAACTCTCAGAAGAGGCCAACCTCCTTTCAGGTGCTGTAATTAAAGTCTACAAAATCAACCAGACCAGATGTTCTGCTATTTGATTAAAAAAAAAAAATAGTCAAGCTTCTCAGGGTGGCTGTTTGACTTGACAAGGACTTACAGAGTGGTTCAGAACCAGGTTTTGGAGTCAGGCGATCTGGGTTTAGGTTGTGGCTCTGCCATCTTATTAGCTGTGTGACCTTGCTCAGGTTGCCTAACCTCTCTGAGCCGGTTTCCCCTTGTGGAAATTGAAGGTAATAACTGCACCTTCTTTGAAGGATGGTTATGAGGATTAAAAGAGGTATGGGATGTAAAGCACACGGCATAGAGCCTACCACAGGGCTCATGTTCCCTTAAAAAGGCGGCAAGGTAGCTTACCATAATCTTTAAAAGAGAGAAAAGGTTTTGACTGCTACAGCTTTGTAGTAGATCTTGAAATCTGGACTTGTGATACCTCCAGCTTCGTTCTTCTTCCTCAAGACTGCTTTGGCTATTCAGGGTCTTTTGTGGCTCCATACACATTTTAGTATTATTTATTCTGGTTCTGTGAAAAATGCCATTGGTATTTTGATAGGGATTGCATTGAATCTGTAGCTTGCTTCGGGGAGTAGGGGCATCCTCACAACATTAATTCTTCCAATCCATGAGCATGGGATATCTTTCCATTTGTCTGGGTCATCTGCAGTTTCTTTCATCAGTGTTTTGTAGTTCTCAGAGTACAGGTCTTTCACTTCCTTGGTTAAGTTTATGCCTAGGGATTTTATTCTTTTAGCTTCGATAGAAATGGAATTGTTTTCTTAATTTCTCTGTTACTTCGTTGTTAGGTATAGAAACGCTACCTGTTTCTGGGTATTAGTTTTGTATTCTGCGACTTTACTGAATTCATTTATTACTTCTAGTAGTTTTCTGGTGGGGTCTTTAGGGTTTTCTATGTATAGTATCATGTTATCTGCAAAGAGTGACCGTTTAATTCCTTCCTTATCGATATGGATGTCTCATTTCTTTTTCTTGACTGCTGTGGCTAGGACTTCCAGTACTATGCTGAATAAAAGTGGCGGGAGTGACCGTCCCTGTGTTGCTCCTGATCTTAGGGGAAAAGTTCTGTTTTTCACCATTGAGTATGATGTTACCTGCGGGTTTTTCACATATGGCCTTTATCGTGGAATGAATAAAAATCATTGCGTGTCCACCACACCTGGATTTAAAAAAAAAAAAAGATTTTTCGAAATAAAAGAGAGAAAATGACCATTACGGTCATTGGCCAAAGACATCGAGGAAGTGACAGAAAATGCCAATCTCTTCCATAACGATGAGGGCAGGTTCTCGCTCACTTATTAGAGCACCAGCTTTCTTAAAGAGCCTGCCGGGCCTGGTAAGATGCTGAAGTAAAGAAAGTATTCATATAGGGGCGCCTGGGTGGCTCAGTAGGTTAAGCATCTGCCTTCGGCTCAGGTCACGATCCCAGGATCCTGGGATCAAGCCCCACATCGGACGGGCTCCTTGTGAGCGGGGAGTCTGTTTCTCCCTCTGCCTCTGCCCCTCCCCCGACTCGTGCGTGCTCGTGCGCACTCTCTCTTGCTCTCTTGCTCTCGCTCTCAAATAAATAAATAAAATCTTAAAAAAAGAGAGAAAGTACTCATACAGTAACAACTTTTCCCCTCCAGGTTAATCTGGCTTTTTTGCTCCCACCTACTTGCCCAGAGGGCGTCCCTTCCACCACTAAGACCCCTCCCTGGGAGCAGTTGGTCATCTGATTTCCATATTCCTTTCCTTACAACCTGCCCTTGCCAATTAGGCATCCTTAAATACCTCCTTCCTTGAGGTATTTAACAACACAAGAAAGGATAGGAAAATTGTAACGTGACCTTTTAAAAAAGAATGACCAGCACTTTAAAAACCCAACGGTGCCTCTTAGAAAATGCACGTACATAAGACCCCACAGAAAGCTCTGATTCATGCTTAAGAGTAGCAACATGCACACCTGAATAGATTTTTCTAATTTAACGGGCAAAAAGGTTCTCTCTGTATCTCCTTCGCCGTGTGAATAGTTTCCATCCCAAATGGAAACACCATGGGTTATTATGAGAAATCTTTATGGCAGTTCCAACAGAATGTGGATGACCGTATTTGCTTCGGAAAATGCTACCAGGTGTATTTTGTTGTTTCATGGTTATTCATACAATGTATTTTGCCTCTGAATCAAACGCTTTTACGTACACCCAGAAAAATCGTGAGTTACAGGAAGTCTAACAGGCTTAATTAGTGAGGGGTTTAACTTAATCCAGTGGTTTTGCAATAACCCAGACCAAGTCAGTCTCACGCCCCACATTTAATGGAAAGTAAGTGGTCAGAAATGGCCCTTAGCAATCTTGTTAGAGAAAGGGCACATGATGCACACAAATAAGGCTGCTTCCCCCGAAGTAGAAATGACAGGCTGAGGTCACCGTAATTATCAATAGTGCTTTTTGCATGGAGGTTCTTATTACATGTATTACCTGTTGCTTTCAACTTTCTGTAATTGCCTTTTTTTTACAGTCAGATAGTGCTGTTTTCCCTTCCTTTTACCCACCAGCGGGCTCAGAGAAAGTCATCTGTGGCCCCTCCAGTTTGCCCTGTAAGTGTATTTTAAAAAGGCAAAGCCTCTTAACCCAGCCAAATGAAACTGATTGGAAAGTTCACCATAGAAACGGAAGGCCTCTCATGTGTAAGAGCCAAGCTCTTTGCAGCCCCATCCTAAGTACTGGGCCACAATTTTGGAATGAAAGGACCTGTAAAGGCTTCAGAAGACAGCAATGCAGACAATTAAGGGATTGGAAAAGAGGATCTAGGGGAAACGGTTCAAGGTATTAGGATGATAAGGACGATTTAGCCCCAAGAGGAAAAAAAAAAAAAAAAACGGCAGCATGAGGCACTTCAGGTTAGGCTAAGAAAGAACTTTATAACAATGAGTCTCCTTAACCGCCAAAGCCCGTTCGTTCCTCATTCCTAAAACATTGGTAGAGCCCCAACCACACGCCAGATTGTATGCTGGGCACTGGAGAAGTTTGCAGGCTCGTGAGGGGGCTATGCAGAACCCATCACTACGAGACAGTGAGATGTGTTTTAGAACAGAAGGAACTGGGAATGCTTTGGATTTTTTAAAAGGCAACAGGGTGCATACAGCATGATACTCTATATCACCTCTGGAGGGGTCTGAGAGGGCACCCAGTGATCAACCACATGGATATTTCAGGAGCACAAACACATGAATATTCACACAGGGTGTGATAAATAAAGACTGTAAATAGCCTCAGGCCGGTTCAAGTGTTGCTGCCAAAGGAGTTAGCCATAACCTTACAAAAGGCTCTCACTTTTCCGAGCTTTGGGGGTTTAGGAATGATACATATGGGACTGTGGATCTGTTTCAGGGGACTCTTGGTTCCACAGGAGGACTTGGGAATGACAGGGAACTCTGGCTGTGGACAGAGCTTGTGTCTCTAATGTACCCCAACTCTGCTGCCTCGTTACCATGGACACATTTTGAGGAAGAGAGCTGTGCGTGCGCATGCGTGTGTGTGCGTGTGTGCGTGTGTGTGTGTGTGTGTGTGTGTGAGGGGGAACCTCCTCATTGCTCCTCACCTTAAGCCCACTTTCAAGACCTATATGTAAAGTGGGCCCTGGCAATGAATTAACCAAATGGTCAAGAACTGGTTTTTGTTATTGTTACAATGATGTCAAATATTTGACCCCGTAGCTCCTCCGAACACGCCCACAGATTTTCAGACTAAGCGTCCTCATGTGCGGTTTCCAGGGTGCGGTAGAATCACTGTGGGGTGGGTCATGTCTCTGCTTCCCCCCCCCCCTTTTAAGGTGTGTTCTTGTGAAGAGCAGGGGCAGGGAAAGACCGGCCATCTTTTCTCTCTCACACCTATTCCAGGGGATGGCAGAGCTCAGCAAGGGATAAAGAAAGCTGAAAAGCCAACAGGAAGGGGCACCTGTGGGCCTGGTTATCTGGACTGAGGAATACCCAATTATCCTCCACCGGCCAAGCAGCTTCACTTAGGGGCTAACCTCCCTCGAGGAGAAACACCCAGTGAACTCTGTCACACCCTCAGAAGTCGTTCGCTTCCTGAAGAAAAGGGGCCAGTCCTTGAACTCATTCTCCTTCGGGGGCCATTTTCGGCTACCACCTACCCATACCCACCACCTACACTTCAAGCTTAAAGAAATCAAGGCCCTCTTTCTGTCCTTAGACCCCCACAAAAGCGTGCCCTCCACCCTGGTCCTCTTCTCTGCCCTCTGGGAATCCCAACCCACATCATTTCAGGATGAGCTCAGCCTACAGCCACTCCCTCTGAGGCCTGGCTTCCCAACCTTGGTGATTCCAAACCACACAACTGTTGCAACACATGGGGCCCACCCTAGGCAAAACTGAGCCGCGGACACAGCCTTCAGTGGGCTGATTTCCCACACCCCCACACCCCACCCCTGCTCGCCAGCCTTCGTCTTTCCTGGGGAGTCTGCTCCCTATAACCCTTCCCTCCCCTCTCCCTGACAGGAAAGGCTCTGATAAAGGAATTTGCACTCAGATATAAATAATAACCCTTCACCCAGGCGCCCCCGCAGCTGGACTCACAGGAATCATGTGCTCTGAGGCAAGAGAGAGAGATATGGCGGCTAGGGGACCAGCACCCATCAGATTCTGATGTGAGGCCACCAAGCCCTCCCCTTCCTTAATGAAAATGGATCTGTGCAACACTCCTCAGAGGAATGGGCCCTCTTTTCTGAATTCCAGTCAGGTCACGCAGTCAGACATCAGGAGCGACTATCTGGGTTGGGGATTGCCCTGGGAAGACTTGAGATGGAGTTTTGCCAAAGGTTGAGGGTGCTGGAGGGAGAGGGTCAGGAAAGGAAGGGGAGATTTTGAAAAAAGACATGTGGGTAAAGAAGGGGGGAAAAGAGAAGTGAGGGAAGAAGCAGTACCTGTGTTGCCTCCTGTCATCCTCACAACAACCCTAGGAAGTGAGAACTATGGTTAGAGCCATTATACAGTAGAGGAAACAGAAGCTTAAAGAGCTTATGTGACTTACAGCAAGTCACACCCTCAGCAAGTGGTCCTGTGGGATTCCAACACTTGTTGGTCTGACTCCAGAGCCTTCAGCTGTCTGAGGAAGAGGCTAAGTCCCTTTTGGCTGTAGGAGGAGCCTCCCTGGTGTACGTTGAAAGAGGACCCCTAGACAGCCTGGCCCCCTCACCACAGCACGGAGGGACCCACACAGCTCCCACGGGGACCACTGGCTTCCGGGTTGGGGTACCACTGAAATGTAAATATGTGCTCTGGAAAACGTTAGCACAGCCCAGAAGTCCAGGGAAAAGCCTGCTCTGTCTCTAGGTCTTCGACGAGCTGAGAAGGATGAAGCTGCAGGGGTGGGTGACACTGTGGTGAGATAAATTGGGAGTCTGAAGACACCGAAGGCAAGTGCAACTTACTTCACTGTTGTACCCCAAACTGGCCCTGCTCTCCATACACACGAAGGGGAGAAGGCACTGGAGATCAAAAGCCTTGGTTCAAATCTTGGCTTTGCCACCTCCCACCTGCCCAGTGACCTTGGGCAAGTCACTGCTCTGAGTTTCCATTTCCTCATCGGGAAAATACAGAAGGACATCAAACCATCTATTTCAGACATGAGATCACGTGTGTGAAATGTTCGGCAAAATGCCCGGTGCTTAGTAGAAACTCATTAAATATCAGGTCCATCTGTCCGGCTCTCACCGCCTCTTGGCAGAAAAAGGGAGACCAAATAAGCCCTGGAAATCGCCACTGAAGACAAATAAGGACTAGGACATTCATTGTTTCATTCAACATATAAGCCCTGAATCCCTCCTTTATGCCCCGGAGAGTCAGCCATGAATAAATCAGTCCTTCTCAAGGAGCTCACACTCTAGTGGGCACAGGTCCAACCCACAACTCCTGTACAGTGGAATACATTATAATAGAGGCAGATCGGGGAGGGCTAGTGGGGCACCTGAGGGCATTGGGAAAGCTTCACAGAAAAAGATATTTGAGATAGAACTCGAAGGACAAGCAGCAATTCTTAAGCAGACAAGGCAAGAAAGTGTATTCTAGGCAAAGGGAAGAGCCTATGTTAAGAAACAAAACATGGCGGGTTGAGGAGGAGCCGGAATGGTGAGGACTGGGGAGAGATGACACTAGAGGAGGAGCCAGACGGGGTAGCTACCCCAGAAGGGGTAGAAGGGGGCTACCCGGTGACACCTCTGAGCAGAGAGAGATGATACTCAAAATTTATAATAACCAGGGTGGCATGGGCATTAAACCCTTCGAAAGGCCCTATGGCCATAAACAATAAGTAAGGCCACATTGGGGCCTCCAAGGAAGGGATTACTCGTATTTAGAATAGTTTGGGCAACCAAAGTGGAATATAGATGGACAGTCACCGCATTTGCTAGTACCGAGGTTTCTATGCTGCTTGAGCATTTAGCCTGACGGTCGTCGTAATATCTGGCATACAAGTTATGTGTACTGTGGCCCATGATACTAGTTTACAGAAGCAATTTTATAAATCGCACCCATGTCTGTAGGTCAGAGGTTGTTTGCCATCCTGCCCAAACGTGGGGATCTATTCCGTAGATAGGAGGGAGGAGTACCTTTGTAGCTCCCCTGAGCACGTAGGTCACAGCCACATCTGTAATATGCCCCTAATCAATGTTGAATCGCTGTAATGAAGTCTGTTGCATGGAATGTCTTCCCGTTGAAATTTGATCCCTGTCAATTTCTTTAAAACGTTTTATCTAATAATTCTAATTAACTCGCCTCTTCCCCTTAGCCCATTCATCGCTTTTGCTAATAATGTCAGATATTCTTAGGTTAGAGAACTTAGTTAATTATCTTCTGATTTTCCCTGACTCATCCATGGTCATCCCACACGGTAGTCTTCTGCTAGCATGGACTTTTTTGTCTGACCGGTTGTTTTTCTGAGCCTGCCAAGTGAGAGAATCAGCAATGCAGACTAGCCGCACAATGAGGTTATATTAATCATTTATTTGTAAGTGAAACAGGTCACTTTTCACATCAGCTCTCCTAACGTGTCAATTTTTAACACATCTAACATGAAATAGCCCAAAGAAATCAGTTCCATCTAGGTAACGGCCTGCAAGCAAATCTTTTTAAGAAAATTATTAAGAACAAAAAAGATTTTTTTCTTCATCACAGTTTAATCCTAACCAAATCAGTGGGACCGGGGTCATTTCTCCACCTGCCGTAGGCCAGTGGGGCAAAGTCAACGTTGTATTTGTAGGAGGGAAGAGCCCAGGGTTTAGGCTTTGGAGCCAGACCAGCCTCTGTTTAAATTCCAGCTTTACCATTTGCTTGCTGTGGGCCTTAGGCCACTATTGTTACTTCACCAAGTCTAGGTAAATTGGGGATAAAAATGTCTACCTTGCGGGGTTGTTGTGAGGATGAAAAGTAAGGAATGGACTCAACTCGATACCAAAGGTGCGTAAGTAGACAGAACCTCCTCAAACTCATATCTGTTTGCACAGCTATATTAACTCTCTATGTATGAATGCTGGGAATTTAATATGGACGTTACAGACTTCATAGAAAGACAGAGGTACATAGTAAAGAGCCGTAGCTGAGCAAAATAATCTGCCCCCCCCCCAAGGATTTCCACATCTTAATTTCTTGAACCTGTGAATATTACATTACGTTACATGGCAAAAGTGTACTCTGCAGACGGAATAAGGCTTACTAGGCCTTAAATATAGGGAGATTATTGTGGATTACCCAGGTGGGCCTGGTGTCATCACACTGGCCCTTCAAATTACAAGAAGAAGGCAGATGCGTCGGTGAGAGAGATTTGACTATGAAAGAGAAAACTATGAAAACTCAAACGAAGCGTGAGGGCAACTCAACCCACCATCACCAGCTTTGAGGAGGAGAAAGGGGCTCACGAGCAGGTGCAGTGAGGCGGCCTCTGGCAGCTGGGGTCAACCCACAGCTGACAGCAAAGAGGCAGACCCCAGTCCCATAACCACGGGGAACCGAATGCTGTCAACCGCCCAAGTGGTATGACCTAGAGTCCAGAAAGAAACAGCCCTGCTTGATACCAGTGAGACAGGTGTTGGACTTCTGATCTATAGAACTGTAAGGTAATAAGTGTGTGCCGGGTTCAGACACGCACACACACACACACACACACACAAAAGGCATGGAAAGCGGAAGGTGCTTAGCACGATGCCCGGCGGCAAGCAGCCTACTCATTAAGTGGCAGCTTCCGTGACCCTAACTCCAAGTTTATTGTAAAGTGGAGAGAAGCCCAGGAGCCTGGCTTCTGTTCTTGGCTGTGCCCACTAATGAAGCAAAGACGCTGTTGCCTCCTTGGGGAAGGGAGGAGCCTTGCAAGGGGATGGCCTATGGGTCACGTGGGCCACACCGTTCTCCTCCTCAACGTGCAAGACAGGCATCCGTAATCGATCACAGCCTTCTTTTCTGATGAGCAAACATATGGACTTAGGATTGTTCCTAATGCGGGGTCCCAAATAACTTCTGGCGCTCAATTAAAGTTGGCAAACAAAATGAAGCTTATTGGCCTTCCCCAAATTAAACGGCCTCAGATGGGCATGTGAGCACAAACAGTCTGGGGCTCTGGGGAAGACGTGCTCCCTGAGCATGTTTGCCAGCCCGCTCCAAGGTGAAGGGAAGGATTCCAGGTTTAGAGAGTGACTTCCTACCTAATGAGATAGAAGCAGATAACTGAACCCACCGGTGTAATGCAATAAGAACAACCCGGATTTATGTCTTTCTTCTGCCGTGTCCCAGCTCTGTGACCTTGGGCGAGTCACTTAACCTACCTGAGCCTCGGTTTCCTCATTTGTAAAAACAGACCTCAGATGGTTAGGTAAGATGTTGATAGGAGGGGGAAATTGGGGGAATATAGAGGAACTCTGTACTGTCTTTGCAACTGTTCTAGAGATCTCAAATGATTCCAAAATTTAAAAAAATTGTTATTATTATTATTATTATTATCATTTTACAATGGGCAGCAGGGCAACTATCTTGAAGGGCTGGGAAGATCTAATGAGATAAGGTGTGGGGGAACCGTGTCGTCTGGTGCTTTTCTTTCTCCCCTCCCAGGCATTTCCCTTCACCTACACATTTGAACTTGTGGAACACCCGGAAAACCAAGAGGTATACTTTCTGGACTGTGATGGCAGCAGGTTCACCTGCCCGACAACATTGCAGTTCAGAGCCTCCCTGCCAAGCCGAAGCCCTGCAGGCAAGAAGGCTGGGTTTACACAATCCTGGGAGCCAATGAATGTGTCACACACTGCCAGAAAGCAAAATGACCTGCCTATCTTTGCCGGACTCTGCGCATGGGGCGGGGTTGGCGGGGGTGGGTGCAGGGGAAGGGGAAATGAGAGATCTGGTGAAGAACTGGGCAGAATCTAAATAAGACTTGCAGGTCCCATAAAGCCAGATACATTAGTGGTTGAGGGGTGGACAGGAGGAGTATATCTTCAGCCTTTAGGTCGTGTCCATGCTTGATCCCAGGCCGATTTTCTCCTAAGCCCATGCTTTCCTTTTTCCCTTCCTGCTCTATGTTGCAGTAGGAGGGGGAGGGAGGGAGGTGGGGGGACACCAGTGGACCCTTGCAGGCTGCTCCCCAGCTTCTGGTGGGTTTGGCCAATGGAAGGCACTGGCGGGACCCTGGGAAGCAGGAGAAAGAGATCTTTCTTCCCCTGCCTCTCCACTTCGTGTGATGTCCCCAGCAGTGACGACATCTCCCTCGTGGCTCCGGCCCTGCCAGCCAGGTTTACTGTGGCTCCGGCTTCCATGGAGTGACCCAGCCCTTAGCTTCCAGCGTAGGTGCTCCCTGCCGTGTGGCTCATCTCTTGGTTGCCTCGTTGTCCTCTGCTTGGCATCAAAACTCCCCCCTCAGCTGTGCAACCTGTTCTGCACACCGGATTGCTTCTCCCTTAAATAGTCCGTGGTTCCTGTTGTCCCAGTTGGACCAGACTGATCAATCCTCCACTGGCGGAGCCAGTTTTCATCATCCAACCCAAGGCCCCAAGAGACCTATCTAGAAAATCGGGGTGAGAGAGGAGGGCACGGAAGAGGTCTAGGGAATTAGCAATGGGGGTCACGTTCAAGAGTGCCTGGGCTCCTAAGAAGTCCCTGAAACAAGAAGGAAGCAAGAACAGGAAAAGCAGCAGAGCTAGTTTGGCTACTTCTGGTGTTTGCCCTGTCCTGGCCTGTGGATGCCGAGGAGTCTTCGGCTTTGGCAGAGAGCAAGTCGAAACCTAGAAAGAGAGGAGAGCCGAGGGCCCCTGAATTGGCTCCAGGAACATGGCAAGGAGGGGAGAAAAGCTCTGGCGTGTGGCTGGCCTGCCTGTAGGTGGGGGCTGCCGTGATGGAACTGTCCCGGGGACAGGATGTGCTTGAGGCCGAGTGGCGAGGACTTGGACAGCGACAGAAACCATGCAGGACTGAACCAGGGACGGGAACCGCTTTCACTTCATTTGCTTGCAAACTGTGTTTGGGGCTATAGAGACCCAGCCACGGTGCTGGAGTCTCATTCATCAGCCACTAATTGACTCTGTGACCTTGTGAAACAGGGAGAAGGCAGTCTGGCCCCCTGCTTACCTGAAAGGACACATTGTGAGTACCCAATACACATCAGGCTGTAATTCCAGCTCTGCAAAGGCACAAGAGCAGATGCCTGAGAAATGCTTCCTACTGGGGGGCGGGGGCGAGGAAGAAAGCAGAATGGAGGGACCCTTTATAGTGCTCAGGAGCATGGTTTTAAAGAAATGATTGTCGGTTTGTTATCAGAAAATAGCCCTCATTTTTTCCAAATGCGTAATGAAGTATGTAGAGGTAACTGATATAATGCCTGAGATTTTTTTTTCCCCCAGAATATTAAGGCAAAGCATAAAAAGAGAGAGAGAAGGGGAGATGAATAAAGTGAGCATGAGAAATCTTGACAGCTATTGAATCCAGATAATGGATTCGTAGAGGGTCGTTGCACTGTTCTACTTTTGTGTAAATTTCATAGTAAATTTTTTAAAGCATACGTTTTAGAGCCAGACTTGGGATCGACCGCATTCATTCAGGCAACAGATACGTGTGAAGTAATACTGGGTGCCAGTGCTCAGCACAGGCGGGCAGAAGGGGCTCAAAACCGACCAGGTCAGGATTTTCAAAGGCTGGAAAGGCATTTAGATATGAGGCGGCCAGGAAAAAAAAAAAAAATCTATCTATGCTCGTTCTAACACAACTTTCCACTTGAGAGAGCCGGAGTGCTCTTTAATGAATTCTATGATCTCTGGAGGCAGGAGCCACTCAAGCCTAAAAGGACACTGGAGCTCTCTTCATGCACCTGCGCTGCTGTAGCCAGTGGCTCCGCAAGTAGGAAGTCCTCTACAGGGAGGACCACTGCAATCCGCTGTGGGCCACGTGTCCGGGGCACAGAGCCACTCTATAGGCGCACCCCAGCCTCATTCCTAGGAAATTCCAAGAGCCCCCATTGGACCCTCTGGAGGCACATGCAAGTTGTCCTCTCCCCGCCTCACCCTGTTTCTCGCCCTCAACGCTGCACAGGATTGTGTAATTAAAATCAGGTGGGAAAACGAGGCCTCTCAAAAGTGAGAACTGCGCTGGAGCACCAAAGTACTATCAGTATGACCCCGAGTGAGCCACCTCCGTGCTCTGAGCTTCCATTCTCTCTTCTGTAAAATCATGGCAACACAGCACCTCCCTCACGAGGTTGCGTGAAGGTTACTGGGGAAATGGCATGCAAAGGGCTTCCACAGTGCCAGACGCAAGGTAAACCCTCCCAAACGTGGGCACTGCTATTGCGGGGGCAGCGGTGAGGAAAGGGTCCGTCCTTGTGCTCTGGTGAGGCGGGGAGACAGGAGTTGAGGTCTCTCTGAGTCACGGTCTGATGATCCGGCATCAAGGCTCCTCTTTAATGTGGGACCTGGAGCAGAAGACCCGATGTACCTTCCCATTAAGCTAGGGATAGCACAGAGGCCCCGGATGAGGTGGAGACCGTCTGGCCTGGGGGCACCAGAGGATTTTAGAGGAGACCCAAGAAGGGAACCCAGTTCTGAGCCCACACCAAAGGTTTCAGGCTCACTCCCACAAGGTACCCCAGAAGCAACCTAGATACATTCCCTGCTTTCCGGGTCAAATGCTTTGCCTGGATCCCAATGGTTATCTGGAAGTTACCCTTGAACGACTCATACACAGCCCTGCGTGTGCTGACTGGACATACAGTAGAGGGATGGTCTGCTCTCCCTGAAGGCCAAGTAAAATGTCACAGAAGCAACCTTGTGGTATAGTTTACAGACTCCATTTTCCAAGCGAAGGAACAAAAGCTTGGAGACGGTAAGTGGATCATCCACCAGGGTCCAACAAGTATGTCAGAGCTTGCAAGAGGCCATAGGCCTCCTCATCCTCCAACTAGCACTCTTGCCCTTGGCTTCCTTGCTGGCTCTGAGTGAATCTTGGTGGCAAGAGGCTCTCAGGGCACGGTAGGCAAGGGAGAAGATGAGCAGAGAAGAGACGAGCTTCCTGGAAAAAGAATTCCCCTTTTCAAAGGAAGGTGACTTGGCCATGGTTAGTTTTAAATAAACACGTAGAGGCCTTTGTTTAATTCAGGAGTGAGGAAACCAGTAAGATATCACAACTGGTGCAAGGGAGAACTCAGAACAACAGACATTTGTACTTGGTTGCGGAGTGCTAAACCGAATTTACAAATGGATGCAAGACCCCCAAAATTGGTCAATATTCACAGCAATAATCAATTATGTTCCACCAGAGATTGGACCTATACCATCCCCAGAGCCTCCAGAATTATACCAAGAGGATATCCAGTCACTTCTTTCTCCAAAATCACACTGAGAGGAGGCAATCCAGTCACTTCTTTTGCTCATTTCAGAATCTTCTACAATTTCCCCCACACCTGGAAACTGCAGAGATGTTGGGGGTTCTCGACCTGTTCATTGCTTGTAATGAGGCGGAGGGATCTTCAGAAGCATGGGTGGGGGGATAGCAGTGGAAAGAACACGGGCCTTGGGAGTAAGGGGGTGAAGGGCTCAAAGCCTGGTTTCTGCTCTTCTTAAGGGCGTGGCCTTGGCCAAGGTACTTTATCTCACGGAGCTTCCGCCTCCTCACTTGTAAAATGGAAATAAGGAAGGGTAGCATCTGCCTCATATGGTTGTTCTGGGGCTCAAGGATGAAGATAAAGCACCTGGTGCATAGTCACTGGTCAATAATCATAATAACCAACACCGAATGGGTGCCTGCTCTAAGTCAGACAGTGGGATAAGCAATTTCCATGCCTTCACTTATTTATGCCTTACAATGGCGATGAGGTAAGTACTGTTATTAGCCCCTTTTATAGGAGAGGAAAGTGAGGCTCAGGGCAGTTCACTGGCCCAAGATGATCCAGCTAATAAGCAACGCTACCAGTATTTGAACCCAGGCTTAAGCTCTACTGCTTCCCTGTTCTCCCGGGAGATGTGGTCTCTGGTGGGAGGTCTGGGAGTAGAAGGGCAATGTGCAAATGTGCTCTTAAATCCAGGAAGCATGTATCCTGCAAACACATGCCACTGCCAAGTAGTTTCAGAGGGGAGGCCAAGGCCAGGGCCCTTCCACGTGAAGCTTGCCTCCAGCCTTATGCTTTCAAATCCACCTGCAGCCCCCCACCCCAGCTCACCCAATCACACTCATGTACACTCATACCATCAGATATTTTGATTGACACCTCCTCAGTGCTTCTCAGCTGTTTTAATTGTGTGGAAGACAGAGAAAAATAATTTCAAGGCCCAGAGACCCTTGCAGCCCCAGGCCCCTCCCAGTCCCTCTGAGGGTTGAAGCAATCAGTAACTTAGGCCGTCAACTGAGTCACTTTGCGGTAAGCGGCAGCTACCTTCCAAACGCTCTAGACATAATAAGCTAACTATATAAATTTCCAATCAAACACAGACTTAAAAACTGGTGGAAAATTGAGCACTTAAATCTTTCACTCCATTTTGGGCTTTAGGCCCCATATTCCTTCCACTTATATTCAAAGCTGGTAGATGAATAATTGCCTGATACTTAATGTGACACTGCATTTTGGGCATGTTATTTTAAATGTCTAATCAATATGAATTCATTTGTCATTCTTTCCTACAAGCATGGATCATAATAAACTCATCTGTGATTCATGAGAATGTAATAAAAAAATTGTCCCATGGGAATTTTATCTTAATTCAGTATTACTGGTCTTTCTAAGTGAAACATTATCCGCTTGCTCTTCTGAACAAAGAGTTCATTGATAATTGTTCATCAGAGGAGAAGCATAATATTTTTCATATTCTTTTCAGTCTTTCACAAAATCACGGGTAAAAGCTGGCCATGTCTGCATGATGCTGCAAGATCTGGATGAATAAAAAGGAGGAGGTGATATTGTTCAATGACTAGGCTGTTTGTTTTGTGCACTACTTGCCAACATCTGGGTGTTTGGCGGGAGAGGACTGACAGTGTATGCTTTTCATCCACATATGATGGCTTTGTGTATATTAACGGCTTCTCACCAAACAACTTGGATGCCTCCTTTATGAGACAATATATGGAAGCAACGAGAAGTTAAAAATGGAAGACATAGACAAAGGGGAAATTGTGGCAGAAGACATTCCTCAAATGGTTCTGTCACTGCCATGGAGTTGTAGCCCCAGCCAAGCAATTTGCAAATTTTCTACGTTAAAGCAGTATGGAAAGGCTGCAATCGTGATGTAGAAAACTGGGGTTGCCGGGCGTCTGGGTGGCTCAGTTGGTTAAGCAACCGACTCTGGATTTTGGCTCAGGTCATGATCTCAGGGTGGTGGGATGGAGGCCCGTATCAGACTCTGTGCTCAGCGGGGAGTCTGTTGGAGATTCTCTCTCTTTCCGTCTGCCCCTCCCCCTGCTCTCTCTCTCAAATAGTAAATAAATCTGAGAAAAAGAAAATTGCAGTTACTATTTTCAAAAGGAGGGAAGAGAAATAATTAATATTACACCACTTATCAGAAAACTAGTCTAAGTCAGTGCTTATTAATCCATATTCATCATAGACTGATGTGATGCCCCTGAGCATGTACTCTTAATACATTATTCAATTGTAGCTCTGAATGGAGTTTGTGGACATTCACAGCCTCGGTGTGAACGTGCAGAAAACCAAACAAGGGGATTTCATTATATAAAAGCAAACCCAGAAAAACTCAGTAGAAACACTGCGAAGCAACACAAGAAGAGCAGAGCTTTTGGCACAGTTTAAAACTACAGGTCAATAGAAAATAACTTAAAATTGTAGAAGGAAATGGGCAAAGCAAAAGAGCTCCACGGCGATTCTTGCAACCTCCCACTCCAGAGTGAACCAGGCTCCTTTTGAAGTTGAGATTACTCTGAAGAGCCATGTTCCCGTTGACAAAAAGTAGATGGGAGAGAGTAGCAACCGACTGAGGTCGACTCAAGAGTAAATAACTTTTAACAACTGTGGGAAATAGAGGAAAATTGCAGAAAGGGTTTCAGAAGAAAGACTCAGGAAAATTCTTTCTTGAAAGCCCCGATGTTCAAAGTCTAGATGAAAAACCAATTTCACCTTCTTGACTTCACTGACAAAGTTGACTGGATGAATCAGCAGATGGGCTGGAGTGAGCAGACAATTTAGTCAATACAGCTCAACCCCTCCTGAAGCTAGCCACGATCCGAGAACTCACCAGAACTATATTGGGCTGTATGACAGCACGTGCGATTTCTACTTAGCCCTGGGCTTTGGGGCTCTATGGCAATGAGGAGTCCCCTGAGACCCTTTGGGCATATTCAATTCACTTAGCTTCAAGATATACAGGAGGTCTGATTTCAAGATAAAAGATTATAAAGCTGCTTCTGAGTTGTAACTTAAACATTTTAGTTAAAAACAGTGCTGATATTCTCATTGTGGTTCTTTGGTGCGAATTGCTGATCAGATTTATTAGCATATGTATTTTCCCTTGTGATTAAATATTATTTTCGCCTTGAAATGAAAAAAAAACCAGAAAGCTTGTAAACATTTTACTTTTTGTAAGCTGAAGTTACCTTTGTATTTTTTTTTAAAGATTTTATTTATTTATTTGACAGAGAGAGACACAGCAAGAGCAGCAACACAAGCAGGGGGAGTGGGAGAGGGAGAAGCAGGCTTCCCGCGGAGCAGGGAGCCCGATGCAGGACTCGATCCCAGGACCCTGGGATCATGATCTGAGCTGAAGGCAGACGCTTAACGACTGAGCCACCCAGGCGTCCCTACCCTTGTATTTTTTAAAGAGAGCTTTCACACGGAACTAGTGGGGACCCCGTGTTGCATGTATTTGCGTGCGGTGTAGGAATTTAGCAAGTACTCATTTAATCTGAAATCCCATCAGCTTCTTTTCAAACCATTGTTTAATGTGGACATGTACTTTAAGTATATATCAACGTGGATCTGTTGTTGCACCCTGCCACATTCAGTCTGCAATGTTTCTCTATTGGGGAAACGTATTTTGTTCAAGTGAGAAAAAAAAAAAAAACAACACTAATGATTAAATGGGGGACAGACACACTTCCAGTGCTTCGTGGTGGACAAATAAGCTGACTCAGTGTCCTTGGTGAAACAAAACTTTTTCTGAGAGCCAGGAATCAAATAAACACAGGATGTGTCTATGCCTCTAGGCCTGTTTGTTGCAGCTGGACTCATGGTCTGCAACGACTTGACTCTTGACTGTCCCTCCCTTCCTCCCTTCCTTCCTTTCTCCCTTTCTTCCTTCCTATCAAACTCTCAGCATAGAGCTTCTCACCCTTTTGGCTCTGAAGATTGAATACTGTCGAGGGCATGGTAAATTCCAGATTAAAAAAGTGTGTGTGTGTGTTGGCTGGGGTTATTGGCTACCAACATTTGCAAAAGAATGATAAATTTCAGTCACACCCATCTTTGTGGGAGCCAGAAATCAACCTGTGGCAGAACAAAATGGCAGAAACAGGACAAAGTCCCAGACCTTTCATCTCCCTGTTCAGTGCTCTTTCCATTGCCATAAGCAGCCTCACCCATTGATAAAATGTTTTGGCACTAGGGTGTACACCAACAAATGTTTCTCAAGCCATATTCTACAGAAAACTAGCCAGGCATTAATAAAGGGTCCTTAGTCAACTAAGTCTGAGAAATGCTGCGTATTCTATCTACCCTCGGAGATTCGCCATGCATGTTAGCATTTTAAAGGCTCTGAGAAGACTTGAAGTAAACAACTCTGTTTAATTTAACTCAAAATTTCCTCAACCTTATCAGACCATGGATCCTATTAACTATGGATCCTATGAATAATGCCTATTAACATCTTGTAGGGTTCCATAGCGTGTGATTTGGAAAACGCTAGTAAACTAAGTCAGGAACATGTGAATTAAAACTGTATTTGACTATGCTTTGGACACTGCTTAAGAAAATACCACTGGTATTAGAATCCACTCCTTCTGGTTTCCTGGCCAGTTCATGCTTCTTTCTTTTTTTCTTTAAGATTTTATTTATTTATTTGAGAGAGAGAGTGAGCGAGAGAGAGAGAGAGAGAGAACTGGGTGTGGGGGGGAAACAGGGGAGGGACAGAGGGAGAGGGAGAAGCAGGTTCCCTGCTATGCAGGGAGCCCAACTCAGGGCTCGATCCCAGGACCCTGAGATCGTGACCTGAGCCAAAGACAAATGCTTAACCGACGGAGCCACCCAGGCGCCCCCAATTTATGCTTTCCCCTCTGCATACATTGAATGCTTTCCCCATGGTCTTTATTCTTCCCGTTGCTAACTTTTGCTGAGATGTCTCAAATTAACTACTCTTGAGACAACTACCTTGTTAATGTAAAGCAATGGTTCTTAAAGTGTGATCCCTGGATCAGTGGCATCGGCATCACCTGGGAACATGTCAGAAATGCAGATTCTTGGGCCCCACTCATTTTCAGACCTACTGAATCAGAAACTCTGGGGCAGGCCGCTGCAATCTGCATTTTAACAAGCGCTCCCGGGGATTCTGATGCACCCTCCAATTTGAAAATCCCTGATCTCCTATGGCAAGGCTTTAAACCACTTTCCCCACATCGGCTATTATTTCCTTTTGCCTCTTATCACTCAGAAAACAGCCAAGATAAAGTAAGGTGCCTCCATAATAGTCCCTTCCATATCCCTCCCTTAGATCAAAAGACAGTTCCTTTGGTGAACAAATCACTCACTCCCTCTTTTGACATATTCAGTTTAGGATAAAAAGCTTTGCATGAAATATGTAGAGATTATCCCTTAAGCCAGCCTATCCACACCAAGCAGCTTGCCTCACCAAGTCATTGCAATGCTGAAACTTCTTAAAGGCACCAGACACAGTTGTCTCTAAACAATAAGCCCATTTCCACACACACAGGTTTTGAAGGAAGGTTATACTAGGAGTTCTTCACAATCCTACTGATCAATAAGCCAACGAATATCTACTGAGCACCTATGCAGTGCAAAGCACCATGCTTCACACTCCAGGCTTTCACAGAACATGATGTGGACCCCCTGTTCTCTGGGACGTTACAATGTAGTTTCAGAGAGGCAGCTATCATATCAAAAACTGTCCAAGCACACCAAGTAGTGACCAGAAAGTGCCAGAAGAATGCTACTAAGCAATATCTAGAATGGAAAGATACACTGTTGAAAGAACACTGAGTTGAGAAACAGAAAACGTGGGTTGGAGTTCTCCCCGTTCCACTTAATAGCTCTGTGACCTTGGGCAAATCATAACCTCTATGGGTTTTAATTAATATTCTGTCAATTAAGGGTAATAATACTATACATGCCCCAAAGCAGGGATGTGCTCTTTAAAAAAAAAAATCTTATTTATTTATTTATTTATTTATTTGAGAGAGAGAGAGAGAGAGAGAGAGAGAGCAAGTGCACGGGTTGGGGGAGGGACGGAGGGAGAGGGAGGAGCAGACTCCCCGCTGAGCAGGGAGCCCATGTGGGACTCTGATCCCAGGACCCCTAGACCATGACCTGAGCCCAAGGCAGACGCTTAACCAACTGAGCCACCCAGGAGCCCCCAGATGTGCTCTTGAGGTAGCTTTCAGTCTAAGGCCCATGATTCTAAGAGGTCTAAAAACTGACAAGTCTGCAGGTGCAAGCAGGGGTGAAATCAGCCGTGGTGCTAGAGAGTACATGCCCCAGCCCAGGGTTGCCAGGTCTTCCGATTTACATGAGATGTTCGGAAGAGGCAACTCTATGGCAAATAGATTGGCGGTTACCTGGGGCCGAGGAAGGGAGCCAGGGATGAGAATGGCTGTGTACTAATGGCTACAGGGTTCCTTCTGGGGGTGATGCCAATGTGTCACAATTAGATTGTGGGGATGGCTGCACAACTCTGTGGCTGTATTAAAAACCACCAAACTGTATGCATGGGTAAATTCTGTGGTTTGATCCTATACGAATGATGTCTCAATGAAGTTGTTAATATAGCTAATGTTTAAATAGTACCTATTGTGTGACAGCCTTCTAGATGTAGTAACTCATTTAATCCTCACAAAACCCGTAGGAGGAAGGTACTTTTCTTGCCCCTGTTTGACAGGTAGGGAAATGGAGTTACACAGAGAGTAAGGGATTAGCCCGAGGTCTCAAAGCAGTGAGTGGTGGAGGTGGGATTCTAATCCAGGCCATTTGTGTCTAGAGTGTTACGTTCTTCCAGGCTTGCCATTTCTCCATTTTTCTGCTGGAGCTAGGATGGAGACAGTCTTCACAGACTTGGGCTAGGCTGAGAGTGAGTGCAGAGAAAGTTAATTAGCAAGTAAGAGGGAAGAGACTGCAGAAGAAGCCGGGGGAATGGATTTATAGACATTTCGATGCCACAAGTAATTTTGCAACTCTTTCTTCTGCCCATCCTAGGAAAAGTAAGCACCTTCTACTTAGTATGTGGGGGACTGTGTCTGATGAGCTATACGGGGGAGGGGACAGGGGTGTCAGGGTAATCCTGACAGAACAGATTTTTACGGTGATTGAGCAGGTCATGTCTGTTGCTTTCTGGAGGACGGCGCCCCAGTTCAGAGTGATCTATGAAATAGAGATGACTCACATTTTCCTCTTGACTCCTAGGAATAAATGGAGTTATCCTGCCTGCCTGACTCCCCTACAGCCCCAAGTTTCAGAAGATAGCTAGGTTCATTCCTTCAACTGCAGGTATTTATTAAGCTAAATGTGGGGGTGGGGGACACAAAGTTGATGATAAGAACCATTTAGCGAATGTCTGCCATGTGCTAGGCATTTCATGTTCTGCCTTATTTAATCCTTAAAACATCATTATGGAGTATTATTATCACCCTATTTTACAGCTGAAGGAACTGAGGCTCAGGGCAATGGAGAGCATACAACAACTAGGAGCAGCACTGAGATTTAAACCCAACTTTCTCAGACTCTAGTACTTTTTCCACTATCATGAGCCCATACTAACACAAGGCACTATAGGGGAGAAGGAAATACGAAGGTCCTGTCCTCAAAACACTTATAAAGCAGCTGGGCAGATAAGATATATTAAAAAAAATTAAAGTAAAAGTTAAATAGTGCTCTGCTAATAATACACTCATAATAAGATAGGTCTACTATATATGTATAAGTGTGCTATATATGTATAGTAACAATACAACATAAGGAGAGATGGGGATGCCTACTATTTATCTGATAGGCTCTGTTCTAATGGCTTTGTAATTATGATCTCATTTATTCCGCTTTATAGGTGAGGAAGCAGGCAAAAGGAGGTGAAGTAATTGGCCCGGCACCAGATAGCTGATAAGTAACAGTCAGGACTCAAACGTAAGCAGGATGCCTCCAGAACCTCATCTTCTAGTCGTTACACTGTGTTTCCATAAGTGTGGCATCATAGTGAAGGTTTGAAACCAAAATGCTAGGGGATCCCAAAGAAGAGGGCTATTAATCTATCTGGGGCAGTCAGGAAAGGTTTCCCACAGGATGCAACAGTTATGCTGGATCTTAAGGGAGGGTAGGAATTTACTGGTGAGATAAGAGGAGTAAGGGTGTTCTGCACAGAGGGAACACCATGTTCACAAACTTCTGTAAAGACCTAGTTTATCTGAGGGATGTTGAAAAGTTCAGTATGATGGAGGCTAGAGTGTGTTGGGATGCCCAAGGGGTGGAAAGAAACAGTACTAGTGGAGGATGAGACTGGAGAAGTAGGCTGGGCAGTCAGAGTGAAGGTATGCACAGCAGAAGAATGAGTAAGAGTGAGCTGGACTTGGATGTCCACCGTGAGAGTTTCCCCCCCTTTTTTTTAATTCACTCTGGATTTGTCAAAGGGGTCCCCTTCCTTTCTCCAAGCCTGGGAAATGAGTTTTGCTAAGCAAGGATAAGAGTGCTTTGAGGGAGGAGTGTTCAAAGGGTGCTATCATCTTTGGAAAGGAGATGGGCCATGGTGAGAAAGAAGATTATCAAGGGGGAAGTCTCCTGGGAGAAAGAGTCTCATAGACGCAACTGAGAAAGAGCCATTTACCCTTCTCCAATCTACCATTAGGTGAAGCTCAAGCGTAGGTTACTCAACACCCACTCAACCACCATATACACACACAACTGGGAAGAGGGGTGGTTC
The DNA here is from genome assembly GCF_009762305.2 of Zalophus californianus. Taxonomy (NCBI): domain Eukaryota; kingdom Metazoa; phylum Chordata; class Mammalia; order Carnivora; family Otariidae; genus Zalophus; species Zalophus californianus. The sequence goes on from NC_045612.1 coordinate 38,126,682, forward strand.
TGAGATGAGGAGGAAGAAGCTACTAGTTGGCTTGTTTCAAGAGTTTCTCATCTGGGGCATAACTCCTTAGTTGCCCCTTCATCCACGGGCCTGGGGGAAGAAATCTTTAGTTTCTTTGCCACTTCGCTGTGCAAAACTAAGGGAGTTCTACTGTGTCCTATAGGCAATGGATTGCCAAAGAAGGTTTATAAGCAGGGAAGTATTAGGAGGCTCAGTCTTGAGGCTGATTGAAGCCTGAACTAGAGGGAGGAAGGGACTAACTAGAAGCAGGAAGCCTGGTCCAGGTGAGAGAGGGTATGGAATTTAACACCATGACCCCATCGGTGGTGGTCAGGAGAAGGCCTTTAGTCAGGCTCGGCTTCTGAGGTGCCTCGCAGCCACTTGGTGACCCACTGACTACAGAGGAGAAGGGAGAAGGAGAGAGGACTCTAGGAGACAGCCAACTATTTTGACAAACGAATTTAACAACCTAATTACAAGTAGGAGGTTTGTTCCCCACGCTTGTGTACTTCCAGCGTAGCCTTCCAAGGCTAGCCTGTTTGCCTTGGTTGTCTGACTGCATTGACACAGCAAAACCAGCTGTGGGTTACCCTCTTCCTTCTTATTTCCTCTCTCTTTTCCCTCATCAAGTCTAGCGCTCAACTCCATGGCTCCCCCTGGCCTCCTTCGTAGGTTCTCTTCTGCTCTTTTAAAAAAAGGAATCAGAAAGCCAATTCCCATTCCCCGAAAATGCCATTCCCATAGTACTCCTGGGTCTCCCAGATCCTTGTTGATGGTAGAGCTTTGGTTGCTATTTCCCTTCCTCTATGACTGGGACACTGCTTACTCACATTCTGTGCAATAAAGTTCATCATGACCCACTGTGCTCTTTCTTCTGAGACTTGTTACGTAATTATCTTGTGTTTGTGTGTGCTTTGTTTCCTCTCTGTTTTTTCCACATGGCCTTCTGAATTTTGGTATTTAGATACAAAGAGAGATTTCTGACTAAAGCATCTGCTTGGAGCGAATAAAGAATTCTTAGCAAAGAATTTTTTTAGAATACTAACAATGCTATAGAGGAGCCATGGACCCAGAGCCGAATCAGATTTATTTTCCGACAACACATCTGTGATTAGGTCACCATCTGACTCCAGATTCTCTCGTTGTTCCCTCGGGTTGATGGAAAAAAGTTCAAGTTTCTGAACCTTGTAGGTTCTGCCCCCAACATAATTGTGCCACCTGAATTCCTGCTGCTTTTCTCATGTTTGTCCCTGCAGTCGTGTTATTCATTCTAGCTTTCTTGCCCTGTCCCATTCCCATGTGTTGAAACGCCGCCGGCTGCTCTTTTTGTGTCTGGAAGGCCTGATGATGATAAGGAATCAGAACTAGCTTTCAAATTCAGATTTCCTGCATCCTGACTGAGTGATCTCGGGCAAGTCATTTCCCCTCACTTAGACTCAGTTTCCTCATCTGTAAATGCAGATCATAGTAATCTATTCTTAGAGGTGTAGTAAAGAATAAATAATCTGACACATACAGATACATCTAGTGAAGTGTCCATCATATAGTAGATGCTCAATAAATTATCGAATGGATAAATTTCGGGGGGGGGCGGGTCGCAGACCACCCAAAGGCTGTCCATGTGTTTCAAATAAGGAATCCCTGGAGTTTTATTCATCAGTATTGGGAAGTCTATCCGAATGAAAAATAATATATTTGCTTCCCCATTTCCCACTACTTGCCTCATGGCTCAAAAGTATGTTTGTATGAGCTACACATGAATATGTGCACCAGTATGTGTGTGTGAGAATGTGTGTTGGGGGGGATGGGTATTTACCTCAGCAACTACATTTCAGAAGGAGCTGAAGAAACAATCCCTGTTTTCAAAATAGGTAAAACTCAGGCTCCAGGGAAGTTAAGTCACCCTAAGGAAGGCCAGTAGTGGGCCCAGAGGAGAAAAGTAGGATTAAGCAGAAAACCAGGAGGGGCTGCACTGTTCTCCCACTCTGAAGTAAGAACTCATCACTGAGGGAAAGTGAAGTATCTTGGAATGGAGGGGACAGCCAGATAGAACCCTTCTGTGGCTTACAATTTAAAATACCACTTAAAGAACTGCTGAAAGCAGATCGTTTTCTTTCTTGTGTCTCATAGAGAATTACTATCAGATGGAAATCAGAATCTTACCAAACCATTTATGAAGAAAAGTAGGCCACGAGATGGCTCTTCCTAAAAACTATCATAGAAATGGAAAGCAATCAAGAATGGAACACTAGAGAGTAATTCAAAGGTGCAGTGAAAAGCGGACAGGGGTGGGATGATACTGAATATCATGAAAGAGCAAGCCTGTTGTTAAAGAGAAAACCAGGGAGGGGCCTCAAATCATCATCGGAGGGGTGAGCACAGTGATGGGGTCTGAGAGCGAGAGCAAGTAAGGAGCATGGAGGAGGAGCTGTGCTTGCCGTTAGAAGTCCACGTCCCAGGGACGCCTGAGTGGCTCAGTCAGTTAAACATCTGCCTTTGGCTCGGGTCATGATCCTGGAGTCCCAGGATCGAGTCCCACATTGGGCTCCCCTCTCAGTGGGGAGTCTGTTTCTCCCTCTGACCCTCCTCCTGTCCCTCCTCCGTGCTCTCTGTCTCTCTCAAATAAATAAATAAAATCTTAAAAAAAAATGGTCCACATCCCAGGGGGTGGGTGGGTGGCTCAGCAGTTAAGTGTCTACCTCTTGATTTCGGCTCAGGTCACGATCTCCGGGTCGTGAGGTCAAGCCCCACGTCGGGCTCCACTCTGGGCATGGAATCTGCTTAAGATTCTCTCTCTGCCTCTCCCTCTGCTCCTCCCCACCCACCCCCTCTAAAAAAAGAAAAAGAAAAAAGTCCACATCCCACCAGATTGACAGAGCCAGCAGTTGTCATTCTGGTGTCTCTAAGGGCCACTCAAATGTGTCTTCTCAGAGAACAATTCACAGAATGGAACTGGGTGGCCCCCGGGGCACACCCCCTTGGCAGGTGTTTGGCAGTTGTGGACATAATCATACCACCATGGGGTCTTCATAAATAGTTATTATTCATGGAAATAGAGTTACCTGGGGGCACTATAATCGCTCTAATCGGCACAACTCTTCAATTCAATAAATTTAGCACAGTATTGAGCCACCCGGTATGTACTTGTGTTGTGCTACCTCATCCAGGATCACTCATTTATTGAGCGCCTACTGTGTGCCAGGCACTCTTGTGGGTTCTGGGGATAGAGCAATGACCAAAACAGACACACACACACACACACACACATACACACACACACACACACACACACACACACACACACACACACACACACACACACCCCAAAACGAGAAAACAAAAGAACTTGCCCTCCTGGAGTTTCCATAATGAGGTCAAAGAAGAATAAAGCAAACTGACTGCTACTGAGTATCTCTGATACATCAGGTGCTTTACGTACATTTAATCCGAATGAATCTATGAAAAAGTTTACAGCACCATTTTACAAAAGAGGAGATGAAGGCTCAAACAGATTAAAAGCCAAGCCAAGCTTGCACAGCCAGGTAGTGGCCGAACTGACATTTGAAGTCAGCCACGTCTGTCTCATTCCAAAGTCTGTGAATTTCTCCTTTTTAACTTTTTTGCCTTCCACAGACCCTGAGGGTCAATTTCGTCACGCCCAAGATTTAACTTTAGAGACCGCTGCGGAGCAGCCATTCGTAAATGCCAGGATTTTTCCCAAAGTTCAATGGGTCAGTCAGACCCTGGGGATATGGAGACATACCTCTGCACCTAACTCTGTTACTGAGTAGGTGAAGAGGCAATCTAGCAGTGTGCTTAAGAGCCCAGGTGCTGGGGAAAGACTAACTGATTTCCAGTCCTAGATTGGGCCTCCGTATCATCTTGGACAAGTTACTTAACTTCTCTGTACCTTAGTTTTCCCACCTGTAAAATGGGAATAATAAGTACCCACATCATGTCACTGGAGGGTGGGGATTGCGGGGATTGAAGAAGATAATAATAGCAAACACTTACATACTACTGATTACGTGCCAGGCACGATTCTAAGCACTTTATATATGTTAGCTCTTTAAGGTTGACCAGCAGTTCTCAAAGTGTGCCTCAGGGAACCCCCAGAGGTCTGCAAGGTCAACATTATTTTCATACAAATACCAAGGCCTGTTTTTGCTTTTTTTACTTTTGTACTCTTACAGATGTATAGTGGTGTTCTCCAGAGGCTGTGTGATGTGTGATATTGCAACAGGTTGAATACGGAAGCAGATAGGATCATCCAGCTGTCTTCTATTCATCCAGATATTAGAAATAGAAAACAATGCTGTTCTTCTCACTACATTTTGGGGGGGGGTTGGAAAGTATAGTTCTTTCTTATTAAAAATGTTATTTGTATTAACATATGCAATGGGCTTAATATTGTCATTTTTAAAATTTTTTAAATTTTTTTTATTTTTTAAAAGATTTTATTTATTTATGTGAGGGTGGGGAGAGGAAGCACAAGCAGGGGGAGGGGCAGAAGGAGAGGCAGGCTCTCCGCTGAGCAGGGAGCCCGACTTGGGACTCGATCCCAGGGCCCCGGCACCTGGATCATGATCTGAGCCAAAGGCAGATGCTTAACTGACTGAGTCACCTAGGCGCCCCAATGTTGTCATCTTAATAAGCTGATCAATAAATATTTGTTTAAACTTCTCAGTTTTAATATCTAGTAAGCTTAATATTGACAAATATAAGCCAAATAAACACACTCTTTGGGGTCCTCAATAATTTTTAAGCAGGTAAAAATCCTGAAGCCAAAAACATTGCAAGCCTGTGGTATACCTGATACCCGAAAAGCATTTAGCACAGTGTCTGGCACATAGGAAGCACTCTATAAGTGTAAGTCATTAATCTCATTAATCCTATAGCCATGATAAGCACCATATGATGAGTGCCTTTAAAAGAAATGCTAACTGCTGGGGAAGTTCACAGAGAGGAAACCTCGCATCCAGCTGACGGATCCCAGAAAGGCTTCGTGAAGTAGGTGGCACTCGAGAATGAAGACGATGGTGACCAGAGAGCTATGTGGAGGGGAGGTGATTCCAGGTGGCAGAAACGCTGAAGCAGGAGAGCAGAGGGGGTGCTCTGGAAACAAGGAAAGGTCGGGCGCCTGGGTGGCCCAGTCAGTGAAGCATCTGCCTTCGGCTCAGGTCATGATCCCAGGGTCCTGGGATGGAGTCCCGCATCGGGCTCCCTGCTCAGCGGGGAGTCTGCTTCTCCCTCTTCCTCTGCCCTTCCCCCCTGTTCGCGCTCTCTCTTGCTCACTCTCTCTCTCTCAAAGAAATAAGTAAAATCTTAAAAAAAAAAAAAAAGGAACAAGGAGTGTTTCAAAAGGGGCTATTGCGACAGTCCCAGGAAGAAGGGGCTAAAAACTGAGCTAGAGCAGTAGCCCAAGGGATGGAGGAGAGGGTCAAGATATGAAAGAATATAAGCATCTATTAAATAAGTGATTATTCATTGAACTTCCATGACCTCCTCTGTTTTTCTCTCCAGCATTAAGGACCTCCCCATCCCCAAAGATAGGTCATGATGGAAATATTTCATATTTATGGCCCCAAAGCTCTGCTTGCCCCACGGTAGCAAAAGAAATTGGGCAGAGCACTTAAGTATGTCAGATTTCAAAATGAATGTCCACAGGAAATCGGGGACCTGAAGTAAAGGATGGAAGTGGAGAGGTATCAGAGGTGAGGGTAGATATTAAAATCCACACTCCCTGTACAAATTAAAATGGGTGTAGATATATGGCTTATGCAATCTAGTGGAAAGAGAAGTTATGAGTTGAGCCCAAGGCCAAATGAAAAATATTTTTGTAAATAAAAGCAAAAGAAATATTTCACCCGTCCTGAGTAAGAAACTGCTGTGAAGCACATGTACATGGGGGTGGGGTAGGGATTAGTATGTAATGGTTTCAGCCTTTTGCCCAGTTAATTAATGGTTTGGTTTGGGTATCGTCAAAAGAAGAAGAAGAAGAAGAAGAAGAAGAAGAAGCAGCAGCAGCAGCAGCAGCAGCAGCAGCAGCAGCAGCAGCAGCAGCCAAGCTATTCAGGGATTTACTGCAATGTTCCCTCAGTTCCCATACCATTCTCTCTGTACTGTGTAAGAAACAATGAAGTTCCTGAAAAACTATGGGCATCTGTGCTCTGCTACGCAGGCTGTTCCTCAGAATTGTGAAGAGGTGGGACAGGGGCCTTGCAGACAGAGAGGTGGTTCTTGCTACACACGTGGCTAACATGTGTAGTTTTGTTGGGCAGGAGGAAACTTTATTCTTACTTCTGATAGTGTGAAAAGTCAGCGTTGGCAAAACATTCTCCTGGCGGGATTTCCAGATTGGATTTAAACAGTCCTCTTCTGTGAGGGAGTGTCTTCAGGGCTAGGGGAAAACCTGGCGAGTCCCATTCTTTTTGAAGGTTCGTTGTTATTATCAATTACTAGGGGCTCTACACCACCTTCACCCACAGCCCACCATCAGGGTCGTGCTGATTAGGAAGACCACAGTGGGAGTGGGTTTCTGTGTCCCTGGGGGGAGGGGGGACTCTGGCCAACTTGTCTACTGGGCTATTAAGGGATCAACAGGAAGCAAATGACCAGATGCATACTTCCCACCTCAATAACAGAAAGAAAGTAATGGCTAGTATTTATGGAGGGCTTCCTAAGTGCCAGGGACTCTTGTCTTGAATCCTCTAACTGAAACCTCCCCACAACCCTGCAAGGCAGGCACTATAATGGTGAGACAAGGGTCTCAGAGAGGTTTTTCTTTTTATTCTTCTTCCTAAGTAAGCTCTATACCTAACGTGGGGCTTGAACTCACAACCCCAAGATCCAGAGCCGCGTGCTCTCCTGGCGGAACCAGCTACGTGCCCCCGTCTCAGAGAGTTTCAAGTGACTTGTTCAAAGGCACACACTAGCCAGGAAGTGGCAGAGCCAGAATTTGAGCCCACACTTTCTGATTCTTTCTATCGTGCCTCACCGCCACGAGAAGAATTCCTTTCTTGTTTTCTCCTGAGTGCTTGTGCTGCTTCATGTTTTCATGATCGGAGCACCATGGACCGCTCTGAGTCACCTTGTAGAACTCCCCCTCATCTGGTGGCTTTGGGAAGCTACTCGAACCCAATCTGGGCTCACAGAACCTCGGGTTCAGCTCATGTTCGGTTCCTGTCTAGAGGCCGGCTAACGTCTACTTGAAAACTTCCATTGGGAACTAGCTTTGTGGGTGTAGGGCTCTTTCATTTTGCACGGGGCCCCACAAATTATGCAGTGATCCTGCTTCCAGTGAAAAAATCGTCATTAGCTCGGGAGGTAACCCCTTCCAACTTTGGACTGCACTGTGTTTTAGCAAGGGCATCCTTACGGTGTGAAGAAATCTGTGTATCTGCAGTTTCTTCCCACTGGCTTCAGGGACAGACTCGAGATACAATTTCTAGCTTGGCAACCACCTCGCCATGGCTGTAAGCAGGTGACTTTAACCTCTCTGAACTTCAGTTTTCTTGTCTCTAAGATAGCAATATGGTTACCTTCTTTGCAAGTTTTTTAAAAACATATTTTATTTACTTATTTGTCAGAGAGACAGAGCACAAGTAGGGGGGAGCACAGGCAGAGGAAGAAGCAGGCTCCCCGATGAGCAAGGAGCTTGGTGTGGGGCTTGATCCCAGGACCCTGGGATCATGACCTGAGCCGAAGGCAGACGCTTAATGATTGAGACACCCAGGTGCCTCAGGTTTTTGTTTTGTTGTTGTTGTTGTTTGTTTGTTTTTAAGGACAGATAGGACATAACACATTGTAGGTAGTCAATGAATGGTAACTGTAATGAATATCGTTCATGACCCCTACCATAAGCCCATTGAGTGCCAAGGACAGAACGTGGTACAGAACACAGTTCCTGATGAGTTCCTTGCCTAAATGGGGCAAATCGCTTAAAAAAGTCTTGCATTTTCACTATTCTTCTTACTTTCCATACTGAGAAAACTTGATATCATCAGCCCACTTATCATTCTGCCTTGAAAGTACTACGATTCAATGCAAGCTAATTTAACAAAGAATATACTTCTCAATAGCAGCTGTGGTATTTTACCGGGGGATGGCTTGTTGTTTTAATTTCACGTAATAATTTTTCATCCCTGATCTCATCTGAATCCCACAATAGCTTGATGAGGCAGGCAGGGTAGACATTGGTTCATTCCATCTATTCGTTCATGCATCGATTCAACCACTATTTCCTGAGGCTTTATTCTATGCTAGGCCTGGGACCCGGAGCTAGGGATACCATGGTGAACAAACACTTCTGGTGACCACCCTCTAGAGCTTATATTCTAGTACATTCACAGATGAGGAAGCTAGCTTCAACGTTTACGTAGAATCTGCGCCAGGTCACGTGCTTCCTAGGAGATGGATCTGGGACCAAAACTAAGATTTTCTAGCACTCAGTTCAGTGTATATTCCACTCTCCTAATCTGTCTCTTGTTCCGCTGCATCCATTGCCCTTTCTTATACCTCCCTCTTAGCCCAAAAGCTTCTGGAGTTTGCTGTTAGACTATGCTTTCTAAACATTGCTTTTAGCCTGGCCACGGCGGCATTATTACACGTGGTTCCCACTGGTCGGGTGGTTCAGTGTCAAATTGCCTTAGGGCCCCTGAGGTGTTTGCTGATCTTGAGTACTTGTCTGGATCACCTGTCAGTAACCCAGATGCAGGAGAACTAGGGGCCTGGATTACTTCAGCCAGTCTCCCTGACCATTCCCGGGTTAGTTCACCTTTCTTTGACTGGCTAGGTAATATAGAATTTCCTCTTGAAAAGCCTAAAGTGGCTCCCAATTGCCCACATATGCTATCAAGTTCAAAGACTCTGCCTGGCTTTTTAGGCCCTCCATTATCTGGTCCCACACTACCTTTGAACCTTATCTCTTTATTCCCCCACGTTTCACACATCCACCCCAAGCACATTTCTGACCCTGTGGCCTATTCACGCACCGCATCATCCTTGCTACATTCATCCCATGAAACTAGAAGCTCACCTTTGTCCCTTCCATCTAGAATAAGTCCTACTTAACCTAACTCCTACTTCCTTTATGAAGCCTTCTGTAAATGGCTCCAGCTCCCAAGCATCTCATCAATAACTGAATAGTCCTACATCTGAGGTTTTTTTCTTAAGATTTTATTTATTTATTTGGGAGAGAGAGAGAAAGCATGTGAGAGAGAGAGAGAGAGAGAGAGCACAAGCAGGGGGAGGGGCAGGGGGAGAAGCAGGCTTCCCGCTGAGCAGGGAGCCAGACATGGGGCTGGATCCCAGGATCCTGGGATCATGATCTGAGCTGAAGGCAGACGCTTAACTGAGCCACCCAGGCGCCCCCTGAGTTTTAAAAAATTAATTGCCTAAGTGCACACTAAAAAGGACAGACTTTCATTTGAAAAAGTCCTGGGGATTTTAATTGGTTTCATGCTCAATAGGAATCAATCACAGTGATGCAGTTGCAAATATATAAATTAAGGGGTGGTGTGCCTGGGTGGCACAATCAGTTAAGTGTCTGACTCTTGGTTTTGGCTCATGTCATGATCTCAGGGTTGTGAGATCGAGCACTGCATTGGGCTCCAAGCTCAGCGTGGAGTCGGCTTAAGATTCTCATTCTCCCTCTGCCCCTCCTCCCTCCCTAAAATAAATAAATAAGTATTAAAAAAATAGCTGGGGGATGCAATCTCGGGCTATACTAGAAGAAATATCATGCCTAGGTTGAGAAAAATACTTACTCTACTGGACTCACTGATTCACTCATTCATTTAAAAAACAGTCATTTTGATGTCCTGAAGTCCCACCATGACGCATCCAGGAGTTATCAATTTGTCTTCATTTATTCTGCTTAGGAATTTGTCTTCATTTATTCTGCTTAGGACTGGGTACAGGGTTTTAACCTGAGGACTAGTGTCTTATCAATTCTGGAAAATCCTCAGCCATGTCTCTTCAAACATTATCTCTTCCTATTTTTTTTCCTTCTGGAATTTCTATTAGATGTATGGAGAGTGTCTTAGTCTATCATCTGTATCTTTTATTTTCTCTTTCACACTTAGCATTTTTATAGTGTTGCGTTATGTTCTATGAATATCTTGGCTTTATTTGTTATTTCACTAATTTTCCCTTCTCTTATTTGTAGTTTAACCTGTCAGTTGACTTTTTTACATTTCAGTGGGACTAGAACTAAGGTCTTCCAATGCTCATCCCATATTTTCTATATTCTTCATTTCTAGAAATTTTCTTTGATGTGGCTGTGTAGACATATATATGTGTGTGTGTATATATATATATATACACACACACATATATATACAGTCTTGATTTATGTATTCTCTTTCTTTTTGATCTCTTAAAATCTTTAAACATACAATATTTTAAAGTTGGTTTAGATTGCTGTAGTATCTGTAGTTCCTTAGAACTGAATTCTTCCATTTGTTGTACATACTAACTCTTATTGTGAGTTTCTTCATGTTGCTTTATAATTTTCCATTTGAGCTTCTCTTCTGTGGGAGATGTATTCTGTGAGAATTTGACTCTGAGTTGTAGAGGTGGCCCTCTCAGCAGTTTTCCATTTGCTTCTACCAGAGCTCTATGGCGCTCCCAGTTTTGGACCAGCTTTTATGTGAATTTCTCAGGTCAGGTTTCTGAACTCTGTGGGTACTATGGATTCCAGTCTCATCCCAGTGTGTATCTCAGGCTTAAATTTTTAAACTTCTTATGGGTGAGTCTATTTTGACCCCATTCTAGAAAGATGGCCTACATCTTGTTTGTGGAAACGCAGTATGGCATAATAGTTATGGATCCGAATCTTGTATCGGCCATGTCTTGGCTGTGTGACCTTAAGCAAGTTACTTAAACACTTTATTCCTTAGTTGTAAAATGGGGTTATAATAGTACCCACTTCATGGGATTTTTGTGAGGATTTAGTAAATTATTATATGAAAAACGCGTAGTAGAAAAGTACCTGGAACATGGTACATACTAAATAAGATCTGTTATTATTGGGTCCCTGGCTATTTGGCAAATCTGGCTTCACTTCACAGATGAGGCAGATCTCTTCTGCTCCTTGTTTTGTGCAGGAAGCACAATTCTAATTTGGTTCCAAGTCCTTCAAAGAACTTGAAACCTCAGTTTCTAAAGTACATATCTAGTCCCACTATTTCCATGACTTATGAAACTTCAATTCATGCTCATTGTTGTGATTTTGAGTTCTATTTTTGTTTCTGGAATCTGGGAGTTTTCCTTCTTGCCTCTTGAGTTCAGCTACATACTTTTGTAGTCACATTTTATTCAGTGTGTCTCTGTGTTTTGACTTCTGCTGTTAATAAATAGTGAACAATAATAGATAAGTTAACTGTTCGATAATAGGGCATTTGTTAAATAAATTATGGTACATCCTTCAAATGGAATACAATGCAGCCATAAAAAATAATGTAAGTATGTCTGTATAATTATATGAACTGGTAAAGGATACAGCTGTGTTGGACTGTTAAGTGAAAAAGCAAGGATTTAAGAAACATGTGTTTCTATACTGTGTGTATACACATTTATGCATTTTTATGCATAAAAACAGTACCAGAGGGATGCCCACCACAACCTTTTTACCCTGGTTACTTCTGGCATAGATGTGAGGGACAGACTTTTACTTTTACTTCACTTTTTTTCCTTTTGCTATAATTTGTTTAAATAATGCCCAAACATCTCTTTTAAAAATCAAGTAATTTGAAAGAAATCTAAAAAATTACTCCTTCTCTGATTTCGACCCTTCCAAAAGAAAGATAACCGACATTTACTATGAGCATCTTCTTGGCCAGGAGCTGAGACAATGCTGATGAATAAACTTCATTCCCTGCCATAAGAAGCTCAAGATCTAATGAGAGAGATAGCCATAAATAAGCACAGACTGCTGTAAGAAATGTTCAGAAGTAGGTGGGGGAATACCTGACTTTGTCAGAGGAAAGGGCACTCAGAGAAGCTTCACAGAGGGGCTGGGACCCGAACAGTGTGGAGTTCACCAAGCAACAGAATGCAGAAGGTGTGAAAGGAATACTGACAAACTATGAGTTCCAAATTTTCAGACTTGCCAACTGCAAGCCCATGGGACGAAACTGGCCTGGAAACATCTTTTGTCTCACACCTGATTTACCTCACCTTTTTAAAAATTATCTACTTGCCCCTGAAGATATTTCAGGAGAAAAAAATCCACATTACAGCTTGTTCAGGGGAGGACAAAGCAGATGGGTTTGGAAACCATGTCAAATTAAGGGTTCAAGGAACTAAGCCATTAAGCTTCAGAAAAGAGATAACTTAGGAAAACATGTCTTTCTTTTTTTTAAGATTTTATTTACTTGACAGAGAGAGAGGGAGAGCACAGGCAGGGGGAGTGGCAGAGGGAAAAACAAACTCCCTGCTGAGCAGGGAACCCGATGTGGGACTCAATCCTGGGACTCCAGGATCATGACTTGAGCCAAAGGCAGACGCTTAATTGACTGAGCCACCCAGGTGCCCAGAACATGTCTTTCTTCAAGCCAACCAAAAGCGAACATATAAAAGAGGAAGTAGACTCATTTTGTGTCATCCCTTCATTCATTTGACAAATATTTGTTGCATGCCCGCTATGCACCAGGCTCTGACAGAACTTCTCCATAAAGCAGAATTAGGACCAAGGAGTTATAAATTTCAGGAAGGTAAGGTAGATTTAAACTCAGGATAATGATTCCTAACCATTTTAGGTCTTGGTGCCCTTTGAATCTGATAAGAGGCATGAGCCCTCACTGCTGAAAGATGTACCTATACTCATGCACGCAAATATCCACTTGCAATTTCAGGAAACTCATAGACCCGGCGAAGCACAAAACAAAACAGCCACACAATGGATAACTATGCAGCCATTGCAAAGAATGATGTAGGCATCGAGTGAGAAAAAAGAAAGGTACAAAACAGGGTAACCTATGTTTCTAAAGGATTTGTGCAATAACCCTGGTTAAACAGAATGAGGGAGGCTTAGAATAGGGCGGTAGCAGTAGGAGGTGGTGGAGTATACTTTTCACTCCTTGCTCACTGAACATTTGGCATTTTGTATCATGTATATTTAATATCTATTCAAAAATATTATGTATCCAAAAAGGGCTCTTGGCAAAGATCTTTCTAGGAATTAAATTCCTCTAACTACGGAGTGTTTTGCTCCAGGCTATATGGAGCTTCCTGGCAGTCCTCATGTAAACACTAAATTCATCACCAGGAATGTGGTATCGAGAAGTCTTGCACTTGGAAGGGAAGGGTCGCTTTAGGTCATGGGAGTGCTCTGTCCTCACTGGAAGATGCCAGGAGTCTAAGAACTAGTGTTGCACTAAATAATCATTCTTGGTTTATTTGACAGATATTTATGGAACACCGGTTATGTGCCAGGCACTGTGCTAGGTTCTGAGGATATAAGAGTGACAAAATAAGTTCTTGCATTCCCAAAGCTTACATTCAAGCAGTGAAGGCAGATAAGGATCTAGCAAGCAAATATTATATCGGAAAATAAGTTCATAAGTACTATGGAGAAAAACAGAACAGTGTGAAGTGATATGGAGGCATGCAGAGCATGGCAATTTTTAAATAAGGTAGCCAAGGAAATATCTCCGTTAAGGTGTCATTTGCACAGAGATCTGAGGGAAGCAAGTGAGTAAGCCTGTGGCTCTATGGGGAAAGAACATTCTAGTTAGAGACAACGGCCAAGGCCTGTTGGGAGTTATCTTGGTGTGTCTGAGAAACAGCAAAGAGGCCATATGACTGGAGCTGAGTCATCAAGGGGGAGAGTGGTAGGAGTTCAGGTCAGAAAGGTAACAGGGAAGAAGATGCCTCAAATAGAATCTCACAGATCATTCTAAGGACTTTGGCTTTTGCTGTGAAGAATGTAAAAAGCATGGGAGGATTTTAAGCATGCTGGCTTGGACGAAGGTGATAGCAGAGGAGTTGGTGAGAAATGGTCAGATTCTAAATAATTTTGAAAGGCGTTGTGCACAGTATCGATGATAGATTGGATATGGGGTGTGAGAGAAAAGGGGGAGGTAAGGAAGACTTTGAGCTTGCCCTGAACATCTAGAAGAATAGAGAAAGAAGACTGGGGGAGAAGTGGGTATAAGGATATTCTGGTTTTAGAGAATTTCAAGTCCAGTTGCCAGAGAACCTAAGGGTCAGACAGATGAGGGAAATCCTGAGAAGACTGAGATAGTGTTGCCAGTGAAATAGGAGGAGAACCAAAGAGGTGTGATGTTCTGGAAGCCAAGTGAAAAAAGGTTTCCCAAAAAAGGTGATCAGCTGTATCAAATACCACTATTGGGTCAAATACAATGAGGATGGAAAAGCGATCATTGGATTTAACATTGAGGAGATATTGTTGACAGGGACATGAATCATTTTGGTGGAGTGATGGGGCAAACATCCTGATGGGAGAGGGTTCAAGAGAAAATGGGAGGAGAAAATCTGGAGCTGATGAGCAGAGACAACTCTTTCTAGAATATTTGCTAAGAGGGGGAAAAAAGAGGAATGGGCTGTAGCTGAAGTAAAGTGAAGAGTTTTTCTTTTTAACACTGGAGATGTCAGTTTGGTGGAAGAAAAGTTGCCGATGTCACCGAAGGAGGGGAAAATGATTAGAGCAATGACCTTGATTAGGCCAAGAAGGACGGGTTCTAGTACACAAGCGGAGGGGGTCAGCCTTCAGTGGAATCACAGGCAGTTCATTTAAAGTGACAAGAGGGAACACAGGGTATATGGGTACAGATACAAGTAGGTTTGTAGGAGTCTGTGGTTGTTCTCTTCTGAAAGCTTCTATTTCTCAGTGAAATAGGAAACAAGGTCAGTAGCTCAGAGGAAGGATGGGGGAAGGGGCACTGGAAGGTTGAGGAGAAGGAGAGTGTCAAATGGCCATCCAGGAGAGTTCGAGAATGACTAGACAAAGGAAATGTAGTGAAACTGGATGGTAGCTCTAAGGGCCCACCTGAAGTTAGTGGTCATGAATCTAAAGTGAGGCTAGTCATCATGGTTTTAAGTTTTTACCCAATCTGGTTCAACTGCTGGGGCAGGTTTAGAACAGACAAAGTTGGATTTAACCAAGATTAGGGGTCTGTCACGCAAATATGATGAGGGCAGAGAGGCAGGAGAGGCCAGGATGTGTGCAAAAGAGTGAATATAATGGTGGACACAGAATCTGAGCCAAGCAAAGCAGAAAACCAGGACACTAGGGGGTGGAGGGATAGTACTTTGTGGTTCATCACGTAATTGTTCTCTTGCGACTTTTGTCACATAAGGGCTAAAAAGTGTCCATTCGTGTTAGCAAGTAGGAGGGCACCAGTGACCTTGGAGCGGTGTTCTCATGCTTGTGTTCCTCAGAACCACTATCCCTCATGACCATGGCTGTGAGTGAGGTCAGGAAACTTAGAATACCCCATGTCCCCTATCCCTCTCTTGGAGATCTACCTTGCCTCTTAACAGATTAAGGACTCTGAATATTCTGGCACTTGGGAAACTACATTTGATGAACACAGCGGTTGACAACTTTTCTTGTTTGTGGGGACTCTTTCTTAGGTAATGCTATCAAATGTCCATTCCCAGGGACTAATACTGCACGGAACACACTTTGAGAAATACTAACTTAGGAAGCATGCCAGGGATTGGAAGCTGCGTCGTAGGCCAAAACCTTCCTGCAGCCTTTTCTCCAAGGCAGTGTGCGTGCGGCAGGAACCCACGCCCTCCTCGGGCCATCTCACTCTGCTGCAGCTCAGCTGGTCCCCCCAGAGACTTGGATTCTATCCCGTTCCCCTTCAGCCAAATAAACCTGATATTGTCAATACAGCTGATTCCCTAGTTTTCATTCAGCTGCCATTCTCAGTGCCTTATCTTCAATAATTCAAGAGATATTTATGTGACAATGCACTGGAAGCCGCATGAACATTTATTAAATGCTCCCTTTCAACTGGCACTATGCTTGGCATTTCACATAGATTTTTCTCGTTCACTCTTCCCAACAACACAGCAAGGAAGTGTATGTTATTTAAAAAATCTCCAGGAGGGGCACCTGGCTGGCTCAGTTGAGGGAGCGTCTGACTCTTGATTTCGGCTCAGGTCATGGTCTCGAGATGGAGCCCTGCACGGGGCTCCACACTGGGCGTGGAGCCTACTTAAGATTTTCTCTCTCTCCCCCTCTCCCGTGGCCCCTCCCCCTCCCTCTCTAAAGAAAGAAATAAAAACCATCCAAGAAAATCACCGCAACCACTCTTCTTCTTTTTTTAAAGATTTATTTATTTATTAGGGAGAGAGACAGAGACAGAGAGCATGCAAGGGGGGAGGGGCAGAGGGAGACAGAGAGAGAGAATCTCAAGCGGACTCCACGCTGAGCACGGAGCCCGACTGGGGGCTCCATTTCACAACCCATGAGATCATGACCTGAGCCAAAACCAAGAGATGGAAGCTTAACCGACTGAGCCCCCCTGGCGCCCCTTCAACCAGTCTTCTTTAGAACTTGTTGCCTGGAAGAAAGGAAATAGGCCTGCTTAAGAGTGTAACAAGCAATGTGTTTGTCACAAACAAGAGTGGAAACCCTAGGAACATTCATAGAAAGGAGAATGTTGGAACTAAAAGGGACCTGAGAGATCAGTTTCAGACATGAAGGAGAGGTTATTGCAGCTTCCCAAAAGTTATTACATAAATTGTCTCAGGAGAGGTAGATTAAGAAATTTTGCCATGACTGCTTTGATTTAGATTGAGCTATAGAAAATGATATTGTCACATGAACTAAAGCTACAGATCATGCAGTAAGAATGTGATATTGCAATTGGTTATTGGCTAGAATTGCGAATGAACGTTGGGGAGTTTAGTCTGTGTTTCAATGTTGCAGAGGCCTGATTTCATCAGAATGCAGAGGTTCTCAAACCAGAATGTGTATTAGAATTACTTCAGGTACCTGTTTTAAAATGCAAATTCCTAAATCCCATCTTCAGAAATACTAATCCAGGGTGCATCTGGGTGGCTCAGTCGGTTAAGCATCGGACTCTTGATTTCAGCTCTGGTCATGATCTCAGGGTCATGAGATCAAGCTCTGCATCAGGCTCTGTGCTGGGCGTGGAGCCTGCTTGAGATTCTCTCTCTCCCTCTCCCTCTCCCTCTGCCCTCCCTCCCTCCCCCCCCCCGCCCTCCCCGCCCCCGCTCTCTCTCTCTCTCTCTTAAATCAAAAGAAATACTAAATCAGTAAGCCTGATATAATGGCCGGGAAACTGGCATTTTTAACACGCTCCTTGGACAGCAATGAGTGGTCTGTGGCTATGGGTGGTCCACAGACTTACCATAACTTAAGAAACACATCTCTAGGGATACTGTCTTCCTAATCAAGGTGTGAGCAGGCCAATCTCACCTAGTTAGCTGGGGCAGTTGCCCTGCAAAGACACTAATGTAGAAACACAGGAAGTCTCTAATGTTCCTGGATCCCCATTTTTCTACAGAATCTCATCTTAATGTGATAATGAACTCTTAGATACATCTCTTTCCCTGTGATTTGATGACAGGAGCTGAGGCTCAGGAGCAAACACAGTAGGCACTATGAGGAGTCTTTCTGGGACATAACATTCAGGTGGAATCAAAATTCTTTCTGTAAGCTCTTAAGCGATCCGAGATTCTTCCATGTGCCCAGAAGTTGGTGGCATTTCATTATACTGTGGTCACTTATATAGTAAAGAAACAGATATGGCTTCTAGGCTGTGGGATGCCTATATCTTGAAGGGTTCTTGGTCCTTATAGCCAAGATCCGATCCTTAGTTTCACAGGTTCCAAAACTCAATTTTGTCAGTTTAAACTAGGAAGTGATTAGGCACTGGGGGACAAATTTCACACGATCTAAACCCATAAGGCAATGTTTTAGACGCCAAAATGTCATTTTATTAATTCATCTTGATAATTAACTACAAAGCAAACTTACATCAATCAGTGCATCTTCTTCCCAGTTGGAAATCTAATTAGGAAACCAAATAAAGGCAAAAGGCTGTTTGATGGAGGTAGCCTAGTTTAGTGAAAAGAGCCAGGATTTTGGAGCCAGAGAGATACAGGTTAGAATCCCAGCTAGGCTACTTGCTTGTGGTAAGCTGAACGATGTCCTACCAAAATATGTGTCCAACTGGAAACTCAGAATATATGACCCTAGTTGGAATAAGGGTCTTTGCAGATGTAATTAAAGTAAGGATCTCTACATGAGATGATCCTGGATTAGGGTGGGCTCTAAGTCCGATGACTGAGTGTCCTTATGAGAGAAGGTTGAGACACAGGGGGAGAAGGCCATAGGAAAACAGAGAGAAAGATCAGAGTAATGCCACCAAAAGCCAACCAAAGTCTGTAGCCATCTGAAGCTAAAAAGGGGCAAAGAATAGAATCTCCCCTCAAGCCTTTGGAGGGGAGCATGGCTCTGCCAACACCTTTATTTCAGATTTATGGCTTCCTGAACCGTGAGAGAATAAATTTCTGCTGTCTTAAGCCACCAAGATTGTGGTAGTTTGTCACAGCAGCCTCTGGAATCCGATACCACTCATTTAGTTTTATGGGCTTGGGTCAATCCCATAGCCTCTCTGAGCCTCAGTTCCCTCATCTGAAAATGAGTTTTAATAACAAAACCCTATGAGATCATAGGACTACTGTGAGGATTAAATAACATAATTTATGTAAAGTGCCTGGTTCAGAGCAAGCACTTGTTATATGGTGGCTCTTGTTACTGGTGAGCAAGGAGGTTAGTAGAGAGTGTGAGATGATCTGAAAAGATGGAGCCCGACGCATCCATTCATTGCCTTATCAGAAAGCCGATAAATATGTCAGCAGGTCAGGGCATCAAAGGAGAGAAACAACTTCTCTCTCCAATTAATTTTTATTTCTATAATGGTTGACATGTCATGATATCCTGAATCCCTTTTTAGTTTTGCTGGGACTTTCCCAGGCATAGCATTTACAAGACTACAGTGGTGTTTTCCACTGGTTACTTTTTAAAACATTGTTTGTTAATGACATATAGAGAAGTCTCTTCTCTTATCAATAAATGCTGCTTTGGTGAGCAGCCAATCCCACTTCTACGGTGGGAAACTTTGTCAGCTTAAGTCCCTGAGAGCAGCATTTTTCTGTCCTACTGGTTGACCCGAACTCTACATGTGGGGGCCCTTTTCCCTTTTAGTCTGTAGCCCTCTGTCTCTATTTTGCAGAATCCCATGCATTCATGGACCTATGTCCACATTCTCACCAACCTCTCCGTAAACAGAAAGTTCTTTAGTTTCTGCATCTGACAGCCTCCACTCCCACCCACACAGCCCCTACCGGTGTTAGCTCTGGGAGGCCAGGGAGATCATGCCCTATTCGCTTTTGTACCTACCGTCTTGTATGCTGCATGGCATATGGTAAATTATTTGTTAGGGCGGGAGAAAACAATGAACACATCTCAGCCCTGGAGTCAGGAGACCTAGGTTCAGACCTTAGCTTCCCTTTTTGCTAGCTGTGGGGTCTTGAGCAAATTACTTCAGCTTTTGGGACCTCGGTTCCCTCATTTGTAAAATGATGTTAATAGTACCTACCTCTTAGGTGTTTTCTAAGACTTAAGATGAGTTAATATATATAAAGCCCTCAGCCCAGTGCCACAGACATAGTGAATGCTCAGCAAATATTAGCAGTGTGTGAAGGACTCTGAAGTAATGAATGAGTGGAATATGCGTTTTCCACAGGAAGGCATGTAACTCCAGGAAATTTTTAGTGCCTATAAGAGATCCAGGGAAGGATGAGAGAACGGCCAATAAAAGCCAGTGAATACTTCATTTACCATATCTCTTACCATGTGATTCCTACTGGTGGGAGGACTTGAAAGCTGAAGTTTATCAGAACAAACCATTCACGTAGAATGCATAGAAGGAAAATAACGTTTCATATCATAACAGTAACAGTTGTTCAACTTCAAAGAGTGCTTCAAAATATGATGAAGTGTTGAAACGTGTCGAGTTGTCCATAGAAGCTATCGCTGGCAGTGGTTTTAAATTAATTAAAAATACTGATTTCAGCGTCCTGGTTTTCGTGCTGAGTATTTGAGTCATTATTGTTATTAGAGAGAGTCTGAGTCAGGAGGATCGCATAGACAAATGATAACATTAAAGGAAGTCAGATGAAATTTCACACATCAGGATTATTGCACAGGCAACGAAAGCAACTTCTACTTCACAGGACGAGCTTTAAGTAGTAGCGCAGGGACGGTGAGGGAAGGGGGGAAGAATTGATATGCCGCAAACCTAGCTAGAAGTAGCTCCTGCTCAAGATGCTGCACCAGCGATGCTGTGTGCTAGTGCTCCTGATCTCCACCTCCGCCTCCCCCCCCACCCCGTTCCTCCAGTCTCCTGTTGATTCATTCATTCAACGAAAAGATATCCGGTGCCTCCTACATGCCAGGTGCTATTCTGGATGTTAGGGATACGGCAGTGAACCAAAAGCCTTGCCGTCCTCGGGTTTGCCTTCCATTAGGGATCAGCACACTATGGCTCACAGACAAAATCTGGCCTGTCACCTGTTTTGGTAGATACGGTTTTAATAGAACCCAGCCACGTTCATTTGTTTAGGTGTCCTCTATGACTGCTTTTGTGTAACAACAGCAGAGTTAGGTAGTTGTGTCAGAAACTCTCTGGCCCACAAAGCCTAAAATATTTATTATCTGGCCCCTTCTTAAAAAAGAAAAAGCTTGGGGCACCTGGGTGGCTCAATGGGTTAAGCGTCTGCCTTCGGCTCAGGTCATGATCTCAGCGTCCTGGAATCGAACACCGCATCGGGCTCCCTGCTCAGCGGGGAGTCTGCTTCTCCCTCTGCCTCTCCCCCTCCCTCTCCCCACCCCCTGCTCATTCTCTCTCAAATAAATAAATAAATAAAATCTTTTTAAAAAAGAAAAGAGAAAGAAAGGAAAAAGCTTGCCAGCCCCCCTATTCTAGCAGAAGAAGATGATTTTTTTTAAATAGATAAATATATAATGTCAAGTAGCTTTCAAAGTATAAGGAAAAATAAAACAGGGAGGGCAGAGAGGGAATGCGGAGGGGAAACTTACAACTCTAGACATGGCAGTCAAAGGAGAACTCAGTGCGTAGGGGGCCTTCGATCCAACACCTGAAGGAGGTCAGTGAGTGTATTATATTGATATTTGAGTGGTATACAGCATTGTGAGCCATTGTAAGGAGTTTTACGATTACTGTGTGTGAGATGCCAAGTCATTGGAGGAATTTCGAGCAGAGGAGTGACATGATCTGACTTCCATGTTAATAAGATTAGTCTGGCTTTCAAATCAATAAGGGGATAATAGACTTGGGTGAGGATGGCAGGGACAAAAGCAACGAGAAGTGTTGGGGGGCTTGTGCAATTATACCGGGACATGGATCATTGTGATTTTCACTATGTGATGAAAAGTAGTTGGATTCTAGGTATATTTTGAAGGTGGAACCAACAAGATTTGCAGATAGAATAAAATGTAGGATATGAGAGAAAGAAAAGAATCAAGAATGATTTCAGGATCTTGGGCCTGAGCAACTGGAAGAATGGAGTTGCCAATGGGGAAGGCTGTGAGGAGCAGGTTTGACAAGTGGAGTAGGCTTTGGCTGGGGGCTGGGAGGGGCGGGGTGGGGGGAGATTTAAGAATTCAGTTTCAGATGCATTGCATTTAGGATGCTATGTCAAGCAGGCAGTTGGATATAAAAGCATGGGGGGGCTGTCTAGGCTGGAGATCCACATCTGGGAGTCATTAGCATATAGACAGTATTTTAAGCCATGAGCATCACCAAGAAGATTGAGAACAGAAGCGATGTAGGTCTTCAGGCCTTCTTTTACCTTTCAGCTTTAGATTCAGTCCATGACAAAATCCCATCAATTCTTCCTTTATAATGTCTCTCAACCCAACATTTTTTTTTTCCATTCCCACTGCCACTGTCCTTACCCAGGATCTCATTCTGTCTCACTTGGCTGTTTGCAATAGCCTCCTAACTGGTTTCCTTGCTTCTAAATGCCAACTTGAAACTCATCTTCTCATTTGTCCCTCCCCTCCAAGAAATTCTCTCTACTTCTCCTGGCCTCCCCATCTTCAAGAATGGCCTCATCATTCATACCTATTTGTTCGAGTTTGAAACCTGTAAATTTTCCTTGCCTCCCCTACTTCTCCTACTTTCTACATGCAATCTATCACCACACATGGTCATTGATAACCCCAAAATATAACACAGCTCTGCCCACTTTTCTCAGTCTCTGTTACCACCTCTACAGTCCAAGATGCCCTCATCTCCTACACAGACAATAATCTCCTACCTATTTGCCTCCCCTCCATTCTATCCTCCATGTTGATGTCACTAGAACCTTTCTCAAACAACACTGTATGGATTTTGCCTACCTGTTTTGTAGGTTCACGGAATAAAATTCAAAGAGCTTTTATCATTTGGCTCTTAACTCTTCTCTCTAATGGTATCTGGCATGGTTCTTCTAGATATTTCTTCTATTGCAGCCCTGGGGTCTTGTCAGTAGTCTTTGGACCCAATACCTTAGTGCGGATCTTCCCAAGCATATTACAAGTATCCAAGGCTATGAATCCTCCCCTCTGTCCTCAGCTGAGCCAGGGACAATGCAGTTGTAGCTCCTAGGTTGCTTGTGTTTAGGCTGAAACTGCTTCCTCTATTTACCCAAATGTGCTTTACAAATGCTACGCTTTTCTCTGCATGCCATGACATGATATGGGTTGGGAAGCACTGACTTAGTGCACACCATTCCCCCAGCCTGGGAAGTGCTGCTCCATCCTCTTGTCTAAGTTCTAAGTGCCATTCCATGCCAAATTCAAGACTCACCTTCTTGATAAAGCAGTCTTTGATGTTGCATGCCCAGCCTCAAAATTCCTGTCTGACCTGATTAGACATCTCATTTGGCACTTGGTATTTGTAAATTTGTAGTATTCAACTTTTTATAGTGAGACCTTATCTCAGTTGTGTTTCAGCTCCTTAAGAGCAAAGATTTTTATACCCGCTTTTTCCCCACCACTGCCTTTGGCTATAAAATGAATGAATGTACAGACAGATGCATGAATGAATGGATTTATGAAACCAATCAGATGGTACAATGGGGAAATAACATTGGATTAAGAGCCAAAGAACCTGGATTCTGGTCCACTTTGTCAGTAGACAGTTGGATAAAATGTTAAGCATTTGCTCGCCTTAATTTTCTCATTTATAAAATAGGAACAATACTTCCCATCCTCAGTTCCAAGATGAGAAGGGATACTCTATGGAAAAATTGTTTGGCAGGTGAAAAGAGCGGGTTGTTCATGAGTAATGCCAAGGGAGGCAGTATGGAGCATGAACAAAGAGCTTGTCAAGGACACTGCAGAAAGTCACGGGTGGAGGAAAAGCCAGTGGGGTAGGGGAAACTTGCTGGCAAAGTAGACGTGCCCAGGAGTGGTTGAAAAAGGATGCCAAGCACAAGAGACAGAAAAATCAAGTTTCTCTGTTGAGAAACAATATAACATAGCCATCAGATCCAGAACGCCTAGGTTCAAAGCCTGGTTCTGGCACTTACCAGCTGTGTGAGCTTGGACTAGTTACTTAATGCCTCTGAACTTCAATTTACTCATCATATGGGAATAATAATAGTACCTATTTCCAGGGAATTGTTGTAAGACTTAAATGAGTTAATGTTTGTAAAGTGCTTAGAGAAGTATGAACCAATGCCCAGCCCATAGAGCACTCTAGAAGGGTATGTTAGATCAAACAATGGCCTTCCTTTTCCTTTCCAAGCAGTACTTCAACCTCCATGGCTAGGACTTCCTTCTTGGGTCAGAAGTAGAACCCACAGAAGCTTGGAGTTGCTCCTCAATGGATATGTCTGATTTCTGGGTTCCAGAGCCCCGTCCTCTGAGCCTGGTCTATCTCATTGTTCAGAGGACACTGGCCACTTTCATTAGCTTTCTAGCCTACAAAATTTCTTCGCCTTCTTCAGCCTTTTTCAAAGCCCAGTAGAGTTCATTGTGAGGACAGATTGGAGTGGATTCCATGAGCTCTCCAAAACAAATAGAGTCAAAATAGCCTAATCTTTAAGACTAACGGCTTTGCAATCAAGCAAATGAAAGTTTGAATCAGGGCTCTGCAAATAACCAACTGGATGACCTTGGACAAAACAACCTCTCTAAGCCTCAGTTTGCTCATCTGTCAGATGAAGGCGAACAGGTGGATGTTGGGGTCAGATGAGAAAATGGACATGAAGCATTCAGCACAGAGCCTGGCACACGGTCAGCGCTCAAAAAGTGTCATCCGTAACAATTAATAATTCTTAGGATTGTGGGTCTCGAGTTCCCCGCTCTAGAATGTAATTTATTTTTTAAAGATTTATTTATTTATTTATTTGACAGAGAGAGACACAGCTAGGGAGGGAACATAAGCAGGGGGAGTGGGAGAGAGAGAAGCAGGCTTCCCGCAGAGCTGGGAGCCCAATGCGGAGCTCAATCCCAGAACCCTGGGATCATGACCTGAGCCGAAGGCAGACGCTTAACGACTGAGCCACTCAGGTGCCCCTAGAATGTAATTTAATTGTCCTATAGCTCCCATTCACTATTGCTCTGTCATCCCAATTTTCCCCTTCCAAACTAAAATGGTGCAGAAAAAAATTCTTTGAGCCAATAAATTAAGAACACTCTCTTGGCATTTTATACTCCACTTGAGGTTTATGCCCACTTCAAAATAATTACGGAGAAAGAACCAGCAACTCTAAGCATGCCACAGATATTAATGTCTATGAATGCCTCAGAGATAATGGGGTCCTCTCAGCCTCGGATGAACATCAAAATCACCATTTTTATTTTTAATTTCATTAAATATATTCTTCTCGTAAAATGGCAAGTAATTTCTTTTCAAAACGCTCATACTTTCATTTACCCTAGAAGCCACCCCCCTATTGAAATAAATCTCCAGTGGGGAGACAAGTGGCCAGGCGGTTTTGCAAAAAGGTACCCAAGTGAGTCTGGTAGGCATATCTGCTCAGAGATAGGGACTGGAAAGTGAGTGTGGAGGAAAAGGTCAGGGCCTCCCTTTGAGAAGAAACCCAAGAAGGGTAGGTATAACCACTCTGCCTCCCACACAAAGTGGATGTGTAGAAACGTGCCCTGCATCCACTGGGGGACAGTGTAGTGTTTTCTCCTCCACGCATAAATCATGGAGGACTCCCCTTCTGTAGCTATACAATTGTCATCCTTGACACACCAGTTGGAGAATTAGGCTCAGTAGGAATACAAGATTCGGCCCATGCTTCAAAAATACAACTATATTTAATGACTGGATTAAATATATGTCATGCCTAATGATCAAATCCCATTTAATGTCTAAAGCAAGAAAGAATGATTACCAAATTATTTAATTATTTTGGGTTTACACATCTGTTTTCCAAGCTAATTGTTTGCTGCAAAAACTGTTTGGCCTTGATTATGATCATTAAGAGTGTGCTTGCATTTCAAATCAAGGAATCGGGTTCTCAAATGGCTTTAATCAAATCAAGTAACATCGTAAATATTTTTCAAAGTAAAAGTGTAAAACAAAAAGTGTAAAAAAATCATAATTTATCAAGTTGTTACTTTTTATTCCCTGATGTATATATCCACAACTTCATAAATTATGATTTTTAGGTTGAAATATTGTTGATTTTTTAAAAATAGGCTTTATGTATTTTACAGCAGTTTTAGGTTCACTATCTAATATGTTTCATAGCAACTGCTTTTATGTATTATGTGTATATGCATTTACAATATAAAATATATATTGTATATATTAATGTATAATATACAAATATATAGTATATCTACAAATATATATTTTATGTAAATACATATATAACATATGTAATATGTATGTTAGGTGCACCCACTTTGGAAGGTCAACAAAAACTTAGGTTTTTCCCATATGTCTGAAAATTTTTAAATAAATTTTCATTTGACTCTTTCAAAAATCTTACACTGTTGGTGGGAATGCAAGTTGGTACAGCCACTTTGGAAAACAGTGTGGAGGTGCCTCAAAAAATTAAAAATAGAGCTACCCTATGACCCAGCAATTGCACTCCTGGGTATATACCCCAAAGACACAGATGTAGTGAAAAGAAGGGCCATATGCCCCCCAATGTTCATAGCAGCAATGTCCACAATAACCAAACTGTGGAAAGAGCCGAGATGCCCTTCAACAGATGAATGGATAAAGAAGATGTGGTCCATATATACAATGGAATATTACTCAGCCATCAGAAAGGATGAATACCCAACTTTTACATCAACGTGGATGGGACTGGAGGAGATTATGCTAAGTGAAATAAGTCAAGCAGAGAAAGTCAATTATCATATAGTTTCACTTATTTGTGGAACATAAGGAATAGCGTGGAGGACATTAGGAGAAGGAAGGGAAAAATGAAGGGGTGGAAATCGGAGGGAGAGATGAACGATGAGAGACTATGGACTCTGAGAAACAAACAGGGTTTTAGAGGGGAGGGGGGTGGGGGATGGGTTAGCCCGGTGTTGGGTATTAAGGAGGGCACGTACTGAATGGAGCACTGGGTGTTATACGAAAACATGGATCGTGGATCACCACATTAAAAACTAATGATGTATTGTATGGTGACTAACATAACATAATAAAATTTAAAAAATTTAAAAAAATAAATAGAATGTCAAATTTCATTTATACATGTGATCTATACTAGCTGATCTTTACTAATGCATAAATACTCAGTTCCCATTTTTCTAATGAGAAGAGTCTCACTAATGAATTACAAAGAAATAGAGACCACTAAAAAATAATACTTCAAGAAGAAATATGGGGTGCCTTGATGTCTCAGTCAGTTGAGCCTCTGACTCTTGCTTTGTGCTCAGCTTGTGATCTCATGGGTCATGAGATGGAGCCCCACATCGGTCTCTGTGCTCTCTCTCTGCCCTTCCCCCTACTCATGCATGCTCTCACTCGCAAATGAACAAATAAAGCTTTTTAAAAAAAGAAGAAACATAAAATCATTGAGCTATTGGATTCAACATTTCAATATAAGGATGCAAAATTTATAATGTAGTTAGGTGTACAGATTCAAAAATCAGGTACAACTGATTTTGATTTTCTTCTAATCTTGCTAACTATATGGTCTTGGGCAAGTTACTCCACTTCTCTGAGCTTCAGTTTCCTTGTCTGCAAACTAAGGATAATAATGTCCCCTATGTCAGAATGTTGATGGAAAGATTAAATGAGATAGTACATACACAAATTTTTAAAACACTGTCTGGCACATGGTAGATTTTTTTTTTAAAGATTTTATTTATTTGACAGAGAGACACAGCGAGAGAGGGAACACAAGCAGGGGGAGTGGGAGAGGGAGAAGCAGGCTTCCCAGAGAGCAGGGAGCCCGATGTAGGGCTCGATCCCAGGACCCTGGGATCACGACCTGAGCTGAAGGCTGACGCTTAATGACTGAGCCACCCAGGCGCCCCACATGGTAGATGTTTAATGAATGTCACGAGATTTTGTTGTTATTTCTACTAGAATGTAAGCTTCATGGTGGCAGTTTTTTTCCCCATCTTCTCTGTTGGATTCCCATTACCTAATATAGTGAGTGCTCAATAAGTATTTGTTGGGGGAATTGATTTATGTGACAGCTATCTGAAGGTCTAAGGGAGCTGTTTACCGATTGTGCTAATGCTTCTAATCAGACTTGGGAACTGCACGAGCAACTCACAGTGACTTTTTCAATAACAGCTTTATTGAGATTTAATCCACCTATTTAAAATGCACAATTAATTTTTAGTACATTTTCAGAGTTGTGCAACCATCACCACAATCAATTTTAGGACATCATCATCATTCCGAAAAGGAAACTCCATACGCATTAACGGTCACTCTCCACTAACCCACAGCTCCTCCCCCGAGGCCCTAGAGTACCACCAATCTACTCCCTGCCTTTATGGATTTGCCTATTCTGGACATTTCTTATAAATGGACTCATACAACAAGTGGTCCTTCGTGGCTGGCTTCTCTCATTTAGTGTAATGTTTTTAAGGTTCATCTATGCTGCTGGCACATGTCAGTAGCTCATTCATTCCCAGAGCTGAATAATATTCCATTGAATGGATATACCACATTTATTTATGCATTCATCAGCGGATGGACATTGGGGTTGTTTCCATTCTTCGCCTGTTATGAATAATGCTGATGTAAACATGGGTTTAAGAGCCAGATAAATCCAAGCCGAAATCCCTGCTCATCTGCTCTTACTAGTTGTGTGGACTTTGACGGATTACATCATCTGAGACTTAGTTTTTTCACTTCAAATAGGAACCAGAACCTACCTTACAGACTTACGGAAGAGAATGAATTAGAGAATTCCTGTGAAATCCCTAGCGCAAAGTAACTGTTGAACAAGTGGCAACTACTATTATCGTTGCTTTTCTTTTACTTTATTTCGAGGCTAGTAAGGTCCCATCCCTGAACTTCTCCTGCTCATTTGATAGTTCAGGTGTGAGGATGAAAGAGTTTCACAGGAGGCTTTAGTTTACTAAAGAAAGGAGAAAGAAGAAAGAAAGAAAGAAAAAGAAAGAAAGAAAGAAAGAAAGAAAGAAAGAAAGAAAGAAAGAAAGAAAGAAAGAAAGAAAGAAAGAAAGAAAGAAAAAGAAAGCCTCTAAAATTACAAAAGTAACATATAGTTGTAAAGAAATTCTAATTTAGGTACCTGGGTGGCTCAGTCGGTTGAGCATCCAACTCTTGATATCTGCTCAGGTCTTAATCTCAGGGTCCTGAGTTCAAGCCCTGCATTGGGCTCCATGCTGGGTGTGGAGCCTACTTAAAAAAATTTTTAATTTTACCAAAGTATATAGTGAAAGGTAAAAATCTATTTTTATACCCATTCCCCCTCCCAATTCCTTCCCAGAAATAAGAGTAACAGTTTGGTGTATGTCCATCTAGACCATCATCTATGTATATCCATAAATATGAATATATACATAAGAACACATACACACATACATATTTCTATATAAATTAAACCTTACTATATACATCATTCTGTAACTTTCTAATTTTACTCAACAGTGTGTTTTTGACATCTTTCCATTTGAGTACATAAAGCTGTACCTCATTCTTCTTAGTGGCCGTTCAGTAATCCAAAGGCTGGATATGCCAATGGCTTACTTTTTAAAATCTTTAGTCATTGCTCTCAAGATAGCATCACGAGTCTCCAATTGCCATGTTCTTTTTCTTTTTTTTTTTGCTCAAAACCTGTATTTAACAATGTAGCATGTAAATATGCAGTTTAAGGCAAATTCATAGTTTGCGTGGATCATGTTTTATTGAATTCTCAGCTGTAGGGACAGAATGAGAGCCTAAGCATTCATGCAGAAAGGAATTTTCTTTAGATGGTTCAGAAGGAAAAACAAGTCACTCAGATCATTACCAGCTTTCAAATATTTTTTCTTGCTGTTTTTTTTAAAGATTTTATTTATTCATTTGAGACAGAAAGAGAGAGAGAGAGCATACAAGCAGAGGGGAGGGGCAGAGGAAGAGGGAGAAGCAGACTCCCTGCTGAGCAGGGAGCCCAGATGTGACATGGGGCTAGATCCCAGGACACCATGATCATGACCCGAGCTGAAGGCAAATGCTTAACCAACTCAATCACCCATGAGATAAGCAACCACAGCCCCTCTTGCTGGGTTCTAATATCGAGAAACTAAATGTAAAAGAAGATTGGAGTTGGAACATGAGTGAATTCAACAAAGATCTTGAGAAGCTCACTAAATACAAAAATACCTTGATCTGGTGGATAAAACACTGAAGGACCTGTAATAATCTTTTTTATTGAAAATTTACTAAAGTAGTTACTCTTTGGGGTGAGAACCCAGCCCAAATAATTGAGAAATGCTGAAAAAAAAATGATAGCCATGTATTCAGAATGATTACATTTACATAAATAAATACATGAAGGAGAAATTAAAATTAATGCTTCCAGAATAAGCAAAATACATCGTGTCAATTTCCAACAGCCCCAAACTGTCTATGTGCTACTCAGGGAGGTGTCAGAATTCTGGGCAAGTATTCACAAAGTTCAAAAGTGTCATAACACTGAAGCAGTGTGGTTATAAGAGAAGAAAATGTGTATAGATGGAATCATGGAAATGTCACTCACTGTAATATCAGAGCAGGAGGCTGCAATCAAAGCAGTTAGCAATTAGAAAGTACAGGGCCCTAACTCCCACAGAATTTTTTGGTATAAGCAGATCTGACAGCACATAGAACTGTTGTAAGTTACTTTATGAGAGAGCTTTGTCAGTGGTAATGCCTGCTTTAATGGCATCTGGAAACAGCTGTTTTTCTCGAAAAGACAGCACAACATCTAAGTCTGCCAAATAGAGATAACAAGGTACATACCTATCATTAACAAAATTACACTTTCTTTATTGACAGAAAAGATCTGTTCATATTGTGAGGAGAGTACATTACGGGACTAGTGAAAAGCTATTGAAAAGTATCATATGGATGGCTGCAAAAAGCAGTGATTCCCAGCCCTAAATTCACCACCCTGTAGGGTGTCTACAATTATCCTGAGGATCATCATGAGTTCTTTGAAAATTTCTCAAAACAAAATTAAATAGGAGGCACTTTAATTTTAAAAAGGGATATGCCATACAGCACTTTGAGGAAAAGGGGAAGATGGCCTGGAATCAAGCTAACAATAACAGTGTGTTATAAACTCCCGCAAGGTTGGGGGCCAGTGATGATAACAGTGGTACATTATGTGAGTTCAGCGGTAGTTTTTATGAATGTGGTATATTGTACCAAGGCACATCATTAAAACAGTTGTAGTCAAGTGAGTGAATTTTCTGTGTTTCAAAAGTGGGAACTCACATTACTAGCAATCCATTAATTTTGTCCTTGAGTTTTGATTAAATTTTGTAGTTAAAAGTTTCCTGAACATCTGCAAATGTATTCCAATGCCAGCAACAAAATCATTCATTCACTGAAGAAATATTTATTGAGGGCATGCTTTATGCCAGGTACTGGTACACACATTGTCCGTTAGAAAGTTTGTATTGGCCACGGATAGGAGTACCTGTTTTTCTGAGCCCTTCTAATAGCATATTTTAAAATATCTTTAGCAATACTATATTAGCAAAAAATAGTATATTACTGTAGTTTACCATTTCCTTGAATATTGGTGAGATTGAACACTTTCTCATATGTCTATTAACCATATGACCATTTGTAGTTCTTTTTTGAATAATCTGCTCATATGTCCACTTTTCTACTGGCCTTTTTATTATTGATTTGTAAGAACTTTTTACCTATTACCACACCATCTACCTGACATTATTATCTTTGGGGAGAAGCTTCTGTAGACAACCAAATTTGCTTAGTAACTGTCAGAGTTCAAGTTAGCTAATGCTGTCAAATATTTTTAGTAGTTCTATGATTATCCTGCAATCATTTTGATGCTGTTAACTTCTATTTCTGCATTAAATTTAATTCTTTGTGCAAAAAAATCAGACTATGCCTTAGCCAAATAGATTACAGGAGTGTCTAACAAGCAATATTGTTCAGTAATCAATAGAGATTGGACTATAATCTTGTCAGTGATTTAAAGCAAAACATAATGAAAAAAACTTAAAAAAATGTTTCCATAGAATTCTTTTCTTTCTGTGATTCAGAGTCAATAAATATTTGCTGAGTGCTTAATAGGCCCAAGTGCTTTTATATACAATCTTTCTCACGATCCCCATCACTGATTTTTACATAGGTATTCCCATTTTCATATAAGGAAATTCTAGCTCAGAGAGGTTCTGTGATTTATGGGCATACTAGT
Source organism: Zalophus californianus (assembly GCF_009762305.2). Classification (NCBI taxonomy): domain Eukaryota; kingdom Metazoa; phylum Chordata; class Mammalia; order Carnivora; family Otariidae; genus Zalophus; species Zalophus californianus. The sequence continues at coordinate 38,158,578 of NC_045612.1, forward strand.
AGCTAGTAAGTGGCAGAGGTGGTCCTTGAACTGCCCTCCTCAGCAGGAATGGACGAGAAAATGCACCAGGCAGGCTTGATGTTCTGGTGCCTCTTCAATTCAATACTTTAAAAATATTTGCTCAACATTTACTTAAAGAGAGTAGGGAGAGACTAAGTTTCTATTAGTAAAAGTATATGCCTTTTTAATTGTGTTCAAGATATGTTCACCACATACACTTATCACAATAATAGCTATTTATTGAGCACTCGCCGTGTGTCAGGCACTGTGCTAACCACTTTACATGCATTATCTCACTTAATCCTAGGTGGTTACCATCATCATCATCCCCATTTAATATGTGATGCCCAAAGAGGTGAAGTGACTTAGCCAAGGTCACACAATAAATTGTGGTGCCAGGATTTAAGCCCAAGCAGGCTGACACCTGAGCCTATGAGCTTGACAATGTTTTATTGCCTTCAACTAGAGCAAAAATCCCAAGTTCACATTTTAACCTACTGATTTCTTCCATTTCTTTTGTTTTGTGTTGTCCCTCAAAACTGAATATGATGGAGGTAATTTACAGGGATACAGCTACAAAATCACATTTAAAAGATTTTAGAATTTCCCCCCATGTTTTTTTTTTTTTTTAATGTTCTTGATAAGAAACATTTCCTCCTTTCTTGTAGTTCCCATTCTGTCTATAGTTTCCTCTTGCAACTTTCCAAACCAGGCAACTTTCAGGGAGGTGTATGAAAGGATTTAAAATTTAGATAAGAGAATCAACCCCTCATTCCTGATAAACAGCCCTGTGGCATGCAGTATTTTGTTTCATAATCCTAGCTGCTTGTGGAGAGTTGCTCACTTGAAGCAACTCCCAGTTTGTTAATCTCACAGTTGGTGGCACACCCTTCAGCCTGCACGTGCTCATCGCAAAAATGGTGTGGTTGGCACACGAGTGAGAACTGGCTTCTTTTTGCGTTTGATTTTTCACTCAAGGGCCCCAGCCTCCTTCACGAGAGAGGCGGCCAGCTTCCATCTCACCAGTTAGGGAAGCGCTGGCAGAAGCACAAGGCTAGTCGGCACCATATTTATGATTTAGCCCAGAGATTTGTAAGTACCCTTTTTAAATTGGCAGCCCAGGCTGTTGCCTGCCTGGCCCATGGCTTAATCTTCTCCATCTCAGAAATCCTGTTTTTACAATGGTATGCAGAACGTAAGCATTGGTGAAGAAGGAGGGTATGGCTTGGATACATGCATATTGGTTCAAATATTAAAAAGACCATTTTCTGAGTTTTGGCTGACGCTAGTGGGCATATAGATTCCAGAGAAAAACCCATGTGGTGCGGTTCCTCACCCTGCTATTTGTAAATAGGTGAAACCTGATTATAATGAATGTCAGAGGGCAGCTGTAGCCTGCAGATTGAGTACCAGGGCTGACAGCTGTGTAATTACAATGCAGTTTTATTACAGGGCATTTTGTATGTATGGTTATAAGGAAGCGCAGATAATTTAGAAAAATGACTGATGGTGAGCAGTGTCAGGCCATCTACAATCTGAACTTCACCTTTGTGTTAATTAAAGCAAAACCTTCAAACAGAACTGGAAATGAAAGGTAACCCCTGGTTAAAAGACTCCCCCCACCCTGGTTTCTAGTCTGCCCATTCATGGTGTGTACTTCTGTGGAAAACTAAGATCTTTATCGACGGAATACTTCTGGGTTCAAGAGCATACCTCTTCCTCTGCCCTCTGCCCTGCCAATTCTTCGTGGGCACCAGTCTGCTTTGGGTCTTAATAAGATGCCTCTGGCTAGGATTGAGGGTTTCAAATCAAGTGCAGAGACTGGAGGCAGTTTTACGTCTTTATGCCTGAAAAAACAAAGCCTCCTTCAAAGGCTGAAGAGAAATGCACAGCGATCGCATTTTGGAATTTCAAATGGGAGCGCGTAGTCTGAAAATGGAACAGAATATTTGAAATCAGGACTGCCCCAGAAAAGTTGGATAAGTATAGCTATCATGTATTTTGAGCACTTACTATGTGCCAGGCACTGGGGAAAATACTTCCCATGTATATTATCTCATTTAATTCTTTCACTAACTCTAAGAGGTGGGTCCTAGAATCCCTATCCCTGAAGATGAGGATACTGAGGCATACTGGGGTTAAGACTACTTGCCCAAGGTCATATGGCAATTATATGGCTGGCCTGAAATTCAAATCCAGTTCTAACTCCAAAAATCTTTCTCTTGATCACCAAGGGGCTCTGCCATTGTCTTGGATATTTAGGCTCTTAATAATTTCTTTGCAGACCTGATTCAAAGGTAGGACTCAAAGAAGTATTTCCATCTATGTATGACCTGCACAATTTTTGCCATGTCCAAGGACAACATAAATTATAGGCAAGGTTTTTAAGCAGGCTCACTTTCATTCTAGGGGGGTTGTGGTAGCAGCCTTCTCCACCTTAGTCTTATCCCCATAAGCCTACCCAGGATCCCTTCTTGCCAGCCAGGTCGGTCTCGGGAAAGTGAACTGCCATGATTCTACTACTTTAACCTCATCTTAAGCAATAGTAATCATGAGATCATGAGTTGGATGTTAGATGCATTTTTAAATGCACATCAAAATAAGTGATGTTCATCTGTCACCACCCAAAATCATCTTATGTACCACCAGAGGAACACACACCACATATAGGAAAGCATTGGTCTGGACGACCCCTAGGTGACCTAACCTTGATATCCAGTGAAGCACTTGACCTCTAAAAATAGTGAAGCCTCTGCTTCACTATCCTCCATTTTCTGAGAGATTTTTCACAGCTTTTCGAAAGAAATGGGGGCACTTCCAAGAGAACAAGATGCTTCTATTTCCACAACTGGTCTTCAACCTTCAGCTCAGGTGTCACATCCTTAGCTTTCTCTGACCACCCGATCTGAAGTAACCCCCTATGATATGGCCCTGCCTTATTTTTCTCTTAGTGCTTATCGCTATTTGAAATCCTCGTGTCCGTTTGTTGGCTAGTGTGCTGCCAGTCTCCCTACAAAATAGTAAGCTCTGGGAGGTCCCCAGCATTTAGCATAAATGCCTGGCATATGGTAAATGTTCAAGGAGTATTTGTCAAATGAATGCACATGATGAAGTAGGGATTCTAAAGTTAGGGTAGGCCCGTGGAGCTGATCAAACAGGCAATGGAAGGAAAGCTCAACTTCGGGTGATGTAATTTATCCAACAAGGCAATGACCTGAGGAGGCATAAAACTGTCTGAGGTGCTTACAGCACTCATTCCTTCTTGAGCACTTACTGTGTTCAAGACACTGTGCTAAGCTGTCCCCTGTATACTGGGTAGTATTGAGCTCTGGGGTCTATGTCACTGGTAATCCCCAGTTCCATTGATGTAACTCGTGTTTACTGAGTGACTACTATATGTCAAGCACCGTTCTATGCTGGGATACAGCAGTAAGCAGGACAAAGTTCCAGCCCTCTAGAGAAGGTCAAATCAAGATCAGGCACACACCTTTATACAGTTTTTCCCAGATGGTACTTCCTAGTGATACTTTACCTTTCTAGCAAAACCAGGTCTTTGCTTTCAAAGTGGTCCTAGATTCATCCGCCCTGACCCACTTATATTTATAACAGCTACCATCCATTTACTGAGTATGCATTACGTGTCGAGCACTGTGCTAAGGGCTTGCTATGCATTATATGATAGAATCTTTCCAATAACCCTACGAAGAAGGTACTCTTATTACCCCCATTTTACAGAGGAGGAAACCAAGGCTCACTGAGATCGAAGGACTTGCCCAGTGATTTGCCCAAATAGTCGTTATGTGGTATAGTGGATTCAAACCTGGGCAGGATGCAGTACAATGACCCTCTCGGGTCACTGCTCTTAACCAGGAGTGTACAATGGTGGTGCCTCTTGTGAGTGATGTAGGGCCTCCCTTCACTTAGGACATCTAGCTCTGAGATTCTGACAATCCAGATACTCTCCTGTACAGGGTTTGCCTGAGGCACTGGCAATGAGATAGGTAGAAATGTTTCAAGATCATGAACATGAACTGGTGGATATACATCATGAAGCCATTGCTATGATTCATTACACCCCAGGAATAACACTGACTCTCATTAAATATCAAATTATTGAAGATATAGTTCAAGAGGAAAACAGCATATATCTGGACTTCTTTCGTTTGAAAATGATAAAACACAAAGCACTTTAAAAAAAGCTGAGGAAAACAACCAGTACACTTGTGGAGGAAATATTAAAACTATATCTCAATATAGGCAACTCAGATTAAGATCATAAATATACTTCTGCCATCAGTTTTATCATCATCTATCCTGTAGGTTCAATATAGAACTAAAAGCTTTAAAATATGTTTTGATTTTACACTGATTCTGCATTTTACTGAAGTATGTTCATTTGTTTAGCACCCTTTCAAAGCAATTTGTCTTACCTTATTGCATTTTGGTCTCATAAGAACCTTGTAAGGTCGAGGAGGGAAGGCATTATCTTAGTTTTATAAAAGTATAAATTTAAGGCACAAAGTGGACAAGTAAGTTACCAAGAATACCAAATTAGAATCGAAGCAGTGAAATTTGGTCCACATCGCCCTGGTGCAAACACATCACATTTTTTTAATATCCCTACAACAAATGGAATCTGCTCTGAGCCTTCCACTTTTCCAGCTGGCTAAAAATTCACTCTCATTTGTGGTTTTTAGAGGCCCTCCCTCTGCCAAGGTTGTTGAAAGCCCTAGCAAATCATGCAGACCAGAACTTTCAGGGCAGGCCTCTGCCTTTTGTCCATACTGATATGTTTATCATGCAAATGCACAGGCCTCTTGTAGTAAGAGGTGTCAGCTTCTTCTGCACCCCCTTGGACATTGGTGAGGGGGTGTCTTTGCTAAGGTTGGCAGTCTCATGATCTAGTAGTATCCAGCCTCTCTTAAGTTCACCATGTGGCCATTCTCCTTTGAGACCTTGTCTCTTCTTTGGGGCACTAAAAGGGAGGAAGGCTAGTCCTTGCTGCTCAAGCAAATCTGTCATAACTCCGAACTCCTCTCCAGTCTTGGACTTCTAGAACTTCTAGGTCAGATAGCTTCTGCCCCCTCTACTCAGAAGTGCTCACCTCTTAACCCTCCGGGACAAGCCAGCATAATTTCTCTCAGTGAGCCTTTTGAAATCAAAAGCTCTGGATTCAGATGATCTTCTAGGTGCCTAGCAACTTCTGCTTTTGACCTTACAAAACAAAAGCTCCCAAGGCAAGGGAACAGAAAGACTTGGTCATGTTTTGATTTGCGGGAGGGAAAAAGACCTACCACAGCTGAAACAAATTATAAAAAAATTAACATCTCAATAAATAATCCTACCAAAAACTTTGTTACAACTCCTATTGGTAGTTTTTTTTTTTTTTTAATTTTAGGCATGTTATTTGTAAGTCGGCAGTCACCGTGGATCTACATTTTAGCAGTTGATTTCAATTCTGTACATATTTATTAAACATGCACAATGCTCCTACTACTATACTATGTGTTGTATGGCATATTTAAGAAGAAAAATGTATGGCTTTTGTCTTTGAGATGTGAGGAAATGAATCCACAATGTGCTCTTTGACAATCTGTTGCTGGTAACTTTCAGATCCTACTATCCAAGGAGCTAGAAATTTCTTTTCTAAAGATTATGCCATTCACAGAGAGTGTCTTCTTTTCTTTTTCTTTTTTGCCTTTTTGCATTCACTTAAGAAACATTATATGCTAGTCATGGGGCCAAGGATAAAAAGAGATGGCACTGTCCTTGCCCTCAAGAAGTAGAAACTAGGTGGAGGAGAATAGACCTACAATATCAGAGTAGCTTGCTAGAGGAGGCTATATTTAAGACATAGGATGAATTGGAGTTTGCTAGAAAAGGGGTGAGGAGGAAAATTCCAGAAAGAATTAACAACATGGGCAAAGAAGGGAAAACATTTCCCTAAAATAAAAAATAGGGAAATGAAAGAACATAGCATGCTCAAGGAACTGTCAACAATCTGACTGGTGTACAAAGTCTGGGGGTGGGGGACAACAGTGAAAGACAAGGCCTGGGAGCTAGTATGGGGTGTGACTGAAAATGTTCCTAGATGCAATGCTAAAGAGTTTGGGATTCTTCTTAAAGGCAATGAGAAACCAACCAAAGATACAAGCAGGGAAGTGACAAAACCATAACGGCATTTAAAAAAAATTTTTTTTAGGTTTTATTTATTTATTTGAGAGAGAGAGAATGAGCGGTGGTGAGGGGCAGAGGGAGAGAAAGGGAGAAGCAGACTCCCTGCTGAGCAGGAACCCTGATGCAGGGCTAAATCCCAGGACTCAGAGATCATGACCTGAGCTAAAGGCAAACGCTTAACCAACTGAGCCACCCAGGTGCCCCAGGAACAGCATTTTTAAAATCTGCCATCTTTGTGGCAGAAATGCCAAGGATGGGCTGGAGGAGGGTGACACTAGATACAGAGAGAGTAATCAAGTGGCTCTTGGTGAAAGTTGATGAAGTAAGGTGATAGAAGTCCGAATGGATTTGAGGTAATATTGATGAACTAAGTGTAAGAAGTGAGAGATCAAGACGACTCCCAGGCGCAGGTAATCAGGTAGATGGAGAGGACATTAAGTAAAATGGAAAATACCCAAGAGGGCCAAGGTTGTGTACAATGATTTCTGTTTTAGATATGTTGAATTTCAGGTATCTTTGTGATATCCAGGTGATATTGTCTAATAAGCCAATTGAAAAATCAGCCTGCAGCTTGTTGAGAGAAGTCAGGGCTGGAGTTTGAGACTTGGGAGTCATCAGACCACAGGTGTTGAATAGCCTTATGGCAACAAGTGTAGAGCAAAAGAAAAAGCTGAAAATAGGGGCTTGAGGGACAGGTAGCTGGAGTAAGAGAAGATCCCAAAAGAGACTGAGAGAAGCAGCGATCAGATGAGGGCTAAAAGAGAAAGGGGGCATGGAAGACACAGACGAGAAGTCTTGGAAGGAAGGGGTGATCATGTGTCACAAATGAACACTAGAGGTCAGATAGGGCAAGGATTGGAGGGGCCACTATGGATTGGGCAATGTGGACTTCCCTGGTAGCTTTTGTTGGAGCGGTATTTGGGGGGCATAAGCCAGACTGCTGCAGTCTGATGGCTGGCATAAGAGGAGCTAAGGGAGAGGAAAATAGTGTATGAGGCTTATTCTGTCAAGAAGCCTGGCAGTGACTGGAAAGTGAGAAATCAGATGGAAGCATGGTAGGCAACGTGAAGAGAAAGGTTGTTTAAAGTGGGAGAATGCCTATGGAGAGTAAGAGGGAAGCTCTGAGAGAGGAGAGGGCTAATGCATGGACTTGAGTCTCAGACAAGTCGAGGGAGGATGAGTTCTGGTCCAGTACTTCTCAAACTCTCTGTGATGAAGGATCAGCTTTTCAAATTGCCAATCTGTTGCAGGCTGGTACTTCTGTAAAATACAATAAAAATTACTAGAAAAATGTAGTTAAAATCACTCAAAATATAAGCCCCCATCTTTCATTATTAACTCCAATGAACACAGAATTATTTTAACAAGTTGCTATAAAGGTCTCTAAATTCCTACTCTCCGTTTCAGTGCTTATGTTGTTGTGGATCAGTATCAAACGGTTTGAGGATTAGAAAGGGTAACCACCATACTTTGTGTAGCACTATTCTAGACCGCAGGACCTAGAAAGGAGAAAGAAAAGAACACTCCTTCTTCCAAGAGAGAGGAAGGAAGCAGGAAAGGATAGGAGATGAGAGGGGTGCCTGAGTGGCTCAGTCGGTTAAGCACCAGTCTTTGGCTCAGGTCATGATCCAGGGGTCCTGGGATTGAGTCCCATGTGGGGCTCCCTGCTCAGCAGGGAGCCTGCTTCTCCTTCTCCCTCTGCCTCTCCCCCCACTCATGTTCTCGCTTACTCTGCTCTCTCTCAAATAAATAAATAAATAATCTTAAGAAAAAAAGGTTAGGAGGTTAGAGAGAACACTTAGCAGTGGAGTGAAGGAGAGTTGAGGGAATTCCCACCTGCAAGACATTTTTTTTTTCTTTTTTTGTAGTGAAGGAGCAAGCCTGACCTTCTAAAATGAGTAAAGAAGGAAGGGGATGGGGTGGGAGGATTGGAGGAGTGTAGTAATGGGTTGAAACAGCTGCTGTGGGAAATGAGAAATGGAACTGAATAAAGATGAATAAAAGAGTTGTAAAAACAATAGAGAAAAGGCCCAGCTGAGGCTGGGAATCATAAATTTGTTATGGAGCCAGCCAATCAGTTCAATTTTGCGATTTTCCCCTAGCAGTTTTGCAGCCTCAGAGCAGGCATGGAGAAACATATGGTAGGGTTCTGGTAATATGGTGGGCTATGTGTGCAAACTGACTCTCCCACAGAAAACAACTAAAAATGCTGGAGAAACGCAACAAACATCTTCAAGGTATCAAAGAGCTGGGAAGGTAGTAAGGAATTATAAGCCCAGGTGGTAGTGAAGACAGATTGATGTAGTCATTTCTTTGAAAAAATTCGCTGAACTTAATTTAAGCTTCAGAGAATAAGCCATAAGGGATGTGAAAACACAATGCCAAGAGCCTACCCAAGGTGGGGAGTTCCTCCCCAGGTAAAACTGGAATAACAAGGAGCTAACCCATCAGTGTATTTATGAGCCAGAAATAACTCCCTACGCGCCCATAAGGAAACTTTAAGGAAAGCAGTCTTGGAACTGAGTGGAGGGGGAGGCACCTGCCCCGAGAGGTTTAAATACAATCTCATCTAATAAAGATTTGCAGCCTAAATTCACATTAACCAGGTGCTCCAAAATACCTTAAGCTCTGAATTTAGTTTAAAGTAGACCCAGACTGGTCGTGCCAGCAGGCACCTGGCAGAATGCAAATCCTCTCTGCAGGAACACACCTCCTCCTAAACCTCAAAATATTCTCACAAATAAGTTTTCAAAGTAATGAGCAGATCTTAGTTAAAAGTCACTAAGCACACAACAAAAGAAGGCACCATACGTAAGACAAATAGGAAGTTCAAATGAGACAGATTTTAAGCCAAATATATACGTAATTACATTTAAATACAAATCGACTAAATGCTTATGTTAAGAGATTAAATTTAAAAAATCTCACCATATGCCATTTACAATAGTTACTTTTAAAACATAAAGATACAGAAAGATTGACAGTAAAAGGATGGGAAAAGACATTTCACACAAATACTAAGCAAAAGAAAGCTGGTACTGCTATATGAGGATCAGACAAAATAGATTTTGAGGCAAAAAAGCACTACTAAAGATATAGAGGATCATTTCTTTTTTATAAAAATACAACCCATCAGGAAGATATAAAAATGTTAAATCAGCAAGAACCTAATAATAGCCTTAAAATAAATAAAGCAAAAATCAACAAAACTATAAGGATAACCAGACAAGTCCATAATCAAATGAGAGATTCTAACATACCTTTCTCAGTAATTGATAGAATAGATAAAAAAAATACGTATCCAGAATATTTGAATACCACCATTAACAAAATTGATCTAATGTGTAGAACACTGAATTCAACAATTGCAGAATACATATTCTTTTTAATCCCACATAGCACATTCACCAAAATTGACCATATACTGGATCATAAAGCAAAAGATTAAAGTAATACAAATGACATTTTATGATCGCAATGCAATGAAGCCATAAATCAACAACAAAATGAGAACCAGAAAAACCACATATGTTAAAAATTTAAAAAGATACTTTTAAATAAACCACGGGTCAAAGAAGAATCACATCAGAAATTGTGAGCTATTTTGAACTGAACCAAAATGAAAATCCTACCTATCAAAACCTGTGGGATGCAACTAAAGCAACACTTAGAGGAAAAGCTATAGCCTGAAATACTTATATTTGAAAAGAGATAAAGGCTATGAAATGAAAGAGCTACGCATCCATGTTAAGGAGGTAGAAAAAGAACAACAAAATAAATCCAAGGAAAAGAGAAGGGGGAAAAAACCACATACAGTGAAGTTGATCCAGGATTAGAGGCTGGCAGAGCAGATGTGGTTGAAGGCACTAAGTATGAGGGAATTGAGGAAGCTAGTGAGTCTGGTCAAAATAATTGGTAATGGGAATCAAGCTGAGCAGGAAAGGAGGTGAAGTGGAGGTGGGGAAATGAAGGAATGTAAGGAAGATTGGAGAATAGAAATGGATCCAGTGACGTGAGGTCACAAAGACAGGAGATCACAAAACGCTTTAGTGGGAGTAAGGGAGTGAGAGGTGATTGCATAGGAGTTTCTGGTTAACATGGAGATTTAAAGTTAAAGATTTTCTATGTAAAATAATTCTAAATGAAGAAAATATTCCACATGCGGCTATGCAAGTGGGGTTGCTGAAAAGAGGTGAAGTACTCTTAATTATCCGTTTGTAAGTCTTTCTCTTACTCTGCCTGGTTTGTAAGACCTTACAGGACAGGAAACCACTTTACTCATCTCTCCATCCCTATAATGGGGTCTGGCACAAAGTGGATTGGATGCTCAATAAATGCCTGTCTACCCTAACTAATAGAGACACTACTCTAAATATTTTACATGAATTCTTTTCCTTTATCCTTAGAACAATTCCATGAGGTGTGTTCTAATATGCAATTTAAGAGATAGGGAAAGTGACGTTAAGTAACTTGCTCCAAGTTGTACAAGGAATGAATGGGTGCTGTGCTAAAGGCCTGGGAGTAGATCTTTACTATCGCCCCAGACAAGCTATGCCCAAGCTAGGCCCTTTTGTGATTCTGGGGAGCAAAATTCTGCTGAAGAAGTAAAAACATCACAGCATCAAAATTTTCACTGGAACCCCATTGCTGGTTTATAAAATGCACGCTCTCCTCTTTGCCTCTCAACTAGTCTACTTCTCATCACTCTTCAACCACTACAAAAACCCAGGCATTTTACTGCCTGTCTTCTCTCTGTGCTCACCATTTTCATCCAGCCCAGTCCTCACTCTTCTCTGCCTGATCCTATCTTATCGATCTCCCTATTTATGAGACTAGGAAAGAATAATAATTGATTCTTTGAGATCTCCGTATTTGTGCTTTTCAAGATAGAAGCCTGTCTGGGTTAATTCATCTGGCTAAGAATTGCTTATAGGCTTACCTCATTGAAAATTTTGTAATGATGACCACCAGAGAAATATTGCTACTAATGATAATAACAGTAAGTATTTATAGTAGCTCTAGAAACTATCAATAATTTTGAAAAAAGCCCTCCTTTGACCCAACATTCCTCTCCAGCCATCTCCTCATTTTTCTGTTTCTCTTTGGAGCCAAATGTTTCAACAGAGTTGTCTGTATACACTATCTGCAGTTCCTCACCTCCCTACTCACCTTTCAACCCACTTCAGTCTGGCTTCTGGCCCTTCCACTCCAAGGAAACTACTCCTGTTATTGCAACAGGTAACCTCCATGTTGCCAAACCCAATAGATACTTCTCTATCCTCATCTTACTTGAACTTCCTGCAGCATTTGAGAGTTAACAATTCCCTCCATCTTAAAAACACTTTCTTCTTTGGATATTGGTACGTGACACTGCTGGCTTTTCCACTACCTCACTGACGGCTCTTGTTTAATCTCTTTTGCTGATTTCTCCTGATACTGTGATACTTCAGAACTTGACCCTGGGTCTTCTTTTTTTCTCTATATTCCTTTGCTAAATCATCTCATCCAGACATGGCTTCTAATACCATCTATATTCAGATAATTCTCAAATTTATTTCTCTAGTCAACACTCTCATCTGAGCTCATGACATGCACATCTGACAATTTATTTGACATCTCCATTTGCATATCTAACAGATACCTTATGCTTCTTATGCCACAAATCTTGATACCTCCTCCAACCAGCTTCTGTCCCTATCTTCTCCATCTCAGTATGTCACCACCACTTATTCAGCTACTTAAACAAGAAATCTAGGCAGCATCCTTAATTCCTTTCTTTACCTCACCTCAATAACATCTATATTAGCCTTATTGACCCTACCTCTAAAATTTATGTAGAATACCTCCCTTCATTTCATCTTAACTGCTACCACCTAGGGCCAGTGGGGCCTATCCTGGATTATGGATATTTCTCGACTGGTCTCCTTACCTCCTCTCTGTTTTCCTCTAATACATTCTCCACATAAACAGCAAAATTGATATTGAATCCTTCAACAGCTTCTCATTTGGCTCCTTGCATAAAAACCAAATTCTTTACTATGGCTCTGCACAATCCATGTTTGCACCTCAGTAAGTAAAAAGAAGACTTGAACAACACTACACACCAACTAAACCTAACATACATCTGTAGAGCATTCCACTCAATAACATCAGAAAACATAATCTTCTTAAGTGCATATGGAACAGTCTCCAAGATAGACTATATGCTAGGCCATAAAACAAGCCTCAAACATTTAAAATGATCTAAGTCATACAAAGTATATTCTCTAGCACAAAAGAATAAAATTATAAAAAAATAAAGAGATTTGGGAAATTCATAAATATGTGGAAATAACACACTCCCAAATAACCAATGGAGCAAAGAAAAAATAAAAGGGAAACGGGAAAATATTTTGAGATAAATGTGGGGTGCCTGGGTGGTTCAGTCGGTTAAGCATCTGCTTTCGGCTCAGGTCATGATCCCAGGGTCCTATTATTGAGCCCTACGTGGGGCTCCCTGTTCCTCAGGGAGTCTGGTTCTCCCTCTGCCCCTCCCTCTGCTCATGCTCTTGTGCTCTCTCTCTCAAATAAATAAATACATCTTTAAAAAAAGAAAATATTTTGAGACCAATGAAAGCAAAATCACAACATAACAAAACTTATGCAATACAGCTAAAGCAGTGCTTAGAAGGAACTATAGAGCTATAAGAACTTTATTAAAAAAGAAGAACATCTCAAATCAATAACCTAACCTTCAGCCTTAAGAACCTAGAACAGAAAAGACATCCAAACATGAACAAAAGACAGCAGGATATGAAATAAGGAACAATGGATTTATAATACAACTAGAAAACAACTAACAAAATGGCAGTAGGAAGTCCTTACCTATCAATAATTAAATGTAAATGGATTAAATTCCCAATCAAAAGACATAGAATGGCCAAATGGATTTTTTAAAAAGGATCCAACAATATGCTACCTACAAGAAACTCACTTTAGCCTGAAAGACACACATTGACTGGGAGTGAAGGAATAGAAAAAGTCATTTCAAGCAAATGGTAACCAAAAGAAAAAAAAGCAGAGCTGGTTATATTTGTATCATACTAAAAAGACTTTAAACTAAAAATGGTAATGAGACACAAAGGATATCACATGATAAAGAGGTCAATCCATCAAGAAGATATAACAATTATAAATACTTATGCACTCAACATCAGAGCACCCAAATATATAAAGCAAAAACTAATAGAGCTAGAAGGAGAAATAAACAGTAATACAATAATAATTGGGGACTTTATATACTTTTCTCAACCATGGATAGATCATTCAGACAGAGAATCAATAAGGAAACAGTGTATTTGAATAACACTATAAACCAGGACCTAACAGACATATACAGATCATTTCATTCAGCAACAGTAAAAGCCAAATTCTTCTCAAGTGCACATGGAATATTTTCTAAGAAACCAGAACAGAGGAGCAAATAAAACCCAAGCAAACATAAGAAAGAAAATAAAGATTAGAACAGAGACAAATGAAATGGAGAATAAAAAAATAGAGAAAATTAACAAAACAAAAGTTGGCTCTTTGAAAAGACCAGCTAAATTGACAAACTTTCTGTTAGACTGACCAAGAAAAAAAGAGAGAAGATTCAAATTACTAAAAATCAAAAATGAAAGAGGGGACATCAATACAGACCTTATAGAAATAAAAAGGATTATAATAGAATATTATGAACAATTTTATCTCAAAAATTAGAAGCCTAGATGAAATGGACAAATTACAAGAAACACACAAACTACCAAAACTGACTTAAAAAGAAATTGAAAATCTTAATAGACGTAAAGTAAGTAATAAGACTGAGTCAATAAAACAAAACAAATTTAACAAATTAATACCAATTCCTCTCAAACTCATCCAAAATTTAGAAGAAGAAAGAAACTTCCTGGCTCATTCTATGATGCCAGTATTGTCCTGATACCAAAGCCAGACAAACCCATCACAGTAAAACTCAGAACAATATTTCTTATGAATATAAATGCAAAAATCCTCAACAAAACACTAGCAAATTGACCTGTCAACATAAAAAAGGGTTATACACTGTGATCAAACAGGATTCATCCCAGTATTGGGGGGTTGGTTTAACATTCAAAAATCAATTAATGTAGTACAGCATATCAACAGAATAAAGGACAAAAACCACATGATCTTTTCATTAAACACAGAAAAGCATTAGACCAAATCCAACCTCTCAGGATAAAAAGACACTCAACAAACTAGAAAGAGAAGGAAACTTCCTCAATATAACAAAGAGTATCTATAAAAACCCACAGCTAACATCATACTTAATGGTGAAAGACTGAAAGCTTTCCTCCTAAGATCAGGAACAAGACAGAGATGTTTGTTCTCACCAACTCCTTTTAACATTGTACTGGAGGTTTTAGCCAAAGCAATTAAGTAGGAAAAAGGGGGAAAAAAGCATCCAGATTAGAAAGGAAGAAGTAAAAATATCTGTTTGCAGATGACATGATCTTGTATACAGAAAATCCTAAGGAATCCAAGAAAAATAAACTAGTTCAGCTAGGTTGTAGGATACAAGATCAATATATAAAAATCAACATATATATAGAAATCAGTTGTGTTTCTATACAATGAATAATCCAAATCTGAAATTAACAAAATAATTCCATCTACCATAACATCAAAAAGCATAAAATACTCAGGAATAAATTTAACAAAATTTAACAAAAAAGTGCAAAATTATACTCTGAAAACAATAAAATATTGTTGAAAGAAGTTAAATAAGAACATAATAAATGGGAGGAAATCCCATGTTCATGGACTAGAAGCCTTAATATTGTTAAGGTGTTGATATTCCTCAAATTTCTCTATGTTCAATGTAACCCCTATCAAAATCCCAGCTGGCAGCTTTTCAGAAATTGACAATATGATCCTGAAATTAATATAGAGATACAAGGGTCTCAGAACATCCAAAACATCTTGAAGGAGAAGGACAAATTTAGATGGATCATACTCTACAGTAATCAAGATGGTGTAGTACTGGCACAAGGACAGACATATAGATCAATAGAGTAGAATTGAGGGTCCAGAAATAAATCCTTTTATTGATTTTTTATTGATTTTTGACAAGGGTGCCAAGACCTTCAACAGGGAAGGAGGAGTCTTTTCAACAAATGTTGCTGGGATGACTGGATATCCACATGTAAGAGAATAAGTTTGGACCCCTTCCTCACAATATATACAAAAGCTAACTCAAGATGAATCAAGGACCAAAATATATGAGCTAAAACTGTGGAACTCTTAAAAGGTAACAGGTGAAAATCTTCATGACCATCTGGTAATGGTTTCTTAGATATAATATGAAAAGTATGAGAAAAAATGATAATTGGATTACATCAAAATTAAAAACTTGTTTTGTTTCAAGGGACAACATTAAGAAAGTGAAAAAGACAACCCAGAGAATGGAAGAAAATATTTGAAAATGACAGGTCCAATAAGGGATTGGTATCTAAAATATAAAAAGAATTCTTATAACTCAATAATAACTCAATTTAAAAATGGGCAAAAGATTTTAAAAAATGTTTTTCCAAAAAAGATACACAAATGCTCTAAATACATGAAAAGATGTTCAACATTGTTAGTCATTAGAGAAATGCAAATCAAGACACTGAGGGGCACCTGGCTGGCTCAGTCTGTGGGGCACGTGACTCTTGATCTCAGGGTCATGAGTTTGAGCCCCACATTGGGTGTAGAGATTACTGAAAAATAAAATCTTTTAAAAAGAGACTATATTGAGATACCACTTCATACCCACTAGGATGGCTACAATAATATGTTTTTTAAAAAAGATAACTAGTCTTGGCAAGGATGTGGACAAATTGGAAGCTTCATACATTGCAGGTGGGATTTTAAAATGGTGCAGCCAGTTTGGAAACAGTCTGGCAGTTCCTCAAAAGGCTAAATATGGAGTCACCATAATCCAGTACTCCCACCACTAGATATATAGATATAGATATAGATATACACACACACACATATATATATGAAATGAAAACACACATCCGCACAAAAACTCGTAGACGAATGTTCACTGCAGCAGTATTCATGATAACCAGAAAGTAGAAACCACTAAAATGTCAAGCAATGAATGAATAAACAAAATGTAGTATATTCACATAGTGGAATATTATTCAGCCATAAAGAAGAATGATGTACTGATAGATGCTGTGCCAAGGAGGAACCTTGAAAACATTATGCTAAGTAAAATAAGGCAGCCACAAAAGGACAGATATCGTATGATCCCATTTATATTAAATGTCCAGAACAGGCAAATCTATAAGAACAGAAAGTAGACTATCGGTTTCCAGGGGCTAGGGGGAGTGGTAGGAAGTGGAGAGTGACTGCTAATGGGTATGGAGTTTTCTGGGAGATGGTGAAATTGTTCCAGTAAGTAAATAAGAAGGGATGGCTGAGTATCTGACACAATCACTGTGCATTGCCCATGCTGAGTGAATAAACTGTAAACTACGGACATTTAAGCGATGGATAGAGTGGGGCACAATGAGCTGCACTTCAGCCAGGATCCAGCCAAGGTTATGGGGCTCTGATCTGCCCCCTCTTCACTGCCATGAGTGAGTTTTAACTTTAATTGAATATTTGCACAGAAGGGACTTCTAATTCAGAACATATTTTTGTATTTTAATTGACAACATTACTCCTCACCTGTCCATAACTGTGCTGCCAGGGAACTGGAATAGGTGTTCCAGAACATGAGGATAGCAGTTATAGAAAAATAACTATATGTCTATAATTAAATTTAGAGGTGGGGCACAGTTGTGGTATATACATTTTCATGCCCCATTATATGCCTAGAGAAGAGGAGATTAAGTCTTTAAGGAAGAGAGAAAAGAGAAAAAGAGTTAAGCAAAGAGTAGCCAAACTATGGTAGACACCTTCATGTTTTACTTGCACATGACCCCTTCTCACTGCCCAAATAATACTCTTTTTGATTATCTCCTCCCGAGAAAGCTTCCCTTTCCAAGCTACAACTAACGAGTTTTGTTAATTCTTCCACATTTGGTGTAGATATTAGCATATCTAAATCTCATTAAGGAGTTTGTATAACTTTGTCTCAAGGAAATAGCAAGCAAAACAACATTCAATTAGCCTACACTCCAGTTGACCGTAGAAGATATAAATGAAACAAGTAGAAAACAGTCCAAAGTAGATCCTGGTCCTTTGTCTCATTAAGGTGTTGTTCATGAGATAAAGAAAGGACCCACGAGGGAAGATCTGTTTTGTCATGAGGAAAACAAAATGTGGGTCATCAATCTGAATTGAAAAGTAGGTAAAGAATCCCGGTATTTATTTGCATATTCATTCCACTATAAAAGGGAACTAATCACCACCTCCACTACTACAACCTTGTGTTATATGTGTACAAGGTTAGATCAAAGTGGTAGCTAATAATATTACATTTTGCAGTTGTTCAAGGATGACAGTTGAGAAAGTTTGATGACAGAGGATAAAAATAACACTTGTTTGGTCATAAATGGAAGTTGTTTTTTTTTTTCATCGAACTATGTGCACATTCTTCATCCCACCCACACCTCCAGAAACCTAAGAAAATAATTTTGCCACGTTAATAAGTTTTTGCTACCTGATCAAATTATAGTAATTCTCTTTTTTCCTGAAATTAAAAAAAATAACTATATTTGTAAACCTGTGGCCACACTGAGGTAATGATAAAATAATCAGTAACTATTGGGTTAAATTCAATTTCAAGTTTAACCACAGAGAGAATAATGTGCATAACCTTTGTTCAGGCAGTTTTTCACAGTTGTATAACAAAACATTTGACAAGTTAGTTAATAGCCATTCAGAGGCAGATGCAGAAGCAGAAATGCTTATAGTTTGAATGTGCTTTGTTGACAAAGAGAGGGATGGCCTATTTATTTTTTATTTTTTTATTTAAAAGGGACATGGAATCTTTACCTCCCAGCTTGAGAGTTGGTCACAAAAAGCAGAAGACACCTGAACGTTTCCTCTGGAGGGTATTATCACTTCACTCCAGTGTCAGTGGCGGGTAGAAACACATGTGCTCTATCACACTTTGACCTTTACACTTAAAGTCAAGAGAATCCTGAGCAAGGTCAGTTTTCCCATCTAGTGTACACTTTGCTGAGATGTAAAACAAACAAACAAACAAACAAGAAAGCAACTGAAAATCCATTTTCACAGAATTTGTTCTGTAGATTTTACTTATGTTTGAATGAAATAAGTTTATTTCTACACCGGTGACTTTGCAAGAAAACGAGGCCAGGAGAGGCATTTCCTCAAAGGCTAAAAGGAGGCATTACCACCACCCCACTACTTGCCAGGGGATTTGCAAAGCATGTTGAGGCTCAAGGTTAGTGTGGGAGATGAGCCAGGCTCAGGAGAAGTTAACATAGAGAAAAAGGTTAGTGGTTTCTGTTTTTTTTTTTGTTTGTTTGTTTGTTTTTTTTCCCACTTTGAGCCAGCCAATACAACAAAGTGCTTGAGATCGTAACTCCTAGTGGTCAGGTAATGGTGTATTTTCTGCAGAGATCATGTTTGGGTTTGTCTATTTTCTTTATGCCTGTGAGGCTTGAAATTGGCATTTAAAATCCTTGGGGGAAAAGCTATTTTTGTAATTCAGCTGGGATGTCCTTGTCTCGGGGTTTCCCATTGCATCAGTCCCTTAGCCTGGTACGATAGCCATGATAGTGCTGTGTCTTTTAGATGAAGTGCAGAAATAAGGACATGATTATGGTGCTTATTAAAGATTCCTTGCTATTTTCACGAGAGTAGGGGCGTTAGACTCTTGTCTACTGGCCAAATTCTAAATTGGGAGATTACGTTCTGCTTTCCTAAATTCCCCGAGTAGAAGCAAGCCATCCATGGTATCCTACTTTACTTCCTTTGCTAAACTGTTGTGCGATATCATTGAATGGCACTGGTTTTCTACTCCAGAAGTGTTCACTTAATAGTGGAGTGGTGAGTAAATCAGTACCTATTGTCTGCCATTGTATTTGACCCAGTTGCAAACAAATTAAAAGGTAGGCTCTGATAGTTAAGGATAAAGTATAAACAAAACAAAACACCCTAATAGTGTACCAGCTGTTGTGGAACATTAAAAAAAAATCTGTTTTCTCTTCTACAACATAAACCCAAAAAATTAATGCTTTTTTTTAAACTCCACTAGTAGTGAACAATGGATTGTTATTTGCCTCAAACAGGAGGATAGTTCTAACAGAGATGATGAGGTTTGAGAAGATGAGATCGTGTATCACAAACCAGTTAACCCCTCTCTTTTGTCGTTAGGCTGCATGGAGCCATTCTCGACAGCTGATCTACTTCATAAAATCTCATTTTAAGGAGGTTTTTCATCTTTCCTTCGTAACATTTCGTGTTTCTCAATCTTTCCATAACAATAAAGTTCTTATTTTTGTTTAACCTCCATCCCACCCACTGTAGTTTTAATGTCCCCATCTTCTATCCATCGCTAACCTTGCTATCACATAGTGGTATTGAGGGGCAGTATGGCACAATGGTGTGGTTTTTGAAATCAGCCATTTAAATCCTTGCTCGATAACTTTCTAGGTGTGTGATGTTGAGCAAGTTACTTCTGAGGTTCAATTTCCTCATCTGTAAATGAGCAACCTCAAAGGGTTACTCTGAAGCTCAAATGAGGTAATGTATTATTTTGAAGGGTGGTGGGGTAAGGCAAGGCATAGTAGTCAGCACCTGAAAAGTGCTCGATAAATAATAGTTATTTATTGGATTGTGTACACGGATCTGACTTAATTCATAAACTCTTTGAGAGTGGGAAGCATACTTCCTGGATTTTGACATAAGTACACTGTCGTGCACATAGGATGGTGCAGAGGCTCAATATTTATTGCATGAATAAACTTTTTTTCCTCCTGAGTGGAATGAACAGCCCTCAGCTATTTGCAAGATCCCACACATTTAGCTCAAAGGTGACAAAATCAATCAATCCTCTGATGTCTCCAAAACTACAGACACCTGCCTTTGTCTAGATGTTTTGGTATGGTGTAGACACAACGCAAATAACTCACACTTTCTGTTTCTATCAGGCTAATTTCTGTGAATGTTAGCACTTGATTTGTCTTAGGTGCCCAGAATGGGGCTGACTCAATCACACGCCTCCTCATTCATTCAACCAGCCTTTGAGAAATTTTTTAAATGAATACTAAGAACTATCTAATTATATACCAGAACAAAACCTTTCAACTTGTGACTAAGTGCACTACCTGCCCTATTTACCTGTAAGATCTGTGCTGACTACAGATATATTTCTAATTGCTTTGCTCCCAAGCCAAAAAAACCCCCCAAACAAACAGAACAATAACCTACCGCAGCAAGTTCCAGAGCACAAACAACATCTTTGAACTGGGGAGGTGTTGGTTAGGAATTTCTTTTTTTGCTTTTGAAAACGTTTGCACGGGGCTGGGAGGGAGGGAAAGTTGGGTGAACAAGGGAGGGGTATACAGATTCAACCAAGCTTGAACGTTTGTCAGTAAGGAAAGAGTATTCCTCTTTACCATAATCTTGGAAAACTCCGGGTGCGTGCTTAGGTGGGTACTAAAGCGACCGCAGTGTGGCCATTTCCCCGACTGCTTTGTACATACTTTATAGGGGCGGTCTCAGGTATGGAGCTCCAAGCACCTGCTTGCTCAGCTCCGGCAGTTAGGAAACCAGCGTATTTGAGGCCGGTGCCTCAGGTTTCACGTAACTCGGCTCAAGTGTCACCAACACTATGTGCAGTACCGGTCACTGAGCTGTGCTTTGGGACTCGGACACGTAACTTCGGACTTTCTTCTTTCTCTCTCCCCCCCCCCCCCCAGTTTTCCTTTCCCTTCTTCCTCCCTGGGCGTGCCCACCTCCTTCCTTTGCTTCTACTCTCCACTTTCGCGTTCTCGTTTCCTTCTCCTTCCTTTCTAGTGGGCTTCCCGTCTTTCATCCATCCTCTGAGGGCCACAGGGCTCGAGGCTGCGGCTCGGAGGAAGCGCGAGTCCCGCGGGACAGGCGCGAGGGGCCGAGCGGCGAAAGCGCGGGGCGCGCGCCGGGCCGAGGGCGCGCGCGGGGCAGCCGCGTGGCCGGGCGGCCGGCCGGGAAGCGGCGCGCGCGCGCGCCCTGCGAGCCCCTGGCGCGCCCCCGGCGGCCGGGGCCGCAGCGTGCTCGCCCCCGCCGCCAGCTCGCCTCACTTATGGGTCGGAAGCGCTGCGTGGGGGAGACTGTTCCAAGATGGCGGCGGGTTGCTGCGGGGTGAAGAAGCAGAAACTGTCCAGTTCGCCCCCCTCTGGCTCGGGTGGCGGTGGTGGCGCCTCCTCCTCCTCCCACTGCAGCGGAGAGAGCCAGTGCCGAGCTGGGGAGCTGGGACTAGGAGGCGCCGGCACGCGGCTCAACGGGCTGGGAGGTCTAGCCGGAGGAGGTAGCGGCAGCGGCTGTACCCTCTCTCCCCCCCAGGGCTGCGGCGGCGGCGGCGGGGGGATTTCCCTGTCGCCACCTCCGAGCTGCGGAGTGGGGACCCTACTTTCTACCCCGGCCGCCGCCACCTCTTCCTCGCCCTCCTTGTCGTCCGCCGCCTCGTCCTCATCGCCCGGCTCCCGGAAGATGGTGGTGTCAGCAGAGATGTGCTGCTTTTGCTTCGATGTGCTCTACTGTCACCTGTACGGATACCAGCAGCCCCGGACCCCCCGGTTCACCAACGAGCCCTAGTGAGTACCGTGCCCTCCGCCGCTCTCTCTCTCTTGCGCTCGGGATGGGGCTCAGAGTTGAAGCAAAGTATGAGTCCGCCTCCCCGCCGGCGGCTGCCCCTGCCCCTCTCTCTGCCCGGGTCCCTGGAGCCACTCGACCTAAGTAAGGACACCCCGCGCTTTCTGCCCTCCGAGGCAGGCACCCCACACTTGGAACAGGGTGCTGCTGCAAGAGGTGGCTCACAGTTTCCCAAAGGTGTTCGCTTTCTCTTTGCGATAACTTCGAGGAGTTTTGACCCTTCCCTTCTCTCCTTCGCCACCCCGCGTCCCCACCGCCCTGGTGTTGGGGATCTGGATTACTCAAGGTGTTGACCTCTCCTCACTTTGGTTTCCATTTACCACACGTGAAAGCCCCGCCAGTATTCCCGCCCCGCGTACCTTGCACAGGGAGAGTTACTATCCCACTGCAGGGTGAAAAATAGCAACTATCCAACTTCTGTTCTGCTAGTGATGGAACTTAGCTCCGGAGCTTATGAGGTTACCCGTCTTTTCCTTCGGGTTTCCTTGTGTCCTGGGGAGGGAGGTGGTTTTTTTTAAAAACACATTTTCCCTTACTACCTATTTTTATCCGAACATACCCATTAAAGTGTGTTTCTAGTGAAGCGCACCGCCAGCTCTCTCACATTTGAAGAGTGAGACCTTTTTTTTTTTTTTTTTAATTCCACCGTCTGGGTAATAGCTCATTCAAAAAGAGCTGTCCCCATAGAGCCACTGTCAGTTTGTACATGAAGCGTGCATTCGCTTTTGTGTCAATTTCACTTTTAAGAAATCTGTTAGGCTCGACGATTTGAGAAATAGTTAAAACAATCCAACAGTAAGTGTGTAGGAATTTTTATGTTTTCTTTTGGCTTGTACTTTCAGTTATTTTACCCTTCAAGTGTGTGGTTGAAATTGTTTAAAATAGCACTGTTACAGCTAAAAGCAGGTTAATTCTAATCCCCGTCCATTTGGATGTGTGGGAGATGGGGCATATGTTTTTTTTTTTTAATGTGTAAACGGAGTGTAAACTGACTTTTTGAGTTAAATGCTAGACAGAATGTAAAGCTCAAGGAAGGGCAGAATGACACAGAGGGCGATTGTTTTTATTACGAGTACTTTGTATCAACAACAACAAAAATGATAGAGAAAAATTTCAGTGAAACTTATACTGAAAACCATCAGCCCTTTTCCTTGCTAAGACAAGTGCCCCTTGTCCCCATATCATAAATACCTGAATTGATGTTCTTTTTAAACTGCTTCTTTTCATTTTGTGAGATTAGGGGATTAGACTACTACTGGATAAGTATAAACACTTCTGCTTAGACTAAAAATATTAAATTAATATGTAAAGTGGAAATTGCAATAAAGTGTCCTGGAAATTGTAACTTTGTATTGTTTGTTTTCTTTGGCTTTAATGCTTTAAATGTATTTAATTTTGTATTTTTGCCACTCTTGTCTGTGCATTTTCATTCAGACTTGGTTCATCTCTGGGCATTTATTCATAAAAAATGCATGAAAGCATCCAGACTGACACTTTGCCCAAGAAATTAAATATCTTTATAAATTTCATAGTTTTAATTCTAGGAGCTTAAATCCTAAACCCACACCTTTACTTAGCCAATTTGTTTTTTGGTTAAGAAGTCGGATTCATTTAGAAGAGACTGCCATGTAAAAAAAAACTATGAAATATTAACTTGAGTCACGTATTTGTGACTTTTTTGCCTTCTCTTGGATGTCTATGATGTATTAAAGCCAGTCGTGGGATGATACATAGGTTGGCTCTGCAAAGTCATGGGACTGCAAAAATTCACTCCTGTTCAGTTACATGAGTTTGGCAAAGGCTGTTTTACTATTCACGCTCCATTGCTCCAAAGCATATGAGAACACACTTTTCAGGAGGTGCTATTTTCACACATTTTAAAGTGAGTTTGGGTTAACTGAATGACTGTAACAAGAAGTTTAAAAGGAAAGTGAGCTTGACCAGTTCATACAGAAAATGCTTTTTGAAAATGTCATCTCAACAGTGGCTACTTTGCACATGTGTTTAGGTATTGCTTGTCTTCGAATACCCCATCCGCTGGATTTCTTTTTCAGGGAACTAAACAGACCAAATAAGACACACTTTTGACTGCTGGGGATATGTCAAAACGATGGTGGAAGAATAATAACCATTATCATTTAGCAGGCCTTGAATGTGTCGTGTGTTCAACAAAACAACTAACTTAGAAGAGACACAACGTGACCAAGGGGAGAACGAAAGTTTGCTTAAGTGGAAAGAGGACTGCATCTTATCTTCATTTATCTTAAAGTCATTTTTGAGGTGTGCTGTGGAAAATTCAAGAAAATGTCTTAAAAGCAGTGTTTGATTATGGGAGTCAAATAACTCGACAGTGCCTTAGTAACCACCACACATTTTCTGTTTTACATATCACATATTTAATAGCATCATGTACTTATTAGTGGCTTTGTGCTGGGGGGCATAAGCTGTAAATAGACATATTTCTTTTTTTCCCGGACCCTGAGTTACTAGTATCATGTCATGAGCAGCAGTGTTTCAGGTCTTGTCTCTGCTTCTCCCCCCCCACACACCCCAGAAGACATGCTTTCAACAAATCAGATTCTCCTGTGTCAAAACACACCGCTTTCATCCCTTCCCAGAACCTTCTCTGTCAACATGTGAAATCTGCCTTGTATAGGTTCAGAAGTTGTCGATTGAGCAGTTACCCTTCCATTCTGAAGGGTTATTAGAAATTTCCTCTGTCCGTTTCAGGTTCAAGGAGGGGATGCCAATATGTGGACAGGCTGTAGGGTTACAAATTCTTCTTCACTGTTGGCTGCTGTTTGTTGGAGCATCTTCCTCATTGCACAGAGGTAGCAGTAGCTACAGCTTGGGAGGACAGTGAAAACTTGTTTAATGGAGGACACATGACATTCGTGTTAAAAGTGAGGACTGCATTACTAAATCCTCGGTCTCGGTTCTCCAGGCACATTTGCCCACAGAAATCAGGTTTGAGACGTGATTTTAAAAATGACTTGAGGTGCATTTTACTCTTCAAAACCAGAGCTCTTGGATTCATATGTGGGAACCCAGATAGCCATATTATAGGAAACCATTTGCTACAATAAAGGGATCCACTGTGCCAGGTGTGGGAGCCAGTTAGACTCCAGAGCAGCCATTCTCCACTCGGGCCGCACATTCGAACCACTGGGGAATTATTAAAAAATGTGGAGACCTAGGTCACAAGCCCAGAGATTCCGATTTAATTGGTCTTAGATGGGGCCCGGACATCAGGATTATTAAAAGCTCCTCAGGTGATTTTGAATGTGCAGCTGAGGCAGAGAACCACTGGTCGTACCGTATTCGACTAGCCCTCTCGCCTGAAATTCAGATTAATTTGGTCTGGGGTGGTGCCTGGGAACCCGTATTTTATAAGCACCCTGGGTCATTTCGGTAAACCACCGGTTTCGGAAAACCTTTGCAGTGTAGTCTGCACAAGACCTGACCTGGGAGCTGCTCTGGAATGGAGGCTCTCAGGTCACCCCTCAGACCGGCTGAATTTTAACAAGCTCCCCAGGTGATTCTTCCGCACATTAAAGTTTGAAGAGGAGTGGTTCTCCAACTTTAGAGTACATCATAATCTCCTGTAGTGCTTGTTAAAACACAAATTGCTGGGCCCCATTCCCAGAGTTTTGGATTCAGTCGGTCTGGGGTGGGGCCATGAATTTGCATTTCTAACAAGCTCCCTGGTGATGTTGCCACAGTTCCCAGGACCACACGTTGAGACCCCCCCTGGGTTAGAGAAGTGAGGACCTCAGTAACGTAGTGCAGCAACTGTAAGGGAATGGCAATTTTCCCTGCCAGTTTCCAGTAGAGAACTTCCTGTTTCCATGTCACCAGCCTTTGTCATGTTCTTTCTAACTTAGCACCGGGGAGACTGAATGCTGCCAAGATCCTAGTAAGAGTCCCAGGTTCTTGGGATGATTTCAGTCTGAGGTGGGGGGAGGGGTGACTGTTGGAAACCGGTGGTATGATTTTAGGTCGTTTTTTTTTTTTTTCCCCTAGAAATGTTAAACGCAAAGGGCACCTTTTAGGAGTTAAAAACAGCATAAATATGATCTCTTAAAGTGAGTTGTATTGATTTTGATAAGTAAAGCCCCCTTCTGTTGCTGTAAAAAATGCTTTGATGATTAGCTCACTAAATAACACGTTGTGATAAGATTTTAAAAGCTTTTCCTTACACTTAACGCTTGCTGGATTGGATTTTAAGAATTTCCCTCATTAACAAAGAAATATAAAAGGATCCTGCCAAGGCACTGGGATTGTTCAGTCTTATATCTTTAATGCTGTGTTGCGTGTCACGTCCCATGAACTATTTGTTTTAATCTTCTTACCACCTTTGAAGTTAATGCACTACTACATTTTGTATAGACCATGGCACATAAAAGATACTTTACTATTAACATCAATAATATGGTTTTCCATTGCGGTGAATAAAATATAATTTAAAAAAATCCACTCCTGGATATGCAGTTCTTGAGAGATTCTGATCAGGTGTTTGAACGGTTAACTCTTTCTTGTCTTGTCACAGTAGTCAAATTACTGTTTCCCAGCGTGCTTGGGAAGAATTGGGTTGTTTTAGAAAGGTGAAGCAAGCACTTTGTTTCACCAGAATAGTAATACTCCTATGACATGTTCGTTAAAAAGGTGATTTGATAATGCAGCTCAGGTCAAAGTGATATTAATACAGCATTTTAAACACAAGCTATTATATTTCTATTATGTCTTTTTTTTTAATGAAGACTGAGCAGAATAGCTGGAAGGTTTATCTGTCTATTGCAGATGATGCTACTAGACCACTACAGATTTCCTCATCCATGCTAGCATAATGGTCATAATGTATAGTTTTTCTTCACACACACAAAAAAACAAAACAGCATGTATTGTCTGGAAAATTGTTGAGCATCTTTGAAGGTATTATATGGGTTGTTTTTCAACAATGTTGATTTCCATTGGAAGGCAGTCTGGTGTCCTCTCTTACTGAGAGAAAAGAAAAGGCATGCCCCCAGTTGTCATTTATGCTGTAAAAACAGCCAGTGACTGAAATGGGAGGATGTAGAAATATAAATTACAAAATTATTTTTATATCCATGCATAAAGGTGTATGTAGGACAAGGTATATTTAGTTAAAAAGAAAAACTCAATGCTTATTTTACCTTCTCCCCCATATGGCTAAAGGGAGTGATAATCTAGCTCATAATTTTGCTTGCTTATGAATTGTGTTTGTGCTGCATTCAGGTCGCAGCTAGTGGGTGGCAACGAAGAAGGAGTCTTTGCTGGGATCTCTCAGTCCAATGGGAAGAAAGACCACTACTGAGAAAGTGAAAAATGCTCTGTTAGCCCATATGCATGAGTAGTTCCCCCCCCCTTGGTATGTGTTTCTCAGAGAAATACCAGCATTCACATTGTTGTCTTTAGAAAACCGTTCACTTTTTGAAATTGTATTTGTGTTAAGACACTGTAATGTATTACCGCAGAGGATTATGATTTTGTGCTTCCCATTTATAGACCATCTTACTTTTTTGAGAATGTATATGTGTGAAACGCTAAAACTTGTGCAATGAGATTAGTCAAAGTTCCCTATTTCAATAGGCGTTATTCTGTTCTCTCAATGTCACACATGCTTGCCTGTTTTAAAGCAGCACAATGACCATGGCTTTTACATTTAAATTTTCTTCAATAGTCTTTTTTTTTTCCCCCTGAACTTGTGTAATAATGTCTCTTTTTGATACTGTTCTGAATCAATTAAGCTAAGTGAGGACCAGCAGTAAAAGCCAGGGGCTGCCAAGAATGGACCTTCAATGTGTAAGCTGTCTTTCCATGATCAGTAATTGGGCAGTTGCTCACAGGACACTGGAGACAGTGTGGGAAGCCAGTGGTTGTGTAGGTGGGAAGAGTAGATTCCCCAGCAGTAAACTTATTTAGAGTTTGGGCTACTAAGAGCAGAAACGAACCACAAGCTTATGTAGTAGAAATAAAAGAGCCCGAAGGAAGAAGTGTGGTGTAATAGTGCAGTTGGTTGGGTGGAGCATGGTTTATGTTTGGTCCAATGATAAATGGCATCTATTCTATCCAGTGTGGGTGTATTTTTTGCAGTTCTTAATGTATCATACTTTCAAACTTGCTCAACCTTAAAAATGTTAGTTTTGAGGAGCTGGGTGGAAATTATATGTCACTGGGGGAAAAAAACCTGTTATTTCTTTTAGCATATACATTATGCTGAGTTCCACAGTTGGAAACCAGAGAAGTCGCTCTATCCTCACAGAGCTTCCAGTCTTGTTCAAGGTATGACACAAACATCAGAATTGCTTGAAATGCTGACAGTGCACTATATCCGTGATTGTAGATAAAGTTAAAAAATGGGAAACATTGTACGTCAGCATGGTGATGCCATGGAAAAAAGGAGTGGTCAGGAAAAAGGCTTTTGGGAAGAGGATGACTTTTGAGCCAAGTTCTGAAATGGTGAAGGGGCAGAAATTACTGGTGAAGAGTCTGGTATGACCAGTAGATCTTGAAGTCTTCCTGGCAGTTCTTGAACTCATTGCTCACCACCACACCCCTTATCACAGCACTTGGGGATTCTCAGCAGCTGTCTTCAGCCAGCGACTTGCACGCCCAGCATTCTCCATGCCACCCCCTTTGCTCTGGTCTCAAGGATCAGAAAACTTCAAGGAAATTACAAGTAGTCCTTTGTCTTGGGAACCCTCTGGGAAGGCTGGATAAGAGATACTGGATCTGATTATGGTCTCTCGCATGAGGAGGAGAACAGTACTGGCAGAAGAGTCCTCCAGGACCTAAGATGACTTGGAAGGAGAAGAGTCTCACAGTAGAGGAGACCAGCTAGGCTTGAGGTTCTGAGGGTGCTAGGAAAATGGGCATTGGAAAAGTAAGGGAGCCACTCCAGGGGCAGAGTTCATGAGTATAGGAATGTTGCAAAATCAAGAAATGGAAGAAGTTATCAGCAGATGCAGGGACTTGCACTCCAGGGCCAGCTTTTGTGTAGGAGTAGAAAGCTTGCAGCTCACCTGTTTCTTGGCTGCCATCCTTGCCTCTTCTTTTCTTGGCTCTGTGCCTAGCTATTCTTGTGCTCAGGAAAAGTTTGTTCAACAGCTCAGTTGGAATGGCTATGAAATTTGATCACAAGTGTAAGAACCTCCCCTTCCCCCTCTTCGTCTATGCCCAAATGTATCTAATTTGAGGGAAAGGAGAAGAAGACACGTTGGTTTATAGAATTCTCATCAAGTATAAAGATAGTTCAGATAGCTTTTGAGCGAGGACCTGAAATTAGGGGACTGCATGTAAGTAAAGAGGCATTGGAGAAAAAAAAAAAAAATCGACCAAATTCCCATTGCTGGGGGAAGTGAAGCGGGGAGAGGCTTTGAACCTAACTCAGAGTTTACAAGCCTGAGGAACCAGGAGGATTGTGGCGCCACTAAAAAGCAGGGAGGTGAAGGCATGGGAAGAAAAAAATAGTTGGTCAGGTGAAATCAGATTTTTTATTATGTGTTTTTCAAATGTCGGCAGTTATCCAGCGTCGTTTATTTTTCAATTAACAGAACCACAGAGCAGCGACAGAACTATTGTGACGATTTGGTCAGTCTCTTGGATCTCTCCAGCCTCCCCTGCCCCAGTTGTGACTTTGAATGCTCAGATGGGTAGAGATCAGTGATAGTTTTCAGCTTTGTATTGCTAGTAAAAATACCTGACAGTATGTTGGGTTTCCCTAATGTAGCTTTACATATTATACATATTATATATCATTGATTTGTATAGCGGCCAGTGATTCTTAGATTTCCTTAGTGTGTATCTTAGCACGGCGTACAGCAAAATACAGCCTCATGGAGAACCATCTCAAGAATTTGTAGTTTCAGATGTGGATTAAAGGAAATTTCTGAAGGACTGGAAGTACTGCCTGGTACTCGATTCTAGGTCCTGTATCCTCAGTCTTAGAAAGTAAAGGAATCAAGCTGGATCCATTTTGCAGCTTTGCTGACGAGGAAGGATAGATGCTATCAGTGGACAAGATCAGCCATGTTGCTTTGTGATCACTGTGATCTTCAGTGGATGGGCAAATGTGAAAAGTTCTGCTGAGTCCAGGCCTACTAATACTAGTTTTTGTTTGTTTGTTTTTTTAATAAGGTCTGTGATGGTCTTGATGATTCTTGCCTTTCCCCTGTTTCATTTTACAGATAATCCACACTGTGACCCAAAGCCACATGCAATGCTGGGAGAGCACAGTTGACTGTATTATGCAATATCCTGCCAGAAGATGCTGACCAGCTCTCTAGTAATGGAAAGTAGTGAGATTGACTTAACAGCCTGTGTAGCTTGCCTTGCCATTCCATATATTTTCTGTAAGCATATGACATGCAATTCTAGTAACATGTTATGGTGAGATTTTGGATTGCTGCAAGGTGTTAACACCAAATTCTGCTTTGCTTCGGGCATTAGTGGGTCTTTGAGTCATTCTCCTAGAACGGAATCTATGGAAAAATTGGTTTTTGTGCTCTCAGCCTCCAGGTCCCACAGCACCGTGATGGCCTCAAAGAGATGCTTGTGTGCTAGTCACACCGGTGTGCTGCTTCTCTGTGACACTGTTACTGCTTGTGTAGCCTAGCAACTGTACATAGGTGGTTTGGGATACAAATAAGTTATATAGCTGGGGAAACTTGGGCCTCAGTACATACCTCACTGTAGCAAGGGAAATACCTTTTGTATCCTGATTTTGAACAACAGTGAGGTAAGTGTGTAGATGATGGGTGCATCCTTTGCAAATTGTTATTTGGTAGGTAGAAGATGGTGTTGGTGATTTATTCAGTAAAGGAGAACCATGAAGTCTTCTGGCCTTTTCCCATGTTAGAGTATTGCCCTCAGTGCATTTTATGAAGTTTCCCATGAGTAAGACAAATAAACAAACAACTTTGCACACTTCTTTGGCGCTACAAACCAAAAACTTGCTGCCAGCCTGGCCACTGATTTCGTGGAATAGCTCTTTGATGTCAGGACAAGGTGCCCGGTAGTCAGTGGTGAAAATTGTTTGTTCAGTTCATGGGCCCATCTACCCCACCCTCTTGTCAATTCAGAAAACCCAGAACAAATGGGAACGATACGGCTTCTAGTTCTCTGACACTAATGAGGGTGATGTGCAGTTTGTGGTGTGTTTTACTCCACAGACTCCTCTAATCATTGCCCTGTTTGGCAACTTGTTTTGCAGCAAGCCACTCTTTCACACTGTGAAAGCATTAGCTCTGTGGAGGAGGAGAGTCACATAGGGCTGGAGGCAGGACTAGAGGGCACGTGGGAGCCGGGGAGGGAGAAAAACACAATCATAGTCAAGTGAGGTGAAGCCTGAATTCAGGGTGGATAAAGGAGACTTGAGTGCCTGGTCTGGAGTAGAGCTGCTCCAGCAGGCATATTTCATGCTGTACAATCCTGGGTGTCCCTCCTTTACAAGTGGCTATGGCGCTCTTGTTTAAAAAAAAAAAAAAAAAAAAAATATATATATATATATATATATATACATATTCCTACCAGAAACAGATGCACAGCATAAAGTTTAGCTATATAAGAAGATTTGCATATGCATCCCTGAGTACTTCCAAGAAACCATGTTGAAATGAGAATGAGGCCTCTGGGCAAGTTTGGGGGCCATGGGACAAGTAGCTTAAGTACACCCCAAACAGATAAATGTAACCACTCTCTGATCATGATCCTGTCTTTGTTTCTTGACTTATCAGTGAACATAGTTGTAAATCCTCAGATACTCAGATGTGTCTTACTTTCAGGTCTGTGTTGAGGTGGTAATAGATGGATGAAGTTTTGTTTATAGACCTTGCTGACAGTCATTCTCCATAACAGAGATTATGGAATGGATAATTTTAAAGAATAGACCCTGCTGTAATTGCTGACTGCAGGATGCAGTCAATAGGAGGGCATATTGATCATATCATGTCTTCTGTAGCTTTTCTCCAGTGTGTCTCAACAGGGCCTGCTATGGTCAATCTTATTTGCAAGTTACATTCTCAGATTACTGGAGTGTCAGTCATTTTTGGTTAATCAGTTTCTCTTTAATCATACAGATGTATGATGCTTTTAGAAAATTAATTGATTAATGTATTTATTTAGTGGTAAAAAAAACGCATAACATAAGACCTACCCTCTTTCCACATTTTTTTTTTTTTTTTTTTTTTAGCGCGAGCAGGGGTGGAGGGGCAGAGGGAGAGGGAGAGAGAGAATCTGAAGCAGGCTCCACGCTCAGCACGGGGCCCAGCATGGAGCTTGATCTCACAACCCTGAGATCATGACCTGAGCTGAAATCAGGAGTCAAACACTTAACCGACTGAGCCACCCAAGTGCCCCTCTTTCCAAATTTTTAAGTGTACAGTACAATACTGATAACTGTAAGCACCATGTTTAGCTTAGTTTTTGAAGGTGCACGATCGTGGCTCTACCTAAAGCAACTAATGTTTCATAAGAATTTTGGGAATCTTTTAAAAATTAATCTTACAAACATGTATAAGCACAGAGCTTATTTATGGGAAAGCTTAATTTAGGCTTTCAAGTATTTATTTTTCCAAACTTATTGAAAACTATGAGTAAACTAGATTAAAGGTGTCTGAGTAAGAAATAACCACTAAAAAGTGTTTCAAACTAGTAGCGTGTCAGTTAGTATTTGGCATGGCATTTATCATTTACTTTATTAGTATACTTAATAATACTACCTACCTGTATTTGAAAAGAACTGGATTTTCTAGCTTTCCTTATAAGTTGTTATTCCTTTTCTCTGTCTTTTAGGGCTTCCTAATGAATTTGCTAATAATAATATAAGGAAATGTCTTTGACAGGCAGGAACTTTGCCCTTGCTTACCCACTCTTAATGGTGGAAGGATGAAGGCAGAGAGAGAACATTCGTTTTGACAGTTGAACCTGATGTTTCTGAGGAAATGTGTTTTTTAGAGAGATGGAAAATTGGAAAACACCTTGCCTAATGGGCTATTATAAGTAAGGCCTTTTAAGTCCGTATGTGTATATATAAACCACTTTAGCTGAGCACTTCTTGAAATTGCTTCTTATTTGCTTTAATGAAAAGCTCATATTTAAAGGTGGTTAGTGGAGTACTCACTTAGGGAGCACATATACTAAAGTGTGGTAGTGGAATCTGTGAAATAGTAGATATGGTCAAGACTTGAAAATTGTTTATTTGCCTCACTGTCTATACAACCTGTGTGAGATTCTTTATCATTAGGAGAGGTACAGACATTTTTTTAATATTATCACTGAATTGTGATGTATTAATTTGGATTTCAGAGCAGATTTCTAACTTCTTCCATTCAGAGATGGCTTTACAGTTTTAGAGAAGAAAGAAGAATTCCCACTATGATTATCCCTTTGCTTGTAGACATTTTAAAGTGAGTATTTGTTTAGGCTTCAAGATATATTTGCTAGCATTATCTTAAGACAGTGTATCTTACATCAAAACCTACCATTCTCAGCTAGTATTCCTCTTAATATTGTAAATTCTAACATTTCAGTTCAACAAGCAATATAGTGGTTGTGGGGGAGAGGGTCTATAAAATAGGCATAAGCCATGCTTCCTGCCCTTAAAAAGCTTGCAGTCATACTGAGAAGACAAGATTCATGAAACAGATAATGAGGTCACATGATATAATGGCTGAATAAATGATGGAGACAATGAGGCCTGTTAGAGTTTGGACAAAGACTAATGTGGGCTGGGATTATAAGGAGGGCTCCATGGACAAAGTAGGATTCAGGCTGGGTAGACCTTTCACAGAGGGATAAAGCATTCTAGACAGGGAAACAATTTAAAGACACAGCAGTCAGAATGAGGATTATACAGTAGTCAGTGGGTACCAATCAAAGGTATATTAAAGTCGGGGAGATTGTAGTAAGAAAGGGGACCCCGTCAGGAGACTGTTGCTATAATTCAAGGATTGGGAAATGAAGGCCTGCCAGTTGACAATTTTAAACTATTAATGGCCTGTGAATTGCCTCTTTCTTGGTAAAATTTTCCTTTTGTCCAGCTAATTATGCCTCAGCAGCTCCTTTAATGTCATGAATGTCATGAAGCCTGGACAAGAGACTGGGAAATAACACAAGCAGGAGTCTGCTGTATAGACAAAGTGCTTTCATTTATCAATAGACATTCAGCATAAGTCAGTTAGATTAAC
Source organism: Zalophus californianus (assembly GCF_009762305.2). Classification (NCBI taxonomy): domain Eukaryota; kingdom Metazoa; phylum Chordata; class Mammalia; order Carnivora; family Otariidae; genus Zalophus; species Zalophus californianus. The sequence continues at coordinate 38,192,783 of NC_045612.1, forward strand.
ATTGGTTACATCACCCTCTGTCTGAGTGCCTTCTATGTTCTGTGTTCTTTTTTTTTCTTCTAAACTTCAGTGTCTCAGACATGAAGTTGAGAGAGTTGAGTACCAACAAAGATTATGTAATTTAGAAGTAAACTACCCTAATTATTACAGAGTTAAATGGCTTTAAACCACTTTTTTCCTCAAATTAATGAAGGAATTTTACTTGGATGTTACAAATGTAACTCACATGAGGTAGGTACTGGCAATTATAATAATTATAGAAGAATTGTGTACTAATGATTGAATGATGTTATTTATTAAATTAGCTTCAACATCAGTTAGTCTAAGGGGTATGTTCCTCAGGGTTCTTAACATGCCCTACTCAAGAATGCTACACCTCTAAGACACGGACTATGTAAGCAAAATCTGTAAAGGTTTCATAGTATTATTTAGAAACAAAACTTTAAAATGGTTTCCAGGATTACAATAAAACAGCATTTTTTTTTTTTTTATTTTATGTGTTGACCAACAGTTACCCTTTGAAAAAGAAGGAGCAAATTCTTATTCTTTTTGTTGATGATTTGTCTTTAATTATATGAAGATATAAGTTTAGAACCCAAAACTTCTTTTTTAGGGATCACTGTAAAAATTTCATTTCATTTCATTTCATTTCATTTCAGCAACTCTCTTCTTTTATTCCCCAGAATATGTTTCAGAATAGAAGAAAACTATTTCCTGTTAGATTGATCTCTGACAGGGTCTAGCCACATAACCATGAACGTTGTGCCAATGTACTCAGGAAGTAAAAAAACAGCCTGGCACAGTGCTCATTAGCAGTGTTCTCTGTGTAGTCAGTTTAGGTTTTTTATAAGTAAACGAGCTCTCCCTCATGTCATAGACTTGAATCATGAATAATCTGTAATTTGAATTACCTATTACTACAGTGAGGTAAAGAAATACCACATGTTAAAATAGTGGTAGTGAAATATGTTTGAGTCCGAGCTTCTGAAGAAGAGACGGAGTTTGGCCTATGTCTGTGATCACGGACCCCTGCCACATAATAGGATAGGAGGCCAAATGGAATCCAATGGTTCTTAGGACAGACCACACAAAGGTCCATGATCACCTTCAGTATGCTTAAAATCTTTATTAGCAAAGGTGAATACTCTCATCAAGGGAAGGAGAGGTGAGTTTGTTTATACAGGGTTGAACTATTGAGATGCCAATTTCACTTCTCACAGGCTTCAAACAATAGGCTTGTTACATGGGCAGTGGCCTCCATAGTGTAGAGCACAATCAAGGAAAAAAATAAGTCAGTGGTTTTCCGTTTTGGCTGTGGCAAGAGAACAAGCAAGTCCTATTTTAAAGCAAAAAAATGGGTGTGGGTCCAAAGGGTCCGGGTTCCTGTCTCCATTGGCTGCTCTCAGAACCTTTGCCGTGTTTATTTCAGTTCAGCCTAGAGAAATTCAGGTCAGTTTTTACAGAAGAGGAGCATTTTAGTCTTGAAGCTTTCTCTCATTTCCATGAAGAGTGTAATTATTCACCATCCCATAATAACCATTTGTTAACCCTTTACTGACTTAATGAACTTGCACCAGCCCAGCACGGCCACCAGTGCTATCTAGTTCTCAGAAGTGTTGTTATCTTTATTTAGTGTTTTTGACTCTTTAACTCTCCCGCTCCAAAATTGAAGTATAAATCTAGGAAGATCCTTCTCTTCCCCTTCCTCAACATAATTTGTCTTTGGAGCTTTGTCATTTTTGAGAGCAGCAGTCTTAAATATCTGCAGACTTTGTAGCAACTGCATTAAATAATTTCTACCACTTAAATTCTAGCAGCGTTTACCACTTTGCATTATCCAGAAAGTTTACTGGTTCTGCTAGTCTTCCAGTTTGGGTTGGAGGGGGTGGAGCGATGAGGACAGAGGTTGTAAATTTATGACTTCGAAATTTTTTCAAACAGCAGATTTGAATATCTAAAGGAGTGTGTTTAACTGGACTGATTTTGAATTCAGGGCAGTGTTAGATCTCAAAGATTTCTGGAAGTTTTTCTAGGGAGGTTTTAAAGCAGAGAATGAGAGATGTTCCATTGTGTTCCTTCCTGTGCCTTACCTTGAAGTAGATATCTTTGTGACTGTATGTATAACTGACACTGTAAGAGCTTTATGGATTTACTTGATATTGTTTGCTATTTGGAGACTCACCTGGCTCTATGTAGCCGTACACAGGATAGACGTGTGTTTATGATTCTCAACGAGGTATGGCATAGACTTTAATCACTGGGCTTATCTTTTCCTCTATGATTCCATTCATATAGAATCTTGGAATACTTGGAAGGCTATTTGATACTATTTATTTTTTGCTATTTTGTTTGTTTATTTTTTTAAGATTGTATTTATTCATTTGACAGAGAGAGAGTGCACAAGCTGGGGGAGTGGGAGAGGGAGAAGCAGGCTCCCTGCTGAGCAGGAAGCCCAATGTGGGGCTCCATCCCAGGATCCTGGGATCATGACCTGAGTCGAAGGCGGACACTTAACTGACTGAGCCACCCAGGTGCCCCTGCTGTTTTGTTTTAAACTATAGGTTCCCATATGTTTAGATAAGTGCTTCTTTCCTAATATTTCTACAGTCAGGAATTCTTAGTCTACTGCCTAAGAATGGATTTTAGAGGGTCAGCAAACCACAGTGAATATCCTACATTTGATAAAAAAAAAGAATACCTTTATTTGTTTTTATGGAAACTCTTGATGTGTCTGTTCTCGCATTGATATAATTTAGATGAAGGAAAACAGATTTGAAGAAGCCTGACCCAAGGGATTTTAAGTTATCCTGAAAGCACGAATAATATTTTAGCATGTAATTTTCCTCATAAAATGTTTTATGGCAGACTTGTTTATGTCATAGTTCTGAGTCAAAGCTGAATTCAACACATTAGTCTTTAACTTATCCAAAATTAATATCTTCTGGCTAAGAACCAACACAGCTTTATGACTCTTAAACCATTTCCTTATATTAATCACCAGCTGTAGAAATGTGCTTTATTTGGGGGGCCATTTAAAAAAACAATTTTTTGTTCACTTCCTGAGTTATTGCATAGTTTACAATGCAAAGAAAACATCCAAGCATAGTTGGAAAGCAGGTTAGACTTACTAATTTAGCAACTTATTCATACATATTAGCCTTAAACTGTACAAGGTTCAGATTCTTCAAATTATTATCTCAGCAAAATGAAAAATTATTTAATCAAGGACTTTAATTGTTGCTCATAAATTCCTGAAATTGCAGATTTTAAGTCCATGAATTCTAAAGACACATAGTAGTGAAAACCTACCATGTTATATACCTTTTTTGTATGCTCATGCTGGTTTTAAAAAAGTATGTATGGAATAGGACAGTGAAACTCTGAATGATGGCTTCATAAGTATCACTGAGACTATTGTTGATTTGAATGAGTGATTTCCTCTATATTAAGGATCTGTTCAATTTAAATTGGTTTTCTCAGACAAGATTTTAATGGCTTTGTAATCACTTTTTGTTTTAAAAAGATCTTATTTATTTGGGAGAGAATAAGCAGGGAGAGGGAAAGGGACAAGCAGACTGCATGTTGAGTGTGGAGCCCCACACGGGGCTTGATCCCAGGACCCTAAGATCATGACCTGAGCTGAAATCAAGAGTTGGATGCTCAGCCGACTGAGCCACCCAGGCGCCCCGCTTTGTAATCCCTCTTATAGTGTTTTAAACATTTAGTGAGTGATTCTCAACGTTTTTCTTCTTGCAACATGACTCTGTGCCCTGCAGCATGATCCCTACACCAAAAGTTTTGTGTACAATTCCAGGTGCTACTCTAAGAGGGGCAGGTCAGTTATTTTTGAAAGTATTATGTGTTTGTACTCATTCTTCTTCCCACTTCACCTTCCCCTTCTCAAACACACACACACACACACACACACACACACACACACACACACACACACACACACACACACACACACACACACACACACACACACATACACATACATATCATACCTGCAGCTAAATTCATTCGGGACCCCCAGAACTATCCAAATGAAGAACCACTTATAGTATGTTTGACATCTTCCAATTTAGTATTAGGATAATGCTGTCATTGTGGTCGAACTTTTTCATAACTTATAATCCGGTTTGGCAACATTATAATGAATCATCAATTGTATGGGTAAAATAGTAAATGTCTTATTAAAATGAGTTTTGAAAATGTTTATGATTCTTTATATAATTCAAGATTTAGAGCTTATAATCACCATCTACCCCATTTCTAAGAAATACACTGAGACCTTTTCTTAGTAACCTTTCATCTGTTAGGACTCTAGGCATTGAACTAGATGCTATGCTTTCAGTCCCACCACGACTTGGATAAGTCATAGTCTCTCATGTTCTTTTATTTAAAACTAACAATGTGAATCTTTACACTAACAATGTGAATCTTTAAAAAGAAGTAACATTTAAAAAATACTTGAGGGACGCTTGGGTGGCTCAGTTAGTTAAATGCCTGCCTTTGGCGCAAGTAATGATCCCAGGGTTCCGGGATTGAGCCCCGCATCGGGCTCCCTGCTCGGCGGGGAGCCTGCTTCTCCCTCTCCCACTCTCCCTGCTTGTGTTCCCTCCCTTGCTGTCAAATAAATAAAATCTTTAAAAAAATAATTAATACTTGAAATGAAGCCAAATATTGATAACAATAAATGCCTCTATTGCATCTGTTATCAAAAAACACATTTATTTTCTTGTAGTTACCAAAGGTAAAATGGAGTGTAAATCTAGGCTGATCATATTTTCTCTCTTCTAATTTTGTAGATGTTCATGAATACTTTAACCTAGCAATCTATGTGTAGACATCACCAAGGATCCCACGTATTTTTCTGGGTACTTTTAAGAGCTAAAGTTTACAGTCTTTTTAGAAAACCCAATTTTTAGAATGATTTTCAAACTCAAGAAAAGGAGGGATTTCCAGAATATTAGAGTAAGGACCTTAGAAAATCTACTCCTCTATAAAAGCAACATGGACACTGGCAAAAATGTTCAAAACCAACTTTTTCAGAATTCTGGAAATTAACCAAAGGCTTCCAACAACCTGAGCATTTACTCATTAAAGACATGATTTTCAAACAACAACAAAACCAGATGATTTTCCATAAGAACAGTGAGCTTTGTTGTGTTTTAACTTGGCCTAATCATTTCTCCCTTTATCCAGTTCCACAAGGAAACCAGTAGCCACTGGAGGGGTAAAGCTCCCCAAATACCCCTATCGCCAAGAATCATCACTATTTGACCTGCCTGGCAGCTCCCTGGGAAGGCTCCATTCACAAACTTGTCTCTATTTGACCTGATTCATCCTTGCTCAGTGGAAAAGCATTATCCTAAGGGTACTTGTTGAAAACAGTCAGGGGCAATTGTTTAACATTACATCTGCCTGAGCTAGTGATACCAGAGGAGGGCAAAGCAGAGGCTGGCCAGAAAACTTAAAAGGAGAATCTGGGGATGGGATGGGGGCTTTAACAAGCTCTAAGATATTCCTGGGTATCTAGAAGGCCACACATATGTGTAGGGCTGTGTGTAGGCCCAAGAAAGACTTGAGGAGCTCCTATTTGCTCACTTCTGGCTGACCTTGAGAACCTGTGGAAGAAGGAAATGAAGGCCAAGGTAGAGCTGTAAACTGCTGGAGCATTGAAGGCATACCCCAACACACACACACACACACACGTCTCTTGACATAGGGTGAAAGATCTACTGGTTCAAGACATTTTAGAAAATCCCTTTCCAATCATCAGTTGACCTCTAAGCTAACTGAGCAGAGACTTCACGTGGCCATATATGACACCAAATACAGACTTTACAGAATCAGTCCAAGAAAGTCACTAAATAACCAACAAGAAGAACAAACCTTGGGGAGGGATCTGATTTCCAAACTTGCTACATTACATTATTTAAAATGTTTACTTTTCAACAAGAAATAAAATACAATCAAAGACACGGGAAAGTATGACACATATACAAAGAGATAAGCAGTCAATAGAAACTGTCCCTGAGGAAACCCAGATGTTGTGCTTACTAGTCAAAACTTTAAATGAGCTATTATAAATATATTAAAAGGAAATCATGTCTAAAGAATTAAAAGAAAGTATATGATTGTCTCATCAAATAAAGAATATCAGTAGAGATAGAAATTATTTTAAAAAGAACCAAATGGAATATCTGGAGTTGAAAATTTCAGTAACTGAAATGAAAAATTTACTAAAGTGGTTCAGCAGCAGATGTGAGTGGCAGAATTAAGAATCAGCAAACTTGAAGAGAGATTGAGATGATACTATCTGAGGAACATAAAGAATGAAGAAAAATGAGCAGACCCTTAGAGACCTATGGGACACCATCAAGTATACCAATATACATATAATAGGAGTCCCAGGAGGAGAAGGTGGGGAAGCAGAATATTAGAAGGAGTAATGGCTGAACACGTCCCAAATTTGTTAAAAACAAAACAGCATTGATCTGCAACATCCAAGGAGCTCAACTGAAAATAGGATAAACTCAGAAGGATTCACACCTAGACACATGATAGTCAAGTTGTTGAAAGATGAAAACAAAGAGAATCTTGAATGCTGCAAGAGTGAAGGGACTCATCACAGACAAGGGATTCTGAATAAGATTAACAGCTGATTTCTCATCAGAAACCATGGAGGCTAGAAGGGTAGTGGGATGAAATATTCAAAGGGCTGAAATAAATGGATTGTCAGGAATCCTATATCTAGCAAGACCGTCCTTCATAAATGACGGAAAAATTAGGACATTTCCAGATAAACAAAAACTGAGAGAATTTGTTGCTGCAGATCTGCTCTATAAGAAATACTAAAGGGAGTCCTTCAGCCTGAAATGAAAGGACACTACATAGTAACTTGAATGTACACAAAGAAATAAAGAGCACTGGTAAAGGTGACTACATAGATAAATACAAAAGACAGTGTAAAGGTATCCTTGTTTGTAATGTTTGTTTTCCTATCTCATTTACAAGACAGTTGAGTGAAGCACTAATTATAAAACTGTTGATGGGCTTATCATATACAAAGAGGTCATTTGAATGACAGTAGTTTAAAGGATCAGGTTTGGGAACAGAGCTATAGTGGAAGAGAGATTTTGTAAACTATTGACATTGGTTGCTATTAATCTGAACTAGATTTTTGAAAGTTAGGTGTTAATTATAACTCCCAAGGTGGCCATTAAGAAAATGACTCAAACTAGAATAAAGAATTGGTAGTTAGCTTTAGAAATCTCATTGTGATGGCATGCAGGTTAGATTCTGGGAGTGAGATTATAGATTAATTATTTTCAAAGTTTTATTTGAAATTTGTTTTTCATATGTTGTAAATAGGTTGAACTATATTGCCTACATAGAATATTTTGGCCTCTTTCCAGATAAACTTAATAAAATACTAAAAGCACTTCATAATTATCAATTCTTAGAACAATCTCCTGAACTAAGAGTTTGCTCTTACCCAGTTCTTAAGATGGGAAAACTGTAGCATAGAGAATTTAAGCCTTGCCTGTTTCTTCTTGGTAGGATTTCCAACATTGTAAGAGTTGTAATACTCAAGCACTGGTTTTATAACATAGCCCTCCCCTTTCCTAAAAGTAGTTAAAAGCACATGTTTATCTTTTGATATTAAAATTAATATGTTAAGAATTTTATGACACCCCTCAAGGAACTGAAGACAAATTAAAAATCTCTCCTTGAGCTTGCTTGCCTCTCTTCCAGAACTAATTCAAAGAGACCTTCAGTCTAATGTGCAGTATCTGTCACAAAGATGGTGCCTGGAAAGTTGTTTTTAGCTCAAATGGAGGTCTTTTTTTTAAGATTTTTTATTTATTTTTATTAGAGAGGGAGAGCACGAGCAGGGGGAGGGGCAGAGGAAGAGGGAGAAGCAGATTCCCCATGGAGTAGGGACCCCAACCTGGGCCTTGATCCCAGGACTCTGGGATCATGACCTGAGTCGAAGGCAGATGCTTAACCGATTGAGTCACCCAAGCACCCCTCAGATGGAGGTCTTAAGAGACTGTAGAAAAAACTTGTTCTTTTCTGAAATAAGTATGGCACATCAATAAAAAAATGTTGAATTATTTTTATAGAAGTTTCTGAATTTTAGAAATGAGTCATCTGTCAATGTGCAGATTAAGTGCATCCTTGAAAAAGTTAATGCAAATCAATATTTCTGAAGAATTTACCAACCAAAACATTGTAGAAGATTCAGAGATAGATAAGATGTGTTTCTTGCCCTTATCAAGACATTATTAAGGACAAGTTGTGAAGTGTTATAATATTTAATTTTATATTAATGCTGACTTTAAAAATTATAAAGAAGAATTAGAGAGTTTTAGTATAACATAAACTTCTGGAAATTACATAACCTAACTCACTAATGAAGTGTAGAATGGACTAACAGTTCAAGATGATAAATGCCATTATAACTTACATTATAATATTGGTGATTGGTTTCTGTGGGGAGACAATCAGCTCTAATTTTGACTTGCTTTCAGTTCTGTTTGTTTGAGGAAGAAGTAATGTGGCAGACCAAATGATTAAAAGCTCTGAACAGTTTTGAATGGATCTTGAACCAGCTGCAAGTAGCATGAAACAAGGACTGCACTGCTTCTGGGGGCTGGCTGTCAGGATCAGGGATGTCCAGCAGACAAAGCAGGATTCCTTGTAAGTAGGAAGCTCTTGAACCGGTGCTCTCAGAAGGGACTACCATCTTCTCCTCTCTCCCCCCCAGAGATCTTAGTCTCCTTCTTTAGCATTTGTTTACCAAGTTTAAGGAGAGAGTAGCTTAGCAATTTTGTAGTAATGTTTCAGCTTAGCAGCAAGCTGTAGCTGGTTGAGGAAGCAAGAGGATGAGGTTCCAGTGTACAGATAAAGAAGGTGCTGGTTTGACCTCGATGAGGCTTGTTAGTTATGGCAGCATAATTTCTTTCTGTAATATACTTGTAAGAGTCTTTTATTTGCCCTCACAACAAACCCATTATACTATTTTTTAAGAAGATTTTATTTATTTATTTGACAGAGCACAAGCTGGGGGAGCAGCAAATAAAGAGGGAGAAGCAGACTCCCCCTGCTGAGCAGGGAGTCCGATGCAGGGCTCGATCCCAGGACCCCGGGATCACGGCCTGTGCCGAAGGTAGACTCTTAACTGACAGAGCCACCCAGGTGCCCCATCTCACTATACTATTTTAAGCAAATTAGTTCAGTTATGAGTTAAATGATTTTTAAGTTATTTAATTTTTAAATTAGAAAGTCTTAATTAAATGAACTGTCCAAAGATGATTGACCTAGATATTAGTTACTTTGGGAATAATGAGATAGATAAGGCTTCCTTGCCCTTAAGAAGTTTATACTCTAGGGCCATCTGGGTGGCTCAGTCGGTTAGCATCCAACTCTTGGACTCTTAATTTCAGATCAGGTCATGATCTCAGGGTCATGAGATCACGCCCCAGGTCCAGCTTCGTGCTCATGCACTCAGCCCAGAGTCTGCTTGTCCCTCTGCCTCCCACTCTCCTCCTCCCCCTGCTTGCTCGCATGCATGCTCTCTCTCTCAAATAAATAAAATCTTAAAAAGAAGTTTATACTCTAGTTAAAGAGCTAAGTTATGCACTGAGATAACTATAATACACATGAGTAAATGTCCTATGGAAGGACGAATAAAGCCTCTAGAAGTTAGGGAGTGATGAGCGTGGATGGAAGATTTTAGCTGACTGGAGAGTCATCTGGTTCACAGACACACAGATGTGAAAACCAAAAGGAAATTTACAAATCACCCATATTCCCACGAAAAGTCTTGCCTTTACTAGAATAAGCCTGCATCTTTTTGAGCATTGGTGTCTGGAGATAGACAGTCATTGACCTTGGAATGACTCATGCTAATGAGAAGTTAATTTTTTTAAACATCATGCCAGGGCAGAATCAATGGTAAAGAATCCTTCTAGTTCTGGGGTTTTAGGAGTAGGTCAAAAGGGATGGGATAATAGGTCAAATCAATTCCAGACGGTCTGTGTCCCTAAATATGTCAGACTTTGTGCCAGGTACAGCTAATGCTATGGCCCCTTGCCCTCGAGTAGTTAACTCACTGTCTGGCAGGAGAACCCAGAATGCTGGATCAGTGGAAGAACCTATCCCTAAATCCCAGTCCCCAGTCCCTGGGCCTTCTAAACTGGGTGAAGAGTAATACATCAGATAGAAGGGATACTTTAAAACCTTTTGGTTGGAAAACTGCCCCCTAGGGATGAACTTTTTTGGAAGAAGTGGTATGTGCACACGGTATGAAGTTCACACATCACAAGGGGACAATGAGATGGAGCTTCCCCTGCACCCTGCCCCTGACTCCGTGCTATCCAGTTCCCCTCCCCTGAGGCAATCACTGCTGCCACCAGTTTCTCCTATATCTTTACAGAGATAGCCCATCTATGCGCATGTTCGTACTCTTTTGTTTTGCACAAAGAGGAGCATACTATACATGCTTTTCGCTACCTTTTTTGCAGGTAAGAGTCCATCTTGGACATACTTCTGTATCGGCACACCTAGAAATGCCTCGTTCTTCTCTTTTTTCCTTTAGCTTTTTATTTTGAAATAATTATAGATTCACAAGATGTTACAAAAATAGTACTGAGAGATTCCCATCTACCTATCACCCAGCTTCCCCCACTAATGATATCTTCCATAACTGTAGTGTACTATCAATGCCAAAAAACTGATTACCGCAATAGAACTAAACTACAGTGCCTTTTTTTTTTAATGCCTGCAAGATATTTCATTGCATGGATGTACTAAAATATTCCCCTGTATGGACATACCATTTAACTAGTGCTTTGTTGACGGACGTGGAGATGGTAGCATTGCTGGTAGAGAGAAAGACAGGAGACAATAAATATCCATGTATTAAGGGCCACAGCTAGCACATGTATTGCCTTTGTGTGGATTAAAAAAAAAAAAGCCCTCTCTGGGAGGATATATCACCATAGGGGCATGGCTTGGAGAGCAGAATACAACCCCGATAACAGTATTTAGCATCTCTGCATGTACCTCTTTGCACATAAGTGGGAATGCGTATGTAGGATAATGGAGTGTACTTTGAAATCTTCAGCATGACACCAGTGTTCCAATTTGAAACTTTGATGCTGTTTCCTTTCAGACCTGACACGCCCTCGCACCTTTGACCCCCACCTGTAACCCTCATCACCCCTCCCTAATACCTCAGTCAGTGAACATTTTCTATTATTTGTGTACATATCTACCTCCCACATTGGATGGTAAGCTCCTCAGGTAGCAGAGACCCCATATTTTCATCTTTGTACCTTCTTTCCCTTCCCCTCATCACTCTACTGTTATCCAGCCATGTAGAATATTCTTGCATATAAAAGTGTTGAGCGAAGTTTTGTTTAAAAATTTTCTTAAGGCAGGGAAGTTAAGAGGTTATTTTTTCTTCTACCTCTTGATACTTCAAAAGGTGTCAGGAAAGTTTTAAACCAAAATTATTTTGAATTAAAATACCCACACATACCACGTTTGTAGGAGAGAAAGAGTGTCACGAAGTCAGCCAACTAATAATGGGGTACTACAATTTCAAAAACATTAAGCATTATAATATTGAAAGGAAGAAAATACAGTAGCTGAACTCCTTGATAAATTGTAAGCAGGTTATTAGGTTCTGGTTCCACTGAATATTAAAAAAATAGCCATAAGAATAATCCCTGATAAGGGCTTTTTAAAGAATTCATAATGTGTACAAAAGAAATATATTCTGTTAGAAAAGAATGCATTTTAAAGCTCTGTTCACAAAGAACCTATTTTATATGCTTATGTTTAGTAAGTACAATTTTGAGAAGTCACATATGCCTTATGCCCTAAAAATACCTAATTTCATCAGGTCTTAACTTTATATGCCATTGAATTAGGATGAAAATTGTCCATTTTTACCACTGACCCTTTCGTTACTGTTGAGCACTAGAAATGTTTTATGGAATTTTAATTACATTAAATATTTCATTAAAACTTTCATCATTGGAACTCTATGTGTACGTATCAGTACTTCTACAAACACACAAAGAAGAATGGAAATGTTTTTTAATGCATCTTCCGTCATGTAGACTTTATATGAGCCGTGTAACTAAATAAAATTATCAGACTAAGCATACAACCTAATTGGCATCAATCTTCTACAAGTGACAAGTTAAAATAGATAATGGTAGTTGCAAAATAGCTTGATTCTGAAGATTCTGTCCATGACGTAGGCAATGAATGGACTTGACATCTGTATTAGTTACGTTTGCTTGTGTATAAAATTTAAGGAGGTAAGCGTTGGGGGTGTGCCGAATGAAACTGTGGGGGAAAATCTTCAGATCTCAAGTTCACAGTGAATTGTCAACTGAGAGTTGCTTTGCCAGCAGCACATAAATATTTTTTCATTTTAGGGAGTGACTGTTACTGGAAGAGAATTGAAGAAAACATTTGTTTTCCTTGATTATTTGCTGTAAATAATTTTTTTGTAACTATATCAACAAACTACTGTGGGTTCATTAGGAGAGAGAGCATTGTTATTTAGAGGCTCTGTTATCCTGATGTTAAACTATAATGGGTTTTTACCTGTATTCCAGGAAATAAAGCAAGTTGGATTGATTCCAGTAGGTTTTATTTTTCAGCTTCAGTGCTAAAATCAGATTGTGTGCAACTCTGAATCATGGTTCTATAAATTCTTGGCTATACTAAGTAAATTACAGTATATCTTCCAGTACAATTATAAGAATGCTGTAACAGGCAGGATCCTTTTCTTGAGTGTTTTTATGATTAAAGATTAATTTCCTCCTGCACGTGGCTTGGGTAGGTTTTCATTCAGCTGGATTGAAGATCACTGTCAGCTACCACTTGGGTGCCATCTATGTATTTGACAATTTGCGGACTAATAGGATTTTAAAGAACAGTTTGGTTTGGCAAGATTCCTTACAAGGGTGAATAGGATGGACACATTTACCTTGCAAGTATGTGTATTTGTGCACACACACACATTTTATATTAATCTTGGCCTATAAACTTCCAGTATACTTCGAATAATTTACCAATTTGCTTTTCCACTGGGACATACAAAAGTAAAGCATCTTTTCCACTTTACTAAGCAGGTGCCTATTTTTATGGCTATGACTTCTATTTCAAGAAACTTTTAATATAATTTGATGTAATTAAATTTTACATATATATGTAATCACCTCTCATGATCCCTGCTTCTGTAAGGGACCTGAATGCAAATGGTACAAAATAATGATTTCCTTGGCTCTTTTTCTTGACTTTTCCCCTCATTCTGTGAGTTGTCTCCTGTCATGCTCCATCCAGCACATTTACTGGAGTGGGCATACCCCAAGCCAGTAAGTGAAAAGAGGGGAAATGGCCATATGTGGATAATGGGGAGTTGGGTATTCATGATTATACATGAGAATGGGGGAGGCATATTAGTCATTAAAGTTGATGGACTTATTGGGGAAGGATTTCAAATTCACGGAAGGTTTTGAATTATGTCTGAAATCCTAGGGGTTTAGAATTTGATTTGGGGGGAGTAGACTAGGTATTACAATCAGTGAGGATAATAAACAAAGTTGAGTAGTTTTGTTCAGGGAACTCTCAGGAAATGAAGATATTTGAGACATCTTGAATCAGGGGCAGTGGGGGGGGGGAGAAAGGCTTGAAATTAAAGCATCTGTTCATTCATTTTGACTTGATTTTTTACTCTGTTGGGAAATACTGGCATAGGCATTGTACAGTTGAATCAGAGTGAGAGATTGGTCACCTTTAAAACAGAGTAGAGTCATTGTTGAAGAGAAGACTGGAATAGGTTAGCTCAGAGAGGACTCTGGTTTACATAGGGATTAGCTGTGAAGTTAGGTTTGAGATGAAGAGTAGGTACAAATAGTGGTACAGGAAAGAAATGGTGTAGTTCGGCGTTTTCCCAAATAATGTGGGTGGTGCTGTGGAGGTTCATGTTAGGCTCACCCTCTTCAACCAGAGAGAAGGGCTATGCTATTACCCAATGGATTTTGGAGAGGTCTGTCAGCCATACGCTGTTGAGGTCCTGCAGAGTAAGGTCTGTTGTTTTGCCTCAGTTTTTTCACAGTTCCTGAGAGTGCACCATCTGACTCCTGTAATTCTGGTAGAGTTTGTGAGGAGAAATGAAGAACAGTGATGTTTGCTCGGAACTTATGTGGCGTGTACCCTGCTGAGTGTTTTACACCTGCTCTTTCCCATTTCTCTACCAAATCAGATCATTGGTAAGGGTATACGTGCGAGTGGACATTGTGCTGAGAGAAGTCTCCACCCTGTCAGAGCCTTAGTCACCTAAAGAAGTCCAAAAGCAATGGTGTGCCTTCGGCTCTGACCAGGAGCTTGCTAGCCTTCCCTCTTCCCTTTACTCTACCTTTGATATATATACTCTCTGGTGGCTCCGAGCCACAGATCTTGAGCTAAAGTACTTACTTCCCCCAGTCATGGTCCTCTCCTTTCTTGGTTCCCTGAATTCCCACATTAAGTGGCCGCCTTCTCTGCCCCATCACTTCTCATTCATAGCTGTTTGCTTTATGTTAAATTCTATTTACATGCTTTTCTCCTTCACCTACCAGACTATAAGCTCCTGACAAGTAGGGTTGGTCTTTTTCATTTCTGAGCCCTAGTACCTAGCAGATAGTAGAAAAGGTGGTTCATAATGGTTTGTTGTGCTAAATTGACTCTATCAACTGCAATTTGGCTTCTTGTTTATCCCTGTCGGGTGGCCCCCACATTCTAGTGACAAAGAGTGGGCCAAGGAAAACCTCTTAGCTTTCTTTGTAGTCTCTCTTAATCCAGACAACTATATGCTGCCAAAACCTAGTTTTGACTTGCCTCCAGATGACAGACTCAGTCCTCCAAGGGCATAGTATGCCCAGCTCTAACCGGTACTACACAGTGTCAAGTATACTAGTAACTTGGAACATTGAGCTACAAGAAATGGTTGAGGTGAAGAATTCTGAGCAGCAGTATACATGCTAATTTATTCCTCAGAATGATGATACTCAGGAGACCAGGGAGCCCTTGGTTATCTAAGGAGGTGTAAACAGCTCCAGATTGCAATTAGATCAAGTCATGCTAATTGTGGTCACTCTGCCTGAGGCCCGATGGTGGGTTGTGTTCTCTCCAACTCCCAACAGCAAGATGACCTCTCTTTTCCAGGGTTGGAGAGGAAACCAGAACGATTTGAAAGTTCTAACTCAACTGGGTCTGGAGGCATAGCCATCTTCCTTAAATGGAAGATCCTCTGATTAAACAATGCCTCAGTCTCATTAGGTGCCTGCACAGTTAGTGTGTCTCTGCATTTTGATTTCTATTTGGGAAAAGCATTCCTGGAAGGAAAACTGATAGAACAGCAAGAGGTGGTTTATACCCCATCCGCCTTTTTTGACAATCTACTCTTAAATTCTAGTAGATAGAATTCTTTTATCTTTCTTCAACCCGCTACTTTCACAAGAAGGTAAATTGTTCAAACTCGCCTACCTGTGACTGACTTGAAGAGAATCACTGGCAGTAAGGCCATTAACTTTTCTAACCAGCTGTATTTTTATAACCAGTGGTTATAAAATTCTGCTTAGCTATCCATTTGGATCTCAAGAAACTGCTAATTCCTGAACATGATTCAGTGTTGAAAGACCTTGTATCCCTCCTTACCATCATCAAAGGCAATGAAATCGTCCAAAAGAACCCTTGAGCTGGTATTAAAATTTAGTAGTAGCTAATCTAGGATACTTGAGATAAACCTGATGATCTTTTACTAAGGTCTCCAGATTTTGGCCAATGACTTTATAAAACTAGAAGGATCTGGTGGAATGGGAAGAAAGAAAAGATGACCCTAAGTAACTTCTCACACACGCTCTAAGTTTTTCAGGGTCATGTGCCCATACAGCCTTCATCATTCAGGGTGAGTCATAACCAGAGACTGTATGAGGGTATTGTGAAATTCTGTGCAGTTCTTTAGCCATACTGGTGTTGGGTTCTTATAAAAATAGACCATTTCCAGACAGTAACTATATATTCTGGATTTCCCAGGGCAGTCCTGATTTCAGTTTGGCCCATTGTGTCCATAAGTATACTCAGATTCATGAGACTACCAATTTTTGGTGCGGAAAACGCAGATACCACACACAGAAGGACTTCCTTCTTGCCAAATGAGAAGAGTCCATCACGGCATAACCTTGCTCTTTCAGATCGGCCATTTTCATTGCCAGTAATTCTCACCGGCTGCTTAGCAGTTGCTCTTTGTGTTCCCGGTTTGTTTCCTCCCCTTACTTTAACCCTTCAGGCGTTAACTTATCTCTGGTGTCTCTTGGCTCTGAAATCCAGCAAATGGTGTATCCTTACACTTTCACTAAGCTACTTGTATCCCAGCATTTGGGTGCTACCCTTTTGAAAAATAGCACACTTTTCTTTCTTTCCAGGGCCTTCTTGGAGGTGGAAGACTGCACCTGTGAGATACTCATCTTCACAGGCCTCCAAAACATTCAGTAAGAAGCAGCACCAGCCCCATTTATTGAGTGTTTACTGTGCACTAGAACTTGGGTAAATTTTTTAAAAAATCTCATTTAATCCTTAGTAACCTGTGAGGATGGTATCAGTCCCTCCTCACAGATAAGGAAATATGCTTGGAGAGATTAAGTAAGTTGTCTAAGATTTCTACTTAGTAGCCTCTATTTGGAAATCCTTGCCATATCCCAGATAAAATATTAGTTGTGCGCATACCGGCCTCAGAATTGTGGATGACCTGGCTAAGCATTCCAACCCCATACTAGAAAAGAACCTTTACCTTTATACTTCCCGCTACTAGGAAATGTACATTTCTGTACTCCTGATAGTTGCATTTTTATACATCTTTTTTTATACCAGTGGTCCTCCAACTTGAGCATGCATAAAAGTCACCTGGACGGCTTGTTAAAATGTAGATTGCTGGCCCCACTCCCGGAGTTTCTGATTCGGTGAGTCCTGGGTGGGGCCTGAGAATTCAAATCTCTGACGGGTTCCCAGGTGACCTCAGTGCTGGAGGTCCAGGGAACATACTTTGAGAATCACTGTCATAGACTACTTTTTATTAAATTATTATTCAGCTCTTACTGTGTTCTAGGCACATTACTAGCATGGGGGATATAATGACAAACATGGCAGACAGTGTCTTTGGTCTCATTAGGCTTATAGTCTAGTGGGGGAAACAGACTCAACTAATTTTATTTGGGCTAAGTAAACAGGGATCAACACAGAGAACAACAGAGTTGCTATCCTCTGCTTTAGATAGGTTGAAAGAAAGTCTTTTTGAGAAAGTGGCATTTAGTCTAAGACTTAAAGGATGTGAAGAGCTCTTTACGACTTTCAGCATTGGTTTCATCAGCTCCAGCCTCTGTTGCTGGCACTGGTGATAGCAACCTTGGGAGAACTCCATGAATTTCAGACTGACCTCTGGGCAGTGCATTCCTTGGGCACTTTCTGTGACCTTGGTCAAGCTTGATTCCATACTTGTTCTATGACTGTGTCCCTCCTCTTCACCTCGGCCTCCCCCACTCCCTACCCACCCCCCCAATAAAGATACAGGGGTCAGAGGAATTTGAAGGGTAGGCTAATTTTATCTTCTGGCTCCACCTAGGTCACATTCCTTGGTATCTGATGGCTTGGGAAGAATATATACCAAGGATTGTGCCTGTGAACCTACCATTCATGGTCACTGCCTTCACCTTGTAACTATGAGTGACATTTTTTTAATTTTTTTTAAAGATTTTATTTATTTATTTGAGAGAGAGAGAGAGAGAGCACATGAGAGGGGGGAGGGTCAGAGGGAGAAGCAGACTCCCTGCCTAGCAGGGAGCCCGATGCGGGACTCGATCCTGGGACTCCAGGATCATGACCTGAGCTGAAGGCAGTCGCTTAACCAACTGAGCCACCCAGGCACCCTATGAGTGACATTTTAAGATTCTGCCTTATTTGCCAGTTGGCAGATTTGCTCAGAAAGGAGTGGCAGTATAGGAATCCACACAACTCCCTAGCTACCCTGATGTTGGGTTTCCTTAAAGAGAACTCCCAGATTCTTGTGGTCTAAGAGGACGCTTTCAGCTTTCCAAAAGGCTATCAGAGCAACACAAAACCAAACCGTGCTTCTAGTTGTGTTGACCAAACCTGGAAAAATTCTAGGTATTTGAAGGTAACTATGCTCCCAATTCTCCTTATCTCTTGCCCTAGATTTTTAGCCCTGAAATTTGATGATTTACTGGTTTTGTTTGTTTGTTTTTGCTCTGGATATGCCCTGCCATGATTTGACTAGCTTCTGCTTAGAACGTTCCACCTCCAGAGCCATTTCCTTGATGTCCAGTTTTGCTCTGTTCTGATTAAACATTTCCTGTGGTATTCTGTTCCTATAGAAATAAAGAGACTCTTACCAGGTGTTTCTCTGGGTATTGTTGGACAGAGCATTTCTTTTGGCCTAGGTGTACTTCTTGGGGATAACAGACTTCCTTAGTCACCTCTCTCTATAAATCCCTGAACTCATGGTTGTTTATCATATGGGGAATACTGGAAATTGATTTTTGTGGTTGCTGAGGATATCCCGAGTTAAATCCTTTAAACGGCCATCCAGTGCATGCTTAATGGGCTCTGATGGCTCTTCTACCTACCTGCACCTGGGGGCCAGATTTAACTGCTTTTCCCCAGATCGAGAATTACCCTTTCCCTGTGTATTCAGAACGTTCTTACTGCTTCTCTGGTCCCTGATGGTATAGAGTGGACCAGCATGTTTTTGTTAGCCCATGTATCAACCACAAGAATGATTGAAATAACAAGAAAGGAAATGGCACAGAAGCTCACTTTTATCTGAAGACGATAAACCTTTTCTGCGGCTTTGGAGTCAGATAGCTCTGGGTGATAATGTCACATCTGCCCCATTCTAGCAGTGTCCTAGGCTGAAGTCAACCGACCTCTCAGCCTGTTTTCTCATCTGTAAACGCCTTCTGAAAGTTGTGTTGTTGTGAAGAGTAAAATGCATGTGAAAGCACCTGATCATATTTGACTCATAGTATGCTCTCATTGAATGTTGACTCTCACTTTCCTCCTTAATGTTCTTCAAGTCCTGAAGCACTCAATTGAGCAAGGCGCAGTCTCTCATGGTGCACCTGTTAGCCCCAGAATCTTAAATTTACCCAAATAGAGAATCCATTCAAGAGCCACCTGTGAAATTGTAATACTTATAACGAATTATAACACTAAATTATAATACTCAAGTATCCCTCCTTCTCCGAGGTATCCAAGCAAAGAATTTAACGATTATTGAGGGGTTATTTAATAGAGGTCTCATTGGCCAAAAATGGTAACAATAATTTTACCTTTATTGATATAGCATTATAAATACTTGGTGGTTTCAGGACCTTTCAAATGCCTAGTGTCCTTGGATTCCTTTGGCAGTCCATTGAGCAGACAGTGCACTCATCCCCATCTTGCATATCCATGTCAAGCTGAAGGGAATTAGAGGACTCTTTCACCGTCTTTAGACTAATGGATGTTGGAGTAGAGCCTCGAGCCTGTTTCTCTTCTCTTCCCACCCTATTCCAGTACTTTTATCCTATTATACCACATTGATTTGCACTCTGAGGTTCTGGTATGTGAAGTATCCAAGCACCAGAATTCTAAGGAAAAAACATCTCTGGGGTGCCTGGGTGGCTCAGTTGGTTGAATGTGCAACTCTTGGTTTTGGCTCAGGTCATGATCTCAGGGTCATGAGATGGAGCCCTGCAGGCTCTGTGCTCAGCGGGGAGTCTGCTTGGGATTCTCTCTCTCCCTCTGTGCCCCACCCCCCATGCTCTCTCCCTCTAAAATAAATAAATCTTTAAAAAATAATTTATATCAAAGGTATAAATAGCTTTCTCGGGCCTTCAGGTAGAGTTTAAAACTCATACTTTATAGAGATATCTCTTAGGGAGATAAATGTCTCAAGAATAAAATCGGGGGAAACCTAAGAGATGTTTTGTTTTGTTCCCTGTTTTTAAAGATTTTTATTTATTGAGAGAGAAAAAGAGAGTGGGGGCGGGGAAGGGCAGTGGGAGAGGAGAGAGAATCTCAAGCAGACTCCCCACTGATCGTGGAGCCCATCGCAGGGCTCAGTCTCAGGACCCTCAGATCACAACCTGAGCCGAAACCAAGAGTTGGTCACTCAACCGACTAAGCAAGCAACCCAAGTGTCCCATGCCTTTGATAAAAATTCTGTGTGCCACAGTTAGATGCCCAGTATACATTTAAAAACAGTATTTGTTGGGCCTAGACCTGCAACAACAGTCCCTATTAGTGTGATCCTCATTAGATTAAATTATTCATTTTAAATTATTTAAATTATTTCATTCATTCAACAAACATGTATTTAGCCCTTACTATGTGCCAGGGGCTAGGGATACAGCCATGCAAAAGACAAGCTGTCCTCTCAGAGCTTACAATCTAGTAAGGAGACAGTAAACAAATAGGTAGAGATATGCGCTGTGAAGAAAAATAAAGCGCTTTAAAATTTTTGCTCCAACCATGAGATAGTTACCAGTGACCCCTGTTAGATGCTCTGAAAAAGTCAGTTCTTAGGAAAATGGCCTCAGAAAGGAACATTGCCTTTGACACCCCTTCGCAGTTTCTACTTTTCATTCTTAGGACTAAGACCTTGTTTTTTTTTGTATGGTTGTGAGTAACCCTAATAGAGTTGGAATATAAGGACACCGCCAAGTGCTTAAAGACAGATTGTAGAGGAAGGCTGTTAGGCATAGAACACCTTTGGAGAAACAATCTCCCAATACATACTTTTTTTTTTTTATGAAGATCCATGTTTTTTTTTAATGTAGTACTTTTCTCTTTGTTTTATTTAAATTCAATTAGCCAACATATAGTACATCATTAGTTTTTAATGTAGTGTTCAATGATTCATTGGTTGCATATTAACACCCAGTGCTCATCACATCATATGCCCTTCTTAAACAAATACTTTGAGTTGTGTTTATCTTTTACTTTTTAAGTGTAATCTCTTGCCTTATAGTGTGTTACACGAGGAACCGTGAAAATAGATGGATTTTTAAATATCTGTCAACTTTACTCTGTTTAAGACAACACAGTATAAAAAAGCACCCTCTTCAGATGCTGCTTGTTTTATGGTGTAAGACCATAGAATATTTTTTTTTTTTTGGACGTAAGTGTTTTAAAAGTTTTGAAGAACAGGGAGTCTGCAAGTTGGAAGGAAGCCATTCTTACCATGAGGCAAATATACTTGAGTTTAATTTTTAAACTATAACTGCCGTTTGACCTTAAATTAAGACAGTCTGTTTCCATTGTGGTGTTTTACTGGTTTAACAATGAGAACATTTAAAGCAGCTGCCACCAATTAAAATGATTCATAAATGCTGGTTGTAAATAAATATTCTTGAAGTTTTAACTCAATGAAGTCCTTTTTTTGTTTTTAAGTGGCACTGTCTTTCTGGAAAGCAATTTGGTAAAATGCATCAAGAGCTTTAAAAAATGTTCATATACTTTGATCTGGTAATTATGTTTCTAAAAAAACTTTATTCTTAGAAAATAAATCTGAGATCTGGATAAACTTTAGTGCACAGAGATGTGCCCTACAATTTTAACAAGAAGGAAATGATTACTTAAATTATGGTACACTTATATGATGAAATGTCATGGAGCCATTAAAATATTTTTGAAGAATCTTAACCATGTAAGAAAATGCTTATGCAATTCAGTTGAAAAACAAACTATACGAAAACATACAGTATGATGTTAACTATGGGAACATAGTTCCGCAGAAAACTATTGTCAGGAAATGTAAATTTTCATTTTCTTTGGTTGTGAGATTATGTGTGATTTTTGTTTTCTTCTTTCTGCTTTTCTGTGTCTTCCAAAATGTTTTTACAGTGAACATGCATTACATTTAGAGTAAATAAAAAATGTTATATAAGTGTTTTGAGCCTTTCTTTCAATGGGATGCTTTTTATTAAAACCCAGTCCATTTATATTATTATGACATAATTTTCTGCAGATTTTCATCTTTACAGCAGTTCTTGTTTCTAGTGTTTTTATGTTTTTAACTTTCTGTTTAATTTTTATGATATGCACAGTGTCAACAATTTTATTTATGCTTGTTCTAATTTCCGGGTGTTAGTCTTTAAAGCCAATATTTCAGTTCCCCATTGGAATACTATTTTTTAGGTGGTTTGTATCAAACAACACACACACATTCGTAGACTGTGATAAACAGAGGTGGCCCTCGGGCCATACCACAATGCCTAGTTCCAAATCCTGACCCCACCACTTAGTAGCTATGTAACCACTGGCAAGTTAATTGCCTCCTTGGATCCCCAATTTATCTGTAAAATGGAGAGTATTAATGGTATCTACTTCATCAGGTTGTAGTAGGGATTTAAAAGAGTTATTACATGTAAACCCTTGAGAAAGGCCTGCCACATAGGAAGTGTTTGGTAAAAGTTAGCTGTTTTTAGTCGTGTGTGTGCATATATATATGAATGTGTACATACTGTCATGATCGTTTGTGGAATGTTCCTTTTTATCTGACTTTTATTCCTTTATACAGTTGTAATTTAAAAATTTAAATCTGTCTTATTCTTAGGTAGTCAGAATTTTCCTGTTATGCTTTGAAATTATTTTTAAAAGCTCCCATATTTTCAGTAATATTGTCTTCCAATCATATTTTCCTTTTCCATATTTGGAATTGATGGTCATTCATGTGGACTGGATGGAATTAGGGTTGGCTTTCTTCTAGGTGTAAAAGAACTTCCATTTACATACAGATAGTTGATGTATTCATTAACAGTTATTCTCATCTGTTGAATTATTTACCTTATTTATTAAAGTACCACCTCAGTAGAGAAGAAGGGTAGGTAAGTATGAGTGTACCCTAAGGAGATAAAACTACATTTGTTTTCATTGTAAACTTTATAATCCAAACGTCTCTAATTCAGTTTAGTTAATTGATCTCAGATTTGGAGTGCAAAGAGAACTGCCTCTTAGGGAATCATGCACTGGGCTAGACACATGTAATTTTGTAGTCCATATGAGAACTATTTTATGATAAGTAAAACAGTCATTTGGCAATTTTGCTCTTGTACACTACAGAATGAGAAATGTGTTCCTATAGAAAACAACTTGGGTTTAACTGATTAACTGTTCCTTACAGCTAATTACAATAATGCTGCTGTAGCTCAGTTTCATTTCTGTGAAGAAGTGGTGCTTCTGTGGGACATTTACATTGGCAGAATGAGGACAGACTCAGGGCAAGTTTGAAAGCAGTAAGCTGGTCACTGAAGGACTCTTTTCAAATAACAAGATTTTTCATCAGTCTAGCAATATTCAGTGGAGACACGTATAGCCCTGAGATCTGCATCTTTAACTGGAAATTTGGTTAGCGTTTAATGTCAAGAAGGGGTGGGAGAGGTAAACCCCATGAGAAATTACATTTTCCCTGGTCTTTGGTTCTACAGCTCTATAGAAACGCTGGATTGATTGAGTGTGGAGTCCCATAGGTGCATTTCAGATCTGGAAGTCGAGAGACAGCTCACGTAGAAAATAAAATACTTTTTTTGTCTGTGGTATTTATCTGCAAAGCAAAGGCTTGGGGTATTTTTGCTGGCTTTAAAGGAGAGGACGAGGTAGGCTTGAGGGGAGAAAATTAGCTTTCAGAAATGAGCATGTTCAATAGCTCAGGTGGCAAATCTTTCTTTCTCGTATTGATGTGTAACTGAGTAGGTCACCATCATTTCCAGACCCGGTACAACACCTTTGGCTAATCCGTACTCTTCCATGTACTTAGCAGTTCAGCTGGAGGCTTTTTAAACCAGAGTATTTAAATATACAGAGGAAGTTGTTGGACTGGTGCTTGTTGGTAGGGCTGCTGTGTTCTTTCTTATCTTCCCAGGGAGTTTGGTCCCTTTGTTTTGCTTCTGTTTCATTTGTTTACAAAGTTACAGGCTTTGAAGTAGGCAGCTATATAGGACTACCTAAAGAGAAGTGTAAAGCAAGAAGGTAAGCAATTATCCTCACTTCACTACCTTCTTACCTCAGTTTCTCAGCCAGTGTCATTCGTGGATTTTGCTTTTTTCTCAGAGGCTCTGCATCTGACTTGCTACTGCTATCCTAATTTTCTGGGGAAATTTCTGTTGTTCTGTGCTTGCTTTCTGAACATTGAACTATCATGATGTTGCCTGATGTGTTAGTGGGAAACTTTTAATTTTTTTAAAGATTTATGTATTTGAAAGAGAGCGCACGAGTGTAGGGGGAGGGGCAGAGGGAGAGGAAGAAGCAGACTCCCCAGCAAGCAGGGAGCGCAATGCAGTGGGGCTCAATCCCTCAATCCCAGGACCCCGGGATCATGGCCTGAGCTAAAGGCAGATACTTAACCAACTGAGCCATCCAGGCACCCCTGTTAGCGGGAAATTTTTAAAAATAATTTTTGATAGGATAATTTAATGGCACATATCCTATTGTTTTCTCTGTTTGCTCCATCATAAAAAATACTTTGCATATTTGGTTTCCTTAATATGGGGCTTGTTCTTAAGCGACTGCCCTTCTGTAGACATGGCATTGTGACCGCAGGATTTGTACCATTAAGACTGATAAACTCAGTGTTGTCTAGTACAGCAGTGAGGTAAGTAGCTGTGCCATAAGACTGTTTAAATCATCATAGCTGAAAAAATAGCCCTGTAGAAGTAGCAGTAACAAAACACACACACACACACACACACACACACACACACACACACACACACACACACATGTCAGACGTCATTCATGATAATGAATAACTTCCTCAAGATTTTTTAGCTGTTGTAAATAAGGTTGTTCAAACTGCAGTTACTTTTTTTTTCATTTTAACTTGTATGGTGGGAGAATAAGAGGAGTGGGCTATTTTTGGCATCGACTTAAAGAAGGAAATATCAGTGTGACTCTTAACTGACACTTTTGTCAAGTTCAGTTTCAACCTGACTGCTTTGAATTTTTTTTTTATTTCATTACTTTGGATTTTAGAGTTCTTGAGTTGATATTTTTTAAGATTGACATCTCTAACCTTTTGGTTCTGAGCAGTGCATTGCCCCTGAAATTGGTTGAGTCACTTCATATTCTTCTGAGTTCACCACCTGTCAGAGCTGAAGAGATCTGTCCCTTTTACTTTCTGCTTCCCGATCCATTTTCCTGTTCGCCGTGGTCTTCTATTTGTGGTAGGCTTTTTCCACATATAATATGTGAAACCTACCACGGAGTTTGCCCCTTAAAGTGACTCAGTTTTAAAAGGCTTTGGGACTTCCACTTCAGTCCAAGAAGTTTTAACTGGGATAAGACTTGTTCCCTTCTGCCTCACATACCTTGTAAACAGCTAGGAACTGGGCAAAAGATCTTAAACAACTGTTTTCAGATGTTGGGCAACAGGTAGCTCAGGACCGTGATCCCTAAGAAAAAGGGAACAAATGAAGTGAGCCCTATAGTCACTCTGGCTTGTTGCCTGTGGGCAGTTTCTGGACCATAGCATTTTAAGAGGGAACTCAAGCAGAGCCTGCAGTTTTGTTGAATTGGTGAGGCAGAGATAGGAACTCAGGGAGGTCTAGGTGGCAGGAATTTGTAGAGCAGAGTACTGGGGGTGGGGAGCCACTCAGCAATAGTTCCAGAAATCTGTAAAAATGTCCCCTTTATCTTTGGCTGAATACAAATCTGCACATGGGTTGAAGAAACACCATGTGGCTGGGCAAAAAACAATTGCTCAGGAGCTATAAGTTGAATATTTACTGGAGCTCATACAGGGCTAAAAGACATTTGAGTTGCCACAGCAAGAGATGAGAGACCTTGTTGAATACCCAGAGTATTGAATAGAACCCCAAAAGGACCATATCTTAGTAATAGGGCTACTGTTAGCCCTAAAGTAAAGGGTACTCTGAAGCCAAACTAACAAAACTTCAAGCCAAGCTTTGAAAAATAATTATCCACAAATAATTTAGATGCATGACAAAACAAACTTCACCCTTTGAAGGAAGACAGTAAAATCCAAACATTCAAAAATATAATGGTTATAATGTCTGATATCCAAAAAACCACTAGATAGTCCAAGAAGCACTGAAATGTGACCCATAATCAGGAGGAAGTCAGTCAATAGAAACAGAACCAGAATTGATGGTTATAGAATTAGCAGACAAGGAATTTAAAACAGCTATGAAACTGTGTTGAGCATTTGAAAGAAAAGCATGAATATAATGAGGAAAGAAATTGAAGACCTATCAAGAACCAAATAGAACTTCTACAGCTGAAAAGTATAGTATATGAAATGAGAAAGTCACTGGATGAAATTAATAGCAGATTAGATTAGACTCCAGAAGAAAAGATCAATGAATTTGAAGATCTAACAATAGAAATTATCCAATCTAAAATGGAGAATGGAAAAAAGTGAAGAAAAGAAAGCTTCAGTGAACTGTGGGACAATATCAAGCAGACTTGTATACATGTAATTGGATTCCCAGAAGGAGAGGAGAGAGAGGGATAGTCATAAAAAATAGTTGAAGAAATAATGGCTAAATTTTTTCAATTATGATGAAAACTATACACCCACAGATCCAAGAAGCTCAATGAACTCTAAGTGGGATAACCACAAAGGAAACCACAGTAAGGCTATTATAATCAAATTGCTGAAAACCAGTGGTAGAGGGAGCATTTGAAAAGAAGCTAGAGGGGGGAAAAATATTACATACAGAAGAGCAAAGATAAGAAATTATATACATCTCATCAGAAACAACGCAAGCAAGAAGACAATGGAATGACATTTTTAAAGTGCTGAAAGAAAAAAAGTACCGTCAACCTCAAAGCCTATCTCCAATGAAAGTATCTTTACAGAATTAAAGCAAAAAGAAATGAAGGTGAAATATATTTTTTTCAGAAAAACAAAAACTGAGAGTTGTCACCAGCAGACCTGAACTGCAACAAATATTAAGGGAAGTTCTTCAGACTGCAGGAAAATGATTCCAGATGGAAATTTGGATCTCTATAGAGTAATGAAGAGAGCCAGATAAGTGTGGTAAGTGTGGGGTAAATATACAAGACTTATTTCCTCATTTTAATTTTTTTAAAAGTTAAGTGATTGTTAAGAGCAAAATTAATAATCTCTTATGGAATTTGTATATAGATCTAAAAGATATGACAGTAGCCCCAGGGGATGGAAGGAATGAAATGGAAGTATGCTGCTAACGTCCTTATGTTATATGTATAGTGATGTAATATTACTTGAAGGTAGATTGTAATAAGCTAGAGATACATCATATACAACCTGGAATAACCACCAAGAAAGGCATAACTAACAAGCTAATAATGATAATAAAAATGAATACTAAAATATACTCATTTAATCCAGAAAAAGACCAAAAAAGAAGAGCAAGGAAAAGATGGGAAATGTAAAAACAAATACAAAATATAAAGATGGTAGACTTAAACACAACCATATCAAAGTTATAGTAAATATAAGTAGTCTAAATACTACAGTTAAGAGGCTACATAAAAATGCAAGACCCAACTATATGCTGTGTATAAGAAACCACTTTAAGAATAAAGACACAGATAGGTTAAAATTAAACAGATGGAAAAAGATATGTCATGCAAACACTAATCATAAGAAGGCTGGAGTGACTATGTCGATATGAGACAAATTAGACTTCAGGACAAACAGTATTACCAGGAATAAGGAGGGACATTTCATAATGGTAAAGTGGTCAGTTCATCAAGAACACAGCAATACTAAATGTGTGTGCTCCTAACAAAGCCTCAGAAAACATGAAGAGAAAAAAACCAGATATAGCTGAAAGGATAAATAGACAAGTCTACAATTATTTGGATATTTCCACACTTTTAACTCAGTAATTGATAGAATAAGTAGACCAAAAAAAAAAAAAAAAAAATCAGTGAGGAGATAGAAAACCTCACCAACACTATTATACCTAACCAACAGTACCTAATTGACATTTATGAAACCCTGGACCTAACATTACCAGAATATTTTTTCTTTTCAAATTCACTAAAATAGACCACATTCTGGGCCATAAAACAAGCCTCAGTATATTCAGGAGAATCGAAATAATACAAAGTATATTTTTTCTAACCAAAATAGAATTCAATGAAAAATCAATAACAAAAGATATCTGGGAAATTTTCAAATACTAGGAAATGACACAGTACACCCTAAATAAACCATGGGTCAAAGAAGAAATTAGAAAATAAATTAGAAAATATTTTGAGCTGGGGTGCCTGGATGGCTCAGTAGGTTAAGCATCTGACTCTTGATCTCAGCTTAGATCTTGATCTTAGGGTTCTGAGTTCAAGCCCTGCATTGGGCTCCATGCTGGATGTGGAGCCTATTTAAACAAAAATTTCAACTGAATGATAATGAAAACACAACATATTAAAATTTGTAGGATGTAGCTTATGCAGTGTTTAGTGGGAAATTTATAGCTTTAAAATAAAGAAGATCTAAAATCGATAATCCTACAGTCCACCTTAAGAAGCAAGAAAATGAAGAGCAAGTTCAACCACAAGAGGAAGAAAATATTGTAAGAGTAGAAATCAATAAAAGAGAAAACTAAAACCAGAGAAAAATCAATGAAACCAATAGCCAGCTCTTTGAAAAGATCAATAAAATTGATAAACCTATAGCTAGACCGATACAGATAAAAAAGAAACAGAAATTAACACAAATTACTAAAATCAGAAAGGGAAGAATAGACATCACTAGATCCTGCAGACATGAAAAGGACAAAGGAATATTGTGAATAAGTCTATGCCGATAAATTCTACACTTAGATGAAATGGAAGAATTCCTTGAAGGACACAAATTACCAAAATTGACTCAAAAGGAACTAGAAAATCTGAATAGCCTTTTATCTATTAAAGAAATTGAATTTGTAATTAAAAATCATCCCATAATATAAACTCTAAGCTCCAGTGACTTCAATGTGAATTCTAATTCTACCAAATATTTAAGGAACAAATCAAACTTGGAGAAAATACAAGAGGATAGAATTCTTCCCAAATCATTCTATGAAGTTGGCATCACCATGATATCGAAAACTGACAAAGATATTAGAAGAAGAGAAAACCACAGATCAGTATTCCTTATGTTCATACACACAAAAATCCACCACCAAATATTAACAGATTTAAAAAATGAACCTCACAGTATATGCAAAGAATGGATCATAAACCTAAATGTAAAAGTTAAAATTACAAAACTTCTAGAAGAGAATAGGAGAAAATCTCCATGACCTTTGGATAAGATTCCCCTATCCAACACAAAACATGAACCAGAACCAAAATTCATAAAATTAAACTTCATCAAAATTAAAAATGTGTGCTCTTCAAAAGGTAACATTAAGAAAATTAAAAGGCAAGCCACAGACTAGGAAAATATATTTGCAATGTACATTTGTGATAAAGCTTAGTATCCAGAACATATTGTTTAAAAACCTACAACTCCTGTAAAAAGACCAACAATCCAATTTAAAAATGAGTAAATGAGTTGAACAAGCACTTCCCAAAAGAAAATTTGTGCATAAATATTAAGCACTTGAAGAGTTGCTCAATATCCTTAGTTATCAGAGAACTACAAATTAAAACCATAATGAGATATCCCTACACATTAACTTGAATTTAAAAAAAAATACCAAGTGTTGGTGAGGATGTGGAGCAACTAGCACACTCATACAATGCTGGTAGGAGTGTAGTTGGTATAGCCACTGGAAATTGGTATGGCCAATTGGAACATGGTTTGGCAGTTTCTTATAAAGGTAAACATATACCTACTCATAGCTCAGCAATTCTCTTTGTAGGTAGTTACCTAAGAGGAATGAAAACTTAAGTTCCCATAAAACCTTGAAAGTAAATATTATCATAGAAGCTTTATATATAATAGCCCCAAACTGTAAGCAACCCAAATATCCATCAGAGGGTGAGTAAAGAAACAAATTGTGGTATATCCATTCAGTGGAATTCCACTCAACAATAAAAACACATGAATGAATATCAAAAGAATTACTCTAAGTGAAAGAAGCTAGTCACAAAAGACTGCATACTGGATGATTCCATTTATATGAAATTCTGGAAAAGGCAAAAAACTATAGGGACTGAAAGCAGGTTTGTGTTTG
This sequence comes from Zalophus californianus, assembly GCF_009762305.2. Lineage (NCBI taxonomy): Eukaryota > Metazoa > Chordata > Mammalia > Carnivora > Otariidae > Zalophus > Zalophus californianus. Next base: position 38,223,028 of record NC_045612.1, read on the forward strand.
CCAGGGTCCAGTAGTGTGGAGAGGGAATTTATTAGCAAGGGGCACAAGGGAGCTTTTTGGGGTGATGGAAATGTTCTATAACTTGATTGCACTTTAGGTTATGTGTATGTATACGTTTGTCAAAAATCATTGAATTTTACATTTAAAATGGATGCTTTTACAGTATGTAAGCTATAGTTTAGTGGGAAGTAGAAAGTTGATTTTCAAAAAGCACTTTGGAGGTGAGGATGTCAATTCCATGTTAAAAAAAAAAAACCAACCTCTTGGGCACTTCAAAATAGAGGTTTTTAAGAGGTCGAACTGTTTTCTGGAAGGTAAGAGAAGGGATGGAGTGGGGGAGGGTAAAGGCATCATAAGCAGCCCTGATAAAAATATGGTCTCAGTTGAGTGCTTTGTCCGTAGATCCTGCCTTTCCTCCTAACCCCTAAAATGCAAAGGGCTTGGGGGAATTTCTGCTACAAAGCCATCTGTCCAGCTCCTTTCTCTCAAAGGAGCAAGTAATCCAATTCAGGGACCCTAAAATCAAAGCAGTTGCCTTTCTAAACCCAGAAAACTTCATAAACAACTACATCACAGATTTATTGAAGGTCTTACGAACCTGGCTCGTTACATTGGATCTCCTTGGAATAGGAAGCAAGATGGAAATCTAGAATGAAGAAGCTAGATAACTTTACAGCTCTTTATATTAGTGTTTAAATCATTCAGCCTATTTAATTCCTGTCTACTCTATTTCTGGTCATGGAGTGGGTTCTGAGGATAAGACAGGATGGTAGAGAAGATCGATCATTAGTGGGGAGGTAAGATACAAGTGAAAAACAAAACAAAACAAAAACCTTTAGTTGTTTTCATTGTTTGAAGTATTAAGTATTCCCTATCCATCCAGCATATGAATTGTCCAATGGACCAAAACATTTGGTACCAAACATAGTTCCATAACAGTTTTTAAGAGCATTAAAAAAAAAAAAAAGTTGACCGTATCAATCAAAGCATTCTGAAACTTCTGAATCTAGTTCTCCTGACTCTCTCAGTTGTGTTTATATTGAGTTTGGAATACTTAAACCTTCAGTAGAAGGTCTTTTTTTGCCTGGTCTGTTTTATATTAAAATAATTAATTCTTTTCATAGTAAAGGCAGAGTCCCAACCCTTAAAGCTCTTTGAACAAATTGTTTCAGAACAGGAATTCCAAATATAAATTATTTCATTGTGGAAATCTATAGCAATTTGTCATTTAAAGCTTATTTTATGAGCTTCATCCTTAAGATGCTACCATATATTAAATTTAATATTCGCTGCAGTCTAAACTAAGACTCAAAAATATGTATATAGTATTTTTTTTCCAATGCAGGCAGGCTTTTCTCATCTAATTTGGGCTCTAAGAAATAAAATAAGACAGGCTATCGTAATGTGTCAAGTCTAAGACCGAAATTTTTTAAAGTTTACTGAAAATCATTGATTTGGTCTTGCTAAGAAGAAGAAATGGTTCTTTCAGTTTACAATTTGACAGAATCAAGCTAATCCCTTAAAGTATGCTTGTGATTTGGCTGGTTATATGTTGGTGGTTATTACACTGGATTTATAAGACACACACACACACACACACACACACACACACACACACACACACACACACACACACACACACACACACACACACACACACACACACACACACACACACCCCCATTCAACCTTCCCAGTCATCTGTAAGACTTCAGGCTGTCTCTCTTCCTCTGGCATTTGCCAATTAAATTAGCATTATAAAAATGGGGGGTGGAGAATATAATGTTGCCATAATAGAATTTCTGGGAATATCAGGCAAAGAAAAGTACTGTAAGATTGTAATTCCTGATTCCCATTTTCAGATATTTGTGGTCTTCTCTACTAACCCATGCTGTCTGAGCAGTGTCTCCTTATTTTCCTGAGCCCCATGGGATACTGGCTATTTACAAAAGTTGGAGGGAAAAAGTAAGGCTGTAATGGTGATGTAATGTATTAATGTATTTTAATGTATTTTCCTTATCTGCAGTAAAGGATCGGTGTGGATGAGAAAGTGTAAAATCTATGGGAACTTTACCTTCTCCCTGCCCCCCCCCCATTTACCACTTCCTATTGTTTTCCTTTCGGGGGGGTTCTTTAATTTGAATTTCAGATTACCTGGAAGAGTTAAGCCTCATTCACCCATTAATGATTCATTCACTCATTTAAGAGCCTCATTAAGTAATATGAATTAAACAGTCAGATCAATACCTAGCTAAATAGTTGATAACAGATGGTAAATGGAAATTTTCATTTGGCGGGAATTTTGATTGGACAGAAATTTGTGGCTTTTAGATCACTTGAGTCTGATGAAAGCTGGCTAGACAACAGGGGGAAAAATGAAAGAAGAGGGTTGAGAGGGAGTCAGAAAGGATGTTGGGAGGCCATTGAAGATAAAATAGTAGGTTTTGCTATGGGCCTCTAATGGGAATAGTATAGAAGCTTGTAAACTTGGTTTAGTGTGTCTAGGTTGATCCAGCATTTCTAGTTTGTCCTGGTATCTTCTCAGCTGATCTTTCTCTCCCTTCCTGGGAGGAGAATGAGATTTGTGTATTCATAAGAATTTCCTATTCTCTGGTATCTTAGAAGACATCTAGCTTTGCTACTCACAATTTTTTTTTTCCCTATACTGGGGGAAAAATGACAGTAGTAGTAAGAAGATTTGGAGAACTAGCCAGGTTTTATCACTAACCAGTGAGGTGACTGCACTTGGTTTCCCTGGGTCACTTTTGGTTTTTCACCTGTAAAATGAAGAAAAAGATACTCTCTTAAAGTGTCCTTCATCTAACAATCTTAGACAATTATATAAACCGTGAACGATGTGCTAAAACTCTCATTAGGGGTTTGCTATGGACTGAATTGTGGCCCCACAAAATGAGTATGTTGAAACCTTAACCTCCACCGTGATGGTATTTGGAGATAGGGCCTATAACGAGATAATTAAGGTTACTTGAGGCCATAAGGGTGGGTCCCTGATCCAATAGGATTTGTGTTTTTGTAAGAAGAGCCGCTAGAGTTGTGTGCATGTGGGCTCATTCTCTTTCTGAACGCTCAGAGAAAAGGCCAAGTGAGTACCAGACAGTCACCTACAAGCCAGAAAGAGCTCTCACCAGAAACAGAACCCTGCTGGACCCTTGATCTTGTGCTTTCCAGTCTCCAGAACCGTGAGAAAATATATTTCTGTTGTTTAAGCCACCTGGACTGTGGTATTTTGTTATGGCAGCCCAAGTAGACTAATACAGGATTTAACTGCATTGAGTACATTTTTTACAAATTGAATCTGTAGTTTATGTGATCTGTAAATGAGGTAGGTAACTTCTTTGTGTTGAAACAGGAAGCAAAGTGTTTTAGCCTGGCAGTGGAAGGAAGACTCCGCCATTTCTGTTTTTCCCTGAGCTCCTAGGTCCTGGGGAATTACGGTATTGAGTTGGATGTTATGAGTAATTTAGTTGGATCACTGTGCTAAGTAACAGAAGGACCTGAGCATAGTTGAGAAGCAATCATGATTTGATGGCAAAGGGAAAGAACCATGCTAGGTAGCTTCTCTTTTCCCATATCTATGTGTAATATTAATAGCCTTGTTGAACACCCATTTATAGTAATTAGCATTATATTGGTAGGGATGGATATCATCTTGTTAATGTCACCCCCTACAAATCTCATTCTAGAGAAGAGCAAATTGCCAGAGTGGGGGCTTGCAAATGTCTAAGGCTATTTTTTTTTAAATCTGTTTCTGCCACGGTATGGAGGGGAGATAGGGTTTATGGTAAAATATTGTACGCCTCTCCCACAAATATATGTCTAGTCTGTTCTGGTCTGCATCAATAGTCTCAAAAGAGGGACATAGGAAGTGGCACTGCAACTTGGACTGGGGTATATCCTGTTCAGATTGACATTGCTTTTCTGTACTTTTGCTAATCCCACGCAACTACCTTTCCCTGAGAGCTAGTACTATTGACCTGATGGTATTGGCTGCCAGTTGGCAGAGAGGATTCACCTAGATTAGGTGGTTACTTCCTGTTCCTGTCTACAGACTTGGAAAAATGGAGAGAGTTTACTTGCCTCCAAAGGTTTCTCAGAACGTAGTGGTACAAAATGTTCACAAGTAGGAAAATTCCTTAAAAAGCTATGTCTGGTTACTCTCAAATAAACATTTCCATTAATATTTCATTTCATTTTGAGCCCCTTTCTAGCTTGTAGTATTTTTTTTTTCAGCATATGTAGGTGGCTTCAAACCATATGGTAAAAGTATTTTCCAAAAACCTTCAATCTTTGTCTTACTATGAACTATTTTCCTTAGTTCCTTGTCACTAAGCAGCTCCTCTCAACAGGCTCAAATCCCTTTTTCTACTTTGATCCATCTCTGATTACGTTGATGTCATACATCCTTTTGGGAACTCATACATGTTTTAATAATACATTTAAGAATAAAATTGCCTATTTCTTCCCTCCGTGCATTGGGAAAAGAAAAATTTTTGTTGCTATTTTTAGGTAATACGTATTGAATGTTCCCATAGTCATTGCCCTGTACAAAGTAGTTATCACACACAAGATACAATCTCTTGTGCTCAGTGACGTTTATTCTCTTTCAGTGTACTTTAAAATGCTTCATTCCCAAGTTCTTTCCCCCATGAAATGTTGCTTGTAGGTATTTTGTTTTATAAAATTCCATATATATGTTCTTTTAAAAAATTTTAAAGTACTATATTTTTTAAAGATTTTATTTATTTATTTGACAGAGAGAGACACAGCAACAGAGGGAACACAAGCAGGGGGAGTGGGAGAGGGAGAAGCAGGCTTCCCGTGGATCAGGGAGCCCGATGCAGGGCTCGATCCCAGGACCCTGAGATCATGACCTGAGCCGAAGGCAGATACTTAACGACTGAGCCACCCAGGTGCCCCAATTTTAAATTATTTTGTTGAAAAATAACCAACATACAATATTGTATTAGTTTCAGGTATACAGCATAGTAATTCAGTATTTATATACATTATGACAATTAAGTCTAGTTACCATCTGTCACCATACAAAGTTGTTACAATATTATTGACTACATTCCCTGCACTGTACATAGCATAGCCTTGTACCTCTTAATCCCCTTCAGTGACTTGGTTCACCCCCCTTCACCTCCCTCCCCTCTAGCAACTATCCTTAGTTCTCTGTATCTATGAGTCTGTGTTTTGTTTGAACACATACGTGTTCTTTATAAAGTACACTGGATGAGCGTTTGTAAATGAGAAATTAGAGCCCCAGATTGTGAAGGCAGAGTTGTATTCTGTCTCTTAAAAGTCTGATTTCTTCCATCTTCAGGCGTCTGTCCTAAACACAGTGGGGTTGTCAAGTAGCAATCTCTCCCATCTTTGCCACAGATACTTCCCCGCCACATCAACCCCCAAAGTGGGTGTTGCCTGGGGCAGGTAAGGAACAGGGGGAGGGCAGACAACTCTGCATCTGCTTTACCTGTTATGAGGGCTCTTAAGGACAAATATTCAACAGTGCCTAAAATTCATAGAATGTTAAATCTGCAAGAGACCACAGCAAGTTATCAAGATTATCACATTACTTTCTGTTACATCTCTAAGCCCTTGCTTATTATGGAGTACCTTTTCTCCCAGGCTACCTGGCAAATTGCAGTTTATCCTCTAGCACCCTACCCCTCGAATTCATCATCCCTTCATCAGCGATAGCATGGCATTATAAGAAACTGTATATAATTTTCCCTACTATGTGTTCTTAATGCCCTCCAACATATTCCCTAATATAGTGGTTAATTTGTATTCATTTTCTGTTTACCCTACACGTTTTGAATGTTTGGTTGAGTAGATAGGATTATGGTAAGAACAATGTGCATATATATTTTAGTGGGATAAAGAAGATAATTGAAGGTAAAGCACTTTTAAATGACGTTCATCTCTAGGGTTTTTGATAGGAAACAAATTCACTCACACTTGTAGGTTTCTCAGTCAAGTCATTGAGGAAGAGAATACACAACTTCGTTCTGTTACATGGAGAAGCCATCATGGTATTTTAAAGACATGTTAGTATATATGTTACAGTGTGATTCACTTTGTTCTGAATCTGCCAAGGGACGTGTTATGGAGACATGATTTGTATAGGTGTCGTTATGGGAGAAGATTGGTATCTTACTGTCCACATAATGGTTGCTGATGTTGACTGTACCAAATTACAAAGTGAAAAATAAAGAGGTGAAATTCATCGTTAAATATAGTGTGTGGAGTGCGGGTGGCTTAGTCAGTTAAACGTCTGCCTTCTACTCAGGTCATGATCTCAGGGTCCTGGGATCGAGTCCAGCGTCGGGCTCCCTGCTCAGCGGGAAAGCTGCTTCTCCCCCTGCCTGCCATTCCCCCTGCTTGTGTGCACGCTTTCTCTGTCAAATGAATAAAAAAACTCTTAAAAAAATAAAGATAGTGTGTGGATTTTAGGTAGTAGTATTCATATGAGTTATATGTCTAATTCTTGTCTTCCTGATAATTCTTAGTCAAAAGCAATTAGAGAAATGCTCTAAGTGGAGCATCAGGATCTTGTCTCAAGTTATAAGGTGTTTAGGTACATGTGACGTCAAAAGCAGAAAACCTGGAATTTTTCTTTTGCTTTTTATCTTCGTACCTTTAATGTAGGTCATCCAACACTTGAATACTAACATCGACAATCATTTGGCCTTATGGTCATTTTTCTCAATGCCTCTGAGAATTTGGTTCTTGGAAGAAGGTAATTCTTAGCACTGCTCCTGGTTTGTATATGTTATTTATTTTGGGACCTGTCTGCCATTGTGGCTGCCTGTCAGAACTTGGCATTATTTAAATGTTTGAGATGGGTGATTGAAGTACTTGAACAGGATCTTCTCACCCAACTGCTGGTGACTGACTAGAGAGTACTTTAAATACAGAATGTGTTCTCCAACTCAACAGCATATTATTAGAAATACATGACATATGGTATGTCCCCCTAACATTTAAATTTTTAGAAAGCAGAAATTTACTATATCATACCCATTATACTGTGAATACTCACATTAACATGAACCACCCCCAACTGTAGGGTATTTATCTTTTTTACACAATGTGCTAAAATGTGTAAATTAATTTATTTCATATAAACTTACATATAAAGTTGCTTCTAACTGGAATTGTTTCTAGACTCAGCCATTAATTGGGGCTGTCACTGGTTTGCTGCCAGATCCACAAATCTACTATATTAAACTTCATTTAAAACTACACAACTTTCTTGATGCCATCGTATTTAATGCTTGAGAGATTGTATTTGTTGGCCATACTTTTATCTAAAAATTAAAATAATTTTTCTGGTTTCAGAGTCTTATTTTGTTAATGTTTGCTCTTGCCCTTTACCTCTCCAAACGCTACTCAGTTTTCTAGGCCAAGCTGAAGAGAATCAGACTCGATGAAATTTTCTTCTATCCCTGTAGCTTCATTCATGGCATTTCGGACATAGTTTATAGCACTCATTTTCTTTTGCCTGTGTGAGTTAGTTGTGAAAATGCCTGCCTTCTGTACTGGCTCCTAGAGAGCTGTGACGATATTTTAGGCAACCTTGTATTTCCCATAACCTTTCACAGTACTTTGCCCTGAGATATTCAGTGTTTGTTGAAATTTTGGGTTTTTTTGTTTGTTTGTTTTGTTTTGGTGTTTGGTTTTTCTAAACTAGACTTAATGAATCAATCAGTAACTTGAGGTTTAAATGAGGACTCGAGCAGTCAGCCATTCTGGTTAAGGCTTTGTCCAGGTTGATGTTCCGATTTCATTATGTATTAACTGTGGGACTACCTCATCTGTAAAATAGGAATGTTGGTAATAGCATTACTCAGCCTCTTAGAGTGGCTGATGAGGATTAATATAGGTAATTTGTTTAAAACATTTATCATGCTGCCTCACATATAGGATACACTCAGTCATTCCAGCTATAATTGTTGTTAAATGCAGTCCGTTGGGCTAGATCCAGCCCTTTGGGGGCCTGTCATGTGGTCTTTATATCTCAGGCATCTAACCCTGCATATAATAAATATTCAATAAATAACTTGCTTGAGTTGAATTGATTGATTGACCCTATTTTTATCTTCCGTTACAGCCCACTGTTTGTAACATGGAAGATCGGTCGAGACAAAAGATTGCGTGGATGCATAGGTACTTTTTCTGCCATGAACTTGCATTCAGGACTCAGGGAGTACACACTTACCAGGTGAAGACCAATTTTTGTTACCTCTGCTTCTACATTAAAAAAAACACAAACTTATGAAACTTGAATCTGCTACTTTAACATTCTTGACTCCTTTCACATCAGATTTTTCCTTCTCTTCAGCCATTTGCCTTATGTCTGGTAAAATGTTATTGCTACATATTATCATAATATAAAATATTGTGGTTACGTGTATTCTGCCATAGATGTTTTAAAGTGTCTTCCTTCAAAGGCCAGCTTATTTTGTGTAACTTGAAAATCAGTGCCCAAATGTCAATGGCTTACCAAAATGTATTATTTCCATAGAAACACTGTGTCTTCTCTCTTAGGCTTTTTAAGAATTGTTGATGTCTGTGTCATCTTACACGTGTTGCTACACTTTTATGCACTTTTGCAGTGAAGGGGAGAACCTTGGAAGAAAGGGATGCCACAGCCTGGCAGTGTAATCATTCACATTCACACTTTACCCAGAATTAATTGTAGCTTACTTATTTTGTTTCCTCTAAAACAAGGACAAAGTAATGAATGCCTTATTGCAGTTGTTAAGACTTTGTTTTTAATTTCCGAACTCACAAAAAGCTATCGAGCATGCCATCTGATTTTTTGTTTTTGGTTCAAGTTTAGATTTCTAGCAAATTATGTTCCAAAGTTATTTCAAAAGAAGAAAATTCCTTAAATAATAAGTTATTAGTAAAGGAATTTCCTGTTTTTGTTCATATTTCAGGGTGATTATCTGTTACAGTTTCTATAGTTGTAATATGCACAAGTATCTGTCCAACAAGAAATTGGTCCCTGCTGACTATTGGTAATTGGGGCACGTTGCTTAACCTCCAATAGATAAAGTAGTAATTACAGGATTTTGTTCTATATACTTAATACGGATGTTAGGGAGGTGTTAAGGGAATGAAATAATACTCAGTCACTACTTTGCTTCTGGATTAACATTGCAAATATTCATTATTTTATTTTAAGATTGCATAAATGCGGCTCGTGGACCAGTTAATAAAATGCTGGTAACTGAGTTTAGTATTCTTATATTTGAAGGTGCAGCTCACGGCTACAGGGTTTTCTTAGCTTACAGTGAAGCCTGGAAAGAAAAGCAAAAGCTTGAAGGGTCACCTTCATTTTTTATATTTGCACAGGGTTTAGAATTGAGTGTTTGGATTTGATTAAGAACATATAGGCAGTAAAGGGGTCAAAACACATACCTGGAAATAACTTGAACTTCCTAAAGATAGTGTAAAGGCTAGTCTATGCAAGTTAGATTTTTTTTCCTGACATGAAATACCATGGACTCATTTTGGGACTTCAGCAAATTCTGCCAGTGACTACCTTTTTGGGACAGGTGCATATGAAATTGCTCTTTTAATAGCTAATCAAAGGCAATTTATGACACATTTCCTATAATACGTTGTTATGAGGAACCCTGGTTCCTTGGTTATTGCTTGGAAAAAAAAGGATTCTATGGCCAAATAAATTTGGGGAACACTGGTTAAGCAAATTTAAACAGCTGTGCTCACTGCAGGACTTCTCAGAACCTGTTATGTTAATAGTGTTGTGAATCTCTAAGAGTGAGATCTAGAATGCAGTGTTTCCCAAAGTTCAACTCTTCTGACCACAGAACCCTTTCTTTTTAAAGATTTTTTATTTATTTATTTGACAGAGAGAGAGAGAGAGCACAAGCAGGGGCGCGTCAGGCAGAGAGAGAAGGAGAGGGAGAAGCAGGTTCCCCGCTGGGCAGAGAGCCTGATGTGGGGCTGGATCCCAGATCCCCAGGAGCCTGGGATCATGACCTGAGCCGAAGGCAGCTGCTTAACTGACAGAACCACCCAGGCACCCCAGAACCTTTTTAACCTACCACCCCATTCATTGTCTTAGGCCATTAGTATCCCAAGGAACACATTTTCAGAAATATAAGTCTGCCATAAAATTTCCATTTTTCTTTATAGTTGGGGAGTATAAGTGGTTAGTGCAGAAATCCTTTGTACTTTCTAATGAAATTGTGGCAGAAATTCCAGTATCAAATGTTATATACTTTAGAAATCCTTAGTGGTAGTGCCTGTAGTAGCAGTTGGGTTTTGCTTTCACTGATAAGAAGGGATGAAAATATTCAACTTTTCCACACTTGGAGATCTGTCTTCTAGGGGTATTACCAGAGGAATTATAGTGTGTTTTTCTGACAATAATGTGATTCTGAATGAATCAGTCAAATAGCTCAGCTTAGAAATTTGCCTACATTTGTATACGTGGTTACCCTCATTGTAGTCTATAGCTCTTCCTATTTATTTTTCACCTTTTTTCTCATGTTTTTATACAACTTCCTGAAATAGTGTATAACACACTAGATACGTGTGTGTGTGCGTGTGTGTGTGTGTGTGTGTGTGTGTGTATGTATATGTATGTATACACATGTACATACCCGGTCTTTTCATTTCTGTTTGGCCTGATTCCTTTTGCTTACATGACAATAAGAATGAAGTTATTTGGAAGTGATGAACAAAAGAAAACACGTCTTAAAATACACAATTGCTCTTTTTTTCTAGATTCGTCTTAGAGTTAAAACTGTGGGGTCAACTTCAGAAAAGTTGCAACATAATGCCTTTCAGTCCAATAGGGGGGCACTTACCATTTCTACAAAACTGCTGTTGATAGTGTTATTATTAATAGCTGCCCTTTTTTAAATCTTGCTACATATTGATACTGCAGAGGAGCTTTATATGCATGCTACTCAAAACTCTTAGGTATCAATACCACATTTTAAAAATGAGGAAACCAAGGTTTACAGAATTTAAATAATTTATCCCCTCACACATCTAGTAAGCGGTAGAACCAAGATTCAAACCTAGGGCATCTGACTGCAAAGTCCAAGCTCTTAACTGAGACATTTAAGATAAGACAAAATCAATTTTTCTGAGAAATTATGTTTTGCAGCTTTGTCTTGAAAATAATGAACTTGAAAGAGATACTACAAATTCTGTAAATCATGGGTCAGTAATTTGTCACAATTGAAATTTTGGAACATTATTTTAAATTCCAGAAAATCCACAGATGGGATTATAAGAAGTATATAATACAGGGTTGTATAGACCAGTCAGAAGAAAACTGACTTGGATTAATACTGAAGAAAGGGACAGTGTTTATTACAAAAATATACTTTGGTATGATAAGAAATTGTATTCTCTGGCACACGTAAATAATGGACTAGACCTTGAGAAGAACACAATTTTTTTAAATGTGACAGTTGGGGATTCTTGGAGTTGGTTCTTCAATCTTAAAAACCCATAAATCACAAAATTTACAAATGGAATCAAATGAAAACAAAAAAGTAAACTGTGAAATTGAAGACTCACCAGGTAGAGAGGTGTTTTTAAAACAATTAGAATATCTGGTTTTTCACTGTCTTCATCTGTGACTAGCTAGACTGTTGTTTTCAGAATATTACTCAGATATATCCTTGTTTATTGTGAAATATACATAACATGAAATTTACCATTTTAACCAATTTTAAGTGTGCAGTTTTGTACATTGATGTGCAACCATCACCACCATTCACATCCAAAACATGTTCATCTTTCCCAACTGAAACTCTGTACCCACTAAACACTAACTCCCCATTGCTGCCCTCCCACCCCCTGGCAACCATCATTCTACTTGCTGTCTCTGAACATGACTCTTTTACATACCTCATATAAGTGAAATCATACGGTATTTGTCCTTTTGTGATAGTCTTATTTGGTCTAGCATATTATCTTCAAGGTTTACCCATGTGGTAGCATGTGTTAGAATATCCTTCCCTGGGAGTAAGTCGGAGCGGGAGACGAACCATGAGAGACGATGGACTCCGAGAAACAAACTGAGGGTTCTAGAGGGGAGGCGGGTGGGGGGATGGGTTAGCCTGGTGATGGGTATTAAAGAGGGCACGTTCTGCGTGGAGCACTGGGTGTTATGCACAAACAATGAATCATGGAACACTACATCAAAAACTAATGATGTATGGTGATTAACATAACAATAACAAAATAAAAAATAAAAAAAGAATATCCTTCCCTTTTAAAAGGCTGAGTAATATTTCATTATATGTATCTACCACATTTTGTTTATCCATTCATCTGTCTGTGGACATTTGGGTGACTTCAACCTCTTGGCTATTGTAAATAATGCTGCTGTGAACATGGGCATACAATTACCCGGTTGAGTAGCCTCCCCTTTTTTTTTTCACTATTTAAAAGCTAACCATTTTATACAAGACAATGATCCAGTTTGTTTATGGTCCCTTAATCTCTAAAACCTAAATCTAAAAAGTGACCAGGTCCTTTTTAAATGAAATGCCTATCGTAGATTACGTTTTTATTTATAAACATGCAGTTTTAAAATTCAGACACTTGTCATAGTCAAGTTTTATGTTCTCCTAATTGAAACTTTGATTTTAGGCTGAACTAAAACCTTATAAATAGGCTGACTTCCTCCCACTTGTAAAAATGCATAATTTCTATGTCTATAGCAGAAAGACTTTGTGAGAATTATAACGTGGAACTATGAAAGGACTATTCCTTCCTTGTCCTTGGAGACTCTGGGTAAAAGCAGGAAAGATTAGAGCAAATAAGAAGCAGGGTGGAGCGCTCAGAATTACTGATAGAAGTTTATCCATGGTGACATGTTCAAGTTCACAAATGACTATATTTATTAGTGGTCAGAGCTTCCAAGTAGAAATATTCTTTGTCCCATTGAAGAACAATGTCTAGTATTTGTCAAGCTCCTTGCATTTATGGCTGTTACATGTTAGAAAGCCGAGGCAAACTTATTTCCTTTCTCTTAGTACTTAGAGTATATACTTCTATAGGAAGAGAATCACGACTCACATAGATGAACACAGACGTCTCAGACAAAGAAGATTCCTTAAAATTTTGGTCATTAAGGTGCCTGGCAAAGTGTAGATCTGATTCTTTATGTAAATTCAAGTTGGTAATTCTTCTAAAACATATAAATGAATAATAGAGGTGTTCTTATTTTGTAAAACAAATGTGGTCTGTCATCAAGCTTAAAAGACTTTCTTTTCTTCTCATTTACTTTGTTGGACTTACACCTCTCAGCAGTGAAATAATTATGCAGGTGCGTGGGCAGCGTCTGGAGCTTGATTCTGAGCTATGCCACTTTGTTGCATTACTTAATTCTGAAAAATTAGCAATGGAAGTTTGTTCCTTTCTAAGGAACAGAGGGACCACATTAAAGGTGATGTGTTTTGTTTTGGAGTTTGTTTTGTGTGAGTGAGGGGTGTCACTGTGTGTGTGTGTATGTGAGAGAGAGAGAGAGAGAGAGAGAGAGAGAGAGAGAGAGAAAACAATTGTTTCCCTGTTATAAATGTTCATTTTCTATTAGGATTTTTGAGCTATTAGAAATAGCTGACAGACCTACTTTATTCCTTTCAAAGGCCCTGGCTAGATTGGGTTCTTCTGGGTGACTAGCTTTGTTGTGAACCAAATTCGCTTTTATATTTAGTATTATAATCTGTCATTTTTCTAAGGCAGTATGAGGCTAAAACCATTGTAAGCAGCATAATTATATTTTTCCCTCTCAGAGTGGACTATTTTGTGATCATTGTTATTCTTGATTATTTTAGGTAACTGGACTTGGCTCATTGAGAATAATTGGTTTAAACAAGCCCCCCTCCACTCCTCATTTAATATTAGTGCTCATGGTAGCATCACCCAGATCGATTTTTCTCATGAAAAACTGTACATGAGTCACTTCTAAGTACACTATTGTCATAGAGGCTCATTCTGGAGGTGCTCAGGCCAGACTATTTTTGGCAAGAGTCCACCGCAAGACTCCTGGCTAAAATGTACTTTTTGGAGAAATAAATTAGATGTATCAAAAACAATATGCAAAATTAATTAGCTTAATTTACAGTCTACATTTTGTTGCCTTTTTACAAAAGGCGCATTGGCCTGACTTCTAAAACTTGTACGTAATTTGTTAGTTTCAGTGTCTAAGTTACCAAATGAGAAATTGTTTCTCAGATCACATTACGCATTTAATTTAAGGTGTAGTTTGGAACCTAGATCGTTATATACCCTCTACTCAAAATTATTCGTAAGGTAGCATGACTAAATATAATCTGTGGAAATCTGGAAGCCTCTTCTTAGCCAGTAGTTTAATGCACTCTTTCACTGTTCCATGGTTGTGCTAAATATACAGAGATGTGACCAAAAAATGGCCAGCAGAATGTGGAAGGAGAAACTAAAGAGTAAGACCATTCCCAGTGTGGGTAGTGGCTCCTGAATTAGAACTATCTGGATTCACAAAGCACCTACTACCACAGAAATTAAGTGTAGTGAGTATGTCAGACTCCAGTTCCTTATCACATCTTTCAGATCTTCAGATCTCTAGTAGGAATCCCTGTGTTCAGCTTGAAGGGCCACAGGCACAATGCCTTTGAGTAGAAAAGCAGAAAAGGCCATCTGTAAAAAGGTGAAGGTGCAAGAGAAGCTGAAAATGGACTTTTGCAATGTCAGAGCTCTGGGTTCTTGCATTTCATAAGAAGAGGGTAAACTACAAGAAATTGACCCTATTCTTACATCTATAAGCTTTATTGCTTTGCCCCTGGGAGGCTGCTATTTCTCCTTTAATCATGTTTAAACAGTTCATCCTGCAAATCCGGTCTAAATTTTGCCTTAGGAATTTATAATATAGTAGGAGAGGTAAGTTATATAAATAATTATGGTCCTAGATAGAAAGTGATTTTTGATAGAGTCAGAAGTGGCACTGGATGAACAGATACTCTACATCTGTAATAAAAGTAGAACTGTTTATATAAACTGTTTATATAAAAAAGTAGAACTATTTAAAGCAATTTATGAAATTATTTCATTTGGCCCATCCCTTGTCCACTTTGAGTAAAAGCAAAACACTTCATACCATTTTTTGGTTTGTTTTTATTCTATATGGACAAAAAGTCCCAGATTCCAGGGATGTGTATCAATTGTTAATATCAAAGCACCACATACAAGGTATTGCATTTTTTGAGAGATTAATAACACATATTTTGAAGGGAAAAATGAACTTACTATGGAAAAAATTAAAACCTCAGAAATAGAGCACTTTTAAAAGAGAGTGTGTGCACACACACAGTTCACCAAAGAGCATCTAGATCCAGTTGGGTTATAGCCCTGATGCTTGGCAAATGAAGAAAATGAAAAGTTAATAGTTTAGATTCTATTTCTCTCTTGTCCCATGAAAATGAATTCATATTTTGTTTCAGTACAGTAAATTGATATCTACCTCCTTTCCTGAGAATCATTGCTTGAGATATTCTTCATTTTTTTCAGATGAAAGACTGAAGTGGTGAAGATAAATTAGAACACAAATATTGTATGAAATCATTATTATATTAGGTGTGGTCTAAAATCTACTGAGGCATTTAACAATATATTTACTTTTGTCCGAATATTTACAAAATAAATATTGAGTCTACTTATAAGTATCTAAAGTATTTGAATTGTGAGAACCTGAATGAACGAGAGAAGAGATTTGTATCTTAGTGGCCTGGAAGAATGAGATGCTTACACCAATAAATTCTCAAGGTGATGATTTCCATCTAGAGTAGCATACAAATAATATGTTACCATTTCTAGGGGACAATGTTGCTAGTAACTTGAGTACTTTAAAATAATTGCATGTTGAGGCATTGTGCAGCAAATAATACTCAATTTTTAGTTCCTATTTTATAAGCATGAGAAAATACTTTTTCAAAGATTTCCTTAAAAGGCAAAGAAACAAAGCCCTCTTCCATATTCCTTGCCCTTCGCTCGAACTTTAAACTACCTCAGATTTGGATATCCAAAATAGTAGCCTTTGGGAAACTTTCCTTTTCATCATTGATAACAATTTTGTGTTCTTTAAAGGCTAACCACTTATTGTTAGCCCTCTATCTCGTGTCATAGATACATTTGTTGTAGAAACAACTTCCAGATTTTTTTTTTTTACATTCTCTCACTTTTTAAATAAAGAACAAATATTCAATATAAAAGTCTTGTCCTAAAGAGCTACCTTATCTGGGCTGCTTCTTTACAAAAGAAATTTAAGAACCCATACTATATAATAAAATAGGCATGGACAAATGGTAACTTTTTAAAAAGTTCTATTGGAACAAGAGTTTCATGGTGCGAAATCGTATTTAATACATTCTATTGAGAATGAAGCTCTAATTATTAGTATCAACTTTGCATTTTCCACATGTTTAAAATTTAAAAGTGAAGAAAATGCAGTAGAGTCATGCAAGAATAGATTTACGATTTGTCTCATGTTCAGAAAGCTCATTTTTATTTGTACTTTTTACCTCAGCTCACAAAATTATCTTGTAAATAAATATATTGTAACTATAGGCTTCATCATTCAAATTAGATCAGCATGATATTATCCCCATTTTTAACCCTCATTTTTATTTTTTATTTATTTATTTGACAGAGAAACAGCAAGAGAGAGCGAGCACAAGCAGGGGGAGTGGGAGAGGGAGAAGCAGGCTCCCCGCTGAGCAGGGAGCCCGATGTGGGGCTCGATCCCAGGACCTTGGGACCATGACCTGAGCCGAAGGCAGACGCTTAACGACTAAGCCACCCAGGCGCCCCTCATTTTTAAATTTATATGTTGATATGCCAACTTTTGTGTCCTTTCTAGTGGTGACAGAAGAGATTAGAAGAAGCCATAAAAATAAATTTGTCAGAAGCTTTAATTAAAGGGATTGCCCAGAACTCAACTTCCTGTTGCTATACCCAGCTACTTTCAGAACTGCTTTATATGGTCCACAAAGCTAACTTAAAAGGTCCCAACTATTGCTACTTCCCTGAGGATAGGAGGAAAGAGAGTCTCTTTTAAATTCCTCAGGCTGCTGGGTGATGTATGGAAGTGTTGAATCACTCTCTTATTGTACACCTGAAACTAATATAACACTAGGTTAACTATACTGGAATTAAAAGAAGAACTTAAAAAAAAATAACTTCTTCAGGTTCCTTTAAACCGAAGCCATTCTTCTAAGATGACCTTCTGTTGCTCCCTAGCTAAGGGGGGTTGATTTGCTTACCTAGGTTGGGAGAAGTCTGCTACGCCTTGGAAATAAGCGGAGCAGTTGTTGCATATAAGAGCAGTAAATAACCACATGCGGTGGCTGGTTAGACTTACACTGCTAATGAGGTTGTGAGTTCAATCCCCATTTGGGCCAGCTTTGTTTAGCTGAACACAGACTGCACCCACTTACAAGGGGGCTCAGACAAGAGCATGTGGATGACTCCGTACCACACCCAAAACTTCAGCCTCGTCTCGGCAATAGGAAACATGCTACATTTGGAATACCCAACACTGAGCTTTCTCCCAAATAGTTAATTCTACCCCAGTAGCCACAGTGGGCATGAACACAACCCTTGGCATGACTGAATTCTCCTCAGTTACTGTTAATCCTTATGCCTGAGACAAGAAGTCCCCCTCTGTCTCTGTCTTGCCTAGAGTAAAAACCAAAGTCGTTCCAAAAGCTCTATTTCAATTAGAGTGAAGTTAATGCCTTACTAGTGTCATCACCCTCTGTCTGCCCCTGCCTCTCCCCCATCTCCTATTCTCATCCTTCTCGGGTTTTTTTTTAAGATTTTATTTATTTATTTGAAAGAGAGAGAAAGAGCATGAGTGGGGGAGGGGCAGAGGGTGAGGGAGAAGCAGACTCCCCACTGAGCAGGGAGCCTGATGTGGGGCTCGATCCCAGGAACCCTGGATCATTACCTGAGCTGAAGGCAGACGCTTAAGCGACTGAGCCACCCAGGCGCCCCTACTCCCATCCTTCTTAAGAAGCACGGCCTTTAAGGACCTACCCTCACACTCCAGCCATGCAGTTATTCACCACTTTCCAAATTACACGTCTTTCATGTCTCTCTGGCTTTGAACTTTTTTTTCCTCTGCCAACCATCTCTACCCAGTCAACTCCTACCCATCCTTCAAGATGCAACTTGCTCATTACTTCTTCTATGAAATTTCCTTGACACTCCCACAGGAAAGTTGGTCAGTCTCTGTGTTCACTCAGCACTTTGTTCAGGCCTCTGTGATAACACTTGACACACTGGTTTGTAATGATTAACCTTACACGTTTGTCTCCCCCTTTTGAAATTGTCCTCAGCAGTAGTTTACCAAGCCACAGCAAGGCAAATAAATAGAAAACAGTCTCATCACTTCATAGCGACTTGATCCCGATGACCATTTCTGCTCTTTTCCTTTCTGTCTGCTTCTGTCAGCTTACATTCTGTCACCTTTCCCTGCTGCCACTGTACTTGAGCTATTAGAAGTTTCTGATTCTGACTGGTAGTGAGAGGGATAGTTTGAGGCCAGTTGGAGTTAGACTGATCCAGGGGACAGGGGTCCTTATCTGGAACACTTTTGAAAGCAAGTTAACATAAGGTTGATCTCTTGGGATAGGTTCTAGAAGTGACTGAAGAAGCACAGGCTTGAAGGAATCCTTACAAGCCATCTAGTCCAGCCTTTATCAGCTACTTGTATCTCTCTTAAAATCTCCTAAGAAATGGGCATCTAGCTTCTCTCTGAATATCTCCATTGACTTGGAACTCACTACTAGTTAAGTAAACCATTTCCTTTTCAAACACCTCTAAACCCAGTGCCCCAACTCCAGTTGCCACATCACTTTAGTTGAAGCGCCAGAAGTCAAAGATTGCCTGTATTTAGCACTTTATTCTTTATAGAAAACCACACTAACCAGCAGTGGTTAAACTTACCCTCTGAGTAATGTCTGAGCTTTTAGAAGTTGGGGAGTGGTAAGATACATAGCTTTACAACTGACTCCCATCCGCCCACCCATAACAATTTTAACTGCCCCCCCTATTATTGAAACCTTTGAAGCTGCTGCCGCCACAGCTTCTCCCACTGCCTACATTAGACTTCTGGAATTGGCTGGGCCAGAGATTCCATAGATTCCAAGATAGAACAGGTACTAGATCTTTTAGTAGTGCCCAACAATCCCTAGTACAAAGTTGGAACTAGAGTTAGAACACAGGTCTTCTGACATTGCCTGGGACTGTCACCACAATTTTCACCACAGAAGGCCTCTATAAAAGTAGGAAAATATATTTATATTTGTTTCATGTTAAGAAGCACACCGTTCCAAGGCACCCTGAAATAGAACAATCATTTTGTAACAAAGTCTCAACACCCAAGTTATCTGCCTTGTGTCAAGTTTTTGGCATATTTCCATAAGAGCTGTTCAACCAAAACTATAGGAGTGACAATCTGCGAGACAAGCCCGAAGCAAAACCCAAAGCAAATATATATACGTACACACATATACACACAGATAAGGATGTATGACGTTTATTCTTAGATTTCCCTTTTCCTCAAACATGGCTTCCAACATACTACTAGTTAAATTTCCTAATCACAGTAATCACTAATAACTTCTCTTTGTTTGTCTTGGACCCATCCGAAGTATTTTATGTAAGTTACCTCATTTCATCTTGCCAATTATATGTGATGTTGACGGTATTTCACTTATTTTACAGCTAGTGTAAAACAGGACTTAGGTTAAGTCACTTGCTGAATCACAGTTAATACGTGACTGTACCTGAATTTGAACCTGATTCTATCTGGCTCTGAAGTCTGTGTTCGCAGCCACTGTGTATACTGCTCTCTCCTCCAGTGACATCGCTCCCTCTTCTGTGAAAGCTTCTAACAGCTATTTGTTCTCCTAACTCAACCAGCATCCCTTGGTCTCCATTCACAGGAAAAACACACACACACACTGAGTAACTCTTCTCTTCATGCAGGGACTCGGTTACTCAACTCAGTAGTCCCAAATCCCTCACACCTGCAGTCCCTAAGTTCCGATCTTTACTCAACTTCTCCTGGATCCTCTTTCCTTTTAGAATGCTGCGGCACGCCGTCTCCCTCATATGCCCTTTTTTTTCACAGCTATCCCCTTGGTCCAGGTTGGTGTTCTGAACCCCCTCAGTCCCCTCAGAACGGATCATCTCCTCAGGGACACCCCTCCCCCCAAGCTTTGAATTGCTTTGTGCCACATCTGCATCTCATCCCAGCAATTTACATGGGATACAAGTTCAGCCTTCAGGTTTTTATTTGGGTACAAGCCGCCGAAATCTACTCTGACTTTTGCAAGGGCTTAGGCATGGCTTCCCCATAAAGGGTCTGTAGATAAAAGCCCCAGCTCTGCTCTTCTCTACACCTGGTGAAAAGGGGAGGCATTTCAGGGGTAAGAAGTTAGTGCGTTCCTTAGAAATTATAATTAAGGAAACAGATTCCAAATTTCCAAGTAATTTAGATCAAATTTATTGCTTTAGTTTTCATTTTTGCAAGCTGACGTTCCTTGGGGCAACTTACCATAAAACAAGAAACAGCTATATAAACGGAGGACAAATATATCCATGACTGACATGTTTCTCGTAGAGATGAAAAAGGAATTTTAAGAAGGCACTAGATGTATTTGGACATGGATTATGTCTGTTGCACCATGCTTACATTTCTTAAAATCAGAAGGTTTTTTTTAAAATAAAAATAAAAAACTATCCGGATTGTCCCTCTTTCCGATTGCATTTGGGATTTGGGGATCTGAGTATTTGAAAAGCAAGAGAGATTTTTTAAATGTATTTCTTAAAATTGTCTACAGGTCTTTTATGTGCACATTATCTTTTTCAACTTTGAGGTAAACAGTAATGAAAAGTAGAACCTTGGGCATTGTATATTGTTTTTGCCCTCGATCCATTTTAAAACTTCTTTATCTGAAACAAATAGCACATCATCAAAAGTCTGTTTTCAGGATAGAGGCATTTCCAAGTCTGACGGGAAAATACCTTTCCATTTTTTTTTAATTCATATTCTGCCTGTTAATTATTATAAAATGAATGGCAGCGTTGCTGGATACATTGTCCATACCTCATGTCTCCTAATAGGATTTCCAAGAATGTTGCCAGCACATGAAGTTGTCATTTCACATATTCAAGCCCCACATACCAGAGACTCATCGTGGCAACCGGGCAAATTAATGATGCCGTGAAAGAGAAACTAGCAAACGGCTAGAGATGCCTGCCAAGGAGTCAGTCACATTTGGAGTCTCTGGGATGTCAGAGAGACTAACCGATGCACCCCAGCGTCATTTGTAGGCTTGTGTCAGAGGCCAGAGAGGTGAGAGGAAAGGGTGACGAGGCCTGGGAGAGCAGACATTCTGCCAACTCGTCAAATGTCAGAGTTGATCGCTGCCGTTCTGTCTCTTGCCTAAGGTGTATCCCATTATAAGTTCGAGACTGAGAAAACCTTCCAGAAAGAACATTTTAGATTTCCCAGGCAAATAATTTAGTAAATGCTCATGGCTCTCCAGTGTCACACAGCAGTGTTCTTCTCTTTCCCAAAGGATCAGCCCAGGGTTTTCCCCAAGCCCCCCATTGTTCCTGCTTCTTCCTTTGTGTGCTCATTACATATGGCTGGTACCTCTGTTACAGCACTTTATTTACCTTGCCTTGCAGCGTGCTTAATTCTGCACATGATTCTCTCCCTTACTTAGGCTAGTAGTCCCTTAAGGACCTGAGCTAAATTTTTCACACCTTTGCATCCCTTAAGTAGCTGTGGGTGATTAGGCATTGATCAAAATAAATGTTTGAATAAGAGAGTGAGGTCCCTTAGTATACCACCGTACTTGTGTACTAGGGGGGGGGTAAGGTAATTCAAGTATTAGGAGCCACGGCCTATGGAAGGGAAGTGAGAAATGAAGGTAACAGATCTCTGGACAGGTAAATCATAGGAAAATAACATTAATTTGCAGAAGCGATTTACTTTCATTTGGAGGAAACTAGACATAACCTAAGGTGAGACATATCTGTATTGTTTTCTATTTATAATTTTAGATCAAGGAACTTTTTGCTGTATAACTGCATCAGCTGTCATCTGACAAAGGATGGGAACACTTCATTCTTATGAGAGGTTTTAGGTAGACAAAATGTTTAAGATATTCTAGTTGTAGCTGTTAAGGTCTGCTACCAAAAAAATGGGGACGCCTGGGTGGCTCAGTTGGTTGAGTGACTGCCTTCGGCTCAGGTCATGATCCCAGGGTCCCGGGATCGAGTCCCGCATCGGGCTCCCTGCTCAGTGGGGAGCCTGCTTCTCCCTCTGCCTGCTTTGTCTGCCTCTCCCCCTGCTTGTGCTCTCTCTCTCTCTCTCTCTCTCTCTCACAAATAAATAAAATCTTCAAAAAAAATGAAACCATGAGATGTTTAAAATATGGTCCCACAGGGGTGCCTGGGTGGTTCAGTCAGGTGAGCGTTCGATTCTTGGTTTTGGCTCAGGTCGTGATCTCAGAGTAGTGGAATCGAACCCCTTGTTGGGCTCCCCCGTCCCTCTGCCCCTTCCCCTTCTCTCTCTCGCTGTCTCTCTCTCTCTCTCTCTCTCTCTCTCTCTGAAGTTGATAAATAAAACTTTTTTTAAAAAAGTGCTCCCACAGAAAAACTTATACACGCTCATTCTACAGATGAGATTAAGGAGAACCAGTAAGCCTAAGATCCCGTGTATTACTTGTAGCGCACAGTTGCAGCTTACAAGCATCTGGTGCCATAAGGCTGTTTATTGGAATTGTTTCAAGGACACTTTATTCACAGTGTACTGGTGTCCACGTATTTCTTTCTTTCTTTCTCTTTCTTTCTTTCTTTCTTTCCTTCTTTCCTTCTTTCCTATCTTTCTATCTTTCTTTCTTTCTTCTTTCTCTTTCTCTCTCTCTCTCTCTCTTTCTTTTTTTTTCTCCTTATAAGAGAGAGATGGCCATTTCTGTGAAGTTTTATAGCTCCTAGTCTTAAAAAGGTCGGGTGAGTGGGTGATGGTTTGTTAGAAATGAAATGAAATGTGATGGCTGAACAACTTGGGTGAGGGGGGCCAGAGTTTCAGGTAAGCAATCCCTGATCATGTCTTCACGTTGTGCCATTTATTAATATCTAGTGAATTATCCTTAATGATTCTGTTAATGAAACCATGTAGAGAGGCTGTATTTGACATAGAAATAAAACTTAAATTCAACAAACAAAACAGGACCTCACCCCCTTTCCCCAGGGAAGAATCTTTGGGCTGGGGATTGTGATGACGTTTGGGATCATTATATTTAGCAAGTTTGAAAAAGGCCTTTTGAGGGGCGCCTGGGTGGCTCAGTCAGTGAAGCGTCTGCCTTCAGCTCAGGTCATGATCCCCGGGTCCTGCCATGGAGCCCTGTGTCCTGTCAGGCTCCCTGCTCAGCGGGGAGTCTGCTTCTCCCTCTGCCCCTCCCCCCACTCGTGCTCGCACGCGCCCGTGCGCACGCTTCTCTCTCTCTCAAATAATAAACTCCTTTTTTAAAAAAAAGTCCTTTTGAGAGATGCGGCCTCTATCTTGTCCTCAGTTATCAACTGTGGGAATATTCGCTTCTGAATAGATCCCACCCTATTCTGAGCCTGACTTTCCTTGTGTTTCCCCAGGCCATACATACTATGCGATGACTGTGTAATGAGTAAACCCTTTGGGGATTAAGCAGACTAGTCAATATAATAAAGCTCAGTTGCGGCGGGCGGCGCGGCAGGGGAGAAGTGCTGTTGATATGCATTTGATAGGAATGTGTTAATTTCCACCAAACATCTGGTTTCAAACAAAAGTTGTGAATGTAGGACATCTGAGGGGGTTAGAGAAGGAGAAGGGATTTACTGTGCTTAACAATTGCCAGTGGTTAGGCCACTTCCAAGTTGTGATTTTGTCAGACTTGGAAATTAAGTGGGATCAAATCTACTCGGCCCTTCCGTGGGAGAAGATCCAGATCCAGCTGCAGCAGGATGCAGTTACTAATTGAGAACTAAAGCTCTACCCAGTGTCTCCTAGCTAGTTTTCATTAATATGCTTAATATTGCCCTTTTTATATTCCGGGTTAAAAAAAAAAAAAAGACTGTCTTTGTGGTTTATTGGCTGAACTTATTCAGCTGAATCTACTGTAAAAGGGCTTTCTTCATGGCCATTATTTTACTACAGATTTCAGTGTTCTTGCTGTTCTACTTCTTTTCTTAATAAGGTAATTCAAACTTAGAATAGTTACTGTAGTTTCAAAGCTTGATTGAAAGATGCATTCAGTATTTTCTCTAAATAAGCAGCAATTATAACAACACAGCTGTAGTTAAAGATAGAATTTATTATAAATCCTGACAGTCGTGCTTCTCAATTACATCAGGCTGAAATAAGGTCTGTTCAGTTGAATTCTACATTTATTGAGCACATAACTCTGAGCAAGGTACTGTATTAGGTTGTGGAGGTACAGAGACAAATAATACATGGTATCTTGGCCCAGTGAGTGTTTAGTCTTGTAAGAGATGATGGGACGCGTGCACAAAAGAACGACAAAGAACATAGTAAGTGCTACATTTGATTTATAAACAATACTGCTGGAAGCGAGAGAAACCAGCTCTGGTCGCATATGCTGGGGGAAAGTTTCACGGAAGAACTGACATTTAAGCTGAATCTCTGTGGACATTTAAGACTCAATTTCAACATTCAAAAGTGAGGATGTGAAGAAGGTATGCACGCTGTGTCCAAAAAGCTTTCTAAGCCAAATACAAGGAGACAGAACAGCGCATGCTGTTCAGGGGAGAACTGTAACCCTGTGTGGCTTGAGCTCTAGTGAGGACAGTGGGAGGTAAAATGGTAGACAGGGGCTGGAGTTTTTATTCTCAAGGCATCGAATTTGTGTTGAAAGATTTTCAGCGGAGAAGTCATGTCGCTCAGGGATGACTCTGGCTGCTTATATATGGGATGGGATGGTAAGGGTAGGGATGAGAGATTAGTTAGGAGGCTAATTTTAAATATTCCAAATGAGAGACACTACAGATGTGAATTCGATTAGTAGCAGGAAGGATGTAAGGAGACACAGAACAGAGAGGGGAGACTGTGTGTGGGGAGGGAGGTAGAGGGACGAGTTAAAGACAGGTCCAAAGGTTCCTTCTTCCATGATGAGGAGATGACACTGCTGATGGGCAGCCTGGGAAGAGGCACACGTTTGGCACATTGCTTGTTTGTAAAGGAGTCATTTTTAGCGTCAAAGTGATTTGGACCTTAATCTTGAGGTCCCTTTTTTTTTGTTTCTCAATTTGATCGTGGAGGATCTTTTTAAATTAAGAATGTATTGAACATTGCTTCCTTTCAGGACACAGTAGTGACCAAAGAGCATATGATTTAATATAGTATTACATGATATAGTATTATTTAATATATTATCTTATGTAAACATCTAATAAAGACAGTGGAGGAGCAAGACCCAAATAGCATTGTTTTCTTTTGCCCCGTGCCACCAAGCAAAGCTTAGACAATAAAAGATCGTTTTTTTATAGGGCTACCCCTTGCTTGGAGGGAACACTGATGTTATAACATTTGTGAAAGTACAGCCGAACCCTCAAAATTCCTCTTTGTAACCAAATATACATTTTGTGGATGAGAAAGCTATAAAGAAATAAATGTTTGTAAACACTGGGCGGTTGTTATGGAATTTAAATATCTGTACTTATTACCTAAGAATGTCTGGGTTTCAAGGCTGAATTAAAATAGATTCCAGGCTTCCTTAAAGGTAAACAGCACATCTGTTGATTTGTCTAGGACAATGGAAACTGACTGATTTTTGTATTATGATACAAGTCAGCATCTTCTCTTCCATCTATTTAGCAATACTTTTGGGTAATCACTTCTCCTTTGGGGAACTTTCCAGATGTTTTGTGAATATGATTCCAATTTAGGAGAGTTGTTTTTATATCGTCGCTGAGTGATGTTCTAACTCTGAAACTCTTACTTAGACTGGTGTAATTCTAGCCAAGGGGTCCTCTGAAATGTGTGTAGGAGTGCCCTGTGACGCTTGAGCTTTCTTGACTTGCCTAGATTCTCAGAGCTGCCTGTGGGGGCAGTTTCCTGGAGTAAAAAAATCCAGCCCCTCTTGCCGTAATTTCCATTAACAAAGAAAATAACATTCCCAGGTATCAGCAGGGGTCACTACATTTGGAGCAATGTTCATATAGGGCAGTAAAAATGAACAGCTAGTACCACGAGATGATTTAAATGCTTCCCTGGGCAGGGGGGGGGAAGCTCCCCTAGGTACTGATGTCCACTTGTCTTTTCCAAAAGGAAGAGAAGCTCTGAAATTCAGTGAAAAGGACAGGGTGGTTGCTGTTGTAGACATAGTCAAAAAAAGTGTTTTGTTTTGTTTTGTTTTTTTCAAATAAAAGATCACAAACTTTTTAAAAAAAATGTTAATGCATTACAATAGTCTGGCATTAAGTAGTGAATTTGTATTATGACTACATTTGTTTCTTAATATTTATTTAGAAAATTCATAGTCCGTGCTTGGTTTTATCCAGGTATGGATTATGCCATTTATGATCTTCCACAGAAAAGCCCTCCCAAGCCAGAGCCACCCCAAGCTGCTTCACCCTGCCCAGCAGTTGGTCTGTGCCCTGTGTTTGCCAACTACCTTAAATATTTGCCCAAACCACGCATAATTTTAAAAGTAAAATTTCTCATTTTAAATGAGTCACAAGCTTATGGTGTCCAGTCGTAGATCATTTTTGGACTGTGGACCCTCTTACTCCTCTCAATTAACACCAATGATAGAGATGTCACAGCTGATCAATCCAGTAGATGAAGAGAGACCTGTGTTGTAAAACGGAGTACAGACTTTCTTGCCCAAAACCATTTTACGGATTTCTTTCCCCTATAAAATTTACCGGCTAGCATTTCACTTTGGAACATTGACCTATGATTATTTTATTCAGCATTCTTGTGGGATCCCTATCAATTTTAGTGTCCCAAATTTTCTTAAGCAAACACATTTGGTGGTTCTGGTATTTTCAAGGTTTCTATAGAAACTGGAAATCTTGGAGCCCCCCCCCTTTTTTTAATCTTATTGTTCTTATTTACAATTCTGTATATGAAAAGAGGGAGTCTTATCACCTGAAACCAAGCGAAATTAGTGGAATACCCACCCATGATATGCTAGTTCTGTGTGTTGTGCTTAAAGGAGACCTGCTTGAATCCAGGAACTCACAATATAATCTGAGTTGTCAGACGTGTCCTTGTGACAAGGTACCTGGGCCTCTAAGGCAGTGAGCCACGCTCACAGAGTAAGATGAGAGCCAATATGGAGATGTCAGGAGTAACCACCACTGGGAATGGTTCCTTTGGACAGCGATGCTACTTTGTTGGGCTTTCATTTGATATCTGTCTCATAATGACTGCGTATTTTCTACTTATGGGTTTCCCAAGAAGGTTGTGGCTCTGCCTTTTATTTTGTTTGTTCTGGTGTGTAGGTCTATGACCTTGGGGGATAGAAGCTTTTTTTCCCCCTCTCCCATTTTACAGCTCGATGTAACCCAAGGTATTAAAAATTTGCAACTTTTTTAGATCCGACAGGAAGTGATTGAACTCAGTCAGGAGGCCTGCGCTGTATTTCTGATTCAGTTATTTATGACCTACCATAAGTCTTGTACTTACAGGTCCTTCAGTGTGATTACCACCATAGGCGAGTAACGAGCCACACTGAAGTGGATGTAAAAGCTCCCTAACTCGAAATAATTGCAGGAAGTCAGTATGATCAATAAAGAATGAATGAAATGTTTATTTGTAAAGTAGTTTTGCTTGTTTTGATGCCACGGATAGCTCAAAATGGGTGAAGAGCTTAGTACTGAGGAGATGTCCAGAGAGCTGCCTTTTCATCTTCACGGAAGATGCATAATTATGATGGTACAGTACATGGAGATGGCTAATTCTAAAGTCCTGAAACTAGTTGCTCTCTCTGTACTTCCCTCCCAACCTTAATTATGAAGTTGATTTGTTGAGCATAGCAGACCCTTCTTTTTCAGTCAGCCTAGGTCTCTCTGAATTAGCACAAATTTTGCATTAGTAGAGCACAAATTAACGACGTTGTATTCTGTTACGAAGAGTTTGCTTTCCATCACTGATAATTATTTCCAGGAAAGTTAAGTCCACAGAAAATATTCTCTCAGTTTCCTTAATCCTGTTTGCCAACGTCTAAGAAGTGGCTTTTAGTTACATGGGGGAGGGAGAGGCATCGCACTTGCAAAGGAAAATGAGGTGCTGTAACCTGGTCTCTCAGGTTTGTGGAGCAGGCTCGGAACAGCATTCTAAACCAATATTATTCCTTGTAAAAGGCAAACCAGACCTGGGAATTTGAAAGTCTAATGTGATTGAGAGAATGTGTGCTGGTGCATACTAATACTTTAACCCCTCTCAGCCTGGTAGGTTGTAGATCCTCTCAGTTGACAAATACTCGGACAGCCCTACCAGAGAGAGGTCTACTGGTCTTCCCCAGAATGAGCTCTTCTTCCACTAGATCATTCTCATAGCTTCCGAGGGTTGATCTCTATCAAGTCCCCTTTTCCCTTTGGATGGTCTCTCCCCCAACATCCCACAGAGAACCAGAAGAGTGGGCACAGGATTTTGTAAAGGATTTTTTTGTAAACCAACGTCTGATTTTCTTTAGGCCCCTGTTCCTTTAGAGAGACTGTTATCTTGTGCTGCTTTTTTTCTACGCCTGCCCTTGCTGATGGGTGATTCATGCAGTTCGTAACATGTTCCTTTAGAAGCAGGTGTGAAAGGCATAAAAATAGACTAGTAATATGGGTCCCTATATGTTTCAAACTACAACAAAATAGTGATAATCACCCCACAAACATAAGAGGCCATTGAGCTCCTTCAGGATGCAAAGCATCTGTGTTTTCCTTGGGGGAAAAAGGCCTGTGAGATCAAAGCAACTCTGTAACTCTATCATGGAAGTGGATTATTATCTATTTATAGCAGTCTATGAGTTTGGGATAGAAAAATGTTGCCAAACTGTGCTGCACTGTGAATGCATGGTAATTCAACTAAAGACTAAAAAGGCCAGTTACCACCTAAATGAACAGCATTTCAGAGACATAAAACAGGGGAAAAACACAGTTAAGTGGAGAGTTTTTTAAGTTGATGAATAAACGGATATTTGGCATCTAGGGCAATGTTAGCTCTTCAATAAAGTAAAACCAGTAGGGCCATTTTAATGTTTATTATATTACCAATAAATGTATATGAAATTTGAGACTACCTTCCTCTATGCTTTCTTTCACTCATTAAATATTTACTCACCAGCTACTGAATGCTAGGCACCAGGTATACAGTGGTGAGCAAAAATGAACATGGTTGCCATACTCATGGAGCTCATGGTCTAATGACCTTATACCTATACCACACCTGTGGGTATGAAGGAGTCAAAAACTTAGTCACTGAGTTTCTGTAGGGCTTTGCCTATTAGCCTGGTAGATTTTCTTTTACAAACAGGATAATATCTATAAAGCAAAAAGTAGTAAGGCCTTGCAAATTTAGGTGCCCCCCCCTTTCTGTTGTTGGTTTTTGTTTTACATCTCTAAAACGTGACTTAGCGTATGAGATCTGTACTTGTCATTAGGTGTTCTGGGTTGTGCCTAGAGGTGCCAGTCATGTCAAGGGAGTGTAGCGAAACTTCTACGAAGTAAGGTGTCTCACAGTACTGCATTTGAACATACTATGCCCCTGGATGTATACCTGTGCTTGGCATACAGCAGGTGCTGAATAAATATTTGCTGAATGAATGAACTCACGTTCATAGAGATTCTCTTCCACCAGTAATCATTAGCACTCCCACTTCTTTGGGGGCAAGTTCTGCTGTGGGGGACAGAGCTTTTGTCACGTGACTGGAATTTAAACTGCATGGCTTTTATCCATTGCATTTTTTCCATCCCCAAATGATGCCATTTCCTTTTTGTATCTACTGTGGTTTTCCTAATACGTACTGTAGTATAGAATCAGCAATTGTCGTGATTTCAGCAGCGTAGTGCAAAGCTTTTCCAACATATTTTATTACCCCATGTGCTTGTCTCATGGAAACAAAATCAGCATAGGACCCTTTCAGTGGGAGAATTGAGTAATGTTTAATGGTAATGGAATGGAAAACTATACAAGTGGAATTTTTCTTTGCCTTTGAAAACTGCGTTTATTGAGATATGACCAATCAAGAGTTGGAGAGCTAAAATACCCTTTTCCGTTTGATCAGGCTCGCTTTTAAACATATTTGTTGAAAGGAATAAAGTAAAATCTATTCCAAGTTAAGGGATTGGAAAGTAGGTTGGATTAAAGTCTGAGAGGTTAGCAGGACATCAGAAACCACGGATTCTTCTCATCCTCAGTCTATGCATGGCATTGTGATATTTACTTGAAAATGGGCGTTGAGGTCATCTTGCCCTGACCAGCTTATAATTTGACATTTTTAGGGGTGCCTGGGTGGCTTAGTCGGTTAAGTGGCTGACTTTTGATTTTGGTTCAGGTCATAATCTCAAGGTCCTGGGATCGAGCCCTGTGTCTCGCTGAGCACTAAGCAGGGAGTCCGCTTGAGGGTTCTCTCTCTCCCTCTTCCCCTCCCCCTGCTCACATGTGCACACTCTCTTTTTCCCTAAAATAAATAAGTAAATCTTTAAAAAATTAATTTGACATATTTATACATACACAACCAGAACATACAGTGGCATTTACATCAGGGACAGATTCTCTCGTTAGAGCTTGATAAAAGGGCATTAAATACCCTATTTTTTTTTAAAAAAGCATAACTTTTCTGTTGAACGTTCCTTCTCTGTAGCTCAGCAACTAAGGAGAATTGAGGGGACAGAATGGATGGACTGCAAGGGGGAAAAAAGAGCAAAGAAAAAGCATAATGAGGAAAAAAGCGACACCTCCTAGGTATGTAAGAATAAAGTGAGACAAGGGAGTGAATTAGAAATGCAAAGGAGGGAACTAGTGAAGACCGCATTCACCACCCTCACCGTGGTGGTGCTCTGTCTGCTTCTCCCCCACCCTGACCTGCTCGGTTTCGAGATTCTGCATGACTTCAGCACACCGACAAGTGCCAGGTGCCTGGCAGTGTTGAGTTATGCTGGGAAGCTCACTCCTTTACTGTTCTAGCTCTTCCCTGGTGCCCTTTGGCATCATTTTCCTTGCTCCTTGAACATCCGTTCTGGAGTGTTACTGGATTAAGACAGAGTAGGTCAACAGATATGTGAAAGGTCAGCAGATGGGGGATGAGGGAAGTCAGGAGATGCAGAGTATAGTCACTTTCTGCTCTAGTTCCCCTAAATGTCAAATGAAGAGTGCAAAGTGGATGATCTCTGAGTGCTTGTAGCGCTGACATTGGATGACTCTATGACTACAGGGGGCCTTGTTCTTGAAGGACACCCATTATGGTTTGTAATGTAATGTAGCATTTGCTTTGTCTACTTCATGGGGCTGTTTTGAGGGTCAGCTAGGCTAAAAGATGTGAAGACCCTTTGGAAACTATGAAGACTCATACAAAACAAAGATGATAGGAACGATTGATACTTTTCCCCCAAAGATATCACGCAGTGATAAAAATTAAAATAGTTCCATTTCAATCCGTGTAAGGCAAATTACAGAAGCCTTAGAAACAGACATGTAGTTTTGCTTCATTGTAGAGAAATATGCCATTGGAAAGTATACAAACCAAGAAACTGATTCTATAACCATTGCCTATTTAAGCAGTGAGGGGGTTGAGGCACTCGACTTTTCTTCCCAGCCCCCCTTCTGCTTTTCAGGGTTGCCTTTAAAACCCTAGAAAGAAAGAAACAGTGGATCTTGCACCTTTCTCTGTCACTCTCACCCATCTATTCCCCCAAAGCTCAGCTATAACATTAAAACCAGTACCCAAGGAAATGAGTCATCTTGACCCAATGGCAGAGCATAAGAACTTGCAGTTGCCTTGCACCCTGGCCTGTTACAATGTCTGGTGGAGGCCGCAGCTGTTGGCCTTTGTCTTAGGGTTTTCTCTCCCCCACCCCCATTCATTTCTTTCATCTCCTCCTTACGACATTTTACTATTCTTTGTTCCTTACCTTACTTAAGGAGAAAGAGGAAAGAAAAGAGGAAAACATCCAGATGGTGGGGGAGGGGGAAAGAAGAGAAGGAAAATAAAGATGAAAAAACAAAGAAAGATAAAAGACATCTCAGAGGCAGTGGGGAGGACTGGATTCCTTCTCGCTCTCTTCCTCAGCATAATCGAGTTGGTAAGTGTAGTTTTGTACCTCATCTTGAAGACTGACTGAACTCTTCTTTGTTACCATTAGTCCCCCATCGGTGACATCTGAGAAAATCAGAGGCTCCACAGTGAGAACCAGCATGCCAGCTCTCAGCACACCTGTACCATCTAGGGCTGGCAGTAGTTTTAGAAAGGACGCTAAACCAGAGGGTGAGACCAGACCACCCTAACATGGTACGTAAGTTACAGTGACAACATGTTTTGCAGTTCAGGGTTTAATTTATAGGACTGGTTACCACGGAAAGAGGAGAGGACAAAAATTGTGTGACTCTCGTGTAGGGAGCATGAGAGAGCTTATTCATTCAGGTTGGAAAAGCAAAGTTAAAAATCAGAAACAGGCCCGCCAGACTAGAGATGTCTAAAACTAGTTCTTTGGTAACGCTATTACGACTTCCAGCAGATGAAATTTCCAGTTGTGGAAAGGCTTCAGAATAAGGGAAGGCTTCGTGTCCCGCTAATAGGGTTTATTAAATTTAGATAAAACATCTTTTTCAATGGCAGCAGCTCTGAATCACCAAGATCAAAATGGAGAAAACAGGAGAACAAAAACAAGCTAATACTTAGACTAAAACAACAAGTACCATTTATCTGAGTTTCAGGACCTGCTCACACTTAGAACCTAAACAGTGAAACCCCAGGGGAAGCAGCATTAATTGGGGGACATTTTTCCTTAAAATTGATTAAATGTGTATGCATACGTTTATGTTGATTTGCTAACATTCTAGAAGTGGTACCATGAAAGGAGAAGGGGCTCTAGAAGCAGGCAGCCCTGATGAGTTCAGATGTCAACCCTGTTACCTAGTTTTATGATCTTTGGCAAGTTGCTTAATCTCACTAAACTCAAGGAACCTCAGTTTCCTTATCTATAAAATGGGTTGGTTTTGAGGACTCCAACAAGGTAATACAAGTATAGTATTTGGCTCATATAGCTACTCCAGAGATACTGGCTTTTTTATTTAAAGCTGTTTTTGCTCATAGTATCATGTATCTAGGTAGATTAGAACCAGTGTCCTAGAATTTGATCAGGAGGTATAGGTTTGCAGTCTCCAAAGAGGGGCGCACCTAGATGATCCTTTGCAGGGTGAGAAGAAAAAATTAGAAATTCGATTTATGATCTTTCTTATCTAAAATATAAGAAAGTACTTAAACCCCACAAAATCTTTAATGTATGGACTGACCCTGATGCCCTCCTTTGGTCTATATCTGAAGCTCACTGCCACATTCTAAATGAGGGATCTTGAGGAATGTGTGAGATCCATGATTTGATGGAAATTGATAGTGGCGTACCCCTTTCATTTGCTTTCGCTTTCAGCATATTGCAATGGACTTCAGTTTATATGCATCTGGTTAAGTGGATCCGTGGTTCTCGGTATTATCTTCAGCCGGTGGTTTCTTTGCAGGAGTCTTCTGAAGCCATCTGACCATTGTTCGTATGTTAGCTAAAGCTAGACAAACTAACCCATGCAGGGTGGACAAGAGGCTTAAGAAGATTTCCCGCAAAGGAACAATGGATGGGTGACAAGAGTAATAATACAGGCACAAGGCAAAGACAAGAAAATGGTAGAGCTAGCCGACACTTCTACAAGCTACCTTATAATTTGGTTGGACAAGTCATAAGGTAAAAATGAAGATGATCTAATGAGACCTGACAAGATGTCAGCCCCCAAATAAGAAAGAAATGATCAAGAACATTACTGAAAATATGTATTTATACATGCTATCTTTAACAACAAAGCTTACTCAAATATATATTGTACTTTGGATATGTTAGCTAGTGATAGTAGTACAATGTATTATACTTTATAAATAAATATACATATTGGGGGTGCATGATCAAACTTTTTTTTTTTCTTACTGACAAGATCAAAACCTCTAAACCAGTGGTTTAGATGAGGAAAGCATGGAGCTTCTCATTACTTATTCTGTGTCTGCTGCTGAGAAAGTGTTTTGTTTTGTTTTGTTCCTAAGAATTTTGATGTAGCATAACCAGTATGATAAATAACAGTATATTTAAATCCATTCAAGATAAATTGATCACAGTTCAGGGAACTGCATTTCTTGGTCAACATTTCTTGTATGGAAGTAAAAGACCAATCGATGCAGCATAACCAGTATGATAAATAACAGTATATTTAAATCCATTCAAGATAAATTGATCACAGTTCAGGGAACTGCATTTCTTGGTCAACATTTCTTGTATGGAAGTAAAAGACCAATCCTTGTCCTGGATATTTTTTAACTTTTTAAAAGATTTTATTTATTTATTAGAGAGAGAGAGAAGGAGCAGGGGGAGGGGCAGAGGGAGAGGGAGAAGCAGACTCCCTGCTGAGCCAGG
The DNA here is from genome assembly GCF_009762305.2 of Zalophus californianus. Taxonomy (NCBI): domain Eukaryota; kingdom Metazoa; phylum Chordata; class Mammalia; order Carnivora; family Otariidae; genus Zalophus; species Zalophus californianus. The sequence goes on from NC_045612.1 coordinate 38,257,771, forward strand.
AGCCCGATGCGGGGCTCAATCCCAGGACCCTGAGATCATGACCTGAGCTGAAGGCAGATGCTTAACCAACTGAGCCACCCAGGCACCCTTCCCTGGAGATTTTTAAAATCTAGTTCAGGAACACTAATAGTCACAAAGCAACATATGAATGCACGCCTGTGGGATAATACAAATTCTTAATGAAGAAGCACCTTACTTAATGTAGTAGATTGGTTAACTTAAAAAATATTATGTATACATTTCATTTCTATAAATTTACCTGTAATTCTGGGTCACTTGGTAACCAGCAAACCAGTAGCAGAGAGAGTAAAACAGATCCTTCTAGAAAAGAAACGAACCTTGTCTGACCATTCCTTTCAGCATTCCTATTGTATGTGATTTTAATAAGTCTTTTACATATATCCATATATTGTTTTGTAATCTATTCTTATATCCTCATGGCTCTTCACATGATAAGAAGCATATAGCAGGTACTTAATATATTTTGAAAATGAAATGAAGGCTTCTGAAAAAGACCATACCTGGAAAAGTAACCATTATCCCTTGAGATGGCCACATTTAATTCCTAGAGAAGATAACTTGTTTAGATTCCTCCATATCAAGGTTGAAGGGTCATTCCTATTCTTGGGGCTCCCTTCCTTTTTCCTGAGCCATGATATGGGGGCAATCCTGTGGGCATAAACCTTCAGTGAAAGTTCTTTGACAGCCACTACTTACTGAGCACCTAGTGTATGCAAGGTACTTATGCAGGTATTATTATTTTATTTACTTGTTACAGTAGCTCTGTAGTATTATCATCCCCATTTTATCAATGAGGAAATGAGGCTCATATAGGTTAAGATACTTGCCCAGATGTCACACAGCTAGTAAGCAATGGAACCAGGATCCACATGCAGGTATATCTGACTCCAGGATATAAGATCTTGGCCATTCTATGAAAATAGAAATACAACATACCAAAATCTATAAGATGCAGCAAAAGCAGTCCTAAGAGGTAGGCTTATGGCCATATAGGCCTACCTCAAAAAATAAGAGAAATCTCAAATAAAAAATTTAACTTTACACCTGGGAGGAACTAGAAAAACAAATGAAGCCCAAGGTTAGTAGAAGGAAGGAAATAATAAAGATCAGAGCAGAAGTAAATGAAATAGAGACAGAAAGACAATAGCAAAGTGAAACTCTCAGTGAAACTAAGAGGTGCTTCTTTGAAAATAAAACAAAATTGACAGACTTTTAGCTGGACTCACCAAGAAAAAAAAAAAAAGGGCTCAAATAAAATCAGGAGTGAAAGAGAAGTTACAACTGATACAATAGAACCACAAAGGATCATAAGAGACTGCTATGAACAAGCATACACCAATAAGTTGGGCGACCTAGGAGAAATGGATAAATTCCTAGAAACTTACAGTCTTCCAGGACAGAATCATGAAAGAAATAAGAAATCTGAATAGACTGATTCCTAGATTATTAGTAAGGAGATCAAATCAGTAACCAAAAACCTCCCAACAAATAACATATAGGACCAGGCAGCCTCACTGGTGAATTCTAGCAAACATTCAAAGAAGATTTAATACCTATCCTTCTCAAACTCTTCCAAAAATTGAAGAGGAGGGAAGGATTCCAAGCTCATTTTATGAGGGCAGGATTACCCTGATACCAAAACCAGACAAGGACACCCCCAAAAAGAATTACAGGCTAATATCCCTGATGAAGACAGGTGTAAAAATCCTCAACAAAATATTAGCAAACTGAATTCAGCAGTACATTGAAAGAATCCTATACTATAATCAAGTGGACTTTATTCCAGTTCAACATCTGCGAATCAGCCAGTGTAATACACCACATTAACAGAGTGAAAAATTAAAATCATATGATCATCTCAAAAGATGCAGAAAAAGCATTTGAAAAGTTCAACATCCATTTAGGATAAAACCTCTCAGCAAAACAGGTATAGAGGAAGCATACCCTCTACATAATAAAGTCCATATATGACAGATCCTCAGCTAATATAATACTCAGTGGTGAAAAGCTGAAAGTTTTTCTTCTAAGACCAGGAACAAGGCAAGGATGCCTACTTTACCCATTTTTATCAACACAGTATTGGAAGTCCTAGCCACAGCAGTTAGGCAAGAGAAAGAAATAAAAGGCACACAAATTGGAAAGGAATAAGTAAAGCTGTCACTATTTGCAGATAACATGATACTATATATAGAAAACCCAAAAGATTCCACAACAAAGACTGTTTGAACTAATAAATGAATTCAGGGAAGTTGCAAAATACAAAATTAATATACAAAAATCTGTTGCATTTCTGTACACTTATAGTGAACTATCAGAAAGAGAAATCAAGAAAACAATTCCATTTATGATCATATCAGAAAGAATAAAATACCTAGGAATAAATTTAACCAAGGAGGTGAAAGACCTGTGCACACTGAAAACTGTAAAACACTAATGAAAGAAATTGAAAAAGACACAAAGAAGGGGAAAGCTATTCCATGCTCATGGATTGGAAGATTTAATATTGTTAAAATGCCCATACAACCCAAAGCAATCTCTAGATTCAGTGCAATGCCTATTAAACTTCCAATGGCATTTTTCACAGAGCTAGAATAATTCTAAAGTTTATATGAAACTACAAAAAAAAAAAAAAACAAACCCTGAGTGGCCAAAACAGTGTTGAGAAAGAAAAACCAAGCCAGAGGTATCACACTCCCAGATTTCAAACTATACCACAAAGCTGTAGTCATTAAAACAGTATGGTGTTGGAATAAAAACAGACACATAGATCGGTGGAACAGAATAGAGAGCCCAGAAATAAACTTGTGCTTGTGTGGTAAACTATGACAAGGGAGGCAAGAATATACAATGGGGAAAGGATAGCATCTTCAAGAAATGGTGTTGGGAAAACTGGACAGCTACATGCAGAAGAATGAAGCTGGGCCAATACCTTATACCATGTACAAATATTAACTCAAAATGGATTAAAGACTTGAGTATAAGACCTGAAACCATAAAAGTGTTAGAAGAAAATATAGGTGATAAGCTCCTTAACAGCAGTCTTTGTGATTTTTTTTTTTTTTTTTTTTGGATCTGACTCCAAAGGCAAGGGAAACAAAAGCAAAAATAAACGAATAGGACTACATCAAAAGCTCCTGCACAGCAAAGGAAACCATCAACAAAACAAAAAGGCAACCTACTGAACGGGAAAAGAAGTTTGCAGATCATATATCTGATAAGGGGTTAATACCCAAAATATATAAAGAACTCAGTACAACTCAATAACAACAACAAAAGAATTTTTAGGTAATGAGCAGAGGATATGAATAGACATTTTTCCAAAGAAGGCATTCACATGACCAAAAGACATATGAACAGATGCTCTCCATCACTAATCATCAAGGGGATGCAAATCACAACCCTAATAAGATATCACCTTAAACCTATCCGAATGGCTGTTATTAAAAAAAAAAAAAAAAGAAAAAAGAAATAACACACGTTGGCGAGGATGTGGAGAAAAAGGAAGCTTCATGCACTGTTGGTGTGAATTACATTGGTGCAGCCACTGTGGAAAACAGTATGGAGGTTCCTCAAAAAGTTAAAAATAAAATTACCATGTGATCCAGCAATTCTACTACTGGGTAGAAATGGAAACACTAATTCAAAAAGATACATGCACCCCTATGTTCATTATTTACAATAGCCAAGAGAGGGAAACAACCTAAGTATCCATCAATGGATGAATAAATTAAGATGTCACACACACAGGACTACTACTCAGCCATAAAAAAGAACAAAATCTTAAAAAGAATGAAATCTTGCCATTTGTGCAACATGAATGAATATTAAGGGTATTATGTTATGATAGAGAAATACAAATACCATATGATTTCATATATGTGGAATCTAAGAAACAAAACGAAAACGATCAAAACAAAATTCAGATTCATAGATACAGAGAACACATTGGTGGTTGCTAGAGGGGAGTGGGGAATTGAGCAGGGGTGAAATGGTTCGTGAAGGGGCTCAAGGAGTACAAACTTCCAGTTATAAAATGAGTCATAGGATGTAATGTACAGCATGGGGAATATAGTAAATAATATTGTAGTAACTTGGTACAGTGACAGATGGTAACTAGATTTACTATGGTGATCATTTCGCAGTATATACAAATGTCAAATCACTGTGTCATACACCTGAAACTAATATAATATTGTATGTCAACTGTACCTCAATTAAAAAAATATGAACCTGGGTCACAAAGAGAAAATTAAATTGTGTTCATTGTACTCGATAGATTTTCATCTGAAAAATAATTAAAACAAAAACTGTTCTGAGTAGTTCATTTCTAAAAACAAGATAGAGTAAATCCAGAAAATCTGCAGACAGAGCGTTATTGTGGACATTATAGGGAGGGAAATGAGGAACACCTGCCATCTACACTAAACATGTAGCCATCTGTTTCTTTATGTATCTTGTATTTTCCAGTTTTTAATTGTGCTCCACTAAATCAGACCCACAACCCATTCTCCCAATTTAAAGGCGAGGTGAGAACTTCTGGTGAAGACGCAGATTCTCGACAATATTGCTGCAGTCATGACAGCATGCAGCCCAGAGGGTATTCTTCCCTCCCGGTGGGCAGCTGTAGCTATCACAGAGAGTAAAGGCTTTTAAGAATGTGAGATTAGAGCAATTCAAGAAATTTAAGCTAATCAGAGGGCAGCAGACGATAACACTCTAAAGCCTAAGTGAATCCTATAGGATAGGAGCCAAATAACACATATGAAAACCTGCGGGACCCTACTGCACTTTTGCTTGCCCTCCCTCCTACCTTCCACCCTTCCTTGCTTTCCCTTTTTGTCCTTTTGTGTGTGTGTCTCTATTCCCCCCCCGCCACTTTTTTTTTTGCCTCCCACTTCCTTTTCTCGCTTCTTGTTTCCTCTTCCTCTCCATCTTTATGTCTTCGTATATATGCCCGTTCTCTTTTTCTGTCCCTCCTTTCTTTCCTTTCCTTTTGTTCCATCCCTTAGTTCTTTCCTCCATTCCCCATCAATTACCCATCATATCACATTTTGAAATGTATATTAAAATCAAAAGTTTTAATGTTTATATGGATCGAGCACTAAGTAGGTTGTATTTATTACCCTAAAGGGGAAAAACATCCCCCAGTTACAGAACACTTTACCTATGGCTTTCTTTCCTTTTTTTTTTTTTTTTTTGATTTTATTTATTTGACAGAGAGAGACACAGCGAGAGAGGGAACATAAGCAGGGGGAGTGGGAGAGGGAGAAGCAGGCTTCCCGCAGAGCAGGGAGCCCCATGCGGGGCTCGATCCCAGGACCCTGGGATCATGACCTGAGCTGAAGGCAGACGCTTACCGACTGAGCCACCCAGGCGCCCCTACCTATGGCTTTCAATTGAAAATTTCCTTTTGGATCACTGCCTTTACTCACCAAAACAGGGTTCCCTTCTTCCTTAACCTAAAGTAATCGTGTCCTTTGTTGTTCTTCTCTACCTTTAGGTTTGATAAATGGTCACTTTTTTTTTTGCATTCTGTTTTATATCTGTTATTTTTTTTCATAATGGGAAGCTAAAACTGCTACTTAATGTGAAGGATAGTTATGGATAATTTTTCAGAATTGGGTTTAGGATTCTAGTATTCTAAGTTTCTGGAATTCAGACATGTCACAGGTCACATCCAGACTCTCTGATGAGGAATGGCAGAATTTCCAGATGATTGAAACCGCTCATGAAAAGCACTTTTCTTTTTTAATTTTAGACTAACGTATGCCTGATTTGCTTTCTTCACCTATCCAAACAGGGATTTTTTTTTTTAAAGATTTTATCCACTGATTGATTTAGAGAGAGAGTGCGAGCAGGGGGAAGGGTGGAGGGAGGGGGAGAGAGAGATTGAGAGTCTCAGGCAGACTCTGTGCTGAGCGTGGAGCCTGACCCGGAGCTCGATCTCAGGTCCCTGAGATGATGACCTGAGCCGAAATCAAGAGTTGGACGCTTAACCAACTGAGCCACCCAGACGCCCCCAAAAAGGGATTTTTAATTTTGGTTTTAATTGTCTCCTTGTCCTGAAAAATGATGGCCTGTAATATGAAACCCTTCTCAGTTTGGTAACTTTCCACTGGTTAAGTGATTAAAGTCATCAAAGTTTTAGAAAGTGAAGGAATGAGTGAGTAAATAGCTAGCTAGCTAGATTCACTGAAATCATTTCCGTTGCATGCTCTATTGTTTATGATGAGCCTTAGCTAAGATTTTGTTTCTTTTTGGCTGTTTCTTTTTTCCCCCTCATAGTTTCCAGGCACTGTCACAAACTTTGATTCTTTGATAGCTAAACTCTTAATTCCTTTTTTTAAATGTTCATTTTCATTAAAGTGCTATTTAACATTAGATATTAACTTTGACAGATGTTAATCCTGCTTCTCAATTAGGTAAAATATATTCTTGGTGAGGTGCCAATTTGAATTGAATATATTTGAATTTGATATGTGAATTAAACTGTTGTTTAAACCTTACTCATCCATCACATGGGTGATGGAGCAGCTGGCTGGTTTTGTATATAACTGGGTTTTTCCCCCCTAGCAATATTTACTTATTTATTTATATTATTTTTTAGAGGGGGGAGGGGCAGAGGGAGAGGGAGGGAGAGAATCCCAAGCAGACTCCCCACTGAGTATAAAGCCCAACACGGGGCTCGATCCCACTGCCCTGAGATCATGACCTGAGCAGAAATTGAGAGCTGGACACTCAACTGGTTGAGCCACCCAGGTGCCTCCCCCTTCAGCAATATTTAAACATTAGAAAATGGCTTCCTACTGTAGCAAAGAGAACTTCATATGAATTTATTACAAGATCTCCCTGTTTGTCACACAGTTTCTTAGGCTGCATAGAATGTAAATTGCCAGACACTACTTTGGTATAAGATGTTTTCCATGGACAGTATTAATATTTTAAAATCTTTTTTGCTCCTGCAGATTTCCAGTAGACAGGAAGTCTAGCTCTGTTTACCCTTTGGCTACTAATGAATGCTATTAGATTATTATTTATCTTCTTTAGGCAGAGGCACTACAGGAATGAGATCAGAATTGCCAAGTGAGGCAAGCATTTAATTTAAAAATAATAAAAAAATAATACAAATCCATCCAAAAGTGGCAACTAAAGTGTGGATCCTAGAAAGTATTTTGGACTTGAGTCAGAGAATCGGGGTTGTGTCTCCACCTGCGTCACTAACTTGCTGGGTCATCTCAAGCAAGTCACTGCCCAACTCTGGATGGCATAGCCCCTCTAAAGTTTCATCTTCCACATCGCGTATTCTATATGCTAAAGAAAGCAGGGCTAAGGGAGGCTGAATCCTCTTGTTTATCAGCTATCCACACCAGCCTAGCAGCTCTGAGGTCAGTCTCCAGCTGCATTTTTTGTCTTTTTTTATAATCTCTTAAATCCTTGCTAGGCTTTCATTGCTAGTTTTTTTTTTTTTTTTCCCCCTAGGAATTTGCATTCAGAAATACTGAGGGCTTCCTACCTTTGGGAATTTTTCTATGCTCATGAATTTAATGAAAAGTTACTTAGAGTTACAAAAAAAAAAAAAAAGCCAGAATTAAGTGTCTTGTTTGAATGACTGTTTCTGTAAAATCAGACTGTTTCCATCATGACTAATGTACCTTCACTATTTCAGTTTTGAACTTAATACATTTGAGTCCTGGTACGGTGAGGCATGATTGTCAGTTTCTCTTATTAGTCGTGCTAGTATTCTCCCACTTATCATTGTTCTAACCTTTTTTTTTTTTTTTTTTTAAACCCAGAATGATTGAGCAACAAGGCTCCATATCATGGGAGTTATATTTTGGGTACTTGAGGATCTCATTGATTTGAAATAGTTTGAATTGCACTAAGCTAAAAGTTACCTTTCATTGGCTTGCTAGGAAAAAAAGTAAACAAAATAACTTGCCTCAGAGTGTTGAGAAATTAACTGTATGGCAACTTCAGGATGTGTGTAAAAGCTAGAGAGAGGTTTTTACAGATCTCTTCATTAAAGGAGGTCTAGCACTATAATTAAAAAGGCAGACAATAACAAGGGTTGGTAAGTATATGGGGAAACTGGAACCCTCACACATTGCTGGTGGCAATAAAAGGTACAGCCACTGTGGGAAACAGTTTGTCAGTTCCTGAAACGGTTAAACATAGAATTACCATATGAACCAGCAATTCCACTCTTATGTATCTATACCCAAAAGAAACGAAAACCTCTTGTCCACCCAGAAACTCATACATGCATGTTTATAGCAGCATTATTTATAGTAGCGCCAAAGTGGAAACAACCCCAAATGTTTCTCAATAGATCAGTGGATCACAAAATCTGATAAAGACACACAATTGAAATATGATTAGGCAGTTAAAAAGATGAGGCATTGGTACATGCTACAGCATGGATGAAACCTCCAAAGCATTATGGTAAAAAGCCAGACACAGAAGGCCCCACTTATATGAAATATCTAGAATAGGCAAGACCATAGACAGAAAGTGGATTCACGATTGCCAGGAGCTGGGGGGAGGGAAGAGTGGAGACTAGCTGCTAATGGGTACGGGGCTTCTTTTTGGTGTGACAAAATGTTTTCAAATTGGATAGTGGTGATGGTTGTATAACCCTGTGAATATACTAAAAGCCGTTCAGTTGGATACATTAATGGGTGAATTTTATTGGTTTGTGAATTCTGTCTCCATAAGCTGTTATATAGCAAAAACGTTAGCAACTATACTATTCTAATTACTTGAAATTGGAAAAGTATATGTAAGTTACATTTTTTGGCCGGGGGCTGGAAGGAAGGAAGAGTGAGGAGTTAGTATTGAATGGATGCTGTGTTTCATTTGGGCAAGATGGTAAAAGTTCTGGAGATGGATGCTGGTGGTGGTTGTGCAACGTGAACATGCTTAATCACACAGAACTGTACACTTAAAAGTAGTTAAAACAGTAAATTTTATGTTGCATATATTTTACCATAATAAAATCTATAATCCTAAGAAAATCACATTTTACAGTATTCCAGTGTATAAGGCTTTCCCCCCTCTCTCTCTTTTTCTTTTTAGCAAGAAGATGGGAAGTGTGATTGGCCTTTTGGTTTTTATGCATGAGATTCTTCTATGTTTTAGAACTTTTGTTCAGTATGTGTGTTTGTTAGGAGAGAGGGTGTTGGTTATACACACACATATATGTCTTTATCTTGGCTTTGAAGGAGAACTTGAAAATGCTTTATGAAACTTTATTTGCCAGTAGGAAAATAAAAGAGGCCAAACTGTAGGAAAATTTATGTTGTTAAATTATAAAACAGTGAAATGCTGTTCTCAGAAGTATAAATTATCACAGATGTCCTGATTTTCTTGGTTAATCTTGGCTCCTTGAATGGGAAAAAAAAATCTATACTAAGCTTTCTATAAGCATTTTCCTTTGTGTAGTAGGATCGAGCGAGCACCCAAATTCATTGAAAACACTCACAAACATAGGGGTTTTGTTTGTACAATACATTAAGTGAGTTTCAGAAGGCAAAGGAAGAGATGGAAAAATGAAAAAAACAAAAACAGAAAAAAACAAAACACTCCGGCAATGAGGAAGTCACTGAAAAAGGAATTAAATGATTTTTAAGGGCCTTGGAACTTTGTTATAACCCAAGCAGTTTGTAGGCTCTAAGTCTGTAACTTCTAAGGATTAATCTATGAAAATAGTTTCTAAGCCTGGCTGCTGTATAGGACATTTGAATTTGAAGATCGATGGCGCAAATGCCAGTAATGCCATTAGTATAAAGTGTAATCAGAGGTATGTTTGTTTTTCTTGACTAGGAAGTGGTTTCTTTGAAAAGTACAAGAAACACACAGTGCCTCTGTGTGCGAGTGTGTGTGTGTCTGCGTATTTTCTGTCTGTTCTTCTATTGCAGGAAGAATTATGGTCTTCCAACATCTTTGTCCTTTTTAGTGAGGGTTTTTCTAGAATTTGGCACTGTAGTATATTACCCTTGATTACAGGGTCCAATCAGAGTTGATGTACTCAGAAATCCATTGATGTGATTAATGGTCTCCTAATCATACTTTTATTTCCTAGATTAGCCCAATTTCCTGTACTTTCACAATTTTTGAGTCATATCTTGAATTATCTTTTATAGGGGGCCTGAAATCCTTGTATTTTTAGTCTGTAATTTGCATGATTATTTTAATTTTCTTTGATTTCCTTTGCTTGAAGAAAATGAAATTTTGATCTTTTTTGAACTCTGAGTGCTGTTCTGTGGTAAATGGCCAACCTAATATGAACCTTTTTTTTTAACTATATACATTTTTTTTTTCCCATCAGCCCTAGATCTAGAAATCTTCCCACAAATTTCCACTAGTCTGGCTTTTATTCTTCTCAAAAGTAAACTAAAAGTAGTCTCAGGTTCTATAAGTAACAGGGAAGTAGACCAGGAAATGACTGTATAGGAAATATAATTGATCATTTGCTCTTTACAACTGGTCACAAGATTGGCTAATAAATAATCTATTGAATGAAAAAAATGACTCCTAAAATCTTTGGGGTCTTTGAATACATTTGAAGATTATTGGTGCCTTTGGCACCTTTTTTTTAAATCTCTTACCTTTTTCAAATGACTTTGAAATTAGGACTTTTTCATATCTAGTGGTTGCTTTAATATTTGCTTTGTTTTCAACAGTGCCCTTAAAGATAGCCGTTTTCCCCCAATGACAAGGGACGAGTTGCCACGGCTGTTCTGCTCAGTGTCTCTGCTCACTAACTTTGAAGATGTCTGTGATTATTTGGACTGGGAGGTAAGACTGTAGAAATGTTTGAAAGAAAAATGAAGGTAACTCCTGACTCTTTCAGCCCGTTTTCTATTGTAGTGGAGGTGGAGAGTAAGGTAGATAAATAAACCTCACAGTTGATCAATGAGATATCAGTGAAGGAGTTGTTTTTTTTGTTGTTGTTGTTTTGTTTTGTTTTTAAGGCAAAGCACCATGTGTCCTTTTAATCCCCATACTGAATTGGCTGTTTATTTTTGTCTGATTACTTTACCACAGCACCTCATAAAAGCTGTTAATAAGTAGTAGGAAGGACTGATTGGAATTTATTTTTCCTCTTATTTCCATTCTAATGTACTTCGGTGTAACCACCACCCAGCAGTTAGGTGGTCAGAGGAAACTTCTTGGAAGCAAGGAGCCAAAGAGTGAGGATAATACACCAGCTGGGGAAATCAGCATGTGGATACAAAACAGGGCATCGGTGAACTACAGTTAAATCATGTTAATTCATTCTTGGCTACCTTACTTTATGCACTTAAACACTCTAACAAATAATATTAAGGTTATATGTCAGTGATCTCTGAGCATTGTCATGTTCGAGGTAGCCTAGATTGATCTTATGTTTTATTCTTTAGTGTGTGGGGTTGGGTTTCTACGGAAGTTCAGAGGTTCTCACCATGATTTGTTTTGCTCGTTGCGAGAAGACAGTTGAGTGTATGTCTATGAAATTTCACACACAATCGTGCACACATTTATTGAATGCCTCCTGTGTTCAAGGCACCGTTGCTACATATACAAGAGTCCTAAGATTTGATCCCCACCATAAAGCACCTCTCAGTCTAATGGCAGAGAAAAGAAGTATACACCAAGCATAAAGAAATAAGTACCACAAGAATGAAACAATGGGAATTCAGTGATGCACTTAGCATTCTCTCACATAAACACTCATAAGTGACATGACTAGATCTTTATGGTATAACATGTTTTAATTCTACTGACTTTTTAGAATGACCACGTCCCATAGTAACTGAGGTATTCTGCCTTGTGGACAGATCACTCTCTTGATAATTAATTGGACTTGAATTTTAGTTTGGGATTTGCTCTGATTCCTTGTGAGACTTTGGACAACTTATTCCACTGCCATTCAGTTTTCCACATATAGGATAAGACATTTCTAAAGTTCTTAACCTTCATTGGAAAAAAATCCCTATGATATAAATTATTGTTGTTAGGCCAGAGCTTTATAAAAAAAAAAAAAAACATTCTGTAGAGAGTAGGATAAAAGAGTTCCTTCTGAGTTTTGGAGTGTGTCGGGTTTTTTGGAGTATTATCAGAATATGAAAGCATTCGGGGATGTTTTGTAATGGGAAAAATAAAATTAATCAATAGTGTTGAACCTAGCAAAGTTGGATTGGGTAAAACCTTTCACAGAATTAAAATTTCCTGATTGCTTTCTATAAGTTCATTGTTCCTATTTGAATTTTTCTTAAAGAGAAGTCTACCCATATCATAGGGACATTCCTCAGTATTTTTAAATGATCCCAAATTATATCCCTTTCTTATTAACCAATATGAAAATGTGGGTGGTTCTTTTAATGTTTTAAGGCTACTGTTTCCTCTTCTCTAGCTAGAATCTTATTTTTGCTTTCTGAATTGCAGAATGCCCTGCATGTGGGGGGGGGTGGGGGGAGCGATAACAGGGGTAAAGCCTGAAATCTAGGGATGACTGAGCTACAAAACACGCCTACTCTCGCTTGCCACCACTGAGGTGGAAGTACAGTTGTGGGGGGGGCGGTTTGCACATGCGCAGGTGTGAGCATGTGTGGCACGTACATGAATGTATATTTCATAAATATGCATGCATGTATTTGGAGGGAAGGAAAAATGGGAGGGTCCAATAGTAGTTCCATAAATATGGGCAAGCACAGAGTACACCACCATCATCTCCTTTAGCCCACTTCAAGCACTGTCCACAGCCAAAATTAACCCTCATACCTTATGTATTGTATATTTAATACGTTCCTCGAGGCTTAGATATTGGTGTCTATTGGTGTAACTTTAACCAGAAAGTGATGCTTTCTGGTTAAAGTTACAACAAAAATAAATATATGTTTGTGCTTTTAACATTTAAGTATTTGAAAGTGAATTTTAGGTCCTGCTAGAATGGCTACGCTAAGAGGGAGAGACTGTCCTTTTCAGTTAGTTCGTCATAGTTGGAAGTATTTAGCATAAGAGAAATTTGTCCCCAAAGAGTAAGACTGAAAATTGCATTTTTTTTAAGTACAAGAATGTGATTTGGGCTTAAAAAAAAATATACCATAGTCAGTGATTACAAATAGAATGGTATTATTGTGGGGATGATGTCATAGGGTCATCCTTAATAATTCTGAAAAAGCATTGGTTACTTGAAACACAGAATGCCAAAGTAGAATTAAGAACATTATTTTTTAAAGTATATGTCAAGGCATTTCCACTCCTAGGTATATACCCCAAAGAAATGAAAACAGATGCTGAAACAAAAAGCTGTACACAAATGTTTATAGCAGCACTATTCATAATAGCCTAAAGGTAGAAACAACTCAAATGCCTATCAACAGATAAATGGATAAACCAAATTTGGGATATCCGTACAATGGAATATTAATCAGCCATAGAAAGAAATGAAGTAGTGACATGGATGAACCTTGAAAACATTATGCTAAGTGGAAGAAGCCAAGCACAAAAGGCCACATACTGTATGATTCTGTTTATACGAAATATGCAGAATGAGCACATTCACAGAGATAGTGTGGTAGTGGGAGCCAGGGGTTGGGGGAGGGGCTGACTGAGAAGTGATGGCTTTTAATGGGTCCAGGGTTTCCATTCCGGATGATGAAAAAATTATGGAACTGGATGTTGTATGACACCATGAATGTACTTGATGCCACTGAATTGTACACTTTCAAAGGGTTAAAATGGTAAATTTTACATGATGTGTATTTTACCACAATGAAAAGGCGTATATGCATCTGCATATATATTTAAACCTATTGTCCATAATAGTATAGTAATTCTAATTTATGGAAGAAGAAACTTTGAAAATTCAAAAAATACAAAGAAAGGCAAGCCGTTTGTAATTACACCATTCTGAGATAACCACTGTTAACATTTTGGAATATTCCTTTAAATTATTTTTCTGTGTCTTTGTATCAATAAATATGCCTATTTGTTCATGTATCGGAGATCATATTGAATATACAGTCATTATTAAAAAGGATTGTGGTGGGGGTGGGGGGATGGGTTAGCCCGGTGATGGGTATTAAGGAGGGCACGTACTGCATGGAGCACTGGGTGTTATACGCAAACAATGAATCATGGAACACTATGTCAAAAACTAATGATGTAATGTATGGTGATTAACATAACATAATAAAAAAATACAAAAAAAAAGATTGTGGGAAAGTCTTTGTTTATGGTTTATCTTTATATTATAAGTTAATGATTCATACTGCAAATTTCCTTTATGAGGGGGGTCCAGTCTATATTAAGAAAGGATACATTTATTTCACTTTGAGAAATTCCAGAGTGTCAAATAGGTAGACCTTTTCTTCCAAGAATGAAATTTCCTATTCACTATAAGTATCTAAATTTAACCAGAAATGCACAGCGCTGCATATGTTGATGCTACAGGGGGAAACAGGAGATGGTGACAGAATTTTAATAGAGAATTTTTAAGGCAGAGCTCAGTAACGAGTATGTTTGATATAAACAGAAGCCTCTCACCTAGGGCTTTTCTGGTAGAAGTACAGTTTGAGAGTTGACCCCCACTGGTGAAGCGTGTTACTGCAATAGAATTCCTAATTAAAGGGCGAAAATGCCCAGATCAAAGCAGAAGAGGGCGAAGTCTAGAGGTCCCAAAGCATAGAGGTGAGTCACTTTGGTAACAAGAGAGACATCCCCGTGGTCATGAAGATGAGGGACGTGACCGGTGGTCATAGCCACCTAATTTTCAAATGATCGGGAAACAAGTGAACCACCACAGGGCTGGCTACTGTCTTTCTCTTTTCTTCAAGGTTTTTAACTGAGCCTGTCTGGGACCTCTCTTTTGGTAACATGTCTCTATTTGTATAGTGGAAGTTAATAGGAAGGTAGGATTTACAGCAGTCAGACTTTGTTTTAGAGGCTAGAATGCTTCCCTTTGATAACGTGAGTAAAGTCTGATAAATGGTTTCACAAGTGGATGTAATTGGTTTCAATTCAAGGTTGAGTTGACAGAATGGTCAGTAATGCCTCCATGTTTTATTTCCTCAACAACATAAGAATCATAACATGTAAGATGAGTGTCTATGGGTAGCATGTCAAGGAGCCTGGGTCGTGATTAAAAACAGCAAAACCATCCACAAAGATCGTACAGACAAATTGGAACACCGGCCCCACCCTTCTAAGAATATGCTCTTCATTGCCCCCATCATGATCTACTTCTTGCCCTGGTAGGTATGAGAAAGAGGAAGAGTTGAATGATTTGGGGGAGAAAAAATTCATTAACTGATAAATTGAGATATCTACCTGCAAGGCTAAAATGGCTGTTAAATGAGGAAAATTGTTCCCCTAGGGTGATATCTGAAGTGATCTGCCTTGTGTCTGAACGCGAAAACTTATGACCGTGGTTGTGTGTTCTTCAACTGACAGCATTCTCTTAATTCCATATGACAGGATGATGTACAGACATGGTGCTTCAGAAAGAAAGAAAAGCTCTCGCACTATGCTGAAGTCCTCTAAAATAATCTATAGGCTAGAACTGGTGTAGTCACATGATGTGGGAGCCTTGTTTGTTTTTCAAGATCTGGAAGGGTATAAAACCAAAGACATTACAACAGCCAGAGTTTGCCTTGAGGGGTGATTCCAGGTGTGTTACCTCGTGGTTGCTCATTTGCAAGATGATATAAATGAGTAAGCTTTTTGCTTGTCGAAGAACTTGTATATAGCCAGTAGCCAGTATACAACCAGTGATCTTGCACGGGGAGTTCATGTAGCAGTCTGCTGACCGGAAGACAAAGTATTTTCTAAATTGTCGTCAGGCATCTCTTATTTCTGTGCTTTAGAGACCAGATCATTTTGGAGGCATGAGGAAGAAATATTTTCTGTATTCTAAAGTAGACCACCATTAGATCACGTTTCAATAGATCAGTAGCATTTTCACGAACCATAACGCACTTTTAGTTCTATCTAGCTCCCTGGATCACTGCTTTCTCAACTGTGTATACAGCTGTCACTTGGGGAACGCATCGTGGCCTTAAGACGGACTGTTCCTTTTTAGCACCCAACACTTACATGAAATCAACCCATGCTGGGTGGGGCTGGCCAGCATGATTTTTGTATGATGTCAAAAACCGACCCCTGGACTATTGAGCTAGACCCCAAGCCCCTAGTCTCGCTCTGTCCCTCAAGTATCCAAGCATCTGTCATTGTCCATGAGCTTGTTAGACTCTCGGTACTCAGGGTGCTGCACTTCACTTTAAAAAAAGCACACCTCTTGAGTGAGCACAGCTCCATTTCTGATGTGTTTGGTTGCAGTTAATAATAGTGCGCTTTTGTAACAACCTTCACGAGTGTAAACAGATGAGATGAGTAAATTGGCTACCGTCATTATCTCTCATATATTTTAGAAGGTCATGATCTCTTTCTCACCCCTTCAAGGTTTACATTTTTCTAGCTCCTCTCAATGTACCACTGAAAACAGAGTTTCCATTCAGACACAGATGTTTAGCATGACTCACCCAGTGAAATGACTTCTCGTTGTATATGTTCTGTCCACCCCCACTTCATGATTTTTCCCTGTGATATACACGATGCTTTGCTTCTCTTCTAACTTAAGAGTCCCACCTTTGGGGCGCCTGGGTGGCTCAGTCGGTTAAGCATCTGCCTTCGGCTCAGGTCATGATCCTGGGGTCCTGGGATCGGGCCCCGCATCGGGCTCCCCCGGGAGTCTGCTGCTCCCTCTGCCTCCACCACTCCCCACTGCTTGTGCGCTCTCTTGTGCTCTCTCTCTTGCTCTCACTCACTCTCTCAAATAAATAAAATCTAAAAAAAAAGATTCTGACCTTTGAAAAAATACATATATGGGTGGGTGGGCAAGGAGGCTTTGTATATCTAGGAAAATGCTTTTCATGGTATTTTCTCAAGGACCTTGAGATTTTTGTGTAAGATGTCACTATCGTTACCATAATTTAGTCTTTGTCCTGATGCTCTACTTAGAAACATTTTTTCAAGTGCTGTGGAACACTGGGGAAAGGAGTACTTCAAGCTTCCTGACCATCTAGTAAGAATTTGCTGTGAATCAACACTTCAGTGTATTAGAAGCCCAGTGAGGAAGCAAGCCGAACAAAGTGAAGTAACTTCTAGAAGGCGATTTAACGCATGGAAATTTCCATTAGCTATTGGTACTGTTGGTGAAATGGGCTTGCACAGTCCGTCCTCCAGCCTCCTCCAGTTGCTTCCTGCTTTTCTCCCAGCGTGTTGTTTGGTGGGGTGGAGGGGCATTTCCCTGCTTCATCCCTCAAATCTACAGACCCTTCCAGCCCTTTCCCTAGTAGTTGTATTATAGTCTGCTCTTTCCTGGATCTGTTTCCTCACCAGGAGGCTGGAGAAGTTGGACTAAATAATACCCATGGTTTCTCTGGAGGCTGACACAGTGTGATACTGTGACTCCCCCTTTTTAAAATGGCTTCTGTTTCATTTTACTTACAGAGAACGAATCACCACTAGCTACGGAGAAGTCATAAGAGGTCCTTAACTTTTAAAATGGCAAGGTGGCAACCAAGGTGAAAAACGGTCCAATTTTTGAAAGTGGGCATTCCAGAATCCCTTTCCACCACAGAATTCTCTTCAGGAAGACAAAATATTCTAAACAGCAAATGCCTTGTTTTATCACTGCATCATCCCCTGGTTTAAGTCAACATTATATGTATAAATCTAAATTAAGCAATTAGGGAGTGACTGTTCACTTGACAAAGATAGTTTGCTTTGCAGAAGGACTCACTCTAGGGTTTCTTTACTGCCTTCCTGGTGACTTCAAAATTAATCCACTTACATAAATGCAGCACATATGTAACCTTTTAGGAACAAATCTGTTTTGTAGACAGAGTAAAACTACATTGAGCCAGATACTCCATGTACAGTTTAACCCATATAAGATTCTTCTGTTTCTTATCGGACAAACAACATTATTTCACCTTGGCCAAGAGGTGTTTCTCTCCCCCAGCCTTTGAAAAGCAAACTGATTCCCTTGTCTAGGTTTTAAGAACATTTCCTAACTTGAGTTTCTTTGTGTGTAAATTCACTCCCTTCCTCATCCCCTTAAAAAAAAAAAAATGGTAGGAATGCATTTTTCTAACTTTTGATGAAAAGCAGGCTTTTTATTTAAAGGTCACCTGTGTTGCCTGAACTTTCCTTGGAAAGCTTCAGGATGTTCAGTTTTTAAGGAATGCTCGTTATAATTAATCATTACAGAGAATTGAGTTTTTTTTCCTTAATTGCACACTGAGCTGTCACTTGTTCTCTGCAGAACCTCAGCTAAGATCAGTCTCTTTCCTTGCACATGGTACATAAACATGTTTGGCTTCATAGCTTTTCAAAGCACCTCGTCATTAGCCGTGCTTTATTTAAAATCTTAACTAGTTCTTTAAAAGTTCACGGGGGTGATTATTGGCTAGTTCAGGTACTGTAGAGCTGTGTGTCTGCTATTAGTTAAAGTAAATGTTATCAGATTGTTGTTCGGTGGCCTTTGTGAAATAAATTGGCAGGCTTGTGTTCCTGATAGACAAGATGTCTGAGTCTCCTACATGAATCAAAATTGGCACTAATTGGCCCTTTGGTAAGCCCTGCAAAAGCCAAGCATTGGTCCATGGAGACTGAACTAATTTCTAAAGCTAAAGGTGACTCATTTGCAGGGATATGAGAGAAGAGCAGTACATATGCATTTTGGTCAAGGAGGCCTTTGCAGTCATTTTCACAAAATAACAATAGGAAAAATGACTTCTGACATAGACAACGAAGCAGAGTTTTTGGAGTAGAATATGTTAAAAGGTGACTTGTGCCCAGGTGGTGGCTTCGCACTCGGTTATCCTTTTTGACTTATTTTTCTAGTCTTCCTTCCGTTTCTGGAAGCATCTCAAAGGAGATTTGAAAGCAAGGATACCTGTAGACACCGGTCAGAAAACAGACTAAAAACAACCCAACAGGATAGTCCTTGGTATTATCCTAGCCGGCTCAGGAGATTATTTTTTAAGGCACTAAGGCAAGAATTGTTTCTAGGTGGTCCTAGGATGGCAGGCCATCATTATTTTCCCCTTTATACTTTTCTAAGGAGATGTTGTGTTTTTTTTTGTTGTTGTTGTTGTGTTTTTTTTTTTTTTGCAGTAATATGCATGTACTATTTTTCTAAACAGGAAAAAATTATGCATGTTTGTGGTTGGTGAGGTTGACAGAAGTAAAAATTACTGAGCCCAAAAAGTGATTTGCGACAATGCTATTTTTTAAATGTATTATTTGGCGAGATGCTGAAGTGTTAAGTGCTAACAATTGTTAAGTGTGCATTGTTAATCAGATGGGCACCTTCCAAACTTCAGACTTCTGAAATTGGTGGGTGGGTTGAGGTGATGTAAATTCACAACTTTGAGGATTTGATGGGCAGATCAGGACAATATGTAGTCTACTTTTTTTTTTTTTTTTTTTGGTAGGATTGAGATTGGGGGAAGTGATTCATTAGGATCTGTACAAATTGTGATCAGCCTTTATTACTAAAATCTTAATTTTTCTTGCCCCAATGAGAATTATTCAAGAGGATAAACTTGGAGTAGGCCCAAGTTTGGAATATTTTCCTCTTTTATGGTGAATTTGTTTTCACTGGGAGAAGGAAGAGTCAGCGTCTTCAGAAGGCTGAGTGGGGGGTGGGCAGAAGGTTCTGTGGAGCTATGAGGGAAAGAGTGGAATGTGTTGCATTGTGGCTTTGGGGCTTTTAGGAGAAATACCACATATGGCTGTTTCCTCCCAAGAATATAAGAAACTCCACACTCTGGGTCAGACCCATGGGCTGTCCAATGCAGTGTTTGTTCTGTCCGTGGTACCATGGGCTGTTTTGTGAAAGAGCATGTGTGTCTTCTATGATGCCAGCCTCTAAAGGTTAGAGGGTGTGCCAAATATCCTGAGCTCCTCTCATTAGGAACAGAGTCCTTTTATTCAGTTCAATGGAACTGGCATATTGAGCCTGGCAGGTCAGTCTTATGTGAATGACCAGTGACTGGCTGCTTTGTTAATTGCAAAGCATATTTTGCCAAATAATATCAACAAAGACATGTCAAACCACTTTCGATTCCTTGACTTCCTGATATACATGTACACACACACACATATGAAATTTCAAGGTGAACCCACTGAAAATCTGTGGAGCGAGCTAGGGCCGTACTGTTTTACGAAGGAAACCCAACATTTGGTTAATGGGGAAGACTGGGGGCTAACTGTGGCATTTGCTAAGACAGATGAACATGGGGAGGTAATTGGTTTTATTGGCCGGGATGTGATCAGGGGCAGATTTAGTTTTAAGGGTCAGGACTGGGGAGGTAATTGTGGATCCAAATGGTCCAAGGCTAACGTGGAGCCCATTTGACTTAGCCAGAGCACATTTTATGCTCGTTGATGCTTTTAGCCAGATGACTCCTTTTCATGTTTGAGCGTTTCCAAGGTTGTTGGCTTGTTGATCGGGCTCACAAGTAACAGTGAGGCCCTTTTGTAGTGCTGATAGTGGCTTACAGGACGAACACTTGCCTTATAGACAGACTAGGGGATATCAAATTTTGTGCAGTTGTGAGGAGCAGAATATGGAAATGTGTTATAATGGGGTGGGAGGGGCACTTTTTTTAATGCTCCTGTGTTGTGAGTCACTGCATTAGAGGATAATAGTTGTAAATGAAGCCACATTTCTAACAAGGGGCCAGATAACGAGGACAAATGAAATCTGCAGTCTAGAAGCTTCATTTTAGCCATTATTTATAATCTCTTCTCCTACCAAACCTTTTACTTTGTAGCAAAATTGATTAATTTGCGTGTATCTCTCTCTCTGCGAGCCCACATGCTCTCTGACAGAGGAGTGAGCAAACAGAGAAATGGACAAGAGGAAAGAGGGTGGGGCAAGGTGGGGCTGGGAATGCATAATCCCCAAACTGAATAACCAACTCCGGAATAATCAAGATCTATTTTAGGGTCCTAACATTAATCTTGATATTTAATCATTCTGGGCGATGTTAAAAACAAAAAGATTGTATAATAGCATTAATAAAAATCACTCGCTATGTAATGGTTCAGAATAAATATGGCTTTCTTTTTAGCATGAAATAGGAATCTGTTGAACGGGTCTTACTGTTCTCTCAGCACACACAGATACAGCTCTGTTTAATTCCATATCCTCTTATCTATAAGTCCTACATTTAATTTACTACCATTCGAGTTGATTTATAGCTTTGCTTAGCAAAAGTACAGTCTTGATTAAAAGGATATTATCACAGCTGATGGGCCTTGAAAGCATTTTTTTTCTCAGACCTTCTAATAATTTTGACAGTGACCTGCAGACTCCCATAAGGCTAGATCTGCAAGTCTCCCGTTTTTGCCTACCTGGCCATACTTTGGGCAGTGGTGGTTAGGGGTATGTGAGAGGTGGTAGGGTGACATAGTCTTCCCATATGCTACCTCCTTATCCACCCCTAGAAATGGAAAGTTACTGCAACACCATGGTAGAGTTTTAGCGGAAGTTTGCTTCAGGGAATCCCAGTTCCCTGGTTAGCTGATCTCTTAGCTAGCGGATAATTGCAACTGGAGCCTTTGTCTCTTGGGATGCTGCTCCGCGGGGGGGTTCACTCTGTCTCAGAGAGGATTCGATTATTATACATGAGGGTTACATTTTGAAGTTGCAGCTGTGGCCGATTCCTCCCTCAAACAATACAGAATTAGTTTTGGTGCTCCTGTCAGTGGAGATGACTTAATTTGCAAAGCCAGTGATTTCCACAGGTTGGCCAGATTCGGTCATTCTCCACAGCAGGCCATTTTCCACTCTTCTGTTTTGATTGCGCAGTATGACTACTTGGTGGCGTCTGTGGTTCTGGGAGTAAGGAAAATGCTGTTGCTCAACAGGTGACAAAAAGCTATTATGCTTTGATTCTGGTCAGAACATGATTGCCATTCTCCCAAATCCGCTGGTTGAAGAAATGCGTCACTCTGGTTTTGGCTATCACTGTGGAGTATATTTTTTAATCCATGAAAGAAGTTATTTTTCCCAAAGGGCTCACTTTAAGATCACCCTACTTACATTTGCAGGTACTTTTCAGTTGTTCAGAATCATAGGAACACAGAAAAGAACTAAAAATTGTAAATGTACTAATTCTAAATGGGAGAATTTTGATAATTTTTTGTCATATTAAATTTGATGGTGGGGCCTTCTGAAAATACAAAAATCAATCAGTTTTATTCATGAGTAATTTTTATTTTGGTCAGCATGTCCTTCCAGTTTGGTCTTAACCTCCTTCTTTATACTTACATATATATATATAAGCTTTACTGAGGTATTATTCACATACCATACAGCTGGTCATAACCACTTTTAATTGCTAAATTACTAGGCTTTAAAATCTCTGATATTTTTGTTAAAGAACACAATGCACTCCTATGAAGAAAGGATTAATGTGTCTAAATTACCTCCAATTTGCCTAAATCACTTTTTTTTTCAATACACAGCCACAGTTTGTCAGAGCTAGACCAATTATTAGAGGTTTTCTAGTTAACCTAGAATAAAAATCACCTGGGGAGTTGTTCTTTTTCCAAACCATACCCGCTGAAGCATGAAACCTCCTGAAATTCTGATAAACTTCACAGCCCCCAGGCCCCCCCATACCAATTAAACACCCCTGATTTTGTCTAACACTCTCATCTCACAAATAGGGAAACATTCCTCGTCTCAACAATTTTGATTAGACGCCCTCATAAACACCAAAATTCTTTCCAATTTGAACGTGACAGATTTTTGATAAATTGAGTCGAAGATGCAAAATTCACTTCAGTGAGTGATGGGAGCACAGATTATTTATGCTGTTTATTTTTAAAAACAAATTATGAAGGAACTGCTATGGTTGAAGGGGAAACAAAAACAACTTCAAAGGCACAGGGCAGAAAGTCGGTATATGGAAACTGTTGCAGATTTGTCATTGTCTCCGTACAGTGTCAGGCACTGGGGAGATTAGTAGATGTCCTTTATCCTGGAAAGGCCGGATAGCTAAGCACTCATATTTCTTCTCAGCTGTCCACAGTCATTTCCCACAGGGTCTGGGAGGCCTTATTGTGTTAGTTTTTAAACAGCTGCCCTGATTGCATCTTCAGCAGAAGGAGATTCATAAGAATACTTATATCATGTAGAAGAAATAGCCACAGAGATAAGGCTTTCAGAAAAAAACAAACTTCTCAGAAGATCTGACAGGCCTCTAATGGAGGGATGTGTGAAGAAGACCTGGGGAAAGAACAAGCTGGATTCTCCAGAGGACTTTTTCTTCCCTGAAAAAGTGGGAGATTTCAGGCTAAGGGCAGAAGCAGCAAAAGAAGTTTGCATGGACCCCTGTTCCTCTTCTAGACCTCTGCATGCCTACAGATGGAAAGAGGCAAGGCCTAAGACTTGACTCACCTGCTCTGAAAGGAAGCCTCTTTCCTGGATGAAAGTGTTTTCCTGGTCTCGTGTCCTCCCTCCAGGTCCCGTGGGCCACTGTACTAAAGTGCACTTGGGGACCATTAACCTAAAGTGACTGTAGATTTGGGAGAATAGAATGGAGTTGATGCGCTTTTGAAATTTCATTTTTCTTACCAGTGTTTACAAAGAAGACCTTTCTGTGATCCTCGGTTCTGTATATGATTCTATGTGAGGTACGAGGGGGAAAAAGACTGATTCCTTCTGACTAGATGCTAATCAGTAAAACAGTACGTTACTTTCTTAAAACATTAGCAAGAAATTGCCCACATTCACTTAGAGAACTCCCTTTCTTAGGGCATCACCAGAAGTTTGTGTGCTTCCCATAAAGTTATAGTGATCTCTGTGTTCATATATAAGAGACGGTGCAAAAATACCTTGCCCCAAAGGGATTTGACATCTTTATCACTCATACATTTAGCAACAATGCATGAGGGCAGTGATGTAGACAGACCTAAGCCGTGACATATATTTTAGAAATACTACATGGAATGGGTGGTGATGTCGGATCTGGTTGTTGGCTTTTTTTCAGCCTTACCTGGGTTTGCTCGTCTACATAGAATTCAAGGTCCTAAAGGGACTAGACAGCCTGAGAAGGGAGTTGGCAGCCCCGGAAGTTTTGGAACTTAATCCAAAGTGGCGCTTATACCTGAAAACAGGATGCGTGTTTGCGGTCTCTTTGAAAGTCAGCTCCCTCGCTCTAGTTCCTTAGTGTCGTGAGCCACAGTTTGGGAGTGGGGGCAGAATTCTTGCCCTCGACGGTCTTATTCTACACACAGCAGCATGGGTGTTCTGGGTCCAGACAGAATAGCATAGCCCAGTGCACGGGGGCACATCCATCGATGTTTTCAGTCTCCACGGCCGTCATAATGGCCCTCAAACCCAAAGTCAGTGGCTTTGGAAAGAGAAAAATGTTCTGTATATAGGTGTGCCCTTCCAGAAACAAGGGGAAAGGAAGAACTGCATTGTCTTGGAAGTTAAATTATAACTTTTGCTTTCTATCTCTATGAAGAAGACTGTACTAATAAAACTGCCCATTTCTTTCAGGTCGGTGTACATGGTATTAGAATAGAATTCATCAATGAAAAAGGATCAAAACGCACTGCCACCTACCTACCGGAGGTTGCAAAGGAGCAAGGTCATTGTTGTACTTTATTTCCTATGATCTGCTGAAGAAGTTGAACACATACACACATTGAAGTGCGCTTCTCTGACCTGGCAGTTCTCAAATGAGAAGAAACGATTCTTCTGCCCCTGGCACTGCCATGTCTGCATGAGATCGGTGAATGACTCCCACAGAAGTTGAATCTCTGCACTAGAGTTGGAGAGCAAAAACACGCAAAAAAGTATAACGTTCCCCAGAGCAACGCCTTGTAGAAGTGGGGTTTTCTTTTTAGGCAATGGTTTGCTATGAATTCAAAATGCCCTTTTCTCATAATCCCACTGTACTGTAGCCTTTTGGCGTAAACAAGCCTTCTGTCTAACAGTCAGCCCCGCGGTACATTGTCAGTATCAAATGTTTCCTCGTCAGGTGGTTGCCGGGGACTCATTTGGCTACTGTGAGGATTGTAGGTTTCCCATTAAGATCAGGAGCAACGAGACTACACGAACTCTTCGTGTTTGATCTGCTTGGTCTGCACTTCCTAATCAAACATGTTTCTGTGTTGGCAGATAGAGCACAAATGTTTATGAACCACCACTTGTAACACAAGAGAATTCTTCACTCTGTAACACCTTGTCCTTTCTAGCCACTATGAAATTCTAGTTTTTCACATCAGTTGAAATGAATATTTTCTCTTTATCTTACAGAGCTTTTTTTCCCCTCATCAGAAAGCATCTGTAATTGGGTTTCTCTCATGTTGGGTTCATATAAATGTGAGCTGTATAACCGTACAATTTCATATCATTACACGCCCCCCACCCCGACAAGAGAGTTAGTCTTTAAGACAGCTCTCGGACGGTTTATTGGGGTTGCTTTCGAAAATGTCTCGATCCTGTAGTTCCTGTTGGCTTCGTGAAGTATATACGGGAGAGAGGGGGCCTCGGATATTAAGCATACCATCCCACGTCAGAACCAATAAAAATGCCTTTGCGTACTTCACACAGATACACTTCACTGACTCCAGAAGATACCATCAGGGACGGTAATTACCATGAGTTAGTGTGGGAGTCCTAACTCCTACTGAGTTGGCACAATGACATTTAGGCTTCTCCCTCCCTTTTAAAGATGTCATTGTCAGAGGAGAGGGCAGTGTTCATGGGTTAATACCGAGACCCGCCTGAGCCGTCACTGCCAGGCTCTTAGACTTCTCATCTTTGAATGCGATTGAGATCAAAAAGCCAATGTTGTCAGCCGTCACGGGTAGCTAGCACTTAAGGTATGCGGCGGGGGGGGGGGGGGGGGGGGGGGGGCAGACCTGCTTCTCTACAGGAGGAAGTCTTAGCTCTTCTGTGTGACTGTTCTTAGGACCAAAGGAGTTGATGGTATTTGGTGACAGTAATAGCTGTGACCTCCACAAAGTCACTTTGTATTTGCCTGAAAGTGCTTATGACATGTGCTTGACTGGTATTTTGTCTGGTCTACTCTCCACAGGATGGGACCATATTCAGACCATAGACTCCTTACTGAGGAAAGGAGGATATAAAGCTCCGATAACTAATGAATTCAGGAAAACCATAAAACTGACCAGGTACAGAAGGCATTTTCTAGTGCCAGGCTAACCAGTACCTTTCGATGCGTATGTCTGTAACCCTTTGATCTCTTTGGTCTCTCTTACTTGCTTTTCTTTGCTGAAACCGAACGGAAATGAACGGCAGGGCCATCCTGGGGGTGGGCATGATGGAACTCGGCTCGTGTGACGTACCAGTCTTCCCGCCTTTAGCTCTGTGTGGTTCCTCTGGCTCTACACGAGCAAGTCCTCTGAGCCTGTAGACTACGTTATTGAAGGACGTTACCAGAATTAGCCCTTGGCTAGCTTTGGACATTGCTTAGCGGAACCCCCGGCTTCTGATAAGCACTCTTCAAATTTGAATCTAACCTTAGGATGTTGGCAGCGATAGGAGTCTATCAGGGAAGCTTACTGAAAATCACAACTGAGCTAGACTCACAAATGCCAAATACTTGTTCCCGTGGGATGATGGGGATACTTATTTTTAAAAAAAATAGCCAACATTTTAGGAAAATGGATTGCTGTTTCCATTTGTTTCAATTCCATAAAACCACAATGAATGCCTAGAGTCTACAGATGGACTTTTCCCAGCTCTGAGGAGTTACACATTTGAAAATGCCTCCCTCTCTGCTTTCCCCGAGTTCAGTCTAGGAGAATAGAAGGGCGTGTACGAAAGTAATGACAAATATAAGGCCGAATGTGATGGATGGTGTGAAGTCATAAAGTAGGGAAAGAGGACTTAACATGAGGGGTGGGAATAGATAATATAACATTTCAGAGAGGAGGGAGGTTTGAGACTGGGCTGGAAGAATGGGTAGAATATGTGAGGCTGGGGGAGGAAAAGGATTGATTTAGTGAGTCAAGGCATGCGGGTGGTGAAGTATAGAGCCAAATTCTGGGGAAGGTTCAACAGTCTGATTTGGCCGGTCTTTCAGGGTACATACAGAAGGTGGTCATGGGAGTGAAACATGGCCCAGAGGGTGGGTTGGGTCATATCATGGAGGGCATTGACTTCCCGGCTAGGAAGCGTAGACCTGATTCTAGAGGCAGTAAGTAGCCACTGAAGGGTTTGAAGCAGATGGATTTGGGGAGGTGTAAGATTGGAATGGGACACAGGAAAAGGAGTTAGGAGACATTGCTATTACCTACGAATCTGGGGCAGCCATCCAAAGGAGGTGAGTGGGAAGCCTTAATAAGAACTGTGGCAGTGGGGTGGGAAGAAAGGAGCAAACAGACGAGAAAACACTGGAAGCAACAAAAGGACTTAGTCATCATTCAGAAGTAGGGAAGAAGAACAGGTCAAGGCTTTCCTCTAGATGAAAAGCACCAAGGCACCAAAGCACCCTTTAGCCAAGGGAGGGACCGCAGGAGGAGAGTTACGTTTCAGCATTGATTCTGGATTTGAAGTGCTTCCTGAGGTATCTGTATATAGAAATGTCCCATATGTCACCAGAAGTGTACGCAGATAGAACTTGTGGCAAGAGATGGTGATTTGGGATCATCTGTGAAGAGGTTGTAGCTGAAGCGATAAAGGTAGGGCTCCCCGAGGGGGCACAGAGAGTAGAGGTTCAAAAAAACTGAAGGCAGAAACACCGGAAAATCCTAGCAGGCAGGAGTAGGAGGCATAGTCAGATAAGAAGCAGTCTGGGCGACAGTGGTGGCGGGGGTGGAGGGGGAGAACAAAGGACGTGTGGAGGTGCAGAGCCCACGACACAGGGGAGCTTCAGGAAGGGAGTGGTGCGTGGGCTCCTAATGGAGACGTCAAGCAGGAGCAGGGGTGACCTTCTGAAAGAGCAGCTTCCGTGGAAGAGTGGCAGGAGCCAAGGAACACGGGGCTGAGGAGCAGCATGAGATGAAGGGCTGAAGGCAGAAAACGCCACGTTACACTTTTGAGAAGTGAGGGGGTAAAAGGAGAGCCAGAGATGGGGAAAGAGAGGGTTCGGGATACCAGTACTAGGAAAAGCATTTCGTTGTTGCTGTTCTTACCAAATGGCAAGGCCTGAGTAGATGCGTGGATGAAGGGAAGGGAATGGACAAAGAGGGAAGGTCCTGGAAGAAAGAACAGTCAAGTGAATGAGATGTGTGCACAACGGCAACAGGTTGGCTTTCCTCTGTTCCTTCCCGCTAGCAGGCTGGGGCTGGTGGAGGGGGCTGGGCATGGAAATTTCTAGAATGACTGAAACCGGGAGCAGTAGAGCAGAAAGAGCACTGGACTTAGACTTTGAATTCCCGGGTTCGGATCTCAGCTTCGCCACTTGGTTGTGTGGCACTGGGCCAGTCACGACTTCTCTCTGGACCTCTGTCTCTCCAGATCTGTAAAGTTATCTCTAAGGTCCCTCCTAGCTCTGACATTGGCGTGTCATCTATTTCTTGATGTTAACTTTGTCTCTTCCCTGACTTTTTCAGGTACCGTAGTGAAAAGATGACCCTGAGCTATGCTGAATACCTTGCTCATCGCCAGCATCATCATTTCCAAAATGGCATTGGGCATCCCCTTCCGCCATACAACCATTATTCCTGACACTGAGCCGCACAGCCAGTCACTGGGCCTCTCTGCAGACCTCTTCCCAGGAGACCCTGCCCCTTCTTGGTCTAGCTATCTCTTTTACTGTACCATTTTATGATGATAGTTTCCGTTGCCATGATGAAGCTTGGACATCATCAGTTAAGATCATCATGGTAACGGGTAGGAAAATGGCATTTGTTAAGAAGGTTCTGTTTTATTATTTTAGATCATTGATTTTTTTTTTTTTTTTGCAGCATATATAACTTTTGGGGTTTTCTTTCCTTGCCATATTATGTAGAATTTTGCTTTGCTCTCTCGATCAGGTTTCTGTCTTTCTGTCCTTCTTGCCTTCCCTCCTGTCTTCTTTCCTTCCTTCTGTCTTCTCTTCCCTCCTTCTTTCAACTGTGGATGGAAGAAATTGTGTGGTTTTAAAGGATTTTATTTAGGTTTTTCTCTAGTTTTTCCTCGGTAAGATAGAGAATTTTTGATAGCTGAGTTTGGGAGCAATTCATATCAAATTCAGGTATTTGTATATTACTCTTGAATTTGTCTAATACGCGTTTTGCTATGAGAGCTTAGTATGTGGGTCTTCACTCCTTCGGTGTTTTTCCCATGGTTAAAATATATGAACTTTAGTTCTAGTAGAGAACATGCAAAGGTCCATGATAGAGCTTGTCACAGAGAGTGAGAAATCATTTATTCCTATTGTGCTGGTTATCATAGAAGAGACAGCTTCATCACTTTATAGAACCAACTTAACAAACTACAACACTGTTTTAAGAAAGTACAAGCTACCTTTCAGATATGCTACAGAAATCATTTTGAAGAGCAGCAAATATCAGGAAGAGAGCAGATAGAGAATTTAGTGCCTTTGAGAAGAATATAATTAAATGGAATTAAGAGAGGTTAGGGGGGAAAAAGGCAATTTAGAGAAATATTCTTATAAAATTTTATTGTGTCTATATGTGAAACAGCAGATTAGATGAATTCCTTACTCTTAAGTATTTTTTTAAGGTGAAAAAATTTATCTTGAGCAAATAACCAAAAAGAGACATTTGTCTATTATATATTAATTTAAACCTGTTAGCTTTAGGTTTCAACAAATCATGATTGGCCGGAGACAATTTTAGTGACTATTTAAAGAAATAGTAAAGATAATCTAGTGAAACAAAAGTTCATATATGCCATGATTTCAGATAATGTTTGTCATGGGGATAAGACTGGAGTCTTTCTGCACTACATACTTTTGATAGAAACACATTTACTATGTTGATAAGATGTTACATTACACCTATGAAAATGGAGCCGGCATTTAGAAATGACAGAGTTGTTAGACCCCAGCCCATTTGCAGGGCTGGTCTTCCCACGGTGCATACAAAGACAACTTCCCAACGTCAGGAAGAGTAGGAGGTCCGTGTGTCTATCCCCAGGAAAAATGACAGATGATTCTGGAGAAAGATTACCTTCATTTTCCTATAGTGTGTGTGTGTGTGTGTGTGTGTGTGTGTGTGTGTGTGTGTGTGTGTAATTTTTTTCCAACAGGAAACCTGTATATCAAGTGATGAATTTAAGTGTGGTGCAGAATATGTAGTCTAAAACTCTTGAGATGTCACTGAAAATCAAAATGGCGGAGCTTATACCTAGAGTCGGCTGTGACAAGTGACAGACTGCTAGTTCCGAATTCAAAACCCTTTTGCTAGTTGGTGCGCTGATTGCCTGAATTCCCTCCGCTTGCCACTGTGGCAGAGGAAACTGCTTTCATTTTGGTCAGAGTCCTTAGAGGTTTGGTGGTATTCCTTCATCCACAGCGCCGGTTGTTGAAATAACCATTTTCAGTTGTGATGCCTTAACTAAGAAGCCAGTTGTTAGCCTGAAATGCAATCCTGGTAGCCAGTTCCACTACACCTAGAGATTAGTCAGAGAAAGCTAGCTCTTGGGCTATAGCAAGGGATCTTGAGTCCTTTTGTTTCTCCTTGGGAGCAGTTTTGGAGCAGATTCGTCTTTCAGCACAAAACCAGGTGGCTACCTGATGGAAACTTTTTCTTGCCCTTATAGGGAAACTGAGCACAAGCTGAATGATATTGTCTGCTGCAAAAAAAAAAAAAAGTAAATAAAACAAGCAAACTGAAGAGAGACAAAATAGACCAATATTGACCCATCTTATCCATCATCTCATCAGTTCAACAGGCTCCTTGTCCTGGGTGAGCTCATGGTTAGAAGTTGTTGTTGTTTTTCAAAGAAAAGATCTATGACATACATATGTGTGTGTGTATACATTTACTTACACGTACATACATACATATGTGTGTTTATGTATTTAACGGTGCTAATCAATCTTGAGCAGGTCACGTGACTGGTCGTGCGGACTCTAAAAATCATATCAGATTTTTAAAAAATTCTTGATATATGCAGATGTTCTACAGATTTTTTCTTACCAGTTGTAATAATGTTATACTGAAGAAATAACCATCCTGCAGGCTTCAGAGGACAAGGTCAGCAATATTTCCCACCATGGCTTGGGGGAAAAGGATAGTTTTGTCTCCTTTTGTTTTCAAATTAATGCACAGTGCATTTTTTTTTTGTCTCTAAATAGCTGTTGACTAAAAAGACTTTGTAGCGTAAAGGGTGTCCTGCAAACTGTAATGGTGTGCTTCAAACAGAAAAACGCTAGACCCTTTCACCTTCATCGTATAGTACAAAGCTGTTAAGTCTGTGGTTTGAATGAACTTGGATCATGTTGAAATATGTAGCATGTGTCTTTAACTCAGACGAAGATTCTGGTTGCACAGGTTGTGTTTCAGCCAGTTGTGGTTTATTTGTCCAGAAACACAAATGTGAATTGCACTCTCATCACCAGAATATCGTATAAGTTCAGTGATCTTTAAACAGCTCAGAAGTAATACTTGAACTTCATTTGAGTAGCACAAAGTTTACATTGCCCCCCCTTTTAAATGTTAATTAGTTCCATTTCTGTGTTTTGTTTCTCAAATGCAACTGGGTATTTTTTTTTCCTCTGGGAAAACAGTACGCGTTTTACTTTGGTATGTAGCAAAAGGCTTCCGTTTCTGGAAGGTTTTCTTGTTCTTAAAGTCAGCCAGGTACCAGATTCTAAAAGAACAATTGCCCCCCACCACCACCCTAGCCCACCCCAACCCCCATTAAGTGGCCTTCGGACTGCACGAGAGTGTGCTCCCACCCACCCCAGTCTCCCCTAACCATGAGAGGTCGGTGTACTTGATGGAGGAACGTGCAAGGCTTGCTCTCGGTCCCCCCTCCCCCTTCAAGCAGGTGTAAGAGTTTCTAGTCCAGTACACACAGTCCCAATGCCCAGCACACCAGAAGTTTGTATACCGGCCTCTTTCCATGTCTTCAAATGTGCAGGAAATTTGAAACTGTCATCTGGAGTAGGTTCCATCTCTTACGTGTGTTAGATCAAACCAAAGAAGCCCCCAGCCATGCCCAAATGCTGCTCCAAAAGCCTGCCTTCCAGTCCTTACAAAAACCTTGCAGGATTAAATGTGTTAACTTTTTTATTTTTGTACAGTTTCTAAGTGATTTTTGCTAGTTGATGTTCAATTGAATTAAGTTTATTTGAGGGGTGTGAGCACCTCCTCCATTGAAATAAACTGGTGA
This sequence comes from Zalophus californianus, assembly GCF_009762305.2. NCBI lineage: Eukaryota > Metazoa > Chordata > Mammalia > Carnivora > Otariidae > Zalophus > Zalophus californianus. The sequence continues at coordinate 38,290,124 of NC_045612.1, forward strand.
CTTTCCTTTTATTTTTTAAAAGCAGAAACCCGTTGTGTGCCTCTAGATTTAAGGGTTTCCGATTACATTATTCTGAAGACCAGCATTGATCCTTTATATACAAAGATCTGTTTTCCTTGTTTTTTATTACTGTTTCAGAAGAAGAGAAACCTTTTATTTTGCTCTGGACCCAGTAACTGCGCTGGTACATAGACGCACTGAGAAAACAAACTTTTGTAACCACCTCTGACTGTTTTTGTATATCAAAGTCGATTACTTTTGAAATATTTGGATCTAGTTTCTAAGTTATTTTAGTGTTTTGTATGTTCCCCGAAATTACTTTGAATCCGTCACCAGCATACAGAGTTCTTGGTGATACAGTGGTGAGACTCGTAATGAGCAAAAGCTACCTGGGGTAGCTCTTCTTTTCCTTCTTTCTTTCTTAGTAACCTGTTTTTGGATTACAGTGAGACATCGCAGATTACCTGAAACCCCCTCCAAGTATAACTAGATCCTCCTTCCTTCCACATTTAATTGCTTAATAGTTTGAAGAAACTATTGGAAATGGGCATTTTATATGATATGTATAGCTTGAAAATATTAAAACTGAACGAGAGGAAAAAAATGAGAAGGTTTATGTGGGTCTGTAAGGTATGGCTGTGGAAAGATATTGTAGTAGTTTTGACACTATTGTTACTATCTTTAAAATCATTTACCCAATAAAACGTTAAAACTGAGTTACCGTTTGGTGTCTCTTTCTTTAACCTGCCTGCCTCATCGTAAGGCTGTTGGTCCTGTGGGGGCTTCTTGTTACAACGCTAACCGTCGAAGACTTGGAAACGGAGCTGATGCCGCTTTCTTTCCAAACCGGCACTCGGGAAACCTCACCCACCCGCAGCTGCTCCCCACTTCCCCTATGATTTGCCTGTGGCCTCCTTGTGCCTGGCCCTCTAGCCTGGCTTGGTGACTGAGTCCAGCCTTTATTGGACGGTCCGCCCTGGCCTCGGACCTGGGGCGAGCATCAGACGTGAAGTCCGGTGGTAGCATAGCCGGGCTTATGCAGCTCCAGATTCCTTCTGGACGGTGTGTTATCAACAGGTGTTTCCCTCTGGCGAGCTGGTGGGGGCAAGTTAGCAGTGCTATCCCGGCGAGAGCATCTCAGGAGGTGGGAAGCCTTTCTTCTCTCCTGCCCTCAAGGCTTTGCCATGTTCTCGGCACGGGAGGGACGGAATCTGAAAACGCCCCAGATGTGGCTGCTCGGAGCAGGTACACACTCACACACACACTAGGCCTACCATACACTCAAAACGTGTCCCCAGTTACTTCTCCAGTTCCGGAGTGGCAGGAGATGAGCTCTACTCCCAGCCCGAGCTTGGGGAAACCATCTGTGTAGAGGGCAAGGCAGCTGGTGCTGCTGACCTCCCCGGGCCAGCTAAGGGCCTGCATCGAGAGAAGGCGAGCTCTTCGTGGGCCACCTCTCTCCCAGCTGTTGCCTTATCTCTTCCCCCGTGGAAAGGCCACCGGGGACATTGCTCGAATACCTCGGGCTCTTTCTAAATCATTTGCTGTCTCAGTGCTAAATCCTACGCCGTCCCATGCATATTTCAGGATTAATTGCTCGTGAATGCACACGGGCGGATTTTCTGTTGCATTGCCCCAAAGCCCCGCTGCCCGTGTGAATTTGGTGACACGTGCTGATGTCAATCACAGTGGCTAAAAACAGCCATCTCAGATCCCGGAGGACTACTGCAGTGTTGAATGGCGCTCCATTAAGGCGGCCATCTGCTCGAGGTTTATCCAGTTCCATCATTCATGGTTAATGGTACATGGGATTTTTTTTTTTTTTTGTAATGATTTAGACAATATTAATAGGCTCAGGTAGAACGAAGTAATTGCACGAGCCCACAGCCTTCGTTTTTTATCACATTAGTGGTTAACTCAATGGTCTGGACAGATTTCAACTTCAATAATCACACTCCACCTACCTAAATTCTTCGCAGAGCTTCAGCATTTCCTCCCTAGATGTCATGCCCCGCTAGGCACCTTGGAAATAGCTCCACTGCTTCGGAGGAGCGGCACGGCCGTTCCTCTCTGTTGATGGAAAACACCCTCATGCCCAAGGGGTCCCATCGGTAGAGCTGGGGGCAATCAGCTGTGGTGAAATCACACACACATTCAGAGCTGCCGGTCGGGAGAGCTAGTGAATGGCCGCCCATTCAGAGAATGGCTTCTCCCCCTTCCTGCAGCTCTGACCACAGGAGCCAAGACACGTGTGGGTGTGGGCTCAGCCATCGCAGCTTCCCCCTGTTTGCCCAGGCTTTCGCCTGCAGGAGCAATAGCTTTATGGGGGGGGGGGGGGGGATGCACACGAGGCGGGCCCTGTGGAGACGGCTTGGGCTCCTATGTTAAAAGGCCTCCCTTGATCCAATAGCTTGTAGGACAATCTCCTGATCAGACCCCAGGCCTGTGAAAAGAAATCCTTCAAGACGGGGAGGAAATTGCCTTAGATCCTAACGAAGCACTCTTCTGAAGCCAGACTACCTCGTCCTGAGAACTTGGTTACAAATGGATTTAAAAATGACCCTGAATAGATCATGTTCGTATTGCACCGACTATCTCAAATGGTTTCAGTGAACCGGCCCAGAGGCCTGGTAGAGGCCATGTGCCTTATATAACTGAACACTGACCTGTGCTTGCAGATTTCCATCATGACAAATGATCACATTAGCCCGACAGAGGTTAGATATAGGGTGCGCTAAGTCTGGAGCGCGCAGCTGGGTGGTGGCTGCAAGACGTGCCTCTGTGCTCACCAACTGCCCTGGCGTCCTTGAGCGTGAGCTCCCATTCTAGAAGGACACAGCTGAGTCACAAGGGGCCAGCCATTTGCTTAGCCTTTGGTCTCCCTCCATGGTGGAAGACTCTCTTTGCTTTTTAATCAAAATCTCAGCTGACATCTCATTATGTTAAAGATACGAGATTAAAAGCGGTATTTTGTTGTTCCAAATTACAGATGCACACCGGTTCCTTAGAAAGCTAATGAGGACAACAAGGCTGTGTTGATGACTATAAAAATTTATAATCGGGGCAACAGATGATGGAGGCGGAGCCTCAGCACCCCATTCATTTCTGTACTCTGTATGGCCTGCCCGACAGCAAGAAGGTTCTGATTTGCACAGAGAAGAGGGGATATCTTACTCCTATAGTTTTAGGACAGTGGGTATGTCCAGACCTAAACCATGAAATCCTGGTGCAGTCACCACCTTCTGATCCAGGCCTGGCGAGGCCTACAAGAAGTTCAGGCAGGAAACGCATCGATCCTGAGGTTTGAACAGAAACAAGGCCACCCGACATCTCCCACTAAACCCACTGGTGGGTGTTCGACTGCAATTCCGGAGGTACAACATTAGGTATGCATTAGGGGTTTCTTTCAGGTTGTATTACAGTTTTTAAATACCATACGTTTATACACATTTTTTTTTTTTTTTTGAAGCGAATGTGTACGGAATCTTGGATCAGTTCCAACAGAACGCCAGGTCCCACGGGACAATCTGAAAACCACGGCTGGAGCCCCAACCTGCCCAGGTAATTTGAGGGCCTTTGGCAAGCTGTCATCTCATCTCTTTTTCCATTCTGGCCTTTTCCTCCCAAATGTCAGGCTCAACGTGATCCATCAATATTTCCTGTGTGCCTGTCCCCACAGAGGCATGGCCCCTTGCTTGGCTTGAGAATGATGATAGTGTTAATGTCATAAAAACAAACGAACAGTCCCCTCGGAGCTTAAGAGTTGTGGGGGGCATCCAAATTTGGTCTAGTTGGGGAAGGTCGTTCAGACCAGGGCCCAGGCAACATCGGGCTGGCTTTATAGGGCCCCCCTAACTGACTTCCACCTCAGAGGGGCACCCGAGCAGAGTTGTCCCTTCCCCTGTGGCCCTCCCCAGCTGTCCTGCTCCCTGGCGGCAATGCGCTAGCTGGTTGAGAAAGAAAATGTGTGCTCATAGAAGAAGTAGGTTTACGTGCATGTGGAATGGCATTTGGTGGTGGAGAGTTGTTCTTCTCACTGCAAAGCTGCCTCTCAAAGGCTCCGGGCCCTTCCCATGACCGGGAGAGAGAGAAAACAGCATGGACTAGGCTGTTGGCGCTAAGAATCCTGGAGGCCCGAGGAGCCAAAGGAAAAAAATCTATTCACGGAGCAGGAGAGGATGGTATGGATGACCCAGCCAGCGCGGAAAATCAGAGTCCCTCTCGGGGTGACTTTCCCCTGCTACGTAGGCCAGGAAGGCAGGAAGGCAGTATTCAGTTTGGATTATTGTAAAACAGGAAACACAACCGGTACACAAGAGAGCAGGTAAATCACATCTGAACCGACAGGAAGCTGCTTTAGGCTGGAGTCGTGGCCTAAACACCAGGCAGATTTGGAAACTAGGAGTTGCTCTAGTCACTTTTCATCGAACCAGCATTTCCGTCTCAGCGGTCTTCTGGAAGGATCCAAGGTTAGGGTAGGTGTCAACCCATAGAGGTGGATCGGTGCGCATCAGCACAGGAGACGGGTTGAGCAAACAGCTGGATGGGGCAATCATGCCCCACTCCCACACATCCTGGCAGAGTAGGAAGGGCGTCTTGGGCCTGGAAAGAGCTGGAAACCCCCATCTTTTTGGAAGGGCAGTACTAGCGTGAGTAATGCACACATTTCCCTAAACTTTCTCCACTTCAGACATTCAGATGAATTCCAGGAACTCTGCATGGAGACCTTGCCACCCTGCTGGCATTGGCCTCGGCCACGGCCCCTTTCCCAGAACTGTGGTCAGGGACAGTGGTGGGTGGCCATAGTCATCCCTGTACATGAAGCCATGCCCCTTGGTGACCTGGTTTGGGTTTACCTTGCCCAGCAGACGTGGTCCGTGGTACACATGAATGATGGGGGTGGAAAGGGGGCATGGGGTTAATATGGCTGCTCAAGTAGGATGGGATTGCTCCGGTGGGGTAGATGGGCCGAACTGGCTCCTTCTTCCCCCGTTTGGGTTCGTCCCACTGCAGAAGAATCTGTGGCCTTGGAGAAGGTCAAATCGAAATCGCTAATAGCCCAAGGCTGGGGAAGTGCAGACGACCCCCTTGGTTCTAAGGAAGGCTACAGAGTGAGTCCTGCAAACAGGACACTTGAGAGGTAAAAAGAAACTGCCTTCTTTTCACCTCCTTTGTTTGACGTTGTCTTTTATTGAGGTGAAATTCACGTAACGTACAATGAACCACTTTAAAGCACACAATTCTGCAGTATTTAGTGGATTTACAACACCGTGCAACCACAAGCTCTCTGTAGTTTAAAACTTTTTCATCGATCCATAAAAACACCCCATCCCCATAAGAGGTCACTCCCCCTTCTCCCCTCACCCATCCCCTAAGTAACCTCTAATCTTCTTTTGGTCTCTCCCAGAATTTACATACCCTGGATATATATCATACACATGGGGACATACGAAATGTGACCTTCTGTCACTGGTGCCTTTAACTTAGCATAACGTGTTTGAGGTCAGTCTAAGTCATGGCTGACTGATATTTTATGGTTGAATGATATTTCATTGTATGGCTATATCACAAACTGGCTTATCCATTCATCCACTGATGAACATTTGGGCTGTTTCAAACATTTGCCTCTTTTGAATAGCGCTGCCATAAACATTTGTGTCAAAGTTTCTGTGTGCACATACATTTTCATTTCTCTTGGGTATATACTTAGGCATGGAGTTGCTGGCTCATATGGTCATTCTATGTTTACCTTTTTCAGGAACCATCAAACTTTTCCCACCAGTCGTGTATGCAGGTTCCAATTTCGCCACATCCTCACCAATACCCGTTAGTGTCTGTCTGATCATGGTCACCCTCGTGGGTGCAAACTAATATCTCACAGTGATTTTGATTTGCATTTCGTTAATGACCATTGAGGTTGAAACACCTTTTCATGTGCTAATTGGCCCATTTGTAGATCTTCTTTGGAGAAATGTCTATTCAAATCCTTCACCCAGTTTTTAATTGGGTTGTCTTTTGTTGAGTTGTAATGGGATACATACATATGTATACTGGTATATATATATATGTGTGTGTGTGTGTGTGTGTGTGTGTGTGTGTGTGTGTGTGTGTGTGTGTGTGTATGTATATTGGATATTAAACCCTTATCAGAGAAATAATTTGAAAATAATTTGAAAATATTTTCTCCCACTCTGTAGTTGGTCTTTTTCACATTCTTTATAATGTCCTTTGATGAACAAAACTTCCTAGTTTTGACAAAATCCAATGTATCTATGTTTTTATTTTGTTGCTCATGTTTTTGGTGTCAAACCTAAGAATCAATTGCCAAGTGCTAGGTCATAAAGATTTACCCCTATGTTTTCTTCTCATCGTTTTAGCCCTTCTATTTAGGTTGTTGATCTATTTTGGGTTAATGTTCACATGTGGTTTGAGGCAGAGGCCCCAATTTCATTCTTTTGAACATGGTTATCCGGTTGTCCTGATACTGTTTGCTGAAAAAGCTGTTCTTTTCCCCATGGAATGGTCTGGTCACCCCTGTTGAAAATCAATTGATCATAGAGGTTTGGATTTATTTCTGGACTCTCAATTCTATTTCCTTGTTCTATATATCTACCCTTATGCCAGTACCACGCTGTTTTGATCACTCTAGTTTTGTAGTAAGTCTTGAAATTGGGAGGTGTGAGTCCCCCCTGCCTTGTTTTTCTTTTTCACTATTGTTTGAGTTATTCAAGGATCCTTGAGATTTCTTATACATTTGAGGGTTGGCCTTTCCATTTCTGCAAAAAAAAAAAAAAAAAAAAAAAAAAAAGGCCATTGGACTTCTGATGGGGATTGCTTTGAACCTGTAGATTGCTTTCGGGACTGTTGCCATCTCAATATTAAGTCTTCCAATGCACGAGCACGAGATGCCCTCCCATTTAAGTCTTCATTTCTTTCAGAAATATTTTATAGCTTTCAGTAACAAGCCTTTTACCTCCTTGGTTAAATTTATTCCTAGGAATCTTATTCTTTTGGATGCTATTATAAATGGAATTGTTTCTCTCAACTTCCTTTTTAGATCGTTCATTATTGGCATATAGAAACACCACTGATTTTTGTGCATTGATCTTATATCCTGCAACTAAACTATCCTTGTCTTCCTTCCTCCCTCCCTTCCTTCCTTTCTTAATTATACACTAGTAGTGTGTGTGCGTGTGTGTGTGTGTGTGTGTGTGTGTGTGTGTGTGTTATGGGATTCTATAGAGAGAATCATTTCACCTGCAAATATAGTTTTACTTCTTCCTTTCCATTTTGGGTGTCTTTTGTTTCTTTCTCAGCCTAATTACTCTGGCTAGGACTTCCAATGTTGAATAGCAGAGGTGAAAGCAGGCATTATTGTCTTGCTTCTCATCTCAGGGGGATAACTTTCAGTCTTTCACTACTGGGTATGATGTTAGCTGTGGGTTTCTCATAAATGCCCTTTATCACGTTGAGGTACTTGCCTTCTATTCTTAGTTTGTTCGATGTTTTTGTCATGAAAGCATGCTGACTTTTGTCAAATGCCTTTTTTGCCTTTTGAAATGATCACTTCTCCTTTCTTCTCTTGATGTGGTGTACTACACTGGTTGATTTTTTTTTTTTTTTTTTTTTTAAGTACGCTCCCTATCCAGTGTGGAGCCCAACGCAGGGCTTGAACTCACGATCCTGAGATCAAGACCTGAGCTGAGATCAAGAGTGAGACACCTAACCAGCTGAGCCACCCAGGAGCCCCATTGGTTGATTTTTCTTATCTTGAATGACCCCTTCATTTCTGGGATAAGTTCTACTTGGTCATGTGATATGATCCTCTTAATGAGCTGTTGGATTTGGTTTGCTGATACTTTGCTGAGGACTTTGGTATCTATACTCATAATGGATACTGATCCATGGTTTTCTTTTCTTATGGTATCTTTGGCTATTGTATTGGGTCACTGCTGGCTTTATAGAATGTGTTAGGAAGTGTTCCTTTCTCTTCTATTTTTGGAAGAGTTTGAATAGGATTACTGCCAAATCTTTAAATGTTTGATAGAACTCACCAGTGAAGTCTGGGTTTTTCCTGGTTGGGAGGCTTTTGATTCTGATTCCATCTCTTTACTTATTATAGGTCTGTTGAGCTTTTCTATTTTTGGCAGGGGGCAACTTTGGTAATTCATGTGTTTCTGGGAACTTGTCTATTTCCTGAAGACTATCTAATTTTTTGGCATACAACTACTTATAGTGTTCTCGGATAATTCTTATAATTTTTGTAAGGTTGGTGGTAATATCCCTGCTTTCATTTACAATTTTTGGTTATTTGTGTCTTTTTCTTCTTAGTGTGGCTCAAGTTTTGTCAATTTTGTCAGTCTTTTTAAAGAACCAACTATTGGTTTCATTGACTTTATTTTTTTTTTCTATTCTCTTTTTCACTTAACTCTGCCCTAATCTTTATTATTTCCTTCTCTCTGTTGGCTTCAGCTTTAGTTTTTTCTTCTTTTTCTAGTTCCTCAAGGTATAAAGTTAGGGTGTTGATTTCAGAGCTTCCTTCTTAATGTAAGTATTTACAGCTATAAATTCAACTCTGAACAGTGCCCTTCACTGTATCCTGTGAGTTTTGGTATGTTGTGTTTTCATTCATCACAGAGCAGTTTCTAATTTCCCTGGTGACTTCTTTAATCCGTTGGTTAAGAGTGTCTTATTTAATTTCCACATATTTTCAGTTATTTTTTTTTTTCAGTTTTCCTTCTGTTATTGATTTCTAGTTTCATTCCATTTGGTCAGAGAAGATACTTTGTATGATTTCCATATCTTAAAATTTATTGAGAATTGCTTGTTGGCCTAACATATGGCCCATCCTGGAGGATGTTCCGTGTACACTTGGGAAGAATGTGTGCTCTCCTCTCGTTGGGTAGAGTATGCTGTGTATGTCTTTGACGTCTAGGTGGTTTATAGTGCTGTTCAAGTCCTCTATTCCTTATTGATCTCTTGACTAAGTGTCCTATCCATTATATAAAGCAGGATACAGAAGTTTCTATTCTTGTAGAACTGTCTATTTCTCCCTTCAATTCTGTCAATGTTTCCTTCATATCCCTTAAATTTCTGTTGTTTGGCGTGTATGTTTATAATTGTTTTATCTTCTTGATGAATTGATCCTTTTACCAACAAGAATGCTCTTCTTGGCCTCTTTGAACAACTTTTCACTTAAAATCTATCTGGCCTGCTGTGATTTAGCCACCCCAGCTCTCTTTTGGCGACCACTGTTTCCACTGAGTATCTTTCTCATCCTTTCACGTTCAACCTATTTGTGTCTCTGGGTCTACACTGAGTATTTTGTAAGCAGCTCGTACTTAGAGCTTGTCTTTTTGTCATCCACTTTACCAATATCTTTCTTTTAAATAGCAAGTTAACCCATTTACGTTTAGTGATTACTGATAATGAAGGATTTTTTTTTTTTTTCTGCTAGTGTGCTATATGTCTTCTGTATGGCATATCTCTTTTCGTTCCTCACTTCCTCCAGTACTGCCTTCTTTTGTGTCTGATGGATTTTTTTCTTGTGAATCATTTTGATCCCCTCATCCTTTTCTGTATCTTTCATTTCTCTTCCTTGTGGTTACTGTGGGGATTATGGTTAACATCCTAAATTTATAACAATCTAGCTTTCCTTTCCTTTCAAATAGACTGTAATTTTAGAGCAGTTTTAGGGTCACGGCAAAGTTGAGCAGTAATAGAGAGTTCCCATATACTCAGTGCCTGCCACCCTGCTCTCCGCACACAGCCTCCCTCCCACTATCAATTTCCCCCCACCAGAGTGGTACATTCGTTACAAGTGATGAACCTACACCGATAACGTCATTATCACCCAAAATCTAGCATTTACATTAGGGTTCACTCTTGATGCTGTACATTCTATGAGTTTGGACCAATGTTTAATGACACGTGTCTACCATTATAGTATTGTACAGAGCACTTTCACTGCCCTAAAAAGCCTCTGTGCTTCACCTATTTATCCCTCCCTACCCCAGCCCCCCAGCAACCACTGGTCTTGATCACCCCTTTTAAGTAATTAAAATAGCCAACCTTCACTGAGTGCTTCCTGTGTGATAAGGACCACGGTACACACTTGTCAACAGCCTTATAAAGCTCCCATCTTAGAGCATGAGAATCTAGTTTGAAGAAGTTATCAACTGTCTAAGGCCAGCCGGCTACAAAATGGCAGAGCTAGGATTCCGGCTCCAGAGACAGAGCTCTTCGGCATTCACGCTGACGTCCTGATGAGGATAAGGGTGGGGATGGCAATGGTGGCGGTGGCAGTGGTGGTAATGACAGCAGATGGCATCTAACATTGACGGAAGCAGTGCCGACGATGTGCCGGCCCCGTGCCAAGTGCCTTATCTATTCAATCCTCCCCCAGCTCTGTGAGGTAGGTACTATTATTACTGCCATTTTACAGACGGGTAAATTGAGGCTCAGAGAGGTTAAATCACAATCTCCCTCAAATGCCCTCCTACTGAATCGAGGCTAGTGATTATCATCGAAGGCTTCAACTTGACGCTCCACCATCTCTCTCTAGGGCTGGAGATGGCAAAGACATGGGACAAGGTCCTTGGCTGAAAACTAGTTGGTTTGGGTTTTTGAAGTTTAAAATCCAGACACTTAGACTTGACATTATCTGACTCCTTCTTTTACAAGGACACACGAGGTCTGACAGCCCTTCTCTCCCACAGGCAGGGCAGACTCTGCCCTTGGCTGTCTAGCCTTAGTTATTGTCTTTCTTGTCACAGGAGGAAGGCCCCGGGGCTTCTGGGTACACAACTAGGGCTCAGAAATAGCTTCCTAATCGGCCTCATCAGCTTTGAAGGAGGCCACTGCAGGAGGGGCCTAAGTAGGCCAACACTTTAACCCAGTTACATGAGGGCGGCTGTAATCCAGGCTGATCATGTCTTGCTAAGCTCTTGTTGGGGGGTGGGCGGGGTGGGGGTGGGGGGATGTCCAAAAACTGCTTCCTGTGCCCAAGTATCCCTGGATCTCCCTGCAGACTCTCCTTCCCCTTCTGGAAGAGGCCAAGCTTAATGAGAGTGGCTGCCAGGGCCGAGGGAAGGTCATTGGCCATTTCCCACTGCGGTCAATGTCCACGGCTTATGCTGCCCCAGGCCAAGGTACTGCTTTACCTTGAAAGGCCCACTGCCTAACTCTTCCCGCCTTGTGGGAGGAGGTGAGGAAATCATTGTCTTCCTCCATGGGGACCAGACAGCTGCTCATGTCAACCCTGGGAGTCCAGGGCAAGGCTGGGCTCCTTCCTCCTACACCCCTCCTGGCTCATCTCTGACAATGACTGGCCCTGGGAATTCCCCACGGAAGCAGGCTGAGCTGTCTGGCCAAGCTGTGGTTGGGAAATAAAGAAACCAGAGCTGTTGGGGATGGCTGGCCTGGCTTGTCTGGCTCCCTCCCCAACTCTTTCTGGCTTCCTCCTTCCCTCCTTCCGTCCCTCCCTCCCTCCCTGGTGGTTGGCATGGTGGGTTTCCTTATGCAGGTGCACCCCACCGCCTTCCCTTCATGGCCCACAAACCATCTGCCCCAAGAGGTCGCCCAGCAAAGTGAGCCCCCCTCTGGTCAGGAAGCAGGGAGCTTGCCCAGCCGGCGTGGATGCTGGCAGGAAAGAAAGAGAAGATGGAGGGTTGGAAAGAGACTATATACACTGAAAGTGTAAGTTTTTCCAAAGGGGTTTTCTCTACTGGAGGGTGACTCTCATGGGGCCAGGAAGAGGAATCAAAGGCAACGATTCTGGCATCTCAGCTACTCTAAGGCCCCTCGGGTTGTGGGGTTGTGAGATGGACCCAATTTATGTGCCTCTGGAAAAGAAAACTAAGCTCTGATTGAACTATGTCATACCATTGACTGTAAGCTGAAGCCTAGGTTTAAAGATGTTAAAAAGCAAAAAAAAAAAAAAAAAAAAAAAAGAGGGGGGAGAGGTCTTAGGGTCAATGAAATACAGAAACATTCTTTAAAACTGAGGCATCACCTCTGCTACACACCCCAGAGACCCCAACCGCACAGTTACATAAGTGTAGTCAAAACCCCAAGGAACCTCTGAGCTCTGAGAACAGGTAGAGTAACTGCACCGTCTGGAGATAGGGCCCCCTGACACCAAACAGGACTTTATAAAGCCATTTTTCTCCCTGGGTGTCTCAGAGCACCTTGGGGTTCAGAGAGGTATGATTCGGCCAAGGGTACCCGGGGCGTCCGAGGGGGCGGAGAACCGCTGAGAGCTAGTGCAGTGCTTTTTCAACTATTTCAGGACGACCACGATCTAGGGCTTGAGTGAAGACAGGCCTAGTGAGCATGGAAATAAGTGACTTTTAAACATCTTTCCCGATGGAATTATTTACAGAACCTCAAGGTACAAAAGAGAACAAAATTGGGAGTTGTTCCGGGTGAAGCAAGGGGAAAAGGCCAGAACCTCACCCGCTCTGCCCCCACCCATCCCTCACCTCCCCCACCCCGGGGTGGCTTCTCCAGACTCTGGGAGGCTCTGAGGAACACTCTCCAAATCTGTGGAGTGACGGGGCTCCCACTGTCTTGGTAAGGTTCTTTTTGTTAAGCTGGATTTTGGTATTATTCTTCAGACTTTTTGGTAGGTCTTAAAAATCTCATTTGAAAAAGGCCCCGGTGTAGAGGGTCAGGGCAGAGAGATGACTCACAACCTGGAAGCTTCAAGTGAAAACAAAACAAAAGTTTGCTTTGAATCATGAGCTGGGGTGAGGCCTGGGCATTGAGATTTCGGTTAAAGCTTCCCAGGTGATTCTAATATGCAGGAAAATCTACAAGCTCCTGTCTTCGTGGTCTCTATCTCGTCCGCTGCGATGTTCTCGAAACCTAAGGGTGTGTTCTGGAGTGTGCAGGAAGGCCCCTCCATTCCCAGGGCGGGCAGGAGACCCAAGAGCCCAGGGCCTCCTTTTAAAAATTTACTAGTAAAGGGACTTGGGACTTCTGGAAAGCAGCGAAGGAACAGCTGAAGGGACAGCCAGAGCGGGCAGCACCCCTGCAAACCCCCTTGAACGCGAGGAGGTTGGGGAGAGGCAGGAGAGACCAGGGAGTGGAGGGGCAGCTGGGGAGGCATCGCTGGAAAGAACACCCATGCAGCTCAGGCCACTGGCCCCATCACCTGTCAGAGCTTGGTCAAGGAAGCGTCAGCCCTCCTTGCCAAAACCTGCCCCGTCGCGAGACTCCGGGGCTACCGGCTGGCCGAGATGGAGGAGCCGCCCTGAAGTCAGGACAATCGGCTGCAGAGGGCCAGATGTGCAATGTAGATGCTGGGCAAACGCTGACTGGGAGAGGGGTGGGGACGGGTGGTAACAGAGAGTCTTTGACTTTGGACGAGGCCGGCCTTGCCCATTGCCAAGGTTAGCAAACCACATATCCTTTGGAATAAGCCACGGCGTTTGTCAGACTGACATGTGTATCTCTGCCCCTCCACTGGCCTTGGCAAAGCAGGACAAGGGGAAAACTCACTGGGCGGGGGGGGGGGGGGGGGGGCGGGGATCATGGTGTAACCACCCCAAGGCGCTCCCTCCCCCTCAGAGGGGTAGGTGGCACGTCCCGTGGGCTGGCGGGGCTCTGGCCGTGCCAACGCCAACTCCGTGTGCCCTGGGGAATGGAGGGGTGACCCTGGTGGGGACCAAACAGCTACCAAGGATACAGAAAAGAAGTTGGATGCCTTGGCCACCCTCCACTCAGAGGTCCAGGGAAGGCTGGGCACGGAGGACCCCAGGCCGGGGCAGGAGGCTCCTGGGCACACGGAGGCACACAGCTCCACACGGGAGAGCCCATGGCATGGGGGACAGCTGATGTGGCAGGGTTTCTCCCTCGGGTGGTGGTGGTGCCTCCCACCATGTTGCAGCGCTCCGGGATGAGCTGGCTGTTCACGGAGCACCTTTTATGGAACAGGTCCTGTGCCAGGGACAGGAGAATGAATGGGACCCCACTGTGCCCTCCAGGAGCTCAGTCTACAGACGGCCAGCCAGCCAGACCACATTGCTTAGTAAGGGGGGGGGGGGCGAATGGCGCCCTGCAGTGAGCACCGGGCGGGGTGGGGGTTGGCAGGAGCCAAGCCGAGAGGTACCTAACTCGGACTGGGGCTCAGGGAAGCCTGGCCCAGGAGCTGACACTTGAGCTCAGTCCTTTGAAAAAGAAGGGAGACTGGGGAGCTGAGAGACCCACGCAAAGAAAAAAGGCAAAGAAGGGGAAGACGGCCCAGCGGGGAAAAGTGGACCATGAGACGTTGGGAGCAAAGGGTCTCTCCCTGTGTGTGGTCCTGGGATGCGGAGGACCGTGGGGGTGAGGAGACAGAGCAGTGGATGTTTCCGGGGGGCCCAGGGAAGGCTGCTCTTGGATCTGCATTTATTGCCGGCAGTAGGGGGCCAGGACTGGAGCCGAGACGGCGAGCAGGGGGCGGATGCACCGGCCCAGGGCAGAGAAGGCCATGGCCTCGGTCCTGGCCGTTCAGCCCTTTCTGAAGAGGGAGATGCGTAGAAAGACCATGTGACCCATCTTTCTGTCCTGGCCCCCGGGCCAGCTCTTGCCTGCCTTGCGTCCCTGCTCCCCTTTACTCCTGTGCCTTTCAGCTCTACTCTGGGGCTCCCCGGGGTCACCAGCTGGGTTTGGCTCCTCTGCTTCGCACATTCGTGGGGTTCCCCTTCCTCTCGCTTGCCTTCCACACCCCTGCCTGGCTCTGCTCGCCCTCCTCTCCGGGCTGGGGGCCCCCAGGCAGGGGTCTGCCGGATAATCGCGGCCCTCCCCGACGGGCAGCGGCGTCCCAGGAGAACACAAAGCACATGGGCTGTGGAGTCTAACACGACTGGCCTGGCGTCCCAGCGTCTCCTTTAGCTCAGAGCCTGCTCTCTCGGTGTCTGCCCACCCACGTCCACCGGGAACAGCGTTACCAGCCAGTTTGGCGTGCGGCTGTGGGGATCACAGGAGGGCATGTGTGTGGAGGGATTTAGCGCCATGCCGGGCACACGGATGTAGCTATCGTTCTACAGGTGGAGAACCGGGGGACATTGCTTGGCCCCAGCTAGCGGTTCTGTGGTCCCGAGATTGCAGGGCCCTGGCTCATTGATAGCCTGGCCCAGCGCACCTGGAGGGGGTGCTCAGTGAAGCCAGCGGATGTCCCCAGAAGACAGCCCCCACCAAGAGCAAAAGCCCTATGTCCCCAGTGGAAGCAGGCAGTGTGTATGGGAATTTCCGGCCATGGGGCTCCCAGGCCAGAGCTGCCCTTTGGTGGTCCGCCACCGGGTGGGGGGCGCGAATGGTCCTTTTGGCTACTTTTCAAAGCAGAGGGACTTCCAAGAGGATTCGGGGAAGGAAGGCCAAGACGCCTAGGTTCTCATAAATCTTTTAATAAGGGTAAATGAAGAAAACATTGTAACAGTTAAGTCCCGTGGTGAGGGGTCCTTTATCATTCGGGGATCTTCAACCACAGAAACACCTAAGACTAAAATTCTAGGATGCTAGGTACACAAATTAATGACCATTTATTTCCAAAGGTGACTGCAGAAACCATTTTGGTACAATCAAAAGGTTTTTACAAAACAGAGAAAACGCATTACAAAATGCCCCGGGAGGTGAGCAAACCGGTTTGGGGGGGTGGTAGGCGGCAGCGAGCACACCAGCTTGGCAAAAATATAAGGGGCTTACGAAGACTGGTTCTAAAGGGGGCCCCTGGGTGCGGAGTGCCAGGGAGGGGTCTGCCTAGTACACAGCAAATCCACCTGGGGATGGGGAACGGGGGGGGGGGGGGGGGGCGGGCCAGAGGCATTTGCCAATTCCCTGGCAAAAATAAGACCATCTTATTCTCTCTACCACAGTAACATCGATATAAATGAAGAATTCTTTATAGTACAAAACTCACACTGAAAGAAAGCAAGTTTCCAAAAACAACAGCTTTGCTTGAGACGACTTTTGCTTTGTTTTGTTCCGTGCCACGAGGAGCAAACCAGTGTACAAAAAAAAAAAAAAAAAAAAAAGTAACAGCGGCAACAACAAGCCATCAGGTTTTCCTGAGCACGGACTGGCTCACTCTATATACAGAAGAAGAAGGTTCTCCTCCACCTCCCCTTCAGTCTCCCAAAGAGGACAGAGGACTCTGGATCAACGGCTACAATTCCAGGGAGGGGGAGGAACGGCTTTCTGGTACCCCCCCCCGCCCCGGAGCTGCCCAACTCAGCCTGGGGGGGCGCCCACCAGGCCCCAACACCAGTGCATGGAGACAGATGGACAATTTGCTGTTGGTGGGGAGCTGTGCCCACTCCACAAAACACTGAATTAGCAAGGAGCACAGAGAGGAGAGCCCTAACAGAGGCTAGGCTGGAGGTGGCAGACGGCAAAGTAAGCGGACTGTCCCACTAAACCCGACCGCCCTCTGCACGGACAGACGAACGTGTCCCTGGGCCTCCGGGAAGAAGATGGGGGCCGGACCATCTTTGGTTGTACAGAACCCAATACTGGGAAGAGGGATGGGGCCGGAAGCAGGCATGATCACCTCGGCTATTCTGAACTGCTGCCGCAAACTGGCCAGCAAAGCAGACCCTTCGCGTTGGCCCAGATCCTTGGCAGAGGCTACCCAAGGGGCTGGAGAAGCACTCATTTCCCTTCCTGGGGCTGTTTGAAAAGAAACTGTCCTCTTCTCTGAACGCTCTCAGACACACACACGGTGAGCTCCCATGTCCTGCCAAATGGCATCTGGAACGTTGGCCAAGGTGGCTGCGGAACCTCCTTGGTCCTGCCAGGAAAGCCCAAGGTAAGAGGTGCAGACCATGTCAGGTGCTTGCCGCACCCCCAAACCTCGAACACAGGCTGCGGGTCCCCATGCGACCTATGGACTGGGCTCACTCTCTCTTCCCTCCACCTGTATGTTTCTGAGCGCCCCCTGGCCCTACGGCTCACCTCCACCTCCCTCTTCCCCTGACAGGTGGAGCTGCCTCTGGCCTGGCCGGGCACGTGGCTTTCCCTTTCTTCTTTCCTTCCAAGCAGCAGTGAGGATCAGCCAGAATGGGGCACTGAGCTATATAACCAGGGTAAAGGCGAGCTTCTAGAAGCATGCGGCTGCCGGAAAGCCCGCGCTGACTGGCCACCTGTGCCGTTCCACAGAGACAGGGAGGAAGGGCGAGTCTGCAGAGTCACTGCACCACCCCAGCGCTGAGCATCTGCCCCACCCAGGCTGCTCCCCGCCCACCCCACCCCCAGAGCCACACACCATCTGCCTATGGAGACTCCGTGTCCTGGAAGGGGACAGGACATGCCTCCAGGGGCTCCTCCTGTGACCTCCTTCCAATCTCTCTTTTGGTAAAGGACCAAGGGGCACTGAGGCCTTGGGCATTTTCTTATTGGCCATCCCTATGGCGGGCAGGGTGGATCCAGTTGCTCAAGAGGGGCCCTTCTGGAGGACACCCCGACGGTAAGAGGCACTGAGACAAACTTGGCCAAGCCCTCGGGGGTTGGGGGGGGGGCGCTGAAAATGAAGGGTATGGGTCACGAGGAGCTCATGGGGAGTCAGAGTACTCTGACTCTTCTCCGTCGGGCTCCCCCACCACGTCCTGGGAACTGACCATCTCCGCGCCAGCAGGCCTCTGCAGAGGGGCGGTCCCTCCCGCGGCTGCTTCCTGGGCCTCACCTTGCTCCAGGAGACTCTCCTGCATCCTGCTGCTTTCTGTAGGTCCGACCACTGAGTCACTGAAGCTCAGTCTAGGTCTACTATAATACAGGGGTGGGGTGGGGCCATCAGAGGAAGTCACTGAACCACCTTTTCTGTTCTTAGGCAAACTTGTTCTTAGTTAGAGTCCACAAGGACTCAGCAAGTGCCCTGCCACTGGTTCCCTCCTTGAAGTCCCTGCGTGACTGAGCTCAAGTCTTTGGACAAAAAGGTCTTCCTCTTGAAGCGCTTAAACCTGCACCCACAGGGACCTGATTTCTTGGCACCTCCTTTGCAACCCAGACATGGGCTTTGGGGGTGGGCTTGGTGGAGGGTGGAGGAGGGTGTGATGCCCCCATGCGAAACAATTCGGCATGGAATCTGGCTGTGGTGATGACACGTGGCCCCCTAGGGTAACAACACCAGCGGGGTCTGTATCTTCTTCCCCCAACCCAGGATGCTGACATAGCCTGTGAAAGCACAGAACGGATGGATAGGAGCTCCTGCAGAGACAGGCCCCTGACACAAGGATTCTCCGAATTCAAACATACAAAAACAGGGGAGCAAATGAATTAAAAAAAAAAAAAAAAAAGCAAAAAAAACCAACCCCAGCTCATCCTTCCCTGAAGCTGCCTTTTACAGAGAGAGAGAGAGAGAGAAACATTGAGGGGCACTCAAGATTAAAATGGCATCTCCTATCAAACATTCAACTAAAATGGAGCATATGATTCAAACCACAGTTTTCTCAAGTTACCGCTTCTGTTGATGAATTTCTAACACTCACTTCTGATCAGGATCTGGGTCACTTCTTGGCTCTCTTGGGCAGAATGTACCCAAGGTCCTGCCTAGTAAAGAGTGGTGGCTATTTTCCACTTGTTCACTTTGGATCTGCCATCGCAACAGCTCTCCATCCCCCTCAACGGAATCTTGCCCTGGGGCCAGGGAGCGCCCCCACCTCCCACCGCAGGCAGCATTTTGGAGGGAGTGGCTGGTTGGCTGCTTGCTTTGAGTCATGGGACACCAGTGGGAAGACTCTGGCAGGTTCTATTTTGGCCAGGAGCTGGGAAATCCCTTGGCTCTTGGCTTGCCGCTGGTATAGAAACAAGGCCTCGGTCCCATTATGGTGGGGGCTCTGCTGGAGACAAAAGGGGGACCCCAGCGTAAGCCTGGAGGTCCCTGGCAGTGGAGAAATGACACCCAATCCAACCTCATCACTTCAGTGCCAAGAGAACTGCCACTTGTTGCTTCCCGTCCTCTCAACCAGCTGTCCTTAAAGCACCAACAAGCAGAGTGAAAACCACTGACTACCGTCGCCCATGTAAGGCCACTAGGGGCAGGGAGGAAGAGCCAAAGGGGAGGAGGAAGAATCCAGCCCTCGGCATGGTACCCCCCACCCCCCCAGGCTCCAGGAGATATCCTGGGGGGGGAGGGCTGGGGAAGGAAGCGTGGTGGAAGAAAGGGACAGAGAAGAGAAGAAAAAAGAAATACACCAAACATCCTACTGCCCTCTCCCCATGATTTCATCAAGAACTGGGTGTTCTCCAAGTCAAGTCAGGACTTGCTTCCTCGGGGAGGGAAAAAAAAAAAAAAAAAAAAAAAGACAAGCACCTTCAGTCTATTTTCTTGGCTGGAAGCCGGAGCAAATCCAGCAGATATTTACACAAGGGCCCAGCCATGTATGAGAACAGGATGACCAGCTTCCCGTGGGTCATGGTCATGAGAGTCTGGTGTCCCGAGGCCCAGATGCGATACCAGGGGCCGTAGAATGGGTCTGAGATGGCCGGACACAGCATGTTGTTCAAATTCACTTCGGTGACCTGCAGGGACAAGGGAGGTAGAGTGAGCGTTCACCATCCTGAGGCTTTCTCTGGCTTCTGCCAGTTCAGCCATCTCTACCTAGTGGGGGACTAGACAAGGAGGGATTGACCAATCCCCACCTGTTCATGATGGGATTTCTCTGCCCTAGGGTTTTGGGGAGTGGGTCAAGGCTAGAGCCCTGGGCAAGTGACTGGGGAGGCCATCCGTTGGAAAAGCTGTCTGGTGTTGCTCAGTCTTGCCTTCTGGTTGGGTCCAGAGCCTGCCGTCATTCCTAAGCATCTACCATGTGCCTAGTCCCCGGAGAGGCGTCAGGGGATGACAGAACAGTCAACAACATGGTCCCTGCCTCCACGTATACCTGGCAACCAACCGAGTTGGTTGGGAAACCACATCTGACCTCAAACCAGACGATGCTCACCAGGTCTCCCCCGCCATGAGATCGGAGGAGGGTACAGAATGGCCACCGAGTCCTCACAGAAGATTTCACGAAGTAAGTGGCACCCTGAATGGACTCATGAAGGATGGATGGAGGTCATGGCGAGGAATGGAGTGAGTGGGGCCTTCCTTGTAGGAGGCGCGGCCTGGCCCAGGCCTGCAGGTGGGACTGAGCATGGTATGTATGGTGACATGAGGACACGGACCCCTCCGGAATCAAGCAGTCCCAGTGGAGAGCGCTCAGAGTAAGGTGTGAAAGTCATCCTCGAGTGCGGGAGCATTCACACCACTGGCAAAGAGCTAAAACTGTCCCCTAGGCAAACCAGAGCAGAGCAGTACGCCAAGGTGGGGAAGAGAGAGGGACTGCTCCTCCCGAGCCACTGGTGACCTCAGTCATGTGCCTTAGTCCGGCCAGGCCCCATGAGGCTCCACGCGGCCGAAGCTACATTCATGCTGCTCGCACACAAAACCAGACCTGCCGCTCCTGCCCTGAGGACGGCCGCAGCACCTGTCTTCCAAAGCCCTTCCGGCCCATCCACGTTAGAGACAAGTCCTCACCACCTCTCGGGGAGGCTGGGGGTTTGGTTCCATGTCACAGAGGGGTGGACAGCTCTCTGCCCTCGATGGTGAGGTGACTCAGCCAGAACAGTGGCAGAGCCAGGCCTTGACCTTGGGTCTCCTGACCCCCCCCCACCCCCCGCAGCCCTGAGTTCTTCCTCCTTTGCTTTGCCACCGATATAGACACCCATGCGCTCAGCAATGTTGGGCTCTGGATAACTCAACTACGGAGTCCAGCCATCATCCATGCTCCGGGCGGGTCTGAACACCGCAGAATGCCACGGGAGTCCCCCCCGACACGGCACCTCCACTGGCCACACAGCTCAGGGCCTGAGAGTTGGCCCAGAATGGACCCAAGGTCGGAAGCCTCCTCTCCAGGCCCAGGCCAGGGTCAAGGTCCTGCCTTCCCCCCCACAGGGTTTTCGACCTGGGTGGTCATGAGCGAAGGGCATCCTTGCCTCCCCGGGAATGAAAGAAACGGTCAACACTGAAGGCTTCCGAAAACCCTTTGGAGAGGCCCAGACCATGGAGCATAAATCAGCAAACCCAGACACAACAATCTGACATCCTGGCCTTTGGCATCTTGTATTTTCAAAACAAAACGATACGCCAGCGCCAACCAGGATTATCAAGATTTATGGAGAACCCCGCACAGAGGGGGATCGAAGGGGATCGAACCAAACTTACCAGGCCCAGGATCTGCAAGACGCTGAAGTGGTAAAAGAACATGAGGCCAGTTGAGAGAAGGGCCCACCGGAAACTGCTGAGGGGCTCTGGGGTGTAAGCACCTGGAGGAAAAGGGGAGACGGTGAGACTCACTTCTCCTTTGCCCCTTGAGGGTACAGGTGCCAAGGCCGCAGCTGCGCCAGTGGATTGCCCCCTCTCTCTACTTAGAAGACCAGCCCACAGACGCACCGGCACTCCAGCCAGCCCCCTTTCCATCCTCTGTTCTGCCACACACTGCCGAGGCCGTTACAGAGGGGGGATTTTTTTTTTTTTTTTTTAATGATGAAAGGAATGCATGCTCGTTAGAGGAAATTTAGAAAATGTTATAGGAGTTGAAACGAGATGGAGAAAACGAAGAACAACACATCCCGGGCATTCTACTCCCCACACACGACGCTGCTAACTTGTGGGTGTTATGCGCCGGCTATGTTCCCTATGCCTCAGGAGTTGGTTTTTTTTTTTTTTTTTTTTCCTTCTTAATTACTAATTGGAGTCTAACAGTATATATAATCTGCACCCTTCACTTTCACATTTATTTTCATCTTACCCTCATGTTTCTAAAGAGAGATGTCTTTGAGGGAGTGTGGCACGGTGGTTGGGAAGGTTCACTTTCATGGCCCACAGATTTGGGTTCGAATCTAGATTCTACCATGTCCGGGCTGTGTGGTCCTGGAAAAGTTGTGGAAACTCCCTAAGTCTCAGCTTTCCTATCTGTGAAACGAAGATACCAGACCTACCTACTTCTTAGAATTGTGGCAAGGAATGACGGGAATAATGTACTGAGGGCTCGCAGTGTAGGATTGGGTACAATGTGAGTGTTCAATGGGTGTGAGATGCTATCATGAGCACATCATTATCATGCTTCGGATAACTACAGAATGTGCCGTATCCAATGGCTATGCCATTTCCCGACCGTTACACAACTCCCTCCCCCCTGGAACAGCAAGAATGATGTCTTCCCCCCACCCCCCACCAGCGTCACTAGGAACTACCCTCCCAGGAGGCTTGGATGCATTCCAGAGCTTGCAGAGCAGGGGTATGGCTTATCGGATGCTGTGGGGGTGTCATTCCAAATGGGGGCTTGGGGGGGGATGCTCCAGAATGAAACGAAGCTGGAACCCTCCATCCCAAGCAAGTAGGTGGCAACGTTACATCCTGGAGTAGTATTTTCCCAAGTCGGTCTTTCACTGATTCATCCATTCATTCACCAGTTATCAGGCATCTATTGTGTCTCCAAGCTCCGTGCTAACTGTTGGGGTATAGGAAGATGAAGAAGACAGGCTCCCTGCAATCCCAGACTCCCAGCCTGCCGGGGGGAGGCAGACACGCCAATGGACAATGAGAACCCAGTACCATGGTGAGAGGCCTGTGCGCTGTGCCCCATTACCATGCGAGGACAGAACTCAGCTGGAGGCGGGGGTGGGGGGAAGACCTAGGAACAAGGACTGCTTCTCCGTAGAGGGGGCACAGAGCAGTCCTGAAGGACCAATGGGACTTAACCAGGGGCCCAGGTGTTCCAGAACCAGCAGCTCACACAAAGGCAGACATGCAGACATGAGCTCCCGGGCGCAAGGCAATTCGGAGAACCATGGGTAAGAGCTGGGGCCGCAGGGGAGGGGGTGGTGGGGTGGTGAGCAGGAGTCAGACTCGGACGTTGGTTGAGGGCTGGTTTGGGCTTCAGCCCATACCTGCAGGGCCATGAGCCCCAACGCCACAAGTCTCAGGTAGGCAACTGGGAGAGGAGAGAGACCAGAGACTAAGAGACACTAAGGATGCTGGGGACTGGCCAAGTGGAAAGCCCGTGCCCCTTCTAAAGATGGCAACCACCACTCAGCTCCATCCAACCACTGCCCTGCTGGGACGTGTTCCCAGAGTTGTCAGTTTTTTTCAGTTTTGCAAGAGGAGCCAGAAATATGAACTTTTGTGTTGAATTTCCTGATTTTTAAAGGTTGGCAAATAATTCAAAATGTTTTAAGAATGCTCAACGGACCAAACAAAACACGTCTTCTCGGATGGATTTCAGCCTGTGGACGGCCAGCTCGGAGCTCTGCTGCGGAGCCACAGGAAGCAGCAGGAAAGTGATGTGATCAGACATGTGCTTGAGAAAGGGCCTGCTGGCCGGTGTGGGGGAAGGACCGGAGGCAGAAAATGTCGAGGCAGGAGGGTGGATAGGAGGCTGCTGCAAGAACCCAGAGAAGTAGGGGATGGACGGCCCTCAAAGGTCATAGAGGTAGGGCTGGAGAAAAGTGGAAGAAAATCTCCCCAGGATGTGAGGGATGGATGCTGGGGAGGAAGGGTGAGGACAGACAAATCTAGAAAGGCCTCTAGCTTGGGCCTCATTGGGTTGATGGTGCCATTGATTGTGATGGAGAAGAGGGGAGAAGGCAGATTGGGGCAGAAGGCAGGGAGGCGATGAAGCCGATTTCAGACATGTTGAAATCGAGGCGTCTGCAGAATATCCAGGCGGACATGTCTCACTCAGTTTCACTCATCTATAAAATGGGGTGCCACTGCCTACTTCATAAGGTTGTTGGGTAGATGAGATGACCTGATTTAAGTCACATCACACACTCAACGGAGATGTAGGTGTCAGCAGCACCTGACGGCCACTAAAGTCACAGGGGCACATGCAGACTGGGAAAGGAAGGTCAGAGGCGGAACCCCAAGGAACACCATGGGCGGGGGGTGGGGTGTGGCAGGGAGAAGGAGTGAGGTGGGGTGACTGAAGTCAGGCGGGTCTTCTGGGGGAGACGCTCAGGCTTGCTATGGGCACGAGAGCCGGGCTCACAGCACCTGTGAATCAGAAGGCCCTTGGAAGGCATCAGACTCATTCCTCCGGGTTAGAGATGGAGACACGGAAGGCCGGGAGATGGGTAGTGGAACCGCCAAAGTCAGAGCAGGGCGCTGGGCTCTTAGACGCTGCCAGGCCTCTTGCTGCTCAGTGCCCCTGTTGCCACTTGTCCAGACCACCACCACACCAAGTCGTACAGTCTCTTTCCTTGTCTGTCTACCTGTCTAGACCAGAGCACCTGGTGGGGGGGGGGGGACACCCTGTCGGATTCGTTTCTGGGTCCCTAGCATCTGGCACCGCGCTTGGTTTGTGAAAAGCCACTGAGCTGCGCACTTACACTTTGCGCACCTTCCTGTCTGCCGAATGAATGGGAATCGGGCACCGTATTGTTCCCCTGGCTGCTGGGGGTATTAAGGGGAAGAGGGGACCTGGAGGACCAGCAGGTGCTCAGGCTCCTGCTCACGCCTCTCAAGGCTGGAGCTAGCCCCCTCCCACCCCCCCCAACCCCCGCCCTGCCCCCGGCCCCATCCTCTGCTTGGCTCCCCCTAGTGGCAGCTGGGCAGCAGTGACGGGTCTCGTGGGCCAGGCGGCCACTGCAGCCAAGGGACGGGAGGGGGCGGCCAGCCTCGAGGTAGCTCAGCCACAGACCTGGGGAAAGCTGGGATGAGGCCCGGACTGCTGGGCAGCCCCTCTCCTTATCACGCTCCTCCCCTGCCCCGCAGTCCCTGCCCGCATGTGATGGGGGAGAGGCACACTCAGACATGGCCAGGGGTCCACGTTCTCATTGCCCCTTGCCCCAACCCCCACTTTACTACAACCACTCTGGGTTGCCCCATGCTCCCCACGCCAGACTGTCGGTTCTATGAATGAGGGGCCGTTTCAGAATCCCTTTACCTCCAGCACCTGGTACACAGTAGGCACTCCCAAAACTCACCACGGCGTGAGCGATCAAACAGCACAGACCTTCCAGAGAATCATCAAACTCTATCAAACCCTTTGGCCTGGCAATCCTACTTTGAGGATTTGCGTCGAATACCTAAAGAACCCAACAGACCATCCTTTATTTGCACAAAGATATTTATACCCGCACCACCTGTAACACCGAGGACCGGGAAACAAACCAAATGGGGAGATAAGGTGAACTCTGGCACCTCGATATTGTGCAACCGCCATTCAAATGACAAGCAAACCATGAGCGTGTGAGGAAAAGTTCCTGGCTGGTAATGGCAAGTGTCGAAGGCGGAACACCAGACAACATGCCACGGATGGAAAACAGAGCCTGGCGGTTTAACGCAAAGGGCTGGGGGGCGGACAGCCTTGCGTGGGAAGCCCGCCTCTGCCACTGCTTATGGGGGTACCTGGGGCAGATGGTGCTGCCCCTCTCCGACCGTTTCCCGTATGAAGACTGGAGGTAACACCCACCTCTCGGGGCTGCTGAGTGGAATAAGAGATACAGAAAAGTAAATAGAGCAGCTTGCCTGGCACACAGCGGGCGGCTGCTATTTTTATCATGGCGAAACCACAGCCATCCCAAATCTCCGAAAAGACTGGGAGAAGCCAGGGGCTCTTGCAAAGAAGGGATCTTCTCTGTGAAGGGGGTGTGTGTGTGTGGGGGGGAGGTTGCCTGTGGTTTCTACTGCCTTTTCACTGTTGTTGGTTCTTTTCACTGTACAGATAATCAAAGATTCAATTTCTCTGAAACTAAAAAAAAAAAAAAAATCAGAAAGCAAGCAAGCACCCTGAGAATAAATGATCCTCTCTACATAGATATATGCAAATTGTACGTAAATGGGCATTATTCCTTTTTTTTTTTTCCATATACCTGAATGTGGCCCTTGGGATAATCAGAGTGAAAAACCAGTTTTCTTCTAAAGGAAAAGAGAAACTTAAGCACTTTTGGAAAAATTAAACACATAAAACTTTTTTTCTACTTTAAGAAAGAAATGTGACATTTTTCTGCTAGCGTCGTGTATCCCAGGAGGATAGAAGCGTTTCATCTCTAAAGGTGGGGGTGGGGGGAGCCAAGATAATAGCTTTTTCTGAAATCGATTTCTGCCAGAAGGAAGCGTCACACGTGCTGGAAAAGAAGTCACCTGCACCAGCAGCAGCAGCAAAGACAGATCCCCAGAGGCCTCCAGGGGCCCTTTCTCCCGTCCCATAATCCCACCCAGGAAGGACTTACATCAAGAAGACGAGGCCGGGCAGGGTGGCATCCCGTTCCCCGGTCTTTGTCCTGCTCCCTTCAACTCATTCACTTCATCCAGTACTGGGCACCAGACCCCATGCTGGGTGGTGGGGAGAAGGGGGCAAAGACAGTCCCCACCCCTGACAACTGTCTGGCACTTAAGAGCGAACGATGAGGGGAGGCGCCTGGGTGGCTTAGTCGGTTACACGTCCGACTCTTGATTTCGGCTCAGGTCTTGATCTCAGGGTCCTGGGATCAAGCCCCGCGTCGGGCTCCGTGCTGAGCGTGGAGCCTGCTTGCCCCTCTCCGTCTGTGCCTCCCCCGACTCACGCCCTCTCTCTCTCGAGTAAATAAATAAAATCTTTTAAAAATGAAAGAGTGGTGTAAGCAGGTAAGTAAGGGGGACACGGGGGAGGAGCAGCTGGAGATGACAACTAAGGGGGGTTCTGAAGAAGCACAAGGAGGAGCTGGGGTCGGAGCGCGCAGGAGGGAAAGGGTACTCCGTGCAGTGGGTACAGCCTGCCAGGAGGTGGGGAGGCATGACATGGCACACTGTTTGCATGTCCTCTCAAGCAGGTCTGTGTCACTGGAGCATAAAGTGGGAGGGAAACGGGTGTGAGGAGATGAAGCTGGAGAGACCGCGGTCAGGTCATGAAGAACCTCATTCGCCATGGCCAGGAACTTGGCCCTGATCCTGCACACGATGAGATGCCACTGGGAGGTCTTACACAGGGGAGAGCACGGTCAGATTTCCATTCGGGCTAGTCAGCCTGCTCTGGACACGGAGACAGCTAGGGAAGCAGCTAGGACGGCTCCCAAGTCTGTGACTTCAGCAACTGAGTTGAGTTAGGGGAGAGAGGACTTCCATGGGGAGCACGCTGACACTGAATGCCTATGGGGTGTCCACCTGGAGAGCTCAGGAGAGAAATGGCCTGGACACAGAGCTTGGGGTATAGACTCAATGAGGAAGAGTCCACGGAACGAGATTAAAGCACTGATCGTTGACAGAAGAAAGAGAACCCGCCTGCCCAAGAAGACAGGATGGAAGACAAGATGAGCCTGCCAGCCACATGTGACAATTTACACGTAAAGGGATTAAAATGAGATAATATTAGAAATTTGATTCCTCGGCTGCGCCAGCCGCATTTCAAAGGGCTCAATGACCACATGTGGCTAGTGGCTACCCTACGGGGCAGGGCAGAAGTAGAACATTCCCACCATCAACGAAAATTCCACTGGGAGCACACTTCTCTACAGAGGCAGAGACAATACTGCCCCTGGCTTTGGTGACATGCTGGCCACATACTCTCGGCTACAGCAATTTCGGGAAAATAGTGGTGCAGGAGCTAGGTGGTAAAAGCTGAAGAGAAGTTTTTTCAGGTGTACAAGGAAGGGAATTCCAGGGAAAGGGAACAGGATCTGCAAAGTCACAGAGGAATCATTACCCAAATTCCCAATATTTCAGTCCCTTCTCTGAATGTCCCCTTCGTCCTTTGGCCCTCACCCACCTACCTCTGCCCATGAGGAGCCTGCTTCCCCTCTGGCCTTTGAAAGGAGTCTCACTGGTTTTTCTCCTTTGGCCCATGTAAGTAGAGTAGGTAACTTCTTTCTTTGCATTGCTGCTCCCAGACCACTGGCCCTCCTTTCTCCCTGAAACCCTACAACCACCATCCAGTACCACCCTACTACTCTTCCCTTTTATGGTTGTCTACAGACAAATAGGTCATGGCCCTCAACATCCCTTCAGGGTGTTAGTACCAGGCTCGGTACCCCTCTCTCCAAAACCATCCCTGTGCTATTTCTTGATAATTTCAACACATGCCTGGATGAACCTTCTAGTCTCCCCGTCTCTCAGTTCCTTGGCGCCCCGCTCCTCAACGACCTTGTCCTCTATGGTACCTCAGCCACTCGCTCCCGTGGTTATGCCTGAGACCTCAGACCTGTGAATATCTGCAACCCCCCCTAGATCAAATATTCCCTCTTCAACCACCACTTCTCCCTTTCCGGCTTACACTCTCACCCTGACCCCGACACTTTGACCCGGCCGGAATCTGGGATCGGTGGGTCCTACCATCTTCTTGCTGTCCCTCACGGCTCCCACTTCCTTCCTTAGATTCCATGGCCGTTATTCTAATGATCCCTGGCATACACCTTTGACTCCACAGCCTCTCATGATTGTACTCATCTTGGGGAAAAAACAAAACAAAACCCAACAACCCAGCCCTGGTTCAATTCCAATCTGCTCCTCTTCCTTGCTTGCACCCACACAGCTGAATGTGTCTGGGGAAAAACAACAGTGCTGACTGTTCTCACTTCAGATTTGTGATCACAGACCTCAAGTGCATCCTTCGTGTTGCCAGGCAATCACAGTACATCTCCCCTCTCCACTCACTCTCTCAGGCAACAACTTAATATGGCCTCCTCTCTTCTCAAACCTCCAATAGGTCTATCCCGTCCTCACTCTCAGATGATGACCTTGCCTCCTACTTCACTGAGAAAAAAAAAGGATCAGGCAAAAAAACTTCCAAAGCTGGGGCGCCTGGGTGGCTCAGTCGGTTAGGCATCTGCCTTCAGCTCAGGTCATGATCCCGGGGTCCTGGGATCAAGCCCCACATCAGGCTCCCTGCTCAACAGGGAGTCTGCTTTCTCCCTCTGCCCCTCCCCCTGCTCCTGTTCTCCCTCTCTCACTCACTCTGTCTCTCTCTCAAATACAAAAATCTTAAAGATTTTTTTTTCAAAGCTCTCATGATTGCCTCTAACCACGTACCTGCATCGGTGGCCAATGTGCTCTGCCTTCACCGTTGCCATGGGTGACCTGCCCAGGACCCCGGCCAAGGCCAGCCTTCCCTTTGTATCCAGATTCTGTCCCCTTTCACCTACTCGGTACCGCTCCAGCCACTGCAAACACCTGACCTCGCTTCCCCCTCGATCCTTGGCCCCTCTTTAGAGCAAAACTCCTTGAAAGATTTCTTTATGCTTGGATCATCCAATATGGTAGCTTATACTGGCCACGTGTGGCTACTGAGCCCTCGAGAGGTGGCTAGCATGAACTGACATGAGCCGTGGGTGTAAAATACACACTGGATTTCAAAGGAAGTAAAATATCCTCGTAATGATTTTATGCTGGTTACACTGGAATGAGAAGGTGTTGGATATACTGGGTTAAATAAGATAGAAGAGATGTTATTAAAATTAATGGCACCAGTTTCTTTTACTTTTTCCGAGTGCGGCTACTAGAACATTAGAAATTATGTACGTGGCTCACATCTTTTTTTTTTTTTTTTTTTTTGGACAACACTTGTCCATACTCCCTGCCCACAATTCCTCTCCTCCCATCCTCTCTTAACCTGCTCTAATTTGGCTTCTGCGACTACACCCCCCCCCTCCACCCACTCCACCAAAAACAGCTCCCTGCAAGGTCACAAATAACCTTTCCACTGCTGAATCCAATCATCGATTCTCAGGCTTCATCTTCTGCACCCTTCCGGAAACATTCTTTGCCTGGCTTCCGGGATACTGTTCTCTCTTTGTTCTCCTCCTGCTCCACGGGCCTGCTTCTTCTCCATCCCCTCTTGCAGCTCCTCCCCCTCTCCCCGACCTCTAAAGGATAGGAGGTCAGGCTGCAGAACTCAGAGGTTTTCTCTTCCCCATACACTTTCATTCCCTGGGTGGTTTCAACCAATCTCATGGCTTGAATACGATCTATGTGCCGATGACCCCAACATGCACATCTCAGCCTGGACCTCTGCCTTGAACTCCAGGCTCACACATCTCATAGCCTGCACCATAGCTGCACTGGGATACCTAAATGGGCATCTCATGTTCTTAAACCCAACTTTAGACCTTGGCTCCTATGGCAGGCGATTACCGTACTGGCTCCCAGTGAGTCGCACCCTCCCAGTATCCACACCCTTATGTATTCCTCTCCCACACTGATCGGGCCACGTGACCCACGTGGCTCAGCCATGCAACTTGCTTCGATCCACGGGATATCATCAAAAAAGATGCCATCGGAGGCTTGATAAGCTCCCGTACCTTGGAGTGTGCCCTCTTGGACTGCTGCCCTGAGACCCCCACGCCATGAAAGGCCCATGCGTACAGAGAGGCCCAGCTGTCCCAACTGCTCCAGGTGAGAGCCCAGGCAAGACCAGTAGAAAACGATCTTAGGCAGCTAGGGCCGCCATAACAAAATACCATAGACTGGGTGGCTTAAACAACAGACGTTTCTTTCTTCACAGTTCTGAAAGCTATAAGGTCTAAGATCAAGTGTGCAGGCAGATTCCTGTCTGGGGAGAGCCCACTTCCTGATTCACAGGACGGCCATCTTTCTGCTGTAGCCTCACAAGGTAGGAGGGGCTAGGGAGCTCTCTGGCCTCTTCCTCTAAGGGCGCCAATCCCATTCATGAGGCCCCCACCCTCATGACCTAATTGAACCCCAATTACCACCCAAAGGCTCTACATCCAAATACAATCACACTGGGAGTTAGGATTTCAACATAAGAACTTGCAGGGGCAGGGGCACAAACATTCGGTCCGTAACAATGAATGACCCAGTCATCCCACACAGTTGTGAAAAATAGGACATCGCTGGGGTTTTTTGGGGTACCTCTTAATCCCCTTCACCAATTTTGCCCAGCCCCCCAACCCCTTTCCCTCTGGCAACCACCAGTCTGTTCTCTGTATCTAGGAGTCTGTTTCTGTTTTTGTTTGTTCAACTGCTTTGTTTTTTAGATTCTACATATAAATGGAATCATATGGTATTTATCATTTTTTTTTTTTTTTTTTTTTTTTGCTTACTTCACTTAGCAAAATACCCTCTAGGTCCATCCATGTTGTCACAAGTGGCAAGGTCTCCTTTTCTTATGGCTGAGTAATATCCCACTGTGTGTGTGTGTGTGTGTGTGTGTGTGTGTCACATCTTCTTTATCTATTCATCTACTGATGGACACTCGGGTCACTTCCATACCTTGGCTATTGTCAACAATGCCGCAATAAACATAGGAGTGCATAGATCTTTTCCAATTAGTGTTTTCAGTTTCCTCAGACAGATACCCAGGAGCAGGATTACTGCAGTGTACAGTATTTCTATTTAATGTTTGGACGAACCCCCGTACTGTTTTCCAGAGCGGCTGTACCTGTCCGCATTCCCACCAGCAGTGTAGGAGGGTCACCTTTCCTCCACATCCTCGCCAACACTTGCTGCTTCTTGTCTTTTTGATACCAGCCATTCTGAGAGGTGCAAGGTGGTATCTCACTGTGGCTTAGATTTGCATTTCCCTGATGATGGGTGATACTGAGCACCTTTTCATGTGTCCGTTGGCCATCTGGAGTCTTCTTTGGAAAAAATGTCTATTCAGGTCTTCTGCCCATTTTTAATTGGATTATTTGGTCTTTTGGTGGTTAGCTGTGTAAGTTCTTTATACATCTTGGATACTAACCCCTTAGCAGATATGTCATTTGCAAATCCCTGCTCCCATTCAGTAGGCTGCCTTTTCATTTTGTTGATGGTTGCCTTCAGTGTGCAGTAGCTTTTTAGTTTGGTGTAGTCCAATAAGTCTTTGTTTTAAGCCCCTACGTTTGGGGATGTTTGCTACTTCCACCCCGTAGCAACCCCCACCACCCGCAGGGGGGAAAAGAAAAAAAGCAATAAACAAGCACAAATCCCTCCTCCTAGTCTTTCTGATCTCAATCAATGGTCTTCCATCTAAGTTACTCAGGTCATAAACCTTCGAGAGTCATC
This sequence comes from Zalophus californianus, assembly GCF_009762305.2. NCBI lineage: Eukaryota > Metazoa > Chordata > Mammalia > Carnivora > Otariidae > Zalophus > Zalophus californianus. Next base: position 38,322,057 of record NC_045612.1, read on the forward strand.
CTTGACCCCTCCTCCTCTCGAGAACACCCTACATCTGATCCATCAGCAAATCCTGCTGGCTGCACCTTCAGCATGTACCCAAAATCCAATGACTCCTCTCTGGCTCTCCTGTCAGTACCCCAGCCACTAGCGTCTCCTGCCTGAGTTATTACACACATCACTTACCGGTCTCCCTGCTTCTACCCCTGTCCCCCTATGGTCGAATTTCAGCAGAGCAACTGGGTGAGCCCTTTATAATTCATTCGGATCATGGAAGTCCTCGGCTCAAAACCATCCAATGGCCGCCCATCTCCCTAAGACTAAAATGCCAAGTCCTTCCTATGGTCTGTGAGGCCTTCTATATGATCTGCCCCCTCATGTATAGCACCTCCCTGACCTCATCTCCTACAAGGTAACCCCTTCCTTCGCATGGCTCTAGACACAGCGACCTAGTTGCTGTTGCTGGAATATTCTAGAAACACTCCCGTGTTGGGGCCTGTACACTTCTTTGCTCTTCTTGGCATATTCCTCCTCCAGGTACCCAATGGCTCAGTCCCTCACCTACAAGCCTTTACTCAAATGTCACATTCTCAGTGAGACCTTCCCTTTAAATGAGGCTACCTCATTTAAAACTGCAGCCTCCCCAACCATTCAGCATCCCTGTACCCCTTACTCCGCTTTACCTCTTCCTCTGTGGCACTTTACATGATCTGACATACTATACACTTCGCTTGTTTCTTTACTGTCTCTTTCCACAAGAATGTAAACTCCGTGAAAGCAAGGATAATATGTATCTGTTTTGCTCACTGCTTTATCCCCAGCAAGTGCCGGATGCGAAGTAGGGGTTCAATAAATATTTGCAGGAAGAATGAAGTGAGCAGCCCAGTATGTTCGAGAACTTTCTGCAGTTCAGTATCATTGAACTATCATGCAGGAGGAGATGGGAGTCAGTTTATGAATTCTGTTTGCCACGTTAGATATTTTGGACTTTACAAATCACCTTGAGATCTTGGTAAAGGGTAGGTGCAGTATGTCTGGGGTGGGGACCTAGAGTCTGCATTTCTAACTGGCTCCCAGGTGCTGCTGGCCCGCAGACCAAACTTCGAGGCAAGGGGCAGAGCTTGCAGTCCGACTGCTGACTGAAGAAGAGCAAGGCTAGAGGCAGGGACACCAGTGTTGAGGCTGTTGCAAATTGAACAAGTCAGGGATGATCCAGTCTGAACCAAAGGAGGAGTACGGGGAATGAATTTGAGAAATGATCAGGAGGTCGAATTGATAGCATTTGGTCACCGACTGGATGTGGAGGAGAAGGGGAGTGAAGGGCCAGTGATTATCTGCAGATTTCTGGCCCGGGTGATGAGTGGATGGTGGTACCACTCAATGGGATAGGGAATGTGAGAGAAGGTGCAGGCTTGGGAACAGGGAAGAGAACAACTAGTTTAGTTCCCAACAACAATGCCATCCCGAACCTTTATGTGTGCTCTACATGAGAAGCCTCCATTTCGAGCTTTTGCAAGCCTGTGCCGCCCAGGGCACGATCCCAAGATGGCCACGGATGTGGGATTTCCCATTCTCGCCATTGGGCACAGGCCCAAGTCAGGTTCCCCTTCATCCAGGCATCTGACCAAATGACCTGTGCCCTCTGGTCTGTTTAACGTACAAGAGGCTGTCCTGAGGTAGAGGTCCAGGTGGAAGGTCCATCTTGCCGACCTCCTATCCTGAGGGGCCAGAGAGCCCACTCAGGCCAGGTTTCACCTTCAAAGTGCCTAAGTGGGGGCTGACTGGGCCACGCCGCCTCTGGCTAAAGGCAACATAAAGACCTCCCCCTTCATTTCTGAGGATCCCAGCCAGCCCACTGCCAACAGCCCACGGAGTGAGGGCTCTGAGCTGGCAAAGAATCTAACAGGTAGACCTGGCCTAGCAGCTTCAGCCCTGGAGTCCAGAGACCCGGGTCCCAGCGTCCACTCTCATCTATGTGCGTGGATCGAAACCCCTCTAAGCAGCACTGCCCCACTTGCAGGGAAATGTCAGGCCCCCTCTACCTCGCAGGAGCATTGGAGGAATAGAAAAGCCAAAGGAACATGGAGATACTCTACAGAAAAGTGGTATTTAAACCCATAACATGCCCTGGCGCCTCAAACACCTTATGCGGTTAGTGTCAGCAAGCGGGGGGCGACTCTTGGACCATTTGAGGCAATGAGGCCTAACCTTCAGCCTGTATCAGAATCCCTAAGGGGAGTGGTGCTCAGACTTCAGCTGGCATCAGAACCCCTTTGGAGGGCTTGGTACAAGGGAGCTTTCTGGGCGCCACCCCAGAGTTTCTGATTCAATGGGTCTGGGGTGGGACCTAGAGTCAGGAACCTGAGAATCTGTATTCCTAACAAGTTCCCCAGTTAGGCAGCTGCTGCTGCTGGTCTGGGGACCATCCTGTGAGAACCCCTGTCCTCGAGAACTTGTAGAAAATCAAGATGCCTGGGCCCCGCCCCAGAGACCTGAATCCAGGAGAGGGGCCCCAGTCTGGGCCCCTGTGAAAAGCAGTGCCTCCTGGAAGCAGCTACAATTACAGTGGGGAGTACCTGACTTAATCCTGTGCTCCTACAAAGCACGCCTGAGCCCCAATTCCTTTCTCTTCCACGGGGAAAAATCCCACGGTCGTCGGAAGCTCTCCAATCCATCCCCCCGCATAGGCCTCAGCCCCTGGCCAGTTTTTCAAATTCTCCAGCTCTTCCCTCACCCCACAGACACTGCAGGAGCCTTCAGAATCTGCCTGAGCCCCCAAGCCTTTCTCCTGCCCTTAGCCTGGCCTGCAGAGTGGAAGTGGGAAGCCAGAGAGAGAGAACTTTCCCAGCACCCTAAGGCTAGTTAGACAAGAGGGGGGATGGGCTAATGGGCGGGGTGGGGAAGAAACAGGTAGGCTGAGGTCAGTATGACCTTGGGGCCAGTTTTCAAGCCCTCAATGGCCACAGTACTCTTGCTTTAACGGTCCTAGAAACCAGCACACCGGCTGTGTCCTAACCCTCATCCTCCAGGAGGCAAGCTTAAAGCTTATCTCCAGAGACACGTGGCTTGCCTGCATCAACCTTGGGGTTCTTACACCCCAGTTTCCTGAAATGTCTCCAAAGGACATCTGATCTGCCTGTGCTTCAAAATACCTTTCTTACCCTGTCAAGCCTGGGAGTTCCCGGCTCCCCAGTTCTGAAACAAGAGCTCCCTCTAGTGAAGGAGAAAGGGGTTTCCAAGTAGCCTTGAGGCAGGGCTCCTTCATCCTCCGGAAGCGGGGCACAGATCCCCTGGAGGCGTGGGACACCAGTGAAGCCCTCCCCAGAACAGGGTTTTGAATGCATAAAAGGCAAAGCGTTACAGGAAAAGCTAGTGTTATTAAAACGGAGTCATCAAGAGAGGAAAAACAGATCTATAAAATCTATAACACAGTCCTTGCGTGTTTCCTTTCTAAGTAAGGCATTTAATGAGCTCTAGCAGTGAGTGGAACCGCTACCATGATTTTAAGGCAGTGGGGAGCATCAACTTTTCCCACCCAAGTTAATGGACCCCTTATTCCTATTCGTGGACCCCACGTTAAGATCCCCTGCCTAAATAGAACCACCGCACCCACCTAACCAAAACAACCCACGGGGATGAAGAAAAGGGGAGGGAGTTCCCAGAGCAGGGGATTGGGTCACGAGCCCCGTGGGTCCAAAAGTAGTGTGGGAGCTGTCCTCCACCCTTCCTGCAGCTGACCTCCCTCCAAACCACCCCACTGGACCCCCTGGAAACCTGATCCCGCCATCGGCAAATCCTTCCATACCTGCCACCTCCGCACAGCATGGCCCTGGCGCTTCCTCACCCTACGGAGCCCTGGCTCTCCCCCAGGACACTGCTTCTCCCTCGGGCTGCTCTGAGCGGAGGCTCTTCTTCTTCCTCCTCCCGTGCTCGCAGCAAGCTCGCGTGGAGAGAAGGGGCGTTGAAGATCCCCCCTCCCGTTACTGCTTCTGGATGCTTACTCTTGTCTCCTTCTTGCAAGCTTCACCTTCTCTTTGTCACCATGGTCCACCCCCCTTCCCCTCGTCCTCCAGGTCACCATCAGACTCCTCCCGGATCAGTCTCACTGAGCTTACAGTCATTGCTCTGGGTGATTTCACCATCCGTGCGGGGGCCACTTCTAACATCCTAACGCCCTGGCCTCTTGAACCTCTTCAACTCCGCACATCCGCACCTCCATTCCACCCTCCTACCCACGACCGGCTTCAGGGAGCACCCCCAGCCACCCCGCCTCAGCTCTATTCCTCTGACCACAGCCTCCCCGTTGTTTCAGATTCCATATCCTCTTCTCTACTGGGCATGAGCCCGCACACCTCCTGGTGACCTCTGATCCCTTGATTCCACACCCCCCCACCCCCATGGACCCCCTCCTCGTTCTTCCGTCCTACCATCTGGGACCCCATGACTGATCACTTCAACTAGCCCCCTCAACTCCCAGGCGGGCAGACGGCCCTCTTCCCTCCCTTGTACCAAGCCGCTCCACGCTTCTCCCTACCCCCTCACTATCTCATCCCCAAGGGGCGGCCTGCTAAGGGTCAGAACCTAAGAAGTAGCTCAGACCACATTTGAGGAGACTGGTAGGCAGAGTCACGGTACCTTAGCAAACAGAAACCATACAGAGAGCAAATTTACATCGTGTGAACTAAGTGAGGGGCACTATTCCTATTTTACAGATGAAGAAAAGGAAGCCCAGAGAAGTTAAGGCACTTCGCCAAGGTCACACAGCTCGTAAGCAACAGAACGGGCTTTGAAAGGAGGTGAGTCCCGCTTTGACACGGGCACATCTCAGAACCGTCTCATCCATCGGCCGGCAGCCAGGCCTGTTCAAATTTCCTCTCGAGCTCCTCGGTTCCTTTGACTGGGTGGGAAAGAAGTTCAAGCCCGGTGTACAAATCTGGCCACTTCAGGTAGTCAGGGTCCAGAGCAGAAAGCTCCTGTAGGTATCCAGACCAAAGCTGCGGGCTCTAGCCCCGCCTGCCAAAGCAGCCTTCCCTGTGCTGGAGGCGCTGGGTGTGCCTGCTCAGCTCCTAATAAAGTAAGCACTCTGTTTCCCATTCTGTTATTGTTCCTTGAGTGACCCGCCCTTGGCTGGAAACCGGAAAGGAGGAAAGTGGGTGGCAGGGTTACCAAAACTCTGTCCCAAACCCCAAACACCCCTCGCTTTCCGGATCTTCAACACCATTGATCCAAACTTGGATGGATACTTTAAGCCAGATGTTCCGCGCCTCTGCGCAGGCTGCTGAGCCCTCCCCCCTCCCCACCGGAGAAAACAGGGTCACTGTACAGACCAGTGCCGGGAAACTGCAAGGAAATCTGTTTCTGCGCTAGTCACCAAACTTCTGGAGCTACACTGTCCAATACAGTAGCTACAGCTCCTAAAGACCTGCAGCCAATTAATTTCAAGGCAAATTCATTAAACTGAAATCAAGCAAAAAAATTCCTCGGTCCTAGTTCCTGGGTCTGTACTAGTCCCATGTCCTCTGCTCGGGAGCCACATGGAGTGAGCGGCTACCATACTGAGCAGAGCAGATCTAGACCCATCTCCGCCGTCACCAAGAATTCTACTGGACAGCGCGCAAACAGTCCAGACTTACCTCCTTCTCCCATCTCCCGCCACGCTCACTCCTCCCGTCAGGACCCATCTCCATCCACTGCAAAGCCCCTTCCTTCTCAGCAGGGGCTGGCACCTGCGGTTCCTCCATTCCCCTGCCTCCCTAGTACCTTCAGAACACTCCCTCTCACTACTGGCCTTCGCCTTAGCACCTGAACGTGCCAAGCCTTGGGCAGAGAGGCCAGGGGAGGAGGGGGAAAGGAAAGGTAGGAAAAAGGTGGGGTGCGGGGGTGGGGGAGAAATCCCTCCCTTAGCTCTGCAACACCCTTAACCCCTCCTTCCTTAACACCCTGCTCTTTCCCTCCCATCTCCTCTTCTCCAATGGCCATACTTTGCCAGAACTCTCTGAACCTACGTGGTGCTCCAGATCACTACGACCTGAGGAACCTTTCTCCTGCCTCAGTTTCCAGGACAACCAGCCACGCCTACTGCTCTCCCGGGTCCTACAATCGCCCAAGGCTCCTTTTCTTTTATCTCCTATTCACAGCTGATGTTCCCTGAGGCCTTTTCTCCAAGTTCTATTTCTTCGCCCACCCCACCGACGTAGCTACCCTGGACCATCTCATTCACTCCCATGTGTGTGTGCGCACCTTCTTTATACCAACGACATGGAAGTCAGCCTCCAGCCCAGACTCCCCTGAACACCTCCGGAATATTCCGTCCGACTGCCTCCTGGACATCTCAGCCTGATAGCCTAGAAGTGTCTCAAACTCAAGTGTTAAAAAAAAAAAAATCTGCCTTCCTAAAACATGTTCCTTTCCTTCCTTGGCCCTTGTCCATGAGTGGCACCCTATCTCCCTCAGCCCCCTAGGCGGAAATCCTGGGGCCTCACAGACTTTGCCCTCTCCCTCGCTCCCATAGCATCTTAATTATAATAAATACTACCAGTTTAATTATTTAGGATTATTAATTTGATCTTAATTGTAGATCCTCATTTCCTGAAAAGACGAACGAGAAGATGAGACTACTGCCACCTTGTGGCAAAACGCTGACAAACACGCGGATGAGGCCGTTGCAAATGCTCAAGGCAAATAGAAGGTATAAAGAGAACGTTCAGAAAAGAGTGCTTTAGGCTGCCAAGGAAGTCAGACACAGCGCTGGAGTTGGGGGGCAGCATCGCTGAGCTAATGTTCAAGGAGGACATGGAGTTTGCCAGGTCCCAGGTAGACAAGCTGTCGTGTGCTCGGACACGGTGTTGGTGGCAGGTGGGCCAAATCTGTCAGATTTGTTCGCTTAGAGGGTAAAGTAATGGGAGTTGAAATCTCAGCGATGGGAAATGAGGTCAAAGAGATGGATAAGGGTAGAACTGTGACCACCCTGAATGCCACGTAAAGGAGTTTGGTCTGCCTCCCAGAGGATTTTTGAGCAGGGGAGCAAAATCTGATCAGATTTGTTCTTTCCTCAGGTCATTCTGGAGACTGGATGGAGGACAGACCAGGGGAGACATAGGGGGCAATCGGGGGGCAGGGACATGAGAAAATGAAGTAGTCCCTGGCAACGGGGGCTGAGAGCCTAGACTCGGGCAGGGGGGATGGAAACAGAGAGGAAGAGTTGAATTTGCAAGCATTTTGAGAATCTGGATCATCAGAACACTTCTGAACTGATTGGCATCAGGGATGAGGCAGGAAGGGATCCAGAAAGTTTCTGACCAGGTTTTTGGCTTTGGCCCTGGGTGGATGGTGGGGCCAGTAATACGGGAAAGAGAAGAGGAGGAAAAAGAGCAGGTGGGAAGAAGGGGCATGGAATCGAAAAGCCTGACCGTAGACAAGTTTCCTTTGAAGGACCTGTAGCGTTTCTCGAGCCTCCAGTGAGATCTAGGGATGGAGAACACCGGGATCTCTGGAGCACGCAGGGCAAAGGAGCCCAACGACCGCCCGCCAGAGGGGGAGAACCGGGAGACAGGGGCATCATGCAGCTCGAAGGAGAAGCAGGCATCTAAGGGATGCCAGCAACGTCAAACCCGCTGACAAACACGCCCTCCATAGGTGCAAGGCTCTGTCAGTTCAGAATTGAGCAAGAAACCATCCTGACCTCAAGAGCCCACAGTCTAGATGGAAGACAGACGTGTAATTAACAAGAGGCAGTATTACGGTGGTTAATAATAAAAGTATACAACACCAGGTGCCAGGCATCATTCTGTGGATTTACATATACGAGCCCATCGAACCCGCACGGCACCCCTGTGAGATAGGTACTATTCCTGTCCTCCTTTTACAAACGAGCAAACAGATGCAGAGAGGTGTAAGGCACTAGCCTAAGCACCAGACTCAGGATTCGAACCCACAGTCCGTCCGAACTCAGCGACGACATGGAGAAGCAGTGCTGTGTGGTGGTGAAGCTCGCCTGCTTTCCAGTGCTAGGTGAAACTCTCGTGCAGGGGCTCCTAACCTTTGTGGTGCCATGGATCCCTTGGGCGGTTTGGGGCCTCCCCTCTCAGGATAAAGTTTTTGTTTGTTTGTTTTGTTTAAAGATTTTATTTATTTGACAGAGAGCACAAGCAGGGGGAGCAGCAGAGGGAGAGGGAGAGGGAGAAGCCGGCTCCCCGCTGAGCAAGGAGCCCGACGCGGGGCTCGATCCCAGGGCCCTGGGATCATGACCGGAGCCGAAGGCAGACGCTTAATGACTGAGCCACCCAGGCGCCCCGCAGGATAACGTTTTGAGTAGACAAAAGACACCGCATTAGAAAACAGTAATACTGCAATAGTTAGCAAAAGACTTTAAAAAATTAAGGCTTTTAAATGCTCAGGTAATGATGAAGTGCAAAGGGTTTTGTGAAATCCCTATAGCAGCTGTTAACAGGAGAACAACATACATTGACAAAAACATCCTGAGTCCTGCTGAAGCAACTGCGGACAGTCGTCTATGATTTGGCACTGAAGGAAAGGCTGGACGTCATTTGGAGTTAATACAAATGAAGATGTGATTTTTTTTCTCATCCAAGGTCATGGGCCCCCTAAGTCTCGTGGACTTATGAGGATTAAATGGGATCAAGATCAGGCAAAGTAAAACACTTAGCCAGTGCCTAGTTGGTGGAAAGTGCGCAATAAACGTTAGAGCTTGTAAGATATGTAAAATGTGCAGTGTGTGGCTATAGAGTCCTTCATTCATTCAGCCCCCGTAAGACCAAGAACAGAAGAAGGCTTCCTGTCCTCAGGCCGACAGGCAGATACCTGCAGTGCGGTGTGAGAGGGACAGTCGCAGAACACTTCTGGGGGCTGCCTGGAGGAGCTAACTGACGAGGCTGAGTTTTGAAGACAGAACGTGCTCCGGGCCACCAAGTCGGAGAAGGGCATTCCCAGCCGAAGTCTTGCTGTGTTCAGGGTGCGGCGGCATGAAAGTTGCACGGGAAATACAGGGGACCCTATGGATTTTGGTATCCCCCGAGTGCAGGGTACAAAGATGGAAGGAGCATAAAGAGAAGGCTGGGCCTTTGGTGCCCCCTGGAAAATGCACTGTGCTCTGGGGACAAGGGGGAGCCACTGGAAGTTTCCAAATAGGGAAGTGCCATGATCCTATCTGGGCTTTCGGCCCAGCTTTGGAAGCTACAGGGACAGGTTGTTGGGGGGAGACGGGGAGGTTGGAGGTAGGGAGACCGCACAGAGTCAGCTGTCATGGTTGAGGGGAGAGAGGAGTAAGGCCTAGGCCAAGGTAGGAAGAGTGATGGACTTGAGAAAAACTGGGGAGGGCAAAGCAGGAGGACATGGCGAGCTCTCCGCACAGCGGCCAGAATGATCTTTCCAACAAGCATGCCTGATCATGCCAGACTGTCTGCTCAACAGTCTTGGGACAAATGAGAAACCATCTGGAAATAAAGTCGGGTCCTTATCTCACATTGTCTACTGGGATAAATTCCATGTGGATGAAAGATTTAAAGCTTTAAAAGAAAAATGGAACTATTAACACAGGAGGGGAAAAAAAATACAGGATATATTTTTTTGTAGCCTGGCAGTGGAGAAGGACTTCCTAACCATGACTCCAAATTCAGAAGCCAGATAAATTACACAGAAATGTAAAAGAGCCTACCTAAAGAAACCATAAGCAAAGTTAAAAGATGAGTGAGAAAACGGGGAAAAATATCCACAGCTCAGATCACAAAGGGTGAACTCCCCTAATATTTATATACAATATATAGAAATATATTTCGATTATATTGAAATAGAAATATATATAGAAAATATACATAAAACTAGAAATATATTTCTATTGCATATGAATATACAGAAATATAAACAAATATATATATGATAAAGAGCTCCTACAATACAATTTTTTAAAGATTTTATTTATTTATTTATTTAGTTGCGAGCGAGCGAGCGAGAGAGAGAGAGAGAGAGAGAGAGAGAGCGCATGAACAGTGGGAGGGGCAGAGGGAGAGGGAGAAGCAGGCTCCCTGCTGTGCAGTTCCCTGAGATCAGGACCAGAGCCTAAGGCAGACACTTAACCAACTAAGCCACCCAAGGCGCCTCTCCTAAGATTAACTTTTGTTAAAAAGGCCAACAACACAAGGGAAAGATAAGCACACGAGAAGAACACAGAGTTCAAGGAAGAGGAGATTGAATGCCAATTCAAACATGTAAATAGATGCTCCCCTTCATCCAAAGTAAGAGAAATTCAAATTAAGTCGGAATTGCTACACCATTATTTTTACCCATCAGATGGGCAAAAATTGAAACACACTGGAAATACACTCTTTCGGGGAGGGTGTGTGGAAACAGGCATTCTTACCCACTGCCACGGACATTTACAATGGTATGACTTTTATGAATTGGGAAACATCCATCCAAATTATGAACACACATACTCTTTTGATTCAGCAATTCTACTTAGGGGGGATTTATCGTGCTAGATACATGCACACACATGCAAATCAGCGTGGGTACAAGGTCACATGGCACAGTGTTATTTATATCAGCCCAATTCCAAACAACCTAAATGTCTACCAACAGGAGACAGAATAAATAAATTACGATGTACTGTCGTAGCCTTGTGTTACGTTTAACAGCAAGAACCCCAGAGCCATACCAGTGGGTTCAAATCCCGTGTGTGTCCCCTTACTCGCGGAGCCTCAGTTTCCTCACGTGTAAAAGGGATGTAACAGCAACCCTGCCTAAGAGGACTGTGGTGGGGATGAAGTGAGTTCACGTGTGCGAAGAGCTTGAAGCAATGTCTGGCACCTCCTAGTGCTCTATAAAGCCTTGCCATTTCTACTAGACTGTATTTTATCATCCACACAATGGAATGCATGGGCTGTTGTGCAAAAGAATGAAGAAGCTTCCTATGGGCTTCCAGGGAGAGAAATGCTGCTAAAGCAAAACAGTAATGGCAACAAAACAGTCGCACAGTATGCTGTCTGGCGATGTGTGTCTTACAGAGGAGGGAAATAAAATAGTTTTTGAATTTACTTGTATGTGTGAGAAGAAACTCTGGGAGGAGATGCAAAAAACCAAAATGGCGGTTACCTATGGAGTTGTAGGAGGCACCGTGTGGATGTGGGAAAGGGTGGGAAGGTGATCTGTTACAGAATGGTTTTCTGCATTTTAGAGTTTGAACTCTATAAAGGATTTACACAGGAGAAGAATCAACAGGAAAGCAAGCTGGTGTTATGCCCCTTCTTAAAACTTTCACTGGCTCTCCATAGTTCTTAGAATAAAGGCCAAATCCCTGACCACAGCTGACAAAGCCCTCCGTATCTGACCCCTGCCTGCCCCTCAGGCCGGGTCATCCGTCCCCCCCCCCCCCCCCCCCCCGGATCTCCCTTCCCTCCTGCCACAGTGCTGTCGTACGTGTAGTTTTGTGAGGTTATAAGGGTGCACCCCCCCAATCCTACTCTTGCCTAGTGAACCCCCTACGTATCCTTCAGACCTCAGCTGAAATGTCACTTCCTCAGGGAACTCCCCCCCAAACCTCCAAAGTAGATGTTAGTTTTATTCTTAGCTCTCATTAAAGCATGTTCCTTTCCTTCAGAGTACTTACCTCAGTTATAACTATATATTTATTTGTGTGATTATTTGATTCATACATGTCTCCTCCCACTACATTATAAACTCTATGAGGGAAGGGATGGTATCTGGTTTTCACCGATCGGGGCATCCCAAAGGCCAGCGTAGAGCCTGGCAGAAAGAGTGTGCAAATAAGTTGCTATGGTTTGAATGTCTGTGTCCCTCCAAATTCATATGATGAAATCCTAACCACCAAAGATGGATCGTATTAGGGGGTGGGGCCTTTGTAAGGTGTCGTAGGTCATGAGGGTGGAGCCTCCATGAATGGGATTAGTGCCCTTATAAAAGGGGCCCCAGAGAGCTCCCTTGCCCCATCCACCATGTGAGGACGCAGCAAGGAATCGGGAAGAGGGTCCTCCCAAGAAGGCAACCAAGCTGGTGACTTGATCTTGGACTTCCCAGCCTCTGGAGCTGAGAACAAGAAATTTATGTTGTTGATAAGCTACCCAGTTGGTGGTATTTTGTTATAGCTACCAGAAAGGAGAAAGACGTATGTGTCAGATGAATGGGTAAAACAGATGCGGGGGTCGGGGGCTGATTCCCAGGTTCTAGCTGGGGTGACAGGGTGGTGCCATCTGGCAAGGACCACAGGGAGAGCAGCAGGGCTGAGGGGCAGAAAATGAGTACAGCACAGACAGGCTGAGTTTGAGGTGAGCTTGGGGCATTCAGGTGGAGATGCTGAGTGAACAACATGAAAATCTCGTAAGTCTGGGCTGCCGACAGCAATGCGGCGGCCATGACTACTCCGACCGGTGGCCGAACTGTGTGAGCACGTGACCATTTGGGGAGCAGCAGAGCAAGAGGCAAGAGCGGAACAGAACTCTGGGGAAACGAACATGTCAGGGACAGAGGCAAAATAACTCCTGATGGAGGCGTGGGGAGGCATGGTCAGTGAGGCAGGCCCTCAAGAGGGGAGTGTTCCAAAGAGGAGGGATCAACAATGTCCATTGTAGCAGAGAGCTCCGGCAGGATAAATTCTGAGAGGGAGCCATTAGATTTGGTCAGGTAGGCGTCGTTAGTAATGGTCAGCAGTGTTATTTCTGTGAAGAGGTGGGCAGCGGGGAGAGAGATATCCCATGGCAGTGTTCTGAGGGATGGGAGGTAATTGAGTAGACGGGGTCATCAAATGCAGGCAAGTGCCACCCACAGTTATGTTCTGTTCCTGGGGTGATTTCAGGTGGTAAACAGGTAAACGTTTCATTTTTAATAGCTATGCATTTAAAGTGTATTAAAAATATGTCACCAGTGCACTGAATCCGGGATTTTATTGAGCACAAACATATTTTAGAAAAACATATATATGTATATTTATAAATTCATATATATATAAATATAGAGTTATAAATATATAAATGTATACTTATTTATAAATATATAAAACAATTTTTTTAAGATTTTTATTTATTTGCGAGAGAGCGGGGGGAGGGGGCCAGAGAGAGAGGGAGAAGTAGACCCTCCACTATCTTGACCTCAGTCAAAGGCAGATGCTTAGCCGACTGAGCCACCCAGGTGCCCCGCAAACAAATATATTTTAGGAAAAAGAAAAATCAGTAGACTTAAGGACATATACTAAATACATAATAACACAGATGGCTCTGTGGATAAGGCACAAGTTGTCATGCCCAAAGAACTGAAGTTCAGGAAATCTTGTTTGGCTAATAATCTATGAAGATGGTTAGCTGGGAAGGGAAGATGAAAAGAGATGGTGTAGGGTCGAGAGAAACTTTCTTTTTTAGAATGGGAAGACTTCAGCATCCTTCTTGGCTGAAAAGCCAGGAGTGAAAGAAAGAGTTGAAAATCCAGGTAAATGAAACAAAAGGAAAAGAAAAGAAAACCCAAGTACACGAGTGATACTTGATGGCACGGAGTTCCAGAGGATGGGAAGGGAGGCAAGTTAACCACAACACCCCTTCCTCCAAGACAACAGGTAAGGATGGCAGTGGGTGAAGCAGCTTTTAGAGCAGAGGGAAATAACGGAGGGGATTCCTGCCTGGAAATCTCTGTTTTCTCAGTCCTTGGTTGACAGTGGGGAGGACAGGAAGTCTGAGGTGGGTGGTAAAGGTTCAGCACATGACCTCTCAGGGCAATGTGTAGCACAGCTGACCAAAGACAGAACACAAGAGCGATGGTGTTGAGAGCACAATTATAACAGACCATGAAATTTTAGTGGCCCCAAATCTGAATGACTCGAGAGATTTCCCCCAGTAGGCCAAGGCTGGGCACTGGGACTGGATGCTGATCCCCGTGGAAAGGATGAAGGGCTGAAGCACTTTCGGAGCTGGTGAAAGGAAAGCTCCAGTAACTGGTTATAGTAGGACGAGCTAATTGGGAAGGAGAGGAATCCTGAAAGAGTAGAGATTCGGGTCACAGAAAGGGACATAGGGGCTAAGGATCTCAGATAGAGGAGTTTTAGGGGCAGGGGGAGGGCAAGGTCGGTTGGCTGGAGACAAGAGTGACAGAAGTCACTGCAGTGGAGAAGCCCAAACTCCGAGAAGCTGGAATGGGACAAGTCGTCTTCACTAGAAACCCTCATGGATACTGGTGGGAATCGTAATAGAAACGATCGAGTGCCAGGGGCCAAAGGCATTTAGGAATACGGGGAAGCAGCCAAGGGTGGTAGTAGTGATGAAAAAAAAAAAAAAAGGTGGAGAGAATGGTAAAGGAGAAAGCATTTTCATCGAAGGGAGAAATGAAATACTGGTCTGGAAGAGATGGCGGGAGAAGGGGCGCCGACAGCCTATGTGGCTGAATAGGGAGAGCAGCGTCCATTAGAGGGAGCTTCGGGCAAGAGACAGGAGGGCTAGGTGTTCTATGGAGAGCTGGTAACGTCGGTGGCGATGGGGTTCTAAAAACTGTATGGTTGACCCTTGAACACCACGGGTTTGAACTGTGCAGGTCTACTCAGATGTGGATTTTTTCCTGACAAATACAGAACAGTACCAGAAATGTGTTTTCTCTTCCTTATGATTTTCTTCAGAACATTTTCTTTTCTCCAGCTTATTTTATTGTAGGAATACAGTACATAATACATATGGCATACGCACTAGGTGCTAATTGACAGTTTCTCTTACCAGTAAGGCTTCCGGTCAAGAGGAGGCTATTAGGATTTCAATTTAGGGGGGAGTCAGAAGTTGTGCATGGGTATCAGGCTGTGGGGGTGGGGGGACATCCCTAACCTGCGCATTGTTCAAGGATCAACTGTAGTTCCAGAGAGCCAAAGGCAAGGAGCTGGGAGGAGAGGAAACAGAAATTAAAAGACAGGCTGGAGGAAGAACAGAACAGTGGGGGGGGGGGGGGGGGGGGAGGATGTCTTGTTTCCTGCGGCGGTGCCAAAAGACCACAGAAACCAAGGAGGAATGGGATCACGCTGAGCACCACCCAGCCACCCCCAAGCCTTTCAGGAAAACAGGTCTCCTGGCCGTGGGAGGTATCTACAGGAGAGCTGTCTTGCCTTGGGCAGACACTCCGAAGTCAGGTATGTCTGGGAAATTACAAGACTTCTAGGAGAGAGAACCGCCAAACCCCTCAGCTGTTTTGATTTACGGGGAGTCATCTTCCCCCTGCTCACTCCGTATGGATTCGCCCTCTGCAAGGCCCAGGTCCGAGGTTCGGGGCCAAAGGTGAAACCCGCCTTAGGAAATCTAGCCTTTTCTCTAAGCGTGCGTAATTTCCCCCAAGCGAACAGCAGATGACAGCAAAGAGCCAGGAAGGAAGCGGAGGCTTTACAAGGGCCCAGAAATGGTAACAAATGAATCGGATTATGTTCCCCTAGTGCCCTCTGTCGCACTTAATCCCGCTGTATTACAAGTACAACGCTCCCGTCCCCCCTAGACAGGGACTCCCTGTGGCGGGGAATCTCTGATTCCCTGGTGCGAATGCTGGGCACGTAGTAGGGGTTCAACAAAGACACCGTGGGGGCGGCTGGCTGGAGGGGAGACTCCCAACCGGATGTGGTTAGGAGACAGGCACCTGCCTTTTAGGACAACAAAGTGTGTGGGGAAAAGCGCTGCTCTGAGAGGGAAGGCTTTGAATCCTGGCTCTGCTACTTAAGGCTGGGAGCTCGAGGTACCTCACATTTCTGAGCCCTGGTTTTCTCCTCTGTAGAAGGGGCATTTTCCACCAGGGTTGGTTATGATGAGAAGACGCACAGAACGGGCCTAGCGAAGTATCTCGCACACAGGCAACACTCAAGACAAAGTTGGTGTTTACTATGGTCATAATTACTGTTAGAGTTTTTACAGAGGTACCAGAGGAGAGAGGAAAGAATCACTAACAGTGAGATATAAATTGGAATGCAACCTCGGAATCTCTACTTCCTCCGCTCGGTTCCCCCCAAACAGTGCTGCAATAGATCCAACAGAAGGCTGCAGTGGCATCTATGACTTCTAGAAGCTGCAGCTTCCCAGATTGTGGGGTTTTGTGGGGGGGGGTGGAGAGGGCAGTGGGGATGGCTACTTGGTATTTCCCACGTCAGAATAGTCAGCTCGGCTACCTAACAGACTTTTATGGGCACCTCAGAGCACAGATAGGTTTAACTAAGAGCCACGCACCTTTGGCCAGAACTTGCCTCAGCGGGGGGGGGGGGGGGGGGGGGGGGGGTGCAGTCTGGAGCTAGAGACAGCGGCCCGCCTGGTTCTATTCAGAAAGCATGTATCCCCCAGACTTGGATATTATTAGGAAGCTGTTTCCTGCGCCACGGGAGACAGACCTGAAAACTGGCCCACGGCTCCTGGATATTGAGATGTTCCTTAAACTTAGACGGGGGGGGGGGGGGGCGGGATAGTACCTTTAGAGCAAATTAAAAGGAAGTGTTCTCTGACTTGGTGAGACCCCAAGTGGCTGCACGGGGTAAAAACAGCCTCAAAGAATACTGAGACAAATCCTAAGAACGCTGACAGAAACCAGGGCACAGGGGGCCAATCTCTCCACTGGCAGGAGACTCCATGGAGAGCAACTGTGCCCGTCCTCCAACATATCTCGAGGTTGACTTGGTCCTTGAGGCTGGCTTAGGCCAGAAGTTCTCGAGATTTTCCAGGATTCCTGAGTTAGAGGAAGCACAACTTCCAAACCATCTTCTGGTGGCTTCAAGGGCCCATGTGGCCTCATGTCATTTTTAATGCATAGCAATGAAGGACCTGCTGCTTGAATTGAGGTGGGGGAGCGGTCTCCCTGAAGAGTCCCAGCAACCAACATAGAGAGGCTAGTAGCTGAGGCTAGAAGGGGCATGATGCCTTCCAGGTACAGGCCTTTCAGGAAGGTTAGAGCCCTGAGAGGGAGGCCTCTGACAACTCTTCTAGAAGGGATGGGAACTCCCCTTTTATCTACCATGTAAGAGAGGAGGGAGGGGATACTTTAAGGGTCACTGTGAGGTCACAAAGAGTTCAGTCAGTTTCCTTCCTAGGCTGTCTCTACCAAGTTCGTTGTCTCTCCCTTGTGACAAAATCAAGGTCATCAGTGGTTTATTTTATAAGGTGATCACTCTTCTCTTACCTGCTTCTTCCTTCCATCCTATAACCCCACAGTCCCTGAACTTCATGCCCCTCTCAATATCTTCTTTGGTTCTGAGAGGATGGGTATAATGAGCAAGGGCTCAAGGTCCCTCTCTTGAGAGGGCTGGGGGCTTCCATCTCTCTTTCTACCCCTGTGCTGCACACTGAGGCAGGGGGAAGGCACAGCACGAGCGAGTGACAGAGGGTGGGGCGGGGGGGGGGGGGCTCCATGCAAACCCAATGCCACCACAGACGACGAGCCCGAGGCCTAGGCCTTAGGACACACAGTTAGTGGCACCATGCTCGCCCACAAAGGATGGTTCTGAAAAGCCCCCCGGGCTCTTTGCAGGCCTTATCAGTGCCCATCTCCCCACCCCTGGCGTGTGGCATAAGACATCCTGCAGACAGCCGGCCAGGCAGGAGGCCAAGATCCTGACAGACACCCAACAGACTGCCATCCCCCCAAACAGAAGGGCGCGACAAGGTGTGGCAGGGGCACAAAGGTATGGTTCACTGGCCTTACCTCCTTTCCAAAGCAGGTAGATGGGTACCACGTAGAGCATAACATGCTGAATGTAGTAAATCTCCAGTTCGAAGGGGAGCTGTAAGGACAGGAGACGGGGAAGAGGTGTTTCAGAGCAGGAAACACTCATGTCAATAGCTTCTGAAGCGAAACGCCCTTGCTCTTTGGGACCCGCATCGTAACCCCCTCCCATGCGTTTCCGGGGCTCACCTCCCTTCACAATGAGGGAGAAAAAGAATGGAAGGGACAGACACTTAGAACCTAGGCTGGCAGCTTCCAAACCATATTTGGCAGGGATGGTGCTTAAAGAATGTTCCACGAAGAAAGCTAGTTACAATGGAAGAAATGTCACACAGACTAGATCCCGTGGAGGGTCACCATGTATCCTGGTGGTATAGTGAGGATCTGGGTGGTCTCTGCAATGACAAAACCTGCTTAAAATGGTTTATCTAGTGTTTCCCAAACTTAGTGCGCCAGTGCCTATTTTTTTAATAAAGATTTATTTATTTACTTATTTACTTATTTATTTGACAGAGAGAGACGTGAGAGAGGGAACACAAGCAGGGGAAGTCGGAGAGGGCGAAGCAGGCTTCCCGAGGAGCAGGGAGCCCGATGTGGGGCTCGATCCCAGGACCCTGGAATCATGGCCTCAGCTGAAGGCAGGCGCCCAACGACTGAGCCACCCAGGCGCCCCTTCTTTTTTTGTTCACAGAACCCTCAGTAGTCTATGGGATATACTTGAAGAAACACAACCTGATGTCACTTCTCGCTCCTGGTGAGAAGGCGGTTGGGCGGTCTAAAAGCTTATTTCTCGGCTGACATGAAGAACATGTGTAGTAGGATTTCTTATTCCCATTTTCTGGATTTTAAAAAAAAAACAAAGTAGTTTCTAGGTCTGGCTTGGTCTAGATCCAAGACTAGTTTCCCTGCTAGATATTTGGGGTCGGTCCAGAGTTAGCCCTACTTTTGGGTGAAGACCAAGCAGCTGGGCCAATTCTGACAAAGGCTTGCCAAAGGGAGCAGCCCCACCCTCACTCTCCCTCCGACACGCGGGCTCACTTGCTGCGGCTTTCTGCCTCTCTCAAAATGGAAGCTCCGGATTCCCGAAGCAGAGCATGGTTTCCACCTGGCACGGTGGACCGTGCCACAGAGTTTGGCAGAGGGCAAGGAGTGGAAACAGCTGGATGGCCAACTCAATTCTAGAGGGAAAAAAAAAAAAACTTCAGCAACTGGCACGAGGCCTGGCCTCTGGGGCTTCCACGGCCCACAACACACACACACACACACACACACACACACACACACCCCTAAAGGGAAGCCCAGAGAGACAAGGACACCCGGGGGAAGGGTCAGCTGCCTCCCTGTTCCCTACAAGGCAAGCACAGAACCAAGACTGTGCGCTAACAACAGCCCAAGTCTGCCTTGTGCCAAGGGCTGGAACCCAAGGATGGCAGAGCGCCCAGAATGGGGGCTGGGATGACTGTGGACCCTGGAAAGAGACGCTGGTTCTGGCCCTTGAAAATGAAAGCCCACACAGAAGGAAAATTTCCCACGGACCCAGACGGGGCTCAACTACTATTTTATGCTCACAGAGGGACGTAAAATCCCCCCAGAAAGAGACGAGGTTCTACATGGCTCCACAGACCATGCTGGAATTGATGGAAAAGGCTTTGACAGTGGACATCACTAGCATGAGCTTTGGAGGACTCGGAGGCCCGCATTGGAGCCTCACAGTAAGAGGATCTGGGCTCACCCTCTCATCTGGAATTGGGGACTGCTTCATGCTTTTTCAACTGTTTCCAGATCCATGAGCCACTGATGCCTCTCAAAAACCCTGTGAGGTAGGCAGGCCAAGTATCCTTCTTCTTTGACAGATGAGGAAACTGAGGTACAAAAGGGTTAACTAGCTTGACTGTGGTCACCCAGAAAACAGGCAAGGAGGAAAAGGTCCCAGGAGGAAGGTTCAGCCCTCTGGCTGTAATCCGACTCTTTGGCTACCTAAGGGACTTGACCTCTCCCTGGAACAGGCCTGGGGAGCCAGCCATGTCCTCAAGCAGGACCTCTGCTCACCTCCTGGACCCTAGCTGCTGTTTATCCCCTGGACTCTCAGCGCCTGCTTGCTTCTCCCTCCGTTCCAGGCCTCCTGGCCTCCTAGAAATCACACTCTTCACCTGCATGTCCAGGGAAGCAGTTTAGCACTGCGACTACGAGCCACAATTTGGGAGTCTGTCAAATCTGTGCTTCCAGATTTCATTAGGCCCCTCAATAGCCCTATGGACTCCAGCAAGTCACTTAACCTCGCCACCCGTTTCAGCACCAGTAAAATGAAAATAATTACACTGTTCTAAGATTGTTGTCATTTTTAAAAAAATTTTAGAGGTCTTTTTTTTCAGACTTTCTGTGTCAGAGAGAGAGAGCGAGCCCAGGCAGGGCGAGTGGCAGGCAGAGGGAGAAGCAGACTCCCCGCTGAGCAGGGAGCCCGATGCAGGACTCGATCCCAGGACCCTGGGGATCATGACCTGAGCTGAAAGCAGATGCTTAACCGGCTGAGCCACCCAGGTGTCTCAATTTTTTTTTTAAATTTTTAATATAACACACATGCATACAGTACTTGTATGCCTAGAACTAGTAAGCACTTTCTTCACTATCAATTCATCTAGTCCTCCTAACGACTGTGCTGTTCCAATTATCTCCAGATATGAGAAACTGAGGCACAGAGAGGTTTGCTGACTAAGCACACCCAGCTCATGTGGTAACAGAGACAGAATCCAACCCCAGGCAGTCTGGCTCTAGAGTTTATAGTATGAGCCAGCACCCTACCCTCCTGGTCCCCTCTCTCCTAAAGAAGCGTGACACGGCTGTGATCAGTGGGTGTGCGGTAACCCTCCACATGGGAACTGGGCCCAGTCTTTCCCTGTCCGCGCACTCCTCACCGTCGCGGCCTGCTCTGGTCCACTGTGAGCCCAGGCCCCATATCATGCAGTGGCCAGACCTGGCCGACAACACAGGCCTCTCAGCTCCCGAGGCTCTTGGCACTAGCCCTCTGTGACTCTCTAGGCACCCTGGTCACAAATCTCAGGGTGGCTGGGAGGCTGCCCCCCCCCCCCAGAAACATTTTCCTTCCTCAGAGGGCTGCCTCACCCCCTATTTCAAGAGTTCCCCGCCTCAGAAGGGCCATGGAGAGTGTAAAACCAGGTGTGGGCACCGCCGAAAGCCCCAGCCAGAGAGGAGAAAGGGGAGAGAGGCAAAGGAGGAAGTGTGTGTGTGGGGGGGGGGAACTGGGAGAGAAAGGGAGGGAGGAGATGAAAGAGAAGAGGGCAGCGTAAGGGAAAAAAAAAAAAAAACAAGTTGCAGGAAGAAGGGAGCAGAATGGGAGCAAGAATCAACCCCTTGTCATTTCATAACAATGCTTACTAAGTACTTTTGCGTCATGCGCTGGGTACACACTTTTACAGGCGCTATCGCACTTAACCATTACAAGTCTCTGTGAAGCAAGAACAATGGTCATCCCCATTTGACAGATAAGGAAACTGAGCCACAGAGCTGTGAAATGACATCCAAATAAGAGACGGGGCAGGGCGCCTGGGCAGCTCAGTCGGTTGAGTGTCTGGCTCTTGGTTTCAGCTCGTCATGATCTCAGGGTGGTGGGATCGAGCCCCACGGCAGGCTCCATGCTCAGCATGGGGTCTGCTTCAGATTCTCTCTCCCTCTTCCTCTGCCCCTCCTCCCACTCGAGCACATTCTCTCTCTCAAATAAATAAAATCTTAAAAAAAAATGAAGAAGAGATGGGGCAAGGACGGGGGTAAAGGACGTTCAGCACTGAAGAAGAAAACGGGTCGTTTTCTTTACTGAGCACTGATCTGTCCTGAGTCCCCAAAACTTTCTCACAGAGCCTCCGCCACCCTCTTTTCCCCATTTGCACAAACACAATCTGGAAAGTGCCATACTTGCCCCAGAAGTTCCGCTTCGCTGATTCATTTCTGCCCTACAGAGCTCGCATCTGGAATGCTACTCCAACGTACCTATCCTGGTGCCTTTTTAGCTGGAAGATTCCTGAGGCTTTAGACCAAAAGTCCTACCATCACAGCAATTGAAAAACAAAAATCACTAAAAATGTTTTAAACTACACAGGTCATTAGCTTCCTTCTCACACCCAAGACAACATCCTTTTTTTTTTTTTTTTTTTTTTTAATCCAAAGAGCAGACTGATAAACCCCAGCAGGCCTTTGGGTTCAGACTGCCTAAAACATGACGGGCATGGGCTCTGTCCATGGCCAGAGTATGACCTCCTTTCTCCCAGTGCGCAACCCTGCCAGCCAAACCACCATGCTTTGCCATGGAGACAAGCAATCCCATTATGCCCTCCATCCCTGGTCACCTCAGTCACTATAAGAAGCCCCAAACTCTGGGGCACCTGGGTGGCTCAGTTGCTTAAACACCCGACTCATGGTTTTGGCTCAAGTTGTGATCTCGGGATGGTGAGATCGTGCCCCGAGTCTGACTCCATGCTCAGCGTGGAGTCGGCTTGGGATTCTCTCCCTCCCCTCCCCCTGCCTTGTGTGTGCACTTGCTGTGCTCTAAATCAATCAATAAAATATTAAAAAAAAAAAGAAGCCTTAAACTCCCAGGTCACCACCCAACACCTGAATTCTAACCCCCTCCCCCTAATCTGACCTCATCTGCCACCTTCCCTCAGTTCTAGAAACTTGGGCAGCCTACCCTCTGGAACCCACTGACTCTTCATCAGCAAAATCCCCTCTATCCTCAAACTGTCCTCTGAACAGTCCCTTCACCTTCTTGCTCTAACGAAAACCTGGTTCCCTTTCCCTCTGAGGATGCTGCCATCCCTACAGCCCTCTCAAGTGCTGGGTGGTTTGCCTGCCATGTTGCCTTGTGCCACGGGGCCAGGAGGGGGTCCTGTCTGCTCCCCTCTGCTGCTTCTATATTGCTGGCGCTTCCCTGACCATTCTCTCTGCTTCCTTCCTTACCACTCCCCTGATTTCAAGGCCCTTGGCCTCTGCCACCCACCACTCTTCCTACCGCAGTCACCTACAGGCCCTCTCCCCGGGCATTCCCCTTCGTCCTTGAAGACGGTGCCTCCTGCCTCCCTTGCCATTTCTTTCCAACACTCCCATGTCAAAATTCATGTGTTCTCAATAGTTAGCGCTAGCCTGTCATGCACCCCACTCTCCAACCGCCACCTCCTACCGGGCCAACTCACCCGCCTCCTATCCGTCTTCCAACTTCACTGGCACCTCCGGTCCACTGATCCTGCCACCTTTTTACTGCCCCTCACTGACCTGCCGTCCTCGCTTCCATACTTGCCCGTCAGTCCCTCTGCCGTATTCTCAACCCTCCGAACACTCTCCCCTCCTCCATCCTACCTGCCTTGCAAAGCCACATTGCTGGTAAAATCGGACTCTCTGCCCTCATGTCCCTACCCCTGGGGCGAGTGAGCGTGGCCAGAGCAAAATACAAAGCTATGCGGTTGACCCTTTAAATTCATGACAGCAAATTGGGAGCTGGCCCTTAATGCTACCCTATCATCCGTCTACATTCCCAAATCCGTTCACTCTCCTCGCTCCCGGACAACTATTTCACAACTGATCCCACTTTCCTCAAACCTTCCCCCATCCGCCCCAGGCCGATGATTCGGCTTCCTGTTCCATTTTGGGGGGGGGGAGGAGCAACAGGAAAAAGAACATCCACAAGTTCCCACCTCCGCATTTCCCTCCTCTCTGAACCCGCCCCCACAGCTGCCTTTTCTTCTGCTGCTCTTCAGGAACCACCACACTGCAGGCCCGGGCTAGTCCCCTCATTTGTGTGCTAGATTCTATCCTTTCTTGCCGACCCAAGGATGTCACACCAGCAACCATCCCTTTTTTCCACTGGATCATTCCCCTCAGAAAACAAGTAAGTTATAATCTCTCTCATCAGAAGAAACACCCTTGGCCCCCTTCCCCCTAGCCCATGTGACTTCTTTGTACGAACTTTAAATAGCCACCCCTTCTTCATCCCCACGCCAGGGTGTCAGGAAGATCTTCGGCACCTTGTGCAGTCAGCAACATGCTGGTCCTGACCAATTTTCGGGCCTCATCTTCCTTGACCCCTCAGCAGCTTTTATGCAGGTGATCATGCTCTCGTCCTTAAAACACTTTCTGCACTCAGCTTCTAGAATGCCACTCTCTGTTCTTCCCCGACCTCAGTGACTCCCCTTCTCAACCCCCTTTACTGGACCTTCCTTCTGTCCCTCATAGTGGAGGGGCCCAGAATCAAGTCCTTGGCTCTCTTTTCTAGCTACTCTCACTCACTAGATCATCTTATCCAGGCTCCTGGCTCTAAATGCCATCTGGATACTGATGACTTCCAAATATGTCCAGCCTAGAGTCAGGCTGCTAAGATTGAAATTCTAGCTCCATCGTTTGGTTGCACTGTTCTTTTGGGCCAATCCCTTAGTCTTGCTGAGCTCCACCTGGCTCATTTGTAAAACGGGAATGATAATGATGCCTATTGCATCAAGTTGCGGTGAAATTAGGTGAGGTAGTGCATGCAGGGTTCTTGGCCCAGTGCTGGCATACGCTATGTGCACAACATTAGTGGTTGGCACCCTCCTCCTCTTCAGTATTAATCCAGCCAGTAAGTGGTAAAGGCAAGATTTCAATTCCAGCCAATAAGATTTTTTTTTTTTTTTTTGACAGAGTGAGAGAGTGAGCAAAAGAGAGAGAAGGAGCAGGGGGAGGGGCAAAGGGAGAGGGAGAAGCAGACTCCCCGCCGAGCAGGGAGCCTGATGTGGGGCTCGATCCCAGGACCCTGTGATGATGACCTGAGCTGAAGGCAGACACCTAACCGACTGAGCCATCCAGGCGCCCCTCCAGCCACTAAGACTTAATGCCAGGCCTCTCTGGGTCAAAAGCTGGAGCTCTTTTTACCTCGTCATCCTGTGTTAGCAAGAGCCTCCGGCAAAAGATGGTGGAGTCTGGGCCTTCCCCATAGCCCTAAGTCACGCATCAGTGTACTTATCAGGTGACGACCAAGGATAACTTTTAGCTTCCCAATGTGATTCATTCTTTGGGCCCACCCTAGGTGAAAGTTT
Source organism: Zalophus californianus (assembly GCF_009762305.2). NCBI lineage: Eukaryota > Metazoa > Chordata > Mammalia > Carnivora > Otariidae > Zalophus > Zalophus californianus. Next base: position 38,346,791 of record NC_045612.1, read on the forward strand.
CTCCCTGGAGACTTACTTATTTCTCAAAGGAATGTCAGTAGCACTCTCATCTTCTTACCCATGACAGTCCTATTCTTACTTTCATCCAATCAATAGAAAGAAAGAAAAAAAAACCACACACACTTACTGAGACACTACTAGGTGGCAGGGAATATGCCTGGCTCTGGATATACGGCAATGATAAAGACACAGTCCCCGCCCTATTAGCTATTAGGGATGATTAGTGTGAATTTTTCTAGTTTCTACAAACCCCCTCTCTCAGAGTATCTACGCATGTAAAGAAAAGAACACGTAATGTAATGGGCGTGGGGGGAGGGCCTATAGACCACCCCCTCACCCCCCCGCCAAAACCCTTTGCTCTCACTGTATCTTCCCCTGTGAGCCCACCCCTGGCCCCAGCAAACACAGCTGCCCATAGCCCTACCAGGTACAGGGCATTCCATCTTACTCTCGTGGTCTGCTGTGGAGAGAGGGACTGGTGAGTGACGGCTGGGGGAGGGGAGATCGGTCCTCCGTTTTGGAGTCCAAACCCCATCAGTGCTGCTCCTGACTTCCTCCTTGGTGCTCAGAGCCCTCAGGAGAGCAGAACAGAGTTGTGGTTGTCAGCCAACTGCCCCCAGCCAGCTCCCTAGTGTCAGAACAAAAGATTTTCGACACGTGAAAGATGCTGTCCGCTCTGGTAGCCCAGCTACTTGAGGAAGTGCCTTTTGGGGTACGAGATACAGCAACCCAGAGCTGCCTGCCACGGCCACGCAAGCCCGTAACAGAACTTACATGAAGCGGCCATCCGGGGCCAGTGAGCCATCACGTATGCTGCAAGGCCTCACTTAGCTATTCCCTTTATCCAAGATGAAAATGATACCCACTAGCTCTTCTTCTCCTACCTCGAACAGACTCAGGAATTACTTAGGAGGGGAGTTAGGACTTAGGAATTAGGGCAAGGTGGAGGAGGAAGACAATGATGCTCATAATGGTGTATACTTACTAACTTTTATGGGCTGAATTGTGTCCTCCCTCCATCCCGTTCCCCCGCCCCACCGCAACCCAGTTCGTATGTTGAAGTCCTAACCCCCAGTACCTCGGAATGAGACTGTCTTTGGAGACAGGGCCCTTCAAGAGGAAATTAGGATAAAATGAGGTCCAATGGGTGGGGTCTAGCTTAATGCCTGCTGTCCTCACAAAAAGAGGAAATTAAGACACAGAGACGCAGAGGAAAGACCACAGGAAGACAGCCGAAGAAGACCATAATCTACAAGCCAAAGAGAGAGGCCCTCAAAAGAAACGGACACTACTGACACCTTGATCTTAGACTTCTAGCCCCCCAAACTATGAGGAAATAAGTTTCTATTGTTTAAGCCACCCAGTCTACGGTATCCGTCATGACAGCCCAAGCAAAAGCAAATGAAGACCCTGATCCACCATATACTATTGAGCCAGGCCCTGTACTAAAGCACTTCACAACTGTGAACTCCTTCCATCTTCCTAACACACTTATGACGTAGTTCCTGTTGCTCTTCTCCAGTTTTAAGAGGAGGAAATCGAGACGCAGAGAGGTTTTCTTAGAATAGCAAGGTACTAGGAACGACCAGAGGCCCATCTCAAGGAGAATGGAGAAAGACATTGTGGCCTATTCATAGAACAGAATGCTACGCCACAGTGAAAATGTAACTATAGAGTTATACTAAGTAACAGGGATGAATCTTAGTAATATAATGTTGAAGAAAACAAGCAAACCCCAGAAGACTATATACAACATAATAACATTTTCATGAGGTTCAAAAAAAAAAAAAAACAACTAAAATATACAACATAATATTTTTATCAGGGTAAAGAACAACTAAAATGAAATAATATCTTATGTAGGAACATATATATGTATATTATATATAATATGTTATATATATATATATGTTCCTATGTTCCTATGTACATATGAGAGAGAAAGATAAAGCTTTTCAAAAACAGCAAAGGAATAATAACCAAAATTCAGGTTAGTGGTTCTGTCAAGGTGGGTAAGGAGGCAGGGAGCAGAATGGAGGAAGTACATACAGCTTATGTCTGTATTATCAATGTGGCTGGTTCTTGGGTTGGGTGCATAGCAACTCCTTATTACGTTATGCATAAATAAATAAATGCACCCGTGAAGAAAATTAAAGCAGGCCATGCATGGACCAATGGCGGAGTCTGCTAGGAGTTAAGGATTATAAATACGATTACCGCAGTTGTGGGCACCCCAGGTGGGTTTAGAAAGAAAAGGGGGTGGGGGTTAAATCAAATAACTTGCCCCAGGTCTCAAGGCTCATTAAATGGCCAAGCCAGGATGGGAATCCAGGACACCTTACTCCGCAATGCATGATCTTGACCACGGTTTTCTTTCTATACTCCAGGCTGTTCCCCTGACAGAAAAGGAATGGGGTCTACTACGCAACCTGAAGGCATTACCCTACTGAGTTACCGTGAAACACGCACTAGGCATTAAAGAGGACCCCAGGGGGCCCGGAAGTCACTAAATCCACATTTACTCCATCTTCAGACTGAGCCAAAGCTGGAATTTCATGTGGAAAAAGGAGAGAAGCTTTGAGTACCCAAGAAGGTACTTCAGGACCTGCAAGTCCAGCCCTGAACACATTACTTGACTCTTTGCTCAAGGAGGGAAAGTAAATATTTGTGTAGCTCTCTCCAGAGAACTCCAAGGAAAGGCTAAGGAAAGAGACTGTTCAAAAGGCCTGCAGAGGAGCCAGGGTGGCTGCAAGTCAAAAGACAACAAGCTGGGTGTGGAGGCCAAACCGTGCCTGCAGAATGGCTTACCCAGGGGGCTGGGCCTTCTTGGCTTAGGTGGTGTGACATGGGGCTCCACGAGGGCCTTCTGTACCCCTGACAGGACCAAGGCATCATCTCCCCTGACTTGGGTCACAGATTCCACCCAGATTATGTAAGCCACGTAGAGCGAGAGGTACGTGAGGACAGGCGCTAACTTCCAGTCCCTAGTTGGCCCAGGTAGCCTGTGGTACCATCTGTCTATATTTTAGTGCCTTCAAAGGACTTGAGCATAAGATGGCTTGAAATAAGACCAACCCCACATTAGCACGAGAGCAGAGAAGGCGACAAAGGCATCTGAGACTTGGTTCTTAGCCCAGTCAAAACCGCTCAAGGGCACTCAGCACCCAGCCCACCACCCCCTGCCAACTGAGCAGGGAGTGTGCTTAGGATTCTACTCTTTGGGGGCCCTTGCTTGAAGGTAGCCAGTGGGCCAGACAGCCATTTGTAAGACAGGCCTCTCCGCCCTGCTGTCTCTCACATCTCCCCCTGACCAGGCTCGTCACCTCTGCTACAAGCATGAGCCAGGTTCATGAATCTCTAAATCAAAGGAAGGTGAACGTCACAGGTCCCCTGGACGCCACCAGAGATGGCACTTGACCACCTCCTAACATGAGTAGACTCTGCTCACTTCTCTCCTTACTTCTGGTCTTCTCTTCTGTTTCTCTAGCTCTTTTCAGGCTCCACACCTGCTCCTAGGTTTTCTACCAGCACTGGAGGATAATAAACTTTGACTCACAGCAGCTCCTGGCTAATCCAACACACAGAGAACACGCAGATTCTTTATTTTCATCAGATTTTTAGAGGAAGAATCTTCCTTGGACCTGGATGAGGCCCAGCATTCTATACTTTAATAAAGCTCCCTAAGGTAATCTGGATTACCTATCCAGAGCATTTAACCTATCCTTGGAGAAATACTAGTAGGCCAGGCTCCAAAAGTCTAAGTGGTAGGTGTGAAACTCAGAATAGTTTCTCATAGAAATGACTGGTAATTCCCTGGAAAATGTACTGATAGGGACAGAGATATGACTAATGTTCAAAACAACAATAAAGATAGTGAGAACAATAATCGTAATTAATAATTAATGGTACGTAGTACTTCTCTGCCAGGCATTGTCCTAAGTACTTGATATGTATTAACAAATACTTATAACAACTATATCAGATCATTGTTATAATCCCCCCTTTTCAGAAGAGGTCACTGAAGCATAGAGATGAAGCGACTGCCCCAAGGTTAGTTACAGAGCCAGGATATAAGCCAGGCAGTCTTAACTCCAGAGTTCACGTTCTTGACCTCTTGACCTACCTTACCTTGATGTGTGCTGAGGCCCCTTATAGTACAGAGGCAGCCCTTGACTTTGAAACTTGATTTACAAATGACTCAAGTCCATGACGGTTTGATCCCCTGCTATTGAAATGTCCTGTCTTCCACCCCCACCGTGTGAGCCCAGACCTGGAAGATTCTAATTATACTGCCATGGGAACTAATCAACGCTGGAATCTACCTTCATGATCCCCCAGACACCGACCCATTCATTCATTCCTTCATTCGTTCAATCAACAAATATTTATTGAGCACCTGCTATGTATCAACTATTACGAACAAGATATGAATTTTATGGTCTTACACCCAATTCACTCTAAATGCTGATTTCTAGCATTCTGAAGTACTCATGAATCCAAAGATGGTCGAAATCTGTATTCCAAGGGCTCATGTTGGCCACATGAAGGGTTAAATGGGCTTCCTGATACCTCACAGAACTTGGCACAATACTAGACAGACATATTAGTAGGTATTTATCAACCCAATTCAGAGATATGGCAGGAGAGCACCGAGGACAGACAGATGGCCAAACCCACGAAGAGAATTAGAATGTCCTCCTGACTGCTCCCAACAATAAGGACACTACCGCAGAAGGCTGGAAAACAAGACCCAGACTTCTATTCCTGGCAATACTCAACGGAAGATAGAATACAGCCATGAGCGCCCCTTGGGCACTCGGGTCATAGACAGGGTCCCTGGAGATCTCTCTCTAGAGGAGGCTGTTGTCACAGGATATGTCACGGGATACAGCATTGGGCTGTGGTTAATTCTACTTACTGAAACTGATGGATGGGAATGAGGTCTATCAGGGGAACAGACCAGAGAAGGTGGAGCTCCCCCAATCCTGGCTGGAGAGTAGGGATCTCAGATCTCCCACCACCCTTCCAAATTCAAACGGATCTCGAATGACAATTCTCGCCTAATGGCCTACTCGGTTCAAGAAGAAAAAGAATCTTCTCTTGGTTCCCACCTCTGGCATCAGGAGTTGGGTCTTGAGGGACATTTAAACACCCTTCCAGGATCAAGTTCGAGGTGATATTTTCTCAGGACAGCTCTGGCCACGCATGTGCCACCAGCGCCCCCTGGCCCTTGTTCCACGGGAAAGCGGCCATCACTCCTCTCCAGACAGGGCGCATTCCCTCTGGCCCAAGTTGCAACTGACCTCTGGCCTAGTTTGGAAACTGAGAAACAGTTGCATGCAGTGAACGTAGCATGAGGCCCAAATGGAAGTGGCCCGATTCTTTCGACACCATCTAGACCAATGACAAACCGGCCTCTTCATAATCAGTCACATCTTGAACACCGACCCCATATAGAACTTTGTGTCCTCCCAGCCCTCCAACACATACACAGATTCCCCAGAGCCCTCTCCACGAATTCCTGTCCCCACTGTTTGTGTCTCAGTGTAGGCCTCGGGAACATGATGGGGGAAAACGGTAGTTAATGTCTACTTGGAAGAGAATTCCGGAAAGCAGAAAGCCATAGATAGGCCTCTTTCCAAGCCAAAGCAAAGCCCAAGCTCAGCAGAAGATGTCCAGATGGCTCCCTGAGCCAACAGTCTGTCACCATCACAGGGTAGGAGCTGCTGGGAGCCCACAGTTGAGAGTTCCTCATGCTTGGAAACTCACTGTCCTTGGTAGAGGGGAGAGGTGTGCTCCGGATCAGCAAGAGGAAGTGAAGCAGGACTCCCCCGACCCCTCTGTCAGCCTGCGCTCTGCCCCTACAGAATGGACCCCAGGGGACGGCCTATGAGTCAGGTGAGAAGCAGGGAGTAACCAGGCAGCTTCTGAAAGATTCCTTCTCTTCTCTTCCTTTCCATTTGCCCACCAAGGAGCCATTTTAAGTTGCTGTCATCTCAGAATAACACGATCCTGGTCTATACAGACACGTTTCGCTTCTCTAGAGCCCACTCGCCCCCCTGCCACCCGCAACCTATTTTGGGCCAACATAATTTACAATTTCCAGAAATGTCTGAGAAGCAGCGTATGCACTTCTGGTGCCAAAGGCTGGCCAGTTTTACAGATTTTCATTTAGCAGGTGTCTGCTGCTAAATCAGTAGCAGCTGCTAATTGCTTTTCCTCCCTCGAACCTTCAGACAGAATGAAACATCTGGTGTTCTCTCACTTCGGGTTAAAATCAGATACCTTATCATTCCTCCTTTGGGTTCCATTTTTATTAAAACGCTTTCAGCTGATGCCTGGAACAGGCCCCACACAGCAATGCTGCCTCAGAAGACGGGGGTGGGGTGGGTGATAATTCAAAGGACAACACCACCACAGGACACACCTGCCTTGTGCCCCCAGACCTCATGCCCAGCTGCAGGGTGGTTGGCCAGTCCCCACGAGGTGGAGCTTTAAGCCTATGACTGCCCTGGGAACCAGGGCCTCAGGATGGGGCCAGTCACCAGAAAGCGATGGGGCGGGGGGATGTTCAGCCATGCCCACTGACCTCTGGGAAAGGGTGGCTACGCATCGGGCTCTGTAATAAAAACTCTTGAACAACAAAAGTTGATGAGCTTCCCAGCTGGTGAATACGTTCAGATGTCAGGTGAAGGGCACACCCTGCTTCCATGGGAACAGAGGCTCCTGTGCTTAGGACCCTTCTGAACTCTACCCTATATACCTCTTCATCTGGCTGCCCTTCAAAGATCCTTTCTAATAAACTGATAAACATCAGTCAATGTTTCTGACTTCCGTGAGCCGCTCTACCAAGTTCATCGAACCTGGGGAGGGGGTCATGCGAACCTCCGATTTACAGCCAGTCAGTTGGAAGCACAGGTGACAAGCTGGACTTGTGATTGGCATCAGAAATGGGGGCAGTCCCATAGGACTGAGCCCTTAACCTGTGGGATCTGATACTACCTCCAGGCAATGTCAGAATGAGTTAAATGGTAGGATACCCCGCTGGTGCCCACAGCTGTCCACCCAGCTACCCCCCCTCCCCCCCACACACACACTGAGCATTCCATTCGGTACTTATGCAACAGGGGAGGCAGAAAGAGCACTGGTCTGGGAGTCAGAAGACCTGAGTTCCGGTCATAAAGCTGTCGCTCACTGGCCATACGATTTCTGGGCTCTATCATGTGCAATATGACATAGTTAGATTACCTGAATTTCTCAGGGCCTCCCAAGCTCGAAAGTGCTAGGATCCAGTTGATTTTTTGAAGCAAATATTTGAGTTGTACCTTGACTCCTAAAAAATTTCCTTTCTGTTCCTCAGGTGCTACCTTTCAGGATGTTTTGGAATATTGAAACTGTCGCCCAACATAGCCATTTTTCCCAGCTTTGGGACACAAGCAAATCTGACCCTTTGGGGAGACATCTGTGCCTTGATCTGAGTTGCCATCAACCCCTTAAATTAGTTCAACAAACCATGAAGCCAGCTAACTGTACACTGGCCATTACCGAGACCTTCGTTCTCCCTAGCTTGTCTAGCTTAGTTCTTGGGAAAATGACTTACCAACATCCAGATTATACTCTGGCTTCCCCTAATTAACATTGGAGTAATCCTATCAAAACAAAACATGGTAAGTTTCACAATAATGTATTTTGGGGAGCCTACACTGGCTCCTGGTCCTGTTCCATGTGGCCAGAGACCAACTGCCTCATACAATGTTTCTCAATTTGGCTGGAGGCTGTTCCAAATGGGTATCTCTTAGATCTAGAACTCCCAGTATTTAACCTTTGCTCCTTTCAAAAATCAAAATGGCGATTTCAACTTTACTTTCCTCACCTATTTATGCTCTGTGAATTGTAAAATTTACCTGCAGTGGATTTTAGGATTTCAGGTCCTAATTTTCTACTTTCTTTTTTGTTGAGGTACAACTTCCATGCTGTAAAGTGCAAAATACCTCAATTCTTGCCAAGCCCTATAGTTTAGGCCTCAGTTACAACAGCTGGGTCCCTGATCATTTTTACCATATATGCCCCCCCCACCCCTGCTGGAAGATAGGTCTCCTTAAAGGACAGAATAGTAGCAGAACGAGAGCCGAGTAGGACTGAGCTGCCTTTGTTCCTCTGTGCACTATCGATCACTTGCGTCCTCTCAATCTTGCTTCCCAGGCCTTCTGAAAATTTCCCGTGCACACCAATCCCCAGGAGATCTTGCTAAAACATAGACTATAGGTCTAGGATGGGTCCCAAGACTGAATTTCTACTAAGTTCCCAGGGGAGGCCAATTCTGCCACCGGTGGACCACACTTTGAGTGTCAAGGACCTGGGATACCATATGGAAGGTGGGGCAGTGTAGTGGAAAGAGAATGGGCTTTGGAAACAGAAACATGGGTTCTAACTTGCAAGCTGGCCACTCACTAGCTCAGTGCCTTCAGGTGGATTGCTTAATATCTTTGCTTCTGTTAGGGGAACAAATTTTGCCACCACAAGATATGCCTCTTTGGCAAATTGGTTATTCTAAGCCGGTTATTTTGAAGAAACCTGCAGACACAAAAGCAAGTCTAAAAATGGAGTAAGTTACCCTTTATAAGAGACATTTACATTTGTTATGGCGGTCTGAACTGACTAATATACCTACCCTAAGCAAATGAGCTATTCCATAACCAGCTACTACTTCATAAGCTACTATATATATGCCAGCACTGAAGTATCCTTTTATTTGCCTTTAATTCTCTCAGGGCAATGCAGTATCACTGTAATTTAAGAGAAACTCTATTAGCTTTATGTGTTCTTTCAAATATGCTTAAGCTTCCATATTCTAATTTGAATGTAGATGACTCTCAGCCCCTGAAGTACTGCAATGCCTCCCCTGGGACTAAGTGACATTTTCTCACCCAAAGCAATTCCAAACTTTGAATGACTAAGTAACTCCACAATAAGCGATATCCTACCACCCACAGTTCTCGAATAGTAAACATTTGTTAAAGGTCACTGAAGAAACCTCCTCAACCTGATAAGCGCATCTGTGAAAAACCCACAGTTAAAATCATACTCGATGATGAAAGACTGATGCTTTCCCCCTAAGATGAGAAAAGACAAGGATGTCCACTTTTGCCACTTCTATTCAACACTGTACTAGGGGCGCCTGGGTGGCTCAGTCGTTAAGTGTCTGCCTTTGGCTCAGGTCATGATCCCAGGGTGCTGGGGTCGAGACCCACATCGGGCTTCCCTACTCCATGGGAAGCCTGCTTCTCCCTCTCCCTCTCCCCCTGCTTGTGTTCCCTCTCTCGCTGGGTCTCTCTCTGTCAAATAAATACATAAAATCTTTTGAAAACAAAAACAAAAACAAAACAAAACAAAACAAAAACACTGTACTAAAGGTTCCAGCCAGGGCCACTGAGCAAGAAGAACAAATACAAGGCGTCCAGATGGGAAAGGAGAAGTACAACTATCTCTATTTGCAGATGACATGATCTTATCTATTAAAAAAAAAAAAACCTGAAAAATCCACACACAGACAAAAATATTAGCAGTAATAAATGAGTTCCAGAAGGTTGCAGGATAGAAGATCAATTCAGAAAAGATGAACTGTATTTCTAGAGTAGCAAAGAGCAATCTGAAAATGAAATTAACAATTCCATTTGCAATACCATTAAAAAGAATAAAACACAGGGGCACCTGGGTGGCTCATGCGGTTAAGCATCTGCCTTGGGCTCAGATCATGATCTTAGGGCCCTGGAATGGAGCCCCGTGTCAGGCTCCCTACTCAGCGGGGAACCTGCTTCTCCCTCTCCTTCTGCCCTGCTCATGCTCTCTCTTGTTCTCTCTCTCCCCCAAATAAATAAAATCTTTTTTTTAAAAAAGAGGAAGAAAATACATAAGAACAGATATAACAAAAGAAGGGTAAAACCTATACTCTAAAAACTACAAAACATCATCGAAGACCTAAATACATAGATAGAACACATCCTGTGCTCACAGTCTGGAGGGCTTAATATTAAGAGAGCAATATTCTTCAAACTGATCTACATTCAATGCTACACCTCTGACTGCTTTGCAGAAATTGACAAGATGATCCTGAAATTCATATGGAAATGCAGGGCACCAGAATGGCCAAAATCATCTTGAAAAAGACGAACAAATCTGGAGGACTCACACTTTCCAGTTTCAAAGCTTTCTACAAAGCTACAATAATCAAGACAGTGTGGTGCTGGCATAAGGAGAGACACAGACATCAATGGGACAGAACCGATGGCCCAGAAATAAACCCTTACTTTTATTTTTGAATGAGTTTTGACAAGGGTTCCAAGACATTTCAACAAATGGTGCCAGGACAACTAGATGTCCATATGCGAAAGAATGAAGTTGGACCCCTTCCTCACACTACAGATAAAAATTAACTTGAAATGGATCATAGACCTAAATGAAAGAGCTAACGCCATGAAACTCTGATGAGAAAACAGTCATAAGACTTCATGGCAGTGGATCAGGCAATAGTTTCTTGGGATACCAAAATCACAAGTAGCCGAGGAAAAATTAGAGATTTCACTTCATCAGAGTTTAAAGATTTTGTGCTTCAAAGGATTACCATAAATAAAATTCAAAGACAACCCACAGAATGGAAGAAAATATTTCAAATCGCATATCTGATAAGAGTCTAGTATCCAAAATACATAAAAACTGTCAAAGCAATAAAAAACAAATAACCCCACAAAAAATGGGAAAGAATTTGAAAAGACATTTCCTGAGAGAAGACATACAAGTGGTCAATAAGTACATGATAAGGTGTTCAACATCATTCATCATCAGGGAAATGCAAATCAAATCTACAGCGAGACATCACTTCACACCCACTAGGATGGCTATAATAAAAAAGGTCCAACAATACAAAGTGTTGGTGAGAATGCAGAGAAACTCGAACCCTCGTACACTGCTGGTAGGAATACAAAACTGTATAGCCACTTTGGAGAACAATTGGGCAGCTCCTCAAAAGGTTAAAAAACAGAGTTACCATATAATCCAGCAATTCCACTTCTAGATATCTACCCAAAAGCTGACATTCAAACAGATACTTTTACAAAAATGTTCACCGTGGCATTATCCACAATGGCCAAAAGGTGGAAACAACCTAAATGGCCATCAGTGGATAAATGAATAAACAAAATGTGGTATATCATACAAAGGAGTATTATTCACCCATAAAAAAAGAATGAAGTACTGATACATGCAACAACAACAATGGATGAACTTGAAAATTTATGTTGAACGAAAGAAGTCATTCAGAAAAACCCACATGTCATATGATCTCAATTAAATGAAATGTCCAGAACAGGCAAATCCATCGATAGAAAGTCGATTAGCAGTGGCAAGATCCTGGAGAGGGGAGAACAGAGAGACACCACGAATGGGTACTGGGGGCCCAGGGCAGCTGCCCCAAGATATGCCATGGTGGCATAATGATTATTTTAAGTTATAATTACTTAAGAAACAGCCAGTGCAAGTAAACGCTGACGTTCCGCCTTTTGTCTCCAGAAAGCAGGAAATACAGTTTCCATGTGAAAGCTACCTTCCCTGCACCAGAAAGGAGAGAGACTTCCTTATCAGCGAAGGCAATGAATCCAGGGCCAAAGAAGCCTATATAAATAAACACAGCTTATCACTTTTAGTAATTTACTACCCCAGCCCAAATTCTGTTTAGAATTCCTTACAAATTAAAGCTCTCAAACATAAGTTTTCTTTGTCTTGTTAATTCCTCTTAAATTTATTGTTTCTTTGTCTAAAAAGTATAAAAGCTGCCTCTTGGTCACTTCTTAGGTCCCATATTTATGGGACCTCTCTATGTACAAAGGAATTTTTTTCTCCTGTTAATCGTCTTGTGTTAATTTAATTCTTAGACCAGCCAGAAGAATATTGAAGGGTAGAGAAAAATGTTTCCTTATCAACAGGTATACAATGCTGCTTTTGGGGATGATGACAATGTTCTAAAATTAAATATAGTGGTGATGACTGCACAACTCTGAGGATACACTAAAAACATTGAATTGTACATTTTAAAAGGATAGATTTATGGTATGTGAATTACCTCCTCAGTAAACCCCCCTAAAAAAAGTGACTGAAGGGGGAGCTAACAGGCAAATACTCATTTGTGTAGTGCTTATAACTTTCCAAAGCTCTTTGCTACCTCTTTGTTATCTTTTGTTATCGGTTATCTCTTTATAACCTGTGAGGTAGAGAGAGCAGATATTACTAATCGCATTTGACAAATGAGGAAACAGGGACCTCAATGAAGTGACATTACCTTGTTCAAAGTGCCAGGTGCCACTCAGCAGCAGGTTGGGACTGGAATAGGATGCACAGCAGAGCTGCACATCGGAATTACCTGGGGTGCTTTTTGAAAATGGGTATGTTTTTAAATTGGCTCTGGTGTTTCTAACTATGCAGCCAGGGTTAAGAACAACTGATCCACAGGAGCACCTGGGTGCCTCAGTCGCTTAAGTGTCTGCCTTCGACTCAGGTCATGATGGGATTGAGCCCCGCATCAGGCTCCCTGCTCAGCAGGGGGGTCTGCTTCTCCCTCTTCCTCTGCACCACCCCCCCACTTGTGGCCTTGCTCACTCTCCCTCTCAAATAAATAAAATTTAAAAACATAAGAACAACTGGTCCACAGACTGGAGAGAGTGCTCTCACCCACCAGATAAGGCTTTTATTGCATAAAGATATACTGCTTGGGGTTAATGGCTCAAGGTTGGATGAAAAGCATCGGTTACAACTCCTGGAGGCTGGCCCTTCTAATCTCATTTCAAGAAAATGAAACAAAGGCAGAGAACCAACAAGCTCTGGAGGCAAAAAGGCTACTGCCTGGTATTCTCGCTCACTGCGGCCCCTCCCTCCATGGGCTGAAGGGCATGGGCTTCACTGGCAAACCCAAAGGTCTGGACATTTTCTTCAAATGAGAAGAAAAACCGGGAGGGGGCCTAATTCACCTGTCAGAATGGAGGAGAGCGAGCTGGCCAGTTCTCAAAGCAAACAGGCTGTCTTTGAAACAAATGCAACAAACAAAGGTGCTGTTAGTGTGGAAAAGGAAGTCTGCCAGGGAATTTTAATCTTGGTCAGCATGGCTAATTCAGAAACAAAGCCCCCTTTACTTCACCATCACCCAACAGCTTGGGGGGGGGGGGCAAAGTACTGAGGAGGAACATCACAAAAAGCACAGGCCCACAGGAACGCCCCTCGATTTCTAAGATAATATTGGGAATACCAGTAACAGCAACAGCATTTGATGCTATGTACCAGGCACTCCTCGAAGTGCTTACCACACATTATCTCCATTCACCTGGGCACCATTTTATAGATAAGAAAATGAGTTCACAGAAGTGAGTGAACTTTTGCAAGATCACATGGCTAAAGGCAGAGGAGCCTGCCACAAAACCCCAGACGGGGTGGCTCTAGGGTCGGCACTTGTAACCCCTACACCAGACTAACACTTAACATCCACACAGAGACAGAAGACTTTGAAAATACGCAGCAAACGATGTTTAACAGTTTGTTAAACTATTAAAGATGTGCTTTATTCTGGTGTTTCTCCGTATTCTCTATTTTTTTCATTATGAACGGGTATTACTTTTGTAAATAAAACATGTATACGTTTGTAAAGACAAAGGCACAAACGTCTCATGCTTTTTGTTGTTGTTGTTTTTTAAATGTATTGAGAAGGGGCGCCTGGGTGGCTCAGTTGGTTAGGTGTCCGCCTTTGGCTCAGGTCATGATCTCAAGGTCCTGGGATTGAATCCTATGTCTGGCTCCCTGCTCAGCATAGAGTCTGCTTCTCCCTCTCTCTCTGCTCCTCTCCCTGCGCATTCTCTCACTCTTTCTCTCAAATGAGTAAACAAAACCTTAAAATCAAAGGTATTGAAATATAACCACCTTTGCATTGGTGGTGATTTTTATTTTTCACTTATACTTTTCTGTATTTCACAAATGTTCACCCATAAACATGTCTTTTGTTGTAATCAGGAAAACATCATTATTTTAAGTGGTTTAAAAAATAATTCACCTGGGAAAAATGTCATCTATCATCCCTCTGTCTTCACTCTCAAGACCTCAGGACAGGTGTGAGAGGGATCCCTGGGATTTCCCTGAGCAAGACTGAGGTTTAGATTGGCTGACTAATTCATTTGTTCTATCTGTGGATACTTACCATATACTAGGTGCAAGGTCTTACAGGGGACAGACACCACAAAAGACTCTATCCTTGCCCACAGAGACTAGTTATGATGTAGTGCTGGGAACCCAGGAGACTGGCTGAATATACAGTCCAACCGAACTACGGAGTGCTAAGCAGCCATTATAAAAGAATGAGTTACATCCATTATCTGCAAAGATTACTGATTACCTACTGTTAGGTTAAAGGAAAATACACTGGAGCAATGTTTACAGTGTAATGCCAATTATGAGCAAAGGAAAAATGTAGAGATATACACAAGCCCTTATCACAACTTACCCCTGGGGGAGCAGGATTGAACATTGGTGGGTAAAATAATTAGCTTTCTCTTTATATTCCTACTGGTTTTTCAATGAGCATGTCCTATTTTTTTTAAAGATTTTATTTATTTATTTGAGAGAGAGAGAGAGAGCCCAAGAGGGGGTAGGGTCAGAGGGAGAAGCAGACTCCCCGCTGAGCAGGGAGCCCGATGTGGGACTCGATCCCGGGACTCCGGGATCATGACCCGAGCCGAAGGCAGTCGCTTAACCAACTGAGCCACCCAGGCGCCCGAGCATATCCTATTTTTATTTAAAAAAAATCCTAAAAGTATAATCAATCCCCCAAATCTCTAATGGGTATTGTATAAAATTTACCACAAAGAGCTGATTTGGCTCAATACTTGAAAATCAATCTAAGGAATTAGGAGAGAGGAGGAAGTCCACGAGCTTTGTATCAGAAGGACCAAGGCTCTCAGGCCAGGTCTGTCTCTGTGTCCCTATACAAGCTACTTAAAACTTGGGAGGGCTCCGGGCACCTGGGTGGCTCAGATGGTTGGGTGTCTGCCTTCGGCTCGGGTCATGATCTCCGGGTCCTGGGATCAAGCCCCACATCGGGCTCCAGGCTGGCTCAGCGGGGAGACTGCTTCTCCCTCTCCCTCTGCCTCTCCCCCTGCTTGTGTGCTCTCTCGGTCTCTCTCTCTCAAGTGAATGAATAAAATCTTTAAAAGAAAAAAAAAAAAACTTTGGAGGGCTCAATCTATAAAACGGTTATGCCAATTCCACCTCACTGGATTTCTGTGAGGATCCCGGACTAATAACTAACAGCTAACACTGATTGAGCGCTTCCTGTTTGCCAGGTGCTGGGCTGCATGCTTTACCCATATTAATGACTTAATCCTCAGGATAGCTTTAAGAGGTAAGCACTACTATCACCTTCATTTCAGAGATGGGAGAACTGTGGTCCACGGAAGTTAAGTAACTTGGCCAAGTTCCCTCCCTCTCCCTCTTTCGTTCCCGCTCTCTTTTTCACGCATGCGCATGCGCGCGCGCGCACACACACACACACACACACACACACACACACACACACACACACACACACACACAGGCAAGGGCATGCGCACACACACACGTGGGAGTAGCACAGCCAGGATATGAACCTGCATCCATACCCTTGCTCCCGACTTCCATATTCTTTTTTTTTTTAAGATTTTTAAAATTTACTCATTTTTCAGAGAGAGAGAGAGAGCGCACGAGCAGGTGGAATGGCAGAAAGAGAAGGGAAAAGCAGGCTCCCCACTGAGCAAGGGGCCCGATGCAGGACTCGATCCCAGGACTCTGGGATCATGACCTGAGCTGGAGGCAGATGCCTGACTGACTGAGCCACGCAGGCGCCCCCCCCTCCCCAGACATCCATATTCTTAATACACTAGGGTGAGATATTTGTGTAAGAGCTTTTCTGTTTGTGAAGTCACATCCACCTGTAACGAATTCTTTTTTTTTTAAGATTTTATTTATTTGTCAGAGAGAGAGAGAGAGAGTGAGAGAGAGAGGCAGGCAGAGGGAGATGCAGGCTCCCTGCTGAGCAAGGAGCCCAACGCGGGACTCGTCCTGGGATCATGACCTGAGCCAAAGGCAGACACTTAACTGACTGAGCCACCCAGGCGTCCCCACCTGTAACGAATTCTTATCAGTAGAGGTGGGAAGGATAAGAAATGCACAGGAATGTAAACACGATGATAAAGGGTGAGAAAACGTAACAGAAGCAGGGTTGTGGATATCTTCTGATGGCCTTCAAATAAGTGACGGTGTCTACACACACCACCAGAATTATGATTCTCCAACCTGCTCCTCAGAATCTCAGTGATGAGTGTGCGGTATCCTACCCCCGTGCCCCGGCCATGGCACTCCCTTAGTTGAACCGCTTTGCTCGTCTGCAACTGCATGCATAGTCTGATCACCCTTCGAGGCTCAGCTGGGGCTTTATTTCTCTGTGAAGACTTTTTGGACCACTTAATCCACCGGTCTCTCCAGGAGACAGTGTATTAGAGTGCAGGGTGCATGAGTTTAGCTGTAGCATTTTAGAAACCATGTAATTTGGACGCCTGGGTGGCTCAGTTGGTTAAGCGACTGCCTTCGGCTCAGGTCATGATCCCGGGGTCTGTTTCTCCCTCTGACCCTCCCCCCTCTCATGCTCGCTCGCTCTCTCATTCTCTCTCTCTCAAATAAATAAATAAAATCTTTTAAAAAAGAAGAAAAAGAAACCATGTGACGCTGAGCAAATCATTCAAGCTCTCTGAACCCCAATTTCACCATAGGTAAAATGGGGTTCTTGTGCAAGTTAAATGATAACACATGTAAATTACCTGACACACAGTAGACTCCTGATAAATGCTAACATTAATCCTCTTCCCATCTCAGTACTTGGAACGACTGCAATTTAGCAATTAAGCCTGAATTGCCTTGCGATATACATTTTTCATGATTCAATTCTAATGCTGCCATAATTTATGCCTTATCTTTCTAACTAAACTGCAAGTTCCTAGAGAGCCAGGAATACAACCCTGGCTGTTTCTGCAGCACACAGCACAATACGTCATAACCAAAGCATGCTCAATAAAAGTCTGGATGGACTGTTTGATTGGGATAGATTCATGGAGGATGGAAGATTCTCCAAGATTAACCTTAAAATAAAGGTGGTGATCAGACATATTCTAGAACAGTCCCTAGCATGTGGTTTAGTTTGGCCCCGGAACACCAGACTCTTCTCCACATCCGAGGCACAATTTTGCCCACATCGATTCTCCAGAAAGCAAAGGCCTCTTCTGAAACCAAGCTTTTCATAATTTAAGTACTCTCAGGAAAGCAAAGGGATATTCTGTCCCCAGTTGAGGTCCAAAATCCAAACTATAAGTTTTTTAAATAGCTCAATTTGCCAGTCACAGAAATAACTTTCCTAGGTCAATTAGCACATTTCAATTGTGCCAGTTAGCAAAGAGTAAGTTTCTCAAGCCTATTTGCCTTGGTGAAAGCAAAGTTTTCCAAGAGGCACACATGGGGACGAGGTGTGCCAGTGGCAAAGTTGCACGTCGAGAACATTAAGATAATGACTGTGAAAGCTGGGGAGCCGCCCCAGTAATGAAAATATCATTACTAACCCCTTCCACTCGGTCTCAGAGTTAGGGACATCCAAGAGAACCATCGAACAGTACAGGAGCCGAGCAAACGGGCAAGAATGGGAACGGAGGGGGAAAGAACTAACATGAGAGATCAGCAGGGTTGCACAATAATGGGCAATTTTGATAATGAGATAATAATAAACACAAGGCTTTGGGCCTTGAAGAAGAAAGGAGCTTGATGAAAAGAATCATTACCATTCTTCTTCTTATTATTCTCGTAGAAGACAGATGGCTGCAACCGCAAATAGAGGCCGGGCTAGAGTCTTCAGTCTGGGAAGGGGGCTAATAGGGTGTTTTAAGTTTGTTTTCTGTCTCCACTCTCCCTTGCTCAGAACACTCTGCATTCAGAAGGAACTCTCATGGGCATTTGAGGAGAAAAGGTACAGGGCTGGGGATGCAGCTTATGCCCAGGGCCTCACTCTGGGACCAGATCAACCTGGCAAGGTAAGAGATGGAACTGAAAATCTAGTATGTAACCCAGGTTCCATGGGCAACCTACTTAGCTCCCACCTCTTGGCTTTTACTTTCCAGAAGGTGTTTTGGCCTGGAAGAGATATATTTTGCTAAGTCACAGGCAATGGATAAGGAACCCAGCCTCACCACTAGCCCCAAAGCCAATGGCCATAACAAGGAGCTCATAAACTACGCAGCATATCGATTCTTCAAGCCATGAGCTACTGTCAGCTTGGGTGGGGGATCTTAACATGGGCTCCACGGATGGGCTAGGGGTCAGCAGCGGGGCGGGGGGGAGACAGCAGGTGATAGTCTCCTGAAATTATCTGCAAAATTGTGTTTGTGCATTTATCTGGGAAGAGGCTCTACAGTCTTCTTCAGCTTCTCAAAGAAACCTTTGACCCAACTCTTTTAGATGCACAGAAGCTAAGAAGCAACTCCAGCATCTGGATTCACCAGCTTTCAAACTCGCCCTGAACTCCAGTCATAGAACAGGAAAAGAGCTCTGAAGTCTGAGTCAGGAGAGCTGGATTTTAGGGGCACCCACCTTGGCTTCTAAGGACCCCATCTAGAAGATGAGATGAGATCAGACAAGCTTTTAGCTCCCTGCTAATCTAATAATCAATAGTTCCATGATGCATTTCCTCTCCTTCCCTCCAAGGAGCAAAAGAAAAATCGCCCTCAAGACACTTCATCTGAAGCCAGAAACAGACCTTCTCCAGAATCCTGGCAGCAAAGACCATTTCCTTGTAATATGAGCCATTGGTATACATGTTCCTTCCTCCAAGGTATCAGCTGCTAGGATGGAGAGCCAGGAGAAACTGGGACCCGGGCATTCCCTAGCTGGTCTGCAAATCCCAGGGCCAGTAAGTCACAGGACAGAGCACAGCAAATGGAAATGCACTGATGACCCCAAATCCCTTAGCTGACAGTGGCAATTTCCTAAAACTCCCTCCTTCTCTGTCCTTGTATATGTGAGTGTATGTGTGACTGTGTTACTGACATACACACCAGCTCATTTTCTTTTCCTTGCTTCCATATTACTACTCAGAAAAACAACAAAAGAAGATTAAAAATATAAAGGGTCAAGAAGGAAGAGCACAGAGAAGTCAAAAGCTAAGTTCCAACCTAACTGGATCATCAGGCTTAAGATGGAGTTGCCTGTCTTCCTGTATCTTGTTTTAAGTCAGTCTGAGCTCAACTAAGGGGTTGCAAAGCAAAAAGTCCTAATGGCCAGAGGTAGCCCAGGAGGGGTCCCAACCATTTAAAATAACCAAGCCAAAGCCAGTTGACAAGACACATGCAAATGCAGCCATCACCCTGAGCTTTTCTCAGCTTCATTTTAGAAAAAAGGGCACCAAGATTATTTACCAGACTGATTGGAATCACTCATTAAGCTCATCAAGGGAGTTTCAGTGTTAAGGAAAGTTTCTTGAACATTCCTGATGAGCTGGCTGGCTACAGCTTGATATGTATTCAGAAAGTATTAGGTGTTATAGCAACTATAATAGCAAATCTGCCGTGAGAAAGGGGAAGAAGGGGAGAGGAAAAAAGAGAAGGAAAGAAGGGAGGGAGGGAAGGAGGGAAAGAGGGGAGGAGAGAGAAACATTGTTTTTTGTACAGAGTAGAAAGCTGTTAGGGGCTGAATTATGTCCCCACCAAAATTCATATGTTGAAGGCCTGATCTCAGAATGTGACTATATTTGGAAATACCTCCTTTAAAGAACTAAGTTAAAAGGAGGCCATTAGGTGGGCCCTAATCCAATCTGACCAGTGTCCTTACAGGAGGAAATCTGGACACACAGAGAGGCACTGGGGATGTGCATGCAGAGAGAAAAGACCATGTGAAAAGGCATCAAAATGGCGGCCATCTGCAAGCCAAGGAGAGAGGCTTTAGGGAAAACCAACCCTGCCGGCACCTTGATCTTGGGGATAATTATCAGTGCCTTGCCTCAGAAGTTTATGGTGAGGACCAAATACATTAGCCCACATAGAGCACTTAGAACAGTACCGGGCGCACAGTAAATACTCTGGAAGTGTCAGCAAGCCTAGTGCAGAGATGCTGCTGCCGCTGTGGCTGAAGGAAAACTTCACCACCACCAGGGTTCTGACTTCAGGCGTATGAATGGGCTCTGGTGGGCGGGGGGGGGGGGGGCTTTATTTTCAAGCTCACACAATGGGAATCATCACAACTGCTGATGCTCAGGGGTTCTGCAAGGAGAAGACTATTTGGCTTTCCTTGGGGAGAAGGTCGCACTAGGAAGAGAGATGCAGGTGACCTGTTTGGAGGAACCACATCTGCCTCAACTGATGGCAGAGAAGGGCCAGAGCCATGGGCTGGAAGCTCTCAGACTCAGGGTCACTGACTGTACGAGCCACCCCACAACCCCGGGGGTGGGGGGGGTGGGGAAGGGGAGGGGAGTTTTCTGGTGCACCGCCCCTTCCTGGAATCCGATAGAGCTCCTGAAAATGAAGGAGAGCAGCTTTTTATCTGCCCGACCTTTTCATCTGAGAAAGCAGTGACAGGGCGAACGGACAGATGGGATGAGACAGCACGGGATCCGGTCTCTGCCTCAGCCCGGGACCTCCACAGGCAGGGAGCAGACTGCGCCTCCAGAGCGGCTCCACATCCCTGAGCCAGGGAAGAATCTGTTTTCAGTGTGTTTGCTTTGCCCCATTCTTGGGGGACTCTCCCCTGCAGCTCTGAGAGCACAGCAGGAGTTCTGCTGAAGGACTAGGGTGAAGTCGGGCAAGTCATATTGTGGGGAATACAGAAGGGGGAGCAAAGGTAGCTAAGTTAGCAGCCTGGGTCTGCTGATCCCAGCTCACAGGGGAACACTGAACCGAGTGTGCCTGGCCTCTCGTGACCGAGACAATACTGCCTGCCCTCTCCCACCCTGGCATTCCCCCCACCTCCCAGGAGGTCCGACGGTCTATCTACAAGATGCTTTGGGCTCCTTGGAAGGAAGAGGGGAGGCCCTCCAAGCCACCTGTTAAAATGCAGATTCCATTGCAGCAGGTCGGAGGTGGGGCCTCAAATTCTGCCTTTCTAACAGGCAGCACCCGCGTGATGCTGGTCCTCAGACCTCACCTGGAGTCCCACACTTGGAGTAACTTGGAATTACGATCACCTAGGATGTTGATTCTCCAAGAGGGGTCTGAGGACCCCAGCAGTAGACATTACTTGGGGACTTATTACCAATGCTCATTTCCTGGTATCATCCCAGATCCTCTTGATCAGACCTTCTGGGGATGAGGTCCAGCAAGCCTCATTCCTCAGCCATTTCCTCGGGTGAACTGCTATGGACAGACATTAAGTTTCAGAGCCACTGCACAAAATTGGTGGTCCTCGACTGCAGCGCCACATTAGAAACACTTTTTAAAAAACATTATGCCCACCCAGACTGTGTCACAGATCAAGAGTTCAGATACTCCAAGGGAGGGGCCAGGGCATCAGTCATTTTGGTTGGTTTGTTTTCCATTGCTGTTGTTCATCGTTTTCTGTTTTGTTTTGTTTTGCTTTGCTTTTTTAAGTACCTCTAGGTGAGCCTGGAGCAAAATTTTAAGTCTGGGTTCAAAATCACAGCTTTAGATGAATGTATTTTCTTTTAATTTCTATTGATGTACAATAGGCACCTAGAAACATATAATGATCATAGGGATATACATGAGTATTTGTGGGGAGGTTGTGGCTAAGTCTTTGGAGAGAGTGAAGTGTTGCTGCACTTATAGGATCTAGAGGCTTCTCCATTCCTAACTCTGCCACTTGGAACTCGTGTAACTCCCTGAACGTCAGTGTCTTCCTCTGTAACAAGAGGCCATAATGCTTGCCCTTATCTACGTCACACAGCTGTCATGTGAAAAGACCTTGTAAACTATAAAATGCTATCCAGAGAGGAAGGAGTATCATTTTGAGATTTAAACTATGATCTTTAATGCATGAGGCAAATTTAAGTCATGAAAATAGAAAGCAGTAGGAGGGATTTTACAGGTGATTTCTTTTCCTGTGCTTTCTAACATGGCCGGCTAATCCCTCCCCAGTGCCACGTGAGGGAGTCTGAGGACAGAGCCCTGCCACCTCAGCCCTATAGCCCCTTCTTCTCTCTATGCTCGTTTACCACCCAGCCCCCTGCTACAGTGGGATTCTACTGGCTAGCCACTGGGTATGGGGTGGCCCAGACTGCCCTATGGGTTTGGGTAAATGCGGGAAAGAAACTAATTCTTGCTCAATGGGGCCCTTGGCAAAGCAGACAGGCTTTGAGGCTCCCCATCAGATTCTCCTGGGCCAATGCGGCTGAGTCCAAACTAGAGCCCCTTAGGACACCTGGAAACCTCTAATAAATGGGGCTCCCTGCCTCCCCCTTCTCTCCCCCAAACCTCTCAGGAGCTCCTTTAGGTTTTTTTTTGGTCTCTCCTGGTTCTGGCCTGAACTCTTGATGCAGCCCCAGAGTTCCATCAGACACTCCCACCCTTACCTATCAAGCTCCCCTGCATCGGAGAAGGGCGATGTCAAACCGCAATACGAAATATGTACGTATTTTAAAGCTCACACGGGTACATAAGCGCAGGATGAGGGCAAGCGCTGGATACTGAAGGAGTGAGCAAATAACTGGTTTGTACGTTGGCAGCACATTCTTACAAGAGGCAACTTACCAGCCGGGTATTTACCACAGGAAACAGCAGAGCTAGAAGCGCTCCATTCAGCATGTGCATCTGGAGCCTGGAGGGGGAGAAAAAGAAAAAGAAAAAAAAAAAAAAAAGATAAAGTCCAGGTCACACTCAGACTCTGTTGCACGGGCAGGCAAAAATGTGTCAAGTCATGCCCTGCCCTACGGGAGGCCATGTAAACAAGCGGCTCTCTGTGTAAAATGGCACTGGAGTTGGCGCGCGCGCAGAGTCCATTTAAAGCGGCATATTCCGCACTAATGAAACGTTCTGACTGCTGCCTCAAAAATCCCCCAGATGCTCCCTGAACACACTTTGGCTATGACACTTGATTACATAATGAGCTCCGTGCTCCCTAAACGTCCAGTCGGTCCCCATCAGCAGCGTCAGCCGCCGCAGCTCAGGCGACAGTTGAAAAGAGGGGCTCCGCTAAGCGAGTGCCCTGTGATTAGAGTACTGGGGTACCTGTTTCGTGTAACATGGCTGTTTATTTACACAGCCATGTCCAATCCTTTCGCCCAAACAGCGGCCTAGGCGTGAAAAGGCGAGTCAAACCAGCCAGCTGACTGCAGTGTTTTGTCAACTGTGTTCCCTGACTTTCTTAGAAATGTCTTCAGGGCTGCTGCAGGAGGTGGGAATGGCAGAAGTGGCAGCCTTCCAGGCTTGCTATGATCGATTTTACAGATTGGGTTTTGTGACTTAAAGGCAAAACAAAAAAGGAAAAGGGCGGGGGGAGGAAGCAGAAGAAGAAAACCACTGGTCTCCAGCATCGGGTAATAAATCATTTCCTAATACCAGACTTGTTGAAGCATATGCTAGAAACCCTTTGTAACTCAAGAACAACCAGGTCAGGAACCAACTCTGCCTGAGAGATCACTGAGGGTGGACTTCAGCAGCTTCTTTCATCATTCGAGGCAAATGGTCCTTTACAACTGAGGGAGAAGAAAAGAATGACACACAGACTTCCTCCTGAAGAAAAGCGGATTTGATGCGTCAGGTACAACCACTGCTGAGTCAGTTCTCTCTCTCTCTCAAGCACACACTCACACACACTCACACAGCAGCCCTGAGATACCAGGATTTTTCCCATGCTCTGAAGGGGAAAGCAGCCCATACTTTTTGTTTTTGTTTTTAAGATTTTATTTACTTATTTGAGAGAAAGAGAGACGGAGAGAGAGTGTGCACGCACAAGCAGGGGGGAGAGGCAGAGGGAGAAGGAGAAGCAGACTCCCCACCGGAAACCCAACGTGGAACTCAATCCCAGGACCCTGGGATCATGACCTGAACCCAAGGCAGACACTTAACCGACTGAGCTACCCAGGCGCCCTTTGAAGGCCCTCAAGAACTCTAGGTATTCTCTCAAAGCTCACAGATGTGTGCCTAAGACTGAGAGACATTACAAGGAGACCCACGAGAACAGCACAGAAGCCCCAAGGATGGTTCTCATTTCCCGCAGTCTGTTTATTACTGTTGCCCGTTTCTACCAATGCCACAAGGATGATGATAATGTGCACTTAACATAATCTGGGCAAGTTATCTAATTAACTGCTTTACATAAGTTCTCTCGCTTAATTTTTACAGCCATCTTCTGAGACAGGTACAATTACTTTTCCCATTTGTTGATGAGGAAACCAAGTTCAGAGAAGCAAAGCGGCCTGGTTCATGTCACACATAAGATAGAAGAGCCAAGATTCAAGCCCAGGTTTATCTAACTTGAGACCCCAAACTCTTATATCCCTCTTGCTGCCTGATACCAGAGCCCAACCCCCCGCCACCCTCCCTCACAAATGTGACCTCAGGTGGAGAGTCAGAGAGCCTCCTGTTTCCTCCCTTTGGGCTTCAGGGGTCTTTCTACCATCTTATCCATCCCCTGGCCTAGGCAATAATATGCTTTCAGGGGGGTTACCAAGGGGGGAATGCTCTGAGGCCACGCCAAGCCATCATGGTCCCCGAGCACCAATGTGACGTCACTCCAGCCTCCAGGGCTGGCCAGCTTACCATGCTTTTACAACAGGGTCGTTCCAGGGGGCACTCCGTGCTCTGAGAACTGATTGCTGAAGACTCTTGCTCAAGCCTCAAGTGCCTAGAGCAGGGGTCATTAATGGCCATTACAGGCCTGACCTAACTCTATCCCTGGGCCTGCCTAAGGGAGGCTCTGGGCATAAACAGTCTTGTTTAGCCACAGCCTAAACATTCACCCTGGGAGAGGGAAACATCACATTAATAGTCCAGGTAAAGCTGGACTCTGGTGCCAGGCTTTGCCACTGGCCTTAAAAGAATGCTGGCATTTATACAAAGCCAGTTAGCTATCTGGGCGCCAAAAGTTAAATCGTGAGGATGATGGAATGGATCCCAAGGGCCGAAGAAAGGTCAGAAATAGAGAAGATAAAACCAATGTCAAGATTCAAAACAACGAAGAAATTCCCAGATAAAGACAAGCCTGTTCTGGGTCCTCAAAATTCAGTTCTACAAGCTACATATATGCCAAAGCATGGATTATCCCTAATATATAAAAAGGTCTTAGACATCAGTAATTACAAAAGCATTTAAACATGTATAGAGCATTTCTACATGCCAATCACTGGGTTAAGTAGTCAAATGCCTCACGTGATTTATCCCTCAGTTTTTATTATAATCTGTATCATCTTCTTTAATTTCACAGTTGAGAACATCAAAACACTGAGTGACTACATGACTTGCCACAAATCACAGAGATAGCAAGAGTCGGAGGGAGAAGTCACACTCAGGTCTCGCCAAGTTTTGAGACCGTGCTTTTGCCACTGTACCCTGCTTTAAATCCAAAACATGAACCACGAACATTATACATGTTCCGTGAGTGTGTGTGTATGAGAGAGAGAGAGTCAGTTAGATTGTAGGCCAGGTAGGAAAAGATTCTAGGCTGTCCACTGGGAGAGAGGGTCATGCCTAAGGGCAATAGAACCCCCTGGGTGTTTTGTGGCAAAGCTATCCCCCAATTATATACCTGCACTGCCCTCTATAGACCCTGAGCACAGCCCAACAGGTAAGTGACTGGCCATATGAAAGCCAAAGGCTTTTGTTTTCACTTTATATCCACCTCCAGCCTGCCACTCAGATTTCTACTGTGTATGGGAAATGGATAATGAGCCACGAGAAAGTCCTGTGAGAGTTCCCTCATCTGTACAATGGGAACAACAGTACCCAATTTGTAGGACTGTTATAAGGAGTTAATATGTATAAAGTGCTTAGAAGAGCACGTGGTATAGAGTAAGACTCACATTCGGGTTTCATAAACAAATGGTGAAGAGTTCGCCTAAAGCTTCAAGATGTAAAGGGCGGGGAGGGGGAAAAAAGGAAATCATGTGAGAGAGTCAAACGGTGAAACAAATTCGAAGTATGAAAAGGAGTGCCATAGAGAGCAAAAGGATAAGACTGAAGGTCAGAACTGAACAGCACAACTTGGAGATGGACTCCTGTTCAGTTAGTCATACTTATAAATCTCCTTGACAGCTCAAAGCCTTGGCCATTACTATTGTCACAAATATTTTGTCAGCTTTTTTTGTTTTTGTGTAGGAGACCGAGCTAAATTAGTTTAGTTGGTAAGAAACTGGTGCAATATGGCAAATGTCACGGGTTTTATCCTCTTCCGGGTCAGTTCATGCCATTAAATTGAGTTCCACAAACATAAATCAATCCATTACTATGTGTCTAACATGGTTCCAGGTGCTGTAGGGAAAAGGTGATCAGTATAAGACATAGTATCTGCCTTCAAGAAAATAACATCTTACTGACAAGGCAAGAAATGAAATAATGAAAGGAAATGTAGTAAAATGGTGAAGAATTCAGGGTTTGGCACAAACCTACACTCAAATTCCAGATCTACCACACTGTGGCTGAGTGACTCTGGACAAGTGACTTAAAATATGTGTGTCAGTTTCCTTAATCATAAAATGGGGCTAGTAACAGTACCTCGATGAAAAGTTTGTTGAGAGAATTTAATGAGACCATGTAAACCGATCAACATAATGCTTAGGACATAGTAAGCACTCAATACATGGCAGCTACTATTATTCTTAATAAAGCAATGCAAATGAATATCACATTACTATTCATAACAACAAATGAAGCTACGAAAAATCTTCATGAGATGACTTATATTTCAATTTAATGCACTTGATTACAACCAAGAACCGAAAAGTATGGAATAGATGGCAAGTTTTATAAGTGACTGGAAAGGCAAATTCATAGAGAGGAATTCTCAAAGGGAATTATAAAATACTTTGAATTGGACAAAAATAAAAATACAACATATCAAAATGTGTCAGATGCCTATAACATAAAATTTAGAGATTAGGAAAAAACAGAATCATCTCAACTCAGTCATCCAAGCTTCTGCCATAAAAATCCAGAAAACAAAAGCAAGCTAAACCAAAAGCAAGCAGAAGGAATGAAACAATAATAGGAGCAATAATCATTAGAAGTAAAAACAAAAAACAACAGAGAAAAATCAATGGAACTGAAAGCTTGCTATTGAAAAAGTCAATACCATTGATAAACTTCCAGGAAGAATGACATGGACAAAAAGAGAGAAAAGAGGACTTACCGACATCAGGAAGGAAAGCAGGGATTTCATTACAGACCCACCCCCCACCCCCCCCCCCCGCCCAGGAACTAAAAGATAATAAGGAGAAACTCAGAAGAATTCTATGCACAGAAATTTGACAACTTAGATAAAATGGAGAATTTCCTCTAAAACCACGAGTTGCCAAAACTCCCCCAAGATGAAATTGATAACCTGAACAGTCCTTTTAAAGAAATTATATATTATATATATATATATATATATATATATATAAAACAGACTATTATTCAGCCATAAAAAAGGAAATCTTGCCATTTGCAACAACATCAATGGCCCCGAGGAAATTATGCTAAGGGAAATAAGTCATATGGAGAAAGACAAATGCCATACAATTTTGCTTACATATGGAATATAAAAACCAAAAACAAACAAACAAAAACTGAGCTCACAGATACAGAGAACAGATTGGTGGTCACCAGAAGTGGAGAGTCAGGGTAGCCGAAATGGGTGAAGGTGGTCAAAAGGCACCAACTTCCAGTTATACAATAAATAAGTGATGGGGGTGTAACATACAGCATGGTCACTATCGTTAATAATACTGTATTGGACATTTGAAAGTTGCTAAGAGAGATCTTAAAAGTTATCATCACAAAAAAATTATAACTGTGTGGTGATGGATACTAACTAGATTTATTATGATGAATGTTTCAGAATATAAATATCAAATCATAATGTTGTACACCTGAAACCAATCTGTTACATGTCAAACATATGTCATTTTAAAAAACTGAATTTGTAGTTAAAATCTTCCGAATAAGAAATCTCCAGACTCAAATGGTTTCTGTGACTAAGTCTACCAAATATTTATACAATCTTGTCCAGAAAATAAAACAGAAGGAAACATTTTGCAACTCATTTTACGAGGCTATTATCATGCAGGTAACAAACCAGACAAATACAGTACAAAAAAAAGAAAGAAAACTAAAACTAAATGAATATCCCTCATGAACACAGACACAAAACTCCTCAATAAAAATTTTAGCAAATCTAATGCAGCAATATAAAAAGAATAAGATTCTGGGGGCTCCTGGGTGGCTCAGTTGATTAAGCGTCCACATCTTGATCTCAGCTCAGGTCTTGATCTCAGGGTCATGAGTGCAAGCCCTGAATTAGGCTCCACATAATTAAAAAAAAAAAGAGGGGCAGAGCAATATGGTAGAGGAGTAGGAGACCTGGATTTCGTCTGGTCTCAGGAATTCAGCTGGAGAGGGATCAAACCATTCTGAACACCTACAAACTCAGCAGGAGATCGAAGAAAAGAATAGCAACAACCCTGTGAACAGAAAAGCAACCACTTTCTGGAAGGTAGGACGTGCGGAGAAGTGAATCCAAGGCGATAATCGGGAGGACAGACGGCGGGGTAGGTGGGGGGGGGGGGGGGGGGGGGGGGCGTCCGTCGGCCGCTTTTGGCAAGTGATAGAGCAGAGCACCAAATCGGAACTCTTAGAAGTCGGCTCCGCTGAGGGACATCACTCCAGTGGCTAAGCGAGGGGGGGGACCCTCGCGGGACAGTGTGGTCTCAGGACCCTCAGGGTCACAGAAAGACCGGGGGTGCCTGAGTGCGGCACAGCTCCCAGGTATCGGAGCGGGGAAGTCGGCTGCAGAGACGGAGCCGAGGCGTGGGCTCTCAGCTCGGGGTTGCCATAAACTGTGATCCGCGGCCCAGTCGGGCCACTGCTCCTCCAGCAGGGACCCAACAAGCGGCAGATCCGGGGAGACTCCCCTTCCTCCGCCGGGGAGGAGCAACGCGGGAGCACACCGCAGGGATCTGCTGGGTTTGGAGACTCCACACGGGGTCGGGTGCCAGAGATAGAAACGCTCGGTCACAGGCCTGGTGAGCACAGAGTGCGGCCGGAGACCTGGGAGACGGGAGTGACTGCTTTTCTCTGGGGGCGCACTGAGGAGCGGGGCCCCGAGTTCTCAGCTCCTCCGGGTGGAGATTGGGAGGCCACCATTTCACTCTCGTCCTCCAAAGCTGTACCCGGAGCTTGCAGGGAACAAAAGCTCTGGAGAGCAAACCCGAGCAGATGACTTAGACCGGACCCGGCAAGGGCGGGGCAATTCCGCCTCCGGCAAAGACATTTGGGAACCACGGCAACAGGCCCCTCCCCCAGAAGATCAGCAAGAACCGCCAGCCAAGACCAAGTTTGCCGATCAAGGAGAACGGCAGAACTCCAGCGCTAGGGGAATACTGCAGATAGAATTCATGGCTTTTTACCCATGATTCTTCAGTCTTTCAAAGTTAATTTTTTTTAACTGTCGTTTTTTTTTTGAATTTTTCTTTTTCCCTTTTCAACCAACATCTTATCAATCCCTTTTTTAAAAAAACATTTTTATTTTTCATTTTTAGAGTCATATTCTATCCCTTCATAGTAGTTACCCTTATTTTTGGCATACATATATAAGTTGTTCTCTCTTTAAAATTTTGAGATACAGTTTCTTCTAACAGATCAAAATATACCCCAAATCTCTAGTGTATGGCTTTGTTATACTCTCCTGACTGATCACATTCTCTCACTTTTTTTTCTTTCTTATTTTTTTTAAATCCTCTTCTTTTTTCCAAACAACTTATCATATCAATTCCTTTTATAGAATTTTTTATACTTTTCATCTTTACAGTCATATTCCATTCCTTCATCGTATCAACCCTTATTTTGTACATATATAAGTCTTTCTTTCTTTAAAATTTTGGGAGGCATTTTCTTCTAACAGACCAAAATACACCCAAAATCTGGTGTGTGGCACTGATCTATGCACCAGCCTGATCATATTTGATCATATTCTGTTTTTTTTGTTTTGTTCTGTTTTTGTTTGTTTTTATATTTTTCTTTTTCTTTTATTTTTTCTCTTTCTTTCCCTTTTTTTCCCCTCGTTGCAGGTCTTTTCTGATTTGTTTAGAGTATATTTTCTGGGTACGTTGTTACCCTGTTAGCATTTTGTTCTCTCATTCATCTACTCCCCTCTGGGCAAAATGACAAGACAGAAAAAAATCACCTCAACAAAAAGAACAAGAGGTAGTACCATCCACCAGGGACCTACTCAATACGGACATTACTACGATGTCGGAACTAGAGTTCAGAATCATGATTTTAAAGATACTAGCTGGGCTTGAAAAAAGCATGGACGTTATTAGAGAAACCCTTTCTGGAGAAATAAAAGAACTAAAATCTAACCAAGTAGAAATCAAAAAGGCTATTAATGAGATGCAATCAAAAATGAGGGCACTAACTGCTAGGATAAATGAGGCAGAAGAGAGAATCAACGATACAGAAGACCAAATGATGGAAAATAAAGAAGCTGAGAAAAAGAGAGAGAAACAACTACTGGATCACGAGGGCAGAATTCGAGAGATAAGCAATACCATAAGATGAAACAACATTAGAATAATTGGGATCCCAGAAGAAGAAGAAAGAGAGAGAGGGGCAGAAGGTATATTGGAGCAAATTACAGCAGAGAACTTTCCTAATGTGGGGAAGGAAACAGGCATCAAAATCCAGGAGGCACAGAGAACCCCTCTCAAAATCAATAAAAATAGGTCAACACCCCGACATCTAATAGTAAAACTTACGAGTCTCAGAGACAAAGAGAAAATCCTGAAAGCAGCTCGGGAGAAGAGATCTGTAACCTAAAATGATAGAAACATTAGATTGGCAAGAGATCTATCCACAGAAACCTGGAAGGCCAGAAAGGACTGGCATGGTATATTCAGAGCACTAAACAAGAAAACTATGCAGCCAAGAACACTATACCCAGCTAGGCTGTCACTGAAAATAGGAGAGAAAAAAAGCTTCCAGGACAAACAAAAACTAAAGGAATTTGCAAACACAAAACCAGCCCTCCAAGAAATATTGAAAGGGGTCCTCTAAGCAAAGAGAGAGCCTAAAAGCAGCATAGATCAGAAAGGAACACAGACAATATACAGTAACAGTCACCTTACAGGCAATACAATGGCACTAAATTCACATCTTTCAATAGTTACCCTGAATGTAAATGGGCTAAATGCCCCAGTCAAAAGACACAGGCTATCAGACTGGATTAAAAAACAAGACCCATCAATATGCTGTCTGCAAGAGACTCATTTTAGACCGAATGACACCCCCAGATTGAAAGTGAGGGGATGGAAAACCATTTACACTGCTAATGGACACCAAAAGAAAGCTGGGGTGGCAATCCTTATATCAGACAAATTAGATTTTAAACCAAAGACTATAATAAGAGATGAGGAAGGACACTATATCCTGCTTAAAGGGTCTATCCAACAAGAAGATCTAACAACTGTAAATATCTATGCCCCTAACATGGGAGCAGCCAATTATATAAGCCAATTAATAACAAAAGCAAAGAAACACATTGACAGCAATACAATAATAGTGGGGGACTTTAACACCCCCCTGACTGAAATGGACAGATCATCTAAGCAAAAGATCAACAAGGAAATAAAGATTTTAAATGACACACTGGACCAAATGGACTTCACAGACATATTCAGAACATTCCATCTCAAAGCAACAGAATACACATTCTTCTCTAGTGCCCATGGAACATTCTCCAGAATAGATCACATCCTAGGTCACAAATCAGGTCTCAACTGGTACCAAAAGATTGGGATCATTCCCTGCATATTTTCAGACCACAATGCTTTGAAACTAGAACTCAATCACAAGAGGAAAGTCGGAACGAACTCAAATACATGGAGGCTAAAGAGCATCCTACTAAAGAATGAATGGGTCAACCAGGAAATTAAAGAAGAATTAAAAAAATTCATGGAAACCAATGAAAATGAAAACACAACTGTTCAAAACCTTTGGGATGCAGCAAAGGCAGTTCTAAGAGGAAAGTATATAGCAATACAAGCCTTTCTCAAGAAACAAGAAAGGTCTCAAATACACAACCTAACCCTACACCTAAAGGAGCTAGAGAAAAAACAGCAAATAAAGCCTAAACCCAGCAGGAGAAGAGAAATAATAAAGATCAGAGCAGAAATCAATGAAATAGAAACCAAAAGAACAGTAGAACAGATCAACGAAACTAGGAGCTGGTTCTTTGAAAGAATTAACAAGATTGATAAACCCCTGGCCAGACTTAATCAAAAAGAAAAGAGAAATGACCCAAATCAACAAAGTCATGAATGAAAGAGGAGAGATCACA
This sequence comes from Zalophus californianus, assembly GCF_009762305.2. Classification (NCBI taxonomy): domain Eukaryota; kingdom Metazoa; phylum Chordata; class Mammalia; order Carnivora; family Otariidae; genus Zalophus; species Zalophus californianus. The sequence continues at coordinate 38,379,371 of NC_045612.1, forward strand.
ACCAACACCAAAGAAATACAAACAATTATAAGAACATATTATGAGCAACTTTATGCCAGCAAATTAGACAACCTGGAAGAAATGGATGCATTCCCAGAGATGTATCAACTACCAAAACTGAAGCAGGAAGAAACAGAAAACCTGAATAGACCTATAACCACTAAGGAAATTGAAGCAGTCATCAAAAATCTCCCAAGAAACAAAAGCTCAGGGCCAGATGGCTTCCCAGGGGAATTCTACCAAACATTTAAAGAAGAATTAATACCTATTCTTCTGAAACGGTTCCAAAAAATAGAAATGGAAGGAAAACTTCCAAACTCATTTTATGAGGCCACCATTACCTTGATCCCCAAACCAGACAAAGACCACATCAAAAAGGAGAATTACAGACCAATATCCTTGATGAACATGGATGCAAAAATTCTCACCAAAATACTAGCCAATAGGATCCAACAGTACATTAAAAGGATCATTCACCTCGACCAAGTGGGATTTATCCCTGGGCTGCAAGGTTGGTTCAGCATCCGGAAAACAATCAACGTGATACAATACCTTAACAAAAGAAAGAACAAGAATCATACGATCCTCTCAATAGATACAGAAAAAGCATTTGACAAAGTACAGCATCCTTTCTTGATCAAAACTCTTCAGAGTATAGGGATAGAGGGTACATACCTCAATATCATAAAAGCCATCTCTGAAAAACCTACAGCGAATATCATTCTCAATGGGGAAGAACCGAGAGCTTTCCCCCTAAGGTCAGGAACGAAGCAGGGATGTCCCCTATCACCACTGCAATTCAGCATAGTATTAGAAGTCCTAGCCACAGCAATCAGACAACAAAAAGAAATCAAAGGCATCTAAATCAGCAAAGAAGAAGTCAAACTCTCTCTTTGCAGATGATATGATACTTTATGTGGAAAACCCAAAAGACTCCACCCCAAAACTGCTAGAACTCATACAGGAATTCAGTAAAGTGGCAGGATATAAAATCAATGCACAGAAATCAGTGGCATTCCTATACACCAACAACAAGACAGAAGAGAGACAAATTAAGGAGTTGATCCCATTTACAATTACACCCCAAACCATAAGATACCTAGGAATAAATCTAACTAAAGAGGCAAAGGATCTGTACTCAGAAAACTATAAAATACTCATGAAAGAAATGTAGGAAGACACAAAGAAATGGAAAAATGTTCCATGCTCATGGATTGGAAGAACAAATATTGTGAAGATGTCAATGCTACCTAGAGCAATCTACACATTCAATGCAATCCCCATCAAAATACCATCCACTTTCTTCAAAGAAATGGAACAAAGAGCCCTAAAATTTGTATGGAACCAGAAAAGACCGCGAATAGCCAGAGGAATGTTGAAAAAGAAAAGCAAAGCTGGTGGCATCACAATTCCGGATTTCCAGCTCTATTACAAAGCTGTCATCATCAAGACAGTACGGTACTGGCGCAAAAACAGACACATAGATCAATGGAACAGAATAGAGAGCCCAGAAATGGACCCTCAACTCTATGGTCAACTAATCTTTGACGAAGCAGGAAAGAATGTTCAGTGGAAAAAAGACAGTCTCTTCAACAAATGGTGTTGGGGAAAATGGACAGCCACATGCAGAAGAATGAAACTGGACCATTTCCTTAAACCACACACAAAAATAGACTCCAAATGGTTGAAAGATCTAAACGTGAGACAGGAGTCCATCAAAATCCTAAAGCAGAACACAGGCAGCAACCTCTTCGACCTCAGCCACAGCAACTTCTTCCTAGAAACATCGCCAAAGGCACGGGAAGCCAGGGCAAAAATGAACTATTGGGATTTCATCAAGATAAAAAGCTTTTGCACAGCAAAAGAAACAGTCCACAAAACCAAAAGACAACCGACAGAATGGGAGAAGATATTTGCAAATGACATATCAGATAAAGGGCTAGTATCCAAAATCTATGAAGAACTTATCAAACTCAACACCCAAAGAACAAGGTTGTAAGGTCAACACATAAACATCAGTAATATTTCTACATAATAACAGTACAAAATTAGAAACCAATTTTTTAAAACATTTTATTTGAAAGAGAGAGAGAGAGCGAGCAAGCATGGGGAGGGCAGAGGGAGAGAGGGATAATCTCCAGCAGACTCTGCACTGAGTGGAGAGACTGACACAGGGCTCAGTCCCAGGACCCCGAGATCATGACCTGAGCTGAAACCAAGAGTCGGACACTTAACTGACTGAGCCACTCAGACACCCCTGGAAACCAATTTTTTTAAAAAAAAAATACTATTCATAATATCTCCCCCAAAACCAAAATAGTTAAGTATAAGTCTAAGAAAATATGTACAGAATCTATATACTGAGAACTGTAAAAAGTTCATAAAAGACATGAAAGAGAACCTAAAGAAATAGACATACCATGTTCAAAGACTGAAAGGCTTAACATAGCAAAGATGTCAATTCTCACCAAAATTATCTATAAATTCAATGTACTTCTGACCAAAATCCCAACAGGATATTTTACATACAGATAAGCTGACTCTAAAATGTATACGGAAGGGTAAAGAAAGTAGAATAGCTAAAGTAATTTTGTAAAAGGAGAAGAAAGATGAAGGAATCACATTACCAGATTTTAAGGCTTACTATAAAGCTATAGCAACCAAAATAGTACAATACTGGCCAAGAAAAGACAACAATCAATGAAACAGAATAGTCCAGAAATGGACCCAGAGTGATATAGCAATTTGATTTTTTGCAGTAGTGCAAAAGCAATTCAGTGAAGAAAAGCCATAGCCTTTTCAATAAAGGGTATTACAGTAATTTGACATAATATATAAAATAATGCATTTAACCTAAACCTCACAACTTACATAAAAGCTACATCATAAATCTAAACAGAAAATGTAGGGGCTTCCAGGTGGCTCAGTCAGTTAAGTGCCTGCCTTCAGCTCAGGTCATGATCCCAGAGTCCCAGAATAGAGCCCTGCATCAGGCTCCCTGCTCAGTGGGGAGTCTGCTTTTCCCTCTCTCTCTCTTTCTGCTTCTCCCCCTGCTCATGCTCCCTCTCAAATACATAAATACAATCTTTAAAAAAATCTTCAAAGAAAATGTAAAATTATAAAAGTTTTATAAGAAAACACAGCAGAAAATCTCTATGACCTTTAGTTAGGCAAGTAGTTCTTAAACATGACACCAAAAACACAAAACGTTCAAAAAATGATAATCTGAACTTAGTCAAAATTTAAAATTTCGCTGTGTCAGACACTTTGACAAAAATGAGCACACAAACTATAGAATGGGAGAAAACATATGCAAATAACATACCCAACAAAGGACTTTTACCCAGAGTATATAAAGAATATTCATACTCAATAATAAGAAAACAAAAACCCAATTAAAAAATGGGCTAGAAAACTTGAACAGACATTTCACCAAAAAGGATATATGGATGGCAAATAAGCACAGCGAAAGATGTTCCATATCATTAGGGAAATGCAAACTAAAACCACAATAAGATACAACTCCTCACCTGTAAGAATCACTAAAATAGAAATACTAACAATAGCAAATGTTAGAAAGACTGTAGAGAAATGGGAACTCTCATAATACATTGCTGGTGGAAATGTAAAAACAATTTGGAAAACAGTTTGGAAGCTGCTTCTAAAGTTTATAAAAAGCTTTAAAAGTTAAAAATACTCGTATCATTTGACCCAATTATCCTGCTGCTACCTATTTACCCTGGTTTAGTTAAAGCGTGTTTACACAAAAACCTTTACACGGATGTTCATAGCACCTCTGGCCAAAATCTGCAATCAGCCCAGATGCCCTTCAAGGGGTGAATGGATGAACAAATTGTGGTATAGACATACCAATAAAATGTGGTATATACATACTCATTAACAAATATATGAATGAACTCATATATACAAGAACTTGGATGACTCTTAAAGCTGTGTGAATAAAGCCAGTCTCAAAAGGTTACATACTACAGGATTCCATTTTGATGATATTCCCTAAACAATAAACCTATAGTGAAGGAGAGCTAATCAATGGTTGCCGGGCTTTAGGGATATGCTAAAAGAGTCCTGTAGGTTGAAACAAAAGGACACCAAACCATCACTCGAAGCCATATAAAGAAATAAAGATCGTGGTAAAGGTAAATACATGGGCAATTATAAAAGCTAGTATTATCTAAACAGTTTATAACTCCAACTTTTTGTTTTCTACATAATTTAAGAGATTAATATGTTTAAAAAACCACAGTATGTAAAAACTACTATTATAATTTCGGTTTGTAACTCCACATTTTGTTTTCTGCATAATTTAAGAGACTAATGCATTTGAAAATAATTACTTTATGTTTTGGGGCACACATTGCATAAAGACGTAATTTTGTGCCATCGATACCTGAAAGGCGTGGGGATGAAACTATAAGGGAGCAGCGTTTTGTATGTTATTTAAATTAAGCTCATATAAACTCAAAGTAAAATGCTATAACTTTAGGATATTAAATGTAATCCCCATGATAACAACAAAGAAAACAGTTAAAGAATATACCCAAACAGAAATGATAAGAGAATTGTTAGACTACTGAAAAATCAACCAAACACAAAAGAAGACAGTAATGCAGGAAATGAGGCACAAAAAAAATTATACAGCATATGGAAAACAATTAGCAAAATTACAGAGGTCCCTCCTTATCAGTAATTACTTTAGATGTAAATGGATTAAAACTGTCCAACTAAAGGACAGAGACTGGCTGAATGAATAAAAAACATGATCCAATTCTAGGCTGTCTACAAGGGACTCACTGTAGATTCAAAGACACAGGTTGAAAGTGAAAGGATGCAAAAAGATATTCCATGCAAATGGTAACCAAATAAAGAGCAGGGGTGGCTATACTAATATTAGGCAAAATAGACTATAAATCAGAACAGTTTATAAGAGACAGAAGATATTATTTATTAATAAAACATTCAATATCACAAAAAGATGTAACAATTATAAACATTTACATACTTAACAACAGACCATCAGCATATATAAAGCAAAAATGGACAGATTCAAAGGGAGAAATAGACAGCTCTACAGTAATAGCTGGAGACTTACACACTCCACTCTCAATAACAGACAGAACAGCAGAGAGAAGAAAAGCAAGGAAATAAAGGACCTGAACAACAGAATAAACCAACTAGATCAAACAGACATATACAGAACACTTTAACCAACAACAACAGAATTCATTCCTCTCAAGTGCCCATGGGACATTTTCTGGGATAGATCACAGGTTAGGCCATAAATTAAGTTTCAGTAGATTTAAAAAGGCAGATATCAGGCACCTGGGTTGTTCAGTCGGTTAAGCGTCTGCCTTCAGCTCAGGTCATGATCTCAGGGTCCTGGGATCGAGCCCCGCATCGGGCTCCCTGCTCAGCGGGAAGCCTGCTTCTCCCTCTCCCTCTATCCCTCCCCCTGCTCATACTCTCTCTCTCTCTAATAAATAAAATCTTTTTTTAAAAATTTAGAAAAGGTAGATATCATACAAAGTATCTGCTCTAACCACAACACTATGAGGTTAAAAATCAATAATGGAAGTAAAATGAGAAAATTCACAAATGTGTGAAAATTAAATAACACACTCTTAAACAACAAATGGATCAAAGAAGGAATCACATGGGACATTAGAAAATGAAATGCAAATCAAAATCCCAATTAGATACTATCTGACACTATTAGAATGGCTACTACAAAAAAAAAAAAAAAAAACCACCCACAGAAAATAACAAATATTGGCAAAGACGTGGAGAAATTGGAACTCTTATACACTCTTGGTGGGCATGTAAAATGGTACAGCAGCTGTGTAAAACAGTTTGGCAGTTCTTCAAAAAATTAAAAATGAAATTACCATATGATCCAGCCATTCCACTTCTGGGTATATACCCAAAAGAATTGAAAGCAGGGTCTCTAAGGAACATTTGTACACCCATTTCATAGCAGCATCATTCACAACAGTGAAGAAGTGCAAGCAACTCATAGACTGTATACCAAAAAGTCAATTTTATAGTATGGTAATTAAATTTAAAAATATATATGAAAAACAAAACACTGAACTCCCCTGGTTTCCACTTTGACAACCACAAAATAAATGGCCTGAGATTCTAAGAAGCCTTTTAAACAATGTTTCTTCACTCTAGTTCTCTACATTAAAATTTTCTTACATACAGAAAAGTATAAAAAGGGTAAGAACCTCTGTGCCCACCATCCTACTTTGGTCAATTTGAACATTACGGATTCAGCTGAAGCCCTGTGGACCCCTCCTGAACACTATCCATCCCCTCCACTCCCTAACCAGAGGAAACCTTTATTCAGAAATAGTGGGATTCCTTCCTATGATTATATAGATTTATTACATTTGTATGTATCCACAAACCATAAACATTGTTGCTTCCTGATTATCCCATGAAATAAATGATGTACTCTCTCTCTATCCTTCTGCAAATTACATTTTTCACTCGACACAGCTTTGTCATGTTGGTAGACACCAGGATCTATGCTTTCCCTTCAGCCAGAAGCTACGTTGAGATTTATTTTCCATAACGTGTATTATACAAACAATCAATCTATTGCCACTAACCAGAGTCCTTCCATTCTGACCTTCTCTTTTCCATCGGCCCTTGGCCTGAGTGAGAGTGTGCACTTTTTTTTTTAAAGATTTTATTTATCCATTTGACAGAGAAAGAGATCAGAAGCAGGGGGAGTAGGAGAGGGAGAAGCAGGCTTCCCGCCGAGCAGGGAGCCTGATGCGGGGCTCCATCCCAGGACCCCGGGATCATGACCCAAGCCGAAGGCAGACACTCAACCGACCGAGCCACCCAGGTGCCCCGAGCGTTCACTTTCTGCCCACCGTGTGAGGCTCCGCAGCACAATTCTGTCAAGACAGCAGGAAATGCAGCCAGGATCTCACATTTTTTAACTCGCATATCAGAAACCAGGACAAAAATTGCTGAACCTAGGTAGAGATCACATAAGTGTTTGGTGTGCTGCCCTGATCCTTTCTGGACGTTTGAAATTTGTTCAGGATAAGAGCTGGAAAAGAAAAAAAACAAGAAAAGAAAAACAAGTATAACAAGAAAGTTTGACTGGTTTTGCCTGTGCACAGGAAGATAGAAGACTTTAGAGACTATTAAAGATAGAATACAGGACTGATTGTAACTGGTGCTTTCCCACCTGCTTTGCTCCAGACCAAAATGTGGCACACAACTGCAGAGGCTGCAGAACTTTCTTTTCCTGTGAAGTCCAGACAGTTGGCCAAAGCCCCGATATGCAAGGCGCTCAACTAATAAACGGGGCTCCTTATCCAAAAGCAGTCTGCTTTCTGAAATTCTGCTTGTTTGAATGAAAACAGTTTTCATTCCCTGGGACCCTAATTCTAACAGCAAGGTAAGTAAGTAAGATGGTGAAGCATCAAGACAAAACTCAGGTTATATATTTTTAACATTTACTGATTAGTCTGTTAGGGTCGATGCTAAAAGATGAACACGGAGCAGCTCGTCTAATTGTTACCATCACTCAAGGAAGCAGTTACTATTCATAACATTCTTTTACCAGTGAGGAAATGGAGGCTGAGACTGTCAGCCTTGCTCAGAAGACTTAAGAGGTGGCCAAACCACAACTATATAACCTAAGCCATCTACTTTCACAGCACCATGTAAGATTCCTTTAAAACAGTATTTGTCCATCAAACCACAGGTGGAATAACAGGGTGCTGTTTAAATACGTCACATTCTATTCATTCGAATGATCAACTATCAAATACTATGCTGTCATTAGAAATCATGTGCCTTAAGGAGGGCACTTGATGGAATGAGCACTGGGTGTGATATGTAACTGATGAGTCACTACACTCTAGCTCTGAAACTAATAATATACTCTATGTTAATTAATTGATTTTAAATTAACAACAACAAAAGAGAAATCATGAGCAGAAGAATACTTAATGACCTGGGGAAACAATCATGGTATATTAACTTTGGAGAGATTACAAATCGTATCTTTGGAGATGCCTAGAATAATCCCAAATTTGGTTTTTAAAAATGGGTACGGGGGCACCTGGGTGGCTTGGTTGGTTAAGCATCTGCCTTCGGCTCAGGTCATGATCCCAGAGTCTTGGGATGGAGCCCCGCATCAGGCTCCTTGCTCGGTGGGGAGCCTGTTTCTCCCTCTCCCCTGTTTGCGCTCTCTCTCTCTCTCTGTCTCAAATAAATAAAATATTTAAAAAAATAAAAATAAATAAAAAATGGGTATGTACATGCAGAAGACTGGGAGGACATTATACCCACGTTATTACCAGAGGAATTATCAGGTACTCTCATTATCTACATGGTTGCTTTCTGTAACGTTTGATGTTTTTCTTCCAGTGATGGTAGATGACTTTTATAAAAACAAAATATTTCTATCTTTTCATTACCCACCGCACAGCACCTACGGATCTTGCCCAAACCTCATCTATTATGCTGTACTGTTTTTTTTTTTTTCTGGAATTGCTTTTGTCTGATATATAGCATCGTAGATATGCCACTTAGCTTCTGTAAGGACTGGGTGGGCTGACAAAGTAAAAAGAGGCCCCAAATGATCAGTCCCCATTCTTCTGCAGAATACTGCCTTCCATGCTTTCCCAGATGGGAAAAGTTACCTGTATCCCCAGCATTCCTTTTACCAGGAGATGATAAACATCCAAACACATGTTTAAAGCCGAGCAGCCCAAGAGGAAGAAAAAAAGAAAAAAGAAAAGAAAGAAAAGCAGTCCCCACTCCAGAAACCTTCAGAGAGATTTCCTGGAGAGGATTTGGTTGGGGCACTGAGAATACTCAGAAGATATGGGCCAGGACTGGAGCAGCCAAAGCTCCCAAAAGAGAACAAAATTGAATATGTACAAGTGAGAAGGAAGGCAGCTTCTGGTGTGTACGGAAGGAGAGGAGGCCCATGGACAACCAAAAGCAGCTTCCCCCCTCTAAGCATTAAGAAAGAATATGTATGGATGCAAGGCAGCAACCTGACGGGTTAATGGCTCTTAGGAAAGCAGGCGCCAGAACAGCATTCTGCATAAGACAAGAAACTGGTCTCCTTGCACTGCTACTTACTTACGATGGATTTCTAGGTGTCTCTCCCTTTTAAACCTGCAGCATTCATATGTAGGGCTTTCTCTCCCTTGCCAAGATCACAGTCTTAATAAAGCTGCTCGGGTCAGAGATGGTCTCCCAAACACCCTGCGCAGTGAGTCCAAAGCTAAGGCCAAAAGCAGCTACCTCCCAGGTCAAGGTGCCAAAAGGCTGCTCTTTTGGAGGTCCCAGGGCAGCCGATGTGTTGCACACTAGAAAAGGGGGTGCTGCGATGGTCAAGCCATTCTGAGACATTAAGACACAGGAGGTCCAACCTGCGCCCCCCTCCTGAACTCAGGACAGTCCCGGTAAGAGGAAGGCTCCCTGCTCCAAGTCCCACTGTTTAAAAATTTGAAAGTACAATAAGTGGGATCTAGAAAAAGAGAAGGTCGTGGGGCTCCTGAACTCTTGTAATACCATGTGGCCCAAAGGCCAACAGGGCATCAACCTTGTAACACCAAGATCACATGTCAGGCTGCCCTCATTCCCCTCACCCAGCCCCATGCTTCCCTCACCTACCTTGGCTCACACCCGGCCTACAGTCCTCTCTCCAGCCAGCAACGCGCCCCCTGCTCTCTGCAGCACAGATGAAATTTCATCTCATCTCCTTCAAAATCCTCTCCAGACTGAGTCAGCAGATACTCATGACCAAATAATCCCACTTGCATCACAGATCCACTCCTCTCCATGTGGACATGAAAATGAGCAGATTTAAGGGTTTCCGCTTGCTCACGGGGGAAGGGCCACGGTATACTTCCCGAGGCAGAAGATGTGTGCTAGCTCTCTGCTATGTACTTTTCTTATGGGGCAGGGTAGGGGAAGAGCTCCCTGCCATTCAGTCGGCACTGCTCAGTGACTCACTCTCCGAGTCCCCCCCGACCCTTGCGGCACACACTTGGATAACCAGGCACATTAAGCCGTGGATGCTCACAAGGCAGCTGAACTGTCTGATCACAACCCAAAGCCAGGGAAATCTTAACAGCCACTCCCTTTTCCTTCATTTGGTCCTTCAAAATACCCCAGCTCAGAGGAGAGTTCCAAAAGGCTGGCTTCCCTAAGAGGCTCCCAGTCCCTTGTGAAACCAAGAATTTCACCCTCTTCAAAAAAAAACACAAAAAACAAAAAACAAACCAGCAGGCAGGATGCCAACAAGTAAGCTGAAAACTAAGAGGCTGACTGCACTCAGAGCGCTCTGTGGTGCTGGGATCCATGGAGACTGGGAAGGGGGAGTGAGTGCATGCCACCACGTGGTGACAACACCCTCCTTCAGCCAGGATAACAGACCCAGCAGAGACCAGGAAAGTCCAAACCACTGCATGCTGGGAGAGGGGGGAGAGTAATAAACAGGGACCTCGATTTGCTAACTCTGCTCCAAGAACAGCATTAAACACACCAGAGACCTTCTCCCTTGAGCAGATGGAAGACCCTGTTTGGACCTGGAGCTCGTTCAAGGTCTTGGTCAAGCTGAGGGAGGCCAAGGCTGGAGCCGGGAAGCAGGAGCATCCTCTCCACACCGCTGAGAGAAAAGTGGCGTGGGGTCCCCAGAATGGCATTGTTCCCGATGCCGAGGGCCCGGGTCTCCAGCTGACAGGTGAATCCCGATGGCTCAGGAATCTTGGCAAGGAGGGGTGCAGAACCAGCGGGCTGTGACCAGTGGCTCCTCTTTTTTATCCAGTGAGTCTGCTACGCATAGTTAATAACTAAAAAGCTAGCATTTTCTAGCCCCGAGAAGAGACCCCTGCATCTACAGAAGTATTGCCAGTCACCAAGAAGGAAGGTCTTGGGAGTGCAAAATCCCTGATCTGATCCTTATGCCAAAAAGTGTAACTATGAACTCTGTGTCTCTCCATCCCTAAAGACCATGGGATGATGTCACCACGATGAACCGCAGTTTTCCAGAACCCTGCCCTATTCTCGCTAAGGTATTCTTCAACAGTGGCACTGTCCTGCTGGATACATTTAATTTCTTCCTCCCTCCCTCTCTTTCCGGGTACTAGATTTAATTGCTCTAAACTCAGGGTCAGCAAAATATGGTCGCCCTCTTATGTTCTGGATTTTTTTTGGGGGGGGGGTGTGGTAAAATACACATATCACAAAATTTACCATCATAACCATTTTTAAGTAGACAGTTCAGCGGCATTAAGTCCATTCACATTGTTATACAATCATCACCATCATTCAGCTCCAGAACTTTTTCATCTGGTTGCCCTGTGTTTGTAAATAAAGTTTTATTGGAACACAGCCAAGCCCATTCACTTAGGTACTGTCTACGGTGCTTTCACACTACAAAAAAGTTACATCGTTAAAACAGAGATCATATGGCCCACAACATTCAGAAAGTTTACTATCTGGCCCTTTACAGAAAAAGATTGCCGACCTCTGCTCTAAACCAAAATGTGCACTAAATTTCTAGTTTAAAACAGCACTTGGCTGGGATGCCTAGGTGGCTCAGTCAGTTAAGTATCTGCCTTTGGCTCGGGTCATGATCCCAGGGTCCTGGAATCGAGTCCCACATGGGGCTCCTTGCTCAGCAGGGAGCCTGCTTCTCTCTCTGCCTGCCATCCCCCTGCTTGTACACTCTCTCTCTCTCTGACAAATAAATAAATAAAATCTTTAAAAAAATAGCACTTGGTTAACATCCAATAACACAGCCCCTCCCAGCTTCCTACTAAAATTCCTACAAAAAGACAGAAAAAGGTAAAAAGATAAAAAATTAAAAAATAAAAAACCCCAGATCACTGAAAACTTAGACCGATGGTCGTCATCCTATTACGAGTCTCTGGCAGAAATCTGCACTACCAATACGGCTAATGCCGAAATGAGGGGGAAAAAAATCTGTGGCCAACACATGGAGCAGAAACCTGAAACAAGACAGGAAGACAGAGTCCATCCTGCCACTGTCGGCCTCGTGGCTTAGAAATCCAGTAACCAGCACGCTGGACAGTCATGCCTCCACTCCACTACAGCTCTCAAAGGAAATCAAACTGCTCTATATGCATCTGGAGACTGCTCCCCCAAATCAAAAGGCCGGAAGTGATGGCTTTGGGGCTGGCACACTGTGTCCTGGAAGTGGGAGTCTGCCCAAGTAGAACTCAGGTAGCAGTGTGTGTGGGAGGTTGTAGTTTTTCACATACCGTATCTGCTCAGAGTACCAAAGAACCTAGTGGTAGGGGTAAGTGATTCCGCCCAGGTCCGGCAAGAACCCACTAGATGAAGCTGCTAAGCACTGGCAAACAGGCTAGGAGCCACGGACCTGCCACCAAGAGAGGAGCTGAGAAGGGCTTCTAGCCAATACCAAAGAGAACATGATAATACTCAAAGACAATCCAGAGACCCTACCTTGGACAAATAATAAATAAATCCTCCTTTGAATATGTATAAACATACCCAAAAAACAGCATGGTTCCTACGAAAGGCTCTGGGAGCAGAAGTGCGTATCATTCTGAAGACTTGGAGGAAGCGCAAAAGTCTGGATTTAGTGTCTGAACCGGAAGAAGTATTTTACAAAACTGCATCCTCAGTAGAATCTGAGAAAACATGGACTCGCTGAAACAGGTATAGAATGCCATCAGAATAAAGCACATTGAGAAGGAGAGGTGCACGTGACTCTTGATCTCGGGATCGTGAGTTCGAGCCCCACGCTGGGTGCAGAGATTACTTAAAAAAAAATACTGAGAAGGAAAGACACCAAACTGGGGAGAAAAGATAGAGCAGCAAAGCAAGAAAGAATTAGAAAGAAATGAAGACTGTAGCAGCAGAAATAAATATCACATTGGAGATGGCAAAGAGCAAAATCAATCAAATTCGTAGTACAGAAGCCAATCCTGAATCTCTCCCAAGCATGCAGAGGAAAAGGAAAGCTGACCCTAGAAATCCACAAAGGTTGTTCTTAGGAAATCTATTCATTTAACATACCAAATGGGGAGGTCAAAGGAGAAAACCCAAATGAACCTCTCAACAGATTCTTAAAAACCATTAGCTAAATTAGCTACATTTGACAACCATTCCTGATTTAAAAAAAAAAATTGGTAATTTAAGAATAAGAGAATTCCTTAACATTATAAAGGACATCCAATCTAAACCAACAACCTTCATCAGAATCAACAGCAAAACACTAGAAACATTTTCATTAAAATCAGAAGCAGGGAAACAATTCCTGCCAGTATCACTATTATTTAACATTGTCCTAGAAGTTCTAGCCAATACAGTCAGGCTTGAAATGGGGGATAGGAGGAAGATTCGCTCTTTATAAGGAGGTAAGATTACCATATGGTTGTTGATACCATTAATTTCCAAAATAATCCAAGTGAAGGGCGCCTGGGTGGCTCAGATGGTTAAGCGTCTGCCTTCGGCTCAGGTCATGATCCTGGAGTCCCGGGATCGAGTCCCGCATCGGGCTTCCTGCTCGGCGGGGAGTCTGCTTCTCCCTCTGACCCTCTCCCCTCTCATGCTCTCTCTGTCTCTCTCTCTCTCTCTCTCTCTCAAATAAATAAATAAAATCTTTAGAAAAAAAAACAAAAAAAACCCAAAATAATCCAAGTGAAGCAACTGAAAAACTATTAAAATAGTTAAGCATGGTGGCCAAATATAAAATGAACATGTATAATCAAAATCTTTCCTATGTTCCAGTAATAACTACTTTGAAAATACAATAAATAATAAATAAATTATACCATAAACTACAAACTGTCCGGGAATGACCCTGATGAGAGATATGTGGGATTCACACACGCATGCACCCACCCTTAAAGAACATGAAAGAAAACCTGGATACATTAAGAAATTTACCACATCTTTTCCCATATGTACAGACTGTATTATAATGATGTTAATGACATTTTAGGTTTAAAGTCATTCCCATCAAAACTAATAGAATTTGAGATTTTTATTTATTTATTTATTTGACAGACAGAGACAGCAAGAGAGGGAACACAAGCAGGGGGAGTGGGAGAGGGAGAAGCAGGCTTCCCACTGAGCAGGGAGCCCAACACGGGGCTGGATCCCAGGACCCTGCGATCACGACCTCAGCCGAACGCAGATGCTTAACGACTGAGCCACCCAGGTGCCCCAAAACTAATAGAATTTTAAGAAGAGTCTGACAAAAAGATTCTAAGTTCCTTTGGAAGGAAATAGTGGTTCAGACTAGCTAAGAAAAAAGTGTGGGTAAAGTAACAGGCTATGAACAATGGCAAAGAGAAATCTGGCCTGCTAGCTGTTGCAAAGATGAGAGTATGAAACTGGTGAGGGACCCAACAGAGACATCAGTGGAATAGTACAAGCCCCCAAAATAAATCCTAGCATACATAAGAATTTAAGTACACAATAGCAATAATCACAGGGAATGATTATTCAATAAACAGTGTTCCAAAAAATGACAATTTGAGGAAAAAAATATAAAGTATATTCCCTACCTCATACTATTCACAAAATGAATAGCTAAATTTAAAAAAAAAAAAAATAATTAAAAAACCAGATTGTCGGGGCGCCTGAGTGGCTCAGTCGGTTAAGTGCCTGACTCTTGATTTCAGCTCAGGTCATGAACTCGGGCTTGTGAGATTGAGCCCCATGTTGGCTCCACACTCAGCACGGAGTCTGCTTGAAATTCTTTCTCTCCCTCTCCCTCTGCCCCTCCCCCTGCTCTTTCTCTCTTTCTCACTCTAAAAATAAATGAAAAAACAAAAAACAAAAAACAAAAAAACAGATTGTCTACCTGATCTTTGAAGGGGAAAACTTTTCAGGTGTAAAAACACCAGAAGAAATTACCATGGTCTGAAGGCAGCTTGGAAACCAATCAATTTGTCCAATAAAAACGTCAACTGTATATCAGAAGCCTGATCAACAAGTTAGAATACAATCGGGGGAAAACACTTCCTGCAAAGTTGATAAAGGATTAATACTCTATATATGGATGATTCATGCAGATCAATAAGAAGAGAAATACCCCTATGTAATAACTGGGCAGAGAACATGAAGTGACAATTCAGAGAGGAAAATATACAATGAGTAACTGGCATAGTATATATAGGTTTGGGATTTTCTATAATGAAATTTGAAATTTGAAGGGAAGAAAACTGAGTAAGATGGGTGGGGTGAGCTGTGGAGAACCTGGCTACACTGTATGTAACAAGACCCTCCCTCCAATCCCTTAGGTTTGAAAACGGGTGTCTTATGTATCAAGAGCCTGTGATGCAGGCGCCTGGGTGGCTCAGATGGTTAAGCGTCTGCCTTCGGCTTGGGTCATGATCCCGGGGTCCTGGGATCGAGTCCCGCATCGGGCTCCTTGCTCAGCGGAGAGTCTGCTTCTCCCTCTCCCTCTGTCTCTCCCCCTGCTTGTTCTCTCTCTGTCTCTCTCGCAAATGAATAAATAAAATCTTTAAAAAAAAAAAAAAGAACCTGTGATCCATCAATAAATGAATGGATAGAGAAGATAAAGTCTATACAGACAATGGAATATTACTCGGCCATAAAAAAGAGTGAAATCGTGCCCCTTGCAACAACTCGAATGGACCTAGAGGGTATTATGCTAAGTGAAATAAGTCAGTCAGAAAAAGACCAATATCATATGACTGCACTTACATGTAGAATCTAAAAAGCAAAACAAAGAAACAAACCAAAAAAAAAAAAATCAGAAGCAGACTCATAAATTCAGAGAATAAACTGGCGGGTTGCCAGAGTGGAGGAGGGTAGAGGGATAGGCACTCTAGGTGAAGGAGATTAAGAGGCAGAGACTTGAAGTTACAAAATAAAAAAGTCACAGGGATGAAAAGTACAGCACAGGGAATATAGTCAATACTCTTGTAATAACTTTGTATGGTGACAGATGGTAACCACACTTACCCCGGTGAGCATTTTATAATATACATAATTGTGTCACTATGTTATAGACCTGAAACCAATAAAATATGTCAACGATACCTCAATTAATTATTTAATTAATTACAAACCTGCAAGGCAGGCTGGTTCCTATTATGGGACTGGGTATGTGCGATCAAGGTGATTGAAACAGGTAACTTTTTTTGAAGTTCGTAGCAGGATAGCACGCACCGAAGGGTCTCTAAGAATATACGGGTTTTGCTCAAACCTGAGTGAGAGGAAGAATTCTGTGGCCCGGATATTGAAGGTACCGGGATGTGGCTCTTCAGGGAAGAACTGCTCTAAACAGCCAAAATGAGTAGAAAGAAAATGGCTCAGATTCAAAGAGACAGAGAACAGTGCTGCAAGTCCACACACAACACAACAAGCAATTTGGGTGCTGCTATACGAGCATCCACAGAGATGAGGAGCCAAGAAGAGAAGGGAGTAGAAACCTTCAGAAGCCAAAAGCTTGCCAGGCTGGGATTCTAGGAGTTAGAGATACTGGTGATCAAAAGAGCACCATGCCCAAGGTTGCTGTGATGGTGGGCCAGGTAGCAACCCCTGCTGACCTGAGCTCCGTCCTCTGCATACACGCTTGCTGCTGAGGAAGTCTTTCTTAGCTGCAGACTTAGCCAGCCGCATGTCAACTGAGGGGCACATAAATGAAGCACTCTGGGACCCAGCCAGAACACTGGGGAACCGCCATTCCCTCTTGTCGAGTGCACCATGGGAACCCTGTGGAGAATCCCGCCCCCTCCCCACCCCACAAAGAATTGCCAGCCCGTGCCCAGCATGGGGCATGTGGCCTCCTGGGCACACCATACCCCTTTCCTGCAGCGTCTGGGCACGCCTCCAAGAAGAACACGCCAGCCCCTGCTTAGCTGGGAAGCAGACAAACTCATGCTTGGCTGGCACAGCAAAGGGCCAATAGAAAAAACAAGAGATGGGGATACAGTGCTAGTCAATGCAACCTCCAGAACGTACTGGCCTGAGGACCACAGGGGTGCCCACCTGTGTACACTGAGATTTGTGCCATGTTCAATAGGGTGCTTCATGGTTCTACCTCCTAAAATAATACTAGAACAGCAAAAGAGCAGAAAACACTGAGGTCACTGCAACTTCCTGAGCCTCCGTTTTCTTGATGTAACTGGGGATATAATTTCCGCCATCCACATAGGTTTGTTGGAAGAATTAAATGTGATAATCCATGTTAAGTATTTCCCTCCATGCCTAGGCACACAGTAAAACCTGACTGTGAGGATTAGCAGGAAAGGAAGAAGGGAATCCTGGTTCTGCCACTCTGTAATGTTAGGCAAGCTAATACCTCTTGGCCCCAACTGCTTGATTTGTAGTATGAATAACATAGTCCCTATCTCACAGCATTATTTGAAGGATTAGATGAGCTCGTTTAAGACAAAGTACTTTGAAAACAGTAAGGACCTATACTAAAGTAAGGTGGAGTTATTATATTGAGAACTATTTTCTAAAATACTGATTTTTAACTTCACACTGCCTGTCGTATTTCCACACAGTGGAATCGTATGCACCCACGAAAAATTAGGTGTATGATAAAAACTTGGATGGATCTGCAAGGAATTATAAGTTTAAAAAAAGGCCAATCCCAAAGGTAACATACTGTATGATTCCATTTATATAGCATTCTTGAAATAACAAAGGTTCAAACATGGAGAACAGATGAGCTGCCAGGGGTCAGGGACAGGAGACAGGTGGGAGAGTAGTGAGAGTGGCTCTAAAAGGGCAACAGGAGGGGCGCCTGGGCGGCGCAGCCAGTTAAACATCCAACTCTTGGTTTCAGATCAGGTCGTGATCTCAGGGTCATGAGATCGAGCCCCACACTGGGCTCCACACTCAGCACAGAGTCTGCTTAAGATTCTCTCTCCCTCTGCCCCTCCTGCTCATGCTCTCTCTCTCTCTCTCTCTCAGATAAATAAATCTTTTAAAAAATTTAAAAAAAAATAAATAAAAGGGCAAAGACCCTCATGGTGATGGAACTGTTCTATACCTTGACAGTGCCAATGTCAATATCCTGGTTGTCACATTTTAGTACAGTTTTGCAAAAGTTACTACTGGAGGAAACTAAGTGAAGGGTACATAGGATCTCTCTGTAGTCTTCTTACAACTGCATCTGTATTATGATATCATATTCATTATATAATTATCTCAAAACATAGAAAGTTTAATTTTAAAATGATGTGGATGATGAGTTTGTAATAAAATGGGGGAAAACATGATATTAAGTAAATAAAGCAGAATAGAAAATGATGATTAAAGAAGGCAAAAGGGAAAGGAATAAATACACACCTTTTGACCGTGTAGATATATAACTATATCCAAAAGCAGGTTCTATAAAGCAACCAAAAATAGATCAAGTACTTACTAACCTGACTAAACTATAAATAATGAAAACACAAAAACAGACAAGATTAAACCCAAGAAAGAAGACATGACTACAGATGAGGAGAGAGTTTTTAAAATTATAAAATAAGAGACTACTACATGCTCCACTGAATTCATGGCAACAAATCCGAAAACTCAGAAGAAACAGGTAACTCCCCAGTAAATGATAAATGACCAAAACTGACCCAAGGATCTGAATAGATGAATTACCATAGAAGACACTGGAAAGGTGGTTAAAGGTGTACCAACTGAAAAAGGCACTAGGACCAGAGGAGCTTCACAGGTGAGTTTTACCTGACCTTTAAAAAAAAAAACAAAACATAATTTCTAAAAACAGCAAAAGAAAAATAATTTTTAAAAAGGTAAAAATTTAACACATAATTTCTAAGGGTAATTAAATTATTCCAGGCCAGAGAAAGAGAAGTGCTCTGCAATTCCATTTTAATCCTTACACCTGATGAAAAGAATCCCAAAAAATGACTCCCATCTCACGTATGAATTCTAAAGCAAGGGTTCTAAACAAAGGATTGACAAATGGAATCCAGCAAAGCATCAAAATAATATACTATGACCAGCAGGACTTACATCAGTATATAAGAGTAATTCGAAACCAGAAAATTTATCCACATAACTCACTGTATCAAAAACTTAAACAGAAAAAAAAAAAACCCCATACTCAACAGACATGAAAAAGAATTTGATAAAATGCGGGTACCGTTTTCTTTGAAAATATCTCTAAGTACATGTGGAAACTCTTCACATGTAATAGGGCTATTCAACCAACACCAACAGCAAATATGAAGAAACACAGAGACAATCTCCATTTAAAATCCGTTTAGACACAGTGGCCCACCAGCTCCATTTTTATTTCACTCTGAGTTTCAAGCAAACGAAAAAACCAAAGAAAATTACTGGTGTAACCATCGGAAAGATGGGAAAAAATAAAAATAAATTTTACCAAACCTAACAAGAGAAGATGGAAAGATATGAGGACTACTGTTAAAATCAATAACCTTTTTCTAGTCTAGCAAGAAGCACTTAGGAATGGAAAGGTGAGCAATATTCAACTCATAATGGACAGAAAAGCTATTAATTCTTCAGGAATAAATGTATCAAGAAAGGCATAAAATGAGATCTGAACAGATGGGGAAAAAAATACCATTTCTTAGATTAAAAGAGCTACATAATTTTAAAACATCAGTTCTCACAAAACTGAAATATACATTTAATGCAATTCTAATTAGAATCCAAATAGGGCTGGTGGGGAGGGTTGAATAAAAGTGATCTTCAAATTTACATGTAAGAAAACAAATGCCGATGAATAGACAAGAAAAATATTTTTTAAGCTAATGTAATCAAATCAACACGATCTGAGTGCACAAATAGACAAACAGATGGAACAGAATAGAGAATCCATGCATGGATCCTCATATATAAAAAGTTTAATAGGTGACAAAAATGGTAGTTCAGTTCACAGGGGAGAGTAGGGATTATGTAATATATCACGCTAGCACAACTAGTTAGCCATCTTTAAGAAAATCACCTTAACTAAAACTGGGAACCCAGAAGCTATAAGAAAGTAATCATATTTGAATATGAAAAAATGTAAAAAAAAAAACACATAGAAAAATATACCATCAGCCAAATCAGCACATACAGATTTGGGAAAAATATCTATAATAATGCCTATAGACAAAGGGCCAATATCCAAAATATACAAAGAAGTCTTACAAATTAAGAAAACCTAAGCAACCCATAAGAAAGGGGCAGATGGTATGAACAGACAATTCAAAAAATAAATTTAATTGGATAAAAAAATACTGAAATTCATTAGTAGCCAAGGAAATGTATCCATTAAGTTGTCAAAAATTATAAAAGAATCATAACATCTTATGCTGGTATGGATATGAAGAAAAGAATAATCTCATATTACATACAAACGGGGAAAGTGAATTGTAACAGCCTATTTTTGTATATCAGTATGGAAATACCTATTAACATAAATATGTATATTTATATGTAAACATTCGTGTGTATGTGTGTGTACGTATAAATTGAAAGCACCAGTATTTAAGGGCATATGCCCAATGATGTTGATTTCAGCATTGATTATAGTGGCAGCAATATGGAAAGCATGAATATAAACATTCACGCATAGAAGAAGAGCTAGGGAAACCTGGCTGGCTCAGCCAGTGGACCACAGGACTCTTGATCTCAGGGTTGGAGGTTCGGGCCCCATGTTGAGCAGAGAGATTACTTAAAAATAAAATCTTACAAAGGAATGAGAAGAATGGCTAAGTTGGGCATCCATGAAATATTTTGCAGCTTTGTAAAGGAATAAGGTATACCAATAAAATTTGATAGATCCCCGTGAGATACTGTTGAGTGAAAAAGCAAGATGTATTACAGTATATATAAGATTCTATTTTTGTAAAACAAGCAGTGAACAACAACAGTAAAACATTCCAAAATCCCTGTGTGTGTGTGTGTGTGTACGTGCGTGTGTGTACACCTAATGAGCGTGGAGAAAAATCTGGAAGGATACACACTGGTTTGGTAATCTGCAGGTGTGGAAAGGCAGAGGTAGGAGTCAAACAAAACAAGGACAAAAGAAAAAAAATAGAACCACTCTAAAAAAAATAAAAAGAAATTTAGCAGTCATGTTTATGTATTTTCATATGCATACACATATATACAAATTGAATTAAATTTAGAAAAGATACAGTAAGAATCCTAAATATGATCTCTGCTTCTTAAAAAAAAAAAAAAAGCAGTAACCAAAATTATTTCTTGGTGGTAGATTAAGGGTGGTGTTTATTTTTTTTATGTGTCTCTGTATTTCCTCTAATGAGAATTGTTACTTTAATAATTATGAAATAAAACCAATAAATGTTAGTTTAAAACATTACACTGAAAAATAGAGCTCATTTTGGGAAATGAAGGGAAGGAAACAGGGTTAAATAGCCTTCCACTTGGGAGCTTTTCAAGTACAAGATATGTGAAATCAGGATCCATTTGCCCTCATCCAGCAGAAAGTTACTCACCTAAGGCAAGAGACTAAGTGGCTATTCCAAGGAGCTGTTCGAAGCAGCAAATGGGGTATATTTCTCCCTATCTAACACTTTAATGACCTAAGTAAATCAGAAAGCCATTTACACCACTCTTCGATTACCCAAGGATCTGCTGGGCCCTTTACTTCCTGTCTCCTCTGCTCAGGAACAGCTCCAAAATGGGGGCCGGGGAAAGGGGAAAGAGATGGAATTAATTTGGTCAATTTAGCTGCTCATTAGCAACGCCAATAAAAAGGCTTGATAAGCGAGATGGTCATAACTCGTGGTTAAAAGGAGGGTTCTGGGACTCTTGAGAATTTCCTTTAAGCAAATTTGCCTTCAGATAAACATGATTTGCCTGCAGTACACTTTAATGGATCTGATGCTTGCTATTTTTAAGAAAGTCAGGACTTGTAAAGGTGATTTTTTTCTTCCCCTCACTTTAATTTGCACAAAAAAAAAAAAAAAAACACAGAAACATAGGAACAAAGGTCTTCAAAGTGAAGAACCAGCTCCTCAGGGAAGCAGCAGGATGACAGGGCAATGATTCTTGAGAGGAGGGAAGCCGCATGGCCCCCAACATGCTCTGGAGAGAAACTGCAGGAAGCCAGCAACCTTCCAAGGGAGCAGGGCTTGGCCATAAACCACCACCACAAACACTCGCTAAAAAGGACTTGTCAGGGCTTGACCAAAGCCAAATCTCTGCATATAATATCCCCGTGTTTCACTGGGCCTCATAGACTTTTGTTCCTTGGGAAGCCCAGAGACAAAGCGGGGGCAGGCCCAAGATGTTCACATCAATGTGCTCATCACCCTTGGTTATCACAAAGAACATTCGGAATAGCAATGGCAACAGAGCAAAAACCAATTTTCCCTTACTTGAAGACGACGATAGCCCCAGGACATGGAGGGCAGGCCAGGAGAAAGATCTGCAATTAAAAAAGAGTTAAGTATGGTTATCAAGAGCAGTACTGGACACGGTTAGACAATGTTACTTCAATAACAACAGTAAAATGATAATAGTAACAATAAATAACCAAACTCTAACATGAAAAATGCAATATAAAAACTTAAAAAGGCAAGCAGGTGGTTTTCCAAACGTGTTTCTGTTTGCACAGGTATCTAGGTGCGGGGACATTTGTGTGTGTGTGTGTGTGTGTGTGTGTGTGTGTGTGAGAGAGAGAGAGAGAGAGAGAGAGAGAGAGAGAGAGAGAGAGAGATACAGTGGGGAAGAGGGAGAGGGATAGAGCGTGAGGGAGTGTTTGGGGGCAAGATGGGAAAAGCCTTTCTTAGGCCTTTTTTTTTTGCCTCTAGAACATTTCCTCTTAACCTCTAGAACAAGACTCAATTTTTCAACTCTTCAATGCAATATGATATAGTAGCCAGTCTGAGAAGCTTTTAACCCAAGACAAAAATGTATTCCATGAATGGGACAAAGTACGTAAATGCCATCTGGTTTGCCTCCCACGGGGAAGGGGGCGTTAATCAATACCCAGCACTGCCAGATTTAGCAAATAAAAACACAGGAGGCCCAGTTAAATTTGAATTTCAGATAAACAGTGAATAATGTTTTTGTGTAAGTTCCATGCAATATTTAGGATATACTTATATAAAAACATTATTCACTGTTTATCTGAAATTCAAATTTAACTGGGCCTCCTTCGTTCTATCTAGCAACCCTACCAATATTGCCATGCCCAGGCTCCAAGCCTCCCTTTGATTTTGAAGGGGAGCAGAATTTGCCACCCTGAAATATGTCTCTTTGGCATAAGGGTTATTTTAGCCCGATTATTTTTTTAAGAAACAGTAGACATAGGAAAAGCACTGAAAAGTGAGAAGTTACCTTTTCGTAGGAGACAGTTACAATCCTAAGGGAAATCTCCATTTGTAAGAACGCCCCCCCCATACCAGGAAAAGAAGGATGACTCAAACTCTAGACACTCTTTTCAATGGAGAAGACACTGACCTCAACCTGCATAATGACCTTACCCTTGATTACCATGCTCTTCCTGGTCCCCTCCCATAACTGGCCTTCTGCCCTACCCTACCCCTACCACCCAATGTCCTCCTTTTGTCTCTAAGCCAGAGATGGTATTTAAGGTGGTGGCTTGGGCCATTCAGGGAGTTACTCAATTTTCCTGGGTCTCTCCCATGTCTGCAGGAGGTATACATACTATTAAACCTCCATTTGTTTTTCTCCTGTTAACTGGTCTTTTATTACATTGTCGGGAGGGGGAGAGGTCTCAGTCAAGAACCTAGAAGGGGGTGCCTGGGTGGCTCAGTTGGTTAAGCAACTGCCTTCGGCTCAGGCCATGATCCTGGAGTCCCGGGATCGAGTCCCACATCAGGCTCCCTGCTCGGCGGAGAGTCTGCTTCTCCCTCTGACCCTCTTCCCTCTTGTGCTCTCTGTCTCTCATTCTCTCTTTCTCAAATAAATAAATAACATCTTTAAAAAAAATAAGTAAACCTAGAAATGGAATCTTTCTTTCAAAAAAAAAAAGAAGAACCTAGAAGGGTAGAGGGAAAATTATTTTTCCTCCCCCATATTTGATTGGCTTATTTCTAACCATGACCAGGTAGTTCTACTCTTCTATTCTCCTCCCCAGGGCAAACCAAACAAGAAGAACCTTGTCCTTCTAAGAGTCAAATCAGTTCCATGCTACTTGGTTTGACCTAGGCCTGGGTTATACAAAAACTGCATCTGTATGACCTTCATCAAAGCACTGGTTCTCAAGTGAGACAAAGAAACCCCTTCAGAGCAACTGGTCGAACATGCAGGTTCCTGGGCTCCCCCATTAGGAATGCTGACCTCAAAAGTCTGGGACTCCAGGAATCTGCATGTTTAACAAATGCCCCAGGAGATTCAACCACTCCTGGCCACCAGATATGATGACTGTTTGACCTTGGCCTGGACTATTACAGGAGTCAGAGACATTCAACAGGACTAAGGATTAATGAAAGAATGAAACTCATATTTGTGGAGTTCCTTCCTCTACAGTGATTTAATGGTGTGGTTTACAAAGTCATTGATATGTGTCCCTATCTTGCTGTGAGCATTTATTAAAATAGGTTATCTGCTATGGGGCGCCTGGGTGGCTCAGTTAGTTAAGTCGGCTGCCTTCGGCTCAGGTCATGATCCCAGGGTCCTGGGATCCAGCCCCACGTCAGGCTCCCTGCTCAGCGAAGAGCCTGCTTCTCCCTCTCCCTCTGCCTGCCTCTCTGCCTACTTGTGCTCTCTCTCTCTCTCTCTCTCTCTCTCTATCAAATAAATAAATAAAATCTTTAAAAAAATAAGTTATCTGCATTACGCACTTGTTTGGCTCTGTCACGTGTATATTCTTTAGCATTTGGCTCTTTGGTTCTCTCAAAATCTACATTTAGAAATAAAGGGTACTATAAGGAAAATCATTACAAAGAAAAACACCTGCTTGAATCCCTACCAAGAGGAAGAGAAAGAAGAAGGGAAAAGAGAAAGGGTCTCGAAAGGAATGTGGCCGGGAGTCCACTACCTGCAAAATACCTGATTAGAGAACCCAGCCAAGGAAATATCCACCGAGAACAAGCCTTTCACCCTGTGGATCAATTTGATTAATAGTGCAAAATCAATGACAATTACAGGCCCATAATCCTCCAGTGGTAATCATCAAATCCAAAAAGCTCTAAAAACCAAAAGTTGGGTTTTTTTCAAAGCTAATTTGGTAGCAAGTATGACTTGAACTGAGCTGAGACTATTTATGGACATATTTATTCCACTTATGATGAGTATTCATATGGCTTCCATAAAAAATAGTATCTTTGGGGGGCACCTGGGTGGCTCAGTCAGTTGAGCATCCGACTCTTGATTTCGGCTCAGGTCATGATCTCTGGGGTTGTGAGACTGAACTCCACATCAGGCTCCTCGCTCAGCAGGGAGTGTGCTGGAGATTCTATCTCTCCCTCTCCCCTTGCCCCTCCCCCTGCTCATGCTCTCTTTCTCAATCTCTCTCTCTAAAATAAATCAATCCTTAAAAGAATAATAATAATAATAATAATAATAATAATCTTTTGACTATAGGATGTTACCCCAGATCCCACTGGGAGCATATATAAAATATTCCACATTCACTGTATTGACTTTCTGATTTTTTTAAGTAAGCTCTACACCCAACATGGGGCTTGAATTCATAACCATGTGATCAAGAGTCAAGTGCTCTACTGACTGAGCCAACCAGGTGCCCCCGTATTACCTTTCTGAAATCCAAAAATTTCTGACTTCTGAAATACATCTGACCTGAATGGTTTGGGACAAGGACTGTCAATTTGGAATCTCAATCATCCAAACATTAATTTATCCCTACTTCCCACCCCACCCCTCAGGAGCAATCCAAGAAGGAAAAAAACAAAGTTGGTATTCTCTACCACTGACCCAGCAGTAAAGTTACTCACCTTAAGCAAGGGATCAAGTTGGAGGTTGCACTCAGTTACTGAGCATCAGGCCCCTCAAAGGCTACACTCACAAGCTACAGTATACAGAGAGCAGACAGGGGCCCCCAACCACCTTGGAAAGGTCCTCAATATTTCTGGAGTCACCTAAGAGCCATGACAGCAGCCTTCCTGAGATTCTGGAATAGCCAAGATACTTCATGCTAACATGCTAAACAGAGAAGCAAAAATACAACACTGAGCCCCACAGTTGATTCTTACTTTTCCCACAGCCAAGGAGAGATGAGCAGATTCTTGGGGCAGATTCCCCTCTAACCGCTCCATTTGGCTGGCTCTGATTCATGACAGCCCTATACCAAAAACCCAGAAACCTACTAAAGGGAGCAAATCCTCCAGCCCCAACCAATGATGGGTCTAATTTCTTTTGAGGCAGCTAATCAATCTAGTTTTGACCCTAACTGAATTTTCCAACAGTTAGTTTCATGTGGCCAAGCCACTCTAATCAACACTTTGGCCTTTCTCATCTGGCGTGTCTAGTCCCATCACCAAGATAGAGGGTATCTTCTTTGAGCAACCTTTAAGAGTCTCATGCTCTTCCGACTGAGCTAGCCGGGCGCCTTTTGAGCAACCTTTAAATCAGATACATGTAGACATATCGAATCAGCAGGTCTGAAAAAAAGACCTCAAGTTCATCATATTCCATTTCCGGTAAACTCATGGCCCCCCTCAGGAACTTCAAAGATTTATGACATTGAACCTCTCTGCCCTAGCATGCTGGAGCCACATCCATAATCACTGTTAACCAAAGAAGCCATGCGAAAATAACATTTTAATTCAGAGGCCCGATGGCCCCTAGCCTTGGCCTGAACATCCCTGCTTTCTTCCTTGCTGGGATGCCATCCACCTCCAAATTTTGGTAGCATGTTTTAGACCAGCAGATGGAAAGCTAAACCATCCCTTCAGTTGCAAATAGGGTGGGAAGTACAGGACACTTAGAAGTGCAAACAAGGACAGTAGGAAGAAGGGAATGTATCTGAGCCTATCCCAGCACCGAGTTGGCGCTTCTGTATTCATGCTGAAATCTGCCCAGTTCAGCACCTGAAGAAAAGGGCGAGGACAGGTGGTAACAGAGAGAGATGTGCTACAAAGCACTTCTACTCTCCAGTCGTTTGGGAGATGAGCAGGGCCTTGCTATTAAATTCCACTTTGCAGATGAAGGTACCTAAGGGAAAAGGTTCCAACAAGAACCCAGATCCGTTAAACTCCCAATTCAACACACTTTCCACCTCGCACCTGACACGGTCCACACCTCCTGATGGCTTCTCTTCTTTAGACTCTAGCCCTGCCCCTTGACCCAATGGCCCCACACCTATACCACCACACAGCTCACAGGATCTAGTCACTACAATGCAAGACCTCTCCAAACGCAACCAAACTGGGCAGCAAATTACGTTTACATAGATGGGTTGCAGAGTCTAGCATTCCCTGAAGACGTACTCATCTTAGCTCCAACCCACCTCATTCAAAACCAGGTCTGCTGGGTTCTGATACGCCTCAGATCCTTAAAAATGGAGGGGGAAAAAACGCACAGGTTTTTTCCATACCCTCTCAGATTCCCCAGGAAAGCTCCCTGTACTACTTCAAGGTTCTCCTTGCTAAAAGAAAGCCAGAGGCCCAAGGTGGATTCACTCACCCCCAAGATAACAAACCAAGACTTAATTGCAGTTTCAACTCCCCCAGTAGAATTCTAAGCCAATCAATCTGGAATTTTCTGGCCAGCACCAACTAAGTACTCCATTCCCCAAAGGAAGATGATGTAATCCACCTAATAAGAACTTTTGCCCTTCCCAAGGGAAGGTGACCTTGCCTGAAACAATCTTTTCTTTTCTTTTTTTCTCCTTTGCTAATAACTTCCTTGCCCCCCCACTTCCTATAAAAACCAACCGTTTTGTACAACTCTCCCCCGCCTTGCTAGATGGGATGCTGCCTGACTCATGAATCTCTTAATAAAGCCAATCAGATCTTCAAATTTACCCTGTTGAATTTTGTTCTTTAACACTGGCAATTTGTAAATTCAGCTCCTTCCAAATGCCTCTCTGACATCACTTGTCCTCCTTCCTGTTCCCACAGTTACATCAGCTCCAAGTTCATTGGCATCACTGTCCAGTCTCCCATCAACTGTTTCACCCCAACATTAGACCTGATAAACCCCCATCTTCATGACACCTAAGTAAGACTAATTTTTGTTCACAGGAGGAAGTGCTGGTACTATGGCAATGTAATCTGGAGGAAGGGCCAGTTGCCAAGACCATCCTAAATGAGGGACTAGCCAGGTAAATCAGTGAAGAGGGTGGGAAAACTAAATGAAACAAAAACCATGAGAGAGGACCAGGGGAGTGGTGTTTGGCCTGGTACACAGTCTTCTCAGGCCCAGTCCTCCAGCTCTAGTTCTCCTGGTCCTACCTCCTATGATGGTACACAGCGATTTGGGGATTCCCGAGTGCTTATAACCATTACCAACCACAGAGAAGACCCATTCCTTGGACTGCCCAAAAGTCTGTCCTAGGCTCTATTCACTAATGATCATACCTTTGGGCCCGCATCCTCTCTCCCTGGACCCCTGAGATAATCTCTTCACTAGTCTCCCAGCTTCATGCACACTGCTGGAAGAAAGATCTACCTACAACACCATTCTGATCTGCCATTTAAAATCCTACAATGACTTGTCAGTATCTGTGGAAAAAGCCCAAGCTCCTTAGCATGGCCGGCAAGGCTTTGACTGTCTATGTCCTTCAGGCTGGAAGCCTCATGCTTTGTGCCAAATTGTACCTTGAACACACTCCATGTCGATAAACACACTTCTACAACCTCATTTTCTAATTGCTCCATTTCATTCAATTATATAGATATGCAACAATTTACTCAACCAATCTCCTCCTACTGCACATGTTGTTATGTCTAAATTTTCAGATCCTTTACTATTTCCTTAGTCTACATTTGTACAAGGAGAATTTCTAGGTCTTCAAAGGGAATATACATTTTAAGGCTTTTAACCTATAATTCTAAACTGCCTTCGAGAAAATTTCTTTGAATTTATACTCCCACCAGCAACATATGATAATGTGTTTCTGCTACAACCTGTTTAAAAGGCAAAACATGGAATGGGAGCAGAATTTGCCACCCTGAAATATGTCTCTTTGGCATAAGGATTATTTTAGGCTGGTTATTTAAAACACACACACACACACACACACACGCGCGCGCGTGCGCACACACACACACACACCAGCAGACATGGGAGAAGCTCTGAAAAGTGAGTAGAAGTTACCCTTTTGTAGGAGACATTTACATTTATAAAGAAAATCTCCATGTGTAAGAATGGCTCCCCCTCTGTACCAAGAAGGATGACTCAAACCCTAGACACTCTTATCAATGAAGAAGACACTGACCTCAACCTTCATAATGACCTTACCCTATCAATGAAGAAGACACTGACCTCCTCCTTCATAATGACCTTACCCTTGATTACCATGCTTTTCCTGGCCCCCTACCATAACTGGCCTTCTGCCTTACCCTACCCCTACCACCTAATGTCTTCCTTTTGTCTCTAAGCTAGAGATGGTATTTAAGGTGGTGGCTTAGGCCATTTTGGGGAGTTACTCGATTTTCCTGGGTCTCTCCCATGTCTGCAGGAGGTATACATGCTACCAAACTTCCATTTGTTTTTCTCTCCTGCTAATTGGTCTTTTATTACGGGGGGTGGGGGGGGGGGATCTCTGCCAAGAACCTAGAAGAGTGGAAAGAAAATTATTCTCCTCCCCAATAACACAAACATACAACTTATTCCTTTACTTGGCATGTTTCAAATGACCAAAAATGTTTGACTATTTTCTAACTTGTTTTTTGGACAGCCGTTATTTCTTCTTTGGGGATGTGACCATCTGTGGCCTTTGCCTATTTTACAACTGGTATGTTCTTTTTCTTACTGGGTTGTAAGAACCATTTATGTTTTAATGACATTTAATACAGATTATTTGATATTTATTGCAAATATTTTCCCCCGGATGTCACTGTTGTAGCTTTGCTTATGTTACTTGTTTGATGTAGAGAAGCTTCTTTATCTTTATGTAATCAGACCTAATTGTCATTTCCTTTATGGCTTCTGTCTTTCATGTCATGTTTTAAAAATCTTACAACCCTGGCATTATAGAAGAGTCACCTACTATTTTCCTAGTATTTTTGTAATTTTATTTTTAAAATTGCAATCTCTAGTGCTAATATGATTCACTCTTCCAGAATGGCCTTCTCACCTTAAATTTTCTGGCCAATCCCTATTTACCCTTCAAATACAAAATTAAGTATATTTTTCTCCAAGAAGCCTTTGGTTAAATGCCCGCCCTCTGTCCTTCCATTAACTCCTTCTGCTTACCTCTTTCTGAGAAATTACCACTTTTGTCAGTGTAAAGAAGTTACAAAAAGAGAGCCTTCTCTCAAGAATTTAGAAAAAAGGGAAATAAGAGTCATAAAGAGTTGGGTTTTAGAATCAACATAAAATGGATTTAAAAGGTTATAAGGTCATCTTAAAACCAGAACGGTTCCCAGACTTCAAGGACCAGATTGTAACCTGCTTGAATTACACCTTAGAAGAGAATGAATGGGGTTGGTCAACCACTGAGGTACTGAATAAGGAGAGTCACAGAGAGGTGTATTTTGTAGTGTCCACACTCAAGCACTAGCCAGGAGCCAATGAAGCTTAGCTCATAAACACCAAGCTTTCTGGTCCCACTGGCAAATTCATCCCTATTAAGAGAGTGGAAGCAAGACAGGTAGCATTGCTAAGTGGTTCAGATTATGGGCTTTAGAGTCAAAACAAACTTGGGTTCACAGGCTGGCTTTGCCACTCACCAGCACAGTGAGCTTGGGCAAGAAACTGGAGGAATTCCCGTTTCTAAAATAGGGACAAAAATAGTAACTATGTCTCACGAGGTTTTAGAGTGGATCAAATGCGATAGAGCAAGCAAAGCTCTTGGCACAATGCCTAGTGCATAGCTAGCACTCAATACCTAAGAGCTATAATTATTCTGATCTCAGTAGAAAATCCATCCCTACTGTGAGCTATATCAGCAACAGCTCATGTTAAGTTTCCAATTCATCTAACTTCGCTTGTGCTAACTCCATGCTTGCATAACAATGTGCTGCTGTATTATTTGGCTTCCCTTCTCCAGCTGCCAAAAAGGGGAGGATACTTAACCCCCCTAGACTCAGTTTCCTCATCTGTCAAATGGGGGTTACAACGGGATGACCTCAATACAGTAGAGGTGAGGGCTGAACACTTGAAGCACTTAGTTCACTGCCTGGCACACTGTAAGGAATAAAATAAGCACGAGCTATTGATAGCAGCATCCTTCTTGGATGCCCTTTCTCTTCTCACTGTGAATTCCATCCAAGCCCATGGCAAGTTCTATTTCCTCCACAAAGCCCTCGCCAATCACTCCAGATAATGCCTCTCTCTCTCTCTCTCTCTCTCTCTCTCTCTCTTTTTTTTTTCCCCAGTAGCCTGTAGAACTCTTTAGGTACTTAGATTTTATTTAATTTGGGGTATTAAATAGCTCTCAATTGCTGCACACAGTGCTACAGTAGATTTTGAACTAGGACCTGATTATCAATCTTTCCCTCCTGATAAATCTTAAATTGGCATTTGGATGAGACGCTGAACAAAGTCCAAAGGCTGTTTGTAGGGTAATGAAGGCCCTCAGCAATGCCCTCCCCCCCCCCCCCCGCCGCCAACAACACACTGCCTTGCCAGTTTTATTTCTCATTATGCCTCGGGTTTCCACCTCGAACTCCGGGTTCTAAATTCTAAAATGGAAAAGCATAATAGTGTTTGCCTCCAATACTTAACCTCAAACTGTCGCTTCTAAGCAGATACCAAATGCTTTCTGGATATTTCCGTCTAGATGTCACACAGGTACCTCAGACGTAACAATGTCTAAATGTGGACGTGTCATCTTCTTTTCCTAACCTCCTCCCTCTCTAACTGCCTGCTCAAAGAATGGGAGCGACGAGACAACTCTTCTAGCAGAATTCCGACTGACAAAGGCAGAACGAATGAGGGAAGCAGGAAGTCAACATGAGGCAAACACTGTAGTAATCACTGTTACAGGCAGAAACCATGGATAGCTACTCTGATTAGTAACACAAGTACTACTTTTGCATGCAAGCTACGTGTTCATTACAAAGGAAAAACAGGAGGGCGCTTGGGTGGCTCAGTTGGTTAAGTGACTGCCTTTGGCTCAGGTCATGATCCTGGAGTCCCGGGATCGAGTCCCGCATCGGGCTCCCTGCTCAGCAGGGAGCCTGCTTCTCCCTCTGACCCTCTTCCCTCTCGTGCTCTCTTCTCTCATTCTCTCTCTCTCAAATAAATAAATAAAATCTTAAAAAAAAACAAAGGAAAAACAGGAACTTCATGGGGAGAAATCTGGCAGACACTGTCTTGATCAAGTGACCATGGTTAACATCAGCAGTAATAAGACACATCATCGTGTACCCCCTGATATGACACACAAGAAGGGTACAGCATCACTTCCGTGCTGTTCTTGTCCAAACTGCCCGAATCTAAGCAAGAAAAAAAATTAGGTAAATCTAAATTAGGGAGATTTTACAAAGTAACTTACCAGTGCTCTTCAAACTGTCAAGGTAATGAAAGACAGAATGGGAAACTGTCATGGACGGAAAAGACTAAGAAGACATGACAACTAAATACAATGTGGGATCCTGGATTGGATCCTGGAACAGTAAAGGGATGTCTGTGAAAAAACTAGTGAAACTGAAATAAAATCTAGTTCAGTTCAGAGCACCAATAACAATTTCTCAGTGTTAATAATTTTACCATCATTATGCAAGATGTTAACATTAAGGAAGCTAAGTGAAGGGCATACACAAATTTTCTGTAATATCTTTACAAATCTTCTGTAAATCAAAAATAATTTTAGGGGCACCTGGGTGGCTCAGTCAGTTAAGCGTCCGACTCTTGATTCCAGCTCAGGTCATGATTTTCAGGTCATCAGATCAAGCCCCACATTGGGCTCTGTGCCAAGTATGGAGATTGCTTAAGATTTTCTCTCTCCCTCTCCCTCTGCCCTCCCCCCACCCAACATGCACGTGCATGCGCACTTTCTCTCAAAAAAAAAAAAAAGAATAAAACACAGTTTTAAAAAGTACTGTCATCTAATCGGTTAGCCTATTTTCAAACTTTGGAGCTATCTTTGATGGTACCCCTCTTCCTCAGCCCCCACAGGTAGTCAGTCCCCAAGTCCTGTCATGTTGACATTTCTACCTTTTCAATATATCTCACATTTATCCCCACTATCTTTTCCTAGTTTAGTCCCTCTCATTTTCTTGAACTACTATAACAATTTCCTATCTGATCTCCAGGTCTCCAGTGTCTCCCCTCCTTCACTCTAGAGTTCATACATTATTGTCAGGTTCTTATTCTTAAAAATAGAGCCCTCATCATGTTATGTTCCTCATTAAAATTTTCAGATGACCAATTCGACACAATCACTATCAGAATCTCAGCTGATTTCTTTATAGAAACTGACAAGCTAATTCTAAAATTCTTATGGAATTGTAAGGGACTCCAAATAGCCAAAACAAGTTGAAAAGAACAAGTAGAAGGACCCACATGACTTGATTTCAAAACTCACTACAAAGCAATAATAAAGACAGTGTGGTACTGGCATAAGGATAGACACACAGGCTAGTGGAATGGAGTTGAAAGTCCAAAAATAAACACAACTGATTTTCAACAAGGGTGCCAAGACCATTCAATGGGGAAATAGTCTCTTCAACAAATGGTGCTAAGAAAAGTGGATTTCCATATGCATAAGAACGTGTAAACCCCTACCTCACAACCATATGCAAAAATTAACTCAAATTCAATCAAAGACCTAAATGTAAAAGCAAAAACTATAAAACTCTTTAAAAGTAAACATAATAGGGGCGCCTGGGTGGCTCAGTCAGTTAAGCGGCTGCCTTTGGCTCGGGTCATGATCCCAGGGTCCTGGGATGGAGCCCCACATCAGGCTCCCTGCTCGGTGGGGGGCCTGCTTCTCCCTCTCCCACTGCTGCTCCCACTGCTTATACTTTCCTGCTCTCTCATTCTGTCAAATAAATAAATAAAATCTTCAAAAAAAAAAAAAGTAAACATAATAGTCAATCTTCACGACCCCAGATTTGGCAATGGATTCTTAGATGTGACACAGAAAGCATAAGCAACAAAAGATAAAAACAGCTAAATGGGACTTCATGAAAATTAAAATCTTCTGCGATTCAAAGGACATTATTAAGAAAGAAAAGAGACAACACAAAGAATGAGAAAATTTTTGCAAATCCTGTCTCTGACAAGGGTCTAGTATCCAGAATACATAAAACTCTCGAAACACAACAATAGAATGACAAACAACCCAATTAAAAGCGGGCTCAAGATTTGAATAGACATTTCTCCAAAGAAGACATCCAAATGGCCAATATGCTCATGAAAAGATGCTCAATATCTTTAGCCATTAGAGAAATGAAAATCAAATCCACAAGGACATGCCACTTCACACCCATAAGCAAGACTTAGATGAAAGACAATCACAAGTGTTTGTGATGATGAGGAAAAACTCAAACCTCATACAGGCACACTGCATTTTGACGAGCTTTCCTTTATTGCACTTTGCAGATACTGTTTTTTTTTTTTTTTTACAAATGGAAGGTTAGTGGCAAACTTGCATTGAACATGTCTATCTGTGCCATTCTTCAACAGCATTTGCTCACTTTGTATCTCTGTGTCACACTTCAGTAATTCTTACAATATTTTAAACTTTTTCATTATTTGTTAAGGTAATCTGTGTTCAGTGATCTTTGCTGTTATACTGTAATTGTTTTCGGATGCCACAAACCGTGCCCACATAAGACAGCGAACTTAATCAATAAATGTTGTATGTGTTCCGACTACTCCACTGACTGGCTGTTGCCCCATCTCTCACCATCTCCTTGGGCCTCCCTATTCCCCGAGACACAACAATACTGAAGTTAGGCCATTTATTAACCCTACAATGGCGTCTAAGTGTTCAAGTGAAAGGAAGAGTCGCAGGTCTCTCACTTTAAATCAAAAGCTAGAAATGATTAAACTTAGTGAGAAAGGCATGTTGAAAGCCAAGAGGCCGAAAGCGGGGCCTCTTGAGCCAAACAGTTAGCCAAGCTGTGACTGCAAAGGAAAAGTTCTTAAAGGAAATTAAAAGTGCTACTCCGGTGAACACATGAATGGTAAGAAAGCGAAACAGCTTTTGGAGGATATGGAGAAAGTCTGAGTGGTCTGGATAGAAGATCGAACCAGCCACCACATTCGCCTAAGCCAAAGCCTAATCCAGAGCAAAGCCCTGACTCTCTTTAATTCCATGAAGGCCGAGGGAGGTGAGGAAGCTGCAGAAGAAAAATCTGAAGCTAGCAGAGGTTGGTTCATGAGGTTTAAGGAAAGAAGTTGCCTCCTTAACACAAAAGCGCCAGGTGAATCAGCAAGTGCTGATGTAGAAGCTGCAGCAGGTTCTCCAGAAGGTCTAGCTAACATAGTTAATGAAGGTGGCCACGCTAAACAACAGATTGTCAATGCAGGTCAAACAGACTTTTATTGGAAGAAGATGCCATCTAGGACTATCATAGCTAGAGAGGAAAAGTCAATGCCTGACTTCAAAGCTTCGAAGAACAGGCTGACTGTCTTATTAAGTGCTAAAGCAGCTGGTTATGGATGGTTGAAACCAACGCTTTAGGTTGAAGCCAATGCTCATTTACCATTCCAGAAATCTTAGGGCACTTAAGAATTATGTTAAATTTCCTCTGCCTGTGCTCTATAAATGGAACAACGCCAGCCTGGGCGACAGCACATCTGCTCGCAACATGGTTTGCTGAATATTTTAAGCCTACTGTTGAGACCTACTGCTCAGAAAAAGAAAAAAAAAAAAGACCCCTTTCAAAATCTTCCTGCTCACTGACAAGGCACCTGGTCACCCAAGAGCTCTGATGGAAATGCACGCAATTAATGTTGTTTTCATGCCGCTAACGCAACATCCATTCTGCAGCCCGTGGATCAAGGAGTCATTTTGAATTTCCAGTCTTATTATTGAAAAAATACATTTCATAAGGCTATATAGCTGCTGTAGAAAGTGATTCCTCTGATGGATCTGGGCAAAGTAAACTGAAAACCTTCTGGAAAGGATTCACCATCCCAGATGCCATTAAGAACATTCATGATTCGTGGGAAGAGCTCCAAATACCAACACGAACAGGAGTTTGGAAGGAGTTGATCCCAACCCTTGTGGATGACTTTGAGGGGGTCAAGACTTCCATGGAGGAAGGAACTGCAGGTGCAAAGGAAAGAGCAAGAGAACTAGAATCCGAAGTGGAGCCTGAAGATGGGACTGAACTGCTGCCATCTCATGATGGAACTTGAATGGCTGAGGAGTTGCTTCTTATGGCTGAGCAAAGAAAGTGGTTTCCTGAGATGGAATGTACTCCTGGTGAAGACACTGTGAAAAGCGTTGAGAGGACAACACAGGACTTAAAATATGACATCAACTTAGCTGATAAAGCAGCAGCAGGGTTTGAGAGTATTGAGTCCAATTTTTGTAGCTCTACTGTGGTAAAATGCTACCACACAGCATCACATGCTACAGAGAAATCATTTATTTGTGAAAGGAAGAGTCCGTCGGTGCGGCAAACCTCAGCATTGTCCCGTTTTTAAGAAACTGCCCCGGCCACCCCAGTCTTCCACAACCACCACCCTCATCAGGCAGCGGCCATCAACACTGAAGCAAGACTCTCCACCAGCGGAAAGACTGTGACTCATTGAAAGCTTAGACGGTTAGCATTTTTTGCATTAAAGTAGGTACGTACCTAGTATGTTTAGACATAATGGTATTGCACACTTAACAGACCATGGCATAGTGCAAATATAACTTTTATATGTATGAGGAAACCAACAAATTCATTTAACTCGTATTATTGTGATATTTGCCCCATTGCGGTGGTCTGGAATGGAACCCACAGTACCTTCGAGGTATGCCTATACACTGTAAAATGGCGCCACAGCACTGGAAAATAGTCTGGCAGTTCCTCAAAAGGCTAAACAGAGTTGTCATGTGACCCAGCAACTCCATTTCCATGTATATGTCCAAGAGACACGTCCACATCAAAACTCATACACGGATGTTCATAGCAGCCACATTCGTTAACAGCCAGAAGGCGGAAGCAGCCCAAACACTCCTCAGTGAATGAATGGATGCACAAAAGGTGGTGCATCCTCACAATGGACTATGATCGGGCCATTAAAAGGTGCGAGTTTCTGATCCATGCTACAACATGGACGAACCTTGAACACATACTAAGTGAAAGAAACCAGTCAGAGAAGACTGTATATTATATGACTCCATCGCCATGAAATGTCCAGACCAGGCTCATCCATAGAGACAGAAAGCAGATTAGTCACTGCTCAGAGCAGGGGAGAGGAAGGACAGGTAGGGGAGTGACAGCTTAATGGTACGGAACTTCTTTCTGAGGTGATGAAAATGTTCAAAATTGTGGTGATGGCTGCACATACCTGTGACTATACTAAAAACCACTGACTGAACACTTTAAATGGGTGAACTGTACCGAAGTGAATTATAGCTCAATAAACTTTTAAAAACAACAAATTTAGGATGGCTCTTTAATGCTTGTTAAATGAAGTCCAACCTCCTTAATTTGGCATCCAAGTTCCTCCCCTCCCGATCATCGCCTGACAACCCCCCCAACCAGTATTACTGCTCACTACTCTTCTTCACGTGCCTTTCCATAAAACCAAAAGAATTATTCGCCATTACCCATCAACCCCACCATGCAGTTTCCCATCTGTCTTCCCTCTTGCTCTTCCCTTTCCCCTGGAACTCTGTTCTCACAACCCATTTTCACGTGTTTACTTCCTGCTTCTTTCATAAAGCCCAGTTCAAATGCTCCCTCCTGGGCAAATCCCTCCCTGTTCTTCAACCCTCATATAGTAGGCCCTCAAAAAATGACTTACTGAAAGAATGAAGGTCAGTAGTCCTCCCATAGGAGGAAGGACTTCCACCTCTTCCACAAGCAGTAATGCAGGACTGTCCAAAGGCTGGAGATACTGCCAGAGGATAATCTCCTCAAAGCCACAACTGCACTTCTCTCTTCCTTTCCAAATCACGGTGGCAGCTCACTGCTTCAGCCCCCTTACCAAGTCTCTAAGAACGTTCCAAATTGCTACTCTCTACCTTTCCCAAAAACC
Source organism: Zalophus californianus (assembly GCF_009762305.2). Classification (NCBI taxonomy): domain Eukaryota; kingdom Metazoa; phylum Chordata; class Mammalia; order Carnivora; family Otariidae; genus Zalophus; species Zalophus californianus. The sequence continues at coordinate 38,417,603 of NC_045612.1, forward strand.
CCGCCCTCGATGAAAAGAGCACTGACATTATGCCAGGGCCGCCGAGTACAGTTGTGTAGGTTGTGCACTGCACAACCCTAGTGGCGCCATTCAATTATAGTCTATGTGAATGGCACCCTCTCCTAGGGTTGTGCAGTGCAAAGCCATTCGTGGCAGCCCTGCTTAGAAACATCAGTATAATTTAGGAAGAAAGCCAAAAAGAACACTCAGTGAGAGAACCACTGCATCTATATTGCTATTGAGAAGTGGATATTCTCCAAATCTTATCTAGAAGATTAAAAAACACAGAAAAAGAACATGGTCATGGCATGCACACAGTATTTGCATAGAGTTAGAAAACAGAAACGCCCAAGAGAAAAATCATCATTAATGTTTTCCCAGCAGTGGAGAGAAAAAAGGATACACGTTCTGGTCACTACAATGGTGTGAAGTACCTACATTGTCTCTCTCAAAACGCTTCAACCCCTGATGGTTCTGATTTTAGGTTACTAAACAAGTCCCCGATTAATTTGGCCTCAGAACCTGGCTATCAGGAAGGATATGACCCGACTGATAGACATAAGTGTTATGTCTCTACACGGGTCCCTCCCCCAACAACAATCCATTCATCCACCTTGTGGTCTATCGCAAAGCCTCCTATAAGGCTATGGAGTGTGAAACCAACCTCCCTGGATGAGCTGATAAAAATTCGGCCTTAAACCCACAAACCAAGTTGCAGAGTCAGGACCCACATCAACTCCACCGAGGCACAGATACCCTCTAAAGCTCAGCCAGAGCACCCAGCCAACAAGCACCCCCCTCTAAACTGCAAGTAGTAACGCAGGACCCTCCAAAAGGCGAGTCATTTAGGGTTGGAGATATTAGCTGTAAAGACAGGTGAGCTGGTGGTCGAGACTGAATATGCCCAACACTGACTAGGTTCCTTCTTTTGGGCCCCCACTCCAACTCAGTTCAGCCTTCCACATTTCGTTCCACTTCTCCTACCTCCTCCAGAGACTTCCTGGATCCCCCACCAAAAGCGATCATTCCTTTTCTGCACTACATTGGTGCTTACTGGTGCCATACACTTATCACCCCAGTAGTCTTCTACTGTTGTTAATAATAATAATGACAGCAGCAGCAGGAATAATAATAATTACAGTAATGGCAGTACCTGGGCCTGGGCCTACATTCAGCACCTTCTGCATATTGTTTCATGGAGTCCTCGCAACCATCTTAGGAGATAAGGGCTATCCTCCACCCTGCCCCTGTTTACATAGGAGGAAACCGAGCTAATAACGAAAGTGACTTGCCTAAGGTCACACAACTACTAAGTAAGTGGAAGAGTCGGGCTTTGAACCGGGGACTGTCTGACTCCAAAGATCGTGTTTGTAGCCAATTCTACCTTCTGTCTCCCCTATAAGATAGTTTGGCTTTTAAAGAGCCGTCTCTGCCTCTTCTCCTCAAAGTGTGTAACACGGTGTCGGACGCATAAAAGTTCCCCAAGGAAACACATGTGAGCGCGACTCTGCTCCCTGGCCAGAACCCAGCTGAGGACACTAGCTGGAAGAGAAGGGAAGAGGGGTAGTGTGTCCAGAGAGGCTTGACCTTTCAAGAAGCCACGGGAGTCTGCCTCCACTGACCCATTTAAGAGAGGATCATGCTGCTGACTTGACCTCAATCCCAGAAAAATATTTAGAATAGAATGACCTGGTTGTCTTAAACCCCTTCCAGACAACTCGAAGGGAACACAGCCTAGGCCAACCCATGGGAGGGATGGAGAGTATCCAGTTCCCCACAGGAAGGAGACCAACTATGTCAGGGTCACAGCCATGGGGGCCAGCAAATGTTTGCAGAGCCCTGCCACCGAGAAGCTATCTGACTGTGGTCAAGGATCTTTGGGGCGAGAGGAGAAATAGGAGCGTTAATTTTAAAGAAGGAAGGTTTTTCCAATTTCCTTGGGCCCCGGTTTTTGGCATCTTTAAAAATAGGAAGAAGAACACCTACCATGTGCAGTGCAGCCAAGGTAAAAATAGGAATGTAAGCCAAGTACCTGGGGCCTGATGCCTACGTCAGTTTGTTCTTGCTGGGGATTCTGGGCTCACAAGGAGATGAACGACAGAGTTCCTGGCTACAGGTTCACCGTATGTCTGCAAAAGTCTTCTGATCTACAGTACTGCTAGCGCTCCACCAAGCAATGATCAAGGGGCTGGTGGGTTATCCTAACTCCCAGCCAGGCCGTTTTGTCAGATGAAAATTCTGGCGGGAAAGAAGAAAATTGCTGGCAAGGATCAACGCTGGGGAGTTATGTCTTTGCTGCCAATCTCTCATCTACACCTCTGTATTAGGAGACTGGGAAAGGGGACTCTCGATCATTATTTGGAAAGGGATGGGTGTAAACCCTGTTCTTTTCCTTCACAACACTTGCTGCTGTTTCTCACTTTATAGCAGCTAGTGTTGTTGTTGTTGTTGTTGTTTTTTAATGTCCATCTTCCCTGCTAGACTGTCAACTCTTGGCGGGCAGTGGCTGTGGGCTGGTCCTTAACTGTAGATCCAGAAGCTAACACAGTGCTTGGAACATATGAGACGCTCAAAAACTACTTGTTGAGTGAATAAATGAAATGAGCACATAGATGTCCCTATGGTACATGGGATAGACTTGGTCACTCTAAAATGCTCAAGGAATGCCTCTCAAGATTTCTAAGCAACTGGTAATGGTGGTTCGTTTCCAGGGGGAAGAAATAGTTGGGGAGTCAGCGGTTGGAAGGAATCCTACATCCTATTCTGTTCCTTTCAAATTGTTTGAGTTTTTAAATAACAACTAATTGAACATGAAACCTGCAGGGAACAATGCTTACAGTGGTTAATCTCTGGGAGATAGACTTCTCAGGGGCTTTTTATTTGTCATGTGTCGTATTCTTGTAATGTTGCAGGCTTGGATCGGGAGCATGCGCTGCTTTTATGATAGAATCGCATGATAAAAAGGCAATTTTGCAAAGAACAAAGATACGGTGCCTAGCTCTGCTAACCACTTGGGGTATAAAAAGGGAGGCAGCTAGAAGTTGGGGTGGGTTCAAAAACCCAGAAAGCTTTGTCCGAATGGCACTGAGGGAGTGAAACTGCTGTGCCTCCCCACAGATAAGCTCCTTCTTCAAGCAACTGGAAAGATTTATTTTAATCCCTGAGACAGCCTCAAGCCACTGTTAACAGCCCAGACACCAAGCCAGCTAGATAATTGGATTTTTTTTTTTGAAGGGAAGGTGTCGCTCTTATGTCTGTGACAGTAATGACAGGGCCCTCACAGTGGGCTTGTAACTCCTCAAGCTTTCCTGGTCCCATCCCAAGAAGGAAACACTAAAGTAGAGAAAAGTTGGTCCTGTACCCAGGTATTTGGCTTTCCTGTTAAAACGCAATGGTTCTAAATGCTGAAGGCGCCTTGGACTCATCTGGGCAGTTCACTGAAAATAAAAATCCCAATTCTTGGGGCCCTGCTCCTCAGGACCCTGACTCACCTGGTCAGGCCTGGGGCCGGGGCAGTCCTATTTTGGAGTGTCGCAGGTGATTTTCAACGTATAACCACATTTGCAAACCACAGTTCTCCCCACTGCTGAACAGCCCCGCGTTCTTGAAGTGAGTCCTTATTCACTATTTTTTAAAAACCCTCCTTCCAGCAGTATGTTCCCCCTCTAAAAAAAAAAGGGCAGGCCGAAGAAGTCTGTAACCAAGACAACAAGCCAGGAGCGCAAAGAGATAGGTCTTCTGTGATTTGAAACCACAGACACTGAGTAACAGACGGGAAGCTAAAGTTTAACAAAAGCATGGTGTCTGAGCGAGCGCCCAAAGGCCAAAACCTCAGACTCCCGCTCCATCATCCAAACTGGGTATCTTAAACAGAGGCCCTCAAGCTGGAAAGCAACCCTGAATTAGCAAACTACACCCTTAAAAAACAATGCTTTCTTCTGAATCGGACTTCTGAGGGGGGGTGGGGCAGCGGGACAGGAATGTCTGCTTTGGTGGAGGTTACAAACCACTTTTTCTTTTTTCCCCTCCAACCCCTCCCTCCCTCCCTTCCCTACCTGCCCTGACCGGATCAGAGCAGGACGACAATGAAACATGAAATCCGCATGTGCTCAGGTTGGTGGGGGGAAAAAAAAAAAAAGCGCTCTTCCTCCGGCTGCGCTCTGACCCTGGAGCTCAGGTTTTGTTCCCAAGAAGGGAAGCAGGGAGATGGATAAAAGGGTTGCAGCGGCTGCAAATTGAAAGGCACAGAGTTGGCCTTTTGTTCTCCTTTTCAGGCAGGGGCTATTCTGGAAAGCAGACATCAAAAGGAAAATTCAGCCTGCGATGAGCTGAAATTGGACAAAATGTGATGAGGCCTAAGTGGGGGTGGGGGGGGGGGAAGAAAAGAAAGAAAGAAAAGAGAAAGAGGAAAAAGGGCTTTTCTTTACCAGAAGGGGCTCTTTTCTGAAAACTGCCTCAAATTACAGTGCTTTCCACATTCGGTGCACTCCAGGAAGCTTTGCATTGTACCTAGAACCAAGCCGCTCTTGGCCACGTGGAGGAGGAACTGAGGCAGATGCAAATGGCCCAGAATTTCGTGGTTTGGGAGCCACAAGGGGGTAAGGAAATGAAGGACTTTGGGAGTAGCCCTCTAGCACATTCTGTTTCCCTTGGTCCAGAGGGACAGATGAATGTTTATTCAGAGTGATGTGAAAGAAGGGTTCGCAGGCAAAACTGCCGGGGGAAGCAAACTATTGGTGGCTAGAGGGAATGCAAAGCCAGATATTACCTTTTCTTAAAGCGACTCTGCGAATGGTGCTTTTTCCTTTATTATTCCTTTGGATATGGACCCACCCATCTCTGGGGGATTTGGGGTGGCCCCATGGAAGGACGCTTGGCTCTCACGAGCCTTTGAGCTTTTTGGCTTCTGGGCTTATGATTTTTTTTTTTTTTTTATTAGCCACATGCCCGTGGTTTCCTTCGCCATGGGGAGAAAAAACCAGCCTGATGGGAGGACTCCCAGAGTGTGTCCTACTGGAAGGCAGGTAGAGAAATGAGCTACACCGTCCAGCCGCGCACCTTCTGCGAGAATCCAACCCTGAGTCACAGGCCTACTACGCCTGGAAAAGCACCACTTTCCTTTCCTCTCCAGGGACCTACAGATGGGCCTGTCTCCTAAATGCTTTTGAACTTTACCTCTGTGACCCATTAGGCTGTGTCCTTTCATTAAGTCCTACGGTAGCTTCTATTCTGAGCAGAAGAAACCCACAGGAGTCCTAACGAGAAGTGCAAATAACATTTAGCAACAGGTATTTAAGGCACTATATAATTTTTAATAGCTGAAGCAGGGCCCCAAACCAAATGGCCTGAAGGCCCCTCCTAGTTCTCCAGAACTACATAAAACTCATGACAGAAACAACATTTAGCAAACTTCATGCTGACCAATTAAATGCTCAGTGGTATAAAAAAAAAAAAAAAAAAAAAACTTCTAAATGGTATTATCATTCAGACCAGCAGAGTGATTTCGGCCGGTCACATAATCAAGAAATACCCACTGAGCTTTCAGTCATGTTCTCCACTCTCTACAGATGTGGAATTCTAGAATGAAAAGCCATCTGTTATGTCTCAACTCTGCAAGCAATGCCTTGGGTAAGCTTCACTCTCCTATTTCCCCCCAACCCAGCCCCAGCAGTGACCCTGGTCAAGTGATTTGAGACCACCTCCAGTATCCACAGACAAGCTGTTTCAGAGCTGGCAGACTTTATTTCGAGAATGTCTACTTCTAGAAGAAAATGCAATGGCCTGAAAGTTAGAACCCCAGGCCGTAATCCCAGAACAGCTGCTAACTAAACCGGGCCAAAGACTTGCCCTTTCTAAATCTCAGAGCCCACATCTGTGAGAGGGTTGGACTAGACTGGGGCTTTTCTTAGCCTAGCTCAGCAGCCATGGGGATGTCTCATCAGGTGAGAGAGGTGGCGCAAGTGATTTGTTATGAATAATAGTTAAATGACTGAAGTCTGCACATCACTTGCATATATATCCTCTGCACGTTCTCCCTCTGATAGTTCACTTTCTCACTTGCATTCTTGTAATGCTCTCCTGGGTCGGAGAGCAAAGGTAAGTTACAGAGACGGCAAGTGGGAATTCTGCACAACCTAAGTATTACCTTCTTGTTGATGTGGCCCGTAGCTGAGTCTGTTGAGCACATGAAGACCATCCATTATGTGTGCAGGAGCCACAAAAGGGTTGAGAACCCCTGAACTAAATGATTCATTCACTTGCCATATAGTTATTAAGAACCTGCCAGATACTAGGCTAAGTGCTGGGGCTACCAGAGCAATTAACAGACACAGTTGTTGCTTTCGTGGAGTATTCAGGCTGGCAGGACGGAAGAGAAGTGACATAAAACACACAAATCATACTCTAAAATAAAAACTGCGATCAGAGTTCTGAGAGCCTGTAACAAAGCCATCAACTGGGCAGCAGGCAAGGGGAGAGGGTTCTAGGCAGTGGGAAAAGCATGGGTAAAAGCTTCAGTGGCCCAGAGGTTACCCAGACAAGTTTAGGGAACTCAGAGGAGCTCCTTTTGCCTGGATCATATAGTGCCAGGGGAAACATGGTAAGAAATGATGCTGTAGGGGTGCCTGGCTGGCTTAGTAGGTAGAGCATGCAGCTCTTGATGTTGGGATCGTGAGTTCAAGCCCCACAATGGGCACAGAGCTTACTTGAAAACGAGGAAAGGAAGGAAGGCAGGGACGGAGGGTGGAAGGACAGATGGATACTGTAGAGGTGAACAGAAGCCAGATCATACAAGGCCTAGGAAGCCATGTAGAGGAGTCTGAACTGTTTCCTCCGACCCTAAATCCCTAGGAGTCTACGCATAGACTGAAGCTAGGATGTGTGTCTAGCATCACAGGCCTGAAAGCCTGGTGTTTTCCATAAAAAACAAAACAAAACAAAACAAAACAAAACAAAACAAAAAAAAAGCCACTGTCAGGAGCCCTCGTTAGGGGCTGGGGGGGACTGTTCTTCCATTCTACTTCACATTAAATAGACTTTTGCCAGCTGGTCTGGGAACCTGACCCCCAAGTATACTGTGTCCATGGGAAAATGCAATCTGAATTCTAAACAGACTTCCAAAGAAACTTCTGGAACAAAACCCATTCAACAGTTGTTTGGGAATGCCTGGAAAGCAATGAAACACAAGACCTTGCTTTACTCCACAGAGCCAGTGTTTGGAAGAAAAAAAAAAAAAAAGACTGAACACTAACCACGGTCTTAAAATAAACACAATATCCTCATTTTGATTAGGAGGGTTATATTTGGGTACAAGCACTGAATGGCATCATGCAGTTCCTATTTATATATTTAAATTACCACAAAACCCCAAATATGTTGGCAATGACTAGCTGTCCTTACTCTAAATACAGACAATGCAGAAACAGAGAAGAGGGTGGTCTCTTTAGAAGGAAACATGCAAACCGAGCCAGTAGCGTACACACACATCATCCTGCGTCCCTGCTTAACCAACTCTCAATCCTCGAGACAGTAATTCGACAAAAAATTAAGGGTTAAGTACCATCGAATTTTGCATGGTGGCAAAATGGTGCACCCCCCATTCTTCTTGGCATTCCTTTCAACGGAGAATCCTTACCTATTTGTACTCAGAAAAACACCCCATGACACCTGCCATGCCCCACTTCCACCACCCCCTCACTTGGCCTACTAGCAGTGAGGGGAACAGAAGGATTAGCAATTTCCCAAGTCCCCGCAGGTCATTTTACAGTGTGGTCATTCGCAAAGTTGGGTGTGCCTAAAAATCACCTGGAGAGGGGTGGGTTACAACTCAAATTCCCAGGCCGATTCCCCTCCCCAGATCTGGGCTCAATAGGTCTGAGGTGAGGCCCAGGAATCAGCATTTTTAATAAGCACCACCCCCACACACCCGACGCCACACACACACACACACACACACACACACACACACACACACACACACACACACACACACACACACACACACACACACACACAAAGGATGTAAGTGGCTCAAGGACCAAACTTCGAGAAACCCCACCGAAGATATCTTAGCTAGCTGAGTCCGAAATCCTGAACTGAGAATAACAGTTGCGACTCAGAAAGCTGGCTGGCTCTGACACGGAACGCCAACGGAGGGTAGAATAGATGGGAGAGGAAAAACCAGCATCCCAGTCAACTTGCCCCCAACTACATTTTAGTCTTTAAAAATCCCCTATTTTTACTTAAATCAAACAGATGGCATCACCTTCCCGGCAAATCTATAGGCACCAGAAAAGGAACTCAAGAGGGACCATTTAGAAGGAAGGTATAGAAGTGGGAGAAGAAACAAGGGTAATGTGGTTGGCCCTGCCCCAGCTTTTCTGAGCCTCCTTACCTCTCCTGCTAGTTGGTTTCCATTTCTGGAACTCAGCGCCGCTGTGGCAGGGAAGAGAGGCCAAGGTGGGGCAGTCTGCTATTATTCACATTAATGCTTTCCTCTATTACATGAATAATCAAGAGTTGACTGGAAAGAGGAATAAATCAAAGGCAAATATTCCACTGAGAGGTTAAATAGGATAAAGAAGGCCCCCTGTTGGTTGAGAGCTGTGAGGTGATAAATGAACAGTCAGGATCCCTGCCTCTTTCCATTCTCACCATTTGCCAGGAACACCGATTTAAAGCTCGCACGTCAGCACTGAGCTTGAGAGAAATAATGAGGTATCTGTGTTTTTCCACTGCTCCCCATAATACCTAGGATAGACTTCGGCACTTAATGTTAACCCTAAATGTTAACCAACTGTTGTGGGTTCACCTGCAAAGTCTACAGTCGTAAGGGTCGAGGCCTAGACCTGGCCTGACGATTTATTTTATTTTATTGCGGTAAGAACATTTTAACGTAAGATCGACTCTCTTAACGAAGTGCACAATACAGTAGTGTTAACTACGGGCACTATGTTGTACAGCAGATCTCTAGAACTTATTCGTCTTGCATAATCGAAACTTTATGCCCACTGATTAGCAATTTCCCGGCCCTCCATAATGCCTAGTAGCCACCGTTCTACTCTTTGATTCAATGAGTTTGACTCTTCAAACACCTCTTATAAGTGGACTCATCCAGTATTTATCCTTCTGTGACTGGCTTGTTTCATTAGCACATGATCCTCAAGGTTCATCCATGCCCTAGCATATGCCAAGATTTCCTCCTTTTTGAAGGCTGAATAACATTCCATTGTATTTAAATACATTTTCTTTATCCATTCATCCATCAATGGACATTTAGGTTGTTTCCCACATCTTGCCTATTATGAACAGTGCTGCAGTAAACACTGCGGGCTAATACCTGAGATCTCGATTTCAATTCTTTTAGAGAAGTAGCTAGAATCGGGACTGCTGGATCGGATGACAGGTCTATTTTTAATTTTTGGAGACACCTCCATGCTGTTTTCCAGAGCGGCTGCACCATTTTGTCTTCCCGCCAGCAGTGTATGAGGGTCCCAGTTTCTCTACATCCTTACCAACCCTAGTTATCTTTTTTCTCCACTATTATCAAAACCACAAAAGACAACTAGTGTTGGTCTGACAATTTTTATTGCAAGAAAACAGAGTCCCACTGAAGCTGGCTCAAGAAAAGGGAGGTTTACAGTGAAAATGTATCCCATGAGAATCCTAGTGCAGGATAAAGCTTGGCCTCAGGAGAACTGGAAGGTGGTTCTGGGTTCAAGGTGGTTGTGGGGAACAGCTGCTCTGTCTCTAAGGGCATCTCTATTCCTCTTATTAGTTTCTTCTCTTTACTCATGGTTTCTGTCTCCTCCCAACTCCAGCGTGGACGTGGCCTGACATGATGCTCCCTTCCCCGTCATCTTTTGGCTCTTGTCCCTGCTGTGAACTGTCTTAGTCACTCGGCTTCCCGATTCTAACTTCCTAGGAGAGGAATATGATTGGCCCAGCTCATCCTGTCAAACCCATGTTGCTTGCCAGGTGATGGATGCGCTGTTTTGGGAACAGGTGGCCAACTCTTGGTCTAATCAACCCAGGCCAGGAAGGCAGGTTCCCTGGCACAGATCATGGCTGCTGCCTCCCGGCACAGCCAGCCCAGAGCGGTTTGCCTCTGAAGGGGATATGAGCCAGAAGACACAGTAAAATGGGCCAGAAGACACAGTAAAATATATATGTACAAGCCTGATGCTTAGCATGTAATTTGAAAGATCATGGCACATCCATTCATGAGCTTCAGACACCCATATTCTTACCTTCTTAGTTAGGAACAATGATAGCATCTGACCCCAACCCAAACCGCTTAGCCCCCCCTCCCCCGTCCCTACTAAACTAACTTCTCAAAGCTAGTAAAAGAAGGCGAACGTGTTGTATTACAGAAGGAAACGCCACGCTGCCAACTCTCTGAGGTAAACAAGAATGGGGAAGAGAGCACGAGATAGACAAACGTCAATCAACTGATACCACTGGCCTTTGGCCCATCTCTGGGCAGGCCTTTAGTCAGTTTGCTTTACGCCCCATGATCATCTTATCTTCCTCTCAGTTTCTCCGAGTGCCGCGTGAGGTCAGCGTTCAGTGTTAACCAGAACAAGTCAGGCAGCATCACAAACTGACAGATGGCAATTGGGAGCTTATCATTCTTGGATTATTTCATTCCCTAGAGTGGGGACATGCTGGAGAGTAAAGCACGTTATTTTGACAGCCACCAGTAATGGCTGGCAGATGCTTCTACTACTTGTACCCTTCCCCTAGATAACCTTCTTCTCTCCTATCAATCCCCAGTTGCAACAATAATAAATGCCTCACTGGATAAAGGCAAAAAGAGCTTTGCTAGTGACAGGTGCCTGGACAGAGGAGAAAACAAAGAAACCCTGACGACCACTGAGGACACTGAGAACCAACAGGTTCTTCGGATGAAGAGGAATTAAAAAAGGCTGTGCTGCCTTGAAGAAAATGTTTCTTGAACTGGAGTTGAAGAGATTTTTTTTTTTTAAGATTTTATTTATTTGAGAGAGAGAAATCGAGCCCATGGGGGGGGAGGGGCAGAGGGAGAAGCAGACTTCCCGCCGAGCAGGGAGCCCGATGCGGGGCTCGATCCCAGGACCCTGGGATCATGACCTGAGCCAAAGGCAGACGTTTAACGACTAAGCCACCCAGGCGCCCCTGGAGTTGAAGAGATTCTAAATAGGGTTTCAAAAGACCAGAGCTGTGGTGGAATCACTGTATTTTCCACCCGAAACTAATATAACACTGTATGTTAGATATACTGGAACTAAAATTCAAACAAACAAACAAAAAAGACCAGAGCTGCAAAGCCCTGAAGACATGTGAAAGACTTTGATATGTACCCTTATCTCATGACTATCCCTATGGGGATTAAGAGATTTCCTATAACTCTTGACATGGATTTTCATCTTATCATTCCAGGTAAGTTATGGTAGCTTGGGGCGGGGGGGGGGGGGGGGGGCGGGCAGAGAGAATGATGCTGTTTGGGGTTCCCAACAGTGGTTATCAACCTTTTTGTGCCTTGTGCTACCTATCACCCCTTCTTCAAAACAACCCTTCAAGATCCTTTACACTTCTGTCACATGACGGATATTATGTAGCTGGTAAAAGGAACGAAGTAGGGCCATATGCACCGGTGTCTGACTATGTCATCATGTGAAGGAAGTTTCTGATTGTAAAGCATCATCCCCTTTTTGTAAAACAATAAAGATGCAAAGAAAAAGCTCTGACATCATAAATGCTAGCTGTTAATGATTATTTCTGATGGGTGGGATTATGGGGGATTTTCACTTTCTATTTTTGGCCATTTCTGACTTGCTTACATTTTCCTTATAAAACATGTGCGGGTTTTTTTGGGGGGGGGGTTGTTTGTTTGTGTTTTTTTGCAATCCAGAAAGGAATATTTTTTGAACACACACCGTTCATGGACAGGGGGTACCACCACAGCTTTAGCTTTCACTTCCAATTTGAATAGATTTTTAGGAAGGGTAGAGGGTACAAAGTAACAAAGGAGTGTCTCTGGGGTTAGAAGACAGTTATTCGCTCTGTTTATGGTAGTCGGCACTCAGTAAGTAAAGCCCGTGAGTGCGACAGAAGGCAGTGACACATGTCTAAAACACTTGGAACATGCCTAGCATATGACATGCTCAACAAATGGTAGCTATTCTTACTTTCAATGAGGGAGCTCAAGTATTGTAATTGAAAATCATTCTCATTTACTTTTCCTTGTAACGTCTGCAAACTCACTTAAAATACGTTCAACATAGACACTGTGACACATGTGCGTTGTGTGTGTGTATGTGTGTCTATTAGTTTCATTCTACACCGTAAGGTGGTTGGTTAACATTCAGTGGTGTGCTGGAAGCCCAATAGCACTTGCTAGGAAGAGTTGATTATGTGCATCTCTTCCCACTCCTTTATTATTTTATTATTTTTAAGATTTTATTTATTTATTTGACAGAGAGAGTGAGCACAAGCAGCGGGAGTGGCAGGCAGAGGGAGAGGGAGAGGGAGCAGGTTCCCCACCAGGAAGAGAGCCTGATGCGGGGGGACCCTGAGATCATGACCTGAGTAGAAGGCAGACGCTTAACCAACTGAGCCACCCAGGTGCCCCTCCTTTGTTACTTTAATAACAACAGATTGGTAACTTGAAATGGACCATGGAAATTGGCAAATGCTTTAAAACATTTACCAGAACACTGCAGTTGACATCTAAAAAAACCCTAATTGAGAAGACACACTCCAGGGGTGATTAGTTAATAACTGAAATCTCTAATCAAAGCCCAGAATCGTGAACTCAACAATAAAAAGACAAACAATTCAGTTTTTAAAAAATGGGCCAAGGACGCAAACAGACATTTCTCCAAAGAAGACTCAAATGGCCAATGCACACAGAAAAAGATGCTCAACATCATTAGTCATCAGAGAAATACAAAACAAAACCGCAATGAGATACCACTTCACACCTACCGGGATGGCAAGAATGTGAAAAATGGAAAATAAGTGCTGGAGAGGATGTGAAGAACTTGGAATCCTTGTACATCACTGGTGGGAGTATCAAATGGCTCAGGTGTTGTGAAACTATTGTGTAGCTGCTCAACAAGCTAAACACAAAATTGCCATATGACCCAACAATTCCACTCCTAGGTATACATCGCCCCCCAAAATTGAAAACAGGGACTTGAACAAGACACTTGTAAGCCAGTGTTCACTGCAGAGCAGTATTCACAATAGCCAAAGAAAAACAAGCCAAGTGTCCATGGACGGATGAGTGGATAAACCAAATGTGGTATATTCAGAGTAGAGTATCACTCAGCCTTAACAAGGAATGAAGTACTGATATATGCCACATGAGTAAGCCTTGAAAACGTTATGTGAAGTCAAATAAACCAGACACGGAAGAGCAAATGCTGTATGGTTCCACTTCTATAGGGTACCTAGTTAAATACAGTCTTAGAGACAAAAAGTGCAACAGTGGTTACCAGGGGCTGTGGGAGGAAGCAATGGGGAGTCATTGCTTAATGGGTACAGAGTTTCTGTTTGGGGTGATGAAAAAGTTTTGGAAATAGATAGTGGTGATGGTTGCAGAACACTGTGAATATAACTGGCGCCACCGAATGATGCACTTACGAATGGTTAAAATGGCACATTTTATGTCATAGATACATTTTACTACGATTTTTAAAAATGAATACTACTCCAAAACACATTGAATTGTATACTGTAAATGGGTGAATTGCATGGTAGATGAATTATATCACAATAAAGCTGTTTATTTTGAAAAGCCCACAAGCAAGTAATGGGGAATGTGGGGGAAGGGAGGGGGTGATGCAGGCAATTCTCGATCTTGATTATGGTGTATACCTTTGCCAAAACTCACAGAACTGTATCCTAAAAAGAATGTAAAATATGCCTTAATTTTTTTAATGGAAAAAAAGCCACACTCAAATGCTTCAGCTCCAAAATCCTGCAGATGGCTTGTTAATTAGAACAAGGGATATTACAAATTATATTTTATTGGGGAATGTCTTGGTGTTTGAGATAGGTAGACCAGTTAGAAATATCATTCAGGTAATTCCCACCCTTGCGTGAATTGGTAGAAGACTCTGGTTGGCCCAATGTCCTTCACCCCTTCAGCAGGACACCTTAGGCTCAGGAGATTCAACAACTCTCAAGTTCTGACACTTAATTTGAATGCGCCCTTTAATAAGAAGGTAAGCTGAATCCTACTAATAGAATATTGTCATGTCTACCTCCAGGGAACCTTTCACCCAAGATAGTGGTTGGAAATAAGAAGAGACAGAATGTCTCTTGGCATACAGATCAGGCTGTTAATGTTTGTGGGGCAGAATTAGATCTGAATTGCTTTCACCGTAATATACTGGTTGTGGGGAAGAAACCTATAGCTCTCACCTACCTCTTAACTACTGGAGATCAATGATGCCCACCAAAATAGAACCTAGAAACTACAGACAACCAAACTGGCTTTTCAGATCCATTTGCAACAAAAATTGTTGAGACTTCTGTACAAACAGGGATGTGTCTGATCTGAAAATTCACTTCAGGCAAAATCAAACCAAAGAAATGTACAAAAATGATCTACTTTCACGTTCTGGCTGTATGGCTAACAGGGCCGAGGGAATGTGCATTGTTCATGTTTGTTACTTGTTTACAAGGCCATACTGTTAAATGGATTTGTTTCATGGAAAGAGTTCCCATTTGATCTGTTGTTCGCAGAGGTGTTTTATGCAGAGTCAGAGCCAAAATTCACAATACGGATCCAGGAACAAAAGAGGATATTTAGCAGTGGCATCTCCCTAAATTCAGCTAACAGGACCCAAATGTCAGTTTTCAGGTGTGTCCTCTTAGCCTCAGAAGCAACATGGCCTTAGCACCTGAGCCCAAGCAGCAGGTAACCTCAGATGGTGGGTGAACATAGGGGGAAGGAAGTTCAGCTAAACAAGAGAAGGCAAAGACCGATAGAAGGAAGTAAGCAAAGAGATCATTCAGTTCTTTTTTTTCTTTTTTAATCATATCACTCTGTGGTCTGTCATCATGAAAAGTGACTACATACAACCCCTTAAAATAAAAGCAGGGAAGAGCGGCCTGGAATCCCCATTCTAACTGAACTAACCGACTTACTGCTATAGCTCGAAGGTCTTAGTCTCCAGGGACCTAGATCAAGTGAAACCATGATACTGGTTCCGGTGCCCTGAGTATTTTATAAAAGGAATGAAATCTTGCCATTTGCAATGACTTGGATGGAACTGGAAGGTATTATGCTGAGTCAAATAAGTCAATCGGAGAAAGACATGTATCATACAACCTCATTGATATGAGGAATTCTTGATCTCAGGAAACAAACTGAGGGTTGCTGGAGTGGTGGGGGGCGGGAGGGATGGGGTGGCTGGGTGATGGACATTGGGAAGGGTATGTGCTGTGGTGAGCACTGTGAATTGTGCAGGACTGTTGGATCACAGACCTGTACCTCTGAAACAAATAATATATTATATGTAAAAAAAAAAAAAAAAAAAGGAAGAAGATAGCAGGAGGGGAAGAATGAAGGGGGGGAAATCGGAGGGGGAGACGAACCATGAGAGACTATGGACTCTGAAAAACAAACTGAGGGTCTAGAGGGGAGAGGAGTGGGGGGATGGGTTAACCTGATGATGGGTATTAAAGAGGGCACGTTCTGCATGGAGCACTGGGTGTTATACGCAAACAATGAATCATGGAACACTACATCAAAAACTAATGATGTAATGTATGGTGATTAACATAACATAATAATAAAAAAAAGATTAAAAAAAGGAACATGCCCACTCGTTTCATGAAAAGGAAGTTGTAGCCTAAAAATTAGGCAGACTTGCTTGAAGCAAACCCGACACATTAAAATCAAGATTTAACAACCAAGAAATCCGAAGGCTATAATTCATATTACCAAAGGATTTTTTTTTCCCCTAAGAGGCTCTCCATGGAATTCCTTATGTTTGCTTGCTGCCCCTCTGCACTTAAAAGTAGGATTTTAACATATAGATTTGTACCACAAGCAATCTTTCAAGAGTACATTTCCTCTCATTATTACAAAAGAAATTCTGGTCCCGGTAGTACAGAAAATCAAAATCTAGACCCACAGAATCCCAAGAACATGACTCTGCTAAGTAAAGTCTAGTTAGTGTTCTAAGGGAGATGATAGCATTTAACTGATTTCCAGTGTTATTTCTGAAGATTAAGAGATCAACTTGAAAGCTTTCCTTAAAGCCAGGCCAACAGAGCATCCCAAGGTGGGGCAACCAGGACACCCCAACTCAAAAACAATATCCCCCACCCACCACCCCATCAATTACCGAAAGTAGAGGCTGTTTTCCCTGAACCTGACTCTCAAAAGGGCCAGGAGGAGGCACTGTCATCAACCACACCCCACCCAGGCTCTCAGGGCAGAAATCTTTCAGACTGGT
The DNA here is from genome assembly GCF_009762305.2 of Zalophus californianus. NCBI lineage: Eukaryota > Metazoa > Chordata > Mammalia > Carnivora > Otariidae > Zalophus > Zalophus californianus. The sequence goes on from NC_045612.1 coordinate 38,434,057, forward strand.
GGCAGTTACCTCAGGTTTCCTCAGCAAAGGTGACTCTAGAGTTTTCCTCAGTCATCCAGTACCTAGGGACCCTCTTTCTGTCAAGAAAATCTTTCTCATTAAATCTGTCACACCCAATGCTTCCCATTCTGAGGATATGTAGCTCCAGGAAGGCAAAAGCAAGCATCCTGAGGAATGAGGGAAAAAGGACACTGGGTCAACGGGCTTGACCTTGAAGTCATTACAAACATAATAATAACTACCTCTTACTGAGTCCTTACTAGATCCCAGGAACTGTACTCTACAGACCCTCTCTAATTCTTACAACCACCATGCAAGGGAAGCATCCTTACTTCCATTTTATGGACAGATAAACTGAAGTTCAAAGAAGTCAGGAACTCACCCAAGCTCCAAGACCTAACAACTGGCAGAACACAAAGTTGAATCCACTAGGGTCTGATCCTAACGTCTAGCAGAATTACTAGCAGACAGTATGCGCTCAGTAAGTACACGCTGCAAGAATCCACGCTCTTGACCCTTCAACTATACCACCTCCGTGATCGGGAAAGAAACCATAAGAGGTCGTTTATTTTTGCAGAAATCTGAAGTGTGCAGCTCAAGGTTGCTTTTTTCTTTGAAATCTCCCCCTTACCGCCCATGACAACTTAAGACAAGAAGTGTTCAGTTTCCTCCCATGGGGCAACGCGGCAGGGAGGAACAAGAGAGGGAAGTGCTATTCACTCCCTCTAGCTGTGTCTCAAGAGCAGGAGGTGCGGGGGAGGCCCACACAGGGCCACCTGCTCTCTCAGCAACTGGCCCGTCAATTTGAGTCAAGTGGAGGGGGCACTCCGTTCTCAAGTGCAGAGCCCTGCTGACACATGGAGATGGGACAGTCAAGGCCTTGCCCCAGTCAGTGCTTTTGGAAGACTTCCTTCTAGGTAGGACTTAAGCAGAACCTGTGTTTTCCTAAAAGGGAGGTTGCTTCTGAGCTGGGCTGTCTCCCTGAGCCAAGCTGGACCCGGAGGATGGGCATCCAGGCAGGGTGGACGATGGGCGCAGCTGCATTCACTGGGCGTGCTGGAGAAGGTTAGCAGAGGGACGGTCCCTTCGATGACATCTTTCTTTTTCTTAAAAATGAGCCCAGGGGCAGATCTGTAGAACAGTGACAGCTAATTATTAAGCCCGCGTCCTAAAGGGTCATGCCAGGGTTATGGAAATATAAGCAACATAACAAGTAAGGAGCAGACAGAACAAAGAAACATAACTGGTCGACGTAAGTGAAAACGAAAAACATTAGCAATTTACAACGGGCCCTTCAGGAAAGCAGACAAGGGAGGACGGAATGGCTGGGCTCCCAGGTTGTTTCTGAAAGATCGGAGAGCCTTTCAGGGCGCCAGGGCCACAGAAGGCAATCCTGCCCCCGGCGAAGCAGCGGTGACCCTGGCCTGCCTCCCCTCAGAAGGACAGCCATTCTCTCCCACCTCCCAATGACAAGCCCGCGGTGCTCATTGCTGGTGTGTATCTGAGCCACAGGAAGGCACACAATAACTGGAAGCTAATGCGAAAATAAATCACTTGTGTTTTCTGATGTGGCTGGGTTTGATGGAGTTGGTGAATCACTACTGCCCAATAAAGGAGGGGCGAATAACTCACATCCTTTCCCAGCAGCCTGCCCGCCCCTGGCAGAGCTGACCTTGGGATACCACCCTCATCTGTCACTCCCCGTCTCATGAATGTTTAATGGCTCCGTATTACTGACCCTATCAAGTCCAAATGTTTGCTCCTGGCACTCCAGCTTGTCACTCTCTGCCTCCAAACCTACCAATCTAGCGCTATCGCCCTCCCACTGAGGCAGTTGCCACTGTGAACCAAACTCACAGCTTCCCCTCTTCTCCAGGGTTCTACCAGGATCTGGGATGCCTCTTCAGATGTCCAGGCAGCCACGAAGTCAACGTTATTGCAGATTACTACAAATCCCAAGCTCTTAGCCATAAAAGAGACCATACCTTTAAATATTCTATACGATCCTGCACTGTCCAATATGGTAGCCACTACTACACGTGGCTATTTCCATTTCAAGTATTTGAAATTAAATAAAATGAAAAAAAAAAAATCAGTCCTTCGGTTACAATAAGCACATATCAAGTGCACAGTCACTACACGAGGCTAGTGGCTACCGTATCGGAAAACATAACCATGAAACATTCCCATCATCACAGACACTTCTTAACAGCACAGTCTAGTACTATACTATATATGCAAGAGAGGAGTAGCCTGATGTGTGCTAAAACTGTTGTGTGTCAGGGGCGCCTGGGTGGCTCAGTCGTTAAGCGTCTGCCTTCAGCTCAGGTCATGAGCCCGGGGTCCTGGGATCGAGCCCCGCAGGGAGTCTGCTTCTCCTTCTCCCTCCACCTGCCGCTCCCCCTACTTGTGCACACTCGTGCTCTCGGTCAAATAAATAAATAATATCTTTAAAAACAATAAAGATAAAATTGTTGTGTATCATCACTTGGAAAACTTGAGGACCCACATTTCACAAAAAGGAGTGCACAGGACTTAGGGATACAGCCCTTCTGAGGTAACCAGAAAAGCATTCTTATCAGCGATTCCCAACTAGTTCTGTAAACATTGCAGGTGATTGCAACATCGCTCTTTTAATTTTTTTTTCCAAAAAGTCACATGCAGCAGATATCAGGAACCTCTCAACAAAGTACTAGCAGATTAGTCAGGCCCCTGGATACTAAGCTTTCTGCTAGGTTCTGGGAACCAATACAAATAACACGGCCCAGTCCCTGCTCTGGGGAGAAAGCCCATACACAGAAAACTGCAGGAGGCAGGAAGTTATATAAAGGTCCTAAGAGGTACTATGGGGAGCAAAGAGAGCAAATGAGTAAGAACGAGAGAGGACTGCCTGGACAGGAAGATGAATTCAGATCTGGATCGGGCCCTAAAGGATGAGCACAATTTCGGTGCAGGAGCTCAGGGGATGAAAGGAAAAACTGCATTAGCAAAAGGGGGAGCGCGTTAGGGCACAAGGTGTGTTTACAGACAAGCAAGCCAAAGAAGAAATGTGGCAGCTCATCAACCATCACTTGAAACTTTTTCCAACCACCCTAATAATCAAAGAATTACATATTAATTTAGATGTCATTTTTTTTAAAGATTTTATTTATTTATTTCAGAGAGAGAGAGAATGAGAGACAGAAAGCACGAGGGGGAAGGGGTCAGAGGGAGAAGCAGACTCCCCGCCGAGCAGGGAGCCCGATGTGGGACTCGAGCCCGGGACTCCAGGATCATGACCTGAGCCGAAGGCAGTCGCTTAACCAACTGAGCCACCCAGGCGCCCCAATTTAGATGTCATTTTGAAAAAGACTTGGCTTTTCTGAGAGTTACCTGTTGGCAAGGATGAGGTAGAATAGAGTGTCTTCTGCACTGCTGGTGGGAATATAAATGGGCACTGCCTTTTTGAAAAGCCAATATTAAGCTCCTTAAAAGCATTCAGACCCCTGACCCGATCATTCCACTTCAAGGAAAATGGTGTACAAAGTTATCTCAAATACAAAGATTTATGCACAAGGCAGTTTTTTTGCAACATCATTTATAATTGAGAAAATCATAGGAAATGATTAGGTAAAATTATGACCTAGTTATAGGATATGGAGTATTATATAGCCATTAAGAATTATGCTTCTGACAAGTTAGGGGTGCCTGGGTGGCTCAGTCGGTTGGGCATCCGACTTCAGCTCAGGTCACGATCTCAGGGTTCTGGGATCGAGTCTGGGATAGAGTCGGGCTCCTCACTTAGCAGGGAGTCTGCTTGTCCCTCTCCCCCCGCCCCCCGTGCATACAGTCTCTGTCTCTCTCTCTCTCTCAAATAAATAAAATCTTAAAAAAAAAAAGAATTATGCTTCTGACAAGTTTTAAATGACATGGAGAATGTTACAGGAATATTAAGTGAAAAAAAAATCTGGGCACAAAACTGGTAGTATAGAATACATAGTCACAACCATGTAAAACAATATGAATAAAAGGAGAAAAATAAGCAAAAATGTTTACATTTTGGTAGCAAGATTACGAGTGACTTTTATTCCCTATACCAGGGTTTGGCAAACAATGCCCCCCACACCAAATCTCACTGATTTGTCTGTAAAGTTTTATTGGAAAACAAATACGCACATTCACTTCCATATTGCCATTGCCCATGGCTGATTTTGTGCTACAAAGGCAGAGTGGAGTAGTTGTGACAGACACAAAAATATTTCCTATCTGGCCCTTTACAGAAAAAAGTTGCCAGCCCATCTACTTTCCAAATTTGCCATAATGAGTATGTGTTACTTTGGCAATCTTTTTTCTAAAAGGCCGATTTCCGCACCGCGAAGGGCGACAAAGAGCAGGCGAACAACGTCATGTTTTATCTTGTAACTGGGAGCACTAGAAGTTTCTGAGGGTGGAACATGATCTGACATGATGCCCACTAGTAAAACACAGAACATCAAATCTTTTAAAAGGATGGAATTTAAACAGCATGCCAGGCAGAGTCTGTGATTCATCAACAGCTGTGATTCTGGGCCACTCCTCATTTAAAGGGGAAGGTTAACTTAAGATTTGGCTTGTTACTGTTTTCCAACTTCCTCCTCTTACTAAGCCCTATGAAATGGCCTCCTCACTGTCGTAATGACCAATCAAATTGTTCCCTCCAAAGAAAGGGGGAGGCCATATGCAAATTTGTGACTTTTGCCTGGAGAGACCTTTGAAGGTTTAGGGCAGTATTCCTGGCTTCTGGAAGTCAGTCCTCCATTTTCCAAGCTTTTTCCTTTCTCCTACTTTTCTTTCCTGTTCTAAAAGGACACGGGAAGATAGATGTGACAATGGGTAAAGGGGAAGGAGGGACGGAGAAAGGCACAAAAAGAAAAGAATAGGAAGTGTCTGAAGTTTCCATCTCAAGAGCCCTCAAGGAGCCCCTAGGATCTACCCACCCATAGAACCTGGTCAAGACCCTAAAACCTGCTTCCAAGGAATAGGAGCTAACAGGAAGTTTCTACACTCACAGGCTTTCTGCGGGTTCTCTATGCCTTGACCACCTGCCCCAGGCCTACTTCCCTGGACTCGTTGCAAATAACCCTTTCGTACAAACTATTGTTTGCTCATTCTCTCAGGCATGAACACAGTGAAAGCATGGAAAAGTCTTAAGAGTAGTTTCCTTTCAAATAAACACACTCCCAGTCACCAGGATGATTAATCATCTACAGAATGAAAAACTCCAAACTACCGTAATTTCAGGTCTGGATGGAATAAAACCAAAGGAAATAGGTCTCAGGATGTGGTGTTTGTTGTTATCTTATTTTTAATTTTAAATACATGACATTTGGGGGGATTGCAGCAAATTGACGCTGTGAATTTCATTTGTGGCACCTCTGAAAACAGAACCATTCACATGTAAATCCGCTAGCTGGTTTTCAAAAATCTTATATTGTGTGTTATTGGTTCAGAAGAAAGGAGATACGAAACCCACCGAGGTGCTCAATTATTTAACAGATCATCCTTAACATTTTGTATTTTAACATATACCCACCACCAACAATTGTTCTCACGAGCTTCCTGAAACATTAAGCTGCACTGCTCTCCTTCTTCTAAATCAAATATAAGTAATTTGTTGTCATAGCAATGCTTCATCCCACTCCAAAATAGTTCAATACAGGCTTTGTTTCAGCAGGCAACTATCTATCTACCAAAAATTGGTCATTATCTTCTCTCTTCTTGACAAATGCCTTATTAAATTTAGCTGCCTGGTTTTACAGTTCTCAGGAGACTGCATTTCTGTGGCATTTTCTCGCATCTGGATGGGAAAGGAGCTCATAGAACTGCCTGGAAGCATATTACAGTTAAGTTGCTGGGTGACAGCCAATCTCACTAGTCATGATGACAACGATCCTTTGCATTATTACCCAGCTTTACAGTTTAGAGAGTGTTGTCATCCACTTCACTGTATTGTGAGGCATACTAGAAGATGCTTCCACGTTTCAATTCCTGACATCAGGCGGGTAATTTCACTGTGCGTGCACATCAGCAGGAACCTACACTTGTTCTCAGTCTTTCTTCTCGAAGCTTGAGTTCTGCTTTTCTACCCCACTGATGTGGTACAGAGTAAGATAATGAGGGCAATTAAAGAAGCTTTTGGAAATGTCAGTGGATACCATTTTGTCAGTTCCTGCGCAAAGGCCCCCTGAGAGATATTTATTAGCTGTTCTCACAAACACCCAAGCCCACACCCCAGAGCCAGTACCAATATTAATGCTAATCTCAGATTTGTAGAGCATGTTAGAGTTTACAGAGCAATGTCACAAAGAGGATCTAATTTGGACTGTACCTCTTCTCTAACCATCCCCCCAACACATATAAACACAGCTGGATCTTATTCCAGCGCTTACAAAAATTTATCCATTTTTAAAATAAAGGTGAATCACTGGTGTTTCCAAATCCAGTTCCTTCCAGCCTTGACCTTTATTTCATGCAGCCGTATTCTGTGGTCTCTAGACCTCCGCCCTCGCCTCCCCTGCACCCCCCCCCCCAACATTAGGTTGGAATTTCTTTTGCACTACGCTCTTGAGAAAAGCAAATTTGAAGAATCAGAAGGTAGGGAGGGGAGATTCTTTGACATGAGCCAAGGTCTTTAAAAAGAAAGAGAAGGAGAGTGGGAAGATGGATTCCCAGAAACTTTCACTTTTTTAAATACATTCCTGTATTTTTTTTAAATTTTTACATTTATGATCACGTGTTACTTCTGTATTTCAAAATAAGTAAATAAAAGCTTGTTTTCAAAAATGAAGAGGGGGAAAAGAGCAGCATAGTTGCATTTAAATGAAAGGACAGCCAGAAACAGGGGGTCCTAAAGGGCTCACCTGCTCCCCCTTCTTTGAAATTCTCTGGGAGGGAAGGAGGCCCTAGTGGAGAAGGACCAGTTCAGAACGCTCAGTTAGGAAATGGAGTCAGAATCAGGGGTTGCCCTAACAGAGCCTGAAAATGAGATTTCACAGAACCATGTAGGCTCCAGAGCTGGAGCTGAAAAGTTCCATTCCCACCCAAATGTGACCAAATGTAATTTGTGTCTCTGTATGACTTCCAGCTTCATGTAGTCGGATTCCCTTAGAAAATCTAATAAAAGGTGTAGTCATTGCCATCATTCCTGTTGCTTGGTCCTTGTGAGCACTTGTCTCCCACACTTTTTTTTTTTCCTCCTGCAGAATGAGCAGAGGAGCTGATGAATTATTTAGAACCCCTATGCAACTATTATTTCAATTCCTACACACCTCACCTCTGTCAGGTGGAAGGGAAATGAGGACTACCCACATAATTACAGGCACTGAGCCGAAAAAAGGCAGAGAGGTAACGGGATTTGGGCCAGGTCCCACAGAAAATGCTAGGCAGTAGGAAGAAAAATGCCTAAGGGTCTGAAACCTGTCTGACCAGCCAACTGTACTGCCTTTAAGGCCCAAGAGAAAGAAAGCTCTCCTTCCCAACCTCTTGCCCAACCCAAAAGGAATAAGGCTTTCAAAACTGTTTTAATGACGACAAAAGCCTCTGGCACTAGAGGGTATGAGAGTGTTAATTTTGTTTGGCAAAGTCAAATTGCTTTAAGAATTTAATTCTATAACTGGGAAGGTGCAATTCTGATTTTAAATGTGTTTCTTCCCTGGAGCTCAAAATCCAATTTACCAGCCCACCTAGAGGGATGCTTTTGCTTTCACCAAGTCATCCTTATTAATCTATCTACAGGCTAAGTTGCAATGGGAACCCCTATATTGAACATTTGATCAATGGATGTAACAAAGAAATGTAAAAAGTAACCTACTACACCTAATAACCTAGCTTCAAAAAATACAAAGTAATGTTAATAGTACTAAAGGAAGAAATAGATAAATCCACCTTTGTGGTGGGAAATTTTAACAACTCTCCCAACCACTGACAGAGGAAGCAGACCAAAAAAAAAAAAAGGGGGGGGGGTAAGGCTGTCCAAGAGCAGCAAAATTAACAAGGTTGATCTAGCAGACATTGGCCTCATGCCAGGGCACAAAACAAGTCTCGACAAATTTCAAAGAAACAGACCACGCAGACTACATTCTCTGATCACAATGTTATTAAGATAGGAATCAACACACCAAACATTTCTAAACAAATGCTTCGAAAAAAAATTGTTTTAATCCTTCTGAACACCAAGGGTTAAGAAATCACATTGAAAATTATGAAATACTTAGAAACCGATCAACATAACAAAATACTATGTATTGAAATTTGTGGGATCTAGCTGAAGCAGTAGGTAGCACAAAATTATTAGCCTTTCATACTTACGGTCAAATAAGAAAGTCTGAAAATAAATGAGCTAAGCATCCAACTTCAGTTAGAAAAAGAACAGGAGATAAAAACTCAAAGACAATATGAAGGATAAAACAATTTTTAAAAAAATGAGCAGAAATGAACAAAATAGGAGACTAACGTACTACAGAGAGGATTAACAAAGCCCAAATTACTTCCTATAAAAGATAAATAAAACAGAAAAGCTTCTGGTGAGATTGATTTTTTGAAAAATAGTAAGTCAGTCAGAGAAAGACAAATACCATGTGATTTCCCTCATATGCAGAACTGAAGAAACAAAACAAATGAACAAAGAAAAAAAGAGACAGAAAACCAGACTCTTAACTATAGAGAATACACTGATGGTTGCCAGACGGGGGGGGGGGGGGGGGGGGGGGGGGGGGGGGGGGGACGGGGGGGACGGGGGGAGGAGGAAATAGGTGAAGGGGATTAAGAGTACACCTGTGTGGAGCACCTGGGTGGTGCGGTTGCTTCAGCGTGTGACTCTTGGTTTTGGCTCAGATCATGATCTCAGGGTCGTGGGATTGAGTCCTACATTGGGCTCCACGCTTAGAGCGCAGCCTGCTTGAGTTTCTGTCCCTCTGTCCACCACCCCCCACCCCTCCCCGCCGCTCTCTCTCTCAATAAATAAATCTTTAAGAAAAGAAAAAGAGTACAAGAGTACACGTATGTGATGAGCACTGAGTAACGTATAGAATTGTTGAATCACTACATTGTACAGCTGGAACTATTATAACACTATACGTTAATTATACTGGAATTAAAAAATAAATACAACTTTTTAAAAAGTTAGTAATATTATGAATGGAACGGGGGATATCTTTTTAATATCTGCAGTTTCTACAGTTAAGAGGCTTTTATTAATAATTTTAAACCAATTGATTTGAAAATGTAGACACGATGGTTACTATGTACATAGAAAAACAAACCACCAACACTAACTAAAGAAGAAATGGAATACTTGAAAATTCCTATTGTCATGAGAAGAACTGAATCAGTAGTCCAAAATCTTCCCACAAAGAAGACATCAAAGCCCAGATAGTTTTACTGGCAAGTTCTAGCAATCATTCAAGAAACAAATAACTCCAATCTTAAACGAACTATTCCCAAGTTAAGAAAGAGAGAAAGCACTACCCAATCCTTTTTATGAAGCTAGCATAAACTTAATACCAAAACCTGATGAGGACAATATAAAAAAGGAAAATGAGAGCCAGACTGATTCACAAACATAGTTGTAAAAACATCAAAGCAAATACTAGCAACCCATATTCAGGAGCAAAAAACTTAATATATCATGACCACGGTGATTTGGTTCCAGAAATGCAAAGCTGGTTTAATGAATCAATCAATGTAATTCGCCACATTGAAAGATTAAAGAACAAAAGTCATCTCAATAGATGAAGAAAAAAGCCTTTGATAAAAGGCAACATCCACTCATGACTAAAAAAAATGTAACAACTTAGCAAACTCAGAATAGAAAGGAACATCTATAGTCTGATAAAGGAGACACCAACAAAAAAATCTACAGCAAACATCATACTTAATGGGGAAACACCGAAAGCATATCCTTTAACACAGGGATCAAGATAAGGGCACCCACCATTGCCACTTCTATTAAACATTATACTAAAGGCCTTAACCAGAACAGTAAGGCAAGAGAAAGATATTTTGAAAAAGACAATGGCAGCAAAGAAAGAGACAAGGGTCTCACTATTTGTAGATTATGATTACCAACATAGAGAACCCAAAAGAATCCTCAGATAAATTAATGACCATTAATTTAAAGGCATTTGGCAAAGGTTGTTATACACAAAAATAATGAACAAAAATCCACTGCATTCCTAGACACCAGCAACTGACGATTACAATATGGAAGTTAAAAAAGAAAGAAAAATGACTACAGCCTGTTCAGGGTAGCTGGTGAAACCCCCGGGGTCTGGTGTCTAAATCCAGCTCCACCACGAGCTGTGTGACCTTGGGCAAGCTATTCAGTTGTTCTGTACCCTACCTGCTAGAATTCTGGTGAGGATTAAATGAGTCAATACATGTAAGGCACTTAGAGGAGCCTGGCACAAAGGCAGTGCTAAATAAATGCAAGCTGATACTATTAATGTGAAGAAGTAGTTAATAGGCCTATTACCAAGAGCTCAAAGGTTCTAACTATCGGACTCCAAGCCATCTCAGGGGTAAAATGTCAGGGAGCCACCTGTCACAGGAGCGAATGACACTCCCCCAGGTTTTCCCTAAAGCTGGGCACTGAATTCCCAAACTCCCACACCCAACACACAGCTCATTACCCACACACCCGGCAGTCTACAGGGCAATCAACAGAAGCACATGCCCTCTCTCTGGAGGCTTCTGCCCCAGTCTTACCGACTCTGTCACTGGCAGCACAAGTCAACAACTTCAGGCTTCCTGTGAGAACGCAATCCAGAGTTCTCGATGGCTACTTTTCATCATCAAAAGAAAAAGGCAAACCTCGGCCTCTTAGTTCAGACTAATGCCAGAAAGCCTTTGTGAGGTTTTAAGAAAAGCTTTTGGCTACCACCTCCATTTCTTGGGGGGAAGGAGGAAGACAGACCAAATATTTTGAACACCTACTATGAACCACACACTTTTCTCCGGGCTTCACAAGAACTCATTTAATTTTCTCCATAACCTGGTGAGGTAGATGGAATTCTTAGCCCCATGTTATTAGTGAGAAACAGGGTGACAGGGATGTGACTTACTAAAAGGCACAGAGCTCACGAGTGATAGAAATCAGCTTCAAACCCAGATCTGTCTGACTCCAAAGCCCTCCGCCAAGCTCGAAGAAAAGGAAAAAGAGAAACTAATTCCTGAACTGGATGAGGGAAGTGGCACTGCGTATATGAAGCTATGGATTTCGATTCTCCTTTCGAAAACAGAGGCCAAAATTAGAATGGGAGTGCAAATAATCATCATGAGGAGAGAAGTCTGAAAAATCAACAAACCAGCAGGGTATCCAAGCGAGTGTTTGTGATGTCGCTGGGATGACACGCTGGTGCCATTTCATGGCATGACTGAGCAATATTTTAAAAACCCACAGAAAGACTGCCATTTTGCCAAACCTGTTTCTGAGAAGCCAGGATGTTATGGCTGGAACATATACCCCATACGCGCTGACCCAGACCTGGGTACAAAGAAGGTAAAATCAGTAAAATCGGTTTTGAATGCCACCCGGTCGTTAGCTCCTTCTGAATGGCAACCCTGCTGGGCTAATGTACTTGACCGCCCACAAGTGATGAGCATCCCAAGCACTTTAACCTGGGGCCAGGAAGAGCAAGGCTCATGTATGTGCAGCTCTGATCATGTACCGCGCACCACCGCCATCACAGCCCACCTGTCTGCCCCCAGGTAAACAAGTTTGTTCCTCCTAATGGTGGTTCCTCATCTGTACGGACGGAAGGGGTTGCTGTACGGACGGAAGGGGTTGGCTCTGGGGGCAGCCTTTCAGAGCCCTGCCTGAGCCAAGCGGATACACACACCATCCCAAATAAGGGCCTCCAGGTTCGGGAACACACTCGCACCACACTCCCCAAAAAGAGCATAAAAATATTTTTAAGATCAAAGCTACCATTCCAACTACGGCATCACCTAGACCTTGTAGATTATTAATCTTAGGGGCGCCTGGGGTGGCTCAGTCAGTTAAGCGTCTGCCTTCGGCTCAGATCATGATCCCAGAGTCCTGGGACTGAGCCCTGTGCTGGGCTCCTTGCTCAGCAGGGAGTCTGCTTCCCCCTCTGCCCTCTGCCGCTCCCTCTGCTTGCGCTCTCTCTCTAATAAATAAAATCTTTAAAAAAAAGATTATTAACCTTAAGTGTTCTTGACTACAAGGTGGTTTTTTTTTTTAACAACAAAACAGATAAAAGGTAAAGTGCACTAGACCTAGTTATTGTCTATCTGCTTTTAAACTCTGAAGGGAGATAGGGTTGCATACAACCTGTTATTTAGATTGCTTCTTTCCTAGAAACCACTATCTTCCAAAGCCCTCTTGCAAAATAGAACACAAATCCTAGTAATTCTAACAGAGCAATAAAATATGAGCACCCCATACTTAAGTGACCTGTTACCAGTCTTCATTTGATCTTCAGAAATACTCTGAGACTACAAGGCCTGAAATTAAATAATAACCACTATAAGAAAGCTAGTACTTTTTAATGTGGGTAACTGAAAAGAAACTATTTCTTCATAAATTCCCAAGGGAACACAGAACCAACGTGTTACTGCCTAAGCATGGCAAAGCCATTTGAGGTTAATTGATCCATCCAGGAAGCTCCTGGGAGCATCATTTGATTCTCCCCACTTTTGCATTTCTCTCCATGATGCATTTTGTCCTTCATTCAGTTCTCTGATTTCTCCAGTCTGCCAGGAAGTGAGAAATGAACCAAAGTGTCACGAAATGTCAGAGCTGGAAGGGAGCTCAGGTATCTGGTCCAACCCTCTGTTTAACAGATGTGGAGAATGAATTTGACAGAAGGGAAGTCACTTACCTGATGTGGCAGGTGTCCTGACACAGTGTGCCCAACAGTGGAACAGGACTACATGCAGGACTCTTCTCACTAGTTAGTTCTTAAATGGGTTTGCAGAAAATTGGCAGATCATTCTTCATCAATACAAATGTGTGTGTGTGTGTACACACACACACACACACACACACACACACACACACACACACACACACACACACACACACACACACCGGGTAACCTCTTTAAATGGAGGATCTCTTACCCTACTAGTTAACAACACCAGCTTGTGAGTCAGCCAGACCTAGGTGTCCATACCAGCTTGGGCACTTTCTAGCTGTGTGACCTTGGGTATGTCACTTAACTTCTCTGAATCGTATTATCCTCACCCATAAAATAGGTGTGCCAGTAAGAGCATCAATCACACAGGGTACCCGGCCCACTCTAAGTGTTCAGTAAATATTAGTTGTGACTATTACTATAGCCTGGCCCACCAGACAGCCCTAATCCTGTGAGTGCTGGGAGAGGGTGCTGAGAAGAGCAACCCAGTATCTCTCTATGTTGAATTACCTACCCCTGACTTTTCAGAGAAGGCCCCAGACTTGGAAGTGAATTTCTGATTTGGAAATGGATGGGGAACGGGGCTAAAAGAACCAGCCTGATGTTGGCACCACTGGGAGCCCACCCCACTGCACTGATTCTCAGGTGCACACATCAAACCATGCACTTCCTACCCCTCGGGTACATTTCACAACCGGTTTACCTTAAAAAGAACAACAGAGGGACACCTGTGTGGCTCAGTCAGTTAAGCATCTGCCTTCGGCTCGGGTCATGATCCCGGGGCCCTGGGACGGAGTCCTGCATCGGGCTCCTTGCTCAGTGTGGAGCCTGCTTCTCCCTCTGCCTGCCACTCCCCCTGCTTGTGATCTCTCTCCCTCTCTCTCCCTGGCAAATGAATAAATAAAATCTTAAAAAAAAAAAAGAACTGAGACAGAAAAGTCATAAACACACTACGTTTGGGAAAACCCCCTAGAAAGAGTAGAAAAGTGCCATAATTAGACACGGGGGCCAGGGTGGGAGGAGAGGGCCTAGATAGAGTCATAGAGTCACTGGCCGTTTCAGTAAAGGGAAAATTAGCCATCTTTAGGCCTCTTGAGCCTGAGCTAGAATTCCAGGGGTAACCAGTGCTGGCCTCCCCAGGCAAGGCTTTAGGAAGGACTCAACATCAGAGCCCACCCCCCCCCCCAGCCCCGGGACTGTGAGGAAGCCTTGGAAGCATAAAGCACAAAATGGAAATCCCATTCAAGTTCTCACATGGGCCATTAGGTTCCCTTGTCCTTCAAACAATGCGCAGAACAGTGTAATAGGACCACGGAGGGAGGCAGCCATTCCCAGGCGGCGTGACCTTGGGCAAGTAGCTTCCCGCGCTGGGCTTCTTTCCCTAGCTGCAAAATGGAAGGCTTGAACTACAGGCATTTGGAAGGGCCTCCAGCATTTTCCTGCTCACTGTTCTGCACCGATCCTGCCACCTATAAATGCAGTGATTAAGACTATAAATGAGCCTTGATAATAAGCTCCCTGGGGAGCAGAAACCATATCGGCTATTCCTTGTGTATCCCACAGTCCCCGATATGATGCGAGGCCCAGAGTAACTGCATAACAAATGGTGAGTGATACCAGTTCGCTGCGCAATACCTGGCATAGCAAAGCTTCTCCCATGCCGGGCAGTGCTCCTCCAGCCTCTCTCCCACCAGACTTTTCAAAGAGGTCAGATTTTCCCATTCCTGGGCTTTTAATAAAAACAAGCATTGCATAAGAAAACAAAGCTCCTTGTGACTTCACGTGACAATGATTAAACACCTAGGTGCCAGGCGCCCTGCTCTATACTAGAAAAGGGGAAAGCCAGGGCCCCGGGGCTGGCGCTCCTCCTACAAGCTGTATGAGTCAGGGCAAGGCAATTAACCCAGCCCACCGTGAGGCCCGGTAAGTGCAGCAGCTATTACCAAGGAACTCCTGAATCTTAGGGCGGCCAGCGATTTCTCCCAGGCAGGCTAGCAACTATGCAACGGGATGAGCACTTTACTAGCTATCACCCACTTCAGTCTTGGAATGCATTGCATCCGGCCATCCACGCTAGCCGTGCCTCACCTGGGCTGCCCGTCAGGATCACTTGAGGAGCTTTTTAAAAAAGGCTGATGCCCAGCCCCCCCCCCCACCAGACAATTATATAAGAATGGGGTGGAGGGAGCAGGCGCTGGAATTTTTCGAACGCTTCCTTAGTGACTATATGGCCTAAGTGACTTCCTTAGTGACTGGATGGACTCCTGGCCTCCCTCCACTTTCTCCGCATCCACTTCTAGCCCCAAACCCAGTGACAGGTCCAGCAGATAGCTGGACTCCGAGGCCTGCAAGGGGCCCCAGAATTCTACCTCCCTCACTCGCCAGACTGTTCTCTGAGCCATAAGAGAACTCAGTCAACGTGGCAACATTTCTGGCAACCAAAACTTAACCGAAAGGAGGCTTTCTTGATCAACCCTCAGTCAGAGAAGGCAATTAGCTTGTCCAGTCCATGCCCCAACCATTCCGTTTACTGGAGGCTTAATTGGCCTGACATCTCATCTTTTTTTTTTTTTTTTGGAAGCTTCTCTACTCCTCTGACACTTAATTTGTCCCTTCTCCACTGCCCTACTCCCTGCCCCATACTGATGCTTCTCACTCCCTCTGCAGCTCAGCGCCCAGTCTCTCCCGGACCCCACTCCCACCTCCACCCCCACCCCCGCCCCATTCTCTCCCTTTCCCTCTTGCCCCATCTCTCTCTCCCTCCCCACCTCCCCCCCCCCATGTGGTGGGGTTTGCATTTTAATTCCTTCTTAATCAGCCTCTGCCCACTCTCCGCCACTTCATCACTATTCTTTTCCCCTCCTTCCTCCCCCTTTCAGCTGAACCTCCTGGCAATGGGGTAGCTGCCACCTTCCAGGGGTCGGTCATCTCTCCGTGCCCCCTGCCTCGCTCGCCCCAGCCCCACAGGCAGCAAGGCTTCTGCGGGCACGGCCTCCCAAACACATGATGTCTTCCACGTTGCCAAATCTTCTCTCGTGAGCTGGCTTCCTTCATCCACTGGACCTCTTCTAGTAAAACAGTTCTCCCAGGCTGCCAGTCATCTCCTTTCTTTCTTTAAAAAGTCTTTTTTTTTTTTTTTATCTTAACTGCACAAGAAATTTGTACTTGCATCGAATCCACACGACACAAATGTATTAAGTAAAAAGTGAGAGTGCCCCCCTTTCCCCAATCACTCAGGAGTAAGCACCATCTGGTGCCCTACCGACTGAGCCAGCCAGATGCCCCTGCAACTTATTTTGGTTTTTGTCTTTAATTTTTAACAATATATCATGTACATCTTTCAAAGTGAACGCAGAGGTTGGGCCTCCCCTTTAAAAGCTGTGCAATACTCCACTGGCCAGTTTTGCTATTCTGCAACGGGTGGGCTGATTCCCAACATTCTCTATTTACCAACACTGATACCATAAATGTCCTTGTATGCAACGCCTCCCACTCCAACATTTCTAGGTGACTATTTAGAAGTGGGTGGGTAGCTGGCCACAGGACCAGCCTGTACTCACCAATTCCAACCGCCCTTTCTCAAGGCCTCCTGGGTCTCCCCCTCGTGGCATCACATGGCACAGGGGACCCGCTCCTGCTGCCTGAAACTCCTTCCACTTCCTGGATGACTCCTTCGCCGAGTCTTCTCTCTGCCCCACAAAGCAGGCAGTCCACGGAATACTTTTCTTCCTTCTCTTCCCTGACTGGCACGACGTTCTCAGTCTTCTATCTCCTCCAGACAGCTTCCTAAATCGACATTTCTAGCCCTAACCACAGCTCAACTGCCTGCTGGCCATTCCAGCCTCGAGGTCTCAAGCCTCGGAAACTGAACAAGTCCCAGAATGAACTCATGACCCTTTTCCTCTAAGCCTCAGTTCCCTCATCTGAAAAACGCAGGGATTTTTTTCCAAATTAGGAGTCTAGTAGGCACTAGATGCTGTGGGGGATACAGCAATTCATAAAAACAGAGGCTTTGCATTCAGGGAACACACACTCTAAGGAGCAGGAAGATACATAAACAATTATGTAATACAAGGCAGAATTAAATGCTAAAATAGACAAAAGCAGCTAAATCTGGGGTGGAGGCTTGAAGAGAGCTTCACAAGAGGCAGTGTTTGGGCTGAGCCTTGAATGATGACTAGCATTTCAACAGGAAGAGAAAAGAGAATATTTCTGGCTGAGGGTATGGCATGAACAGAGTATAAACTCAGAGAGGCACAAATGGAAAAAGAATGTACTAGAGGATAAGGTTGGAGAGAAAGACCATAGGTGACCCTGAATCCTATCATCATAAGGAGTTCAGGCTTTCTCTAAAGAGTTTATCTATTTGCCAGCCCTAGTCTATGTGCCAACTCCAAACGATTGACAGTCGCTGCCTAAAATGCTATGCTAAAAAGGATGTGGGACCTACATGGCGACTCACTGGGAAAGCATGCCTATGAACGACTGGCAAAAGCAGCTCAGGGCACCATAAGGAATATGCATAAGACGTAAGGTAATAGGGAGCTCTCGAAGGCTTTTGAGCAATGGAATGCCATGACCCAGCATGTGCGTTACCTGTATCATTCCGGCAGCAGCGTAAAGGATAAACAGAGCAGGAATCAGTCGGGAGGCTGCCATAGTAAGCCAGATGGTGATGGTGATGGTGATGAACAACCAAATGAATTAGGGCAGAGGAATCAAAGAAGGAAGAGACAGATGGAAGAGATGATAAAAGACAGAACCAAGACCACTCTGACACGGTGACGATGCAAGGGAGGAAGGGGGAGGAATGGAAATGCGCCCCGGTTTTAAGGGAGTTAACCGGGGTCACTAGACGGCCTGCAGTGCCACCAGCTAAGATAGCAGCATTGGGGGAAGAGTGTAATTGCTTTTCATTTCAAGTCCTCAAACCACTTTACTTGAGGTGCATGACTCTCAAGCGCCCTTGAGTACACTGGGAGGGGAAAAGCACAGTACTCGTGGCTTGATGGCCTCGGCATTTTTATAAAATATAAGACTACCGGATCACCAAAGAAATAACCATCAGTTATCTGATCCTAGGGACAATGTGCAAATAAACCTTTGAATGTGCATGCTCTCGAAAGATAATTCCTCCCATTGAGCGAGTGCTTTCGATTCACAGACCTTATTTCCCATGTTTCCCATGCTCACCCTATGAATTAGGAAGGGCAGAAATCATCCCTATCCTACGGTGATAACAGCCATTGCTCGTACTTATGAAGCACCTGCGGCGCACCAGACACTCTTCTAAATACTTTACATGTAGGGGCGCCTGGGTGGCTCAGTCGGTTAAGCGTCTGCCTTCAGCTCAGGTCATGGTCCCGGGGTCCTGGGATGGAGCCCCACATCGGGCTCCCTGCTCGGTGGGGAGTCTGCATCTCCCTCTGCCCCTCCCCCTGGCTCATGCTTTCTCCCTCTCTCTCTCCCTCCCTCTCTCTAATGAATAAATATTTAAATACTTTACATGTAGCCATGCATTTCATTCTCACAAGAACCCCACAAAGTAGATACTGCCCTCCCCATTTTACAGAGAAAAAAAAAACAAACAGTCCCAGAAATGTCGCTGAACCTGCCCAAGGCCTTGACACAGCTGGAAAGCAACAGAGCTGGGATTTGAACCTGGCCAGTCTGGCTCCAGAGCCTGCATTCTTAACTACCACACTCCACGTCTCATAGGAAGACTGAAGCACAGAGAAGTTCCCCTGACTAGCCGCCACTCCTAGGTTCCATCAGCCAGTTAGTGATGAATTCTGTAACGGAGGCCCAGGGCTGGCTTCTATGACTCTTCATTGTTTACCAACCTCTCCCACTGAGCTGACAGATTACTTTGATCTTTTCCCTCTTTGCCCTTTATCACCCCTGCGAGCCAAGGTTTCTGAGTCCTGCTCAAACAACACAAGATTTCTCTTTCTCTACTGCTGGGTGAGAACAAAAGTCCAGCCCCTTTCGTGCTGGACTGGTTAGGGGTGGAAGGAGGCCATGTGTGGCATTAGTGAACGGGGGAGTCCGGGAGACTCGGCTGTGCTTCTCTTCAGCTGTGCTTCTCTTCAGCTGGGTGACTTTGTACAAATCGCTTCACCTCTCTGGATCTCGATTTGCTCATGCAGAACAATGAGGGAGGAGGTGAACCAGATGAGTCCCTGGGGTTTCCTTCGGCTCTGACTTGGCACCCGCTCTGCCATTTTTGGCAAACCTGAGGAAGGATTGCTAGAATACGTTATACGGTATCTTTCGTCAACCAAAGGGGAAAGCGGTTAGAACCGAGGCAAAGGAAGAATTAGATAAAACAAAACTGACCTTTGTAGAAGGCTGTAAATGAGGTACCGTACACTTAGCGGTAGGTACACTTAGCACCTTGCCTGGGGAGGAAACTGTGCTCACAAATGTTACAAGGGTTATTACTGCTATTAACTTTCAGAGAGTGTACAGAGATGATGGAAAATTCTAGTGAGATCTCTCTCCTAAATTTGACTCTTTTTTGCCCACTTGACTCTGGTCCGGAATTTATATAGTGTTTAAAAGGTCTGGGCGGGCGGCAGGGGGTGGGGGAGGGGCAGCTACAGGAGCTGAGGCGCCAACTGTCCTCATAGTGATGGACAGTTGTGACTAGAGAGCAAGAGCCCAAGCCCAAGGGGAAGGTAAAGAGAAAATTTCAGTGTGAGGGGCCAGGGTTAATCCTCAGTTTGCTGAGAACTGTCTGTGGAAGGCGGGGTGGGGGGGGGTGATACAAAAAAAAAAAAAAAAGACAACAACAGGTGCAGACCACAGAGTACTCTACAAATTGTTTTTTCAGGACAGACCCAAAGCGGGGAGTAAGAAACTTGGGAAGACGATCCCAGCCTGGAAACCAGGGACACCACGAGTGTCCATCTGAGCAAACACAGCACCACCGCCTGTGAGGTATGGCTAAACACTCTGCCGCGTCAGGAGCCCCTACATGGCAGGCTTCACATTCTTCTCCAAGAGTCCACTGCAGCCTTAGCCCAAAGGACACCCCTGACCTCCTGTGTCCAAGCCAGCAACCCCACCCCACCCCCCCCAAGAGCCCCACCCGGGGAGGACAGCCCCCGGGGCTGTGGGGTGGGGGAACAATCTGTTCTCTTCCCTCACTGGCCAGAAACCTCTCAGACACAGAAACATGACCTTGGCTTGGTGCTAAGCTTGCAGGGTTCTTCTGAGAGCTGAACTGGAAAGTCCAGCGAGGTGCAGTGAAGGTGAAAGCAGCCCCTCTCCTCGGGGTGCCCCGCTCTTCCTTGTGGGCCCGGGAGCCCAGGAAGGAGGGAGAAATGCCCACTCGACGCTGTAGCCAGCAGCGGCAGCAGCCCAGGGGAGCAAGTGGAAAAACGCTGAAGATAATAAGGCACTTAGGCACATGACCCTCAGCAACATTCCTCCAGGGCTCCGAGAATAAAGGGCACTGACAGGCACACACACACATTCAAGTGCCTGGAACTTAAAAAAGGAAACTCTTAACAAATGCAAGCGGACGAGGAGCAAGTGGGGATACGAAGAAGACCCTTTGTTGCCATCTCCCCTAGGTCCTGGAACGAGTGACCTTCCATTTCTGAGAGCTGCTGTTTCTTCGGATTGCTGTTTGTTTTAGACAGGCCCTCCAAGCCAGCTCCAGCCAGGGAACCAGGATTATTACAGAAAACATGACCTTAGCCTTCCCAATTCTCTCAACTCCAAAGCTAAGAAACTGCCTATTTACCCACAATGCTTGGGAATATGCCCAGAGGCCTCCCAATGGCCTCGAGGTGGGGGGTGTCCAAGGGGGGAGCCACCCCCCACTCCAAGGCTGTGAAGTCATATGACCATGGCCTTGGCCCCGGAAGGCTGCACTCAAAGGCAGCTTAACCCCCAGAGCAAAGGTAGTTCTGAGTTTAGCCGGTCTTGAAAATGTGAGAGGTTAACCATATCCTGGAGTTATCATGATTGTCTACTTTTTTTTTTTCTCCTGTCCATTTGCTGACAGGTAAGGCAAGGCACTGGTCTACTTGAAAACCCACCTTCGTCCCAGGAGCTCTGGGAGCAGCCCTCTCTCCTCTGATAATTACCGAACCCCAGTAACAAGTGGCACTTGAAAAAGTTACACTCCCCTCAATCAAAAGGAATTAATATAAAAGAAAAAGAAAGAAACCCACACACCTGTCTCTGTCCACCCAGCCAAACCACTCCTCCCATACAAGAGGATCAAACACTCACTGGTTTCCTAGGCTACCAATCTCAAGAGAGTTGGCCCCATGAAGTCAGCCTAGTGATGAAGAGCAGCCCAGAGGTCCCTGGAAAGCCAAGCTTCCTACCAGGGAAAGCCATCCTCCAAATTCTTCAGCCAGGACTGGGTGATTGCAAGTACTTTTCAAATTGCCCAGGAAGCTGTCCTTAGGCCTTAGGCAGCCAAGCCACTCTGCCCCAAGGAGATTACACGGGCGCTAACATCATGGCGCCAGTATTTTTGCCCACGACGTGAAACGAAAATGCCAGGAGAGCTTTTCTTAGAGGAGCTTCTTAAAACTGCCTTCCTGTACCTAATCCTTATGGTCTTATCCCCTGTGAGCTTGGGTGCCTGATGTTGGCTGGCAGTTAAGATTTGAACCCGGGCCTTTAGCACCCTAGAGTCTGGGCTCTCACCCAGTACGCCCCAGCTGCCTTGAAACACGTCGTAGTAATACTGTTACTATGAGAAACTTGCTGGCATCTATCGCGGCTCCCAATGAGCCACAGCTTCCCCGAAATGCTGGACGTATTTCAGTAAATCCTCACAACAACCCTAGGAGGTAGGTACTATTATTCCCATTTTACAGATGGGCGAAACTGAGGTTCGCCGCGGGTCAAGTAATACATTACACATCACGTGGTGAAGCGGCTCAAATGCAAACCCGGGAAATATGGTCCAAAGGCTTGAGCTGCTTGGCTGACCTTACATGAGGAAAAGGAGCGTCTCTAGGGCCCTGCTTCCTCAGGCTCCCTGCTGTGCCCCAACTCCAAACGTGCAGGGACCCAGCAAGAATGTGGCAAGGAAAGGCCAATGAGGAAGCCTGTCTAGCCCTTCCGTGTCAATTCGGATTAGATTCAGCTAGGACAAGGGGGTCAAGACTCTTTCCAGAAGCCTCTCCTCACCCCCATCTTCGTCTCCACCCGACTTCTGAAGAAAGGACCTCACATCCAGCAGCCTCGGCTACTGCTCTGCCCAGAACATCTAATAAGTGTTTACCCAGGGCTCCCAGAGCCATAGTTAAGGGCCTTACTGTGCAATCTGGCTCTGTGCCTTATTTAATCAGCACCTGAATGAAATGTCTCTTGGCTAGCAACAGCCAGAGCACAGTCAGTCAGAGTCTTTCTGCAAACACAGCTGGTCGATTGGCAAAGGCGATTCAACACGCAGGCAAAATACACCCTGAGTTTATACCACCACCGATATGTGATAGAGACGGGGAGCCTGAAGGCATCGGGACGGAATTAGAACGGGCTCGCGCTTCCTGCTTTCTCCTCCAGACAATGTTGCTTCTCCCTCTTCCCCCCACCTAAACACCTGCCCACAGGGCAGAGCTGGGACCATATTTGCCCAGCAGGCCAAACCTCTCCAACCTCCTGGCTCCTGCCATCGATTCCCAGCCCTGAGAACCTCCAGGCCCGGGACAAGACTCATCCTACCTTCCTCCCTCTGGCATTTCCTCCAGCAGCTACTGGAAAGGAAGCACGGCCAACAGAGAGATGCCCCCAAACCCTCCCCTTCAGGATCTCAAGCTGGCAACGGGTCCGGGTCCCCTGACATACCATGCACTGACGGATGTGCAAGCCATGCCCTGTTTAGCTGGCAGCCCTTTCCCTGGGAAGGAGCTAAGTAAACAGAGGGGACTGAGGCCCAGAAGAGGAGGAGTCCTCCCCGAGCCTTCAGACTGAACTGCTACATCCAAGCGTCTTGCAAGGAGACTTCCCCTGGGGGGGGGGGGTCAGCCAGTAGGGTGGCAAGACAACCCCCATTCTTGGGGAAGGGGGGGTCAAAAACTGGGCAAGGAACATGGGAAAGGTCACCTGCTTGAAAACACTGGGACGTACCCCGCCAGTTTGAGACCAGGTTAGGGTAATGAGGCCCTTTTGAAAAATCCTCTCTTGAGGTGCGTGGGTGGCTCAGCCAGTTAAGCGTCTGCCTTCGGCTCAGGTCCTGATCCCAGGGTCCTGGGATCGAGTCCCACATCAGGCTCCTTGCTCAGCAGGGAGCCTGCTTCTCCCTCTGCCTCTGCTCCTCCTCCTGCTCGTGCACTCACTCTCTCTTTCTCTCTAATAAATAAATAAAATATTAAAAAAAAAAAGAAAAATCCTCTCCCCCACTCCCGGTTGGGTCTATGAGCCATTCATGCTTCAGTATGAATCTCTTCAATGGAACTGCTTTCTTCTTCATTCCCCTGTGGATATCACCTCCACTGACGGAACGGGCATTTTTGGACTGTACAAGGGATTGTTGTGCAACCTGGATTATTCTGGAAGAGGGCAAGCTTGGATGGGATGGGCTGGGGGAGAGACTTGGAAGCAGGGCAGGAGGAATAGGAAAGAGAAAGGCGGCAGGATAGCATCACATCGCATCGGTTTGGTTCTGCTGTGGACCCTAGTCGGGGTAGCAACCATCCCATGAGCCACTAAAAATTATCTTCTGGTCGCAGGTGGGATACCTGCTAGCTCATTTCCTGTATTCAATGCCTGCTCGCTCTCATCAGTGTTCTTTGTGTCTGTCCTTGACAGTGCAGGCCCTCCTTGGGACAGCACAAAGAACACAGTGCTCCAGCTCATGAGTCCCCAGCTGAGCACCGATGAGCAACTGCAGTTGTCTTATCAATGGCGCAGAAATGACAGAGCAGTTCTGGAGTTTTATTTGGTTTGCCAAGGGAGAAATAAGATGAGATCCGCCTCTGATAATCACCTGCGAATGACTCCCGGTTACAGTCAAAATGCTTTCCTGTCCTTTGCATATATCATTTCCTATGCCTAGAACTCCCTTCCTTCCTGTGACACCCAACAAACACCTACCCATTCATTCCCTCGTGTTTACTGAGCACCTACTATGAGCCAGGCCCTATTAGAGGCTCTAGAATAGAAAACAAGACAAACAAGAGTCCCTGCTCTCACACACCTGTGTCTTCTTCATGAGCCAGCTCAAACGTCACCTCTTCTAGAAGGCCTTCCTTAATTGCAGTAGGCAAAAAAAACAAACACAGAAACAAACAAACAAATCCCAGACCCTCTGTGCTCTGTGTTTTGTTCAAATCTGTTTCTGGTACCGGTACAATTGTTATTTGGTTGCACTCCCTCCTTTTTCATCTAAACTAAGCAACATGAGGGGAAGGAATGTTTCTTAATTATCTTTGAGTCTCCAGCGGCTGGCACAATGTATCACACACAACAGGCATTTGATAAATAGCCGCTGAAGGGTCGCAAGAATGAATAAATTCCCACGAGCGTTTAAAACAAGTGTCCTGGAGCGCCTGGGTGCTCAGTCGGTCGGTTAAGCGACCGACCCTTGATTTCGGCTCAGGTCACAATCTCAGGGTGGTGAGATTGAGCCCCACATCGGGCTCCACGCTGGGCGTGGAGCCTGCTTGGGATTTGAGATTTTCTCTCTGCCCCACCCTCCCCCCTTTAATATAAATAAATAAATAAATAACTAAAACAGGTGTCCTGCAAACAAGAGAGTTAGCAAGCAATAACTATTTGTCAATATCTCCTCCCCTTGGTTCCCAAAGATCTTAGAGACTGCGAGGGAGGGAGGGAATGCAGAAGGACTGGAAGGTGATGGTGGCCTGGCTGAAATACTTCACAGTGACAGAACTTCCAGTCACCAAACAAGCCACTGGAATGCTAAAGCTACCTTAAAATCGACCTCACAATAACTTGGGGCCCTGCACTTTTAATTGCAGCCACATTGTTTAACACCTACATAAACACTGAGGCGCTGCCAAAGGGCTAAATGCCCTGCCCACAGGCCACCCAGATTCACGCCAGTCAGGATGAGCTTCCGAACCAACTTGCCACGCAATACTTTAGCTACGAGATAATGTCTCTCAACGTGGGCTCCAAGGCTCACCGGTATCAGAATTACCAGGGAGCCTGTAATAAATGCAGATTCCCATCCTCGCCCTCCACCTACTCAGACTCGGTGGCGTAGAGAGCCAGGCATGTGCATTATAACAAGTTTCCAAGTGCATCTTTCACAAAGAAAGTTCCAGAATCACTTCTCTCCCCACGCATAGTTCTCTACACGTCCACTCTGCCAGTCGTTGGCAGAAGAAGGGGCACCTAGGATGAGATATTCTCAAGTTAACAAAAGATACGTAAGACCGTGAATGCGTTAACTCGATGAGGGGGAGCCCTTTCACAATACGTGTCTACATCAAATCCTCACGTTGTACGCTTTAAGTACCTTACAACTGTGTCAATAACGCCTCAATAAGGCTGAAAAAAATATGAAAGTACAAAAAAGAAAAAAAAAAGATCTGAAAGAGCAGGAGAAGTTGACAAACCTGGCTCTTCCTCCAGAGGGTATTTCCAAGAGGCGCAGTGACAATGAGCTACCCACAGAAAAATCCAGAAAGAGATGGAAAGTGAATCACTAGCCTAATATTTCTTTAATTTATAGGATATTAAGGAAAGAAAAGAAGAAAGTAGGCTCATCCAGATGTCTGCCAAGGGATTAAGACCAAGATCCAACAGCATAATTTCCTCACTAGGATGAAAGCGAGCAGATACTTTGGGCAGAGAGCAGGCTGTAGCTCTCATGACTGGCTCTTTGTGATGGAAATTCGACAAAAAAGTTGTGTGTGCTGGAGCCGAAACCACCTCTCTCCTCTGGCTATTTCAAAAAAACAGACAGGAGATTCTCCTAACAGGCACAAGAGACACAGGAGTCCTGCCCGTCAGACCTCAAGGGAACATAGACAGGACCACTGGAGGGAAACAAAACAGAACCAAAAAAAAAAAAGGGAAGGAAAAACGATAGCTCTGTCAGTCGGTCAGTCAGCATTATCCAGGTACACATTAAACAACTAATGTACACGTCCAGTATTGTATTAAACTCTGCAGGGAGTTACAAATGGGGAAAAAAAAAAAAAACACAAAACTACTCCTTTCCACTAAAGAAAAATGTGTTTGCACTAACAGTGGAGACCGAACAAACATGCAAAAACAAGCCAAACATAAAATTACCTCAGAGTATACAGAGGCATATGTCAACTAGCCAAATAGTCTGAGGAATGTTCGGAGGGTTGAGAAAGGAAGACAAAAGGTGTTACCAGAATGACTGGAATAACTGGACTCGGGTCCCGGTCATCTGGAAAGAAAATCTTCACGAGGATCTACAGCGGGGAGGAACATACACGCACGACAAATCCGATGACACCGATGATGAAGTTGGCACATCTACGGCAAAGGCGCAAAAACCCAGGGAGCCTGGGGATCACCCCATGGGTAGGAGCCAGCGACGCACTGGTACTTGAAAGCAGGAACCGTGCTGGGTTGTATTAGCAGGTGCTGGGTATGGACTGGTAGGAGGCGCAGCGTCCAGTTTCAGAGGCTGTATGTTAAAAGGGTATGCAGGGGCGGGCCGGGAGCCAGAGGAAAGCAACAGAAATGCTTAGAGGAATGAATTCCAAAAGCTATCAAGAAAGGCGCAAAGGAGTTGAGGTTTGTCAGTTTCTGAGTTTGAGGTAAAAAGAAAAGAAAAATATATATATATATATTGGTCATCTGATCAGCTCTGCCCAGCTTCTCTGTTTAAGTGATCACATAGTTACTCAGAGGATTTTAAAATGCTCTCCCCTTCCACACGGCCGGTTTCACCAAGAAGACGGAGACAGGAAAAGATGAGATAATTTGCTCAGGTTCCCATAGCAAGCCATGAGCAAAACTGGCATCATAAGGTTCAACCCCAGGGCCGTCTGTGGGGTGTTTAACCCACCAATCCATGCCACTTCTCTTTATAATGGACGCCCCCAAAAGACTGTAACAATGGAAGATGGAAAAATTCTCTGCAGATTTCCTTGGGAGAGAAATAAAACAAACTAAAAAGGAATGTCATGCCTCACTGCTGAGGCCCATATAAACATCATCCTCTTGTGTCCCCCTAGACTGATGACACAGGACATGGTCCATCTGATAAGCTATCAGCAGATGGCAGGATCCCTCATTGTACCCATTTACCCACCGATGTCAATTCCAAGCAGGAGCCGTTATCAGTGCTCCAGACAACAGACGGGGATGAGGAGGTGTGGCTGGTCTCAAGTCAAGGAGTTGGGCGGGGCGGGGGAGGGCAGGTTCACAAAAGGCCTAGTTCTCAAATCCATCAGGTCCTTCTCTAGAACAAATCCATCATGGGGCGAACGGAACACACCACTGTTTATTCAGGTCGTTCCAAAAGGTGTCACAAAAAGCTCAGGACCGTTTTGAATATGTGCCATTCTTCCACTTTCAGCAAGGAAGGAGGAAGTAGGAAAACCAAACAGTGAAGCCAAAGCACGCCAGCCACATTAGGTGGAAATTAGGCTTTGAATAGAGTGTAAAGGAGGTAGGGCGCTGACGGCAAAGGCAACTCTAAAAAAATAAATAAATAAATAAGGATGGGGCTCACTCAGAATTACTGGCTGAAAACCAGTGGCTTGGGGCTCAGGGGTCTATGGCATCGACTGTTAATTTGGCAAATATCCAGCTTGTTTCCAGCCTGCCTCATGTTGTGCCCCACTAAGTTTGGTGCCCAATCAGGAGACGTCAACACAGACACATTCAGAGCCAATGGGAATTGGACAATTCGAAAAGACATCCAAAATGGGATCTTTCTGTTCCATTCCTAGGACAGAGACAAGGTGGCAGGATGCAAGGGTGATAAAGGGCCACTTAGCTGAAGAACACCAGTCTTTGCAGATACAACCAGTCAAAGTTCTAGCTTTTTAACCCTCCTGCTGAGAAGTTGTAGACTTGGGGACTTAAGTGGCTATGAGAATCGCTTTCTGCTAAGGCCTTGATTCCCACAGTGGCAGCTGTGTTAAAGCCACCTCTGCCATGAAGTTGCTGGGTGATTTCTGGCAAATAGCATAATCGCTGCATAAATTCATTCCCTGTCACTCCTACCTGACAAAATAATACGCACGAAGGAAGGAAGTAGCCAGGCTTGAAGAAATACTTATTGGTGTAATTGGGAAACACCCCTGATGTTCACCAAGGGGCTTAACAACGGTGTGTGATTCTTGCTTGGCCCTTGCTGACCCTGAGAACCCTCCCACGTCTCTGGCTCAAGCTGAGATGGGAGACACTGGCACTTGGATCACACAAACCGCTATCACCCACAGTCCCGGGGCCTTCAAGAAAGCAGATGAGACCAAAAAGAAACTGGGCAGCAGGAATATTAATCAAGACCAGAACTCAGCCACAAAAACGGCCCTTCCTTATGCTTCTAAAGCTGGCAGTCACCCAAGAGCAGCATGGCTATGATGAGGGGCCTTGGGAATAAATATTTTACAGACTGAAAAATGGGAGATGGGGAGAGTAACCAATTTCCCTCCAACTCTTCCACTTCCTGGCCTAAAGCAATGCTGTCCTTGTTATAAACTTACGTGGACTCAGAGGAACAAGGCCTTTCTATGAAGCCCAAATTGAGTCACCCTGTGGAGAGAAACACATCAGAAATGTTTCTGCTAAGCTGTCCCTTTCATTTCAGCCAATGTGTCCCTTGCCTTTTCAGGACCTCTGAACTCCACAGAATGTCCTGCCATCGTGCAGCCTAATTCAGCAAGTTCACTTGCCAAAGCGTTTGTCTGTACTCAACATCGCCCCTTTGGAATATACACAGCCGCAGGAAACATTTTAACGTCTCTTTTTCCAGGCCCCGGCTAACCTATCATGACCCTAAACAAGATCATGTCCATGAAAGTGCCTTATAAACAGTAAAGTGCCAGATAAGTGTAAGGTATTATTAACCAGACTTGCTATCTTTAGTCCTTGCTGCAGTCAAGTCGGAAAACTGTTTCCAACCATCTGTTGTTAATTTTTCTTTAAGGACTCACAGCAACTTTTTTAAAAATCCATACTTCCCTGCTCCCCAGGAAGAGCCACAGGCAGGGTATGGGATGTGGGACTGACCAAAGGCCGGGGCCGCAGCAGGCCTGAGGTGACTATTTAAATGACACAAAGCAGTGACAGGGGTAAAGAGCAAAGGAGAATAACCCTGGTCAGGCTCAAGAATTCCTCAGCATGACTCTGTTCTCTGCCTCGGCCCTAGGGCTTCAGAGTTTAAGGAATGCACAGGACAAAAGAAAAAACACAGGTGACAGGAATCAGTCCCTAGACAGCCCCCTCACCTCCCGACCAAGCATCCATCCCTCTGCAGCCGCCAGCCCCAAGTGCCCTCATCATCTACACGTGTGCCCAAGGGTGGCCTGGTCAGGCTGACTTTACTGGGGAGATACAGGAAGCAGAAGATGAACAAGGCCACCTGACCTCAGCAAAGAAGAAACGAGTTTCCCTTTTTCCACACGAGGAGGCCAAAAGCATTTCCAGAATGGCTCTCTGTTGCATCCCTGGCCACTACTTAAGGAGAAAAGAATCAGAGAACGCTGACTGCCCAGAGCTGGGAATGCAGCTCTGTGGCATTTTGCAGATGGGCAAACTGAGGTCCAGCAAGTGTCTTTTTCCTCAAAGTCACACAACTAATTAATGCCAGAACCACATCTCCAGAGGCTTCTGAAAGCTTCTAAAAACCTTTCCACTGAAAACCCTGGTGCTGCCAGGTTTGATGTCATCACACCAGCAGCAGCCCCAGTCAGGCTGAATTTAGTCCTTTGTTGACCTTCTAGATACGTGGCTGCCAGAGGCCTCAAGACCCCTTTGTGGAAGAGGCACCCTCTGACCCTCACCACCTGCCATCCAAAAAAAGCACTCCTGTCCCAAGAGCCTCACATAGCAGCGGCTGAGATGCGTTGTTTCCTCTCATTAACAAAAAGCCCATTCATAAAAAAGAAAGAAAGGACTGGCTCAAATTTACCCAGAAGGTCTAGCTGGGAGAGCCCTGGGCTTCTTGTGAATGGCATCACATCCCAAGAAGCCCTCTCTTAAAAAAAGAAAAAAATGCTGCCCTCCAGCCCTGCTCAGTGCTGCCAGCCACCCGACCAATAACACCCTCTTTATTCCACAGCTATCCACACCTCCCTGCCACGCCTGTAAAGACGGGAAGGGGCTCAAGGCCACTGACCACATTTTACAGATTGGGAAACTGAGGCCAAGAACCTGCAATCAAAGGAGTGCCTAGAACACAGACAGAGCAAGTAGGCAGCGCCATGCTGATCAGCCTCGGCTTCTCCCCTGAGACAGCCCTGTCATTCCACTGACAGCCTACAACCCCAAAGAGGGTGGGTTAGCTTTCCAACCCAGACGCTAATTCATCTTTGGGCTGCAGGCAAGCGACCTCCCGCCCCTGGGCCCCACCAGGCCTGTAAAACCAAGATAATAATCTCAACCTCCTGCCCCACACAGGACTGTCACAAGTCTCCTGAGAATAACCTTCTACAAATATAAAAGCAATAAAGATGCTAATGACAGGTTTCCAAACTGTCCCTGAATAAAACACACCAGGTTTCTCACAGCCTGAAATCTAAAAAAGATTTTTTTTTTCCCTTTTCTCCTCTTCCTCCTCCTCCATGATTTTATAGTTTTAGAACATCGCTCCACACAGGCTGAGTACAGAAAGACAGTCTCACTCTTGGTCCTCACCCAGATTATTTTTATGTATCTGGCAACTTTCCTTTTCAGTCCCATTTGTTTTTCTTAGCACCGCTAATGGGAGGTAAAGAAATCAGCTCTCTGAGCACCCCAGACCATGACCACAGGGAACAGAGTAAGAGCAAGAAGATGGAGAGGTCTGCAAAAAATAAACAACCCTCTCACCATGGATAGAGATGACCAGCCCAAAGTTCACGAGTCAGCCTGTTTCAGAGCGCACTTAGTAGGAGCTTGGTGCTGCTCCAACACCTGAGTTCAAAGGCAGACCTTGCTCAAGCATAAAAGTCCCAAATGAAAGAGTCATTAAGGGAAACCCATAAAAGTATTTCCCCAAAGTAGCACAGTGGGGACAAGGAACCTTATGTGACCACCTCCAGGAAAGAGTGTCATCAGGCCTCTGGGAAATTAACTGCAGCAGAGGGGATGGGGGCAGGCCGTGGACCCCCCCATGTGACTCAGAACGGGCACCCGGCTGGGGCTGCACTTCCGGCTTGTGAAAGGCCAGGGCAGGGCTGGGGGTGGGGGAGGGACAGCCCACCAGAGTGCCAGTGGGTTCCTAGGAACATAGTGACAGAGCCCTTGGAAAATCATTTTTAAGGGTCCCACTTCCCGCCGGATGAAGTGCCCTACACTTCCGAGTGTCCTGAGCACACAAAATGACTCTTATCACTAAGGCTGCCAGGGAAAAAGTCAACAGACTCACATGCATCATGGTGACCAGGTGACAGGGGTTGAGCAGGTAGATGACGGTCTTGGTGGCGAACTTAAAGCCCACCTCCACCCCGAAGGTCAGGCACAGGGCTACTAAGAGCAGATTCTTGCTCAGGCTCTCCTTGCCTTCCTCTGGCCGCAGGGTCACCTTATCTGGCTGGCAGCCACGGCCACCCCTACCGTCCTCCTTCGTCTGCCTCAGGATGTGCCGCAGGGCCACCAGGATCTCCAACAGGGCCAGGGTCAGGACCACCACACTTTCCAGCAGCCGCTGCTGCCAAGGGAGGAAGGCAGCACAGTCGGGGCCCCCATTGCCTGCAAAGCTGGGGTCCACGCCCCCATAGAGCCAGTCCAGGAGACTTTGGTAGCTATACCGGGACATGATGCCAAGTGGTTCCCCTCGACCACCGTGCAGGAAGCGAGAGCGAGATGGAACACAAGCCCCGAGGGTTGCCTGGGTGCTGGGACGTGTACGGAGGGCACACCCCCGCACCCGCACCCCCCTCCTCCGGACACCGGGGCACCTAGAGCAGGGGGGAAGGAAGCTACACGCGAGGCCCGGGGTCAAGTGCTGGCTCTAACTTGTCCCCACGGCTGTCTGGGGAGCCCCCCGCGCTTCTCCAGTGGCCACCAACGAGGCAGGGTTGAAAGGAGCCGTTGGCCAATCTAAAAGGAAGGAGAGGAAGAAAAAAAAAAAAAGGTCTCAAAGAGGCAATTGCATCGGGAATTACGAAGCGGGGCGGGCTAACTAGCGAGGGCAGAAAAGGGGAACAGGGGCAGTGGCGAAGCAGGCAGGGGTCAGGGGAAGCCGGAGGCCGGGAGGGTCAGGGCGAGGGCCGAGGGGACCCGGCAGTGCCGCGGGAGCCAATCGGGGAGCGGCGGGGGTGAGAGCGAGGGGACACGCGGAGGCCAGGAGAGGAGCTAGCGGGGCCGGGCAGGCGGGGAGGGCGACGGGGATGGCAGGGACGCCGGACTCCTCGTCTCACGCACTCGCCACAGGGGGATCTCTTACTCCTGCAACCGCGTGGCCGTCTCTGCCCCCAGCTAGCAACTTCGCCGCCGACGGGCCTCTCCGGCCAATTTAGCGCGGTCCCGGGCCGGCCGCCCGCCCCCGGGTCCACCCCCGAGTCCCCAGCTCCACCCCCGGCCCCAGACGCCCGCCCCCGGGCAGCACCTCCCCCCCCCGCCCCGCCCGCGGCCAGCCCGGGACCTGCCCCCCTGGCGCAGGCGGAGGCGGGAGGAAGCCGCGGGGAGTGGAGGTGGGGGGGGCGGGAGGCCGGGCCAGCCGGGGGCTGGGCTTCGGCCGGCCCCCTCCCTCCGCCCCGGCGCCGCATCTGCCCGCGCCTCCCGCCCGGCCCGGGAACCGGCCGCCGCGCCCCTCGGGGCTCCACTCACCCGCAGCTCGGCCCGCGGCCCGGGGTCGGCGGCCGCTCGGCTCCCGCGCTCCGTGCGCTCCCCGCGCCCCGGCGCTCGGCTCCCCCGGCGGCCGCAGCTGCCGCCGCCGCCACCGCGCGCGGCTCCTCCTCCCCGTCTTCCTCCCCCTGCAGCGGCCGCGCTCGCTTCCTCCTTCTTCCCCTCCCTCTCTCCTCCCCCTCGCCGCCGCCACCTCCCACCCCCCCCCACCCCCGGCGTCCCGCGCAGCCTCGCGGCCCCCCCCTCCCCGCTCCAAGCCCTCGGGCCGCGACTGCCCCGCCTCGCCGCCTCCCCGCCGCGACCTCCCGCGCTCCCCCTCCCCACCGCTCCCACCGTTCACACCTCCCACCCTCCCTCCCGGCCGTCCCTCCGCCCGGCCTCCCTCCTCCTCCCTCCTCCGGCCTCAGTCCCCGCCTCCTTCCCCTCCTCCCCGGCCTGCCTCGCGTTGGGCGCTCCTCGACCCAGCACGCGTGCACCTCCACCTTCCTTCGCCGCCGTCTACGCAGTTCGCCCCCTCCGTGAAGCCTTCCTGGCCGCCTCCAGCTCCCGCGACGCGGTTCGCCTGGGCGCGTCTTCGTCCACGGAGCACATAGTAGGCGCTCAGCGGGCCATCACCAAGCTCGTGGGGGAATGAATCAGCCTGTCTAGCGCCGAGCTGCTGTGCCGGCTTTGCTTCACGGGGCGTTTGCTGGGCATGACCTTCTCCTCGGCGCGTCTCCGCCTTTCCGCCCTGAAACTAGACTCCTGCGGGACCAGGATGTCCCCTTCCCTTCCCTTTCGTAGCCACGGTCCCACTCCCCCACTTCAGCGCCAGGGGATGGAGGCCCCTTTGCCTCCTGCTCTGCTCCAGTTATTTTTCTCTTTACTCAGGCCGCAGGCGCTCCCTCTCCCGGCCCTCCTTCTCCCTTTTTTTCCTGCCTTGCCCTCCGTGGTAGACTTACTGCAGGAAAAGAAGCTTCCCCTGACCTCCTTCCCTCCCCTCTCCCTGCAAGGGAGCTGCTGCTTCCCAACCCACGCGGGGCTGAGTGTCCTGCCCCTGGAGGCCAGCCAGGACAGTGGGGGGGTGTTGCAGGGGCCCAGGAATCGGATAAGAGCCTCTGATTGGAGCAAGGTTCCCTCTTCCTTGCTGTTTCCTACCCTCAGACTGTAGTCTGCTCTTCTTGGGACAAGAAAGCAGGAAAAGGACCTCAGCATCTACCTCATGTTGGTTTAATATTTATTGAAGACTCACAGTGAGTTAGGAGAATATCCAGAAAAACACAGTTAGGCACTTTGCCTAGGAAACACTTTCGGGTGTTGGCTGCAAGCCAGACTCAAAACATAAAATACAATCTACTGTATTATCAGGCCATTGTCCTCCCATCCTTTCCAAGTCTGGTTTTCCCGACAAAAAGAGCTTCAGAGCCAGGTAGCTTTATCTAATTCCAAGCTTTGTATGGTCTCTACCATAGGCCTGATGCTCTTCAAGTGCTAATTAATAAAGAACAAACAGCAACAAACAGGAATTGATTCTAGAGCTCACTCATTTATTCTCCTTAGGTGTTTTGTTAAATCCTCTGCAACATAACCAAGGAACATTAAGGATCAGGTTGCGTCGCTCTTGGCAGAGACTGCGCAGCATCAGGAGACCTCATGGTTCCTATCTCCAAGGAAGTGAGAATGAGGTTATAGAATTCAGTAAATGGCTTCATTAATCCCTCCGGTTTTCATGCTGAACCTTGGTTGGCAATTTGGCCTAGAGGGCCCTGTGTTTGCAAAATGATCCTCTTTAATGACTGTAGCCAGGCCAACTTCCACACCTGAGTCCCAAATTCCTCTTTTTCACAGATAGGAGAGTCCAGTGGTTCTAGGACCCGGGCTGTAATTCCCTTTACTGGCTGTGTCACCTTGGGCAACTTAATGCAACCTCTCTGTGTCTCAGTTTCCATTAACTGAGGGTTATTGGTTATTCTCCAATTCCTAGGATGATGCACTTGTAAATGAGTTGAATTACGTGGAACCCTCTGCAGTATCGGGTGCAGAGAAAGTGCTCAATGAACCCTACCCATTATGGATACCCAGTTCTGCATCTGGGTGTACTGGAGCACAAGCAGGCCTACACCCTGGAGTTTAGTGCCCTCCCCCACATCTGCATAAACAATCCTACCCATCCTTCAGATCCCACGTGACATTGCTGTCTCCCCCAACCCCCAGCCCCAGCTCCCAGAGCTTTCTCCCTCCTCGGAACTTCTATAGCAGTTACTGCCTGCACTACTCATTTTATCCTGAATCACATACTGCCTCCCATTGTTCTCTCATTGTTAGTCCTGTCTCCCACACTCGGATATTTGACAGCAGGGGATGGGTCTTAATCTTTTCTAATCACCTCCCCCCACAGCACCCAGCGGCCTGGCAAATACAGGAGGCACGAGACAGACACTAGGAGATTTTTGTCCCCCTGGGTAAAAGGCAAGCCATAATTGAACCAAAATGGTGGGTCAAATTTTAGAAACTCGAAAAGACTCAGACAAAGGTCCCGATCGTTTCCTTGCTGGGACACAGGCCAGAGCCTTCTTGTCTCCAGTCACAAGAGCAAATGAACTTTACCTTTTAAGTGGAGCCTTGCGGGGCATGGTGAAATGGCAACCTGGAATCCAGGCTCCCTTCAGGGAGATCATGGGGGAAAATCAGCTCTCCTGGCTTCAGGGTACTGAAGGTGGCAGTGGACCTTCATGGTGGTAAAGGGAAGCAGAACTTGTCACCCCACCCCTTTGGCATAAGGAGTAGTTTAGGCTGATTATATTTTAAAAACAGCAGACACCAGAAAAGCTCTGAAAACTGAGAAGTTACCCTTTTGTAAGAGACATTTACAAGAGGAATCTCTTTTTGCCTTGGGTCCTTGACCTGCTGCCTTGACTTGCTGTCCTCATATTTGGCAGAAAGGGGCAAATCCCACCCTCTGCCTATTTCACAAGAATGTGACTGGGACAAAGAAGATTACACACATGAGGCTCTTTGTAATCTTGCTGATACAGAATCCAAAAGATGATTATCGTCCTTAAATCTTAAGTAATGGAAAAGTCATGCTTTCACAAGGGAAGACGCTTAGGACACATGTCACGTCCCTACTAAGAAATAAAAACTTCAGTGACAGCACACCCTCCCCCCCCCAAAAAAATGGTCTTTGGTTTGAGGTAGACTAACTTTGACCAGAAACCGACATTATTAAAACTTTTATTTATAATCTAGAGAGCCTGAGCCAAGTCGAAGAAAAAGTTCAAGACGAAAATTTGGTCCTCAAGCTTCCAAATGTAAACCTGTCCTTAATTCCATTCATTGACCATCAGTGGAAAAAATGTTTTCTTGGCTTGTGGTCCCTAAGGTACCACTCTGTCATCAGAAATTTAATTTGGCATTATTTGGCTATTTAAGTCATGAAGCAGTCAGGCGGTTGTCTTTTGTCCAGGGGTTCCAAGAAAGGTCTGTGGTTAAATGTCACGAGCTCAGGCAGAGCCAAAAGCTTGCTGTGGCATACTGGGCAAAGGAGGGCACTCTTCAGGACTTGGGCTGCTTCCTCCACCCTTGACACAGCCTCCGCAAGCCTGGCTGGGCAGTCCGGTATTATAGTTGAAAGCACAGGGGACTGGCAGCCAGGACACCTGGGTTGGATTTGACTAGCTTGGGCCAGTAACTCCCTTTCTTTGGGTCTTGGCTCTCTCTTTGGAATCTGAAAGGATTTCAGTCACTCCGTCTAAATTCCCTTCTGGCTTCAATATTCCCTGAAAATAATGGGGGCATGTTAGTGTGGGAGAACTGGCCTTACAGATTCGGGCAGCAATTTGGAATCCCTCATACCCCTTTTCTTGTCTATACCATGATGAGATAATGAAGGAATTGCTTCATTGAATATAGACATACATTCATTCATTACCAGCTAAGTTAGTGCATGGAAATGGCAGACCCAGCATCTTCCTGAGGGAGGCTCATTTCTCCTGGCTGTTTTTTCCTCATATCCTTTGTTACTGTTTTTTTTTTTTTTTAAATAAATATGTATTAAGAGACGCTCTGTGCCAGGTAAGATGTGCGAACAGGTATTTTATAGCTAAGATTTCACAGAAAACATCATTTGAGCATTAGAATGCATAAAGGCACATCACTTTTTTTGGCAGAAGTTGAGTGTTGCAAGAAATATTTTAAGACCCGATGTCAAAATTAATATGAAAGTATCAACTTTGTTTTATGTGTCAATATTTGAATAACAAAGTAAATGAACAAACTGGCCCTGAAATCAGATAGACATGGACTCAATTCCTTGCCAACAATGAGCTTTTGCATCCCCAGGCAAGTGACTTAACCTCTCAGAACCTTTTTTTCCCTCCTATGTGATATGTTATTTGCAGTATTTACCTTGCAGGGTGGTGGTGAGGATCAATGTGGTAATATATATGGAAAGTAGCTAGCACCCTGCCTGGCAAGTAAGGGACTCCATAACTGCTTTAGGGATTTTTTCCCCCTTTTCAATTTCAAAAAATGCATGCTTTAATCCTCAAGCAGAAATCAAATCTACCCTGAGTGGGTCAAGTGGACCAATTTTCTGTTGAATGCCCTTTCGCTGCTGTAGCCTCAGGTAGAACTGACATCCTGTCCTGCCACAACATAGCAGTGGTGTTATTAGGAACCTCACACTTTTCCTGCAGGGGAAGAAGAAAAGAAAAGAAAGAAAGAAAGAGGAAGGAAGAAAGAAAAGAGGGAGGGAGGGAGGGAGGGAGGAAGGAAGGAAAGAAGAAAGAAAAAGAAAGAAAGAAAGAAAGAAAGAAAGAAAGAAAGAAAGAAAGAAAGAAAGAAAGAAAGAAAGAAAGAAGGGAGGAAGGAAGGAAGGAAGAAAGAAAGAAAAGAAAGAAAGAAAGAAAGAAAGAAAGAAAGAAAGAAAGAAAGAAAGAAAGAAAGAAAGAAAGAAGAAAGAAAGAGAAAGAAAGAAAGAAAGAAAGAAAAAGAAAACCAAGCATCTGGTACATGTGCAATTGATTTTGAGATGTGGGCAAGCTGGCGGTTTGTAGTTGCTCTTTTCCTGAATCGCAACGCTGTCGGAAATCAATATGCTGAAAGCAGTTTTGGAAAGCTTGCTTGGGAACCCTGGAGGATTCTGAGAGCTGTAACTGCATCCATTCTAGCTCAAGGCAAGTCCTCTACCCTAACCTGGTTCTCCGTTTGTAAGATAAGCAGTGAGGGCACTATCTCCTCCCTGTTACAGTGAAGATAAAGCGATTGGGCCGCTCGTGGGAAGCCCAAGAGCTTTTTCATTCATTGTTCCAGCGGCACAGTCAGGTGGAGGAAAAGAGATAGACTTCATTTGACTTGAGATTACGAAGGAGTATTGATAATAACACCCCCCTCTTGGAGTGGGTTAAAGAGTATCCAGGGCCAGGTGAATTTGCATCTCTTCTGAGAATTCATGAGGGGAAGCACGGCAGTAGCAACCAGCTTCCAAATTTACACTTGGTGTCTTCAATCCGCACCTGAGAATTAAAACATTATTAACGATAATGAAAAAATAGTAACAACTGTCATTTATTGAGTAGTTAGGTGCTAAATTATCTCAACCCGGGGCAGGGGGCAAGGCTTAAGGAGAGAGAGAGAGAGAGAGAGAGAGAGAGAGAGAGAGAGAGAGAGAGAGAGAGAGAGAGAATAAGTAATTAGCTTAAGGTCCCAGTGGTAATAAATGGAAGGGCGAGTTTCCAAGCCAGATCTATCCAAACACAAAGCCTGACCCCAACGCCACCCTGCCTCCTGCCCAGACGATCTTATATGACCTGTGGCTTATTCTTGCAAAAGGACTGACTAGGTGTGGAGGACTAATCTGTGAACAGGAGCACAGTCTCTACTGTTTGGACCTAGGGAGTTGAGAGACAAATGAGCCACACAGGGTTTGCGCCCAGGACCTCAGCCTCATGATCGCAGTATTTTAATTATCTGAGCACTTAGTGATACTTCCTACCTTTCAAAATGGGTATGCTTTTTTATTTGCTGCTTCAAATCAGGAAGTGATTTGCTCTTTCAAGGACTCATTTGGCATAGCTGACATCTGCTTTCAAAACCCTTGGGGACTGAATATCTTCAGAGCAGTTCCCTCTTGGATGGGGTTCTCCGGATATTGATGGATTTGTTTCTAAGGAAACAGAGACAGAAAGAACAGAGGAATAAGACACAGGAGTCCCCATTTTGCCTGTGGATTGGCCTCTGGCATGCTAATCACATATATACACCAAGAGTTCAAAAAATGAGCATTTTATCCTCAGATTCTTGGTTTATCTCCATTCACCCCGGCCTCTTGCCAAGAGCCTCCCCCACTTGGCGAGACTCGTTGTGGCAAAGCCTTAACTTCAGGGCCACTTCCTGCTGTTTTCTTCCATCTATTCTCTTCATCAGCCTTCCATCCATTCTTTCTGACCCGTAGAGATCATGATATACTATTAGTCCTCCGCACAATTACAGATTCCGTTCCTTTCCATATCTGATGGTCCCTTTACTCTGGCTTACGATGGTTTGCAGGAACTCCATGTAAAGAAAGGTACAATTTATCATCACGGCAGGTGACCTATAAGATGCCGTGATGGCATAAGAGTCAGAATCTTCCTGTATTTCTGCTTCAGAATGGGCCATCTCTGACGTGACATTTCCTACGTTTTCAGAGGTTGTGTGGCAGAATATTTATGAACTTTGTCATGAAGATGAAGAGTGACAGGATCCACTAAAGTAAAACGCGACTGGACTTTAAAAAAGTAAATATAGTACAGCATTGTGCCTGTAATTAACAATGCTGTATTATATACTTAAACATTTGCTAAATGGATAGGTCTTATGTGAAGTGTTTATATCACACATAAAATAAATCGTAAAGAGGGTAAGGGAAACTGCACACGGACCTACAATTATCTTCAAATAAAGAGTTTATTTTTTAAAAAGCAAAAAGAAAATTCTTACATACAGGATTTGGTCCGGAGTTTCCAAAGGAAAGGGATGAGTGGATAATTGGGTCCAAAAATTCTGTTTCCCTCACAGGTCAAAGGAACTCCAATTCTAAGTGCAGAAGCCATGCCCCTATTAATATTCAATTATTTTAATTTTAATTTTAATTTATTTATCTTTTGGAGAGGGAGAGAGAGACAGCATGAGCAGGGTGGGGAGGGGCAGAAGGAGGGGGAGAGGGGGAATCTTAAGCAGGCTCTACACGCAGCACAGAGCCCACCCTGATGCAGGGCTCGATCTCATGACCCTGAGATCATGACTTGAGCTGAAATCAAGAGTCGGCCACTTAACCAACTGAGCCACCCAGGAGCGCCTCGATTCTTGTGAGGTAAAAGAAGGAAAGAAGTAAAAAAACAAAAAACAGACACAAAAAAATATAAAGAATGAGATCTATCTCATGGTGTTGTTTATTCTCTTTTTTTTTGCCCTTAACAGGATTTTTCTCCCCCTCAGTTGGGTCTACTGCAATAACCGAAGCTTATTTTAACCCAGTCACGTCATCTGTTTGAGATGGTCATGTCAACCATAAATGGAAGGGATCTTTCCAAAATGTTGCTTCTGGGGGGGAAATAAAGGATTTATCTGCCCTCTAGGGCCATTTGCATTTTCTGGGCCCCTCCTTAGCCCTGTCTGCTTTTTTCCCCCTTTCTCATCACATCATCTGAAGATTGGATTTCGTTCTGTTTTCTATAGGAGACAGACCAGGCTTGCCTGGAAAGAAAACATCTCTGGAGAGATTAGACTCTGACTAATTCTCATTTCCAGCATCTAAAGGCAGAGGATTAGATTAAGAAATAAATAACATAATACTGTGCTCCAATTGCATTATTCGAGCTCTCTAATATATGGCATTTTTAATGGATGCCAGCCAAGGTGGTTCTTAGGAGCAGATGGTGAGTACTATATTGGTCAAAAGGCCCTGCACACCTAGGAAGAGGAAAAGAAGAATAGCTTAGATTTAGAGCAGAAAAATGACATCTGGTTTTCCTTCTTGCTCTGATGTAAATG
Organism: Zalophus californianus; assembly: GCF_009762305.2. Taxonomy (NCBI): domain Eukaryota; kingdom Metazoa; phylum Chordata; class Mammalia; order Carnivora; family Otariidae; genus Zalophus; species Zalophus californianus. The sequence goes on from NC_045612.1 coordinate 38,474,889, forward strand.
TTCGAAGTCGTAAGTTTCACGTGGAAGTGTGTAGGGCAAAAATGGCTATCTTGTTATAGCCAGCACCCAGGGCTGAAGGGGCCAAATAACTAGCATGAGGCAGGATCAGCCTGGGTTTTCACCTCCTGTTCTTCTGCCATCTCTCCAAATGTCTGTCACGGCTCCTTCCTTCTTGCTTTTATCTTTTCTCTTCCTTACCCCGTCTCTTTCCATGTCTCCTTTTCCCTTGGCCCAGAAAATTATACTTTCTTTTTTTCCTTTTTTTTTAACTTAAATTTAATTAGCCAACATATAGTACATCATTAGTTTCAGAGGTAGAGTTCAAGTTATTCATCAGTTGCATGTAACACCGAGTGCTCATCACATCATGTGCCCTCCTTAATGGCCATCACCCAATCACCCCATCCCCCCACCCACCTCCCTTTCCACAACTCTCAGTTTGTTTGCTGGAGTCAAGAGTCTCTCATGGTTTGTCTCCCTCTCTGATTTCTTCCCATTCAGTTTCCCTCCCTTCCCCTGTGGTCCTCTGTGCTATTTTTTTATATTCCACATATGAGTGAAACCATATGACAATCGTCTTCCTCTGCTTGACTTATTTCACTTGGCATAATCCCCTCCAGTTCTATCCATGTCGATGTAAATGTTAAGTAGTCATCCTTTCTGATGGCTGCGTAATATTCCATTGCATATATGGACCACATCTTCTTTATCCATTCATTTGTTGAAGGACATCTTGGCTCCTTCCACAGTTTGGCTATTGTGGACATTGCTGCTATGAACACTGGGGTGCAGGTACCCCTTCTTTTCACTACATCTGTATATATTTACTTTCAAACACAGCCTGAAATGTTCAAATAGTGCCACCTGACTGGGAAACCTGGCCGGTATTTTTTTGTCACTCTCTTGTCATTGGCCCCTCCTACTCTAGGTGGGCTCACATCTCTGGGATGGGCCATCCCAGCCACCCCAAATGGCCCACAGAGTAAGCACATCTGTATCTGGCTGCCTTGTGGCTAGCAGAGGGAAGGTAGGAAAAGTGACTTGCCCTTTCCTAAGGGGATTTTCTTGGTGATTCTCAAACCCTACAGAGAAGCACAATTGCAACAGGGTGGTTCTGACATTTCCCTGCTTTCCACCCTCCTTCTTACTCCCATCTGCCAAGATTCTTGCCTATTCCTCTGGGCAGGTGAAAAAAGCACCTGCAGAAATGACTATGGCTTCTTGGATTGCTATAATAACCAGAAAGAGCAACATTAGAGCTCTGTGGAGGATAAGAGGAGAAACAGAAGGGAGACAACTGGCACTCTCTGCCCATTAAGCCAGGGTTACAAATAAGACCGAACAGTCACTAGCCTTTCTTATAGAGTCCATTTTTCCCCCCAGAGTGACAAATGAAATCAGAAGGGGGAAGGAAGGGCTTTTAGGGAATCAGAAGATAAGCTGAAATAATGTTTCCTCGATTTAATTCTTCCTCCCAATGAAAGCCAAGTGGTAATGGTGGCCTGGATCCAAAGTACAGGTGCCTGGGTATACCATGAAAAGAGTAGAACCAACTTCTGGGCGATGCCTGATGGGTATTCTCTGGATAGCCCTGTAGCATGGTGGTGGAGAGCAAGAGGCTTTGAAGGAAGGGATATCCTGGCTCCTTCGCTAACTCCATTTGTGCCCTTAATCTCACCTCCTCCCACCTGCTTAAGAACATGGCTCCAGAAATTCTCACCTCCCTCTTGCATCAATAATTTCTTCCTATTTACATGTTGTAGTATCTACCATATCAAAAATAAAGTCCTCCATTGACCCCATGTCCCCGCCCCCCCCCCCAGCTTCTGTCCCATTTCTCATCTCCTTGTTACAGCAAAATTTCTCGGAAGAGCTGTCTATATTCACTGTTTCTAGTTTTCAACCTCCATGTTGTCAGATCAAATGGTCCATTCTCAATCTTCATCCGGCTTGACATTTCATCAGCATCCCAAACAGAAACACTCCTCCTTGAAACACTTTCTCCCCATGGCTTCCAGAACAACAGTCACCAGCTGCCCCCCTGGCTGCTCCTACTCCATGCCCTTTCTTGGTTTCTCCTCTCATTTCCAACCCCTACCATTGCATTGCCCCAGAATTCAGACCTTGGACTATTTATTTTCTCGATACTCTCCGCTAGATGGTCACATCCAGTTCTGTGGCTTTAACTACCCTGGATACACAGAAGATTTCCAAATTTGTATCTGAGGTTCTAACTTCTCTCAACTCCACATGCATCTCTTCAACTCTATACTCAACATTCCCTCTCGGAGATCTAATAGTCAAATTTAATGTGATACGTTGAAATTTCCTGATTCCCCTTCCACAAACTTGGTTCTCCTTCAATCCTTCCCATCTCTGTTGATGGCAGCTCCAACCTTCCAATTGTTGAAGTCAAAAAACCTTGGAGTCATCCTTGACTCCATTTCCTCCCACACCCCATCTCCAAGACATCCGCAAAATGTATCAGACTTTTCTTTAAAATAATTTCAGAATCTAACCGGGTCTCCCCACCTCTGACTGGGTCTCCCCACCTCAATCACTACCACCCTGATCCTGGTCACTATCATCTCCTACTTGACTACTGCAATAGCTTCCCAGCTAAGCTCCTTGCTTCTGTCCTTAATCTCTCTCATTTTTTTTTAAGATTTTATTCATTCATTTTAGGGGGGAGGGGAAGAGGGAGAGGGAGAAAGAATCTGAAGCATACTCTGCACTGAGCACAGAGCCCAGTGCACGGCTCTATCCCACGACCACAAGATCATGACCTGAGCCAAAACCAAGAGTCAGACACTTAACCAACTGAGCCACCTAGGTGGCCCTTTGCCCTTCATCTCTTAAAGTCTATTCTCACTCAACCCAGTAGCTGGAGCAACTTACTTAAAATTTAATTTTGATCATGTCAATCCTCACTGAATATTCTCCCATGGCTCCCCATTTCACTCAGAGTAAAAGCCAAAGTCCATATAATGACCACGAAGCCCTACATGATGTTGGCCCCCCTCTCATTCTTGCTGTTTTACCATTCTGCTCCAGTCACACTAGTCTTGATGTTCCCTAAACATACCACACATGTTCCCACTTTTGGACCATTGCACTGGCTGTACCTCTGCCTGGAAAACTCTCTCCCTAGATATCCACATAGATCATCCCTTTGCTTTCTGCAGGTCTCTGCTCGAATGCTATCTCCACAAAGAGTCCTTACTCAGTTTATTGTTTCCCTTGAGAAATATCCTCATCTGCTATATTATAATTTTAGTTGATTAATGTCTGTCTCTTCCCAATGTAAACTTCTTGGGAGCGGGGACTTCATTTTATTCATTGCTCTACTCACCAGCACTTAGAATGGTGCCTGGCACATAATATCCAATTAATTCTTGCTACATGAATGAATAAATGGATAGATGGATTAAATAAGACTCTTCCAAACAGACAGTATCACATAGAACAAGACCTCAGCCACTCTGCACGTACTTTTTAGCTTAATCCTCATACCTGGAAGTAGAGATGAAGCTTTATTTTGCAGATGAAGAAAATGATGAAGCTCAGAGAATCTAAGCAACTTTTCCAAGGCCATCTAGTTGGTAAAATTCCTCCCTTCATCCTTTCATTTGCTCATTTCTTCAACAAATATTTATTGAGCCCTTACCATCTGCCAAGCACGTTCTAGGCACTGGAAATAGAGCAGTGAACAAGACACGTGAATTTCCTGCCCTTTGTGGAGCTTAAACTTCAGTGGATTAAGTGATCCTATGAGCAGAAGATGCTTAAATGCTGTTTCATTGACTTGATCCATTGATAGTGGGTAGCCTGCTCCCCCTAGATCAGATCTTTTTACAAGGCAGATTCCCATCCACTAGGTTAGGGGGCGGGGCCCAATTTTCTGCATTTCTAAAAAAGCTCCCAGGTACTACTCATACTGCTGCTCCACAGACCACACGTTGAACAATGTCCTAGTATAAACTGCACTGCCAAGGAAATCGGAACACCTATTTGGCCCCTGTCCTTTCATATAACACATCCTAGACGGAAGGACCTAATTCAGCAGGTGGAGTAAGTTTCAGGGGATGAGGACTTGGAATTTCCTGGCAGGTGTGTTAAACAGCACCCTGGGAACTCTAGAAGCAGCTTGTGTTCAGAGATAACAGGCACATTATGGAAGTCACAAGTTTGCAAGGCCACAACCATTGGAGAATTCTGATTCCTGGGGCAGGGAAAGGAAACAACGGGCAAGAACAGAACAGATACCCAGTTTGTGTCATAGCAGGACTTGCCTTGAACCTGAGCATTGAATTAGAGGCTCTTAAATTGCTGGAGGGCAGGGTTGATTCCAAAGATGGGGCAGAACTCACTGGGCCTGTAGATTGGGGGTTATCTGGCTCCAAGGGGGCACTATAGAGACAGGAGGGCTTTGGGAACAGGGAACCCAGCAGATTCCACACTGCTCCTGTCATAAATTCTTGGAACTCATGAGGCAGCAAGAAATGTGTTGGACTTTGTTTTGAATGACATGGTCCAAAAAGAGGAAATTTAATATTGACTATTGGCCAGAGATAATAAACACACACACACACTGATTTCTCTCTTATCTGTCAGGCTAGAAAGCACTTGGGTATGAAGAATATTAAACTAATATTGGAAAGGAAGAGATAGCAGAGATCTGTGTTGAGAGGGAACTGATGGAAGAGATTGACAAAGGGAATCTGGTATTTATAAAACTATGCCCTTGATGAGATAAGAGGAAATGTGGGAGGAACCTGAGGGAGCCAGAACCTAAGGCCATGAATGTCACACCAGTCTACACTCCAAGTGACCTTCCCAAAGAAGGGTGACTAAAGCCCCAGGGTCCTGGAAAGTCACGGAGTAGTCACTGAGCCAAGAGAGGTCTGACATCTCGCCTTCAAAATGAGCCAGAAAAAGGCAGCGTAGCCCCACCGAGCAGAGGCATGGCTCCATATTCCAGCTCTGCCTCTTAACTTCTCTGGGCCTCAGTTTTCTCAACTGTAGATAGGGATGATAATATAAATCATCCACAGCACGGAACTACGGTGAGAGAAATCACTCCAGGCACGTAAGTGCTTAGAGCAGTGTCTAGCACACTGTTAGCACTCCATCAGTGTGGGTCTCAGTCGTTACTGTTGTTCCAACGAGGAAGAGCCAGAAGAGACATGCAAGTTCAGCAACCCCCTCATTTGCTAGAAAAGGAGCATGAGGTCCAGAGAGAAGTAGGGAATTGTTCCGGGTCACCAACAAGCTCATACACAGCAAGGCTAAGACCAGAAAGTATTTTTTAAAGATTTTATTTATCTGAGAGAGAGAAAGCATGAGTAGGGAGATGGGCAGAGGCAGAGGGACAAGCAGACTTCCCGCTGAGCAGGGAGCCCGGTGGGGCCTCAATCCCAGGACCCTGAGATCATGACCTGAGCTGAAGGCAGATGTTTAACTGGCTGAGCCACCCAGATGTCCCCCAAATATGAAAGTGTTAATAAAGCCTTGCCTTGGCAGCAAAATTTGACGTAATGCAATCCCCAAATTAAAAATTGTCGAGGAAGACATAATCTCAAGGGGATGAGTAGAGGGAATTTAAACTGTACTTAACCATCGTCAAATGACTGTTACCCTACCTGGTGAACAGAGATCACTTCTAGACTTTCACAGAATTATTCTTAAATTATTAGAGATTTAAATGTTGCAAAACCCTCATAAAGACTCTGGAATAAAATGCAACCACCTTCTGCAATCTGAAAATCTTTCTTTTCTTTTTTTTTTTAATTTTAAAAAAATTATTTATTTATTTATTTATTTATTTATTTATTTATTTATTTATCAGAGAGAGAGAGAGAGAGAGAGAGAGCACAAGCAGGGGTGGGTGGCAGGCAGAGGGAGAAGCAGACTTCCCCCTGAGCAAGGAGCCCGACTCGGGACTTGATCCCAGGGATCATGACCTGAACTGAAGGTGGACGCTTAACTGACTGAGCCACGCAGGTGTCCCTGAAAATCTTTCCAAAAGGGAACACGGTTGTTGTCTTTTTAAAAAATATTTTAAGGGGCACCTGGGTGGCTCAGTCAGTTAAGCGTCTGACTCTTAGCTTCAGCTCAGGTCATGATCTCAGGGTCCACGTTGGGCTCTGCGCTCAGCAGGGAGTCTGCTCGAAGATTCTCTCTCCCTCGCCTTCTGCCCCTGCCTCCCACACACTCTCTTTCTCAAAAAAAATTTAAAAATTAAAAATTAAAAATATTTTAAGTTGTCTGACATACATATTAAAGCAAATCCAAAGTCCCAATCATGAGTGAACAGCTCAATGAAGTTTTACACACACACACTTGTGTAATCCCTACCTGGATTAAGATTTGGAACATTTTCGTAATTCCTCATGCCCCTTTCTGGTCTATAAGCCTGCCTCAGACATAACATTATTCTGACTGGTGTTGCCATTACTCACTATGGCCTCTTCTCCACATCCATTTAAATGGAATCAAGAAGTTATATTCTTTTGTATCTGACTTCTTTTGCTCAATGTAGTATTTATGAGATTCCTGCACATTGTTATGTGTGGAGTGAGAAGGGAATCTGTAGGCAGAAATGGTGATAGCAGAGTTGGGAGTTCAGTTTCCATACAGGAAGATTAAGGATGAAGGGAGTCAGGTGTCTCACTGTTTGAGAAGGGAGTTGCAAATAAGGAAAAGGGTAAACGGAAAGGAGCCTTGAAATACTGGGTTGGACTTGGAGGTATTGATATGAACTTGTGGTGTATGAGTTTCTTGCTGTAGCAAATTACCACAAAGTTAGTGCCTTAAACGATTTATTCTCTTATAGTTCCAGAGGTCAAAATTCTAAAATCAAGGTATCAGCAGGACTGCATTCCTTCTGGAAGCTTCTAGAAAATTGTTTGCTTGCTTTCTCCAGAAGCCACCTGCATTCCTTCATTCATGGCGTCCTTCTTCCGTCTTCAAAGTGCATCATTCCAACCTCTGTTTCCGTTATCACATCTCTTTTTTCTGTAGTCAAGTCTCCTTCTGCCTCCCTCCTGTAAGGACACTTATGGTTACATCAGGCCTACCCAAGTATTCCTGGAGATACCCTCATTCCAAGATCCTTAACTTAATCGCATCTGCAGATTTCCTTTTACAATGTAAAGGAACATGTCCACAGGATCTGGGGTCAATATTCAGCCTACCACAGGTGGTATCAATATATATTTGGCTAAGTATAGAAATAAATATATAGGGGCACTTTGTTGGTTAGGTGTCTGGCTCTTGGTTTGGGCTCAGGTCGTGATCTCAGGGTCATGAGATTGAGCCCCACATCGGGCTCCATGTTCAGTGTGGTATCTGCTAAAGACACTCTCTCCCTCTCCCTCTGTCCCTTCCTCTCTCTCTCTCTCTCAAATAAATAAATGAATATCTACCAAATAAAAAGAGAGAGAAAGAAACAGCTGATTCCAAAGCTGTGGCAAGAAAAGTACAAGATGAGCTTGGAAAATCTTATTGTACTTTTAAAAAAGCAAGGAAGTATTCAAAAAAATAACAGAGACATGTCAAAAGAAATATAAGCCAGGAAGCTCCTATTGGCCAAAGTGCGACATTCAGCGCATTCAAATAAACAATGAAAATATCTGATTGTAGCACATTGAATTAAATAGGAAACTATGAGTGCATACTGATATAAGGAAATAAGCGAGGAAATGAAAAAAAAATACACAGAGTGGGATTAATTAGACATTACAGAAGAAAAAAATAGTGAACTATTTATTGCATAATAAATCACCTCAAAATGTAGCTGCTTGAAACTGCACATTATGTATTATCTCAGTTTCTATGGCTCTGAAATCTAGGTGCAATCTACCTGATTCATTCAGCTCAGGGTCTCCCACAAGACTTCAATTTGTGGGCTTGGGCCTTGGTCATTTCAAGGTTCAAGTGGGGCAGGATTCACTTCCAAGTTCATTCACTGGTTATTGTCAGAATTGAGTTCCTCACAGGCCATTGGACTGAAGACCTCAGTTCCTCACTGGCTGTTGGCCAGAAGCCACCCTCAGTTTCTTGCCACATAAGTTTCTCCATATGGAAGCTCAGGCTGTCAGCAGATTTCATCAGAACAAGCCAGTGAGAGAGACAAAGAGTACACACAAGATGGATGTTATGTAATCATTTATAAACTAATATTAAAAATGGCATCCCTTTACTTTTTCTAAATTCCATTTGTTAGAGGCAAGTCACTAGGTCCATCCCCATCTCAAAGGGAAAAAATTACACAAGGATATGAATACCAGGAGGTGAGGGTCATTAACAGAAGCTACCTAGCACAGTTTGCCCTTTATCCCCCAGTGATTCATGTCCTTTTCATAGGCCAAGTATATTCACCCACTACTCAGATTCCTTAAAAACTCATCTCATTGTACCATCAGCTCAAAGCCCAGAATCTTTTCATCTAAATGAGATCCAGGGGGACACCTGGATGACTCAGTTAAGTGTCTGCCTTTGGCTCAGGTCATGGTTCCCGGGTCCTAGGATCGAGTCCCACATCAGGCTCCTTGCTCAGCGGGGAGTTTTCTTCTCCCTCTGCCTGCCGCTCCCCCTGTTCATGCTCGCTCTCTCTCTCTCTCTCTCTCTCTCTCTGGCAAATAAATAAATAAATAAATAAATAAATAAATAAATAAATAAATAAATAAAATATTTTTAAAAAATAAATAAATGAGATCCAGGGTGCTTGATGCTCCTCAAATGTACTTCCTTATATACAACTACCAGTGTTTCTTGATTTGAAGATCTGTAAAACAAAAGAGACAAGTTATCTGTTCCCTAACTCCCACACAAACACCCAACAGACAATGATGGATCAGGCATGGAATAACTGCTACAGGTGCCTCTCTTCAAAATGGAAGGAAGTCCATAGCAATTCTGAAATCTACCAGGAAAATGTTAGCACATAATTAAGTTTGGAGGCCCAGGAATAATTCTTCATGGCAATTAGCTGCACCCTCTGGGCTCTTGGATCCACCCTCTGAGTTGTCCTTTTTCTCATGAAAGGTGGCACATGTTTGCAAATGGGTAGTCTTGTCAGTCTCCTTATTGCCAGTAGAATTCTGGGCTGTCTCCTTATTTAGTACCATCTCTCTCTCTCTTTCAGTCAAAGCCAACAGTGTTTCTGCTGACAGAGTTTTCTCGAAAAGTTTGTGGGGCTTCTGTGAATCTCTTCAGGATTTAACTTCATTAGATAAAAACATAATTAAAAATCTCTAAAATTATCCCTTCTTTACCTTGGGACCCTGCCGAGCCGGCTGAGGGACAATGTCCTCAAGTTTCCTAGAGCCCTACTGTTCAATTAGAGAATCTGTGAAACATATACTTAATTGCTTTAGTGAGCCCTTGGTGTTAGGGAAGAATACTCTGATCCCTTTGCTCTTTCCAAGGTCCTAACAAAAGTTTGCATAGTCACACATTTAGACCACTTTTCCTGAGAGTGCCAGGAATCATTTCTTCTCTTTCCTCCTCCTCTTCCTCTTCCTCCTCTTCCTCCTCCCCCTTCTTCTTCTACTTCTTTTCTTCTTCTTCTTCTTCTTCTTCTTCACTAACCTTCTCAGCACGTAGTGTATGCCTTTAATCAGAGTACTCCTGCTATTATATTTCTGGAAAATCTTAATATTTCCTCCTAAAAGGGGGTTTCTCCATCCCTTCCTTTATTTCCTCCTCTGGAAACTCATTAAGACATATCTTAGAGCTGGTCAACTCAACTCTCATGTCTTTTGATGACTCATGATTTTATTTCTCCTTTTTTTAAATACCACATTCCAGGTGATAGTCTCTATTTTAGTTCTCAATTCCCTATTTGACAGTGAATATCTTAGATATTATAGTGTCTATTGAGTTATTTAAATGACTACATATATTTTTATTTGCTATGATTTAGCATTTCCATTTATTAACCCAGATCTGTTGAATAGAATTAAGTATTTTCTTATTTGTACAGATATGTACTTTATCTCTTTAAGAACTCTGAATTTACTTATTTTATAGCATCTGTACTACACTTGAATTTCTTCTAGAGAAAATACATTTTTATTGTTTATTTGTTGGTTGTCTTTCTTTAATTCTTGGATTTTAGAATGTTAGCTGTAGGTTCCCCTTGAATGCTTATGTGTGCATGCGTGTGGGTGTGCGTGTGCGTGCATGTGTGTGTGTGTGTGTGTGTGTGTGTGTGTGTGTGTGTTTCCTCCCTCTCTTTCTCAGCTCCCTTCTTTCTTGCCTGGTAGATTTGCAGTTGACTTCTTTTTTTGTAAGATTTTGTTTATTTATTTGACAGAGAGAAATAACGGAAGAGGGAACACAAGCAAGGGGAGTGGGAAAAGGAGAAGTAAGCTCCTGCTGAGCAGGGAGCCTGATGCGGGGTTAAATCCCAGGACTCTGGGGTCATGACCCGAGCCCAAAGGCAGAAGCTTAATGACTGAGCCACCCAGGCGCTCTGCAGTTGACTTCTGACCCCCTGCAATTCTCATTCAAACCAGATTATACTATTTACCTGGGAATCCTTTCCTGTGGCAAATCAATGATCAATTTGTTCAGGTCTTAATTATGGATTGGTTCACCTGCCTCTCTAAAGTGATCTGGTTCGTATAATCAGTCAGGGAACAGAGAATGATCAGCTCAGTCCTTTAAGCCATTTTCCTGGATGGTGGTGTGTCAACTCAGATTTTGTTTTAAGGCAATAAGCCCAGACATTTTTATCCCCCATCTATGTAGATATTATGTTGGCCCCTCTTTATCCACTGTTGTCCTATCTATTCTGATCCTTTTGGGGGGTAATTCAGTATAAAATAGAACAAAACTTGTATTTATGCTAGGTTGGTCTTGGCGTCTCAGTATCTCTACTTCTCCCTTATTCCAGTGGCAAAACTTCCAACTGCTATGTTGTGGGAGGGCCAAGATAGGGCAAGTGCCCTTTGTGGTTAGATATGCTTGGGTATGACTCTCAGTTATGCCATACAGTAGCAGCATGACTCATTATATTCATATGGAAAATGGGGGTAGTCTTGTGAGAACTAAAAAAGAGAATACATATAAATCCCCTGGCACCTAATTCAGGCTCTATAAACAACAGATCGCCTCCACTTGAATGATGTTTGAGTTTTTCCACAGCCCACACAACAAGGCAATTTCCCCCTCAACTTTGGCCAATTTCTAGTATCTTAATTTTAGCATCTTTTGCTCTCTGGAGAGGCTGAAAATTTTCAAAACCACCAGTTTCTGGCTCCCTTTTGTTTAACAGTTCTGTCCTCAATTTATCTCTCTCCTCTCACATTCTACTTCAAGTGGCAAGAAGAAAACAAGTAGTACCTTTAAAACTTTGCTTGGAAATGCCTTTACCTAATATCCAGGTTCATTACACGTGTGTTCTGCTTTCCTTGTAATTGCAAACAACGTCACCAAGCTTTCTGCCACTATGTAACAAGGATCTTCCTTCCTCCAGGTTCCAAAACATGTTCTTCACTGGGCTGCTCGAGGAAATTTAGGTCTCTACCTATTTCCAGGCTCCAAAGCCACTCTTACATTTTCATGTATTTGATAAGCAGTGGTTACTCCTTGATAGTCAAATCTGTATTCATTATCTAATGTTGCAGAACAAATCATCCCCAAATTTAGCAGCTTGAAAAATGTTTCCAATTTCATAGTTTTTGTATACCAGACAGCCAGATACACCTTAGCTGGGTCCTCTGTTTCTAGATCTGTTATCTCAAGGCTTGACTGGGAAAGGATCTGCTTCCAAACTCTCTCATGTGGTTGCTGGCAGGACATGATTCATCACTAGTTGTTGGACCGATGGCCTCAGATCATCCACGGCTATTGGTCTGATGTCACCCATATTTCCTTGCCTCGTGGGCCTGTCCAGAGGGTAGCTCACAACACGGCAGCATGCTTCATCAGAGTAAACCAGCAAGAAGAGCCAGAAAGACAGAGTGAGGGTAAGACAGAAGTCACAGTCCTTTATAACCTAATCTTAGAGAAGACATCCCACCACCTTTGCTTTAATTTGTTCATTAAAAGCAAGCCATTAGTTCCAGCCCACACTCACATCATCACAAGAAGAAAGGTGAGTACAGTGCAGTAAAATATTATGAGAGAGAGAGCATACTCACATAACCTTTATCACAGAATATTGTTATGTTGTATTTTGTTATTGTTACTCTCCTACTGTGCCTAATTTATGAGTTAAACTTTGTCATAGGTATCTATGTGTGTGAAAAAATACATGGTATATTAGGGTTCACTACTATGCATGACTCCAGTTATCTATTGGGAGTCTTGGAATATACTCCCCATGGATAAGTCGGGGCGGGGGGACTCTTGTATTGAAAAAGTAATCAACTTAGAGTTCCATACCAAGTGAAAATATCTTTCAAAACATTCCTTTTCATCCTAAGAAAAAAGATTTTATAACTATGTATGGTAACAGATGGTCATTAGACTTATTGTGGTGAACATTTCACAGTGTATACAAATGTTGGATTATTATGTTGTACACCTGAAACTAATACCTTATATGCCAGTTATACCCCAATTAAAAAAAAAAAAAACCCAAAACAGTGCTTTAAGAATTTTTATTTCCTTCAGATATATTTTTTGAAATAAATGGGCCTTTTAAAACTGGTAATAGTTAACTACCATATTAACTGTTCACGGAACATTTTTGGGTATCTCATTTTTTTCTGAATCTGAAGTTACTTTTTCTTTTTCCTCTCTCATTTGCACATTTCCCCAAAGAAACACTGAAAACTTTCTCCCTGTTCCTCACTAGGCAGCAATTCTCTTGAGTTTCTCTCAAGAAATCATGAAAGTCAAAACACATTATATAAGAAGAGTCTCAGCATTGTGTAAACAAAGGAATTCCAAGTCCCAGCACTTGAAGCAACAATATAGAATCATAGAACTCTTGAGGTGACAGATACCTTACAGATCATAGTAATGCAGTAAGATCTGAATACATTTATTTATTTTTTTAAATATTTTATTTATTTATTTGACAGAGAGAGACACAGCGAGAGAGGGAACACAAACAGGGGGAGTGGGAGAGGGAGAAGCAGGCTTCCCGCTGAGCAGGGAGGCCGATGTGGGGCTGGATCCCAGGACCCTGGAATCATGACCTGAGCCGAAGGCAGACGCTTAATGACTGAGCCACCCAGGTGCCCCAAATTTGAATACATTTAAAACCAGAACATCTTGTTAGAATTTAAGACCATTGGCAACAAATCTCTTCCATCCTAAGTCCTTATATCCAATAGGTGACAACTTTTCAGAAATTCCTTCTGACCCCAACTGAGGAAAACCCCATCCAGTCACCAAAGGCACATTGCAGTCCTTCAGCTACCACTGGGGATCCCTTCCTTCATTCCAGGAATATTTACCGAAGATCTATCAAGTGTTGGCACCAAGATTTAATGGTTCCAATCTCTAGGTGACAACTCTGTTCCCTCAACACCCAGATTTATTGAGGTATAATCGACAAATAAAATTATGTATGTTTAAAGTATACAATGTGGTTATTTGATACATGTACACATTGTGAAATGCTTACCAAAATCAAGTTATTTGACACATCCATCACATCATATAGTTACCTTTTTTTTTTTATGAGAATGCTTCAGAGCTACTCTCTTAGCAAATTTCAAGTATACAATACAGTATTATTAACTATTGTCATCATCCTGTACATTAAAATTATTCATCTTATAACCAGAAGTTTGCATCCTCTGACCAACATCTCCCCATTTCCCTCATCCCCTGGCAGCCACCATTCTGCTCTCTCTGTTTCTATGAGTTTGGCAGTCATTTGTTTGTTTGTTTGTTTGTTTAGATTCCACAGATAAGTGATACCATGCAGTATTTGTGTTAATCTGCCTGGTTCATTTCACTTAGCACAGTGCCCTAGGTTCATCCATGTTGTCATAAATGGCAGGATTTCGTTTTGTTTAAATGTCTGAGTAACATTCCTGTGTGTGTGTGTGTGTGTGTGTGTGTGTGTGTTTATGTACCATATCTTTATCCATTCATTTGTTGATGAACACTTAGGTTGTTTCCATGTCTTAGCCACCATGAATAATGCTTCAGTGAACATAGGGGTGCAGATATCTTTTTGAGATAATGATTTTATTTCCTTCGGATATATACTCAGAAGTAAAGTTGCTATTTTTTAAATTTTTTCATGAACTTACTTTCATACTGTTTTCCATAATGGCTGTAGTAATTTACATTCCTACCAGCAGTATACAAGAGTTCCCTTTGCTCTACATCCTTGCCAACATTTGTTATCTCTTATCTTTTTTATGATAGCCATTCTAATAGGTGTGAGGTGATACTGCCTTGTGGTTTTGATTTTCATTTCCCTGATGATTAATGATGTTGAGTACCTTCTCGTGTACCTGTTGGCCCTTTGTATATCTTGTTTGGAAAAACACCTATTCAGATCCTTTGCCCACTTTAAATCAGATTATTTATTATTTTGCTATTGAGTTATGTGAGTTCTTTATATATTTTAGGTATTAACCCTTTATCAGATATATGGTTTGCAAATATTTTCTTCCATTTCGTAGGTTGCCTTTTTATTTTGTTGATGGTTTCCTTTGCTGTGCAGAAGCATTTAGTTTGATGTGGCCCCACTTGTTTATTTTTGCTTTTTTTTTGCTTATGCATTTAGTGCCCTATCCAAAAAGAAAATCATTGCCAAGACCGATGTCACAGGGCTTTTCCTCTATGTTTTCTTCTAGCAGTTTTACAGTTTCAGGTCTTATATTTAAGTCTTTAATTCATTTCAAGTTACTTTCTGTGAATGATCTGAAATAGAGGTCTAGTTTTATTCCTTAGCATGTTCTTCGCCAGTTTTCCCAACATGATTAGAAGATTTAATATTAAGATATCAATACTATTGGGGCACCTGGTGGCTCAGTCACTGAAGTGTCTGCCTTTGGCTCAGCTCATGATCCTGGGATCCTGGGATTGAGCCTCACATAGGGCTCTCTGCTCAGCGGGGATTCTGGTTCCCCCTCTGACTCTCCCATGCTTGTGCTCTCTCTCTCTCAAATAGATAAAATCTTTAAAAAAAAAAAGATCTCAGTACTATCCAGGGTAATCTAGAGATTCAGTGAAATCCCCATCAAAATCCCAATGATGTTTTTTGCAGAAATTAAAAAAAAAAAAGCCCATCCTAAAATCCTAAAATTTATATGGACTCTCCCGGGACCCAAATAGCCAAAACAATCTTGAAAAAGAAGAACAAAGCTGGCGGATTCATGCTTCCTGATTTCAAAACAAATACTAAAAGCTATAGTAATAAAACAGTATGGTACTGAAAATATAAAATGTTTGGATACTGAAAGGCTTTTCTGCAATTAATCCAAAATATTTACCTAAGCCTATAGCAATTTCTAGTCCATAATTGTAATACAAATAAAAAATAACGTGGTACTGGCATAAAGACAGACACATAGACCCGTTAAATAGGATAGAGAGCTCAGAAATAAACTGTCACATATATGTTCAAATGATTAGTACCAAGACCACTCAATGGGGAAAGACAGTCTTTTCAACAAATGGTACTAGGAAAACTAGATATCCACATGCAGAACAATGAAGTTGGACCCCTACCTTACACCACATTACCAGTTAGTTACCAATTAATGAAACAAATTACTAATTAATGTGAAAGTTGACACCAATAGAAATATTAAAAGGAAAACAGGGGATATTATGAACAACTTTATTCCTAAGGAGTCAACACCTTAGATGAAATGCACAAATTGTGAAAGACACAATCTATGAAAGCTCACTCAAGATGAAATCAATAACTTAAATAGCACTGTATCTATAAAAGAAATTGAATTTGTAGTTAAAACCCTACCCACAAGGAAACTCCAGGTCCAGACGGCTTTGCTGGTGAGTCTAACCAAGTATTTACAGAAAAAATGATTTAAATTCTATCCAAACCCTTCCAGAAAATTGGAGAGGAGGGAAACCTTCCAAACTTATTCTATGAGAACAGCATTTCCAAAGTTGGTACAAGAAAAGGAAGCTACAAATATCCCTCATACATCCAGATGCGAAGATTCTAAACCAAATTTTAGCAAACTGCATCCAGTAATAAGAAAAACGGATAGTATATTATGACCACCTAGAGTTTATCTCAGAAATGTAAGATTTGGTTAATATTTGAAAATCAGTCAATTAATAACCATATCAACGAGAAATGAAAAATCATATGATTATCTCAACAGGTATGGAAAAAAAATGGACCAAATCCAACATTCATTTCTGAAAAAGACTGAAAACTAACTAGAAATAGAAGGGAACTTCCTCAATTTGATGAAGAGCATCAATAACATCACAGTTTATTTTTTATTTTTTTATTTTTTTTTAAATTTTATTCTGTTATGTTAGTCACCATACAATACATCATTAGTTTTTTTTAAAATTTTTTTATTGTTATGTTAATCACCATATATTACATCATTAGTTTTTGATGTGGTGATCCACGATCCATTGTTTTCATATAACACCCAGTGCTCCATGCAGTACGTGCCCTCCTTAATACCCATCACCGGGCTAACCCATCCCCCCTCCCCCCTCCCCTCTAAAACTCTGTTTGTTTCTCAGAGTCCATAGTCTCTCATGGTTCGTCTCCCCCTCCGATTTCCCCCCCTTCATTTTTCCCTTCCTTCTCCTAGTGTCCTCCACGCTATTCCTTATGTTCCACAAATAAGTGAAACCATATGATAATTGACTTTCTCTGCTTGACTTATTTCACTTAGCATAATCTCCTCCAGTCCCGTCCATGTGGATATAAAAGTTGGGTATTCATCCTTTCTGATGGCTGAGTAATATTCCATTGTCTATATGGACCACATCTTCTTTATCCATTCATCTGTTGAAGGGCATCTCGGCTCTTTCCACAGTTTGGCTATTGTGGACATTGCTGCTATGAACATTGGGGTGCATATGGCCCTTTTTTCACTACATCTGTGTCTTTGGGGTCAATACCCAGGAGTGCAATTGCTGGGTCATAGGGTAGCTCTATTTTTAAATTTTTGAGTTACCTCCACACTGTTTTCCAAAGTGGCTGCACCAACTTGCATTCCCACCAACAGTGTAAGAGGGTTCCCCTTTCTCCACAACCTCTCCAACATTTGTTGTTTCTTTCCCTGTCCATTTTTGCCATTCTAACTGGTGTAAGGTGGTATCTCAATGTGGTTTTAACATCACGGTTTATGTGCAAAACTGAAGTCCCATTCTACAGGCAAAATATCCTCTTCCTGATGGAATTAGGCCTACCCAGATTATCTGGGATAATCTCCTTTACCTCATGTCAACGGATTGTGAACATTAATCACATCTACAAAATATCTTCCCAGCAATACCCAAATTAGCATTTGATTAAATAGTTGAGGACTGTAGCCTAGCCAAGTCTGAAGCATAAAACTAACCATCACCAACCCAAATGTCCATCAACAGGCAAATGGGCAAATTGTGCTATATCCATTCAATAGACTTGTAATTCATCAACAAAAAGTAATGAACTGTTGATACATGCAACAAGGATGAATCTCAAAGTAATTACGTTGAGTGAAAGAATCCATACAAAAAAGAGTATATACTATATGATTCCATTTTCATAAAAATATAGCAAATGCAAATCAGTCTATAGTGACAGAAAGTGGATCAGTGTTTGCCTGGGGACAGAAACAGGGTGGAAAGCAGGGTGGGGCCAGGACCAAGGGATTACCAAGAGGCTTGAAGAAACTTTGAGGGGGTGATTGGCATGTTAATTATTTTGATTATATTGATGCTTTCACAGGTACATACACATGTCAAAGCTTATCAAACTTTCTGCTTTAAATATGTACAATTATGTCAAGTATACCTCAATAAAGCTATTAAAATTAAAACAAAAAGTCAATTGGACACCCATGAAATTAATCTCACAACTCAATAATATGTGATTTGAAAACCACTGTGTGGGAGGCTTTGCTCGTTAGTTTACTTGTTTACTGTCTATTATTCATCCTCTTCCTGTTTGAAGGGAGAGCTCCCAAGATGTGAGATATGGTGGGATACAGTATCCTGCCTCAACTATAGAAGTTGAAGGATAAAGATCTTCTCTCCTTCTCCCTCTCCTGGGCTGAAGAATCTGGAGAAATTAACTGGGAGACAGGGATAGTTAGTACCTGGTCACTGTAGTTTCAGCAATGCCCAGCCCCACCAATAGTGTCCTGTCCATGTTTCTGCTGAAAGAAGGTTGCATGCTTCCTGGTGGCCCCGGGGACCCCTTTGGTTCATGTCATCTTCCAAGTCTGGTTCTCTAATCTCCCCCTTGGTTTTGGGAGCCCTCCATCCCTAATATCTTTTCAATAAATTCCTCTTTTGGATTGTTTTGTTTGATTCGGTTAGTTCTAGTTGGTTTTTGCTGTTTACAATCAAGAACCCTGATAATATAGGGGCTCCTGGGTGGCTCAGTTAACCAACTGTTTGCCTTCAGTTCAGGTTGTGATCCTGGGGTCCTGCAATTGAGCCCCGCATCACGCTCCCTGCTCAGGGGGGAGTCTGCTTCTCCCTCTCCCTTGGCCCCTCCCCCTGCTTGTGCTCTCTCTCTCTCTCAAATAAATAAATAAAATCTTAAAAACAAAAGAATCCTGATAATATAGAGAATAAAGGGAGAGGTATGGAGAGAAAATTCTGGAAAGCCCACCAAACCTCAATCAAGCAGGAACCATAACCACTGTCATGAAACTCTAGGGTATCTTTACTTGGGGTTAAGGAAAAGGAAAGTGTGTTCAGCAATTTTTATACAATAAATAGAGCCTGCCAGTTTGCTCCAGATGCCTGGACTGTCATCCCATCTTCAGAGACTTTTCCTACAGGGTTGGCTTGTGGGGGTGGGCATTGAGGGTTTTTTTTTTTCTTTCTCTTGTTAATAGGGACCAGGCTGGGTTTATAGAGAGCAGAGAGAGTATTAGTGGCCGTTTGCCATCATTAGGTAGTGGGGAAAATGGCAGAGGGACCCTGGATTTGGACCTTCCCCAGTGTGACTCAGGGATTAGGCAACTCTCCATGTCCTAATCCAGGTTTCTTTACCCTTCCCTCTGACGGTGGGATATGCTTCCAAATCCTTGCCCAACAATATGGCTTCTGGGAGATCTGGAGCAGCGTTTCCTTTTGCAAGACATGGCAGGCACAGCAAATGGTACTGATTGTATAACACACTGTAAGAAACAAAGAGGCAGGCTGCGTGCTGGCCCTGGTGACTTGCCTGGGGGCTTCTTTGTAATCCTGGCACACTGGTTAAGAAGCTCTGAGCTAAAGCCATCAAGATCAAATTCTCTGCCTGACCACCTGAAGGCCTTCATGACCTGTCCCAGCCTGCTCTTCTTCCATTACTATCTGTCCCTGTCCCTTCCACTCTGAGTCTTACTCACTCTTGTTCACTGATTTGCAGATTGTGATCCAAAAAATGGCTCTAAGTTTTGATGGAAAGGAGATTCAAGTTGGGAAAGTTTTAAAACACAGCTCCGGGCCAGTGATCTCTTTCTCCCCTGACCTTGTCTTGTTTTGTTTGTCATGGATCACATTCAGCTTTATATTTAACATTTCATAAGGTACAGACACCTGGGTGGCTCAGTCGATTAAGCATCTGTTCAGGTCATGATCCCAGAGTCCTGGGATCGAGTCCTGCATCAGTCTCCTTGCTCAGGAGGGAGCTTGCTCCTCCCTCTGCCTGCCACTCCCCCTGCTTGTGCGCGCACTCTCTCTCTCTCTGACAAATAAATAAATAAAAGCTTTAAAAAAATTTCATAGGGTATACCTTGGCTTGGCTTCCCCGTGAGATTGGAAAATTTTGGAAGGCACAACGTCTAGTTCATTTCCAGCATTTAACAAGAAATCATTAAGTAAATAAACTAACGCATGAATGAAGATGGTTAACATTTATTGATTACTACTTGCCAGGCACCATGTTCAAGCTGTTTGTGTGTATTACCTCTTTCAGTCCTCACAACAAACCTATAAAATGGGTATTGTTAATACATTCATTTCACAAATGTGGGCAGTGAGGCTCTGGGGATGGAAGTGACCTATCCAAGTTTGCACAGCCACTAAATGGCTGGCCGGTATTTTAACTATAGTTGACCCTTGAACAACGTGGGGGTTGGAGGTGCTGACCCCTGTGCAGTCGAAAATTTGTGTATAACATTTGACTCCTCTAAAACTTAACTACTAATAGCCTGCTGTTGACCTGAGCCTTACTGATAACATACAGTCAGTTAACACATATTTTGTATATGTATTATATATTGTATTCTTACAATAAAGTAAGCTAGAGAAAAGGAAATGTTACTAAGAAAATCATAAAGGGGGTGGCTGGGTGGCTCAGTCAGTTAAGCCTCTGCCTTCAGCTCAGGTCATGATCTCAGGGTCTTGGGATCGAGCCCTGTGTCTGGCTCCATGCTCAGCGGGGAGTCTGCTTCTCCCTCTCCTTCTGCCCCTCCCCCTGCTCACACTCTCTGTCTCTCTCTCTCTCAAATAAATAAATCAAATCTTTAAAAAAAAAAAAAGAAAATCAGGGATGCCTGAGTGGCTCAGTCAGTTAAGCGTCTGCCTTCAGCTGCGGTCATGATCTTACAGTCCTGGGATCGAGTCCCGCATCAGGCTCTCTGCTCGGCAGGGAGCCTGCTTCTCCTTCTCCTTCTGCCTGCCGCTCTCCCTGCTTATGCTAGCTCTCTCTCTTTCTTTCTCTCTCTCGCTCTCTCTCTCAAAATAAATAATTAAAATCTTTAAAAGAATAAATTAAAAAAGAAAATCATAAAGAGGAGAAAATACATTTACAGTTCTGTATCAAAAAAGTGGACCCGTGCAGTTCAAAGCTATGTTGTTCAAAGGTCAGCTATACTACACTAGTCTCAAGGTAGCATGATTCAGAAAGGGAGAATGTTGAGACTTTTAAGACTTAGAGTTCTGACATACCAGTTGTTCTCTAACAGACCTGACAGGCGAAGTATCAAAAGAGCAAGGAAAACTCAGTAAATTGAGTTGTACTGAAGGAAGAAAGAAATGGAAACTATCACCAAATTAGAACCATTGGTTCACTCTCTCCTTGCACGCTCCCCCATCCAAGCCCTTTGCCAGATACACAGCAAGTTTCTGCTCTCTATTAAGTGAGAGCAGTAACCCACATTCATTCACAAAGCCCTAATTAAGCAACTATTTGTAAAGGAGTTTTCTATGACTCTAAGATATTAAAAACTACACATATGAACCAGGTATTTATGTAGAAGCTAGCATACTGCCTGGCACATACATAATGAGCAGTCAGTAAATGAATCATTCATGGTATTGTTAGTGTTAATACAAAGGATATTTATTGAGTGCCTAATATGCACGATATTCCGGGTGATTTCATAGTCCCTGGCTTACATAATTCTCACAACCATCCCTTGAATTAGATGGTTTTACTGCATTTTAACAAATGAAGAAACTAAAGGTCAGAGTGAAGATTTCCTCAGTCACACTAATCTGATATCAAAAACTATGCTCTTTATGATGGTAAATAACATGTATTCTAATACAAATAAGTGGACCAAAAAGAAGAATGGCAACCAGTTCTTACCAACACCTTACTAACAATGCCTATGGTTTGAATCCAGCTGAAGGATGAAATTCATTCAAAGATTGGGGTAAATTTCTCCAGCAACTTAATCAGATTTTATAGATGATAGCCACTTGGAGAACAGATATTCCACCCCTCTTAGAGCCAAAGTCCACTTGAGACTGGCTCCAGGCCCAGGTCACAACAGGCCGTGGGACTCTCTTACTCCTTTCATCAAGAATCTTCTTGCTTGGTGGCTCAATTGGTTGAGCATCTGACTCTTGGTTTCAGCGCAGGTCATGATCTCAGCTTCGTGGGATCAAGCACCACATCCAGCTCCGTGCTCACTGGAGAATCTGCTTCTCTCTCTCTCTCTCTCTCTCCCTCTCCCTCTCCCTCTCCCTCTGCTCCCTCAAATAAATAAATGCATTTTTTAAAAAAGAACCTTTTTGCTTGGTTACAGCCAGTGAGGAACAAGCCAGTGAACCAAGAAGGAATCTTTGGCGGGGGGGAAAGAGATAAACAAGACAATTCTTTCACAATATAGTGCTCTGGCCAAGACTTCTTGTTGACTCCCACAATATCTATCCTCATATTTTCCTACAGTAATTAGAGCTTTCACTACATATGATAGCCCAGGTAAAAACTGCATTTCCCAACATCCCTTGCAGCTATATACAGCCAAGTGACTGGGTTCTTTTTTTTTTAAGATTTATTTATTTTAGAAAGAGAGAGAGAGTTAGGGGGAGAGGGAGAGGGAGAGAGAAATTCAAGCAGACTCCACGCTGAGCATGGATCCTGATGCGGGGCTCGATCCCATGACCCTGAAATCAGACCTGAGCCAAAACCAAGAGTCGGACACCTAACTAACTGAGCCACCCAGGCACCCTGAAGTGACTAGGTTCTTAGGCAATAGGACTCAAGTACAAGTGATTCATGTGACTTCTGAATTGAACCCTTAAAAGAAAGAAACATGAAAAAAAAGAAGGAAAGAAGCATGCCTTCCATGGTCCATGCTCTCCCTTCTTATGAGTTGGAATGTTAACAGGATGGGGAGCAAGAAGATAGGAGCCTGTACCCTTAACATCTTCAAACCTCCATACCAGCCCTGGACCACCTACTTGGACTAAGTAAATGAAAACTAAGCTATTTTGTTTCAAACACAGTATTTGATGGTCTCTTATTAGATCAGTTGAGCATGTAACTAATAGTACTCGTGGGAAGATTGTTCTGGAAGGTGGACTACTTTGGGTGTTCTGCACTAAAGGTTAAGAAATAGAAGGATCTTTATCTGTCATCTAATCCAAGGTCCTGCTATTTCAGATGAGACCCAGAGAGGAAGAAAGGACTTGTAAAGACTACCCAGGCAACTGGGGTTGCCATCTGTTACCATCCAGGGAGTCTATCCTCTTTATTTATGTACTTGGCATTATTAGAGGCCAATAATAAATGCCCTTTCTAAAAATAAGGAACACAACTTGTGCTTGTTTCCAGATAGGTCAGTTTCTAAAAGCAGGTCTGTGGTGGCCCCTTGAAGGCCAGCATACTGGTAGACTGTGGTGGTTGGTGTTTTTAAAAACCAACCATACTAGGAAGTGGTAAGTTGAACTATAAAATAGTGATATTTATTTGTTCAATGATTATCAGAATTTTCTCATGCATTTTTCCCCCTGGGAATCAACATAAGTGCACAACCATACCTCCAGCACTGATATGGTAAAAGTGGAGAATGACAGAACTTGGCTGAAGGAAACTTTGAGCCAGCGAAGTCGGCAGTCGGACGGCAAGCATGCAGAGGACACATTGAACACCTATTACATGGAAAACATGCCTTGAATTCACTCACTTTTGCAATGGACTATCCACCCAGACAAATATCAGTGTCCAGAATGCTGAAAGGTCGGGTAAGCAGACGAGTCAGATTTACCCTCAGCAAGCAGGGGAGAGTGCCAAAGATGGTGTAAAAGGATAGAGAAAGAAGATTAAAAAAAAAGAAAAGGTCTGGAAACAAAATGATGCCAGAGATACGCTGAGTCCCTCCACAGCCGTGACAACTCCACATCTTACCATTTTCTGGTGTCTCTTTAAGAACCACTAAGTGCCATGAGAATCAGCTTTAGAATGATTGTTGGAGGGAGGGTACCATTAATGGCTCAGATCACCCCCTTTGGAGACGGCTTGACCTAGATTCAAATCCCAGGTCTGCCAGTTACTCGCTGTTTTCCTTTGCTTCTCCAAACCTTGATTTTTTTTTTTTTTATATCTGAGCTACAGATAACATCCCCTGCCTCACTTGGACGTTGGGAGGATTATATGTGCGATACTAATGGGCAGAGCACCTAGTGCAGTGGCTGGCGTATAGTAAGCGCTCAGTTAATACACTCTGCCATTATCATGGTGCTTCTATATGGTGACAACACTGAAACCTATTTGAATGGAAGGAGTAGGAACCCCTAAACCAAGGTTCCTCACAGCAAGGGGAGCAGTTTTTACCCCCAGTAAACGTAAGAAAGTGCCGATGCCAGAGATTCTGACTCAGGAGTCTGAGGTGAAGCATTTCCTGACAAGCTTTCCAGATGATTCTGGTAGATGTGCTCCAAGGACTGTACCTCAAGAAAGAGTGACCTAAGAGCCTAGAAACGGGGTGAAGGGCTCCCAGCTCTGGGCTCTCCGGTTTGCCTTCGGCCACACGGGTGTCAGAGTTAAAGACACTTACAATTTAATTTCCTTCAGCTGCTTTTACCGGCTACTCTCTGAAGGCCCCCGCTCCCACTCCCCTCCCTCAGGAATCACAAGTGATTGCTGACCAGACAAAATGGAGGCTGTTACAGCTACGGCTGATTAAGCTGTTAAGTGAGGAGCACTCCACTTAACAATTGTCTTGCTCTCATCAAAATGAGAACCGTAGAGTGGCTGGTAATGGGATAAGGAACGCATGTTCTCCGGCTGGGACTCACAGCCCCTGCAGTTCGAAATCCCAGGCTCCCCCGATGCCTGCCGGGAACACTTCAATGAGGATATTGGCTCCTTTTTGTACTCCTCCCTTTTTTTTAAAGATTTTATTTATTTATGTGAGAGAGTGAGCAAGAGAGGGAACACGAGCAGGGGGAGTGGGAGAGGGAGAAGCTCGATCCCAGGACCCTGGGACAATGACCTGAGCCGAAGGCAGACGCTTAACCAACTGAGCCACCAAGGCGCCCCTTGGCTCTTTTTACACTGAGATCAGACATAAGGACAACAAACTGCCCCACCTTTTTGCATAGGACCTCACAAAATGATTAACCTGGTAAGCGCGCGCACACACACACACA
This sequence comes from Zalophus californianus, assembly GCF_009762305.2. NCBI lineage: Eukaryota > Metazoa > Chordata > Mammalia > Carnivora > Otariidae > Zalophus > Zalophus californianus. The sequence continues at coordinate 38,499,840 of NC_045612.1, forward strand.
CACACACACACACACACACACACACACACACACTTCCACTTAATTTGCCTAAGATAGTGAGAACAAGATTGAAGATGATACAAAAGGATCTGGAAAGCTTTAAGATTGATGAGGTTTGCTTTGACACCATCCCACCTTACCTCCATGGTGAAGAAAAGGTGACAGAGATAGTGAGCGTCTCCTTAGAGGCCATCACTGAAAAGTAAATCTCTGATGTTGGGGAAGAGATTCTGGGATGGGGGACTCTGAGAGGTCACTTGTTCCTTCTAGAAGACCTTGGTTTGCTCAAAGAGGCCTTCTGTACTTTGTGAAATGGGTCTCCAGAATAAGAGCTGCACCTCCATTGAGACTTACCAACCCCAAATCATCTCCCTCAGGAGTTTGGTTTTCGGTAAAAGTCACCATCGACTTTCCCTTCTCCAGCAAGCCCATTAAAGGAGCTACACGGAAACCCAAAGGTTTTACTTTTTCCAGAATTTGGATTAAATGAGATCCATAGGGAACCATCAGCCTTTCTCCATTCTGTGGAAGGCAGTTGGGGGCTCACAATAGTTTTTAGAACAGTTTGCCTGTTTAATTCTGCTATTTTCTGAAAGTCTGCTATTCCACGAGCACAGAGATCTGGTATATTTCCCACAGGCTACATTACATTATCTTTCCAGTGCCTGCCTCATCTGCTCCAGCTAGAGACCCTCGTACACTGCACGTGACACCCCACATTTGTTTGTCGATGATAATCACAGGCAGAAGAGCCCTGGCCTAGGAGGAAGGAGACCGGGGTTCCAGTCTCAGCTCCACTACCGACATGCTGTGTAACCTTGAGCAAATTTCTCTCCCCACCTGAGAATTTCCTCATCTGTAAAATGAGGAAGAAGATCTCTCAGGGTCCCCCCATCTCTGCCATTCTGTGCGTCCTAACAGCAAGGCTTAAATGTAACTTGGTTCTATCACATCAGCAACCCTAAGCCAGTGGTTCCTAAGTTCCAGTGTGCACCAGAATCAGCCAGAGAAGAAACTCTAGCTGTAGAAATGTATCCTACATCTGAAAAATGACACATGTTCAAGGTAATTCATTATATCCATTGATGGTGTGAGTTACCAGAGGATTGGGAAACAACCCATGCGTCTATTCAAAAGTGGCTCAGGTGAAATAAAGTCTGGGACATCCACATAACGGAATACTATAGAGCCATGAAAAGTACTAGAAAGTTCTCTGTGATAGATAGGAAAAGATCTTTTCCCTTAATTTATATAAGTATCTTTAATTTTTTAATTTTTATGTATTTATTCTATTATTTTTTTAGAGAGAGAGAGAACGAGTGTGAGTCAGGGGGGAGGGGCAGAGGGAGAGACAGAGAGAGAGAATCTTAAGCAGGCTCCACGCCCAGAGTGAAGCCCGACTTGGGGCTCGGTCTAGTGACCCTGAGATCATGAGCCGAAATCAAGAGTTGGACGCTCAATCAACTGAGCCACCCAGATGCCCCTAATTATTTTTATTTTTTTAATTGAAGAATAATTGACACATGATGTTACATTAGATTTAGGTGTACAACATAGTGATTTGAAAAGCCTTGTACATTATGCTATGTTCACCACAAGTATAGCTGCCATGTGTCACCATACGACCCTATTTTCACCACCACCAACTATATTCCCCATGCTATGCTTTTCATCCCTGTGACTTCATTCCATAACTGGAAGCTTGTACCTCCTACTCCCCTTCCCCCATTTTACCCATCCCCCACATCCCTTTCCCCTCTGGCAACCATCGGTTTGTTCTCTGTACATATGGGTCTGTTTCTGCTTTTTTGTTTGTTTGCCTGTTTGTTCATGTGTTCTGTTTTTTAAATTGCACACATAAGTGAAATCGCATGGTGTTTGTCTTTCTCTGTTTGACTATTTCACTTAGTATAATACCCTCTCAGTTGTTGCAGGTGGCAAGACCTCATTCTTTTTTAATGGCTGTCGTACATAATGCACTGTATATATGCACACCTTCTTTATCCATTCATCTATCGATGGCAATTTGGGTTGCTTCCATACTTTGGCTATTGTAAATAGTGCTGTAATCAACATAGGGATGGGTACATCTTTTCAAATGAGTGTTTTTGTTTTTTGGGGGGGCAAGTAAATAAATAGACATAGAATTACTGGGTCATATGGTAGTTCTATTCTTAATTCTCTGAGGAACCTCTGTATTGTTTTCCATAATGTCTACACCAATTTACACTCCCACCAATAGTGCACAAGGGTTCCTTTTCTCTGTAAGCTATATTATTTTTTCTTAAAGACACAGAACAGTGTGTAAAGAGAGCTAATTTTTGTTGGGGGGAGAAGTGAAAAACATATATTTGCCTTTGCTTGATATCTAAGAAAGTATCTGTTAAAGAAACTCTGACGGGATTCAAAAGAAATGAAGAGCACCCAACACCTAGGTTCGTATGACTGGTGGGGGCAGGACAGTGTGGGAATTGGGTCGCTGAGAGCCAGGACGGGTTTGCTAAAAGGCACTTTCACTCTATACATTTTAATGTATGTGAAGTTTTTTTGCCATGTGAATATATCTGCTCAAAAACTGTATAATAAAATAGAAAAACAGAACCTACTTGGAAGCTAGTTGAAAATACTGAGTCAGAACTCCAGGGGTTTAGAATCTGTATTTTTCGCTAGTTCCCCCAATAGGTTCGGATGTAAGGGCTGAGTAAACTCTACTTAGAAAAACACTGGCCTAAATGCTACAAAACAGGAAGGTTGACAAAGATCACTGTGGTATAATGTAGGGCCTTCACTTTAACGATTTCTCTGCTACGCAGCCCCACATCACTCCAAAATTCTAAGGTCCCCAAATCCATCCCTTCCCTTTCTACCTTCCTACATATTCCAGGGATGTGACCAAACCCTTCTTTGGGAAATCCAAATATTTTTTGATGGTGAGAAACAGTACGTCTCCAGCACCTATGTTTGTATGGGTTTTTTTCTTTCACAGAATTAGGCCAGCAGGACCTGCTCATTTGGAGGAATAAGGGTTGTTGGGAAAGAGAAAACTCCCTCCGGAAGAGGAGATCCAAGAGGGATTTCACTGGCCTTGTACTTGGGCTGCTAGCGGGCCTGCACGAGGGTGCCCTTTGCAGAGCCAGCTTAGGAGTAGAGCGGTGGGCCTAACTCCTGCTTCCTATTAAGGGGACCCGCTTATGCGTTTCAAGTCAGGGGGTGGGTAATATGCAGGTTTTGCCTGGAACTGTCTTACACTTATCCTTTGAGCCAATTGGATACCCCTTAAAAATAATATTCAGCAATATTTATTATTGCTTATGTGTGCTAAGCACTTACCATGTTATCTTACTTTTTCAACCCTGCGAGGTAAGTACTACCATGTTTTCCATGTCCATTTCACAGATATGGAACCTGAAGCTTGAGTAGGCTAAGTGACTAGCCACAGGCCGCGGAGCTAATAAGCAGTACAGCTGGGATTTAAATTCTGGCAGTGTGATGTTAGAGTCTGTGCTCCTAACTGCCTCACTATGCTGCTTCTCTTTGGTGGTGGTAGGAGGGTCATCCCGACTCAAAGCCAAGGCCGAGTTGCCCAATAAAAATTTCTGCAACTCTGTCCCAAGAGCTCAGGGAGTCTCCATTGGCTCTGCCTTTGACCCACTGTCCCTATCCCTCTTGCTCTGGTCTTCTGTGCCTGGTTTTCTCTGGAAGAGCCCAGATTTTCTTGTCTGTCCATTGGGATTGGCACTTCATTTGGACTGTCTGCCTGGATATTTTTTTCAAAGATCTTATTTATTTGAGAGAGGGAGGGCAGGGGGGAGAGGGAGAAGCAGACTCCCCACTGAGTGGGGATCCCCACTGGGGGCTCAGTCCTAGGACCCTGGGACCATGACCTGAGCCAAAGGCAGATGCCCAACCCACTGAGCCACCCAGGTGCTCCTCTGCTTGGATTTAAGATTGAGCTTCTCCCTTGATCACTGGCTTTCAGATCACCTTTGGTATCAAGCTCTGAAACCCTCAGGCAGGCCTAACTTCAATCTCCACCCAGGTTCCCAGCCCAGGCCCCCAACATGGATGTGGTACCCTGACATCCTGCTTGACCCACCAGGAAGAGAACAGACAGACTCTCTTGGTCTCTCTCGGACTTTTCTTCATTAGCTGCTTCTGCTGACTCCTCATCCTCAGTCATGTGCAGCAAGGTCTTCCAAGGCTTGCCCACAAGTTGATTTCCTCCAGCACACCACAAAGGAGCCAAAGCCACAGCAATGACTCATTGGTGGCCCAGGATTGTACCTTGAAGCTATAATTGTATTTGATGTCATTTGCGGCCCCTCCCTACTAGCAACTGGGATACAGCCCCAGGCAGTGTGGGGACAGAAAGAGGAAGTGTCTAGTACAACAAACATAGTTCACACATTTTGTTTTGTTTTGTTTTTTCAGGGTTTTTTGAATTGCCCCAAACCGATTGCTTGTTATTGCCTTGTTCCCCGGGTGGGATTTGAAAGACAATTGGTTCTGGTGGGAGAGAGGTGGAGTATTTGGCCACATAACAGAGTAAAAACAAATTGTCCCCACCTCAGAGTGAGCTGGAAGCTTTAGTCAACGGTGTTCCCAGTCCCAAGCAGAGAGACAAGAACACAGCTCATTTTCGGAGAAAACTCGCTTGGTTCTGTGAGCTATGGTGAAAGCCTAACAATGCTTTGTTAATGTGTATTTTTCAGCATCTCCTTGTCGTCAACCAAGTCCTAGGGGCTACGTGGATTTAGACCACCTTATCCTCTGTTGCTGTTTTGACCACTTCCTTCCCCTTCTCAAAACCATTCAGCAGTTCTCTCCTAAGAACACCAGAAACACTAGGTCCCACCTATGAATGGTTCACACAGCGTGGATAGCATGGACTCCAGAGCCTGAATGCCTGGGTTGAATCCCAGCCCTCCCTACAACCTGTGTGACTTTGGGCAAGACGCTGAACCTCTCTGCTCCCCAGTTTCTTTTTCTGTAAAATGGGAATAATAATTCCACCTGTCTTACTGGGTTGTTATGAGGCATAAATAAATTAATATTTGTAAAGCATTTGGGGCGCCTGGCTGGCCCAGTAGGTTAAGGGTCCGACCCTTGATTTCCACTCAGGTCATGATCTCGGGGCTGTGAGACTGAGCCTCACCTCGGGCTCTGTGCTCAGTGCAGAGTCGGCTTGAGATTCCCTGCCCCTCCCCCTACTCGCACTCTTCTCTCTCTCCCTCTTTCTTTTTTTTTTTTTAAGATTTTATTTATTTCTTTGACAGAGAAAGACACAGCGAGAGAGGGAACACAAGCAGGGGGAATGGGAGAGGGAGAAGCAGGCTTCCCGCGGAGCGGGGAGCCCGATGCAGGGCTCGATCCCAGGACCCTGGGATCATGACCTGAGCCGAAGGCAGACGCTTAACCAACTGAGCCACCCAGGCGCCCCTCTCTCCCTCTTTCTAATAACAATAAATAAGTAAGTAAATAAATAAATAAAATCTTTAAAAAATACATTTGTAAAGCACTTGGAACAGTGTCTGACTATAGTAAGTGCTATGTAAATGTTTGTTAAATACATAAATAAGTATATTCATTCATTAAACAAATACCTGTTGAGCATCCAATGAGCTAGCCAGGAGTTGGCAAGCTTCTGCCATAGGGGATCATGCAGTAAATAATTTTTAGGCTTTGTAGGCCACGGGCTCTCTGTTGCAACTACTTAACCCTGCCTTTGTAGTGTGAAAGCTCTCACGGACAACATGTAAATGAATTGGTGTGGCTGTGTGCCAATTCAAATTTTATTTATAAAAACAGACTTTGGATTGGATTTGGCCCACAGGCCAAAACAGGTTGTGAAGCCCTGTGCTAGGGAATGAGGGATACAATGGCATGCAAAACAGACCCACTGAATGCTTCTGTCGAGCTTTGGAGACAGACTTTAGATAATTACATACCTTATCAATTATGATAGGTGTAGGGGCGGGGCAGGGGTGGGGGTTGGGGAAATGTAGTCTGGAAGATCAGCAAGGGCTTCTCTGAGGAAGTGGCTTCCAACTGTGATCCAAGTCAGATTTAAACAGGTGAATGGAGTGCGGGGAGAGGCATGTGTCAAATGACTTGTATTGTCACCATGGTCAAAGACTAAGGACGTTCTAAACATCCCAAATAGCCCCATCTTCCCCCTTCATTTAGTTTATGGAGAAATAACTGAGATTTTTTTTATCCAATCCTTTTCTGAAGCTGTTTTTCATTTCAGCGTGCATAATCTCTTGTGAGAATGGCATAATCATTAAGAATGTAGACTATCGCCCAGCTGCCTGGTCCACACACTAGTTGCTCACACTTGGGCAAGTGACTTAATGTCCATGTCAAAGGTACCTCTGTCTGATGACGATGACAGTGTTGGCAGGATCAACCTCATAAGCTGGTTGTGACAATTAAATAAGCCACTACATGCAACCTATTCGGATTCCTATCTGGCTCATAGTTAGTGTTAATATGCATTAGCTCTTGCTGGCATGGATTATGTGTTCAAGATCTTTTGTAAGGCACACTAAGTTTTCCCTTTTTTCCTGCTAATATTACCTTCTCTATACTCTGAGGAATACCACTTCACTAAATTCTCTTATTTCAGGATTTTGTTAACAAGCCAGTAAGACAATGGGTAACATGTATTGATCACTTATGTTCCAGATTCTGTGCCAAACAGTTTACGCACAAATCTCAGATCCTCAAAAATCAAAGTTTTTTTTTAAAGGTTTTATTTATTTATTTGAGACAGAGAGAGAGACCTGGGGGAGGGGCAGAGGGAGAGAGAGAAGCAGACTCCCCGCTGATCAGGGAGCTCAACGTGGGGCTCCATCCCAGGACCCTGAGGTCATGAACTGAGCCGAAGTCAGACGCTTCAACCATTGAGCCACCCAGGCGCCCCAAAAATCAAAGTTTTAATACCCCGGTTAAATTGAGGAGACTGAGGTTCAGAGAAGTTAAGCAATGAGAGACTGAATTTACAAATGTATAATGGCCAGACCATGAAGGCAGCGTGCTATAAATTAGACATGTAGGAAGTCAGACTGCCATCTCTAGCAATAATCCAGGAAACCAAATAATAATCCCTGTAACAACTGGTCCGAAATGGCCAGGATGTGATTAATAACTGACAGCTTCCATAATTGTTGTCCTTGCTTCCAACTTAGGACCAACCAAAGAAAGTCAATTATGCACCTCTAACCAATCACATAGGATACCCTGCTGCTAAACTGGTGCAGCCACTCTGGAAAACAGTATGGAGGTTCCTCAAAAAGTTAAAACTAGAACTACCTTATGATCTAGCAATTGCACTACTAGGTATTTACCCAAAGAATACCAAAGTATTAATTCAAAGGGATGCATGTACCCCTATGTTTATAGCAGCATTATCAACAATAGCCAAATTATGGAAAGAGCCCTAATGTCCATCGACTGATGAGCAGATAAAGAGGCTGTATATATATATATAAAAAATATATATATATATGAAATGTATATATATATGGAAGAGGCTGCGTGTGTATATATATATATAGAATATATATATGTATGTATGTATATATACAATGGAATATGACTCATCCATAAGAAAGAATGAAATCTTACCATTTGCAATGACGTGGATGGAGCTAGAGAGTCTTATGCTAAGCGAAATAAGTCAGTCAGAAAAAAACAAATACGATACGATTTCACTATATGTGGAATTTAAGAAACAAAACGAATGAGCATGGGGGAAAAAGAGAGAGCCAAGCCAAGAAACGGACTCTTAACTGTAGAGAACAAACTGAGGGTTGCTGGAGGGGAGGTGGGCAGGATGCATTAAATGGGTGATGGGGATGAAGGAGGGCACTTGTGATGAACACCGGGTATTGTATGTAAGTGATGAATCACTAAATTCTACCCCTGAAACTAATCTTGCACTATATGTTAACTATGATGGGATTTAAATAAAGACTTTTTTTAAAAAAAAGGATACCCTGCCTCTATGTATCCTGCCTACAGCTTCCCCCAGGCCAACAGTGGATCCAATCAGGACACACCTGACCCCTTTCCTTTCTCCACCATAAAACGTTCCCACTCCTCTGCCTGCCTTTAAGTCTCTGCCTTAGCCTAAGTAAAAGTGACTGACTCTTTCTACAGCAAGCTCAAAATAAATAGCCTTTGCTTGTTCTTACTTGGTTGGTCTTTGTTTATATTCACAATGACATCCTAAGGGTCACAAAGATATTAAGTGGCAGGGCTAGAATTTAAGCCCTGGTCTATCAGACTCCAGGGTCCCAAGTGTTTAACCAATATGTTGTATTGCCTCTCTACCCATACTTTCTGGATGCTCTCGAAGTATACATTTTGATGGCATCCTCTTCACCTTTTCCTGCAGAAAAGAGATCATTTGTCTAGGACTCCCCGAGGCAGCAGCCCCTGTTTCCACAATTATTGGAGGCTCCCTCTCTGTGCCTTCTCCAGCTCGTTGCACAGTTGTATGTAAGTGCAACCTACGTACAATAATTACAGCACCCAGCATAAGAATATGTGTGGTTTTTTTCGGGGCTGCTATTATGAGTAAGCAGTATAATAAAGATCTAACATTTGCTTAGTTCTTATGATGTGCCAAGCACTGTGCTAAATACTTTGTATGCATTAATTATCATATTTAATCTTCAGAACAACACTAGAAAGTGAGGAATGCTCTTATTCCCATGGCACAGCTGACAAGACAGAGGCAGAGAGCGCTCCAGCAATATTGGTGTTATCCAGGAGATGGAGAAAACTTCTTTGCTCCCCAGAACACTTCCAGGCAGCTCCCCTCCTACCTGAACTCCTGTTAGCAATGAAGTTCTGGTTTTATCACAATGCAAACTTCCCTGGGAGAGCTAATACATTTAGTCTTCCCAACCCTTCACACTTCAGGCGGAATTAACATACTTCAGTTCCATTCCTGACAGCTGTTTTTTTTTTTTTTTTAAGATTTTATTTATTTCTTTGAGAGAGTGAGGGAGAGCACGGGCAGGGGGAAGGAGCAGAGGCAGAGGGAGAAGCAGACTCCCGGCTGAGCAGAGACCCCGATGTGGGACTCGATCCCAGGACCCCGGGATCCTGACCTGAGCCAAAGGCAGACTGAGCCAGCCAGGCACCCCCCGACAGCTGGTTTTGACAGGCAGAAAAGTGGCCAAAGCAGGGACATACCCAGTTGGGGGGGCAGGCTTTGGGGCATTTACTGACTGATGCAGTGCAGGCAAGAGCCAGAGAGCTGGCGCCAGGTTCTATTTCATTTCTGGTATCCTTCCTAAGAACAGTGTCTGAGGCTTTCCCAGTTTTTCCTGTAAGCTCTGAACCAAGCGAGTCCTTCCTCCTGATAATCTCTTATGTCTTCATGAAAATCAGGTTGTCAGACTTTTAAAGTTCCTTCATACTGTCACTTCCTCCAAGCAGCCTTCTTTGATTGAGGTTAGATCTATTTTCCTGAGCAACTAGAGCAGACCATTGCCAAAACTTCTAGTTCAGCCTGACCCCATTCAGCTGAGGACCACTGCATGCTCCCATCTGTGATTTAATAGAAACTTCTGAAGCCCACAGGTGGACTGGAGGGACCTGGTGTTGATATAACCTGGTTGTCTCATGTAGTGAGAGTGTAAATCATCACCCTGTCTTCAGCCCTCAGTCCATTCTGTCTCCATTCCTCTTTTTAGGAACTTTCCAAATTGACAATCTGGGCAAATTAGCTGCCACTCATTCAAAGCAGTTGAAAAAAAAAAAAGAAAGAAAGAAAGAAAAAAACGAACAAATCAATATTATGCGTCCACTAGTAGCTAACTAAGCCTTTTATCTATTATCCAGATTCATCTGCGAATTGGTGTTTTCATAATAGCTGGCTTCCCCATGCTGCTGCCTAAAGTTGCTGGGGGAAAAAGAGAGTGGAGGCTGGAGAGAGAGGAAAGAGAAGAGATGTCTAAAGAAATTCTCCCTACGTGTCCCATCCCACACCATCCCTATGACAAACCTCAACCCCTAGCTGAAAATGGGAGCGGACAACCGAAGGTGACTCAGGGTTGCAGGGGGGCGGGTGGCTCTCCCAATTCAGCCTGAGATTCAGTGACACTCTTAGAGACCACACACCTGTTACGTGTGCGTAAAAACACCATTGCCAACACATGCTTTTTCGTCTTGACCTTATCCCTTCGCCTCCACAAATGTACACTAAGAAATACACGGTTCTCTAGCTCTGTGTTCCATGTACAGGTGGCTGAGTCTCTGAAAGGCATTCACATCTGCTTTTCCATTCTCCTTCTCCTTTTTCCTAGCCAGTACTCGTTTCCCTTCAGCGGTGCATGTGTGTGCACGTGTGTGTGTGTGTCTGGGGAGCGTCAGTGGGAGGGAGGGAAGAAAAAAGGAAGAGGAGGAAGAAGGAGGAAGCATCCATCACTGGTATAGGACCAGCTCTAAAAGGGGCCTAAGCCAGGGATGCCTGGCTGGTTTGGTTGGTAGAGCATGTGACTCCTGATCATAGGGTTGTGAGTTCAAGCCCCACGTTGGGCATAGAGCTTACGTTAAAAAAAAAAAAGAGTGATCTTGGAGTACCTGGCTGGCTCAGTTAGCAGAGCATGCAACACTTGATCTTGGGGTTATGAGTTCAGGCCCCATGTGGGGTGTAGAGATTACTTAAATAATAATAATAATAAAATTAAAAAATCAGGAAAAAAAGGTGATCCAAGCCAGGGGTCTGCAAACCTTTTCTATGAATGACCAGATAGTAAATATTTTATACACAGTTTCTGTCAGAGCTGTACAACTCTGCCACATTGTCCCATGAAAGCAGCCACATAGACAATATGTAAATGAGCAAAAATATGTTCCGATAAAACGTATTTGTAAAAATAGGTGGTGAGCTGGATTTGGCGCTTGGGCTCTCGTTTGCAGACTCCTGACTCAAACTAATGGGAAGGCTGGAGATCATGAACGTGTGACCGTCGTTCAAGTCTGTGTTGAGCGGGGTGTCCTTCAAGTTCATGGGTCATAATTATGAACACCACTGGTTGCTCTCCAGATGTGGGAGAGGAAATCACCCCAGGAGAAGGATGGAGGGGACTTGGCCCCTTATGGCCAGACCTCAGGACATATTCTGGTAGCGTTGTTTTAAAATGGAAATCCTGGAGGCGCCTGGGTGGCTCAGTTGGTTAAGCGACTGCTTTCGGGTCAGGTCATGATCCTGGGGTCCTGGGATCGAGCTCTGCATCGGGCTCCCTGGCTCGGCGGGAGGCCTGCTTCTCCCTCTCCCACTCCCCCTGCTTGTGTTCCCTTTCTCGCTCTCTCTCTCTCTGTCAAATAAATAAGTAAAATCTTAAAAAAATAAATGAATAAAATAAAATGGAAATCTTGGGGCTCCTGGGTGGCTCAGTGGGTTAAGCCTAACTGACTTTTGATTTCTGCTCAGGTCATGATCTCAGGGTCTTGAGATCAAGCCCCGCCTTGGGCTCTGTGCTGGGCCCTGGGGGTGGAGTCTGCTTAGGATTCTCTCTCTCTCTCTCTCCCCCTCTGCCCCTCCCCCTCACTCGTGCATGCTCTCTTTTAAAAAAAATTTAAAAAATAAAACTGAAATCCTGATAGGAGCTTGTTTCCTTTCTGTTTCTTCTACTTCCTAAAATTATAATGTGGGTTTTTTTGTTTGTTTGGGGAGGGAGGCAGGAGAAAGATTGGGAGGTTTCTGATGACATGAAATTCTGATGAATGGGATCCCAGTTAAAAGAGGTCTGCCTGCCTCCAAGTTACCAGCAGAGCCAGCTTGTTCACCAGTCAGGGCTTAGCGCTACAAGGGCTGGTATATTTGTCCGTCAGTGTCCAAGATTCCCGAGTGGCCTGATCAAAACTCTTGCAGGCCTAGAATATGCCTGGGACTCAAGGCCCCTGGGAGGGCTTCTAGAATATGCTGGAAGGCTACTCTGCCCCAGGAGGTATGAATCTGCTCAAGGCCTGGGATGGCAAATAGATTTTGCTTTGTATGCTCATCCCAGCTGATTGGTAGGTAGGTAGCCGCCATCTTTTGAGGCCATATCTGGGGTGAATGGAAAAGTGAGTCTGCTTGATTAACGAGGCCTGCTCTGGGCATGGGAAGAGAGAGGGGAAGCATAAGGGCACCCCATTCTGCTCCAGGCCTGGCGAAATGGACAGGGTATCTAAGAAATGCAGATTATTTGCTGAGTCCTATCTGCCAATGCTTGGCTGGCTGGTGAGAGACATTCTTTCAAACATCTGAGTGAATCAAGTGACTCATGGAAAGGTGGCCCAGTTAAGGCCTATTTTTGTGACTATTATCACCCATCATTCCGATGTCTCCTGTGGTACAATCTAGAGCACACCCCTGCCGGGGATGTCCTGTAAGGAGGGCTGTGTTGTCTTTACCATGAACCATCTATGTTCATTGCACTGGCACTGAGGGGTACAGACAGAGGCGGGGAAGAAGGAGTCCTATCCACTAAGAATTTTTTTATAAAGATTTACTTATTTATTTTGGGGGGGTGTGGCAGAGGGAGAGGGAAGAGAATCTCAAGCAGACTCCCCAATAAGTGTGGAGCCCGATGCGGGGCTCGATCTCACAACCCTGAGACCATGGCCTGAGCTGAAACCAAGAGTTGCTCAACTGACTGAGCCCCCCAGGTGCCCCCACTGAGATTTTTTTTAATCTGGGAGAAACTAGGATACAAAGCAGTATCGAAACCATAAAGCAGATGGAGAAGAGATTAAGGAAAATGCTGTGGAAGAACGGAGTAGCGAAATGAGCTTTAACCCATAGGAGATGGCTTTGGGGCTTCAGTGAGGGAGGTCAGGTAAGTCCGTATGGAGGAGTCAGCCTATGAACCAGGCCTTGAAGGTGAAGTTGATTTTAGGGTATAGAGAGGACAGTGAGGACCTGCTTTCTTTCTTTCGTTCTTTCGTTTTTAAAGATTTTATTTGTCAGAGAGAGAGCACACAAGCAGGGTAGTGGCAGGCAGAGGGAGAAGCAGGCTTCCCGCTGAGCAAGGATCCCTATGCAGGACTCGACCCCAGAACCCCAGGATCATGACCTGAGCCGAAGGCAGATGCTTAACCGACTAAGCCACCCAGGAGTCCCAAGGAACTGCTTTCTTAAAGGTCTTCTTACCTGGGGCCTGGTGCTTCTCAATCTTATTTACACTGAACATACCCGAGGAATAGAATATATCCCATCCATTCATTTTTCAAATTTTTGGAGTGCCAATGGTGTGCCTGGTTGTGAGCCAGAGGTTGCCTAGCCTCTCCCGTTAGGGGACCATGCTTCTCAGAGGAGAATCTCCCATTCTGCCAACTCACCCGTCACACTGCAACCAGAGCCTGCATGCTTGCTTTAGTTTGCATTTTCTAACATTTTATTATTTCTTTTTAATCACAACTACGTGCCAATGATGCAAAAGAGTATCAATAAAAAGTTTTCTTCCCACACCCAGTCTTATTGAACCCCTGGTAACAGTCCCTCATGTATTCTGCTGGAGAGAGTCTATGCAAACACAAGCAGATAGGCCCATGCTCTTAGCCCCAATGGTAGCATGTCATACTCATTGTTTAGCAACTTGCTTTTTTCACAGAACCATGCATCTTATTGATGCTTTCCATAAGCACATACAAAGACTAGCCATTTTAGAGCTTCATCCTATTCCGTTGTATGGATTGCCAAGAATTATTTAACCAGTCTCTTATTGACAGATGTTAAGGTTTTCTGCCACCTTCTGCTAATGAATAATCTTTACCCGTGTGGGGGTATATTTGTATGATAAATTCTTAAAAGTGGAATGGTTGCATCAAATGGTGCAGACATTTGTAACTTTTAGACACAATCCCACCAGCACAGTGTGTTATTCAACTTTTTCATGTTCCTTATTCTGATAGATGAAAAATGAGATCTCACTGCAATATTAAACCGCGTTACTCTTATGATAAGTGACATTGAGCACCTTTGCATATGTTTGTCATTTACGTTTCCTTTTCTGTGAACTGTTTCCATCTGTTGCCCATTTTTTCTATTGGTTTAGTGGTCTTTATTAATTTGCAGCAGCTCTTTATATAGTAAGGAAATCAGCTCTTTGTGATGTAGATTGAAAAATTTTTCCCCGCAGGTTAAAGATCCTTCACTTTAGTCCTGATACTTCTTATAGTTTCTTGTTCTCCTTCTCCTTCTTCTTCTTCTTCCATTTCTCAATCAGAGCATGTAGCGAAGTGACTATATTGAGAATCTTTTCCTGAGTCTACCTATAGTCTAAGGAAGTTTCTTTCCTTCTGGATCCTCTTTTTGCAATTCTTTGCTAAAATATTAGCTGGCTAGTGATGATCTTCTTTCAGGTCAGGGAATCTTTCAGAATCTGATTAAAGTTGTGGCCCAGAAAGAGACTCACATAAAACACACCTACAACTTTGCATTTACTTTTAGGGCATTCCCAACCCTCTGGAGTCCTGTTACCATGGCCTAAGGACAACCTATAGCAGAATCTCTTGGGAACTTGGGATGCCTGGGTGGCTCAGTCGGTTAAACAGCTGCCTTTGGCTCAGGGTCCTGGGATCGAGCCCTGCATTGGACTCCTGGCTCAGTGGGGAGCCTGCTTCTCCCTCTGCGTCTGTTGCTCCCCTGCTTGTGCTCTCTCTCTCTGACAAATACATAAATAAAATCTTTTAAAAAAAAGGATCTCTTGGGAACCTTGTTTACAATTCAGACTCCTGAGCCCCTCTCTAGAGCTAAGGAACCAGACTCTTTCCAAATGGATGAAGCCATGGAATCTGCATTTAAACACATCATGCTAATTATGATACGCACTAAAGAAGCATCCCACAAACTAGGGGCATCCATGGGATCAGAAAATTTGAAAGAGGAAAAAAACCCCTCAGGATTCAAGAGAAAAGAAGTTAAAAAGGTGGAGTGACAGATGGGGAAAATGACACTTTTGTGCAGTGGTCTCTCAAATTATGCCACGCGGTCAGTCAATTATAACACCAACCCACTGTGTGTGTGTGTGTGTGTGTGTGTGTGTGTGTGTGTGTGTGTGTGTGTGAAGGACAGGGAGAATCACATGTGAAGCTCTCTTTATCTTTTTTTGTTATGTAGATCAGAAATGACCTTTTCGATATTTCTCCCTCTTTTTTCCTCCTCCTCTCCCTACCTCCACTTCTCTTTCTCTCTTCTTTCATTAAAATACAAGCAAAGCACATCCTCATTCCAAGAGGGAAAGGTGCTATTGAAGGGGGAAGTCCTTCATGGGCAAAGCAGGGTTTCATAGAGGCCTGAGTCTTCCTCAAATAAGCCTTTGATATGGATGATTCGACGGACATTTGATTTTTTTCACAGGGTTCCCCAGACCTCAGCTTTTGCTCTCTGGGTGCCACAGGGTCATTCTTCCGTGTTGGTGGCACTTTCTCCTTCGATAGGCAGCTTCCCCCAGGGGACCCCCTGGCCTCCTCTGTTGGCTGGTGTTTGCTTTTTCTTCCCACGAAATAAACAGTATGTTCTGACTACTGTCTTAGAGCAGTGTCTCTTAATTTTGTGGGCCTCTCCTTGGACAAAAGCGCCGAACACACAGTTTGCTTGAGGTACTGGGGGTCCGTGAGGTTCCTGAAGCCCATCCATGAGCTCCCTAGGGCAATACTACCCAAACTTTCATCTTGGATGGCTGAGCATCCAGATCACTCAGGGAGCTTGTTAGAAATCCCAGGGCTGGGGCGCCTGGGTGGCTCAGTTGGCTAAGCATCCAACTCTTGATTTTGGCTCAGGTCATGATATCAGGGTCCTGAGATCGTGCCCCATGTCAGGCTCCCCACTCAGCACAGTCTGCTTGGGATTCCCTCTCTCCCTCTGTTCCTCTACTCTCTCTCTCTCAAATAAATAAATAAATAAATAAATAAATAAATAAATAAAATCTTAAAGAAAGAAAGAAATCCCAAATCCCAAGGCCCATGCTTCACCCCAGACCTAATGAACCATAATCTCTGGGCCCTCTGCCTGGACAAGCTCCCCAGATGGTTCTGGTACATACTGCAGTGGGGGACCTACAGATCAGACTTAAGAACCTTGCTGGAGGGTTCCTTTCTGTGATGACTAGGGGGGCATCCTTCAGTACCCATGGGAGTCTTCTCCAAAGGAAGTCAGCTCAGGGGAGTGCAAGGCACTAGGGACCGTCACATGTGCCTAACAGGGGACACTTCAAGTAAGGAGGCTAACATGCGGATTTTGTTTTATTCCACGATCACACTTGTATTGGGGAACATGCTGGGAGGCTGGGTACACTTGGGAGATGAGAGAATAAGACAGGGCAGCCTGAGAGCTCTTCAGCGATTCTCTTTATGGATACAGTCTATCTAAGCTCTCCATAAGCAAACCTGGGCTTGAACATTGAGGCCGACAGCCTGATGTTGCTCAGTGGGGAGATGAGGCTCAGGTGAACCAAAGCCCAGTTAATAACACAGCATCTCATCATGGCAGCCTGTCTCACTTCTGACAGCCTGAGAGTGTTTCCTGGGGGAGAGCCCTCCTCTCCCCCAGCTCCACTCCCCAGGCAGGGTCCCTCAGCTCTCTTGAGGGAGCTCAGATAAAGGCTGCTCTCCAGGGAGCTGTCTGACTCCCCACCTCTGCCCTGCTACTTTCCAGCTGATGAGCAATGTTTGAGGAGACAGGGAGGGCAGGCTTCCTGGAGGGCCACACATGCTCCTCTTGCCAGATGGCTGGAAGATTCCACTGAACAGACACTGCCAGGTCCTGTGGTGAGAGAGGCCCGTCATGGCTCATTTCATGGGACAACAGCATCCCTCGAGGTGGTCACCTTTGGTGCAGGAGTTTCTCCATCACCCCGGAACTCAATTCAGCTCTCAGTCCCAAGAAGAACCATCGTGTGCCAATGGAACCAATCAAGAATAAAATCAGCAAAGCACAGAAGGCTGATGTCCAAACTGACCTCCAATTTATTTACTTATTTTTCGTTAAGTTTTTTATTTGAATTCCAGGATAGTTAACATACAGTGTTATGTTAGTTTCAGGTGCATGATATAGTGATTCAACACTTCCATACATCACCCTGTACTCATCACCCCAAGTGCCCTCCTTCATCCCCATCACCTATTTCCTCCATCCCTCCACCCCCCTCCCCTGTGATGACCACCCCCTTCCCTTGTGATGTATGTTCTTTAGAGTTAAGAGTCTCTTTCTTGGTTTGCACCCCTGCTCTCTTTTTTTTTAATCCTTTGCTCAGAGAAAGACAAATACCATATGATTTCACTCATATGTGGAATTTAAGAAACAAAACAAATGAGCAAATGACCTCCCGTTTATTAAATATCAGTGACAGTTCTATCTGCAGCAGCAACATATTCCTGGTTTGGGTAGGGGCCTAACTTCTTCCAGACCCCAATTCTAAAACATCTCACAACAGGCTCTGCACCTGTGCCTTCCATCTTCACCATTGGAGGTGCTTTTCTGCATTCGAGGATGCGTTCTCAGTGGGACTGATATCACCGCCTAGGGGGCAAAAGTTGGTTCTTGGGGGTAGAGGGATCTTAGATGTTACAGTGGGGTGTGGCCCTCCAAAGGGCAACAGTGCACAAACAGATCTCCACTACATCTGTGGTATTAACATTTTATGGGAAGACATTAGGGAATAAATGTCTAAAAAGACTCCTTGGTGGAACAATAATACAAAAAAAAAAAAAAAAAAAAAGGAAGTTTGAGAAACACTGGTTTAGGGGAAAGGTAAGGAACTTCTAACTCCAGGGTCAAATCTGGTCCTTGGCCTGCTGATTTCCAGCTTGGCCAGTTATTTCTCTGGGCCTTGTTGTAGTAAGCCAGAAAATAAAGTGTTCCTGGGCAGACTGCCCTAGCTGAGTCATTTACAGGGGAGCAGTAGGTAGAAGGATGAAGGGCAGTTGAAGATTTGTGAAGGGTGGCTGGCTAATAACCTAATTGGAATTTCAAAGGCTGAAGCCGAAAACCTAAATTAATTTCAAAAAGCAGCTTATCTTGCTAACACCTCCGAATTCTCAGAATTTATAGTGTCTCTTTCTGCCTTGAATTTGATGAAGGTCAGAGAAGGGCTCTGAATTGGAGAAGGGCCCTGGTTAATCTCTGCAATGAGTCAGTGATGCCTGATGACAAAAGGGCTCTCCACCACTTGGTTCAGGCATTGACTTCCTCACCCAGGGTTCTTGAGTCTTGATGCTTTAACTAAAACCTGGTTTCCTGAGCAGGCCCGTCTCACGGAAGCAGCTCAGTCCCTCATAGCCTATCAACTTCCATGCCAGAAGGCCGGGTAGGTGCCCTCCTCTTTCCCCAGTGCTGCTTCCAGACCAGTATTCCTCCACATTCATGTCAAAACCTCTACTCCTTTGAAGCTCCTTCTACCTAGCAATACTCTGTTTTCCCCCCTTGTGCACTGTGGTCTATCTGCTAAAGCGCCCATTATTCAAGGAAGGTGTAGGCACCTACCTTTCTGCCTTCCTCTTCATCCCAAATCCTGCCATCTTTCTGGATTTCCACTCAGCGCTTCAAAAATTCAGTCTACGTTCTCCCTATAGCGAAGTGATATTTTTAGAACAGAAATTAGATTATGTCTCCCATCTGCTTAAAACCTTGCAATGGCTTCCCATTGCTTTTAGGATAAAGTCTGTGTTTCTCACCATGCATGGGGTTACAAGGCCCTGCATGATTGGTTTCCCAACTACTCGCAGTCTCTCTTTTAGGATTCTTGGGTTCTCTCAGTCTGCTCTAGCACATGAACTCACCAAGTTCATTCCTCAAAGTCCTTTATGTTTGCTCCTCCCTCTACCTGGCAAGTTTTGCTCCCAAATTTTGGCATGGATAAATTCTTCCCATCCTTCCAGTTCGCAACTGAAATGTCACTTGAAGGAGGCATTCCTTGGTCACCATATACAAGATAACTCCCACCCAGTTACTCTCTTGCACAATATCTTACTTTATTATTTTCATAGCCCAAGTGTCCTTAAATGATCTTTTCTGTATACTTGTTTTTGTCTGTCTCCCCCAGCCTGAATGTGATAAGAAAAAAAGCTTGGTCACTGCTGCATCTCTAGCACCTAGAATAGTGCCCTGCACAAAGTAGGTGTGGTAGGCAGCCTCTAAGATGGCTCCCATCGTCCCCACCTCCTCTTATTCATGCCCTTGTGTAATCCCCTCTCCTTGAGTGTGGGCTGAACTCTGACTCCTTTGTAGTAAATAGAATGCAGTGGAGGTGACAAATGTCACTTCAGAAATTAGGTTACAGGACTGTGGCTTCTGTCTTGAATACCCTCTCTCACTCTTTTGCTTGCTCACTCTGAGGGAAGCCAGCCACCAGGTTGTGAGCTGCCCTATGGAAAGATCCAGGTAGCAAGGAACTGATAACTCTGGTCAACATGCAGAGAGCCCCTGAGGCCTGCCAGCAGCCATGTGAGTGAGCTTGAAAGGGATTGGAAATGGATCAGTCAAGCCTTGAGTTATAGCCCTGGCCAACTCCTTGATTGAAACCTTGTAAGAAATGTTCAGATAGAGACAAGTAAGCCATGCTCAGACTCCTGACCCACAGACACTGTGAGATAATAAATGTTTGCTATTTTAAGCTTGTAGATTTTGGGGTAATTTGATCACAACAATAAATAGCTAATATAGTAGATTCTCAATAAATGCCTATTGATTTAGTGAATTCTTGGCGACCTCCCCATTCTCAATGACCCTGCCTTTCATCCCACTTTAGCCGCCCACTCTCTTGGCTACACCCTTGTCCTTGTCATCATCCAGAATTGCTCTACTTCTGAAATCACCAACTAAGACATCTTACCTGGTGCCCACACCCCTTCATCCTTCAAACTTGATCAGTTACTCCCAGTATACTAGTCTTCAACCTCACTGTGACTCAGTTCAGAGACATCACATCACAGGTTGGTCCCCAGAAAGCGAATTCTCAGAGGGAGTTTAGTGTGCAAGACATTCATGAAGGAGTGCCCTTGGGATTAAAACATACCTATAGGAAGGAGGTAAAGGAAGCAGAACTGGGTAGAAGTGGGGATGCTCCGTGACAGCTTTGGTCAACCCCCCAGGGAAGTTCTGAGGCTACAATGGCCCTTAAGTGTTGCTCTGAGTTGGGCCAAGATAGCCAGGCCTTTATACGCCCTATCTCAGTCAGTCATTGGAAGTGGGCCACTGGAGAAGGGGTGTGACTTTGGGTAAGACAGCTAGCTCTCTGCAGCTATGAAGCAATCCCTGAAAGGCCTGGCAGGACAGCTGAGGGCAGCATGTGATAGAATTCCCAGCAAATGAGGCAAAAGTCCTTCACTGAAAGGTGATCAGGGTTGCACATCACAACCCAGGTATGTGTATGTGAGGTAATTGTATCTAATACCGCAGTCTATTAGCCTCCTTCCTGTTCTCATTGTTTCCCCAACTCAGCTTATATACTGTTTTTTATCACTCCAATTGTACTCAAATCCTTGTTGCATTGCCTTTCTGTGTTGCCTGTCCAGGCAAAACCTCCAACCTTAAGTGAATTCAGGTAATTTTCTTCCCCATTCCTGTACCTGAGCTGCTGAACATAGATAGAGAAAATCAAGTAATGGTGTATAGTGATGTTTCCATAAATCTGTAGTTTCCAACCTCCATATGGGTCCTCAGTGCTGTCAATCCTAATATTGTTTTCCTTGTGAGCATCCCCCGCTCATAGCTCCAGCTATTTCAAAACTTCTCCATATCCTTTAAAGCACTGCACTCCCTACTTCTCCCAATCCCATCTGAACAAATGACCTCGCCTCCTGTTCAAGGAGAAAATCATTATCGGAAGAGAGTTTCTACAACTTTTTTCCAACAAATCTCCAAGTAGACAGGATCTATTGATTCTATCTCCCAAATAACTTCCAAATCCACTCACTCCTTACCACCTCTACAGTCCCTTCCCTAGTTCAAGTCCCTATCCACTTACGTTTGAATGGCTGCAGCTGTCTTTCTAACTCATCTCAATTCTAGAGTTTTATTCACACCCATTGGAGTGCAACATCATGCTTACCTTCTTCTCTTTGCCTCCACATGTAAGTTTTTCTGTGCCCATAATACTTCCCCTTTTACATCAGTCCCTATGTCCTGCCTAACTCCTCCTTTCTGTTGAGGTGTTAGCCTAACTGACTCCTCAGTAAGAACTCATTTGACTCTCCAAACTAGATTAAGATCCTTTTTTATATGTTTTCATAGCACACTGTAGTCCCTTTTTCATAGCACATTTACACCTTATACTCGTTATTTATTGCTGTGTAACAAATTACCCCCAAAATTTAGTGGCTTGAATCACCAAGCATTTATTACTTCACAGTCTCTGTGGGTCAGGAGTGGCTTAGCTGGGTGATTCTGACTTAGGATCTGATATGAGGTTGTAGACAAGGTGTTCACTGGGACCATAGTCATCAGAAAACTTGATTGGGGTTGGAGGATCTGTTCACTCACATGGCATTTGGCAGGAGGCCTCAGTTCCTTGCTATATAGACCTTTCCACGGGCTTTTTGAGTGTCATCACAATATGGCAGTGACTCCCTCCAGAGCAAGTGATCCAAAAAAGGGAGAAAGAAAGAAACTGCAATGCCTCTATGACCAAGTCTCAGAAGTCACACGTCATTACTTCTGCCACATTCTATTTGTTAGAAGTGAGTCACTAAGTTCAATCCACAGTCAAAGGGAAAGAAATTGGGGCCCCTGACTCATTTGGAAGAATGTGCAACTCTTGATCTCAGGGTTGTGAGTTCGAGACCCACACTGAGTGTGGAGATTACTTAAAAATAAGATCTTTAAGGGCACCTGGGTGGCTCAGTCTGTTAAGCGCCCAACTCTTGATTTCAGCTCAGGTCTTGATCACAGGGTCATGAGTTCAAGCCCTGCACTGGGCTCCACGCTGGGCATAGAGCCTACTTAAATAAAGTAAAATAAAATAAAATAAAATCTTTTTTTTTTTTAAAAGGGAAGGGAATTGAGTTTCAACTCTTGAAAGGAAGAGTATAAGAACATTTGTGGACATATTTTAAAGCTGCCATACATCTCTTTGTAATTGTGTGTCTGCCTGCCTTTACCAGACTGTAAGCTCCATTAGAGCAGGTACCACGTCTGTCTAGCTCACTCTGTGTTTCCAGCATCTATCACAGTACCTAGAGCATAATGGAAGTTCAATAAATGTTTGCTGAAGGAAGGAAAGCATTAATAAATTGATAGCTTTTATTAGAATGAAGGAGAAGACATTACGCCATAATTCTTTATGAATCATTAACCTCTCAGATAAAATCAGTGTATCAGATTAGCTTTGGGGAGAATGGGGTCCAAATGAAGAAGAGTTACATGATGGGAGTAAAAACTTTGATGGAGGCAGTGTTAGCTCTGCATCCAATGCTCAGAAGTTGTTTTCTGAGCCTTGGAACCTTGGAAATATTTCCTGAAGAGCCACAGGGGAGGATGGGCAGATGGGGCTGTTTTTTGCCTTCCTCCTGGTAGGGCAACAAATGATAGAACCAAGACTTTGGCTTTCATTCTAGGACCTGTCAAATTCCTCTTCTGGAATTGACTGTTCTCTGATTCATTAGATGACAATTGTCAGGACACCAAGAAAGCATATGTAGTCTCTAAACATTTTCCGGATATTACCAGCACTGATTCTAACTCTCTGCCTGAATGTGGGAATCAGCAGGGACTCAAACAGTACAAACTGTGTCACCTAGTGCTTGGGGTTTTTGTTAGTGGTGGTGGCACTGTTTTCCTTCCAGGATAGATCCATGGTGTGGTTCTGGATATTGTTTTTGGCTTCTTGCCCTCAACCTTGTTCTTCCTTCCTCCGAACTCTTCTGCAGAGTACCTTTAAAACACCTATTCTTTGCTTGAATCAACTAGGTTCAGTGTCTGTTACTTGCAACTAAGAAGCCTAATGATTTGCCCAAAGTCATCCAGCCAGCCAAACAGTGACATTTTGCGTCAAACAAAATTTGGATAATGTCTGACTCCAGTGCCTAGATTCCTCAACATTTTCACCCTTCCTTCCTGGGCAAGGCTTTCTCTCCAAACAGCAAGACCCCTACTCTCTCAGCCAAGCCCATAGCTCAACGGCCACTCTGACACCAGCACATCAATCTAACAAGCCGACACAAGTTATGGAGTTCTTAGTCTGCAAAAAATAAGTCTAAGTTCTTGGGGTGGGGGTGAAAGGTCACATGGAGATGAAAAGGATATTATTCCTTTATTTAGGAGAGCAAGTACACACTCCTACTTTAAAAACCAAGTAGGCTAAAATCAATGCCATTAAAGGGCTGGAAATTGCTCTGGGGAGCAGGGTTCCTATAAGGGAAAGATGATCCAATTGGGGAAAACAGGAAAAGCAAAGAGGTGGCATTGATCCAAATAATGGGAAATTCTAAGGCACAAACTACTAATTTTCTTAAAAAAAAAAATACAAAGAATAAAGGAAGAGAAAGTGAGGAGTACCTAGGGATTAGTAGATATTTAAGAGACTTATCAAAGATGCTCATCATCACTCATCATCAGGGAAATGCAAATTGAAACCACGGTGAGATATCAGTTCACAGCTGTTAGAATGGCTGTCATCAAGAAGACAAGAGATAACAAGGGTTGGTGAGGATGTGGAAAAAGGGAACCCTCGTGCAGTGTTGCTAGGAATGTAAATCAGGCAGCCATTGTGGAAAACAGTATAGACTTTCCCCAAAGAATTTAAAAAAGAGTTAACATATGATACAGCAATCTCACTTCTAGGTATATAGGTGAAGAAAATGAAATCACGGGCGCCTGGGTGGCTCAGATGGTTAAGCGTCTGCCTTCGGCTCAGGTCATGATCCCGGAGTCCTGGGATCGAGTCCCGCATTGGGCTCCCTGCTCCTTGGGAGCCTGTTTCTCCCTCTGCCTCTCTCTCTCTCTCTCTCTCCCTCTCTCTGTCTCCCATGAATAAATAAATAAAATCTTAAAAAAAAAAAAAGAAAATGAAATCACTATCTCAAAGAGATATCTGTACCTCCATGTTCATTGCAGCATTATTCGCAATAGCCAAGATAAGGAAATGACCTAAGTGTTCATCAGTGAATTAATGGATAAAAAAATGTGGTGTATATACAAAAAATAGTATTCAACCATAAAAAGAAGGAAATTCAGGGGGTGCCTAGGTGGCTCAGTCGGTTGAGCAACCGACTGTTGGTGTCAGCTTGGGTCATGATCTCAGGGTCATGAGTTCGAGCTCCACTTTGGGCTCTGTGCTCAGTGCGGATGCTGCTTGAGATTCTCTCTTGCATGCTCTCCATCTGCCCTTTCCTGCCACTCACATGTGTGCTCTCTCTAAAATAAAATAAAATCTTTTTATTCATTTATTTGCTTGACAGAGAGACAGAGAGAGTGCGCACAAGTAGGGGGAGTGGCAGGCAGAGGGCAGAGGGAGAGGCAGGCTCCCTGCTGAGCAGGGAGCTGGACGTAGGGTTCAATCCCTGGACCCTGGGATCATGACCTGAGCTGAAGGCAGACGCTTAGCCAACAAAGCCACCTTAGGCACCCCTAAAATAAATAAAATCTCTAAAAATAAAAGAAGGAAATCCAGCCTTTTGTGACAGCATGGAGGAACTTGAGGGCATTATGGTAAGTGAAATAAATCTAAACAGAAATAGACAAATACTATATGATCTCATTTATAGACGGGATCTAAAAAAAAAGAGGCAGATTCAGACCAACAGAGAATACATTGGTGGTTGCCAGGGACTAGGTGGAAGGGGGAAATGGAGGAGATATTCATCAATGGGTAAGATATTCGTCAATGGGTACAAATTTCCAGTTAGAAGATGAGTAAGTTTGGGGAACGAAATGTACCCCATGGTGATTGTAGTTAACAATACTGTATTGTACACTTGCAAGTTGCGAGAGTATATCTTACTTAAATGTTCTCACCACACATGAAAATGATAACAATGTGAAGTAACGGATGTGTTAGCTAACTTTATTGTGCTGATCATTTCCCAACATATACATGTATCAAATCATCATGTTGTACACCTTAAATTCACACAAGGTTTATTTTTAGATTGTACATATAGGTGAGGTCATCCAATATTTGTCTTTCTCTGACAGATATTTTTTCCATGTTTTGGCTATTGTAATAATGCTGCAATCAAAGTGGGGGTGCATATATCTTTTTGAGTCAGTGTTTTCATTTACTTCAGATAAATTCCCAGAAGCGCAATTGCTGGATCATATGGTAGTTCTATTTTTAGTTTTTTGAGGAAACTCCATACTGTTTTCCATTGTGGTTGCACCGATTTACATTCCCACCAACAGCGCAAGAGGGTTCTTTCTTTTGTTCACATCCTCCCCAACATCTGTTCTCTCTTGTCTTCTTGATGATAGTCATTCTAACAGTTGTGAGGTGATATTTCATTGTGGTTTTGATTTGCATTTCCTTGATGATTAATGATGTTGAGCACCTTTTCATGTACCTGTTGGCTATTTGTATCTCTTCTTTGGAAAAATATCTATTCAGATCCTCTGCCCATTTTTTAATTAGTTTGTTTTTTGTCACTTGAGTTGTATGAGTTGGATATTAACCGCTTGTCAGATATATCATTTGCAAATATTTTCTCCCATTTGGTAGATTGCCAAATGTGGGAAATGTGTGCCCAGGAAGAGGCAGATGAAAGACATTTGAATAGCATGTTCTGTGTCACAGCAACTTACTTAACTTCTTGTGCTTTAGTATGCTCCTCTGTAGAATGGGGATAATAATATCATGTATCTCATAGACTTATTGTAAGTATAATATGAGTCAATACATGTAAAGTTCTCAGAGCAAGGCCTAACACATAATAAGTGCTTAGTAATTTTTATGTATGTATTTCTCTAAAAATGAGCCTTGACACATGGGGAAGGTTATTGACAGCCAAAGAAGGGGTTTGGTGAGATAGTCTATTTTACAAAGAGAGGGGACAGCATGAGCAAGGGGGCAAAAGGGAAGTGTGGGCTGTGTTCAGGGACTAGTGAGTGTGTGGTGTGAAGAAGGGGATGGTAGGTTGGAGTCCCTCGTGGAAGGCCTCAAACACCCAACCAGCAGGCAATAGACCACCACTGAAAAACTGAAGGCATAGAAAAATCATAAAAATCATAGGATCATATGGAATTGCAATAATGGAAGAATGACTAGGTGACATATAGTCCGATCTCTTCATTTTACAAGGAATGTAATTGAGACAAGAGAGAATGTAGTGACTTGTCCAACATGACATGACTTGCTGATGGCATGACTGAGATGAGTTCAACCTTCTTAACTCCCTAACCTCTGGTTTTCAACTATATTTTTTTTTCCTCTTAACAATGGTAGAAGACTTTACAGAGATGAATTTGTCAGGTTCTAATCTCAAGTTCGCCACTAACTTGTTATGGGCAAGTTACTTCGTCTCTGGATTCCAGTTTTCTCTTCTGTAAAGTCAAGATTGTGCCATATGGCCTCTAAAGGTCCCTCTTCGCTCTAAAATTAGAATTAAATTTGAGTTCAGTAAGTTTGGAACCAATTCAGTTTGACAGTCCAAGACAGAGACTGATAGTTGCCTCTCATTATCAGTTCTCCTTCTTTAGTATAGAACCTCCAATTTTTACCTGGGAATATGGCTGCCAGAATCAATTTTATATTTCCAGTCTCCCTTGGAGCTATGGGTGGCTAAGTGACTAAGTTCTGGCCAATGGGCTATAAGCTATGTTTTGGTGGTGGACACAACTTTCAGGAAGTATCCTTCAAAGGAGGACACTTCTTTCTTTCTTCCTCCTGGTAGGAATGCAGACGTGATGGCTGGAGGTGGAGCAACCATCTTGAATCATGATGTGACATTGGCCCAGGCATGGAGGTTGTGTTTTGCGGAAGTGCAGAGCAACAAGATAGAAGAGCTCTGGATCCCAATGCTTGTGGAGCTATCACTAACCCTGGACTTCCTAAGTTAACATTAGCAAGAAATAGGCATCTACCTTGCTTAAACCACTGTCATTTTGGGTGTTCTGTCATGTGCAGCTGAACCTATATTATAACTGATACAGGGCATAACTGATGCACCAGATGATACTGAGAGTCCGAACTATCAATAGTTTGGCAGCAGTGACTCTAGGAAAGTACCAGTGAATTGAAGATTACTCCAAGGTGTTGAGCCTGAATGACTACTATCAGAAATAGGGAAGTTGGAGGAGGAACGAGTTTGAGAGGAAAGATAATGAATTTGTCTTTAGATATGAATAGAGGCTTCATGAAGAGATCACATGAACATTTAATGCCCAAATGACACCAAATGCAGGCTCTCAGAAACACTTCCATAAGGAGGAACACAGAATTCCCTCAAAAACTCCTCCAGTTATATTTGTGAGTCTCAATGGCATTTCACTTCATGCTTAGAGACGTGTCCTCTCATGTTCTTGAATCTAACTTCCTTTTTTTTAAAAAAAGATTTTATTTATTTATTTGAGTGAGAGAGAGATAGAGAGATAGAAAGCACGCATGAGAGAGAGCACAGCGGGGGGATGAGCAGAAGGAGAGGGAGAAGCAAGTTCCTCACCAGGACCCTGGGATTACGACTTGAGGAGAAGGCAGACACTTAACCAGCTAAGCCACCCAGATGCCACTTAGCTTCCTTATTAGAGTCCCTTGTCATAGCTTCTTCCCTCATAAGAACACTCTGGACCATGCACAGCTGCCCTCTCCCAGTGGCCATCCTGAACAGCACTGTTGTCTATCGCAGAGTGGTAGGTGGGGGGAGGGTTGGTCTCTCCCCAACTTTGTGACTCACTTTGTCACCTGAACCATAAAGCAACACACGTTATGCACAGAATCACCCAAAGTACATAGATTTTCTAACACCTCGTTTTAACTGGACCCAAAATCAATTTCTTTAGAACCACTAGAGCACAGACCCAGTGACTGTAGTGCACAGACTCTAAGATAATCCCCATCTCCTGGCTTATCATTGTGTAATACCCTCCTCTTGAGTGTGGGCTGCCTGAGCAACTTGCTTCTCACCAAAAGATTATGGCAAAGGTGATGAGAAGTTATTTCTGTCCTTATGTCTTGCTAGCTGATTCTCTCTATTGCCTTCATGGTTTGCATGCTTTGATGAAGCAAGCAGCCTGTTGGAGAAACCCACGTGACAAAAAACTGAAGGAGGCCTCTAGTCAACAACCAGGAGGGAACTGAGGCTCTCAGCTCAACAGCCCGTGAAGAACTGAATCATACCAATGACCATGTGAACTTGGAAGTGAACCCTTCCCCAGTTAAACCTTCCAGTGAGACCCCAGCCCCAGCTGACACTTGGATTGCAGCCTTGAAAGAGACCCTGAAGCAAAGGCTCCAGTTAAGCCATATCCAAATTCCTTACAGAAACTGTGAGATAAGAGATGTGTGTTGATTTCAGCTGCTAAATTTATGGTAATATTTTTATGCAGCAATAGATAACGCATAGAAAAATATTTCCTCCATTTTCCTCATTGCTCCTCAGGCCCCTGCCTCCTCCACCCCAAAGTCTACACCATGCTTATCAATTTATGCAAATATACGTCTTCTGGGATCACCAGCCCACTATTTCTGCAATTGCAGAATTTGGGCATCCAATTTCAGCTACAACCTGGACAAATAAATAAGAAGATACAAGATTTTATCATTCCCTTACCTATGGTACGGCACAGCTTACGTTAACTCTAGTTTCACCTTCTGACATCTTGCATTTAGTTATCTTGGCGTGTTTCATTTCTCCTAAAGTTGTCCTGGGCTCTGAGACTCCAAGGAAGTTCAGTTGTGAAGTCTCTAGCTGATCACAGATGCCTCTCTCAGAGCCCCAACTGGTTTATTTAGTTGGCTTCAGTTCATAGAGCTATTCGGGTCTTGGCTTCGATTTTCCAGCTTCTGGGAATGAGTATTCCATTCATACTATCCATGTTTTCATTCTTCCTCTGGGCTTAGTTTTCTGAAGGTAGTTATGGAAACTTCTATGTTCTGCCCCAAGCCTTCCTCCATTTCTAATTTGTAACATTATTTTCACATGCTTTAGTAACCATAACTCTGTCAAGCAGTCACTCTTAATTGAAAGCACATGTACTTTTCCATAAATAATCATTGAAACAATTTCAACATTTTTTGTTGACGTCTATACTACGGAAATATATGTATTTTTGATATCTTAACATTATTTCCATCTCTTCCCAATAGCTTTATGCCATTTTTCTTAATCTGTCCTCACAGTTAAAAAAAAAAAAAAACCCACCCCAGTTATTTGTGATGTGCGCCATTTGTTTTTCTTTTGTAGGTGACGCCAAAGATTCCACTATCCCTTGTCATTCCGTATTTGCAATCCATGTTTCTTACCTCCATGTAAACCCTACAGAGACATCTTTCCCAGAAATGTTTTCTAGTCTAACTTTGACTCATTCAATAACAAACTTCCATAGAGCAAGCACTGGTGATGCCTCTACTATGAGTTAGGTGCTCAGGCCACAAAGATGAACAAGACAAGAATCTTACCCTCAAAAGACTTGCAGGCAAGAGATCTCTCTTGTCTGTGTGAAAGATAAGTAAACCAATATTTGTAATACCACATGCTAGGTGCTGCAATCGAAATGTATAAAAAGGGCTACAGAAACATATTGGTGGAAGTGAATAGTCACCCCAGGTGAGTGGGAGGAATTTTATCTGAAAGATAGCTTTTTAAAAGATTGTATTTATTTATGAGAGAGAGAGAATGAGAGAGAGAGAGAAAGAGAGATTGAGTGAGCAGGGAAAGAGGGCTAGGGGGAAAATCTCAAGCAGAATCCACAACTGAGCACGGAGCCTGACGCAGGGCTCAATCTCACGACCTGTGCTGAAACCAAGAGTCGGATGCTTAACGGACTGAACCACCCAGGTGTCCCTGAAAGATGGCTTTTAAGATGAACCTTGAAGCTTGAGTAGGGCTCTTACATGTGGAGAAGGGAAGTAGTGATTTCTAGGCAGAGAGTACATAATATTATGCCTGTCCAAGAAAATATCCATTGAAAACCACTTTTAAAGAGAGCTTATCAAGATCTTAAAATGGATTTCAAGTGATATCATTATGCCCTCTCCTAATGTTTTTCAGAACTACTTCAAATGATAAAAAAAAAAAAATACTAAGATTTGAAGTAGATGGTGAGTGTATTTTCTAACCACCAGATTAGGACATGTGATCTGAAATATACAATGGCAATATTAGGAATAACAGAACCAAGTGTTTGAATTTGGATCTCTCTAGGAAAATTCATTCAGAATACACATTCTTTTAGATATTAGTACACAGAAACTCCAGATAGAAAAATGTATTATTACAACCCTTGACAACCAGATAAATAAATCAGCTTGCCTGCAGACTGCTTCACAGAATTTGTCAGCTCTTTGGAACCAGTCACACTGAGAGCTAATTTGGAGGCTCTGCCATGGAAGTCTAGCCATCCTGGTGTCTTTGGTATCTTTTGTCTGTAAGTAACGGACACTCTAGGTAGCTCAAGGGAGTATACAGTGTTGAGGGGAATGCTTTGTGGGATTCTGGAGTATCTCATAGACCCAAAGGTGGAGTACAATAGTCATGGCCCAGGAATAGCTGAAATCAGGGCACATCAGTACCGTGCCCTTGAGGTGTAAGCATCCCAAACTCAGGGGGTCAAGCAGAGTCGAAGGAGCCTGTAGTGAGCAGGGCAGTTGCTACTTCCTTTGCCTATTGTTACCATATAGGAATTTGGCCCAGTGCTGATGGATCCAGTGAAGTCAGTATTGTGAATTGTTATATGACATTCTCTGGTTGTTAAATATTGGCCCCTCAGTCATATTAACAATGAAAAAACACTGTAAGGGCCACACAAAACATGCTCCAAAATGCTGCCATAAAGGAACAACTCCAACAGCTTGTCCTCTCTGCCTTACTCCATTCAAAATTTATGTTTCCTAGAGTGAGAATTCCATTGGCCCAATCTAAGCCAAGGATCTATCCCAGCCTTATCCAGCTATGACTGGAGGGCAGTGTCACTTAGCATAGGCATAGCTACTGTGTGTGTGTTGGGGGGGTTCACCTTTACGTATACAATGGGTCGTTCTCAGGGAATAATAATCATGACTAACACATATGTGCTTACCACGTGCCAGGAGCTGATCTAAATATTTAACATATATTATTTCATGTAAGCCTTATGACACCCTAAAGAAAGGATACTCTCATTCCCATATTACAGATGAGGAAATGGAGGCTCAGAGAGGTTCAGAGGGATTTGCCTGAAGTCACACAGGTGGGAAAGCCATTCCTCTTCCTGATCCTGTGCTCTCAACCACTTCACCATGAGGCACCCGCCACCAGGAGAAGAGGGATTATGAACCAGGCAGCCACCCCACTTGTTTGATTGGGCGAGAAGTTTCAGGAAGCACATACGTGACATAGTTAAAGATGAAGAGGCCATGAGTCTACCAGATTCTGACACCAGGGAAATTGCCTCTCAGACTGGGAAAGTGACTTGCTCAAGATTACAGAGCTAATAGCAAGCTAGGAGCCCTCCAAATTCCCTGACCTTTCCACCACAGCCTCCCTTTCTCGGCCAATCAGCCTCAATATTCATGCTCCCCGACACCTCGTTTGCATTTGTGGGATCCCATAAAAGAACTCCTCCCTTTTTGTTCTCATTCAGTTCAGCCTCTCAGTTGCAATTCTGTATATCCACTCTTTTACCCCCCCCAGTCTGCCTGTTTATTTATGAAAATCAAGGGAAGCCCTAGAATGCTTTCCAAGGCAGGAAGCACACCATTTCCCATCTGCATTACTTTTTTCAGATTGTCAGAGCTCACCAGTCATGAAGAAAAATCAGCAGCTTTCCAAAACTGGCCAGGATGTGTCCACAACTGTGTAAATAAGTACTCAGAGGTTAAACCCAGAGGCCAGTGTCCACTGCCATCCTTGTCACACCATTGCGCTAGCCTTCAGTTGAAAGCAAATGCTTCCTACAGATCTCAGAAATGAAAAGATGGGTGCGGGGAATGTGCTGGTGCTTGAGTCAACCTTGACAAGTGGCCTGGGACTTCAAAACACGTGGGGGAAACGTCAGGCCTGTTGGTCTAACCTGTGTGCTTTGGGGAGATGCCCTTGGGCATTGGGGTCTCTGAAATGAGACTGCAGTGAGAAAGAGCCAGAGCATGGGTCAGACTGTAGAAAGAAGTGGGAGGAAGGACCTGAAGTTAAGTAGCCCTTTCAAGTCACCTAAATTTCCCTGCGTCCTCATGTTATCTTCTTTGTTAAAAACCTCTGGATTGAATCTGTTATACTCATTCCCACTGATAGGTGCTGACCCTTCCCAGGGAGATGGGTGTTCTCATCAGCTAACCTCACCTGGGACTTTTGTACCCCTAAAGAGGTGGTGCGTGAACGGGCTTTGGGAAATCCAAGAATCCTCTGAAATTGTCTGTAAAATGGTGTGGAGATGTGCAATTTTCTAAGGAGAGCAGTCATTAGATTCGATCAGATAGTTAATGGGTCCATGATCTTTATTTTTTTATTTTATTTTATTTTGAGAGAGAATGAGAGTGAGAGAGTGGGGAGGTGCAGAGGGAGAGGAAGAGAGAGAATCCCAAACAAGCTTCACGTTCAGTGTGGAGCCCTACACAGGACTTGATCTCACCACCCTGAGATCATGACCCAAGCCCAAATCAAGAGTTGGATGCTCAACTGACTGAGCCACCCAGGCACCCCTGGGTCCATGATTTAAAAAAGAAAAATGCACAAACCAGTTACCTGGAAGCCTTCGGATGAAGGAATGCACTTGTAATCATGTCATTGCAGGAGCAATGAGCTAGGGTGAAGGGGAGGGATTTGCCTAGAATCCTGAAAAACCACATGGAATTCATGACCAGAGAGTTGGTCTGGACGAGATAGGTCATCTTGAGAGGGACCGAAGGAAACCAGAGAGTAATGCAGTAGCAAAGGCAGCAGAGATGTTGGGGGATCAGGGCGGAGTCTGGAATCAAATCAAAGCCAGACGTTTTGAAATAACGCGAGCAGAGGAGCCAATCTGAAAGTGCTCTGCAGAGCTCAGCTGAATGCGAGAGACAGGATCTGAATGGCTGGGAACAGAAGCTGCCTTGGAGAAGATTTGTGTTTAACTGTGATATTTAATATTCCTTTGCAAGGCAAAACAGTAGCAATCAACGCGAAAGTAAGGGAGCAGCTGCTGCTTCCCAAATACTGTCAACAAGACAGAAAATGTGCGAGGTGTTGTGAATAATGGTTGTAATTAAAGCAGCACAGGGCTCCCAGGGTTATGATTATCAAGTTCAGTCTCAAAGGCACTTCTTCTGTGCGTGTGTGTATATATGTGTGCAAGCGCATGTGCGCGTGCCCATACGTGCACATATTCCTATGCACACCAATGTGGAGAGTTGAAAGGAAAGAAGGACAGGATTTGGAGAAAGTATGATGGAAGGGAAAGGAGGACGTAAGGGATAAGAAGAGGAAAAGGGAGAAGATGGAGAAGAGAGGAAGGAGGGTTGGCTTTTGCTCTATAGGTCAAGGCTCAGCAACCTACCATACCTGGCCACCTCTGTAAAGAGGCGGGGGGGGGGGGGCGTCTACGTGCGTGAACACGCACATGCACACTGATAATCCCTTTTGGTACATGTTATTTCTTGCAGTGATTTTTTTTCTCTTTCTCTGATTCTTCTTACTTATTGACTAGGTTTTTGTTTTTTGTTTTTTTTTTCCACAGAATTGTAAATTCCATGAGGACAATGACTCCATCTGTCTCATTTCCAATTTTTGGTAATCAGTGTAGTCTAAGTTATGCTGCAGTAACAAATGACTCCTCCAAACAAACACTTATTTCTTGCTCATATTGCATGTTGGCCGTGGGTAAGTCATGGCTGTGCTCTAGGTGTCTTCACTCTGGGATCCAGATTCATAGAGTAGCCCCTATCTGAGATATTGGTGTTCTCACGGCAGAGAGAAGACAGACCCCAGTGTTATCACTCTGTGGCTCTGGAAGCATCTCCTTGGACGTGACCCAGTCACTTCCATTCATATTTCATTAGCCAAAGCAAGTCGCATGGCCACTCCTGGGGTTTAACAAGATTGGAATGCATTGGAACACACTCTCAGGGCTGGGTGACAAAAGATTTAAACAGTGATCTGCCTCACCACCATATTCTCAACACTTAGCACAGTTCCTGGAACAAAGTAGATCATCCTATCAGCAGTGCCCTGTGGCCACTGGCTATTGGGAAATCATGTGAGACTGACCATAAGAACTTCTTCTTGGTTTGTATTATTGGATATAGAAAATTGGTATTTTCTCAGTCTTACATAATGTGTAAACAAAACCTATCTTTAGAAAAAAAAATTACTTTTTATTGCGCCGAATAGCACACAACCCAAGTGAAAACCATGTGCTTTTAACTCAAAGACAGCTTCAAGAAAAGTCCCCTGCATGCCTTCCAAAAGAGATTGCTTCAACACAGAAATTTCCAAACCACCACTAGGTGGGGAAATGGAGTGATGGGTCAGGCTGGGGTGGAGGCTTCGGAGCACTGAAACAATTCGGGAAGGTGGAGATCTTGTTGCTCTTCTTTTTTTAAGATTTATTTATTTACTTGAGAGAGAGAGAGCACATGCACAAGTGGGGGGAGTGGCAGAGGGAGAGAATCTCAAGCACACTCCCAGCTGAGGGTGGAGCCTGATGTGGGGTTCTATCCCACCACCCTGAGATCATGACTTGAGCCAAAACTAAGAGTAGGCCACTCAACTGACTGAACTACCCGGGCACCCCTATTGTTGCTTTTTCAAAGTCTAGAACCC
The DNA here is from genome assembly GCF_009762305.2 of Zalophus californianus. Lineage (NCBI taxonomy): Eukaryota > Metazoa > Chordata > Mammalia > Carnivora > Otariidae > Zalophus > Zalophus californianus. The sequence goes on from NC_045612.1 coordinate 38,534,703, forward strand.
AGGACAGTCTATGGAAGAAATGTTGAACTCTGAGCCTGGGTGGCTCAGTCTGTTAAGCAACTGACTCTTGATTTCAGCTCAGGTCATGACCTCAGGGGGGTGGGATGGAGCCCTACGTCAGGCTCTTCACTCAGTAGGGAGTCTGCCAGAGATTCTCTCTCTCCTTTTCCCTCTGCCCTTCCCTCCCATGTGCGTGTTTTCTCCGTGTCTCTTTCTTAATAAAATAAATAAGTCTTTAAAAAAAAAAGAACCAAGTTCGTATCTTCTCCTTGTAACTCTTCATTCTGGGATCAGCAGCCAGCTAGAGCATGTTCTTTTCATGGCAGATGGGAGATGTGCAAGAGGCCAAGCTAAATCAGGCAAGCGCGTTTAAAATCTCTGCTAGCATCATGTCCACTGACATTCCGGTGGACGTAGCAAGTCATGTGGCCATGTCCACCAACAATGGGGTGGTAAAATATATTCTGCTCACTCTCGAAGGAAGCGCTACAAAGTCACATGACCAGGAAATGTATATAAAATTCTTTAACAGGAAGGAAGTGAAAATTAAGAACAATAATCCAATCTATCATCCCCCCTAACTGTTCTTGTTTCTGTCTTTTTCCTCCTAGACCCCATTCTCAACATAAGGCCCTGCTTTACCTTTTGTTCTTTGCTCGGATGTCATTTTCTCAGAAAGCCCTTCCCTGTGCCCACTATTTAAACTTGCACCCCTCCCCCAACCATCCCTGCATCTCCGCCTCCTTTTCCGGTTCTATTTTCCTCCAGTAGAACTTGTCACCTAACATACTGTGTATTTCGCCCATTTAGTTTATTGTCTGTTACCTTTCAATAGAATGCAAGCTCCCTGCAGGTGGGTCTGATTTGTTTATTGATGTATCTTGAGTGCCCACAACAGTGCCTTGCATACAGTAGCCCTCAACAAATACTGAATGAATGAATGAATGAATGAATGAGCTCTCAGCGATAGGAACAAGGTGACAGCCAGGCTGAGAATGGGAAGAGGTTGAGCATGGTAGTGGAGAATGGCACTTTATGCCAAAAGCTCTGCCATTTTTGAGCAGGGAAAAGAAGAAAGCAAAAGCACATCTGGAGGGGAGGGGAGATAACAAAGCCACTTTATTCATGGCCTTTGGGATCCATAGACAGTGAGGTGACATGGTAACTCACAAAGAGATGTCTGCTGTGGTTAGGCTACCTCCTTCTTGTCTTCCCCTCATTCACAGGCAGAAAAGCAGAACCAGGATCACTAATTCAGGTCTCCTGAGGGCTTTTGTTTTGGTCCACTCTTCCCCCTTGGCACCACACAGCCAGCAACCTTCAATGGCGGAAGCTTCGCTTGAGGCAATGGGATCTGCCAGGTTGGCCAACTTTCCCGGTGTGAGTCCCAGTGGGTTACTGTCCTGGGGTAGAACCCTATTTGAGGAGCTCCCCTGGTGTCTGTCTCAGAAGAAAGAAATAATTCCACGCAGGTAGGACCCAGGGGCAGCACTAGAATCATGGTCCTCTAAGTTATTGGGGTCTGGGAGACCTGGCTAAGCTACTGGAAGGGGCACTGAGACACTTAGTGGGATCTAGGCCTGGGAATGGATATCAACACTCAGTAAGCCTTTTGAGGTAGGGTCAATGGTGGCAGAGTATGGGTCAAAAACTCTGCAATCTTTGGCTTTTTTCATCAATTTTGATGTGTGTATAGAAACATATGAGGTGATATATTACCTTATATAAAATATAATACAAATGATGTGTATATTCTACATATAAGCAGTGTGGTAGTCTCCAAAGATGGCCACTATGAGTTATTTCTTTCAGTGTACATGCATGCCACCCCATTCATCCAGGGGTGGAGTCTGTTTTTTCTCTTCTTGAAACTGGCCTGGTCTCTTGCCTTCCTTTGGCTACTAGAATGTGGTAGAAATAACACTGTGCTTAGTTCCAGAAGTGTGAAAGGGTCTGCATTCTCTCAGGGGCGGCCAGCCACCATATAAGAAGTCTGACCACTCTGAGACTGCCATGTTCCAAGGAAGCCCAAGTTACCCAGATGGAAAGGATGTGTGGAGAAGCCGGGAGCCCAGCAGACAGTAAGGAATTGAGGCCCTAGACACAGGAGCCCCGTCAAACTACCCTGACCAGGCCCTGCTGTTTGGAGTTATCCGCACAGAGGCTCCAGACATCCTAGTGTGGAGACGAGCCATCCACACTGCATTGGGACTCCTGACCCACAGAATCACCAACAAAGATGGTGGTTGTTTTAAGCTATGAAGTTTGGGGGGAGTTCTGTAACAATGAAAAACCACAACAGAATGTTCTGTAACAACAGAATGTGTGTAGTAAGAGGCAGGTTAGTGTGGTGTAACAGCAAACCAGTGACCCCTGGATAAAGGCTGTCTGGGTGCCGGCTGCACGACCCCAGACAAGTCACTGAATCTTCTCTGTACTTCGGTTTCCTTGCCTCGAAACCAGGTTTAAAAATATCTCAAATCAGAGCTGTGACAATTAAGTGAGTTCATGCCTGGCACCTAATAGGTTCTGTGAAACATTAGCTGTCTTTGTGATGATGCTGATGGTGGTGGTGGTGGTGGTGGTGATGGTGATGATGTATAATTTCTATTATGTATCCATTTTTTTCTTTCACGTCTACCCTCTTCCAAGCTTGGGACACCTGATGGAACAAAAAGAAACCAACCAGGATGAACAAAAGGACTGCCGCCCCATCTGCCAACCTGGGGCCTTGGCACACAGTCTGCACTCAGAATTTGGGGGTTTCATTGAGGGCCCCAAATCATTTCTGGCTGGCATAGGAAAGAACTAGAACCTTGCAACCCCTGCCCCCAGCCAATTTTCCTCTGTAGTTCCCATTTTGCGTAGGCAAATGTTCGAATTTGCATTCCTTAAGCACACATCCACAGGCTGTCAAGAGAGCAAGGGGGAAAGACAGTTCAGAAATCGGCTGGAGAGGCACGGGAAGCCAGCTTAGAGAAAGGCATTATCAGCAGATAATCCACAAAGTGGGTAATTCATGGGAGGAATCAAGGGTTGACTCCAGTAAATTACCACTTCCCGAGCGCTCCCAGTGGCCTGAAAATTTCATGCGGCCTCTCCAAGTACCTACCACTGCTGGAGGGGACTAGTGGGGGCCCAGGGAGGATTGACTTCAATATAAAATAAAGTAGATAATAAGTATTTCCACCCTTCTTGTCACTCTCATGGAAATGCAAGCTGCCAAGGCTGAGGGGAGGTGGGTGTTAAGCGCTCATCTGACTAATCTGTAAATCAGCATGATGCAGCCTGTGCCCAGGTAGTAGGAGGCAATGTGGGGGACAGAGCTGGGCCCCTGAGCAATGGTGTGCATGTGGAGGGTGCGGGGCACCCTCAGAGAGGCACAGGGGATATGGCTGAGGCTGGAAGTCAGTAAGAGGGGGAGACGTGGAGAAAAACATTACAGTAGGCAGAGTCCCCCGGCTTTTTCCACCCCCTCCTGCCCACTGCATCCACTCCCCTCCTTTTCTTCACTGCCTGAATTGCATAGACCTTGTCTGGTTGGTAGTCCCCAAACACCAGAATAATAACCCCAGCTTGGGCTGCCCCCCCGTCCCCTCAATCCGCTGTGTGTTCAAAACCACTCCATGCATTCAAAATTGCCCTTTCCCTGGAGAGCTGAGCCCATTCTAACTGAAGCCCAGAAAGCAAGCCCGGGCTCAGAGAAGCAAGAAAGAGCTGCACACGAGGAAGGATTCTGAGAGGGGAGAGGCGAAGGAACCAGGAATGTTCTGGAATCCAGCTGGTGTCTGGAGAAGCAGGGCAGGATATGGTGGACGGGCTTGTCTGGGCAGCTTCACCTTCCCTGGGGGCGGGGGGGTTCACACAGACGGCTGACGGCTCAAGGATGCTGGGGAGGGACTGTGCTAATAAAGGCCAGGCTTGCAGAATGGGGATGGTGAAGGGGCAGTGCAGAGTGTGCTGGGAATGGGAAAACCACCAAAAAGCCCTCTCCCCCGGGAGCTGCCAATTGCTACATCTCTTCACTCTCTCCGATTGCCAACAGGGCCACTGTCTGCCCAGCATATGATGTTGTGAGGAGCAAAAATAGCCTCTGGTAGCTGCAAGAGGGTCTGTTTATAGAGTTCCGGCCTTCACACCACCTGTGAGTTACACGCCACCAAGCTATCTTTTCGAAAGAATGAATTGGTTCTTTCTCTGAGGGGCTCACTGGCCACAGAAGGCAGATGGTTTTTTGCACTTGGCCTCTCCTCCTTTGGAGCAATGCCTTCCATCCCTTCTCCCCTGCCCCACAGGACCCCATGCCACCCACTAGCGCCTCCCTCAGGGACTGTGCCCTCAGGCTCTGAGTGTGTTTCCCCCCCCACCCCACCCCCCCACGCCCGCGCTCTCCTCAGCAAAGCTTACTTGTCTTGGGTCTCGTTCCCTCCCTCTCCCTGTCTCTCTGTTGCTGGAGACCAGCCAACATTAGCAATCCTAAATCCCTCCCAAGGTGCTTCTGAGGCAGACCCTCTCCCCTTTGTGTGACTGGGAACTGGCCTAGCAGCGTAACCTCCCATGGGACACGTCTTCATCTTGAAAGGGCAAGACGATGAAGCCCTTGAACCTAAGATGGGACTGATAGTGTGAATTTCAGACAGGCAGGCCACCAGGAAGCGATTTTTGCCGCAGAGGGGCTGGCTGTTGGCAGCTTGTCCCGCCCAACCATTGATCCATCCATCAGTGCTGGCAGCGGACGGACCCTGCCTATGTCTCAGACCAGCCTTGTGCCCTTAGAGTAGGTAGGAGTCAGAGACTCAGACACAGACTTAGTGACAACAGGACCCAACGAGGTAACTGGAGTAAGTAAATCTAGTGGGCGTGGTGGGCGAGCCTCCATGGCAAACTGGAGAGCGCATGCCCATCCAGATTATGAACCACCAGTGCAGAGGAAGATATTAACAGGTACCTGATTGCCTGCCTCAGTGCTGGACAGATAAGAGGGAGAGCAGGCTGAGGGAGCGCATGCTCTGTTCAAGCAGGGCACTTGCTAGGCAGCGCCAGCCCAGTGTGACCTCACATCAGACTGCATGCCAAAAGTTGGCAGAGCTTCCAGATTTTCAAGAGACACCAACAGAGCTGATGTGTTTTTTTTTTTTTTTTTTTTATCGAGGTATAATGGACGTACATTATATTGATTTCAGGTGTACAACATCATGATTCAACATTTGTATACATTGCAAAAGGATCACCATGCTGCGTCTAGTTACCATCTGGAGAGCTCATATTCTTAAATGCCAACTCTCCTTGCTTTTTGCTATTTTCAAATGGTCAAAAAATAATTCTCAAATGTCAAGCAGCCTGGGCAAAAGACATCTTGGGGATGCGTGCAGCCCGCAGGCTGCCTCTGCTGGAGGCCGTCAGAATATCTAAACCCAGCCACTGAATCAGTCCAGAATGTTTATGTCTGGACAACTTTGGGCCCGGCACTGATACCATGTTCATGAAGAGGAGAGAGAGAAAAAGGGAGAGAGAGGGAGGAAAATCCCCAACCTAGAGATAACCCCTCTATCTCTCTTTTTTAAAATCTCATGAAAGGTGCTTGGGTAAGATTCCCAGTTGAAGAATCCTGAAATGTAGCCAGCAACTGAATTCAATCACTCTTCAATTATCCATGGAAGGATTGCTTGCTCTTGGGATTCGTCATGGGAATCCTGGAGCCCGTGGCTATTTCCTCTGACACTCAAGCTATCAGAGGATGCTGATGCTGCCTGCCAGTCACCCACACTGGAGTGGCCACCCACACTGCACTGACCCATGCACGCAGCAGGAAAACCAATCTGTGCTGAAGATAATCCCAGAATCCATCCCCAAATCCCATGCTTCTGTGAGTCTCTGGCAGAACAGATAAGAAGGAATCTCTTGCTGGCTTTTACTTCATCTAATTAGTAAAAGTTGGAAAGAGGAATTTGCTTGGGGCAATCTAGGCAAATTTCTTGTGTCAAGTCTTCTCCAGTGATCCATAAACACTAACAGTGTCCATGGGCCAAAAATTCATTCCTGTTCCCTCTTTACTTTTCTCCTTTTCATCTTAGATAATTATGTCCTCAGTGCCTTGTATGTGCCAGGCACTGTGCTAGTCACTGAATATAGAAAACAAGACAGCTGTGACACCTGTGCTCTGGAGCTGGTAGAAGCCTGGGCAGATAGGGAGAAGGGAATTCACTGGAATACAGCCCGTGAGACATGCGTGGGCCTACAAAAACTCCTCCGTACATACCTTTGGTGATTTCACCATATGCTGAGGCCATAGAACCATATTATGCTGTGTAAAACACATGGGTCTTGGAATCGACCAGGCTTCCCTTTGAATCCTGGCTCTACCACTTGCCCCATGTATATCACCTTGGGCAAGTCACTTATCTTATGCTTTAGTTTGTCTCATCTGTAAAATGGGCACAATAGTAATAGCCACTTTATACAATTGTGTGCTTCGCAGAGGGACTGGCTCATAGTCCTCAGAAAACGCCAAAGTTCCTCCTTTCATCCCTCGGAATTCAAAAGTAATGCCACTCGCCCTGCATTCAGGATATGCACGTGTGGGCCATTTTTTGGTGGTGGAGATGGGTAATACTGATTCACCCATTGTTCTTTTTATTTTTTTAAATTTAATTTTATTATGTTATGTTAATCACCATACATTACATCATTAGTTTTTGATGTAGTGTTCCATGATTCAATGTTTGCGTATAACACCCAGTGCTCCATGCAGTACGTACCCTCTTTAATACCCATCACCAGGCTAACACATCCCCACACCCCCTCCCCTCTAGAACCCTCAGAGTTTGTTTCTCAGAGTCCATCGTCTCTCATGGTTCGTCTCCCCCTCCGATTCCCCCCCCTCCATTTTTCCCTTCCTACCATCCTCTTTTCTTTTTTTTTAACCTATAATGTATTATTTGTTTCAGAGGTACACGTCTGTGATTCACCCATTGTTCTTAATTCTGCTGCCCTTCCTGCTGGTCCTGGCTGTCTTTAGTATGAGTCCCAGAATCCTGGCCAGGGGTGTGCTGGAGTCAACTTGTATCAGCTCACAGAGCCATTTGGGCATATTTTGCAACTCTCATTTTCAGAAACATCATATTGATGGCTTAAAATTGGCCATGGTGGGAATATCTATGCCACAGAAATCGGCACATATTGCAACACAAGTCAGGGTTTCCCCTTACACACACACACACACACACACACACACACACACACACACACACACACTCACGAGCTGGTTGGTAAATATTTACCAGGACTCCGATGCCCAGGTCCATAGGGAATCTCACTAGGTCATCTGGTCCATTCCCTGCTTCCAGGCTAGGAGTGGGGTGGACAAGCAAAGTGCCTAGGCTGCAAAGTGTAATGTGGCAGTTACTTTCAGGGTCATCCAAGGCAAGCCCAGAACACTGTCTCGAGAGTGAGCACCTCCTTAAATGTTCTGCCCTGGGCACCTTGCTAGCCTCCTTCTAGTGCCTGCCCTGTCTCGTTGCCATACAACTATGCTTTCAGTTGATATCTATTAATCATCTACTCTTTGCCAGGTTCTTATCTAGAAACAAAGGACATCCCCGGCTTTCTGGAGCTTCATTCTAATGGAGAGGGGCAGGAAAAAAACATGATGAGTAACCAAACATACAGTATGTTAGACAGTGGGAAGTGCTAAGGCAAAAGACAAAGCAGAGAAGGGGATCTAAGAAATATTTTGAGGTGAGCTATAATTTTAGATAGTGAGGCCAAGGTAAAGCCTCACTGAGAAGTGACCTTTGAACACTAAGGTGTGGGGAGGGGGGGTGGTAAAAAAATAAGACTAACGGTTTTCTTCCATAGTTTGAGAGTTCTCTAGGCAAAAAGAATCCACAAGCTTCCATGTGAGGCTCACTCATTTATGCATTCTTCCAACACCTATTGGTTGAATGCCTGGTGCTAGGCATTGTACTTGTTGAGAATAAGATAATAGTTCATACTCACTGTGTGCCTTCCATGTACCAAGCACTGTTCCAGGCCTTTCACAGGCATTAACTCGTCTACAAAAGGGCCCTAGCGAAACATTGATCGGTTGGGGGTAGTAGTTAGGAAAGATTTCTCAGGGGAAGCCATTGTTCTTGTTGTTTTTTAAGATTTTATTTATTTATTTGAGAGAGAGAGAGATAGTGAGAGAAAGCACAAGTAGGGGCTGGGGAGAGGGAGGAGCAGACTCCCTGCTGAGCAGGGAGCCTGTTGCAGGGCTGGATCCCAGGATCCTGGGATCATGACCTGAGCCAAAGGCAGATACTTAACCGACTGAGCCACCCAGGCGCCCCCTCAGAGGAAGCCATTGTTTTGCAATGAGTGGTATTTTAAAAAAGCAAGTTGCTATCAAATTTATTGTAGGGGGTCCCTGGTTGGCTCAGTTAGTGGAGAGCATGTGACTCTTGATCTCAGGGTTGTGAGTTTGAGCCCCACATTGGGTGTGGAAGTTCCTTAAAAAACCATAAAAAAAATTATCATAGGACTGTTGTGGAGAATGACATGTACTAAATCTTAAGGTATTTTCTCTTTATCTTTTCAAAAGATTTATCCAACCATTTGAGAGAGAGAAAGAGAACAGGGGGAAAGACAGAGAGAGGGAGAGGATTCTCAAGCAGACTCCCTGCTATTCATGAAGCCCGACATGGGACCCGATCCCAGGACCCCGAAATCAGACCTGAGCCAAAATCAAGAGTTGCCCGCTCAACCAAGCTACCCAGGCACCCCCCTCTTTATTTTATTTTTTGATAAAACATTTAATTTAATTTTTAAATTTTTTTCTTTAAAATTTGCATTTAATAGGGCATTTTCTCTTTAGAGAAGCTTCAGAAGGTATTCCTCTCAAATTCCAGAGAAAAACTGAGCTTCTTTTTAAAAATGGAAAGGTGGGAGAATTTTTTTTTTTTTAACTTACAAACACTATGAGTCCTACAACAGATCAGGTCTCTTATCCTTGCCTTGGCTGCCAGCATGCTTAGAAATAAATGTGTGGCCTACCTTTCTAGGAACAGAAGAATCTTACGGCAGGCATTTTCCTAGATGAATCTTGCCTTCCTGGATCTTTGTTTTTTTTTTTTTTTCCTAATTCTACATTTCTCTTTGCTATGATTTTATCATTTATTTGTTTTTTTTTCCTGTTATGCATTTTGAAAGCCATCTCAAATACTCTCTAGAATAAAATATAATATAAAAAGTCTATTAATTGTAAGAGACAATGACACTTGAAGTGAGTCTTAAAAGATGAGTTTATCGGGACACCTGGGTGGCTCAGCCAGTTAAGCATCTGACTTGATTTATGCTCGGGTCATGATCTCAGGGTTGTGAGATTGCGCCCCTAGTCAGGCTCCGTGCTGGGTGTGGAGCCTGCTTAAGATCCCTCTCTCCCTATGCCCCTCCCCCACGCACACGCTCTCCATCTCGAAAAAAAAAAAAAAAAAGATGAGTTTATCAGATGGACGGAGAGGAAGAGCCATTTCAAGCAGCATGAGCAGAGGAAGGAAGACATGAGAATTGATGGTGTGCATTGGAGAAAATAATCTGGGCAAGAGAGTGGCTCCAGGCAGAGCCCATGGAGTCTGACAAACAGGGGTCTGATCTTAACTCCACACTTCTATGACTTTTATTTAATGTCGCTAAGCCTCAGTTTCTTTTCTGTAAAATGAGAATGATGGTTACACCCATCTCATAGAATTGCTCTGAGGATTACATTTATTCAGGCATCGAGAATTACTTATCAAGGGCGCTGCATGTGCTAGGCACCGTGCTAGACACTGGGGTAGACTGGAAAATAAATAGAGATGATGGTGGTTTTGCTCCTCGTGGAGCTTACGGCCTAGTGGGGATGATGCACGGAAGACGCTTACATATGGCAAGTATTCAATACATAGTATAAATAATCTTATAAATAACAATTTAATAATAATAGTATAAATAGCACTGCGTGCTCAGGGCATGAGCACTGTGGGACTTCCTGTCTGAGCCGCAGCCTAGAGGAAGAAGCCCGGAAGACAATGATGCTGGAAAAATAGCAAGGGGACAGAGACCCTAAAAGTCTTTGAATATAATGCTAAGGAGTTTGGAGGCAGACTTTTTTAAGCGTGTGAGAGGAGGGGTGAGATGATTTTTTAATTTTGAAAACAAATTCAGAGTCACTAAGTTCTTGCGTTTGAACCAAATTTCTCTTCCTGGAGCTTTTATGTATATTTCTATCCTGCTCCTCCTTCTCTTCCTCCCCCTTCTCCTCTTCTTCTCCCCCCTCCTCCTCCTTTTTCTTCCCCTCCTCTTCCTCTGCCTCCCCCTTCCCCCTCCTCTTCCTCCCCCTCCTCTTCTTCTTCCTCCCCCTCCTCTTCTTCCTCCCCCTCCTCTTCTTCCTCCCCCTCCTCTTCTTCCTCCCCCTCCTCTTCTTCTTCCCCAACTCCTTCTCTTCCTCCCCTCCCTTCTCTTCCTCTCTCTCCTCCTCCTCCCCCTTTTCCTCCTCTTCTTCTTTCTCCCATTTCTCCCCCTCTTCATTTCCCACCGATAACTACTCCTACTAGCTGTCATTTCTTGAATGACTACTATGAGAGGCACCGTGGTTAAGTTCTTAACTTGTGCTTAATGGTGCTTACCTCATAGGGTTGTGAAGATTATTAGCTCCGTTTTATAGGTGTGAAAACTGAAGTTTAGAGAGATCAGGTAAGTTGCCCAAAGGTCACATGGTTAGTAAGCAGTGGAGTTCATTTCTGAGCCCCAGGCATCCGCAGTAATGATGGCTACTTACTGAGTGCCAGGCACTCATTGTGCGCACCTATCTCATCCCATCCACACAACAACCTTGTTAGATAATATTATTACCCTTATCTTATAAATAAGTGGAATCTCCGAGAGGTTAAGTGACTTTTCCAAAGTCACGCAGCTTCTATGCACTCTAGTTTTACAGTCAAACTTTGGATAGTTCTGCTATTTAAAATGGGCCGATTTACCAAGTTTGGACCTAAGTTCTAGGTGCTACAGCCTAAATGCTTGAGGTCAACAGATAGGCCAACTGAACAGTCACTCTTGTTTTACTTTATGGTTTTTAAGTGGAAGCTTTTCTTTTATTTGTATATCTTTTAAGATTTTTATTTATTTATTTCAGAGAGAGAGTGAGAGCGAGAGAGAGAGAGAGAGAGAGAACGAGTGAGAGAGAGAGCAAGTGCACGAGCAAGGGCGAAGAGCAGAGGTAGAGGGAGAAGCCGCCCGACCCCCACCCCCCGAATAGGGAGCCTGACGTGGGGCTCCACCCCAGGACCCTGAGATCATGACCTGAGCCTAAGGCAGACACCTAACCTACTGAGCCATCCAGGCGTCTGTCACTCTTGTTTTAAATGGGCCCCCCTTTCCTTGGGTGGTCTGGGAAAGAGCTATGAGCAATTACTGAACTGGGCTTCCCATTGAAAGAGCTTTCCAATAGTTCCTAAGGCATCTGCCTTTTGACAGGGATTAGAAACCAGAACCCATACCTAAATCAGCCTTGTCCCCTGCCCCTCAAGTATACATACCACTCTGTCCTAGATACACTGATGCCACAAAATGAACTGGAGAAGGGGGTTGAGCTCGGGGACCTTTGGCCTGACTGTCTACAGAGGAAGCCAATGGCATCAGAAACTAATGAATCTGGGCTTGACAGGCCTCATTACACACACACACACACACACACACACACACACACACACACACACACATCATTATAAAATGTCGCTGTCTCTTGAAGCCTCTCAGCCCCGCTCCTGATTCATGGAAGATAAGCTCAGAGTTGCAGGCCTGCCACCTTATTGCCACACAAAACATTAATCTTCTGGGTTTTTCCACCCTCCTGACAACACAGGGTAATCAGACAGAATTACAGCTCTGAGACATTCATGATCATAGGATCTGCACCAAATAAACAGCTCAGGCTTTGATATCGATGGCTAGCTATGGCTTTTTCTTTTCCTCTTTTTTTTCTCTTTCTGTTTCTGGAAAACCAAGGGCACCTTTCTGCATTTCTGTTGCACATATATTTTGTCAAAAAGCCTTGATTCTCCATTTGCAAAAGAAATTCATTTGTACTACCCAGGGCTAGCATTTGCAGATATTGGGACAACTGGGGGCCTGGTATTAGCCCTGGGTTATAAGAGCTTCTTTCTAGGCTCTGTTTGCTGAACGTGTGGGCATGACGGCAAACAGGGGATGAGGATCTGATGGCAGGGGTCCTTGCGAGGCTCTGTCCCCTCTCCCTCACTGTACTGCTGTTGCTGCCTGAAATTTCACAATGCATGGTTGATTTCTTTGGCTTCTGGTTTGAATCCCTGTTTGAACACACATGTCCTTGGGAGAAACATATTCATATGTTTCAGGGAATGAGTTAGTCTTTTCAAATGCATAGCTAGCTACAAGCTGGCTGTTTTTCTTGTAATTTAATGTTTTGAAGTAAGTAGTACATTCACATGATTCAAAATTCAAACCTATCAAGAAGGAATACATTAAGAAGGCCTGCCTCACCCTGTCTTCATTTATCCCAGTTCTTTGTCCACTCCTCTTGCCTCTAATAGGTAACCACCTCTATTGACTTCTTGTATAGCTCTTTAATATTTGTGCAAATAGATGTGTGTCTTTTTTATATGTTCCTGCTTTCTTCCATGAAGGTAGCATACTCTATATCCTTTTCTGTACTTTGCTTTCTTCACCATAGTATGTATCATGAAGATATTTCAGTACACAGTACAGAGACAGCTCCTTCCACCATCTTTTTTAACAACTGCATGATACTACATTGTACAGATATACCAAAGTTTATTTATCCAGTTGCCTGTAGATGGACATCTGGGTTATTTCCAACCATTCACTATTATAAACAACATGGCAACAAATACCCCTGCCCATGCGTTGTTTCATAAGTGTGAAAGACTATCTGTAAGATAGATACCCAGAAGAGTAAACATTTTTTAAATGTTGATAGGTCTCACTCGGTTGTCCTCCATAGGGGTTGTGCCATTTTGCATTCCCAACAGCAATGCGTGAGAGTGTTCACTACCCCAAGGCTTTACAACCAAATACTATCAGATGTTCAGATTTGGGCCAATTAAATAAGAAAGGAAAAGTCTGCAAGTTTACTTTTAATTAATACATTAATTTAATTTAAGTTAGTTTTAATTTAGTAGAAGTGTGATTGAATGCCTTTTCCTATGTTCAAGGGTTATTTGCTTTGTATTCATTTGTTTGTTTCTTCATTAAACTTTCCACAACATTCAACAGATACTTATTGAGCACTTAACTGTCTAGCAGGCATTATGCTAGACATTTGGGATACGTCAGTGAACAGAGAAGACAAAGATGCCTGCCCTGCCCCCCAGAACTTACATTCATTCACCCATTGGTTCATTCATTCTACAAGCTTTCAAGCAGGGCGATGTGTTGTTGAGTAAGACATAGTTCCTTCCTCAAGGTTCAATTTGTTTGGACAAGGAAAGGGTCTGTTATACTATGGTGAGGTAAATGCTAAGAGAGGTGGGTATAGAGTGTTAATGGAGCAGGAGAAAGCAGTATGTAGCTCAGACTGAAGGGGATAACAGGGACCCAACTTCGAGGAAGACTGGGAGGTAGCCAGGCTAAGAAAGAGGCAAAGGATAGCTCAGGCAGCACAAAAGCACAAACCCATGAAGACTCATGCCACCTTTTGGGATTGAGGGATAGATAGTTCCTTATTGCTGTGATGGGGGTAGGCAAAGGTAGGGGAGGGTGGGCAGAGATGTAGTTTTCATATTTAGTACTCATATTTTTCATATTTGGTACTCATTAAATGGCTATTGGTTGAATGAATGAATGAATGAAGCTTGAAGTAATATACTAGAGTAGTGTCCTAGTTATCTACTGCTGTGTAACAACTTTCCCCCAAACATGGCAGCTTAAAACCACAAACATTATTATCTCACATAGTTGCTAAGGGTCAGGAATCTAGGAGTGGTTTATCTAGGCAATTCAGGCTCAGGTCGTAATCAAGCTGTTGGCTGAGGCAGTCATCTCAAGAGGCTCGACCAGGGCTGGATAATCCAGTTTCAAATTCACCCACATAGTTGTTGCTAGGCCTCCGTTCTTCATCGGATGTTGTCAATATATATCTCAGAGGAATGCCTGGCATATACTAGATACTATATAAATCCAAGCTGTAATTATCATTACCTAAAAACGATGAGGAGTTGTCAAAAGATTTTAAGCAGATGTGTGACCCGATCATTTTGCTGTTTCAGAAAACCTTTTCTAGCTTTCACGTAAGGAGTGGACTGGAGAGGAGAAAAACAGGAAAGAAGGGGACCCATTAGAAAATTATTTCAGGTGAGAGATGACAGTGGCCTGGATTAGCATGATGACAATGAAAAGAGAAAGAAGTGGATGCATTCAGATTATATTCTAGAAGATCTATCTACACATTGATTAGATGTAGGTGATGAGGGAGAGGGAGATAGAGAACATAGGAGGGGAAGCGAAGTTTTTTGTTTATAGATGTGGGGTGGAGCTGCTAACTGGAATTAGGACCTTATAGAATTGAGGTGCTCATAAGAAATCCATGAGGAAATGTCCACTTAGCAGTTGGATCTGTGGGTGCAGAGCTCATAAGAGAGATCTGAGCTAGAGATTTAGGAATCATCAGTATATGGGTCACTGAACCCATGGGTGTGGAAAAGATTACACAGGGGAGAATATGTCCAATGAGAAAAGAAGGCTGCCTAAGAAAGAATCCTGATGGTTAGCAGGGGTTAAGAGATGGATGGAGGAAGAAGCGCTTGCAAAGGAGAGCGAGAAGGAATAGCCAGAAAGAGGAAACCCTCAGCATGTGTTGTCATGTAAGTCAACACAGTGCGTCATGAAGGAGAAAAGGAAGACTTTACCATGCCAATGTGGCCTGCTGACAGAAAAAGGTCGCAAAAGATAAGGGCTGAAATCGAAAACGGTCGATCGAATTTACCAAGAAAGAGGTCATTAGTGATCTCTATGACAGTTATGTCACTGGAGTGGATAGGCAGGGGTCCCCGCCTCTTCCACTAGGCTCTGAGTACACCGTCATGGGATTTACAGACCTTGTTGAGTACTAGCTCCTCCTCCCAAACCGAAGCTTTGACCCCACAAGGATCAGCTTCTTCGAGATGTAGATTCTGGGGTGGAATTCACTGCTCTGGGGCATTCCTTGACCAGAATGATTATCATATTAGCACCATTACCATATTAGTACCGTTATCATATGATTATCCTATGATGATTGGTATTGTCATAGGATGATTTTCATATTAGCACTGTTATCACATTAGCACCATTATCATAAATGCTAATCTTTTTTGCGTGCTGAGCTCTTTACATGGGTAATCTGATTGAATTCTGACACCAACCCTATGAGGTGGGTACAATGCTACAGTGCTTACTATGTGCCAAGTACTATGTTAAGTACTTTACCTACTCAACTTCTTTATTATCCCCAGATAAGAATCTCTGTGGCCCACATCATAGTCTAGACCCAGGCTGAGGTGAGTCAAGCCAAGATCAAGGAAGAAGTAAACCAAGATCTTGTTACTGGAAAAATTGTTGCCTCTGGGCTCCAGGAAAAATTCTTCTCTGGGGAATGTTGACTTATGAAGGCATTTTCTTGTGTAGGTTGTTGGGGCAGGACTGTCTGGAGCAGGGGCCGAAAGGTCAGGGAATGTTTCAGATGATCATCCAGGAGACCATGATAACTTTTCTCAGGGGGTCATCTACGATGATGCTCATTAAGCACTGGAAGGCCCCTAACCACGAGCTTCCATTGCCCTCCTTCTTGGGTACATAGGAAGCCTTGGGTACCTCAGAAACTCAGTTTTGTGAAGACCTAAGCTCCCATAGGTTAGGAAGCACCGAGAGCACATTGCCATTTTACGTTGTAGCATCATGGGGACTGTGATAATCACAGCTCTTCTATTAATATACCCAGGCACACCCAGGTAGAGGGCATACCTGCTTAGAGCTTTCATTGCCCTCAGTGTCTCTCCTGTGGCACTCAGCCCATTAAATCAGATATGAGCAGATCATGCACTCAGCGCATTAAATCACCCGCAGATATGAGCAGATCATCCCCTCTACCAGACCGTGAATTTCTCAATGGTATAGATAAAATTTTGTTTATGTGGTGCCTCCAATGGCTTCTCTTCTTCTGGCCTGGTGCTAGGCTCATAGCAGTCCTTGATAAATATTTGTCGAATTAATGAATAAAAGAATAAATGAATTTTCCCTAAGGCCAGTCCTTGTTCCAGCTTAACTCTTATTTATATTCACAACCAGACTAACCTCCCTAACCAGCAGAGCATCTGTTGCTTTTTGTAGGGCAAGAATAACAAACATTGAGAGTGGGAGGGCTAGGTCAAGTTGATTCCATTCAACAAGTATTTAGTAAGCCTGCTGTGAACCGAGTACTGAATCATGTGCCCTCTCAGAACAGACATGAACCCATGTCATTCAAAGATTTTAAACGTTAATATTTTACACAGGGGCACCTGGGTGGGTTTAGTCGGTGAAGTGTCCGACTCTTGTTCTCAGCTTACGTCTTGATCTCAGGGTTGTGGGTTCGAGACCTGCGCTGGGCTCCATGCTGGGCGTGGAGCCTAAAAATTAGTATTTTACACACACAAAAAGGTATAAACAGTAACATGACAAGCTCCCACGTACCCATGACCCAGCTTCAGAATCAAGACATAAGCAGTGTGCACAATCCAAAAGATTCAAAATCAAGAGGCTTTTTTTTTTTTTAAGTTTGGCATCAAAATTCCTTAGGTGCCAAAACCTAATCTGAACCGACCTGAGGCTATTTCTTAGTCCTTGTCTATCCCACTAAGTGTGACAGATCATAGGTTTGGTGCAGAAATGTTAACATGTTTGGTTATGGGGTGTTGCCCCGGACCACACTGGGTATGTTAGTTACCTAAGGTCTCGCATGTACTTGTATTGCCTTTCTAAAATCCCAACAATTCTGAATTCTCAAACACGCATGGTCACAAGGTTTACAGGTAAAGCATTAAAAGTCTGTGGTCTATTGGGCCACAGTTTGGGGTTTGGTTACTGAACGGTGTTTCCCAATGTTCCCCAAAGGAAAGAAGGAAGGGAGAGGTCATGAAAACTGGGTAGGTGGCCAAGGGCGTCTGATGCACCTCCTAATCCTCCTCAGCCCCTCAGATCGCATGCCCACACTTTCCCCTTGAGCTCCATCTTTCTTTCAGCCTCTGGCTTTGCCCAACTCAGTGGCAGCCTCATCTTATACAAACTTCTTCTGCCAATATTTCTATACCTGTCTCACATCCTCCTCATCCCCAGGTTCTACGCCTTCCTCTCCTTGTCTCTTGCCCAGTTTTTCCCTCTCAGTTTTGAGATCACTTGTTACTCACCTGCACCCTCCATCTTTCTGCTTTCTACTGGTCTTGGTCCCTTGCCTCTTGAATCACCACCTCCAGACCCATGTTTTCTTCCCATCAGTCTTTGCTGCAGCTCTTTCTCTCTGGCGCCATTGTGTTTTTCATCTGTGTATACCTCTCGCCTTTTCCCCTCTCATCTTCCTGTTTACTTCTAAAACAGGCATACGTAAGTTAAAAATTAAGCCAGTTTAAAGAAAAATATTCAAAAGAGTATACAGTAGGGGCACCTGGGCCGCTGCCTTCAGCTCAGGTCCTCATCCCGGGGTCCTGGGATCCAGCCCCGCATCGGGCTCCCTGCTCAGCGGGAAGCCTGCGTCTCCCTCTCCCACTGCCCCTGCTTGTGCTCCTGCTCTCGTGTTCTCTCTCTCTCTGTCAAATAAATAAATAAATAAAAATCTTAAAACCAAAATGAAACAAAAAGAGTATATGGTAATATGCTTGATATCGCTGAAATTCGTGAGGGCAGTACTCAAATGACTGTGGAAAACTTGATCAATAAACCTTTTTGGAATGAAGGATTTTTTTGAATGATGAGCCATCTAGTGGTGAATGGAGGATGGCAAATCCTTCTGGTCTGAGGAAAAACGGTGGATCTTTAAAAAGAAAAGGGGGAGGGCGCCTGGGTGGCTGAGTCATTGAACATCTGCCTTCGGCTCCGGTCATGATCCCGGGGTCCTGGGATCGAGCCCCGCATCAAGCCCTGCATTGAGCCCCGCATCGAGCCCCGCATCGGGCTCCCTGCTCCGTGGGAAACCTGCTTCTCCCTCTCCCGCTCTCCCTGCTTGTGTTCCCTCTCTTGCTATCTCTCTCTCTGTCAAATAAACAAATAAAATCTTTAAAAATAATAAAAAAAATCAAAAGAAAAGGGGGCTCAACCCTCAACCACCCTAACAGGTCCAAAGCACTATCCTAGGAAAATGTGTGTACAGCCGACGTCAAGTCCTACCTGGAACATAGTTAGAGGTGATGTATGACTTTAGCTGCGTTTTGTTGAGGGATATAATATATATGTATATGCATATGTTAGTGTTTCTGTATATGCATCCCAAACGACTTGCTGGCCGAATTCAAAAATTCCACCAATGCCTATTACAGACATCCCAAGGGCCTCTTCACTGGGGCAATGTAAGTGACTGCCTGGTATCATACTTTTATTCTGGGAAGCCACATTAAGAGAGAGTTAATGATGTGCAAGGGAGGAAAATGCCGTCTGAGAAGGAGATGACTTTCAAATTGTATCTCTCAATTTTATAAATAAAGTCTCCGAAACACCCAAGTCAAGCCATCTTCATTGGTAGTCACTTATTAATCCAACTAACGTTTATTTAGCCACTAAATAGCATCTTAAGACTCTTCCAGACTGTTAATACACACCTGCATTTTTACTAAAAGAAAAATGTTACCTAATCAAGAAATATAGACATTATAGCTGGGCACATTCCAAATACAGGGAATTCCAGGAAACCTAGAAACACACTTCCTCCCATGTGCTTCCCTCCAGGTCCACCAAGGTAGAAATTTGAGCTGGAGCAGCTAATAGATATGTAAATTCTCAGATAACCTTCAGCAAGTATTGCTTGTTGAATTAATAAAGCCTCTGAGGTTTATAGCTAGCTACTGTTTACCAGGAAAAATACTGTATGTAAATAAGTACTTGAAGAGCTTCAAAAAATGTTCTACCTTTAGAGTGACCAACCACCCCAATTTTCCCGGGACTGTCTTGGTTTTAGTGCTAAAACTCATGCATTCCAGGGAAATGTCTCAGTCCTGGGCAAACAAGTCCAGTTGGCCATTCTAGCTCCCTTAGAATCCTCAGAGGATTGATCCTGAGCAAAGGATCTGCTCTCCAAGCAACCCTGAAAAGAGTAGTAATTTAAGCTGTGTTCAAGTGGTTGCTAAAAGCTCTTAAGTACCACATTCAAAACAACCTTCTGAGGCAAATACTATTATTATCCCTGCTTTACAGATGAGGCGCAGAGGCAGGAAACTTAAAACTCGCCTGAGATGACTTAGCTAGCAAGTGGCGCCGGCAGGATTTGAACCCAGACCAGTGCAGCACTGAATCCTGCATCCTTAAACAGCATGCCACGCTTCCCTTATTCAAACAGATCACTCAGTCAGAGCCCCTTATAGGCTGTCAGACTCCACCCCAGCTCCCAAGTCATTCAATAAGGGAAATCTGGAATTATCAAAGATCTTGTTATTTCCTTAAAACATTTTGGCAACAAACTTCCAAGATCTTAGAAGGATAGACAAGTGTTTTTGTGAAGTGTGATTTTCCATCTATTGGATTCTAAGCCACTTGAGGTGCCTACTTAGCAAAATAAAGCAGAGCCTAGGCTGCAGCACCTGGCCAAGTCTGGGTGATGGTGGCCCGCAGTTCCTGCGCGGTTGTCCAGAATTCTAAGGCTTTCAGCAGAGAGTTGAGAAATGGCAACAAATGAAAGTATCGTCATCTTTAGTTCAGCATCCTTGGCTGTGGAGTATGTAGATTCACTTTTACCTGAGAACCTTCTACAAGAACCATTTAAAAATGCTTGGAACTCTATGTTGAATAATTATACAAAGTTCCAGATTGCAACATGGGGATCCTTGATAGTTCATGAGGTCCTTTATTTTTTGTTCTGTTTACCTGGATTTTTGTTTCAATTTATACCTTACGTGAAAAAGTACAAAATTCAAAAGGACAAACCAGAAACGTGGGAAAACCAATGGAAATGTTTTAAAGTACTTCTCTTTAATCACTTTTGTATCCAGCTTCCTTTGATCTGTGGAACTTATTATTTTACAGAGTATTTTAATATACCTTGTGATTGGGAAAGAATGCCAAGATAGTATCTGCTTTTGGCAAGATGCTTCGGCTGTGCAATGATTGAGGATACCTGGCACTATTTCCTGCATAGGCTCTTACATCACAAAAGAATATATAAATATATTCATAAAGTTCATCATGAGTTTCAGGCTCCATTTGGAATGGAAGCTGAATATGCACATCCCTTGGAAACTTTGATTCTTGGAACTGGATTTTTCATTGGAATCATGCTTTTATGTTTTCATTATACTTAAAACTGTATCTTGAAACATGAACTGACTTGCTGTATTTGCACTTTGAACTATTGAAATAAATGTGATTTTTTTTTGTCTGATAAAAAAATAAAGCAAAAACTGGAGCCCCAACTGACACCTACTAAATCAACGTGTCTGGAGATCTATGCTTTTTTTTTTTTTTATTGAAGAATAGTTGACATAAAATTTTATATTAGTTTTAGGTGTACAACAGAGTGATTTGATAATACAATACATTATAAAATGCTTACCAGGATAAGTGTAGTTACCATCTGCCACCATACAAAGTTATTACAATATTATCGACTATATTCCTTTTGCTGTACTTTTCATGAGGGTCTACACTTTAAACAAATGCCCAAATTGACCCAGGTGCATGGTAGTTTGAGAACTGCTGGGCTAGAAGGTTCTGAAGAGATCAGCCAAGATTTAAGAAATTCACTCTAACCATTTTCTTGATTCTTATGTTCTGTCACCCCACCTAATGGGAATACACCCCAAGTTCCATTATTATGTCCTTTGTCTGACCTTCTCTCTCTCTCCTCTCTTTCTCAGAGACCTCCATTATCACCTCTGCCTACTACATTATATGAGGAGCCGGACCTAAGTCCCACTTCCATTCTAGCATTAATTTTGTAACACTGAACAGATCAGTTCTCTTCTCTGGACCTCAGCTTTCTTACCTGTAAAATGGAACATGATACCTGATCCTCATGTAAAGGTCTTTCCAGGCTTAACATTTATGGTCTACATCATTATTCTCAGAGTGGGTTATGAGAGATCCAGCCATAACAATTACTGAAAGTGTTTATTAGAAAAGCACATCAAAAAAAAAAAAAAAGCACATCCATTGATGGATGAATGGATAAAGGAAATGTGGTCGATAGGTCTATTCATACAATGGAATATTATTCTGCCTTAAAAAGGAAGGAAATCTTGGGGCGCCTGGGTGGCACAGTCAGTTAAGCATCCATCTTGGTTTCGACCCAGGTTGTGATCTCAGGGTGGTGAGATCAAGTACTGCATGGATCTCCACACTCAGAGTGGAGTCTGCTTAAGACTCTTTCTCCCTCTGCCTCTGCCCCTCCCCCCTCTAAAATAAATAATTTTTTTTTTTTAAGAAAGGAAGGAAATTTTGTCACATCTACAACATGGGTGAAACTCAAGGACATTATGCAAAGTCAAATAAGCCAGTTACAAAAGAACAAATGTATGATTCCACTCATATGCAATATCTAAAGTAGTCAAAATCATAGAACTAGAAAGCAGAAAGGTGGTTGCCAAGGGCTGGGGAAAGTCAAGAGAGGAGGGAACTAATGTTTAATGGGTAAAGAGTTTCAGTTTTGCAAGGCGAAAAAGTTCTCGAGATCTATTACACAACAGTGTGGATATAGTTAACACTACTGAACTATACACATAAAAATGGTTAAGAGGGTAAATTTAATGCTATGCAGTTTTTCCACAATAAATAAAAAGAAAAGCACAGTTCTAAACTCCAGCCCAGAGCTATTGAATCAAAATTTCAAGGGTTGGAGCTGTGAATGTGCATTTTTAACAAGTTCCCCAATGTGATTTTTATCTCCTTTAAATTTTGAGAACCACCAACAAAAATGTATAGTAAATCCTCTCTTCACTACAACAAATTTGATGTCATGATTTTAGCTTCCCCTTTTCTTTTTTTAAAGATTTTTAAAAAAGATTTAAAGATTTTATTTATTTATTTGACAGAGAGAGCACAAGCAGGGGGAGTGGCAGGCAGGAGAGGGAGAAACAGGCTCCCCGCTGAGCAGGAGCCCAACATGGGGCTTGATGCCAGGACCCTGGGATCATGACCTGAGCCGAAGGCAGATGCTTAACCAACTGAGCCACCCAGGAAGAAAGCTTTCCCTTTCCCTCAAGAATATTTCTGTGCACTTCCCCTTGCTGCCAGCTAGTGTGCTTAGAGAACGTAAATTCATTTTATTATTAGCCAAAGAAGAAAAGAGTCCAAAAGCTAAAATGTGCTGCAAAAGAAGGTCATCCAGTCCATTTCCAAGCCAAACAGATCTGACTTTGGATCCAGCACAGTTTTGGATTACCCATGACTTTGATCTTCTCCATTAAAGTGAGTTAATTGAAAGCTGGCTATGTGTATGCTTACAGAAATTATTTTAAATTGTTCACATTCGATAAATCTCAGCCTCTGGTGCTCTGGTAAGAAATGGTGGTGAGCATATTAATGAGCACTTTCCTGAGAATGAGATTTTATAACTTCTAAACAACCATGAAGCCTCCTGATTTCATTGTCACTAATTAGGAGCTTGCGTGATTCAAGGTCAGTGTTAGGTGAGGGATAAGAACATTAGCTCACATTTACTGGACGCTTCCATGTGTTGGGCACTAGGCTCAATTCTATCCACGGAGGATCTCATTTAACCCTTAACCTTGGCCTACAAATTGATCTGATTATTAACTTCTTTGCAGAAATGGAGGCTCAGAGAGCCTCAACAATTTGCTGAAGACCACTTTCTGCCTTTCTGGCCCATCCTCTTAACCATGACACTATGGCCTTTATTGCACACAGTTTTTCTCTTTCCACACTTCCTACTCACTGGTAGCTTTCGTCCCAGACCAATAGTGCTGTTAGATGAAGGGCATTAGGTAAGCAGCTTTCATTAGCTGCTTGGAAGTTAACTTTTCACCTTGTCTCCAGTACCTGGGCTTTGTTCTTAATACAAATACACTCTGATACCTAAGCCTTTGTTTTCTTACCCACCCTGCCCTGTGCCTCAGTTTCTAAGGCTAGAAACCCGTCTTTCTCTTGCCAGTCCTTCCATGACTCTTCAATTTCCCTCCTTTCTTAGATGTGCTTGCTCACCCGCTTGGACATGTCTAGATTCCTTGCTGCTGCTCTACTCATGGCTTGCATGCTTTATTACCTCCACTGCACCTCTCCGGTGCTGACTTTATAGATTCATAGAAAATTAAACTAAGTTTTAAAATTAAACTACCATTGGAATCACAGCCCGCAAAAGTAGGCTAAGACCTCTGTGCTAAACCTAAACAGAGTAACTGCTTGACAAAAGACGTTACAGAAGACCCAGAGTCTCCCAACATAGTAGACAAAATGTTCAGGATGTAATTGAAAATCACCTATCATACCAAGAGCCAAGAAAACCATAACTTGAGTTAGAAAAGACAACCGACAACAACACTGAGATTAATCAGATGTTGAAATTATCTTCAGAACAACCAGCATAAAAATGCTTCATCAATGCAAATTCTCCTGAAACAAATGAAAAAGAAGAAAATCATAGCAAAGAAAGAGAAGTCACAGAAGAGTCCAACAGAAATGGTAGAACCGAAAAATATATAGCAGAAATGAAAGACTTATTGGATAGATTCAATAGTAGAATAGAGATGACAGAGGATGGAATCAATGATCCTGAGGACAGATAAATAGCATTTACCCATTCTGAATAACAGAGAGAACACAGACTGAAAAAAAAAAAACCAAAAAACAAAAAAACAAAAAAAAACAAAAGCAGATCCTCAGGGACCTGTGGGACAATACCAAAAGTTCTAACATTCGTATCATCAGAGTTCCAGAAGGAGAAGAGAAGAGAGTGGGGCTGAAAGAAAATGTAATGACTAAAAACTTCTCAAATTTGGCAAAAGATACAAAACCTACAGATTCAAGAAGCTAGAGCAAACCCCAAACGGGATACACCCAAAGAAATCCATGGCAAGACATACCGTCATTAAACTTTTTTTTTAAAGATTTTATTTATTTATTTGAGAGGGAGAGAATGAGAGACAGAGAGCACAAGAGGGAAGAGGGTCAGAGGGAGAAGCAGACTCCCTGCCGAGCAGGGAGCCCGATGCGGGACTCGATCCTGGGACTCCAGGATCATGACCTGAGCCGAAGGCAGTCGCTTAACCAACTGAGCCACCCAGGCGCCCCGTCATTAAACTTTTAAAAACTAAAAGGCAAAGAAGAAAACTTGAAAGCACCCAAGAAAAACAGTGCGTTGCCTACAGGAGAACACAAGCTCAAATTACATCAGATTTCTCAACTGAAACCATGAGGGCGGGAATGAAGGGATACATTTTTCAAGTGCTGAGAGAAAAATGTCAACTGTGAATTCTATACAGGCGAAAATATTCTTCAAGAATGGAGACATGAAAGCAATTTCAGATGAAAGATGGGCAAAATAATTTTTCACTAGCAGACCTACTCTTAAATAATGGCTAAAAAAATTTCTTTAAACAGAAAAAGATTATAAAAGAAGGAATCTTGGAGCATCAGGAAGAAGAAACAGCAGCTAGAGCAAACATAAGGGCACATATAACTGATTGTCATTTTCCTCCTGAGTTTTATAAATCTTATTTGGTGGTTGAAACAAAAATTATAATACCATCTGATACTGAAGATAATGATAATTAAAAGAAAGGAAGGTGGAGAGGGGCGCCTGGGGGGCTCAGTTGGTTAAGCATTTGACTCTTGATTTCGGCTCAGGTCATGATCTCAGTGTCGTGAGATTGAGCCCACCCCCGCGCCCCCGCCGAAATCTGTGCTGGGTGTGGAACCCGCTTAAGATTCTCTCTCTCCCTTTCCCTTTGCCCCTCCCCCCACTCTCTAAAACAGACCAAAAAAAAAAAAAAAGAAAGAAAGAAAGAAAGAAAGGAAGGTGAAGGAACCTAGTCATGTGTGGCAGAGACTGCTCATCAAAACCTATTCGTCCCTTCCTCTATCATAATAGAATTGTGTCTGCAACACGGCTGTCCAGCCAAGAACTCCCTTTCCTAGCCTTAAATCCTTTTGCAATTAGAGCAGTGGTGTGACTAAGTTTTCACCAATGGCATGTGAGTGGAAGTGATGTGTGCGGCTTTCAGGCCTGAGCTAAGCAGAGGCAAGATTATCCAAGGTCTAGCAATTCATGGGAAGAGTTTGGATTTTGTACTATTGCCAGTGGGAATACTCTGGAAAACAATTTGGCAATTTCTTTAAAAACTAAACGTGTTCTTATAATAAGACCTAGCAATTGCACCTCTTAAGCATTTATCCCGGAGAAACGAAAACTTGTATTTACACAGGACCTATACATGACTATTTAGAAATAACACGAATGCTCTTTGATGGTTGAATGGATACACTGAGGCACATCCATAACATGGAATACAACTCAGCAATAAAAAGGAACAAATCATGGATACATGCAACAGCCTGGATGAATCTCCAGAAAATCATGCTGAATGGAAAGAGCCAATCCCCAAAAATGACATGCTGTATGATTCCATGTAAACGTTTTTGAAATGACAAAATTATAGAAACAGAGATTAGTGGTTGCCCAGGGTTAAGGAGGTGGCAAAGAAAGGGAAGTGAGTATGGTCATGAAACTGCAACACAAGGGATCCTTGTAATAATGGCACTGTTCAGCATCTTGACTGACTGTGGTGGTGGATACACGCATGAACACAGGTTACACAGGTAACTAAACACACACACACACGAGCACACACAAACACAAATAAAACTGGAGAAATCTGAATAATACTAATGGATTGTATCAATGACAATAAGCTCATCATGATATAGTTTGCAAAATGTTACCATTGGGGGAAACTGGGCAAAGTGTACAGGGATCTCTATTATTTTTAAAACTGCATGTGATTCTGTAATTATCTCAATAAAAAGCTCATTTAAAAAAAAAAAGCCCAGCATTTCCTGGGTGGCTCAGTCGGTTGAGCATCCGACTGGGTTCAGCTCAGGTCATGATCTCATGGATTGTGAGATGGAGCCCTGCATTGGGCTCCATGCTCAGCGGGGAGCCTGCTTCTCTCCTTCTCCCTCTGCCTCTCCCTCTGCCCCTCTGCACGCTCTCTCTCTAAAATAAATAAATCTTTTAGGGGCCCCTGGGTGGCTCAGTTGGTTAAGCATCTGCCTTCGGCTCAGGTCATGATCCTGGAGTCCCAGGATCGAGTCCGGCATCGGGCTCCCTGCTCGGCGGGGAGTCTGCTTCTTCCTCTGACCCTCCCCCCTCTCGTGCACTCTCCCTCTCACTCTCTCTCTCAAATAAATAAATACAATCTTTTAAAAAAATAAATAAATCTTTTAAAAAATCTTTAAAAAATTTTAAAAGGCCAGTATTTCTGGAGGTTAGTGAATAAAAACTTAGTGGAAGCCATTGGAGGGGAGTCATATGAACGGATCTATACTCGAACAAATCATTATGGTTGTTTTGTGGAGAGGAAAGAGTAGAGACAGGGAGACCAGGTAGGAGATCACTGTGGTATACAATATTTCTCCCTTTCTTTCTACCATTGTAGCAAGAGACTCTGGTAGCTTGGATTGGAAATGAGTGAAGATGGAAAGAAGTGGGTGGATTCAGGATATGTTTTCGAGGTAAAGCTGACAGAAGTTCATAGCTGAATGGATGGCTATGAAGTGCTTAGTCCAGAGGATTTTCTAGAATGGGCTCAATTCTACCGTCTGTTATTTTAGCTTTTCAGTTACATTGCCTTCTCAGTAGCTTGGTCTTCCTGCTATGTATGGGACAGAACAATAAAACTACTTGAAGAAGGTGATCTAACTCTCCTATCATGGGCTGAGTTTTAGGGTCTGCCTTGGCTTCCCTAGGATAGACAATCTAAAAACAAAAGGTGTTGGACTCCTGATAGCTGTGCTCCAAGGCCTCAAAGGAGTAGTTGGTCACCAAGGGCTCTCATTTCCACACTGAGAGATTGGCTTTAACTAGCACCAACTTTCTGAAGATAGGCATAAAGGCGGCAGTCATGACACCTGTATCCTCCTTGGGCAGGATGGCATATATTAGGCTTTGATTTTGAGGGTGTAGGTTCTAGCTGGGTTGAGATTCACCAAGACTCGAGTATAGGTGAGGAGTATTTTTGGAGGTTGCATTGTGATAACTGGCCACTAGGCAAATATCTTCCCTCTTTAGCAATGAGTTTTTAGTGTTATCTGGGTGAGAAAGACAGCATGAATCAGCGGGACAGATTCTGGAAAACCTAAGAATTGCCAGACAACTTTAATCATCCCGAGAGCCTCCAAGTCTAGGACCTTGTTTGGCACCATGCTTGTCTTTTAAGAAATTTCACTTGCACACTTAGACGTTTTTTCCCAAAAGGCCCAGAAGTGGTTCTGTCAGATTTAGTCCAGGTTGACTTGAGGCCAGATTAGGCAATATATACCAAAATGTCTGCATGGATGACTACTACTCTGTTGAGTAATTCATACAAAGGACAAAGGTCTCTCTCTCAAATAACAATGAGGGTGAGTAGTTCAAGTTTGCAGGGACCCTCTGCTCCATGTGGTCACTCAGGGACCCAGGCTCACTTTATTTCATTTCTCCATCACACCCTTGAACCTTGGCCCTAGCAGGAGAGTTACAGCCAAGTCGGGTGTCCCTGTATGTATCAGCTCAATGGGAGGGGAAAGATCACAGAGAAGCACTTGGCAAGATTTTATAGGCCAGGCCTGGCAGCTGTACACATCACTTCTGCTCATATGCCATTGGCAACAACCCAGTCACACCATTGTTGTAATTGCAAAGGGGTTTAGGGCTAGGAATGGGAATTCCTAGGTGTGGAGCCATGTCCCAGCTACAATTCTATCATCAGAGAGGAAGAGAATAGATTTTGATGGGCAACCTCTACCACGTACGATTATGTGT
This sequence comes from Zalophus californianus, assembly GCF_009762305.2. NCBI lineage: Eukaryota > Metazoa > Chordata > Mammalia > Carnivora > Otariidae > Zalophus > Zalophus californianus. The sequence goes on from NC_045612.1 coordinate 38,562,904, forward strand.
ATATACTTTTGCCAAGGTGCCATTTTTACATTCTTTGCTTTTCCTGATCTGTGTCACAGGAATCACTAATTCACACGTCTATAGGAGCCAGGCAGGCAAAATAGTGAAACAGCCTTAATTGACTGGAGAGCATGTGACCTATATCAAAGAAGTCGCCCCACTTAGCTCTAGCCAATTGTTGCCAGTTGGGGTTGTAAGCTCAGGGACGCCAGCACCCTAATAGAGCACCCACTGGAGTCCACTCATGCAAAAGTGGGCTTCGGTCAGATGTATGGGAGAGGTGCTGAACTAAAGCTTGGAGCATGAGATTTCCCTAGGCTCCTGAGCGTACCCAGGGTGTAGGACAAGACTTAGACATTTTCTTTACTCTTAGCACATTCCACACACACCCTGAGCTACTTTTTTAAAGATTTTATTTATTTATTCGTCAGAAAGAGAGAGAGCGAGAGCACAAGCAGGGGGAAAAGCTAGCAGAGGGAGAAGCAGGCTCCCCACTGAGCAAGGAGCCCGATGTGGGGCTCGATCCCAGGACCTGTGCTCATGACCTGAGCCGAAGGCAGACCCTTCACCCAGGCGTCCCATCCTTGACCTATTCTTATGAGACACCCGAATTTGCAGAATTAAAGATGGTGCTCCCACAGGCTGAGTGCATTCTGACTGCATGGCCTATCATGTTGGGCTAGTAGTAGCCTATATGGTATCTTTAGAAATTAGAAATCTCTTTTTGTTGTTGTTGCTGTTGATAAACAATTTATTACAAGAACTTCCATCCAGTTATCAATAAGATACTTAGCAGCACTATGTCTAAGAGATGATGTTTACATACAGTCACTTATGCTTTTATTTGATAATGAAAATAACCTAGTTTGAACATCTTCAGAAAAGGAAATTCCATGTTATTTTAGTAAAGTTATTCAATATAGAATTATCATTGCTTTCTGCACATTTCTCCCTAGCTGACCTTTATTCCACTATTTCAGGTGTTTTAACTTGTACTCCTCTCAAGCACCAAGGAGATTTCTAAATGAGGATTAGAAAAAAGATGGCTCCTTTGGGCAGCCAAATTCGAAAAAGAGGCCAGCCCCCTGCCGGATACAGCCCTGTGTGGGGCACAAGCCTTGGTGAAGGGAGGACAGGCAAAATTTCAGTCTCACGTCCCCTTAGCCTGGCCCCTTAATCCCGGCAACCCTTGCTGCCCGGCCTTCGGACCTAGTAAGCGCAACTGTCTAACCTCCTGTTGTTGCTGCTCTGCAGACACCAGGGGGCAGCCAACTACTTTAGATTCTGTCTTCCCCCGGGTCCCCATGGGAGTGTCTGCCGCGGTGGCCAGGAGAGGGGGCGGGGGTGGGGGCGCGCGGGGCGTTTAGCTTCAGGTAAAACCTGTTAGCTCCCTGAGGCTCCCGGGCTCAGCTGATCTGGGAAATTCATTGCACATCGATCCCCTTGGGACTGTGAAGAAGTGGGCTGCCAGGTCATTTCATACCACCTGTGGCACCTCCTGCTTCAGCGAGCAAAACGAATCCTGTTTCTTGCACACTTGATTATACCTTAGCAGATGGAGCCATGGAATCTTTCTACAAGCAGTTTAGAAATCTGAAAAACTCTAACACATTCCACCTCGTGCCAGCGTCACTCCGGTATATTCTTTCTTTTAAAGATTTTATTTATTTATTTGTCAGAGAGAGAGAGAGACAGTGAGAGAGAGGGAACACAAGCGGGGGGAGTGGGAGAGGGAGAAGCAGGCTTCCCGGCTGAGCAGGGAGCCCGATGTGGGGCTCCATCCCAGGACCCTGGGATCATGACCTGAGCCGAAGGCAGACGCTTAACCAACTGAGCCACCCAGGCGCCCCACTCCAGTATATTCTTGCTTGCAGAACGGATCCCACCGTATTGCCTTACTACCAGCTAGGAGGCAAGGAATATGATTTACGCGCTATTCCCTTGGGACCCTTGAAACCCTGGTGTTTCCGGTCACGATTGTATCTGAGCCATCCAGCAAGTTTCCTTGTTAATCTTTTGGGTGACAGCACCAATGGCGATGAGGGGCCAGGTCAAGATGATTGCGAGAATAGTGCCACGGCCTCCTTGTCTGGCTGGCCCTGAAGCTCAAGGTGGAGCATCAGCCTTGCTTCTGAGTGGGCAAGAGCTGATCTCTGGTTTCCCCAGCCGGAGGCACCGGGTCGGCTCAGTCTAAGGGGATGAGCGTGGAGGCGGGGGGGGGGGGGTGGTGTGGGGGGAACTAACAGAATTTGCGAGCGCTGGCTGAGTTCCAGATGGAGGGACATGGCTAAGAGACAGAGCGGGAGTATCAAGAACCTACGTGCTGAATCGGTTGGGGCTCGGAGAACCAAGACGCGTGGAAAGGAGCCTGCAGAAGCGGTACTAAAGGAGACGGATCCAGAACACGGGCATCCGATGCTCCCAGCTAGATTGTTCCACAGCTGTACTGCCCTGGGACAGACTGACCTTAGTTAATAGGTCCAGGTCGGGGACAATAAGAGCGAGGCGTTCTGTACTTCTCCTCCAGGCTGTAGTAGGCACTGTCTGTCCTGTACAGAGCGGGTGGCGGACTTATCCCGACGTGTGCCCTGGCAAGCTGTTCTGCACGTCCTCCTCTCACGATAAATGCACTTTAGGGGACAGCCTGGCCCCCTGAATTGTTTTTATGAGGAACGTGTGTTATGATCCGCAAACCATGAACACACAAAAGGACTTTTAAGCAGCCGAGTCTATCCCTGCGGTCGGTGATGAGGCTCGGCTTTCCAACGGAGGGCAGCATCTGCCGGGTTATATTGCTGCATGCCCAGACGAGTCTGGTGACAGCTTCAGGGACATCGAGGGGTTGGGGATCGTGGCCTGGAAAATGGGAAGGAAGGTGGATTTGCTCGTGTGTCGTCTTCTCTTACGGTGTCAGGGCGTGTCTGGGGACTCAGCTATTAATAAAGATTTCTTTTCTCCACTAAAAACCATATGGAGACCAATATAGCTGACGAGGACTTTGGCTTTCTTTTCAAAGGACCTGTGTAAAAGAGTGATCCCTTGTGTGGGAAGAGCAGCTACTGGTATTGCCTGTGGTGTCCGTTGTTTTCTGTGGTATGTGAAAACACGAGCTTTATCTAGTTGTGACCCCCCGAAGATGGTTTATCTCAGAATGACTTCATCTTCCTTCTCCTTTCCAAGGAAGCCCTCCCCAAATGTCCCTATCAGTAGCTGTCTCACTTCCTTTTAGAGGTTCCCACTCAGGGGTTGCCACATTTCACTCTGGTGAAAGGAGTAACTAAAAATGAGTAAACTGGAGGTGCCTGGGTGGCTCAGTCTATTCAGCATCTGACTCTTGGTTTCAGCTCAGGTGATGATCTCAGGGTTGTGGGATCCAGTCCGGCATCGGGCTCCGAGCTCAGCAGGGAGTCTGCTTGGGGGGTTCTCTCTCTCACTGTCCTTCTGCCCCTCCCCTGCCTCTCTGTCCATTAAAAAAAAAAAAAAGAATGGGTAAACTGGCTCAAACCTTAATTGCCCTCCTTGTGGGGGCTCAAAGATGCCTGCCCCCCTCCTCCCCAAGGTTGGTCAGCAACATAACCAGGACCTGTGTGTCTGTAACTTATGGGAGCCCTTGGAGAGGAGCTCACATGGAACTTGGTTACCGTTTCCATCGAAGAAAACCCGGACAAGTCTTAGTCACTCAGTGATAACATGATGATTAAGAAGCAGATGTGGTGTGTGAACAGAGGTCATCTGACTGCCAATCTAGTCCTTGTTCTATGACACTGGAGGACCTTATGAAGAGTGGGCAATTAATGGTCACTGAGAGACAGTATATATAGTGGTTAAGAGCCCAGCTTCTGACAACTGGGGGGTTTTTTGGTATGTGTGGTAAAATATACATAACATAAAATTTACCCTTTTAGCCATTTGTAAGTGTGCAATTGGAGGACATTAAGCATATTCACAGTGTTGCACAACCATCACTATTATCTATTTCCAGAACTTTTTCGTCATGCCAAACGGAAACTCTGTCCCGACAAATGGTTTTGAATTCAGGTTCTGCCACTTAGTAGCTATGTAAAATTGAGGGATGCCTTAAGGGTCTCACTTTTCTCATTTACTTATAAATGAGAGTAATAATAACACCTGCTTTATAGGTTTATGTGTGTGTGGGTATACACACATACACTGTAATATTAATTCATCTTAATTATTAATACCAATCGCTCGGTTAATTGATTGTTTATTTCATATTTATTGAGTTCTCATCCTTTGTCAAGCACTGTGCATTCTTTTTTTTTTAAGATTTTATTTATTTATTTGACAGAGAGAGAGACAGCGAGAGAGGGAACACAAGCAGGGGGAGTGGGAGAGGGAGAAGCAGGCCTCCCGCGGAGCAGGGAGCCCGATGCGGGGCTCGATTCCAGGACCCTGGGATCATGACCTGAGCCGAAGGCAGACGCTTAACGACTGAGCCACCCAGGTGCCCCAGCATTGTGCTTTCGTTACTAAGTGACGGGGCTAAGATTTCAAACTCAGGTTGGCTTGACCTCGGAGCTTTTATCTGTACTGTTTGTACTGTGCAGATTAAATGAGATAAGGAATGTTCCATGCCTGCCGCATAGCATCCCCTTAACCAACGCTAGCTATTTCATTGTTATCATTACTTTTATCAGACTGAGTTTGAAACTCATGCTTTCTTAGCCTCTCTGGTGATGGTTGATTTCTCTCTCCTCCTATACAAGGAATGTTCCAAACTTAGCAATGGCTTTTCCTCTACACTAAAGTAGAAGAAAGAGGCAAGGCACCTCTCTTGATCTATGTGCGACTAACCATGCATGCCTGCCACCTAGGAATTACAGCCTCCGTGCATGACTGGAAAATGTGCACCTCTTTCTCCATTTCTCCCCCATCGCAGGCCCAGGGCTTGGGGCCTGGCAGGGCTAACAATGACAAAAACCAAATTCCAAAAGGTGAAGAAGAATGAAGGGAAAATTCCTTTCAACCAGTGCCTTTCACAACTACTGTCAACTGCTTACCTCTCCCTATCACCACCAGCACCACCCCAACCCCTCCTAGCAGGAGGTAGGGGTGTCATGGGGAGGCTTCTGGCTGTTTCCCTGTGTCAACCTCTTGGGTGAGGGAGAGAGGGGGAGGAAGGCAGAATGGGAGAAAGTGGGGGTAACAGCAAGCTCTGCTCATTTCTCAGACCTCACCTAGAGCTTCTCCTCCAAATCCCCAAGCCTCTTCTCCATCCCAGAGTCCTTTCCCAGCAACTCCCAGCCTTCAACCCGCTGGGCACCCCACCTTCACCCCCTCACGCTGCCTTGCCTAAACTAGAGGAGTCATAGTCCAGCTCCAAACAGGGAGGTGGGAGACGGAGGTTGTCCCTATTCCTGCCGTCAAGGATAGCCCGGGATCCTCACATCACACATCCGAATTCTCTTCCTAATACTCTGGCTTCACGGGAGGGATTATTTCCTTTTTCTCTGCCACATCTCCTGTTTTCCTATTTCCGTGTCTTTGATTCTGTTCTTCCATCTCCTTGAAACATCCTACCCCCTTTCCTGCCATAATTCATCTCCAGTTCCACTGCTTTCTTAAAGCCTTCCCTGGTTTCTCCTCCTCAAATGGGGTATCTTCCTCTTTTTGATTTTCGCTGCTCTCCACATGTAGCCCACGTGTCACTTCAAGCAGTCTGCCTCTTCTAGTCACTCAGGTTAGTGTCTTATCTCCCCTTACAAGACACATCACTTTTTTTAGAGACAGACACTCTGCCTGAATCATATTGGTAGCCCTGCGGTACCTTGCACATAGGGGACGCTTGGCGAACACTTGATCCTAACTGAAAGCATTCTCCATGGAAACCTGGGTAGTTTTATTGAGTTGGTGTGTGTGTGTGGGGGGGATGATCCTGGGGGCCCAACCACCATGTGAAACAGCGCTTTTGTTTATGGGAAAATGCCGGCAGGCTATAAACAATGGATTTCAGCATGAGCGCTGTGTTTACAAACGGGGGATGCCCTAGATTGATAGGAAAAGAATGCAACTGCTCGGCTGCAAGTTGAGCCTTCTGCCTGCAGAGGGCAGCGCCAGTAGCATCCAAGCTGAAAGGACCATGAACCCAAGTTCCTTTCCCTGTCAGTGGAGGAAGCAGGGGATTCTCTGGCAAGGGCACCAGAACCCCCTATCAGTAATGTGGAAATTCAGGGTCGAGCTGGGATGTGGCTGCGGAAGGAAAAGGGCAAGACTGGCCCCATATACATTAAACTTCCTTCCCGCAGATCCAAATCACAACAATTGCTTACATTTGGATATTAGAGTATACATTAAAATGACATTAAATGAGAAAACATAACTTGTAGCAATTAGTTTTTCCTTCATTTTGCCCTACAATCCTATTTTTGATTGGGTTTTTATTGGCTTTTACAACTGAAGGGAATTGAAAGGATTAGTGGTCTAACCATTTGAGGTGCTTGTGGAGTTGTGGTTTGTTTTTTTGTTGTTGTTGTTGTTGTTTTTAATGAAGCATCGTTGGGGCACGTGGGTGGCTCAGTCTGTTAAGCGTCTGCCTTGGGCTCAGGTCATGATCCTTGAGTCTTGGGATGGAGCCCCAAGTTGGGCTCCTTGCTCAGTGGGGAGCCTGCTTCTCCCACTCTCTCTCCCTCTCCCTCTGCTCCCCCACTCATGCTCTCTCTCTTTCTCTCTATCTCAAATAAAAGCTTTAAGCATCGTTGACCTATAATCTTAAGAAGTTTTAAAAGAAAGCCTTTAAATTAAATATTTCAGGCATATAAAAAGTATAGATAATAGAACCAACACTCACATACCCACCACCCAGCTAACGAATCAGAATTATAGATAGAGCGCTGGTGACACAGGTGTGCTCACTTTGTGAACATTCATCGAGCTGTACTCCTTCCTCTTGTGCTCTTTTTGGGGGGAACACACTAGGACTACATCAGAAAAGAAATGCTTATAAACTACATATCTCCGTTTATACCTGTGATGGCCTTTTTTCTGCCATGTGGGACTATCTACTTGAAACTTTTTAAAAAGATTTTTTTTATTTACTTGAGAGAGAGAGAGAGAGAGAGAGAGAGCATGAGCAGGGGGAGGGACAAGCAGACTCCCTGCTGAGCAAGCAGCCCAGATCCCAGGACCCTGAGATCATGATCTAAACCCCAATCGATGCTCAACCGACTGAGCCACCCAGGCATCACCCCTACTTGAAACTTTTGAAGAGGTGACTAGATTTGGGGGAAATCACCCAATTTGAAGGAATCTCTAAAAAAAAAAAGAAAGAAAGAAAAACAGCCCTTCTAGGACGCCTGGGTGGCTCAGTCGGTTGGGCGTTTGCCTTTGGCTCAGGTCATGATCCCGGGGTCCTGGGATCGAGCCCCACATCGGACTCCTTGCTCAGCGGGGAGCCTGCTTCTCCCTCTGTCTCTGCCCCACTTGTGCTCTCTCTCTCTCTCTGTCAAATAAATGAATAAATAAATAAAATCTTTTTTATGAATAAACAAACAAACAAACCAGCCCTTCTTCCCCTGCCTGGCACCCTACTCTCCACCCAAGGCTGTACCTCACATTTGCTTGTTCCAGGCCTAAAAATATTCAACCAGCAGTTTCAAACAAGAAATGCTTCCTAAAAGGCATCCTTAACATCTCTGAAATGCAAAGTTGTACAGATGTGAAAATGTTATACAGCTCTGATTCCTTCGGAAATGTTAATGAGTGATCCTCTCAAAATTCACACCTCTTCAGTTCAGGTTGTCTAATTTTTTTTAAGCCTCCACCTTCCAACAGGGGCATATGAAGACAAATTGAAGCAAGGTAGGAAAACATTTTGCATACAAATCTTGATCTCCTTTTCCTATTAAGACCCAAGAGAAAAAAAAAAAACTCAGATAATATCTCTTCTCTCCTTCTCTTCAACCCATGTGACATTTATTTTATGCAAATGACTGATATAATCAAGGTCAAACCAGGTTATCACGCAACTTCTGTTCCCCAGATAAAGATATAAAGATATAATGGATACTGACTGCTCTTCTTAGAAAGATGTCCAGTTTTAGAAACATGCGAATATTACAAAATGGTTTTAATTTTTATCTAAAGATTAGAAGTCCAGGCATTTCGCAGAGTCCCTCGTTTTTCGAAGGAGAAACCCCCCAGTTTACAGCTCTGCAATGCTGGGCATCTCACTTCTCATTCTTACTCACTGGAGTTTTCTTTCCTTCAACCCTCCCTCCTACTGCAACCTTAAGGGGTTGCCACTAAAGGCATAGGGCTTTGGTTCTGCAGTTCCTGGGGCGGGGGTGGGAGGTGCAAATCTAAGTTAAATTATCCACACGTTCTTTGCTACAGACACTTCTATAATTTAAGTGGGTGAATTTTTACTTTTCCCAAAGAACAATGAAGAGAATGGCACAGCACTAAAACAGTCATCAGTAGATTTGTGGATGGGCCCTGTGGGTGGGAAAAAAGGGTAAACATTTCTGCCATCAATTCATTCATGTAGTCAATAAATACTGAGTGTTGATCCCTGTCTTAGGTGCTGAGGGAAGAGCGACGGGCAAGACTGACAAGGTCACCATCCTTGCAGAGTTGATGTTCTAGTGGGGAGACACAGATGGCCAATAAGGAAACTAATCAACAACATTACTCCACACAGTGGTAAGGGCCATGTAGAAAACAAAATGGGATAAGGTGATAGACAGCTGCGGGGGTGGGGATTGTTGTTTTAGATGGAGTGGTCAGGGAAGGCTTCTCAAAGGAGGTCACGTTTGAGCAGACCCCTGAATAAGAGAGAGCCAGTCAAAAAAAACACAAAGTCATCATATGACTGGGCAGTGTAACTTTTCCCATATATACCCAAGAGAAACGAAAACTTATGTCCACACAAAAACTCATACACAGATGTTCACAGCAGCATGATTCATAACAGCCAACAAGGAGAAACATCCTGAATGTCCATCAACTGATGATAAACAAAGGGTGGTATATCCCTACAGTGGAATGATATTCAAACATATGAAAGACTGAAACACTCCTGTAACATGAATGAACACCAAAGCCATTACGCTAACTGAAAGAAGCCACATATTTTATGATCTTGTTTATAGGAAACGTCCAGAATAGGCAAATTGATGGAGATAGTAGATTAGTGATTGCTTAGGCCTGGGGAGGAGAAGGCCGGTGGAGGGGGCGGTTAATAGCTGAAAGGTACAGGGTTCCCTTTGGGGCTGATGAAAATGGCCGGGGTGATGGTTGCACAACTCTGAGACTATACTGCAAACCATGGAATTGTACACTTTAAAACGGGTGAATTTTATTGTGTGTGAATTACAGGTCATTTGAAAAAAAGGTAAGAATTTTATCATGAATGCCTGAGAAACAGTAGTTCACTCATCGTTTCAAAGTAATAGAAAAGTAAAAAGAAAAGAAGGGCAAGGGAGTCAATCAGTTGTGTGACTGGTGGAGAAAAAGGGTTTCAGGCAGAGAGAATGGGGACTGCAGAGGCCCTGACGGTGGAGAGACCATGGGTTATTTGAGGAACTGAAAGAAGACCAATATGACTGCTCTTCAGCAAATGCGGCCATGGTAATGAATTTGGAGTTCTTTTTCTGAATACAGTGAGAAGGCATGGAGGGTTTTAAGCAGGGGAATGACACCATCTGGTTGGAATTTTGCAAAGATCCTTCTCGCTGTCAGGTAGAGAAGAGTTCGTGGAGTGGGAAAACAAAGAGGCAGGGAGACAAGTTGAAAGGCTACTGCAGTAGTCCAAGTCAGAGGTGATGGGGGCCTGGACCAAGGTGGCCACAGTGAAGATGAGGAGAACTGGGTAGATTCAGGACATGTTTTGTAGGTACAACTATCAGGACATATTAACGTTGCAAGTATAGGTTGCGAGGGAAAAGGAGAAATCCAATATAGCTTCTAGATTTGGGGTCTGAGTGGCAAAGAAATAATTGTTCTCTCCACAGATCTTTTAGGTTGTGTGAAACCATATGACTGTATCTAGCTGTAACTCAAAAAAGAACTATGTAGATCTGTCCTTGTTTCCTTAGTTAGTCACTCGCTATTATATTTCAGTTTTCACCCTTTGCTCTCCCAAATAATCCCATAGCTGTGTGATAATAACAATGATCGGTCTTTTCATCTGAATTTTACGCTTCATTGTTATTATGTTATTACTTCCTCCCCCTGTTTTCTCTCACCTCCTACTTACAGACTTAGACTTTCCTAGAACATAAAATTTCCCTGAAGGTCGCCACCTGACCATTTGTATCTGCCAGTGAGGTCAACTCAGGGTGCCAAAGCACCACAGGTGGCCACATTTTTCCTGGGAGTTGCCCATGGAGTTTTGGATTGTCTGTGGTTTTCAATTACTTGTGCTATTCTTCTTTCTATCGGCATAACTAATTGAGTTGGCTCTAAGTCTCTGACAAAAAAAAAAAAAGTCTTTATAATGAAAAGCGAAGGGCTGGTCTGACTTATTTCATGCAACTCAGCTGAAAAGCTCTACAGGAGAAACTTAATAAGGTCATGATAATGTATTTTTTTTTCTCTTGAATGCATTCCACTTCTAGAAGAGCTTTGGTTTCTAAAATTGCTTTTTAAATTAATGAAGATTTCTAAATACAATAGACTTCTCACTAAGAAATCAAGTAAACGGCATTAACTTAATCTTCAATTTTATCAGCCGTACAGAATCATGCAATTTCTCATTAAGCTGCTTGAAAGGTGTTCACCTCTCTCTCAGGGGCTGTGCTTCCAACAGAACTTGAAAGATTCCCTTTTGTACCCAACACGTCCAAAATGTGTCTCATTACTTTTCCCTCAAGCCTGATTATTCCTGTGACTCCTGTTCCAATAGACAGCTCTGCCATCCAGCCTAGCAAAGGCGTCAGAAATCTCCCTCATCTCTTTCATCTCTTTAATCGGTTACTAGTTTGTCACTCACCTCCTAAATACTGCACTCCTGGGCACAGCTGTCCACTCGCATTCACCCCTCTCACTGCTGCATTGGCTCAGGCCTCTCGTTCATCTAGAATATTGCAATGGTTTTCCGACAAGTCCTCCTCCTAGTGGTCTTCCTCTCGAAGGAATTAACTGAATTAATTCTACTGCCAGCGTGGTTTTTCTAAATGCAAATCTGATTCTTAATCTCCTCCCTAAAAGCTTTCCATGGTCCCCTATAGCCTGTTGGATAAAATCCAAACCCTTAGCATGGCATGCGAGACCCTTCATTATTTGCCCTCTGGTCACTTTTCCAACGTTACTTCCAACCCTTTCCCTACATCCTAGGTTTCCTGAGGGCCCCTACCTATGTTACAAGTTCTATGCCCCATTGACTGTACATGTTCCTCTGACTGCCATCATGCTTCCCTATTCATCCCCCACCCCATCCCTAGTGGACTCCTATTCTCCTTCAAGACCCCGCTCAAGTATCTTCTCTATAAAACTTTCTGAGATCCATTCCTTGGCCTTGATCGAAGGTAGGTACTTCATGAGAGCTGATGAATGGGTAAATGCATCGAATGGGTGAAAATGCAGTTCATGGGGCCAAGGGTGAAAGGGTCAGGAATGAGGACCCTGGGGCATGGAGGCGTGTGAGGGGCTGAGCTAGAGAGGTTGGATTAGGGATGGGAAAGGAAAGAAACTAACTTGCAGAGAACAGAAGGAAGAGCAAAAGCAGCTAGGTGGTTTTTCCTGAGGCAGGATGACTTTCTTAACACTCAGTTAAAATTCTTTCACCAAAAGTGAAACATGGTGACAACTGAGCCAAAGCCGCCTATGGAGAAAACTCACTGAGGTAGGCTTTTGTAGAAAGGGGAAGGAAGGCAAGGTCATACTGACGGACACGTTGTTTTTGCTATTGTTGTTGCAAATAGAGTCATATAGTGTCACCTCACCCCCAAAGAAATACACACCACAAGCCACCCTCCATGTGTTTTATTTTTCTAGTGTCTCTTCTTCCTGGAGAGGAAAGGTGACTGAGAGAAAAGATTACATAATCTGAAAAGATTACTTTTCACCCCAGGAACTTTGGAAAGAAAGCTGAAGCTCCCTGAGAACCCATGGAGTTTCTACTACAACGTTCAACCCACAATCAATGTAGAGAAGAGATGCCCAGTGATAGCTCAGCTCCCAGATAGTCCATGGCACTAACAGAAGAAATAGCTATAGAATGACAGGGCTAGAAGTGCTCTCGAAGGTCATTTGGTTCAACCCTCATGTACTGCAGGTGAGGAAACTAAAACCCAGAGAGTTCAGGTTAGTAGCAGGGCTGGGACCAGAACCCCAATTTTATGGCCCCCTTTCCGGTAAACATTTCATTATGGCAAATTCAATAGACCCGACCACCTGCTGTGTGTCAGACATTGTGCCATGTCCTAGGGATGCCCTGTGGACAAACCATCGTTTGGGCTCTTAAAACACTTACAGTCTAGTAGAAGAGGCAGGAGAATAGACATTTATTTACAGTAGTCTGGAGCATGAATGAGAGCACTGTGCCTAGAATGTTATGGGAGAACAGAGGAGAGAGACGGAGCAGAGCTTAGTGGTGGGATGGAGAGAGGTGTCAAGGGAGGTCTTCCTAGAGGAGGTGAAACCTGAGGTGTCTTAAGGAAGAGGAAATCTCTGGGCGCATGGGTGGCTCAGTCGGTTAAGCATCTGCCTTCAGCTCAGGTCATGATCCCAGGGTCCTGGGATCAAGCCCCACGTCGTCGGGATCCCTGCTCAGCAGGGAGTCTGCTTCTCCCTCTCCCTCTGCCCATCCCCCCAGCTCCTGCACTCCCTTTCTCTTTCTCTCTCTTTCTCAGTTTCTCTCTGTCTCAAATAAATAAATAAAACCTTAAAAAAAAAAAAGAAGAGGAAACCTCAGCTAGAAATTGTGCCTTCTCCTGACCTCTTATAGTCTATATAGTAGTCTCCTCATATCCACGCTTTCGCTTGCTGACGTTTGTTACCCGCAGTCAACCATAGTCCAGAAGCAGATGATCCTCCTTCTGATACACAGTCAGAAGTTCACTAGTAGCCTAGCGCTGTGTCACCACTCCTATGGCCTTCCCCTCACTTCACCTCATCATGTAGGCATTTTATCATCTCTCATCAATCATCACACAAAGAAGCCCGAGTACAGTACAATAAGATATTTTTGAAGACACCACATTCACATAGCTTTTATCATAGTATATTGTTAGAGTTGTTCTGTGTGGTCGTTATTGTTGTTAATCTCTTACTGTGCCTAGTTTATAAATTAAACTTTATCCGAGGGATGTACCTCTAGGAAGAAACATAATAGAGAGAGAGTTTGGGACTATCCATGGTTTCAGGCATCCCCTGGGGGTCTTGGACCATCCTCTGTGGATAAGGGGGGCTGCTGTGTTGCGTGTTTTACTCATGTAATGCAGACTGCGTCACAGATTCATAAAGTATGTCTTGCTTTCCCCATGAAAGTATAGGTTTTTTGAAGAAACGAGCCTGTCTTTACTCTGCTGTATTACCCCATAGGGCCTAGCTTCCTCCTGTGTAGTAGGTAGTAAACAAATACTTGTTAAGTTGATGTATAGGGGCGCCTGGGGGTCTCAGTCAGTTAAGCGTCTGCCTTGGGCTCAGGTCATGATCCCAGGGATAGAGTTCCCCATCGGGATCCCTGCTCAGTGGAGACCCTGCTTCCCCCTTTCCTCCCAGCTCGTGCCCTCTCTCACTATCTCTGTCTCTCTCTCAAATAAATAAATAAAATCTTTAAAAAAGTTGTTGCATAAATAAGTGAATAAATAATTTTATTTACTGAGTTCTTATGTGTTTTAACTCACTGAAGCCTCACACAAATTCTATGAAGAAGGAACTATCATGATCTTATTTAACAGATGAGGAAGCTAGGGCAGCCGAAGGTTACTCATTATATGATAGAAAGAATGCGGAATCATGAAATTCAAGTTCTGGGGTGCCTGGGTGGCTCAGTCAGTTAGGCATCCAACTCTTGGTCTCGGCTCAGATCCTGATCTCAGGGTGGTAAGGTCGAGCCCCGCTTGGGCTCCACGCTCAACAGGGAGTCTGCTTGAGTTTCTATTTCACTCTATCTTCCCCCCGCCCCCCCCCCCCGCCTGTGTGCTCTCTCTGTCTCCCTTTCTCAAAATAAATAAATAAATCTTAAAAAATGAAATTTGAGTTCCGGACTCCAGTAGAAACTAGACTAACAACTATTTGGGGTAAATGGCTTAAAGTATTTAGGCCTCTATTTCTCCCTGATTATGCATCATAATCACACTGGACTACACTAAACAGTAGTTCGATGGCAATAGTGGGAAACAACAAGTCTGAGAAAGAGCTTGCCTTTGGAATCATAGAGCAAGGTCATTTGAACACTAACTTTGAGTTGTTACTGTCTAATTTTCACGTTCCAGTCAGTTAGGGAGTCAGCCAGCCTTCTTCTTCACCTACGTTTAATGATTTTCAGCTGCTACCAAAAACCTAAGCACCTTAGTGTCACCCAAATCCCACTTGTCATCATGCAGGCTGGCTGGAGGCCACCCCACAGCCTGGCTCCAGGGTCATGTCCCGGTGGATTTGGCTTCTAAGAAAACTGGCCCAAATTTGGTTTCAGGCCAACATAGCAGATGCATTTCTTTTAGGTTAAATACCACAAGGCAAAAAAGTAGACATCTTGCGAACATTTCGTGGAGATATTTGTCCTTAATAGGACTTTATTTTACATTTCATGGAGATATTTGTCCAAGGAAAAGATGCTGAAACTCAAGGTTTAATAAGACTTTATTTTACATTTCTGCCTGTTTGATCATGCGTTGGCTTAGTGGTTTGTGAATTCACTTATTTGCTTGTTTGGGGTTTGTATAAAAATTCAAATTCCTCTGCCAGACACATCTGACGCTCCATTCTCTGCCTACTTATAATCTCACCCACTCTCCAATGTGCATCTTGGGCTCTAGCTATACTCACCTTTACGTAGGACCCCCTACTTTCCCTGGACCATTCCCTTGACCTTTGAAGCCCACCTGCCCACCGTCCAGCAATCCCTAATAGGCAGCTGCTATTAGAGCATTAGCTGATAACCCTTCCCGCACTTCTGGAGTTCATTTGGTCTGCTTCCTGCAATGTTCTTCTTGTTTGCACACGCCAGGGTGCACCACTGATTCAAGAAGTGCTGGAATCCTGGGCAAGTATTAGCAAAGTTCCCAAGTATCCAAATGCTGGAGCAGTGTAGGCTCCGAAGAAGAGCAACCACGTACAGACAGACATTGGAATGTCATTGGCTTTAATATGTGAATAAGAGGTTGCCGAAGTCATCTGGGCCAGTGAGTAATCAGCTCTGGCATTGCATTGCTGCCAAATCTTCAGCTGAGAACATATAGAGCAATTGTGATTTCTAACATCATGATCTTATTTCCTATTGTTGCTTTTTTTTACCCTAAAATAGAAACTGGTGACTCTTCCCTCAGATGAAAAGGGGAGAAAGGTGGTAAGTGGAGAGTAGAAAGCAAAGAAGCCCATGGAGAAGGTCAAAGAGTATTGGACAGTGGGTCAAGAGACCTGGGTTCTGGTCACAGCTCCTTCATTGAGTGGTTCTATGACCTTGGGCAAAGCATACTGCATCTCAGAGCCTCCAGGTCCTCATCCAAAATTGTCTTCTGGAACAGAACTTGTCAATCAAGAAAAAATGAAACTGGACTAGGCATTTTATTTTTTGAGAGAGAGAGAGCACACACGAGCGGGGTGAGGGGAAGGGGCAGAGGGAGAGAGAGAAAGAATCTTAAGCAGGCTCTACACTCAGCATGGAGCCTGACAAGGGGCTTGATCTCACGACCCTGAGATCAAGACCTGAGCTGAAGTGAAGAGTTGGACGCTTAACCAACTGAGCCAACCAGGTGTCCCTGGACTAGGTATTAACTGACATTAGAAAATTACTGTTGGGGCACCTGGGTAGCTCAGTTGGTTGAGTATCCGACTCCTGATTTCAGCTCAGGTCATGATCTCCGGGTCCTGAGATGGAGCCCCGCATCAGGCTCTGCACTGAGCAGGGGGTCTGCCTCTCTCCTTCTCCCTCACCCTCTGCCCCTCCCCCCCCCTCACTCTCATGCAGGCACTCACACACACGCTCTCTCTCTCAAATAAATACATAAATAAATCTTTAAGACCTGGACAGTGAGTATAGAGGAGTTTGTAACACTTGTCTCTCTAACTTTTGTGTTTGAAATTTTCAATAATAAACTGTTAAAAAAAGATAAAAGCTTGCTTATTTCAAAGGAAGAGAAGGTGGAACATGAGAAATGCATGAGAGACCAGGGGAATAAAGTTAGTTAGCCTGAGAGTTACATGTGTTCTACTTGTGTTCATTTTCAGCCATCAGATTAGCTTTAGGACCAATATATGAAGACAACTATTATGTGAGTAAAATCTGGTCTTTGCGTGATATTTTATTTGGAGACCATGAGTCCAAAGCACCAACACTTTTCGGGTGCCTGGCTGGCTCAACCTCAGGGTCATGAGTTCGAGCCCCACACTGGGTGTGGAGCTTACTTAAAAATAAAAAAAGAAAGTACTGACACTTCTGGTACCCTTATCATGAAGAGCACCGAGTAATGTATAGAATTGTTGAATCCATATATGGTACACCTGAAACTAATACAGCACTGTATGTTAACCATTAAAAGGTAAATTAAATGGAAAAAGGAAGAAGTGATACTTTTTACATGCCATCCAGGCATAACTTCCTTTTACCAGCCAATGGCACTACTTTACATCCTAGCAAGGCCAGCACCTGGAAGCAGCCGCTTTCCCTTTACTGACGGCAGCCATTTTGGCAGCGTGCTCCCATTGGAATGAACCCCAGTGCTGACTAAAACTCACAACGGGGACTGAAAGGTGGGGTTGTTACTGACTCAGGGATAGAAATTGAGCAATGAAAGGACAAAATCTGTCCCTGAGATTATTTATTACAATGTAAACTCATGACTCAATCTCCCACTCACGTTTATTCAAATGTCACCAGTTTGAAAGATCAACCCTTGTAATGTAAACATGCAGAATCTGCGGCAAGCAAATCTTACAGCTTTCCAGAGCCTCATCTGGGCATCGCCTTTGCTGGAGAGAGCTGCACCCATTCCTTGGCCCTGTGCTCACTCTGGTTAAAGGTTACGGTTACCACATGCTGCCTCTGGGCCAGGCTTGCTTGAGATGGGGCCTTGCCAAAGCGGGGGGGCGAGGGATGGTGAGGAGGAGGAGGAGGGGGGCAGGTGAAACTGGGCAAGCAAGCTGACTTCACATGATTTTTATTATTATTATTATTATTGTCACCACGTCCTGCAGCTCTTCTAGTCGGCCTCTTAATATTTGGTATTCATAAAGGTGTTTAGCTTTAGCTTAATCTGGCATCCTGGTCCTCTTGATCATAAATGCCTCTCTTGTCTCTTGGCATATGACACTTCAGTGTCCCAAGTTTTATTCTGTGAGGCCCCAGCTTCCCCAGGCCTGGCTTCCTGCAGAATTCCCCATGTCTGCTCACAGTAGGGGAAAGATATGGCTCTTGTAAGTGGAAGAGGACAAGGGCGGGGTGAATAATAATAATTGCTGACATTTATAAAGCACTGACTCTGCCAAGAATTGACTCAGGTAACCCTCACGACAACCCTATGAAATAGGAACCATTATTACCCCCTTCTATAGTTGAGCAAAGTGAGGTGTGGAGAGGATAAGTCAGGTGGCTAATATGACACGGTCCCTAGGCTGGACAGCCAGGATTTCAATCTAGATCTCTTTTGTGTCTGCACCCATGCTTTAACCACCTCAGGATATACTGCTCTTGGAAAGAATGTCCACCGAGGGGCGCCTGGGTGGCTCAGTTGGTTAAGCGACTGCCTTCGGCTCAGGTCATGATCCTGGAGTCCCGGGATCGAGTCCCACATCGGGCTCCCTGCTCAGCAGGGAGTCTGCTTCTCCCTCTGACCCTCTTCCCTCTCGTGCTTTCTATCTCTCATTCTCTCTCTCTCTGAAATAAATAAATAAAAAAAAAAAAAAAAAAAGAATGTCCACCGAACTTCCATTTATTGTATATGGTTGCTCCTGGCGAAGAAGTTTCACCAACTTGAATGGCAGGAGCTGTGCCTTATTCTTTTTGTTTATTGCCACCACCCTTAATCCGGCTCCATGTGCAGTTGACTCATTAGGAGTGAGGAGAATGGATTTTCCTTTGAGACACAGTAGGGTAACTCTTGTTTGCGTGGACAAAACATTTCCATAGTTTAGGAGCAGTGGAGAGGCAATCGATGTCTTTCCCTGTGTGGGATCTCATGTGATGAGTCAGTGAGTTCAAGGCTGCTCCTAATTTGGGGGAAATGTTTACAAACCAGAACAAGCAATGTTGGTGAAACCTGAACTAGAATGAAGGATGGAATTCCTCCCCCAAGAGGACTCACCATGTGCATAGTAGAGGGATTTTGGAAGAGAACATTTTGCCCAGGTCTCTGGTAGACAGAATTGCTGGGGTGGGTACTGTTGTAGAAGTTACAACTATAGAGGGAGGTGTTGGGTGTTTTGGCGGCTGCTGTCCTGCCCGGTAGTAAGCATGAAGCGCAGTTCAGTTTCCACCGGTGGTGCTGGCTGCCTCTCCATGCAGGATTTAAGGTCTCAGGATTTCAATAAACAAGGCCTCCATACCCCTCAAACCAAAGAGAAACCAGCCTTTGGAAAGTTGAATATAAACAAACCCACATCTGAAAGAAAAGCCTCTGTGTTTGGTAAAAGGACTAGTGGACCTGGATCCCGGAATAGTCAATTTGGTATATTTTCCAGTTCTGAAAATATCAAGGACCCACGACCACTTAATGACAAAGCATTCATTCAGCAGTGTATTCGACAACTCTGTGAGTTTCTTACAGAAAATGGTTATGCATATAGTGTATCCATGAAATCTCTACAAGCTCCTTCTGTTAAAGACTTCCTAAAGATCTTCACTTCTCTTTATGGCTTCCTGTGCCCTTCGTATGAACTTCCTGACACAAAGTTTGAAGAAGAGGTTCCAAGAATCTTTAAAGATCTTGAGTTTGTATGTTATATTTCTTATTAGCCTTAAGAGATTGTTGGAACACAGAAAAGAATCAGACTCGATTGATTTGTAAAGATTCCGAGTGAGAGAAATCATATATTTTAAGATGGTCACTGTGGGCAGTATATCTTAGGATAAACTTAAAAGGCAAGAAAAACCACTGTTTGGAGGTTATTACTGAACTATAGAAGATAGTTCATAAGGCTTTCCAAATACTGAAGTGATGAAGAATGGCTAGAATGGGCTGGATACCACAGATTTTATAGAAGCAAAAAAGATAGGATTGGAGGCCTGGAGAAAATGGGGTGGGATGAAGTCAAGAATGGCTGTGTAGAGTAAACACGGGGAGGAATGGATTTGAGGATGAAGAGTATACATATGTGGCTTATTTGGAGTACATTGAATTTGAGGGAACAAACAATCTTTTAGGAGAGAAGTCCAACATACTGGTTGTAAATCAAGTCCTGCAGTGTTAGGGATATACGTACAAAGAGAAGAAACCAAAAAATACACAAAATCATTTCAGAGTCAGATGACCAAGGACAAAATCTTAATAAATATCTTACTTCTAAACAAGCCAAGACTGTTGGAGTATATGTGGAATTTTTCTAATGTAACTTCTTGCCTAATTTAGCCTTATTTTCACAAAATTTACATTGTTGGCTTCTATGGTTTTTTCCCCTAACTTTTCATAGGTACCCTTTTGCATTATCCAAAAGCTCCATGTATACAGTGGGGACCCCTCATACATGGCCACATATTGTGGCAGCCTTGGTTTGGCTAAGAGACTGCGTCAAGGTATTTGATTTTTCATTTTAAAATGTATATGTAGGAAAGATTTTTTTCCCTTGAGATAGTGTTATTTCTCTCTCAGTCTGTCTTTTGCCACTTAAAGTCTACATCCGTTTTCATTTTTCAAAGCACATTTGATTCTAAATTCTTCAGAATATTAGCAAATGCTTCTAAAGGTGAGAGGAATTACCACATTGGCAAGGAAATTATTTGTTTTTGTGAGGTTTTAAAGCTTTAAAAAGAAAAGCAGGACATTATTTCCCCCATTATATACATAACGTTACTTTGGCTTTTTTCCCCTTTTTTAATTAAAATCCACATGCATTGCAAAAAATTTTGGAAAATACAGAAATACACAGAAAGTGATATACCCATAATCCCACAACTAAGAAACAACAATTTAAGACATTTCCTTGGGCTATAGTTTTAAAGGTGCCTTTTTTGCTGCACAAATTATGTGGGTTTTTCTTTTAACTTTTGATATATATATTGACAAATTTTCCTTCAGAAAACTTGCACCAGTTAAAAGCTCCTCAGCAATGTATGAACATACGCATTTTCCCAAAACATCATTGTTTTAGAATCTTTACCATTTGAAAGGTGAAAAAATAGCTTGTTTAATATATATATTATTAAAGCAATCATCTTTTTGTATAGTTTGTCATTGATATTTCTCGTGGGTTTTTTTGTCCTATTTTATGTATATATTATTTTAACCTTTATAAATTAAACGGCTTATGTATTAAGTTTATCAATATTTTAAATGAACAAGTGAAAACTTTTTTCCTATTTGCAATCTTTTTCTCAACTTGAACATATTTCACACTTATTACAATTGCCTATTTGTGTCTTTTGCCATTTTTCTATTTTCTTATTGATTTGTAGGAGCACCAAAAACAGTCAAACTGGGGTAATTAGCGCGTATGGATATGATAAAATTTTTTTTCCCTTTTGACTTATGTGCTGTATTTTGACTGTTGAGAAATACAGATCTTTATCTAGTCTAAAAAAAAAAGAAGTTACAACTATATGGCTGCTCAGGGGAAGGCAAGCAAAAGAAAGGAGCAGAGTTGGGTGGAGCTCATCAGAAACGTCTTCCTGGAAGAAGTGACTTGAGATGGATATTGAAGAAACAAGGAACAAAAGCTAAATGAAAGAAATGGGAAATCAAGATGAGGGCAACAGCTCATGCAAAGGCTGAGAGTCACGTGTTTGAGGTTAGTCTGGCATATTTGACTAGATTGTAGAAGAAGAAGACATTACGCAACAGACATTTATTGAGCACCTACTTTATATCAGGCATTATGCTAGGCACTGAGAATACAAAGGAGAGCCTAATTTGGTCCCAGGCAGCCTTTGGGGACCTCTCCATCTAGTGGGAGGGACAGAGGCACACATAAATACTCATGGCCCAATGAGTGCTATAGTCAAGAAATGTAGCATCATCATGGGGGCACTGATGGTGAATGATCTAGCATCTGAGGAACAGGGAGGCATCACAGGTGAAGGATGTTGGAGCTGGATCCAGGCCCAGGGAACAGTATGTAAGCGGAAGTTCATGTTCCGGAGGGTGGGGCAACTGGTGTGGGGTGAGCAGCTGGCCACAGTGACAAGGGAGGGGTAAAGGTGGCTGGGATCAGCTTATCCAGGGCTTAATTGGCCAAGCTGGGAGTTTTGCACTTTCTTCTCTGAGCAATAGGGAGCCATCAAAAGTTTTCATGAAGGCAGACGAATGACAGCCCAGGAAGACAACCCTTTCTGGGCACCAGAGTGTGGAAGGACTGGAAGGGAGAGAAGCCAAAATCAGGTAGACCCATTGCGAGGCCATCCCCAGGGTCCCGGCAAGAGGTGCCAAGCGCTCTGGACCAGGACTGCGGCAGTGAGAGCAGAGAAGAGGGGCCATTCCGGGGACGTGTCCACGCGGAGAAACCACAGGGCTGGGTGTCATGGAAGGCCAAGGAGACAGAGAAGGTGACAACGACCCTGAGGTGGTGGCTTGGGTCCGTGGTGATGTTGTTAAAGCAAGACGGGGAACACAGACTATTAGTTGGCAGAATGACGAGTGGAGACAGGTGACGAGTTCAGCCGGGACACGGATGCCAGTGGGGCTTGCGCGTGGACATGTCCAGCAGGAAGCGGGGTGGGAGATGGAAGCCGAGACGCCACAGGGTCCCGGTGGCATTATTGGTTGCCGCCATGGGACCAGATGGAGTGTCTCTCCTCCCATTTACTCCTCCAGGGCAAGGGCTGGGGACAGAGCCAGGTGAAAGGTGAACCTTTGGTGGGGGCCACCAGCCCAGGGTGAGAAGATGCTTTTCTTTCCAGCTCCTTCCAGAAACCTCCTCCCATTCCCTCAGCAGCAGCGGCCACTTGCCAGGGCAAAGGGAGGTGCTCCGTGTGCAGAACTCATGTCCACACAGGGGCCACGAGCCAAGGAAAGGACAGTCATTTCAGCTTTTGAATTCTTGATGGGGGCGAGGGGGTGGGGGGCATTTGGGGCAACTGGGCATTAGGGACAGAAGAGACAAATTCCACAGCTATACAATGACCTCTGGAGCATTCAGTGCGAACAACCGAGCCTTCAGTGCGAAGGAGCCAGGAGTATATTCACAAGGCATTTTTTAAAGATCCAGGCTGTGCGAACCACAGCCGGTCTCCTAGGAGTCCTAACACTTTAATTAGACCAGGCAGGCCCCATAACCAAATCCCATAATCCCATAAATCTATAACAACAAGTTAGGCGTGAGGGTTTTAGTCACACTCTGAATGCAGGTAACATCTATCCAAAATAGAAGGAAATAGCTCTTACCCTCAATCCAAGGTTCTGCTTTAACTGAGATTTGTCATAGTCCCCATCACCTGAGGTGGGGACGTAGAAACTAAGAACGTGGCTACACACACAGATACGCACACACACACGTGCGCACACACACATGCGCACATTTCAGTCACTTTAATGTCTGTTGTGTTTTCCTCTCAAACAAGTGCCGGATCAAGCGAACACTGGGGCAGAATTATACAGGGTTTGCCGCAGGATGCAGCTACCCCAAGGCTTCTTCCCTACCACCTCCTCTATTCTCTGTAGGAGCAGTACATCTACGTGGGGCCTCCTGCCCAGATGCAATCTGAGGAGAGCCCAGAAATTCTGGAAATGCTACCACAAGGAACAGCAGCTGCTTACCCCTCAATGCTTCAGATACCCACCACGTTCCCACAGCCACTTCTTCCTGGGCTGTTTCCTCAGAAATTCTGTCCCTGAGGTTCCTCTCAATTTAGTTAGTGAATGACTGGGCATCCAGTGTGCAGCATGTGAGGGAACCTAGAAGCTGCCACTAAGATTTAGCTCCAAGGCCCCAAAGTGCTAAAAGTTAGACTTCCCATTGAGAAGTGAGCTATAGCCTCTCTGGGTGTTCCAAAAGCTTGCAAGGAGCCCCTGGGAAATGCCAACTTAGTTTTGGCTTCTATATTTGACCCTGACCTAGGCCCCTTGACCAAATCTGATTTTCAGAATGCTTTCTCCAGGATGGCAGTGGTCTCCCAGTGATTTCTTTGTTAAGTCCCTGAGGCCCCAAAGCCAGTCCCTGAGAACTTCTTCCTCAGGGTGGTAGGACAGACCCCAGTTAACGCCGAGTCTCAAGAACCCCTTGTCTTGCATGGCTTTGATGTTCAGTCAGCTGGTCTCCCAGAGCCACATATCCACTGGAATAGGTAAAGAAAGGAAAGGCCAAGGCTAACTACCAATCACGCTGAAGGGCCTAGCACTTAGGCCTAATCAGGCCACCCTTGAGAACATTGATTTCCAGATACTATTTATGACAAGGTCCTTGTTTCCTTCCATGCTGCATGAGGCCTGAGCGGTGACTGCCTCCAGACCTGTGGTGAGATATGTCGAATATCTCGAAAGCACATTTCTGTGCTTTCCTCCCACGCTGCCACCCTGGGATTTCCTCACTTTCATCCAAAGTCAGGCTCAGGTTCTCTGTCCTAGTACATGTGACCCGGAGGAGTGGACAGGTTCCTCTTGGACTGATAAGATCTGAGATACTTAGTATAAGCACTGTTTTCCAAGAGACTCTATTCAGACAGGGCAGGTGGGTGGCACAAGCCAAGGGTGATTCAATGACATTTACTGGCCAAGCCAGGCCGGTCCTTGGGAAGTTACTTCAGAACACACTAGGCAGCCTTAACAATACCGATTCCTTGGCCTGTCCTCAGAGACTCCGACGCAAAGTGTCTAGAGTAAAACAGGGGGTCGAATCAGCTCCTAAGATGAGTCCAATGTACAGCCAAGCTTGAAAAGCCAGACATGTCTGAACAATAATCCTCACATTTCGGTAAGCATTGGATTTGCTTGGCAGGGTGGGACTTGTCAAAATGAAGATTTCTAGGCCCAGTCCACTAGATCTTCTGATCCAGTGATCCAGATTTTCTGATCCAGTAATTCCTGATAAGCTTACAAATCTGCATTTTTTAAACAGCACCCCCGGCCACTCTAACCTAGGAGGAATGATCGTTCCCTTTGTAATCATCCTCAGCTATTACAATCCCAAGATTCTCCAGAGAAGGAAGGCCTTGCTTCATCTATTATAAGTTTTCTGTACCCCTTTCACATTAATAAATAATCTCCGAATTTTTTTTCAAAAATTGTTGAAGTATTTTCTCATTCTTGCAGTGAAATGTAAGGAAAAAGTGATTCTAAGCAAAAATCATTTCCTTTGAGATTATTATATCATGGAAGATGGTACTAGTTACCTATTGCTTCAAAGCAATATGACCCCCAAATCAGCAGCTAAAACGCCATTTATTACGTCCCGGTGTCTGTAGGTTAGGAATCTGAATGGCTTGGTTGGTTGCCTCTGGATCAAGGCGTGTCACAAGGCTGCACTCAAAGCATTGGCCATGGCCTCTGGTCTCATTTGAAGGCTCAACAGGGGGACAATGTGCTTCCCAGCTCACTCATATGATCGTCAGAAGGATTCAGTTTCTTTCTGGCTGTCAGAGACATCAGTTGCTTGCCACATGGACCTCTCCATAACGCAACTCACAGCTCACAACATGGCAGCTGCCTTCCTTCAGAGTGAGCAAGGGGGAGAAAGAGAGAGAGAGAGAGAATGCAGTGAGAGTAAGCAAGGCAGAAGTCACACTGTCACCTAATCTTGGAGGGGCAATCCCATCACTTTTGCCATATTCTACTAGTTAGAAGCAGATGACATTCAAGGGGGAGGGGATTATGCAAGAGCCGGAACACCAGGAGATGACGATCACTGGGGGGCCTTCTCAGAGGCTTCCTACCACAAAGATCATAGTTTAAGCTCACTTTAATGCACTCTTTCATATTATTCAAAATATGGGAGGAAACTGGTTTATCTTATTTGAGCGATGCATGCTGTTTAAATTATGCAAAACAAAATGAGATTTATTGACAAAAGCATTTAAACATGACATCATAGCATGTTTTGTTGGGAGACCGAATGTATATTAAAATGTCAAAAGCTGCAGCCATCAAAAGGAATGAGATCTTGCCATTTGCAATGACGTGGATGGAACTGGAGGGTGTTATGCTGAGTGAAATAAGTCAATCAGAGAAAGACATGTATCACATGACCTCACTGATATGAGGAATTCTTAATCTCAGGAAACAAACTGAGGGTTGCTGGAGTGGTGGGGGTGGGAGGGATGGGGTGGCTGGGTGATAGACATTGGGGAGGGTATGTGCTATGGTGAGCGCTGTGAATTGTGCAAGACTGTGGAATCACAGATCTGTACTTCTGAAACAAATAATGCAATATATGTTAAAAAAAAAAAAAAAAAAGAAGATAGCAGGAGGGGAAGAATGAAGGGGGGAAATCGGAGGGGGAGATGAACCATGAGAGACGATGGACTCTGAAAAACAAACTGAGGGTTCTAGAGGGGAGGGGGGTGGGAGGATGGGTTAGCCTGGTGATGGGTATTAAAGAGGGCACGTTCTGTGTGGAGCACTGGGTGTTATGCACAAACAATGAATCATGGAACACTACATCAAAAACGAATGATGTAATGTATGGTGGTTAACATAACAATAAAAATTTTTAAAAAATGTCAAAAGCAATTTGACTAAGTATGATAGCATCAAAAAACAGACAAAAACAGCTTTCATGCCGTGATGTTGGAAGTCCTTTCATTTTTGTACTGTAAAAATAAATTCTCTTATTTACATAATTTTAGCATTTTGTTTCTAAGTGATGACATTAGAAAATCATGTTGCTATTTCTGCACACCTTGTACAAAATAACAGAGCAAATGTGTTTATTCTTTGCCCCTCACAAAAACGTAGAGCCAAATTGTATGCAATTGTCGCTATACTTTCAGTTTTGCCATTGAATTTTGAAGTGTGAGAGATAGCTTAATGTACTGTGAACATTTTTTTTGCTCAGATACTGTGACTTTAGAATCAAGCAAAGAGCAGCTTCAGACAAGTGGCAGAGTCTGGTTGGGGGATCTTAAACAACAGAAATTTATTCTCCCACAGTTCTGGAAGCTACAAGTCTAAGACCAAGGTGCCCACAGGGTTGATTTCTTCTGAATCCTGTCTCCTTGGCATGTAGACAGCCATCTTCTACCCATGGTCTTCCCTCTGTGTCCTAATCTCCTCTTTTAAAAAAATTAATTAGTTAATTAATTAATTTATTTTTGAGAGAAAGTGTGTGCTTGTGCATGCACGAGTGAAGGGGAGGGGCAGAGGGAGAGAGAGAGAGAGAGAATCTCAAGCAGCCTCCATGCTCAGCACGGACCCTGAGATCATGCCCTGAGACAAAATTGAGTGTCGGACACTTAACCGACTGAGCCACCCAGGCGCCCCCTAATCTCCTCTTTTATAAGGACATCAGTCCGGCGGGATTAGGGTCCACCCTAATGGCCCTATTTTTACTTAATTACCTCTGGAGAGACCCTACCTTCAAGTACAGTCACTTTCTGCAGTACTGGGGGTTAGGACCTTAACGTATGAATTTGGGGGAACACAATTCAGCCCATAAAAGACAAATTTTCAAGATTTCTATCATCCTTTCTCACTTCTATTCAAACAGCAGCCTGCCTAATGCTTCTTGTCTGTTAGCCAACCCAATCCACAGTAGGCATAAATGGAATAATACAGGACTATAAATAAAAACAACTTAAAACCATAGCCTTGGGTGAGTGGCTAAGTGATCATCTAGTGATGCGAGTTTGGGCATCATTATCCGAACCACTAACTGCCACATGGGATCACTGGCCTTGCCCTAAAAGCTATCAAACAGGTCTCTACTAAAATAAGTGCTTTTAAATACTGACTTTGCAAACAGAAATTGAGAAAAGACACTGTTACTGCCATTAATGATGTAAAACCCTGGGTTGGTGAATCATCTGTTAGGAAATACTGCCCAAATCCAGACTTCATACCTGTTGCCATAGATCAGAGTCACCCAGTGTTCATTAATTGCTTTTTTTTTTTATTCCCCCTGCCCAGACTCCGGGCTCAGGGCTGTACAAGGGGCTTGTACTTTGTCATCTCATTTAGTTGCTCCAACAAGAAATAGGGTCAACTCTTGAGTACCGTGAACCAAACTCTGAAGTACTAAAGGAAGGGTAACAGTAAACCGTAATAAGGCACCAGGATCAGCATGTGCCACAGCTCCTCAAGGAACCCAGGAAACTCCCCCCTGAAATCACCACAAAAAATCTCTACCCACTTCCTCATCCTCCTGTAATTAGGCTTGCTGTTCTGTAAGCATTACCATTTAGGGGGGGGAGAGAAAGAAAAAGAATTGTTCATTTTCTTTCTGCTTCACTTAATTACTGGTTTGGCTACAAAAACCACCTTTTCGGCTATTTCTTTAGCCAAGATTCCGCATTTCAACATTAAAGGTCCAATAAGCTCTTGATTGCCGGACTTGGACCTAGTCATCATTTATATCACTGATTCTTGGGAAAAGGGGATTTGCATTCAAAACAATGACTTACTAAGACATTTTTGGAACCGGCTCTGTTTGTAAACTTGGGAAACACTCGTGTCCTGTATGGCAATTACCAAAAGTAAACTTCTACTAAGCATGGCTGATTCTTTCTTTGAGGGTTTGACAGCCCTTTAGGATCAGTAACTGCTACTTTTCTTTAAACAAAGGGAGGTGGGGTGCCTGGGTGGCTCAGTGGGTTAAGCGACTGCCTTCGGCTCAGGTCATGATCCTGGAGTCCCGGGATGGAGTCCCATAGCAGGCTCCCCGCTCAGCGGGGAGTCTGCTTCTCCCTCTGACCCTCTTTCCTCTTGTGCTCTCTGTCTCTCATTCTCTCTCTCTCAAATAAATAAATAAAATCTTTAAAAAAAAACAGGCAAGGTTTTTATATCTTTGTATCCTCTAGTTTTTTTCAGTTGTATTTTGGGAGACCTGGGATCTGTTTCTCTGTTGGTTTTTCCCTTTTGATTATGTTTGTCACCATTAGGATCCATGGCAGGCAGAGCCTTTTGGTTAGGTTTTGGGAGGCTCACATTTTTTTTTTTTTAAAGGCCAAAGCAATCCCCCAAACTGCTGTAACAGAAGTTACTCGGCTCATTAGCTGAAAATTTTCGCGAATGATCCCCACCATGAAAACGGTTCCTCTGTGCTCCATTAAAACTGAACAGTGTGTTTTGTGTTCAGCACATGATGGGTACAGGACACTATCTACTGGGTACCATAAGTTATTATATTCACTTGCCAAACATGCAGAATGTAGACAAGATAATGCTGATTGAGGTCTTAGGCAAAATGGCAGCCATATCAAGTATGGTGTAGGCTGCACTGTCCAACAGACCAGGAGAAAGCAAAATTGGGCATGTTTGGGAGCATACTTCAGAGCCAAGCCACGAAAGGCAACTCCCTAGAAGCTCTGAAACCATGGCAACTCTGGTTATTCAGCCACATACTCTGGAATATACTATTTAATGATGATGTTAATTAAATGATTGTGTGGGGGTGGTGTCTCAGGAAACTTGGAATCTTGACTCTTAAACCCAACCCATGGGAAATAAAGCCAAATTGGTTTGAGGGAGGTATAGGGAAAGGAGTGGCAACAGATAGAGTAAGAGACACAAAGAAGGAAAGTACTAGAAGGAAGAAATAGAAAAACACATGAAGCAACACAGGGGTTGTTCTTTTTGATTAAGCATTTACTGGAACTTTCACACAAGAAATGACTGGAATCAGAAATGCCCTTTCCTTTTTCCTCAGACAAGACGTGGCATGGTGATCCGTATTGGAAGGTTCTGCGATGATCTTGTCATTGAAAATTTGTGTCATGACCTCTTGGAAATCCTTCTCAAGCATTCAGTTAGAAAGAGCCAATCTATGTGACTTTGTTTTGAAATAACTTGTAAATAATTGGCTGAATAATTAATATCACTCGGAATGACTTTCCTCAGAAGTCCCTAAGTGCAGGCTATAACATGTAATTTTCCGCATCAAAGTCACCCATGAGCTACCGGGGTCAATCTGCAGCCTGAGTTTCAGAGCCCTTGTGTGGTTGCTATTGATGTGGTCTGGCATTCTCTGAGGGTGTAACTAACTACTGGTACCTTGTCATCCCTTTATCAGATAGTCCTGTGTTTTTATCTGTCTATGGACAGAATCCCAATCTAAAGCCCGCTCCCGGACAAGGGTTTTATGAACAAACATGCCTCAAATATGTGGCACCGTGATCTGAGTCATGGTTTAAAAGAGAAACACCACGACTGCAGTCTAAAGAATTCTCTCCCACTTCAAATTAGAAGCGCACTGTTAATTTTCAAAATGAACAGAGGAAAACTTGGGGACATTGCACGCAGCATGCCACTAGTGGGCGCTAGAGGTACAGTGAGAAACCACAGGTGAATTTAAGAAGGCAAGGTTTCCTTTTACCCGGCTGAAGACATGAAAGTCTTTTTTTGATAAATTTGGGCTTCCTTCAGCTTTTGTGTTTTTCCAGTTTGGATGATAGGCAAAGAGACTTTCGGCCTGATTAGGCACCTAATTCGATTCCTCTCTTTCGAATGGAAAGGAACTGCTTCATTTCCCAGGAAGGCAAGGTGAATAAAGCCAACTGCTTAGCATTTTTCCAGTGCTTATTATGCACCAGGCAGTGTGCGAAGCCATTTATATGCTGCATCTCATTTCGTACTCAGGAGAATCTTAGAGAGTAAATGCTATTATTCCCATTGATCAGTTGAGAAACTGAGGCATAGAGAGGTTAAGAAACTTGCTTAAGGAGAGAGTGGCGGAACTGAGACTCAAACCCAGATCCATCTGACTCCAGAATCAGGGCTTTTGTTGGTTACCACACCACCTATATGCTTTCTTTATTCTACAAACTTTCTACTAGGTTGTGGCATTAGAAAGATTATCGTCACTATGGTGTGACCAGACCTTTAATAAAAATCAAATGGTCTCACGTCATGGTTCTGATATGCAGTTAAATGAGGGGGGGAATAAAAAACAAACAAAACAAGATTTAAAACCTCCCAAGTGGTGGGGAGAGTCTCAAGGAAAAAATTCTCAGCTCACTTCCAGATGTGAAGCTCATCAGGTACTCTTAAGCTGTTCATTCGGAGTCCATTCTTTTAGTCTGAGAGTCCAGAGATTTGATGGCTCAGGTATTAGGCAGAGCCAGTGTCTTCAGCTCCAGGGATAGAAGCACTAGCACCTTTGCAATGCTGGAGAAAAAGCCATCCAGGGGCGCCTGGGTAGCTCAGTTGGTTAAGCATCTGCCTTCTGCTCAGGCCATGATCTCAGGGTCTTGGGATCGAGCCCCGCGTCAGGCTCCCAGCTCAGCAGGGAATCTGCATCTCCCTCTGCCTCTGCCCCCCCATTCTGTCAAATGAATAAATAAAATCTTCAAAAAAGAAAAAAAAGAAAAAAGAAAAAACCATCCAGTCTGAGACATCCACTTTAAGGAAGCAAGATCTCATGTGCTTCTGCAAAACAAAGCCGCGTCATTTATTTTGCTGTGGTGCATTTTACTTCTGGGGCCAAATGTCAGAGGGACAAAAACATAGATATCTTTCTTGGCTCCCAGCACTGGAGAAAATGCCCTTTATGAGGAAGGAGAATAATGGAAGTGATGGCAAAGCTCTCAATTTTGTGTGTGAATAGAAAATAGGAAGTAGCCTTAATAATCCAAAATGGCCGAAAGACCAAGAAGTCCATGACTTTGAGTATAATGTACAGCCAATCGACCTTCTTTGCTAAGAGCTTTACCTGAGTCATATTACTTAAACCCCACAAAAACCCGTCTCAGTGTTCACTGCTATTATCAAAGCAATACATGTACATAGTTGAACAGGTAATACTGTTGCAAGATGGTGGGGTTCTTGTCTCACAGTGTCGAAGAATAAATCTCATGGACACAAAAGGGTGAAGTGAAGTGAAAGTTTATTAAGTGAAGGTGAGGGCCAAAAGGAAAGAAAAAAGCTCTTGAGAGTGAGGGGGTCCCTTATGGGTTGCCACTGAGGGCTTTCAGTGGCAGGCTTTTCTTGAGAACCGACTGGGAAGTTTGTGGCCTTGAGATTCTTGTGTCATCTTGATTTGTTCCCTTATCTCTTGTTCCGCTCTGTGTCAATGTCTTCACCTGCCAAGAATCATTTCTGAGCTGAGTCAGGGGAGTCAGGGGCCTCCTATCTCTCCTGCCTGTCCCTTCACCCCTTCCCCACTCATGGGACAAGATCTGCCGGCAGAAAGAGATATACTGGGATTGTGAAGAGGGACTGATTGTGTACTTTTTAATTAGTGGGGGTTAGGGGTGGCACCAAGTCTCCAAGATATCTGGAAGCAAGGCTTTCAGGACCGTGAGGGGCCAGCTGCTGCCAACATAAGGTTCCTTTTAAACATAAAGGTACTAAGGCAGGGATATCTGGGTGGCTCAGTCAGTTAATTGTCTGCCTTCTGCTCAGGTCATGATCTCAGGGTCCTGGGATTAGTCCGGCATCGGGCTCCTTGCTCAGTGAGGAGCCTGCTTCTCCCTCTGCCTGCCGCTCCCTCTGCTTGTGCTCGCTGTCTCCGACAAATAAATAAATAAATAAAGTCTTTTTTCAAAAAAAATGTACTAAGGCAGCCACGAGTCCCTTGAGGAAGGCCATGCTCTGTATGTCTCAGGTATCTATCAGTGGGCTGCAAGCTGTAAGGAGATTTTCATTTAAGCTACATTTCTTCTGCCTTTGTTTCCCACATCAATGCCAGGAGTCCTTATTGAAAAAATAGCAATATCCTATCTTGCTCTTCCCAGTCCCTGTGTCTCTCTTCTAAGAGGCAACCACTCTCATTTCTTTTGGTTGGTTTTCTTGACTTTTCAATTGTAAGCATTAGCTATCCACTTCCTTTATGGAATATAATGACTTAATTCCCTTGCAACCCTTTTCCTTCCTCATAGACACACAATTCTCTCGTTTCTGTTGGGGTTAATAATGGCTTACTTTTTGTGCACTTATCACTACTAATGCAACCCTAGGCTTACCAAAAAAAACTCTAAAACTCTTCTCAGTATGGTCAACACATCAGGTAATCTGATGGTTCCATCTTTTTCCTGGAGACATCCTTCCAGAACCCTCCATCTACTTGTCTCAAGCCTGTAACATGGCTGTCTTCCTGGGCTTTCCCTCCATCTTCATCCTGGAAATTTTCTTCATCAGTTTCTTGTACTTGGCCCTCTGTTTCCTGGATCCCCTGTGTTCTTCTGACCACCCCCTTGTCTTGCTGGAGCACATAGTCTAATGGCTTCCTGAGAAGGATTATTTGAGACCTTATCCCTGGTATTCTGAAATTTCATGACGATGTGCTTTGGCATGTGTCTTACAGTCATTGTATACTGGATACTTAGCTCTTAAATCTGGTAATGCATTTTTTTTTTCCAGTTGGGGTAAAAGACTTCTTTTATTCTCTCTTTGATTATTTCTTCTCCTTCATTTCTTTTCTGTCCTTTCTCTAGGGGTCCTAATGGATAATGGCTCTCTAATTCTCCTATCCTGTCTCTATTCCCCACCTCTTTGCCATTTTGTTCTGCATCCTGGGAGAAGTATTTAAATGTATCTTCTGTCTACTGAATTAAAAACAATTCTACTCTAATAGTCTGACTTTTCAAGAGCCCATTCTTGTTCTCAGAATGTTCCCTTTGTGTTTCCAGCATCAGTGAATGTTTCATGTTCACAATGTGTCCACGCACTTCTCTGAGAATATTAATTCTAGTGTTAGTTTTGTGGTCTCTTCTCCATGCATTGTTTCTATTTTTTCCAAGTTTCTTTTGTCACTGTTGTTTTAATCTCTTTTTTCCTGTTAAAGATTTTTCTCCAGTGTTTGATTATTCTTTTTTTAATTGTTTTAAGTTTATCTATTTATAATCTCTACACCCAACATGGGGCCTGAATTCACGAACCCAAGATCAAGAGTCCAATGCTCCCCTGACTGAGCCAGCCTGTCGCCCCTCCAGTGTTTGATTATTCTTAACTATTCATTCATATTAGGAGTGAGGCAATGGAAAATCTGTGTGTGTGTGTGTGTGTGTGTGTGTGTGTGTGTGTGCGCGCGCGTGCACACGGGCATGTGCACATGGTGTGGGTGTTGGGACAATAGTGGACTGGTGGGTCTTACATCCTTAGGTGGACCTCGCCATTTCGTTGGGCAACCCTACAAATGTCAATATCTGCAGGCCTTTTCTCTTAAGCCAGCCAAATTCCCCAGACAAGAATCTTTCAATTTCCTGCCTGGAGGATAGAGTACTGACTGCTGTATTAAGGGTATTGATGGGAAAGAGAAAGGGTGAGGGGCTGTGTAGTATCGCCCTTCTCTGAGCTGAGACCCACTTAAAAATCATCATCATCATCACCTCATTGTAATAATAGCCAGCATTTACTGAGGGCTTACTTTATCAAACACAAAGATTTATGTACAAGTATGTTCTTTATACCATTGTTGAACATAGCAAAAAATTGGAAATAATAAAAATGTCTAAAAGGAAATTGATTACAAAAATCATGGTGTATTGATACAAGGAAATGGTATCATTTCCATTCAAAATAATCTAATCAGGGGCGCCTGGCTGGCTCAGTTGGTAGAGTGTATAACTCTTGATCTCGAGGTTGTGAGTTAGAGCCCCACGTCGGGTGTAGAGATTACTTAAAAAAATAATCTAAGCATCCCCAGTTGCTGAGGCCAGCCACCTCCCACAAGACTACTTAATCGAGGTCCCATTTCAACTGAAGTGGCCCTATCATCACCTCCACTCCAGCCACCCACCTGGACTTGGATTGAAAGAAAAATAGAGGTTGACTTTTGGGAACTGCAATGATGGTGAGAGACTCCCCATCCCCACGTCCCTTCCCCTTGGTAGAAAGAGGCCATGGTATGCTAGAAACATTTGACAACGCACTGGAGGTATCTCCATGGTGTAAATACTCCTCCTCCCCATGGCCAATTTCAAGCCACCAAAGTGATGTCAACTGGTTAATATATTTTCTGAAAATTTAACAGCACATTTTTGTGAGCTGGGATGAGCTGGTTCCAACACCACTGGAGGGAGGCCTCGGAGAACCACAGGAGTTAA
Organism: Zalophus californianus; assembly: GCF_009762305.2. NCBI lineage: Eukaryota > Metazoa > Chordata > Mammalia > Carnivora > Otariidae > Zalophus > Zalophus californianus. The sequence continues at coordinate 38,597,306 of NC_045612.1, forward strand.
GACATTTGCTTCTCCACCAGTCCTGCTTTGCAGACCAGGCCTAGTGCCACTGGAAAAGGGTCAAGAAGTTTAGAATCCACAGAGTGATGGGATTTCCAGGTGAAGAGGGAGCCAACGCCTTCTCCTTGAATTTCTGATTCCCAAGAAGTATGGGTTCAGGGGTCTTGGAGGAGATTGAGCGTTACCGGCTTTCTAACCCCCCTCAAAACACACACACACACACACACACACACACACACACCATGGAGTCAAGAGACATCTGCATCAGAGGAATGCAGAGAGAAGCCACAAGCTGGAAGATTCAAGGAACATCAGTGTCTCAGGGGGGTGCTGAGCACTGAGCTCCTCAGCAGTGGCCAACCGCAAGCCTGCTGAGGAGAGTTAGCAAGCAGTGACCTCCATGAACTTGTTTTCTCTCTTTCCTTCTTCTGACTCCAACGCCAGAAGGTTAAGCACCACAAAGAGTACAGGGCACAGATCACAGAGAGGGAGCGAAGAGGATGAGAGCTTTGAACCAAATAGATGGTCAAAGTTGAAAAACAAATGGAACTTAGCCTTAAGATTAAAGTTAAAATTAATGGGGGGATGGGGTAACTGAGTGCTGGGCATTGAGGGCACGTGATGTGATGAGCACTGGGTGTCATATGCAACTAATGAATTATCGAACTCGACATCTGAAACCAATGATGTACTATATGTTGGCTTATTGAATTTAAATTTAAAAAAATAAATTAAATTAAAATTAAAACCACTGAGTGGTCTGTGGTGGCAATCTTAGAGTAGTGAGAATTTTCTTCTTTACACTTTTTGTGTGTGTGTCTGTTCTGTGTGTGTACCTTTATGGTTTTGTGTGTGTGCATAACTAACATATATAACATAATATATATATTTTTTAATTTAAGGATCCATGTTACCGATGAGGATAAAGATGATGTCAGAAACAGACCTGAAGACACGAAGCTAATAGAAATGCATTTTCTGTTGCACATAGAGCTGTTGGTAATGCATGGTGCCAGGAAGAAAGCTGGCTTCAAGAAGTCCCAGGGGGCGTTCAGGAAGAGAAGGACCCCCTCCTAGAGAGGGAGGTACTTAGGTCACAAGGAGGCTGCTCCTATTAATAGCTTTGATCCAAGGATGGAGGTTCCCTTCCCCTACTCATTCCTTGAGGGCTTCAGAGAAGGTGTTTCTGATACAGTATGAGGTCTTTAAATGGACAATTTAAAGCAGATTGAAGAGAACAAAGGCCTCCTGGTCTACAGACCATATTATATCACCATTTGCTCTAAAAAGACTAGATTCGTTTTTTTTTTTTTTTCCTGTGATTTATACCTTACCCAGAAACATCTTGGCTTCCTGGAATTCTTGGTAAAAAATTCCGTTTTCTCAGCAACAATATGCAGGCACTGCTTCTAACAGCTTGCTTGGCCTCAGTCACTGAAACTAACTGGTTTTGCCCCCAGCAAAGGTAATGGCCTTGCCTTTGGCAATAAATCTGAAGAGCAAATTAAAATTGCACTTTTGACAGGCCCCCTGCCGGTTCCTTAAAATCACCCAAAACTATCCATCCATTTTTAACATCTCCTTTGGCAGCTACTTTGAGTGATTAAAAAATGTGCTAGCTACTCTAAAAGCAGCCTCAAGGAAAATCTTCAAATTCTTCCGTTACATCTAAAAGCTGTTATAGTGCAGTCAACCCTGAAAGGGCATCATAACCATCGTGCATTTGCGTGGGGCCATTCTGAAGCTGGAGTACCCGCTGGTTGCCTGGCAGTCATATTTCTGGGATTACCCGTGACGGGGTAGAATTCAGCTGCCTGTAAGTAGTTAGTTCCTCACCGAACATCATCTGCTCTCATCATTCCCACATGCTAGGCATCGTGTGTGTGTGTGTGTGTGTGTGTGTGTGTGTGTGTGTGTGTGTGTGTGTGTGAGAGAGAGAGAGAGAGAGAGAGAGAGAGAGAGAGAGAGGCAAAGAGAGACAGAGAGAGACAGAGGCAGAGACAAAGATAGAGTGACAGAGAAACAGAGAGATTGACAAGGTGAGAAGTCCCTCTTCTTGTCTTTCCATTTGCTTCTCATCTTCCTGTGACCTGTAGAAGTGACAATTTCCTGAGGAGAGCTGCTCACCTTCTGGAATCAGCCTTGCTCAAATTTGCCTGTGAAGTCTCCCAAAGAGCCAGGTAATTGTCCCAAACCGTCCCTTCACTTTAGCGAAAGTGAAGTGTGTTGTAGGTTTCCACTTTTATTCATATTCTTACGTCTTTGAGCCTGATTTCATTTGGGCTCAGATTAATCACTTTTATGACCTAGGCCAGGATGTTTGTATAACTGATGTTTATGGCTCCAAGTTCAAAGTTATTTATAACACGGTAGATTGTAGAACTTTGATTTGGAAAATCTTTTTTTTTTTAAGAGAGGAAGGGGGGAGAGGGAGAGGGAGAGAGAGGATCTCAAGCAGGCTCTATACCCAGCGTGGAGCCTGACTCAGGGCTCAATTCCACAACCCTGAGATCATGACCTGAGCCTAAATCAAGAGTCTGGTCACTTAACTGACTGAGACACCCAAGCGCCCCTGATCTGGAAAGTCTTCAAAAGCCATCTAGAAGATATAATTTTCAGTAGCTAGATACTCCCCCAGAATCTGGAAACCAAAGGTATTGGGAGTGCAAACAGACCTTTACTACATTGTATGAGAACCTAAGAAAGGGAAAGGCTGGGCCAGAACCCCTTCTTCAGCTCAGAGGTCTTATCTTTCACAGGAGCTCCAACAGATGAGTTGAAGGAGGTCTGAGGTCAGCCTCTTGGATGTTCCCCCCACCCCCCTTTCCTTTAATAATCCATTGTGGGTTTGTTAATGGTGAGTGTTTCTCTGTCTTTGCGAGGTGGGACAAGATCTATATTGCCAGCTCGTGCTATTTCTTATGGTAGTAATGGATTCCCTAAATACCCTCCCCACTGTGTAAAATCGCACTTTCCTTGATTTGGCTTCAACTCACCTTATAAACTTAAAGGGGATTCTTCCTTTTTTCTCTTTTGGAATCCATTGTTCACTCCATGAGGCTCTTTGTGATTTTATCGCTTTCTAATGCATTTCCAAAGCCCAGCCTTTCTGACTGAAAGACAGCTAATCTTTTTAATCGTGCCTCCTTTCTGCCATATGGCAGCGCCCCCCCCCCCCCCCCCCCCCGTTCCCTTATCCCTTTCTACAGTCTTCTCTAGCTTTTCCTCCACCCCTCTCCCCCCTTGAGGTATGCCTTTCTGAAAGGGCAGTGACCCAAACCATCCCGAGGGTATGGCTAATGGGATGATTGCCCTGACCCCACACTCTGGGAGTTCCCACCCAGGAGCAGAGACCAGGTGGTTGGTGGGATGGGGGTGGGAGGAGGGCAGAGAAGCTGGAGGCTTCATCAGCTGGAGTTAAAAAAAAGATCAATGTGCCCATGAATACGTTAAAATCAGTAGCTAAGTTGAGGTTGGCTGCTTAAATATGGCATCCTCCCCTTCCATCAAGTCCTCCCTACCCTTGCTCCATAGGAGAACCTCTCCCTTTCTTTGGCCTCCAAGCGTCCTCTCCATGTTTACTTGCCACATTCAATTTGATAAACATACTTCCTCTGGGGAAGGGTATATGGATCCACGGTTCACGGGGAGGGGGGTGGTAGCATGCCAATGAAGAAATATCCTTGCACAGATGCTAGTAGGTTTGGACAAAGAGAGGAAACAAAGTTCTTGGACCCTGATGCGTAATGAACAGGAACCATCCATTGATTTCCTTTGTGCCCTGAGTTGATGTGCCTTAGGCCCTGAGCAGTATGGGCTCCAGGGCTACAGAGAAAGATGAGTCAGAAGACCTAGCAGAACGTTCTAAGTCCGCCACTGTTCTGAGAATAATGATCTAACTGATCTGAGCCTCAGACTGCATTAAGGATCCCCTAAAGTGTTGCTTTTCAAGTGACTCGTGGTTTTACCCACTACGTGATTTACCTGGGTCAGGTTGAGAGGTGAGAATGAGGGTCAGTGAGAGTGGAGGATGTAAGGGGGGGGACACAAGGTGCTTCAGACATACACATGGAGCACACCTTTCAAGGACATCTCTTTCTGTCCGTTCTCAGTCCTTATGCCAAGGAATCACCCAGAAAAAGCTAGAAGAAAACTGGCAGTAGAAGGAGGAATGCAGTGGAATCTCATCCACACTGCCTAATGACTCATTTTTTCCTCTGAACCTGAAGGCTTGGCTTACATGTTAATAGAATTCCATTAAGTAAAGGCATCTTTCCTTCCTGGAATTTGGTCTGAACACACCAAGTGGAACTCCCACACATACACACTCAAGTGAGGTCCCATGACATTTCTCCAATAGCTGCCTCTCCTGAATTATGGAATTGCACAATGAGCTTGTGAAAGCAAAGAGTGTAGCCAAAGAATGAACTTCTAAAAGAACCTTATCCAGAAGTCATTTGACCTTTCCCCTTGATTTTCAAAGAGGTGCTTATCTTGGCAAAATAGTAGGATGAGGTAAGGTGGGTACCTTCCTGTCCCACCGGGTTCTTCTACTTGAAAGACACTTGCGGTCTCTGCTATACTCAGAGTTCCTGAACTCCTGGCTTTCAAGTCTAATTTCTGCCTGCCAACTGCATAAATGATGTGAATTACAACTTCAAGGTTCATATTTTCTAGCAAAATGTCCCCAGAGTCTTTGGCAAGTACACGTCAATGTTGGATTTGTAATGATGAATTACTACATGCACTTAGTGTTTAGATATGCAATTTTCTGAGGGGAAAATTCACTATTCTTGTGTTTGATGAGTGTTATCCGAGCTGTAGATAAAAATACTCTTATATATCTGGGTTTGGAAAACCCAGGCTTTTCAGATTAAAAATAGTTGTTTCACTTATTGTATAATTCAGCTAAAAAGTTTCCTGTGAATCAGACCCAATACCACTTCTGCCATGAGTCCTGGGTAAGTTCCATGAAATATTCTCTAAGTCATATGGTGAGTAGAAAGTTAAAATGGATATTCCCTACACATAGTGGCATTCATGCTGTTTTTCTCTTCTTGCCTGTTTGTGAGAAAAAGCAAGTACGATAAGGGAGACTACAAAAAAAAAAAAAAAAGAGAGAGAGAGAGAGAAAGAACAGATATATCTGCAGACCTATGTTCAGGAGACTACGTGCTTTGTATCCAGAAGACACACAATGAGTATGTGTTGCCTTGAAGAATGGAGTCTAGACAATGGACTGGATTCTCTTTACCAGCCACTGGAATCTTCAGATGGTCATCAGGATAAAATGCAATACCAGTTGCCACTAAGTCTAGATTCAGAGATGCTGAAAAAAATCTCCAAAGCATCCAAGATATCATATCTAAATCTCCCTTCCCCTCCCCCCCCCATCTCTGCAGCAAACACAGCTCTGGAGAAGTAGAGGTTAGAAGACAGACTGGCTTTCTCCTCTCAAAAATGAGAGACTTGGGTTCAATTTTTCTAACACCTAATTTTAAAAGCTAAGGCCTGGTCAAATGATGTGCATATTGGTTTTTCGATCAGCTACTCTGGGCAATGATCACAACCATGGGGACTGGGGGAGGGGGATTAGAGTTTGTTACCATTGGAAAACCATATGCAGAGTGCAACTTTCTGGTAGATTAGGTTTCTGGAAATATATGACCCTGGATTTTTCAAGGTTGTCATTTAGCAGGAGATGTACTTAGATTGTTCAGGCTTTCAAGCATGCATACCCCTATGGTTCCATAAATCTCATGGTGATTCTGAGAAATTTTAGAGTCAAAAAGGTTATGGTATAGTAAACAGGGTATTCTTACCTTGATGGTAATGGTATTGTAACTGGTCAACATTTCAAAGTGTGCCAGTGATGTCCTCAGCCCAGGAAATGTCTAACTCCTACCTTCTTGCCTATTTGCCTTGTGATTTAGAATCCTCTTTTGGAAGTACGGTGCCCTGGGTAAACTCTCTGCAGGTCTTAGTAACCCTCACTATTTTCATTTCATATTAAGGAGTGAAAAAACAAGAGTTCGTTTCTACGTTTCCTTAGAATCTTGCTTGAAGAACTGAGGCAGAAGAATCTGCACAAGCAGAGAACTGGCACTTGGCAAATTGGAACTGCTATCATATGTAGGAGACAGAAGATTTCAATGCCCCCACTGTTGCCATGGGTGCAGTAGAAGCGTGGGTGTGAGTGTGGGCATGTGACTCTGATCTTAAGAATATGTGATTGCCATGCCAAGTCTTTCACCATGAGCCTCAGGAAGTTGGAGCTAATAGCTCTGCTGGTCTCTGAAGCAGTATAAATCTCCCATATTCTCTGGAAAGGGCCAGAAGCATTCTCCCCTATTTCTTCTGTGTGAACTCTCCTGGGTCCTAATGGTACCCACGGATATTTGATGGTCAAGGTATACACCCTTTAACAGCTCTGGTGTGAGGAGGAGTGACTTGGGCCACAAACAGCCTTAATTTAAAAAAACAGATATGGGGCGCCTGGATGGTTGAGTGTCTGACTCTTGGTTTCAGCTCAAGTCATGATCTCAGAGTCATGAGATCAAAACTTGCATGGGCTCCACACTCAGCGATCAGTGGGGAGTCTGCTTGGGATTCTTTCAATCCCTCCCCCTCTCCCTGGCCTGACCCCTACTTGCTCTCTCTCGCTCTCTCTCAAATTAATAGATAAATCTTTTTAAAAATAAAAATAATAATAAAAACAACAGATATCAATGTCTAAGATTTCCACAGGGCAGCTAAAGGGGAGCAACTGATCGATTACACATGGGGAATGGCTAACCAAAAGCCAAACTCCTCTATCACAACCTGGTGGTAGGTCAAACCATAGCGTTGCTAAGAGCTGACTCTTTTGAGTTTGCCCTGTTAGGAATGCCTGTTTTGGGTGACTCAGTAAGGCAGCTGGCAAGCTGGGGAAACGATTTATCACTTCACCCAGGGAAGCCTGCAATCTAATAGCATCAGTTCTGCTGGAAACAAGCGCATAGAGGCATGGTCGCCTTGGGAAAGGCAACCTGAGCAGTGCCAGAGTTCTTGGGAGAGCTCCAGATATGGGTTGTGGGTGCCGGCTTCTCAGATGGTCTTACCCAGGGAACAGAAGCCTGAGGCAGCCCTGAGTACTTCCCCCCACCTTGTTACTTATGACATCCGGTCAACCATTTTGCCTCTCTAGGCCTCAATTTTTTCATTTGTAAAATGGGATTAAGGGTAGCAGCTCGTGCTTCGAGTCCCCGAAGGCCAGGATTCAAATTGCCACTCTAACGTTTTCTGTTTGATCCTGAGTGATTAATTAACCTTACCTGAACTTTCAGTTCCTCGCATAAAATAGAGGAAATAATATTTATCGTGTAGGGCTTAGGAAAGAAAATAATGTATGTAAACATTGCAGATGCTTGTTAAATATTTGTTGAATCAAAAATTAAATGGTACTGCCTGGCACATAATAGTTGATTTTTAGGTGTAGGTTCATCTTCTTCCCCAACCAGATATGATACGGAAACATATAGTGGGACAAATTAGTCTTCCTGAGCCACAAGACCCAGATACCAGGCTCATCCCTCTTCGATGTTTGTTTGTTCCATGGGTATTATTCCTGCCGGAACTGTATATTCTAACGACACTGATGGTAAATATGTCATGGTCAAAGGCAAGAATGTGAACCAAGGTCAAGATCATCCAGCTAATATTAAAAAGGGGAACAACCCCTCTTTGTGGAAAAATGTGCACACATCTGTAAATACACACATAAACATACAGACTTCTGCAGAGAACCTCAAGGGGCTCACAGGCCCTCTAAAAACTCAGGTTAGGACCCTCTGGAACCTCCAGGATGCTAGACTGGAGAGGTAGGGAAATTGGTCAGATAGATATCTCAATAACCCTGTAACATTCTTTGCAGAAAATTTTAGGTGGATATAGATCAAAAAATATTATCTTTTTTTTTCAAATCTTCATTCTAAAAGAAACTTGCTTCATATTCTTAATTCCCATCTTTTCTTTTTATTTCCTTCTTAATTTTTTTAAAGTTTTATTTGAGTGATCTCTACACCCAGTGTGGGGCTCGAACTCACGATCCCAAGATCAAGAGTCGTACACTTTTTCTGACTGAGCCAGCCAGGCACCCCTCTTTTTATCTTTATAGGTGATCACGTCTTTCTTAAAAAGAAGAAAACCATAGCTGGTTTGTAACGTTTCTGTCTGTTATGACAAAGTTGAAGTTAGCAAGGTCTATAGTTGGTGTTCAGTAAGCATTTCAATTTAATCGTGAGTAATTTAATTTTATTACACCATATGTTAACCGTTAATACTCTTTATGGTAATCACTGCTTTGTCTCTCAAGCTGCTATGCATACCCCTTATATAGTTATGTATGCAGATCCATACCCATGATCATGAGTATCATCTACTCTCTCTATATAAAGGTTGTCCTTTGCTCTAGAGTTTCACTTGAAGCTCTCTGTCTCCTGGTCCTCTCCACGCTCTTAGAAAGAGCAGCAGCCCCAGCCCCAAGTGGGGCATGCCTAGTCTTCCATCTGCTGCACTTCTCCCCAGCAACTCCAGTCTATGTTTCAAAGTCATGACTTGGCTTGTCTTTATAGCATTCTTCTGTTCACCCAGCTTGTGGGTGTCCCACTTCAATCTATCATATTGCAGCTGTGTGAATATGGGACAGTCATCCATTTTCCATCCTAGAAAGGCTATGTTCAATGATTATTGTTTCCTTGCAAGTAGACTGGCTGTGTCCTAGGACCTGACTTGTCATTGAATATTTAACATAGCTCCTGGGTTGTGCTGGTGAAGCCACGTTCCTTCATTCCAGCTTCGATCTGTGATGGGATTCTGGGCCACCCATGGCTGCAATGTTGTCCAGGAGTCAATCCCAGAAGGTTTCTGTGAACTTTGTTTTGGTGGAATCCCTGATAGTTGCCCCAGGCGGCTTTCGTTTTTGAATATGGGAATGATAGACTCCTTCCTTACTCTATCAGTGGTCAAATGCATCAGACAGAATGTTCTGACCAGACGAAAAACTTCATTCGTGAGTCACTTCCTCTTTCACTCTCTCCTACCAAAAAGCCTCCCTTTTGAGCTCAAATGTCGTATACTGTCCTCCAAGCGTATGAGTGGCCCACACATATAACAGTGCCCTGTTATATGAGAGAGAATGGTGGATGGCAGGAAGCCACAAATCTATGATACAGTCACAAAGAAACACGGGCAGCTTCAAGCTTTCACCCCAAGAGGTTTTGGAAACCGCAGTGCCAGCCTCCAAGACTTTTGCCAGACTTGACTGTGCCAATCCCAGCCCAAGTGAAGCATGCCTAAGCACACAAGGTAGGGCAGGGGTGGTAATGCACAGCATCCCACACTCTACCTCCTTCTCTCCTTCCCTCCCTCCCCCCAGAGCTACATGGCCAAATGTCTGCCCTGAAAAGAAAGGACTGACCAAAGGGCTCTCTCAGAACTAAGGTCAGCACATTCACTCAAGTTGAAGCACCTAATACTTTCCCTGAGTAGCAGGTGAGTAGCTAAGGGCATGGGCTCCAGCACCAGGCCCCTAAGTTCAAATTCTGGCTCTGTGTCTTAGTAGCCTATGGACGCTGGGGCAATTGCTTTATCTGAGAGATCTGGGCTTTCTCACCTGGGGTATGGCATGAATGACATTGTGTTGTTGCAAGAATTAGATCAAACACATTATATATGTACGTGTGTGTATCTTAAGTGTTTTAATAATAATTATTAATATTATTATCACCAGGGTTATGGACTCTTCTAGCCCACCTTGTCCCATCACTGTTGTGAGTTCTCCACCTTGTGCCTAGACTTCACTAATGTGTTTATTGTTCCCACGGTACTTTCAACTTTATGGGATTGGATGCCACCTATTTAGGTCCATGAGAATGTCCAGAGGGCTCTTCCCCTACATACCCTCTGCGATGGCTCTGGGGGGGGCGTCCCTTTGGAGGCCCAACACCACATCAGAAAATAAGATCCTCAATCCCAAGGGGACAGACAGAATATAAAGAGCAAGGGAAATGAAACAGAGTAGCAAGGGGAAGGCTGCCTAACACATCAAAGGCTCCTCCGAGCCAGTAGGAAGTAGAAGACCAGAGTCATCCCTTCGGTTTGTGGTCTGTGCACTTTGTTCCATTCCCCACTTGTACCTTCTCTCTTTCCCTCCCTCTTGGTTCCCCACCCTTTGTAAGAAAAACAGCATGTTGGGGTTGCTGACGCAGAAAATCTGGTTTGTGGTAGCTCTTACTGTGTCGTGACTCATGCCGAGAAGCAGGAATAATTTGCCTGGGGCGGGGGGGAAGGGAGAAGTGTCAGTGTGTGGGCATGCAGGGCAATTGCCTGAGTTGGTACTTACACTCAGCTAACGCAGTAGATCGTTTTCCTGAGAAAGGAACAGGGAGAGGACAGAGAACCTCGGTCCCCAAACCCAACCATCAAGTTTGGAATTTGGGGGCGTCGTGGAGGACTTCACAGCAATGAGATTTTTCACATCTTGGTGATTAGGAACCTAAATCTGGAGGGTTTCAATGAAGGAGAGCAAAGAACAAAAAGGTGAATGCTCCTGTCCTCCAGGGACTTAAGGCTTTCCTGATGCTCTGTGATCCTCTGAGCAACCCTCCACCCAGCTCTCCCTCCCAGGCGGACTGTGCCCCAGCCAGAGTGTTGCCAAGCACCCTCCAAGTTCATCACAGTGCAAACCATGAGCAGAAAGCCTGACCTACTTCATGGCAGGGCCTTACCCTCTGCTGGGCTGCCTTCTCTGTGGCTTACAGGCACGTTCAGTGTCAAGCAATGAGAAAGAGAGGTGGGCAAGAAGATACTCTTTTCCCTCTCTCCCATCGCGCATGGGCAGACCTTCCCTTTCTCACTATCCATTCATCAGGCTCCTCCCTAAGTGCCACTGTTCCCTCTCCTTGGCCCTTACTCATGACTTCATATTTTGGGGCAACTTCAATGTAGCTCTTGTCCCCAAAGTTGATAAGGGATACTGGCTTTGGACCTGTCTTCCTCTCTTCCCCTAATAAAACTTCTTCTTATATTGATAACCCCTTTGTCTTAGGCCCCTTTCTGGGTGACTGAAACAGATTAAAAAATCACATCCAAGTTTGAGTGTTGCTGGCAGGTAGACAATGGCTCGCTCTGCTACTTTTCTCAGGCAACTTGTACATTTTAATAGGACCCTTCAATACATTACCTCAGGGGTGGCATACTTTCTCTGTAAAGGGCCAAATACTAAATATTTTAGGCCATACAGTCTTTGTTGTAACTATTCAGCTCTGCTCTTGTGGCATGACATTAGTAATAGACAATTCATAAACAAATTGACTGGCTGTATTCCAAAAAATCTGTGTTCCAATAAATAAATAAGTTGAAATTTCATGTAATTTTTACATGTCACAAAATATTCTTCTTCTTTTGATGTTTTTCAATCATGTAAAAAATATAAAAGCCATTCTAAGTTCAGACATACAAAAACAGGTGGCAGGCCAGATTTAGCCAGCTAAATCATGCTGTTCTAAGTTGAATAAGATGGAGAGGGAGGAAAAAAACCTTTTTAGAGTGAGATTGGAGGCAACCTTATCATCGTTTTCTTCAAATCACACAAGCTAGGTGGAAATGCTTCAGATTTCATCCAACCCAGATTATTGAGTAACTACTATGTGCCAAGGACCATGTTAGGTATTATGCAATACACTGAGAGAATAAAATGGATGCTGTCTCTGCCCTTCTAGAGTTTAAAGTACCACTGGGGGAGATAGGCAATCAGCAAGTAAATAAGCAGTAAATAAATAATTTCAAACTGTGATTAAGAGTGTGAAGGAAACACAGGAGAGCAATTACAGAGAATGAGGAAAATTGTGGTCAGGGAAGGTGGACTTGCTTGTGGGGATGATTTTATGAAGGAGCTGGGCTGGTGAAATGCAGCCAGGAGTATGGGAAAGGAAGCACATTCCAGGCAGAAGGCCCAGCAAGTGTTAGGGGTTTGAGACAGGAAAGAGCTTGCCTTGTTCACAGATCTGAAAGGAGACAGTATAACTAGTAGGACTGAAGGAATGTGGCCTGAGAGGAGATGGGAAAAGTAGGCAAAAGCCACATTACATAGAGCCTTGACGCCCATTGAAAGAGTATGGACTTCATTTAAAGTGTGAGGAAAGTTCTTTTACATTTTGGGTTTTTTTTTTTCTCTTTAAAGGTAAGCTCTATGCCCCATGTGGGGTTTGAACTCAGGACCCCGAGATCAAGAGTCACATGCTCTACCTACTGAGCCAGCCAGGCCCCCGTGATAGAGTAATATTTTAGACAGCTTAAGTTTAATGCCTCTGAGATCTCCAAGTAGCTCTCTCTCTAAGTAGTTGGTCACATGAGTCTGGCATTTAGAGCAGAGTTTTGGGTTGGGGACATGAACATGAAAGAAATCAATGTATCAATGATATTTAATGCCATGGTAACAGAGGAAATGACTTAGGGAAAGAGTGTGGATAGAGAAGAGGCCCGAGGGACTGGTGCCAGGGCACTCCAAAATTTGGATATTGGATAGAAGAGGAGCATTCAAAACAGACAGAAAGGGAGCAGGGAAAGATATAGGTGAATTTTTTGAATGCATAGTGTCACAGATACTGAGAGAAGAGTGTTAGAGGAGAGAGCAGTAAACTGTGTTGAACACTGCTGGAGGATCAAGTTGAATGAGGGCAAAAAGGACACTATTGATTTTGGTGACATGGAGGTCTTCAGTGACCTTGGCAAGAGGTTTTGGTGGGGTGGAAAAGCTAGACTGCCAATGGCTGAAGTTAACAGAGAGATAAGGTATGATGGGATGACCCCCTATGGCCGATTCCCGAGTTGTGATCCAGAATGCATCACTTGGTGGTTTGGCAATTTCCAAGGCAGCTACTCCCTCAGTCAGTGTTGACAAGTGACAATGTGATGACAAGAGAAGCTGAGAAATGTGACCTCCCTCCACCCAGTAGAGAAATGGGGTCCATGACGAACTAGTTAACCTCTGACACTCAAGTGCAGGATGAGATGAGAGTTCAGAGGAGGAGCTCTTCATATTTATTTGAGGTATCAGAAAAAGGTTCCTGGATAAAGTGACATCTAAGCCAAAGACCTGAAGGATGAGGAAGAATTCATCTGGTGAAGTGGGGTCAAGAATGTTCCAAGCACAGAAATCCACAGGTGCTAATGAGAGGAGGTGAGAGAGAGCATGATTTGTTTGAGGAACACAAAGGAGTCCAGAATGGTCACAACACAGAGCATGAGTTTAGGAATAGCAGGAGATGAGAATAAAATAGGAGGCCAGTGCCAAGGGTGGGCAGACCATCAGGCTGATGCTTACACATGGAAGAGTCAAGGGTTCGTCCAGGGCAGCTGGTCCCTGATAAAGGCTCTGGGTAGAGGTTTTAGTGCAGAACCTTAAAACTTGAAGACCTTCAGAGGCTAAGCAGAGAAGTTGAAACTTTGAGGCAGTAGAGTACAATGGTGCCTACAGTGAGGTGGAGTGTGCATGCTTTGCCTAAATATATTAAATTCAAAACCAGAAACAAACGAGCAATGAACCACTATGCAGGACAAACAAACCCCATCTGCTATGGACCCCTGCTAGAAGGCTTCTAGAGACGGCTTACAGTCACCAAGTTCAGGTCCAAAACAGGAGATGGGAAACTTTCAGAAACAAGACTTTGCATCCAAGTCTACTGTTGTTGACATGCTGGTTCACAAAGGGTTTCACACTTAATTTGTGCTATATTTGGTTAACTAGCTTGTAAGACTACAAGTTTCTTGAAGACGGAATGGGGTTGTCCTATTTCATTTCAATAACGATGCTGATGATGCCGGGCACTGCTGTAAGTACTTTATTAACCCATTAAGTACTCACAATAACCAATGTGGGAAGTACTATTATTATAGTCATTAAATGTTTCTCTTTTCTTTTTACATTTTTTTAAGTAAGCTCTGTGCCCAATATGGGGCTTGAACTCATGACCAGAAGATCAAGAGTTGCATGCTCTACCTGCATGGTTTACAGACTGAGCCAGCCTACTCATTAAATTTTTTAAAAATTGACACACAGTGTTACATTAGTCTCAAGTGTACATCATAGTGATCTAACTTCTTTACGTGTTATGCTCTGCTCACCACAAGTGGAGCTACCATCTGTCACCATACAAGGCTACTGCAATACCATTGACTATGTTCTCTATGATCCACCTTTTGTTTCATAACTGGAAACCTGTATCTATTCTATCCATTTTGTTTTTTTGTTCGCTAGGCTCCACACCTAATGTGGGGCTTGAACTCAAGACCCCGACATCATCATCATCGTTATTGAAATGAAATAGGACAACCCCGTTCCATCTTCAAGAAACTTGTAGTCTTACCAGCTAGTTTACCAAATATAGCACAAATTAAGTATGAAACCCTTTGTGAACCAGCATGTCAACAACAGTAGACTTGGATGCAAAGTCTTGTTTCTGAAAGCTTCCCATCTCCTGTTTTGGACCTGAACTAGGTGACTGTAAGCCGTCTCTAGAAGCCTTCTAGCAGGGGTCCATAGCAGATGGGGTTTGCTTGTCTTGCACAGTCATTCACTGCTTGTTTGTTTCTGGTTTTGAATTTAATATATTTAGGCAAAGCATGCACACTCCACCTCACTGTATGCACCACCAAACAAGAGTTGCACAATCTACTGACTAAGCCAGCCAGGCGCCCCTGTACCCACTTTTGGATGAGGAAGCTGAGAGTAATATAACAGTGACTTGCCTAATGTCACCCAGCTAGAAAGTGACAAAGTTGGAATTTAAATCAAAGCAAAGTCTATGCTCTGGGGTCTAGGCTCTAGCTGAAGTCTGCCTCTCAGCAAATATTTACTAGGCCCTGACTATGGGCACTGGGTTAAATCCTGAAGAAATCAATGAAGAGAACTAACCTCTATCCTCAAGGAGTTATCAGCCTATTGTAGGGGCCCAGTAGCCAAATCCAGCCTGTTGCCTGTTTCTTTATGGCCTGTGAGCAAAGAATGGTCTTTACATTTTTAAATGGTTGAAAAGAAAATTAAAAAAAAAAATAGGGGCACCTGGGAAGCTCAGTCAGTTAAGCATCTGACTCTTAGTTTCAGCTCAGGTCACTATCTTAGGGCTGTGAGATCAAGCCCTGCTTTGGGCTCTGTGCTCAGTGAGGAGTCTGCTTGAGAGTCTCTCCCTTGCTCTCTCTGCCCTTCCCCCTGCTCATGTTCTCTTTCTCTCTCTCAAATAAAATAAATAAAATCTTTTTTAAAAAAGAATATATGTAAATGACACATGAGAATTATATGAAATTCAAATTTCAGTATGCATAAATAAAGATTTATTGGGACACAGCCACACTTGTTTGCTTATGTATTTGCTTATGTATTGTCTATGCCTGCTTTAATGCTATGACCAGCAGAGACTATATGACCTGCAAAGTCTCAAATATTTACTATCTGGTCCTTTCCCTAAAAAGTGTGCTGATACTTGGCCAATTAGATCATATAGATAAGTAAACACAATTTCAATACAAAACGAAGGAAGGTAGCATTGTTTGGTGGGAAAAGTATGGACTTTGACTCAGTGGAGACCAACACACTTGGATTTGAATCCCAGCTCCATCTCCACTAGATGTGTGATCTTAACCAAGTTACTTAACTTCTCTGAGCTGAGCCTGTTTCCCAGCCAATAAGGCTAATAATGTCTCTTTCACACACCATTTCAAGGACTAGGGATAATGTATGCACAGTGTTTTGCACAAAACACTAAAAAAATAATAATACTAGTAATAGTAACAACGTTAATGATTTGTTCTGACAGAGCAAGCAGGGTGTAATATGAACATGGTATGTGGACACCTAAAACATTTTAGAGAGTTTATGGAAAGATTCTTGGAGGCGGTGACCTTTGAGTTGGTGTCTGGTGTCAGACGGACTTACTTTATTTTTTTATTAAGTTTTTTATTTTAATTCCAGTACAGTTAATGTACAATGTTATATTAGTTTCAGGTGTACAATATAGTAATTCAACAATTCTATACATCACTCAGTGCTCACCAGGGTAAGTGTACTCCTTAAACCCCATCATCTATTTCCCCCATCCTCCCATCCACCTCCCCTCTCGTAACCATCAGTTTGTTCTCTATAGTTAAGAGTCTGTTTCATGGTTTCTCTCTCTCTCTCTCTTTTCCTTTGCTTGTTTGTTTTGTTTCTTAAATTCAACATATGA
This sequence comes from Zalophus californianus, assembly GCF_009762305.2. NCBI lineage: Eukaryota > Metazoa > Chordata > Mammalia > Carnivora > Otariidae > Zalophus > Zalophus californianus. Next base: position 38,613,565 of record NC_045612.1, read on the forward strand.
ATGAATTCATATGGTAGTTGTCTTTGTCTGACTGACTTATTTCACTTAGCATTATATTCTTTGGCTCTATCCATGTCGTTGCAAATGGCAAGATTTCATTCCTTTTTATGGCTGAATAATATTCCATTGTATATATATACCACATCTTCTGTATCCATTCATCAGTCGATGGGACACCCGGGCTGTTTCCATAATTTGGCTATTGTAAATAATCCTGCAATAAACATAGGGGTGCATGTATCCTTTTGAATCAGTGTTTTTGTATTCTTTGGTAAATACCCAGTAATGTGATTGCTGAATTATAGGGTAGCTCTATTTTTAAGTCTTTGAGGAACCTCCATACTGTTTTTCAGAGTGGCTGCCCCAGTTTGCATTCTCACCAATAGTGCGCAAGTGTTCCTGTTTCTCCACATCCTCGCCAACACTTATTATTTCTTGTGTTTTTGATTTTAGCCATTCTGACAGGTGTGAGGTGATATCTCATTGTAGTTGTTTTTTTTTTCACTTTTTTTCCTTTTAAAATTTTTATTGTTATGTTAATCACCATACATTGCATCATTAGTTTTTGATGTAGTGTTCCATGATTCATTGTTTGCATATAACACCCAGTGCTCCATGCAGAACGTGCCCTCTTTAATACCCATCACCAGGCTAACCCATCCCCCCACCCCCCACCCCTCTAGAACCCCCAGTTTGTTATTCAGACTCCATCGTCTCTCATGGTTCGTCTCCCCCTCCAATTTCCCCCCCTTCATTCTTCCCCTCCTGCTATCTTCTTCTTCTTTTTTTTTCTTAACATATATTGCATTATGTGTTTCAGAGGTACAGATCTGTGATTCAACAGTCTTGCACAATTCACAGTGCTCACCATAGCACATACCCTCCCCAATGTCTATCACCCAGCCACCCCATCCCTCCCACCCCACCCCCACTCCAGCAACCCTCAGTTTGTTTCCTGAGATTAAGAATTCCTCATAGCAGTGAGGTCATATGATACATGTCTTTCTCTGACTGACTTATTTCACTGAGCATAACACCCTCCAGTTCCATCCACGTCGTTGCAAGGATTTGCATTTTCCTGATGATGAGTGATGTTGAGCATCTTTTCATGTGTCTGCTGGCCATCTGGATGTCTTCTTTGGAAAAAAGTCTGTTCATGTCTTCTGTCCATTTTTCAGTTGCATTATTTGATTTTTGGGTGTTGAGGTGTATCAGTTCTTTATGTATTTTGGATATTAACCCTTTATCAGATATGCCATTTGTGAATATCTTCTCCCATTCAGTAGGCTGCCTTTTAGCTCTGTTGATTGTTTAGAGGGACCTACTATAAATCACAATTCTTTCATTTACCAGCTGTGGGACTTGGGGCAGATTACCATTTGGAGCCTCATTTCCCTCCCATGTAAAATAGGGCTAATCATAATGACAGCACTGAGCTCACAGAGTCATTCTTCTGAGAATTAAATGAGATGACACATATGTCAAAGGCATGTGGCAAGTAGTCAGCAAAAGTCAATCATTGGTATTGACGGTGTGGTGGTTGTTACCACGTGAAGTTGAAGAGCACTGGCCCTGGGCAGGTTATATAACTAAGTCTCAGTTTCCTTGCCTGAAAAAAAAAATGGAGGTGGCTACACTAAGTGAATAGGGTGGTTTTCAGGGTTAAATCAGATAATCTAATAGCCAAATGTCTAGCAGATATTAGGTGCTCAATAAGTGGTAGCTATCGTTATTAAGCACAAGGATGGCAACAGTGAGCACCAATAAATGTTATTGAATGACCAACTAACCAGTGGGTCCAAAGTATTTGTATTCAGGAGTTCATGGGGGAAAATCCACCAACTTTAGCTTGACATTATAAAGTGAACATGGAACTGTCCCTAGCTAAAAAGTTTTGGTATCTTATATATACTGAAACTTTTTCAGAATTTCCTGTTATTTAGTAACTACTAGCCCTAAGCCATTATATAAATACAATTTAGAGTGCGTGTAAAAGTTACTAAGCAAGATGGGGAAATGGTCCTGCTGGCTACTTTTCTCCATCAATAAATAACCCATCATTTGATGAAGCAACAATTTCATTTCCTAAGAAAATACCAGACAGGACATTGTCCAGAACTTTAAAAAGCCCTGTTTGGTAAGCCTTTGGTAAATATATGTTTAGGTAATGATAAACCATGAACTTAGGCCAGATTCACAATCCCCTTTCTGCTTCTGTGGCTGTAGTTACACAAAGAAATGGGGGAGGGGTGATGTTCAAAGAGACCAGAGACCTTAGTCTAGCATTTGGACCATTTCCTTCTCTGGCTCTTTCCCAGCTAGGCTAATGGCATCCATATAAAATTGGCTTTCAGAAAAGTCATGTAGCAGGCCAACTTTATCTTTGCCTCCTTCTAGCTTTTCTTTCCACTCTGCTCTGCTCTGGGTCCCTAGCATCTTTGTGTTGTCCTCCCGTCCCCCCAGATCCCTCCCTGCAATGTCCTGTACGGAGCCACTTTCCAGGGCAGAGAGAGTCTATGCCTTCCCTCCCGTCAAAGCTGACCTGTCTTGTAGGTCTAGGTCACTCCTCCAGGGCTCTGCTGTTGCTTTCTTTTCTTTTCTTTTTAAAGATTTTATTTATTTATTTGAGAGAGAGAGAGAATGAGAGCCAGAGAGCACGAGAGGGAAGAAGGTCAGAGGGAGAAGCAGACCCCCCGCTGAGCAGGGAGCCCGATGCGGGACTCGATCCCGGGACTCCAGGATCATGACCCAAGCCAAAGGCAGACGCTTAACCGACTGAGCCCCCCAGGCACCCTGCTGTTGGTTTCTAAGACAACAGGAGATACTAGTATAATAGCATAGCTACTTTGCACTGTCTCAAATTTGACATTCTCACATGTTAAACTCATTGCCTCAGAGAACAGGTTCAGGAGCTTCTCTGTGAGCTAGGAGTCCTAGGTTTCTCAGAATTGGGGTGTTGTTGCTGCATGACATCCATGGTAGCTACTAACTGAGCATTCTACCCACAGCAGTGCATTGGCTTGTGGGGTGCTTGTCCAGACATAGCAAAGCTCCTGCTCCCTGAAGTCAACTGGGGCAAGAGTAGGGTAATGGGTGAAATGAAGGAACATGGGGAGAACAACAAGACCACCCTCCCAGGAATAGTGTGATGATTAAATGAAGCCATCCATGGAAAGCGTTCATGGCCATGCCTGGCACAGTGTAAGTGTCCAGGAAATGTTAGTTGTTCTTATTCCCAACCACTGAAGATAGGATGGTCAGCTGGCAAGGATTTAGATCCAACATGTCTCTAGTGTACAGATGGTGCCTCCCACAGAGCCCCTCCTTGGGAGCCCACTCACTTTGTCTCTCTCGAGCAGTGCTTACCCTTGCAAGGACCGTACTTAGGCTCCTGATCCCTCCCCCAACCACACAGCCTCTCTTGCCTGCTTGCTGCTAACCCCATTTACCATCCATACTAAAAGCCCTGCTGTCTTTTTTTTTTCTCATTATCACCCATAAGTCAAATACTGGCAGCAAATATGTGCTTTGGACATATTTGTTTGGCTCACATGGTAATTTTTTTTTTTAAGGTTACAGTTGGTTGACAACATTTAAGAGTCAGGAGATACTCTATTAAAAGTTGGAATTTGAGCTTTTTTCCCCAACTCCTAAAATCCAGCAACACGGGTCCAAATTCTAGTTGGCAAACATTTGTTGCTTCTAAATGGTGCCTGCCCCTTTCAACCCAGCCATGCACTCTCTGGCTTGCCACTATTCCCAACAGACCCGCTTCACTCTCTTACTGACACTAGCAATAAGCCCTTCAGGGCCCACCAGGGAGAGCCGCAGTGGCTTCTTCAAACTGGAGCCTGAATCCATGGCAATAACAAACAGGTTTATCGGGGCGCCTGGGTGGCTTAGTTAATCATCAGCCTTCGGCTCAGGTCATGATCCCAGGGTCCTGGGATTCGAGCGCCGGGTCAGGCTCCCTGTTCAGTGGGGAGCCTGCTTCTCCTTCTCCCTCTTCCACTCTCCCTGCTTGTGCTCTCTCTCTTTCAAATAAATAAATTAAAAATGTTTTAAAAAAAGAAAATAGGTTTATCTTCCATGGAGGTCAGGGAAGGGGCTCAGTGTTCACAAAACTTAATCACCTAACTCTACTTCTTGAACATAAGAGATGTTCCTTCGATCCTAGGGAAGAGAAAAAATATTCCTTTCATCCTGGAGAAGGTTGCCCTTCGCTGACAATGGGCCAAATGATCCCTCCTAATGGAGGACGAGAATACACAAACACACACACACACACACACACACACACACACACACACACACACTCTGAATGTTTGCATCCTGCTATAAACTCATCTCTCCTTAAACAAAGAAGTCCACATGTGTCTATTTCAACTAAGTGGTCTTTCTTGCCCAACAACTAAGGCTTTGTCTGTGGAGTTTATAGGGCCATGTGTTATTCAAATACTTTGGGCTGCTTTGTGGATACACTGCTGGGCATTCTCCCAGAAAACATTCTGGAAGCTCTCTAAGAGCCTGCAGGGTGGGATGGAGAGAACACTGAATGTTAACTCAGCCAGTCTTCTCCAGAGGGGCAGTCAGCATCTGGGAGAAGCAGGGCAGCTGCAAACCCAGCCCAGTGGCCAGGCATGGCTGTAGGAGTACAAAGTGTCTGCAGCTTGCTTGAAGTCTAAAGAAGAAAAATAGCTGATCAGTTCTTCCGAGCTTGGGGGTAATGATCAAAAACACTCACGCAGCTTACTACAGGCCAGGCAGGCACTGTTCCATGATCTCACAAAAATCCGATGAGAGAGGTCCCATTATTATCTGCATTTTTATCAGTAAGGAACCAGACGCACAAGAGGTTAACTAGCTAAGGCTGTGAAACCAAATCGCCTAAAGCAAGGATCCTAACCCTGGCAGGGCGCCTGCAGTGTGCACTCCTAACCACTCCGCCCTGCTGCTCAGTAAGGGCAAGGGACCACCGGCATCAGCATCACCTGGGAACTCCTTAGAAATGCACATTTCAGGCCCCACCCAGACTGAATCGGAAACTCTGCGGATGGCACCCAGAAATCTGTTTTTAGCAAGCCCTCCAGGTGACTCTGATTCAAGCCTCTGCTTGAGAACCACACCCTAGGGGGTAAGGGCTCCCAAAAATTGCAATAGGGCTCCGCAGGTTGCCTGCAGGGGCGGAGGGCTGGCAGAAAATGCGGTCAATTGAATAATAATTGAAAGGCATGGGGGCCGGGATGATTTCCCACCAGCTGGTCCTAGTGCCTGTGATTCCATTATTAGCCATCATTCCTTTGGATTGTGAAGCCCTCAGGATTGAGAAGATGCATTTATGACAATGCAAATGCCCCTGGTAAAATGAATGCCACAAGCCAATTCTTTACGGAATCTCCTGGAGAGTGACCAACCATTTCTGTTTGCCTGGGACTAAAGGGTTTCTGGAGACGCAGGACTTTTCTGTGTTGAAACAGAGACAGTCTCTCCAACATTCAAATTTGCCCAGGACTGAGGCAGTTCCTGGGAGACAGGATTTTTAGTGCTAAAAACAGGAAGTCCTGGGGAAGCCTGGATAAGCTGGACATCATGGACTGGACACAGTAGGCCACGTCGATGACTTGGAAGCCACACAGCTAAAGATGCCCCAACTTTAAACATGACTTCTACAGGACATTTTTCGGGATCAACATTTGCCCAACTTCAGCCCATGGGTGGAGGTAAGGTTCTGCATCAAAAACAGACCTGAGGGGTTATTAGGACACATAACTCCACAGCACCAGACACATCCATGCTCCCCCTAAATTATACAAATGGCGGTGCGTGTGGGAGGCAGGCGACGATGCCTCCATTTGCAATTATGGTAGCAAAGCCTTAAAGCCAAGGGACAAAATGCTGCTTACGGGGGGAGAAGCAGACAATAAAATGGTAGCTATCATTCTGAGGTGTAGGATCTCAGCCACGGCAGGACAATGTGCAGCAATAAAGGCCGGGAGAGAATATGCTCCTGCGTTAATAGTCGTCACCGCGGGTCGGTGGGATCATGCACGGGCCACGTTTTCCCGCTTCCTGATTCTTTTGTGTAACCTCCAACGGCCTACCTCACCATGTCATCAGCAAATAATCAAAACTCATGCAGGAGGGCAACAAGGCCAAGGAGCTTTCTCCTGGTGGAGAAAGTCGGAGGAGTCAGCCAACGTGGGAGGTGCTCAGGGGACTCCCCAGCCCGCAGCTGCTGGAAGAGAGACCCAGGCACAACACAGACAGCTCCGCCCATCGCCCACCTGGAAGGAGGCAGGGATTCCATTTTTCTCCAGCTACCTGTGGGAATGAAGGAGGGCGCTCACTCTTCTGCTCTAACCAACACTTGCCTGATTTGGCAGCGACGGTGCTGCTCTTACTCTAGGTTGCTACCACCTGCCGCGTGTCTTGCCGCCTTACCTGGCAGCTTGGCTGGACAATGCAGCTGGGCATATAGGCTGAGAGTAAAGCGTAGGCTTTTGCATTGGCCTTTCGGATAGCCTGGCTTTGGGGTCGATTTAGTTAAAATGATGCCCTGGTGCATTCCCTGGCAACACTGAAGGGGTAGATATTCATGGAGGGTTCAGAGGGGGCCTAAGTGCCCCTTTTCTGTGTCCTGCATGCTCTAGCAGGCTCTTCGGGAACGTTTGGAGAAGTGTCTTTTTGAAGGTGCACAAGGGAATTTTCTGATGCCCGCTCATCTTCTTCCCCAATGGGGCACATACACCCCCAGTTCACCACAGGGCTGGTTTAGTAGCCCAGGGTGTTCACAGGAAAAGAGCACAGGTTGAAAGCAGGGCAAATCACACAGTCAACTGCTAGGGGTGCTCAAGGGGTTCCCCAGCTTCAAAAACCCCTCTTTGTCACCCCAACCCCAGTACACAGTTTCAGAATGAAGAGTGATTCATTTTGGCCTGGTGTAGACTCTGGCTTTGGGGTAAATGTTCTGCTCTGTGGGAGCACTGCTACAGGTCAGGGTCAAGGCCCCTCATCAGTCACTGGCTGAACGGGAATGGAGTTTGGGATGTGACAAAGGAAGGCATTCCGGTTTTGCGTCCCTTTGGCGAACTCTCCCTGGAGCCACAAGGGCACAGTGGGACGAAGAGGAACTGAGCTACCTGCCCAGGTGAATGCAAATACCGGCCCAGGCAATCATGCAAATACCTTCACAGCAGGCCCTGCAGGGGGTGCACCTGAAGGGGATATGCAAAACCAGAAGTACACAGCTTGCTCTCAGCAGCTCCAAACCCTCCGGTCTGCTTTCCCCTTCACCCTGCCCCGGGCAGAAGCCCCAGAGCGGGCTCCCGACCCCCAAGGCCAAAAAGACCAAACACAAGCCATCCTTTCGCAGAGGGGAGCCTTAAAGGATACAACGGGGAACAAATGGCCATCTCCACGTTACAGTTTCTGCAAGATTAACAATCCCTCCGCTGTTCCTCTCCTCCTCCTTAATGACCCAAGCCGCGCAGCTATTAAGTGATAAATCTTCTGTATTCATGACCGGCTGGTTTCATTACACGGCCCAAACTGAAACAATCAAGATAATGGAGCTACCTCGGAGGCATTAAGGAGGCCAGCTGCTGTGCAAGACAGGGAGCAAACTCAGCAGGCAGCCCGAGCCCCATCTCCCGGGAAGAAATGCTGAAGGAAGAAGGCGAATGGGATGCAGGCTACAGACTGCATAAAAGGACAAGTGGAAGATGAAACAGGGAAGAAGAGCTTCCAGTGCCTTCTCTTCACCCTCCCCCACTCCTCTTTTGGTTTGCCTCTGGGCAACCCACTAAAGCCAGCTGGTGGGATTTAGTCCCGGTGGCTCCACTGAGGTGGTCCCGGTGTGGTCCCCGCTCAGCTGGGAGGGGTAGCAGAGGGAGGATGGGCTAGCCATCCATTGAGAGAGATGATCTGGAAGGATGCCCCCCAACTCCTGCCTCTTCACCCTCTGCCCACCCCAACCAACATCTGCTTTCTGAAAAGACATGTGGAGGGGCAGAAAAATTGTCCCTTCTTCTCTTCTAGGTTCTTTGGCTGATCTAGTAATTAAATTGACTTAAGATGGATCAGCAGGAGAAAAACAAATTTAATTATGTGCACCCTGAGCTAAAGAAAGGGGTAAGAGTCTAGGGAGACCAAGGGGGAGGAAGGCCATTCACAGGAAGGCAAGAGGAAACGTTTATAAAACAAAGTTTGCCCTGGTGTGCAGGTAAGTTTCTTAGGTAAAAAGGTATCGCTGGTTATAGCTCTCTCCCTGCTACAGGCCCCCATTTCCAATGGAAATGTTGGCAGTGGAGAGGGAGGTAAAGAGCTCCTCCTGAATCTGCTGGGTGTTGATTGCCTTTAGCTCACAACAATCCTCATGCCCAAGTGACATATTCTGAGGTGGTAAATTCTGCTTCTCTTCAAATGCAAGGAAAGAAAGCAGGGGAAAAGTTACTTGCCAGCATTCAACTTTTTCCTTTGCGGATTTCGGAGACTGAGTGGGCTTCTCTGGGCAAGCAGATGATGTTTGGACGATGGTCTTCTGAGTTCCTGTCGCTCAGTGGGCATGTTGTACAGCCAGATGCCCACTCACTTGCTGAAGACTATGCCAAGCCCAGTCCCTTCTCTGCGGGCTACAGGTATTTAGAGGTGTTTCCATTGTGTTTTCGTAGAGAACAAGCTCCAGTTTGGTGGTCTAACATCTGCATCTTTTTATTAAACAGGTTGCTGTTCACCATGGCAGAGCCTGACTCACCTCTAGAAGGCTGACTAGAAAATCACTCTTTTTTTTTTTTTTTTTTTTTTTTTTTTTTTTTTAGAGAGGGAGAGAGAGAGTGCGTGCGCACACACACACGTACTGCACAAGCTCGGGGGCGGGGAGGGGCAGAGGGAGAAGAAGGAGAGAATCCCAAGCAGGCTCCATGCCCAGGGCAGAGCCAGACATGGGGCTTGATCTCACGACCCTGAGATCATGACCTAAGCCAAAATCAAGAGTCCGATGCTTAACTGACTGAGCCACCCAGGCGCCCCTAGAAAAATCACTCTTAACTCCGAACTTCCAAGACCAAACATCCTCATCCAGTGACACACAGCGTTTGGCTCTCAGATCCAATACATTCCAAATTTCTCTTTGACTGAACAGCAGGAGCAAGGGTTTTGTTTACTCGGCACCAACCTCTTTTCTGAATGAGCCACGTTTAGGTGGAGAAAGATCTGCTTGAAACAGCTTCTCCTCCTGTCTCCATGTTGTCTCCTTTCAAACCATCATGCACACATGTGACTGACTGATCTTTCAAACATTCATTGTCTAACCTTTGGTTTTGAAATAATTATAGACTCATAGGAAGTTGCAGAAATAGTGCCAAGAGTTCCCTTGTACCCACCCCCCAGATTCCCCCCCACACACACAATTGTGACATCTTACATAATTAGTGTATTACCCAAACCAGGCTCATTATAATTAACTAGACTGCAGATGTTGCTCAGATTTCAGAAATAAAAAATGAAGTTGTGGGGATCCTGGGTGGCTCAGTCGGTGAAGTGTCTGCCTTCAGCTCAGGTCACGATCCCGGGGTCCTGGGATCGAGCCCCGCATCGGGCTCCCTGCTCAGTGGGAAGCCTGCTTCTCCCTCTCCCTCTGCCCCTCCCCCCTGGTTGTGTGCTCTCTCTCTCTCTCTATCTATCACACACACACACACACACACACACACACACACACACACACACACACACACACACAGTTTAAATGTCTGCCTGCTGCCCCTCCGGGGCCAGACCCCACTCCATGCAAATGGCCTTGGTTCCCACTGTTCTCCTAAACATACACGCCTCTTTCTGTGGGGCTCCTCTACACACTGTTCCCACTCATAAGCCCGGCTCTTATCTTGACTCTTTGGTAACACTTTCCTGAGCTGCTCTACCCTTCCTTGAGCTTTCCTTCTTCTGAATTCCTTCTTCTGAATATGGCCAGAAATGACTTTCAGCAAAGTTGTATAATTAGCCGGTGAGGTGTTTTTTTTTTTTTTATACCATCTTGCATTGTTTTTTAATTTGTGGTAAAAGACACATACCATACACTTTACCATATGAATCATTATTAGGTGGAGAATTCTGTAGCATTAAGTACAGTCATGTTGTGCAACCATCGCCACCATGTAGTTCCAGAACTTTTATATTATTGCCAATTGAAATTCTGTATCCATTAAACTTGAAATCTCCATACCCCTTTTCCCCACACCTGGCCGCCAGTATTTTACTTTCTGTCTCTATACATTTGACTACTCTGGGTGCCTCATATGCGTGGGGTCATGCAATATTTTGTCCTGTGGTTGCATTTTTAAAAGTTGTTTGAAGACTTTTGCTAGATTGGAAACTCTTCAAGGGCCCAGCACCCTGCTGAAATGAGGAATACATAAGTAGGTAGATAAATAAACGCAGAGATAGTCTCACAGTATCCAGCATAGTTTGGGGTAATTGATAGATGTGGATTTTTCTCACCTCGTTAAGAAACCAGACCCCTCATTTTTTGTTTAAACCAGGAATGTCTTCTAAGATATCTCCCAGACCTTTTATTGTGGCTTTCTTATCCTTAGGTTAAAAACATGCTCTGAGGCTGGGTTTGCATCTGCCTAGGCCCAGTAGGTTTTGGCTGTGCTCACTGTGATAGAGCATGTATGGTGCCAAAATTACCTTCTTTTTGGCCCATTTCCCAAGGTAAATGTTGAGCTCATTGAAGGAAGAGATAGTATTTCTTTGATGTTTCTTTGCAGCACCCATGGCAGTGTCTGATCCCCACCCAAAAGCACTTGAGTAATATTGGCAGGATGGGCAGGGGGGGAGGGCTGGGGCTGGGCATTATATGACTATCAAGGAATCTAGTTTGACAACCAAATGAAGATGGAGAAGAGATTGGCACTGGGGCATAGGGCAAACCAAATCCCACAGGGCAAAATACATACCCTCTTGTTTTTGTCATTGGAGAAGAATGAATAATAGTAGCAGCAAACATGAATACTTAAATACATGCCAGGCATTACTCCAGACACTTGACACATATTTTCTCTTTTAATCCTTACAATAGGCTTGGGGTGCCTGGGTGGCTCAGTCAGTTAAGCATCTGCCTTTGGCTCAGGTCATGATCTCAGGGTCCTGGGATCAAGCCCCACATCGGGCTCCCTGGTCATCGGGGAGTCTGCTTCTCCCTCTGCCCCTCCCCTCAATCGTGCCTGCTCTCTCGCTTTCGCTCTCTCTCAAATAAATGAAATCTTTAAAAAATCCTCACATCAATCTTAAGAGACCAAACCAACTATTGTTGGTTTCTTTTTACAGGTGAAGAAATCGAGGCATGGAAGGGTTAAGTAATTTATGCAAGTTAGTAAGAAGAGTCAGGATTTGAATTCAGATAGACTCCAGAGCCCATGTTCCTGGAGCCGGAAGCACTTCTGGCTGGTGAGCTGCGGTGGTTAGAGCTTGGGGACAAGGGAGGGGACTCTGTGGCTCAATTAGCTTTGCTCCCTTCCGAGGTCCAATCCTGGCTGGAAAATGGCTGCCCACGGTCACAAGGAATGAGACTTAAAGACTGGGTGTAGCCTCATCCCTAGTGGCAAAACCACTCCAAAGGCCATCCTACTGCTAATGGGTCACTGATGTCACCTTCATATACTAAGGACAGCATGTTTTGTTTTGTTTTTTTTTAAAGATCTTATTTTATTTTATTTTTTAAAAGATTTTATTTATTTATTTGAGAGAGAGAGAGAGAGCACAAGCCGGTGGAGGGGGAAGAGGCAGAGGGAGAAGCAGACTCCCCACCCAGCAGGGAGCCCGATGTGGGGCTCGATCCCAGGACTCTAGGATCATGACCTGAGCCGAAGGCAGATGCATAACTGACTGAGCCACTGAGGTGCCCCTTTATTTTGTTTTATTTAATAATTTCTACATCCAACATGAGGCTCGAACTCATGACCCCGAGATCAAGAGTCTCAGGCTCTACCCACTGAGCCAACCCAGGGCAGTTTTGATATCAAGGAGCACTGTGAACTTCTTGGGAGCTAAGCACTATATAAACTCTGGGTACTTCAGGATTGTCAGTTAAGGCAAAAGCCATGAAAGAGCCCTTGTGTTTCACAGGGCTCCCCCACCTCCACCCCAGGGAACCCATTTATTTTATGGGAAATGAATGATGTCCAGCAATTTCTTTACCTAGCTGTGAGATGAAAGGGTAGTCCCTTGAGCACCCAGCCCACTTACATATACAGGAAGTGACCCCCAAGTGGCTGCCTGAGTTTTAGAACAATCTATATCCCACAGGAATACTTCCTACCACAAAACTTCACTGAGTCCCTGAAGCAATAGAGTATGCAGCTTTGGTTCAGGTGCAAAAGAAAGCCCCGGATGCACCAACTAAAATGCATCACGGGGCAGGGAGAAGGCCTGGAGGGGCTTTGCGCACAGTGGATGGTTCCTATTGGGGCACGTGGGAGACAGGGCTGGAAATGTGAAGCCTTCTTAGGGAAGGAAGGCAGGGAGAAGGATTTTATTTTGAAACAGACAGAAATAAGTTGTTGCGCCCGGAGAGCTCAGCTTAAACGGCTTATCCTGTGGTGAGCGATGCCATCATATTGCCTTTGTAAGGGGAGACCCGTTCCCTGGGGACTGCTCAGGCCACCCTTGTTCCTCCTGGCTGCCATAGTAGTGGTATGATAAAGGACAGCCATAAGACCAGTTGTGTTTCTTAGATGCTGGGGTTTCCTCCCCAACACAAGAGCAAGACTCTTGTCGGTTGCCTGCTGTTGCGCTTGAAGTATCCCCAAAATTAATGTGACACAGAAAATAAGTCAAGCAAATGCAGTCTTTATTTACAGTTATAGGCCCTTCTGCCTCAAATACATTTCGACTCTTACCCTAGTGAGCTGAGCTGGACAATGAAGGGAACTCAGACCCCCCTGACCCTCTCTTTCGGCTTTAAACTTGGACCAACCCAAGAACTGGGCAACCAGCTTCTCCTTATTCTCTTTCCCCTGCTCATCCCCTTGCCCTGTGTAGCTCTCCTGCCCCAAATTTCCAACTAATGTGGGAGAAATAGAGGAGAGGACTCACCTGGAAAAAAGAAATCAGGGATTCATTCCTTTGTTCCTGTTCTCCCACCGCCCCACTTCACTGGAGTTCTTTCATTCCCCATATTCTAACCTTGATTCATAGCAGAGAGCCCTTTCTGAGGTGGCGTTGAAGGGTAGTGAGGCTATGAGGCCCCAACTCCTGCATATACACACTCACTCTTCTGGTTAAGGCCCTGGATTTAATAGAGAGGCATGTAGCCAACTAGAGGGTACAACTGTCCCCTTCAAGTGAGATCAGAGTGTAGCTGGCCCCTCGCAGCAGGAAGATGAGCGGGCATCAGAAAATTCCCTTGTGCACCTTCAAAAAGACACTTCTCCAAACGTTCCCGAAGAGCCTGCTAGAGCATCCAGGACACAGAAAAGGGGCACTTAGGCCCCCTCTGAACCCTCCATGAATATCTACCCCTTCAGTGTTGCCAGGGAATGCACCAGGGCATCATTTTAACTAAATCGACCCCAAAGCCAGGCTATCCGAAAGGCCAATGCAAAAGCCTACGCTTTACTCTCAGCCTATATGCCCAGCTGCATTGTCCAGCCAAGCTGCCAGGTAAGGCGGCAAGACACGCGGCAGGTGGTAGCAACCTAGAGTAAGAGCAGCACCGTCGCTGCCAAATCAGGCAAGTGTTGGTTAGAGCAGAAGAGTGAGCGCCCTCCTTCATTCCCACAGGTAGCTGGAGAAAAATGGAATCCCTGCCTCCTTCCAGGTGGGCGATGGGCGGAGCTGTCTGTGTTGTGCCTGGGTCTCTCTTCCAGCAGCTGCGGGCTGGGGAGTCCCCTGAGCACCTCCCACGTTGGCTGACTCCTCCGACTTTCTCCACCAGGAGAAAGCTCCTTGGCCTTGTTGCCCTCCTGCATGAGTTTTGATTATTTGCTGATGACATGGTGAGGTAGGCCGTTGGAGGTTACACAAAAGAATCAGGAAGCGGGAAAACGTGGCCCGTGCATGATCCCACCGACCCGCGGTGACGACTATTAACGCAGGAGCATATTCTCTCCCGGCCTTTATTGCTGCACATTGTCCTGCCGTGGCTGAGATCCTACACCTCAGAATGATAGCTACCATTTTATTGTCTGCTTCTCCCCCCGTAAGCAGCATTTTGCCCCTTGGCTTTAAGGCTTTGCTACCATAATTGCAAATGGAGGCATCGTCGCCTGCCTCCCACATGCACTGCCATTTGTGTAACTTTCAAGATGCATAATACCACAGTGCCAAACCCTTGCATGACATTTAGTACTGAAAGTTAAAAGCAATCACAGGTGATTAGTGTCTGAGGGCTTATTATATGCCATGTACTAGTCTAAGTGCTTCACATGTTTTAACTCATTTAATCATACAATCTATAAAGCAGGTGCTATTATTACCCCCATGGGATAGACGGGGACCCAGGAGAGAAGAATGACTTGCTCAGAGGAACATGGATAGCAAGTGGCAAAGCTGGGCTTTGGTCCCAGGCACTGGGATCTGCACTCTTAGCTTGTAGTCTTAGCAACAGTAAATTGGCCGGTCTTAGAACTAAATGCAATCATCAAGTCAGTTTACAATCTAATATGCAACCTACAATACTACTTTCTAGTCAAGAGAAGTATTCTCGGGATCCAACACACATTCTGTCATTGGTTTACCCTCTAGACTCTAATAGCGTTTATCAGCCATAGGTAACACACTGTTCCCAACAATGTTGAGAATGTTATGGGAAAGAAGATAGAGAAAAAAGCATTTTTGCTTCTCTGAAGTTATGCCTGTTCTCCAGCAACCTAAAACTTATTTCAGAGAGAAATTGCCCATCCAGAGAGTAATTGCAATGTTACCATGTCATGGAATAAATTAACCAGTTGGGTTGTGAGCCTTGATGTAACATTTTAAACAGCTCTCTCCCAACAGATACACATGGTGGTCCTTCCAGGACCCAAAGTGCTCTTTAGGTCCCTTACGTCCCTTTCTTTTCTCCTCTGCATCTCAAAAACCTTCCCATTTGCCCATCCAGACTGCCTGAGATTCAGCCCTCTCCTTCTCTGGTCCTTGCATTCCCATCACTGAAGTACTGATGTGGGTGTGGGCTTTGGTCAAGGTCAAAGCCTCCATCTGCTCTTGTGAGCAGAGCTCCCCACAATAGCAACAGTCGACTTTCTTAGCAAAATTCATCACTGTGCATTCCCAGAAGTCCTGATCCCCTGGGTGTCTCTTGGTGCTTCTCCAACCCTGACCAGCTTCCAGAGTTTGCTCTGCCTTGCTCTGAACTTGTTCCTCCTCTCTCTCCTGGGACCTCCTCCCAGTTTGGCTCGCCTGGGACTGGAGGTCTTGCGAAGGAGCCCCCTCAAATGAAACCTGTCCCGGAGCTGTTGCTGAGAAGGAGGCGCCAGCCTGGAGCCTCGCGGGCCAAGGAGGAGTGGACTTTGTCTCCTCCTCACTATTCTCCAGTTGAGGCTTGTTTTTCTGCCCCACGTCCTCCTCCATACTTGCAGCAGAAGACTTGCCCTGGAGATGAGTCTGAACCTCATCTGCTGCTCCGAATGATGCCCAGGCTTGTACTGTCAGAGGCCAAGGACAAGCCAAGACACTCTTCTCCTTTCTATTGCTCTTTGTATGTCTGCTTGTCCCTCCATCTCCCATGCTGTCAGCAGAGAGGGATTCTCCCTCCTCCCATGAGACCAGCTCCAGATCCTCAGCTGAGTCTGGGGCCTCGCCCTCTGGACCCTGGCTTTGATGCCTCCCATCGACTCCATCTTTGGCAAGTGATTTGTCCCCTGCCGAAGCCATCTGAGCCTGAGCTGGGTCTGTGTACGATGCCCAAGCATATACTGTCAGAGGCCAAGGACTAGCCATGATCATTTTGTTCTTTTTATTTCTCCCTTTCCGGCTCTTTTTCTGCCTTGTGTTTATCCCCTCATCAGCTGCCAGGGATGCCTCCTCAAGAGAGGGCTGGACTGCACTTGTTGCTGGCCACAGGGCGTCAGCAGGTGCCTCCTGAGGCTCAGTGAGAATAGACGTGTTCTCACTCTCTTCATCCTCCCCTTGCCCCCTGTTTTCTCCCGCCTCGCTGTCTCCAGTATCAGCAGACCCCAGAGCTCCGAGGACACGAGACTGGCCCAGAACTGGGGCTGCAGAAGATGCCCGAGTCTGTAGCGTCAGAGGCCAGGGAAGATACACAATCTTAGTTTGCTTTCTGTTCCTCCTTTTCCGGCTGCCTTTCCTCCCTGCATTTCCCCAGGTGTTAGACCCCTGCAGTGCAGCATCAACAGGACCCAAATCTGGGCATTGGCCATCGGCCCCTGTGCTCAGACTCAAAATAAGAACAGACCTATTTTCCATCTCCTCGTTCTCTCCTGGCCCCGGGCTTTGCTGCCCCACATTTTCCCCACTACTTGCGGCCAGTAGAGCCCCTTCAAGTGGAATCTGGACCTCAGGCTGGGCTGTTGCCTGTGCTGCCAGTGTGCCTGGGTCTGTGTCGCTTGCCTGGGTCACCGGAGCCTCCACGTGAGTTAAAATGTCCTTTTCCATGTTTCTTCCCCCTCCAAATTTTCTGTGCTTTCCTTTCTGGATCAGGTAGTGTGTTTACCTGGAGCAGAGAGAGCAGACGTAACCCAAGAGGCAAATGTGAGTATAGTCAAGGCTAGCAAAAAGTCCCTTTTTGAAGGAGGGTGTCAAGCATCGGGGCTGGGGGCTGAAACCGATATGAGACGCCACGGATACCTGAAACAATTTAGGGACAGCGCAGGTCGAGGAGGCCGTGGACAAGGCGGGGGTGTCAGATGCCTGTTCTCATCAGCAGCTGGCTCGTTGATCTATGGCTCCTCGTATGGCGACTCTGGATGTCCTCAAAACACTGATGGATGATCCGATTCTCAGTCTTCAGCAGCCTTCCAGATCGACACTGTCTTCTTTGGCCGCAGAAGACAACCCTGGGGAGACAACAACACCAACACCACAACAACACAAAGATATTTAGATAAATATTCCCATTTGCTCCTAAGGGGTATAGAGACATCAGTTAATGGTCAGGTATGGAATTCAGTATTGTTGTTACCTTTTGATGCTTCGGACAGCCTCAGGAGACCAAACTGAAGGTGAGAAAGCTGTGGCTGAGCCTATAAAGGCAGAGAAAGAAAGCATCACCAAAGTCAGCCTGGCCGGGCTCCCCCCCCCCACCCCCCCCCCCCCCGCGAGCGCTGGTCTGAGCAGACTCTTACCGGACTATCCTAGAAATGTTTTATCGAAGTTTCTTCTCAAGGTCTATCTTTTTGGTCCCACACAGAGGAACTGGTTCACATGCCAGTAACCCAGAGAGCCTACCTGCTTTGGGAACACAGCCTCTTTACCAATCGATGAAGAGATTCTGTTCAGTTCATTATGGCATTAGCATTTAGGCCTCCTTTCACCGATTTCGGATTCTTCCTCAGTTGAAAATCCAGATCTGGGCTGGGGGCGTCATTCCATTAGCCCGTACGATCCACTCTGCCTGCATTCTTGAGAAGCAGAACTACAGAGAGAATTCCTACTTCTCAAACTCGTAAGCTCTCCAGTCCTGCTGCTTCTCAGCTCTCTACTGTACTATATATACGTGCAACATAATCTTGGAATGGGCTAATTATTTACATAATATCCTTTCTCTCTGAGCAAACATTTTTTGTTGACCTTTTGATCAAAAAAGGGAAAAAAAGAATAAATGAGGGAGGGCTCAAACTCCCTTTCTCTAGTTATGACTGACACAGAGAGCTCAACGAGGCCCCTGTGTTTTCCTTTGATAAGAAAGTGTAACCACACAAAAGAGCAAAGCAAGGGCCGGCATTGACCTAGTAGAGTTAGAAATGGAAAGCTTGTTTTTTTTTTTTTTTTTTTTTTTAATCTGGAACGTGTTTTTATATAGAACAAGGGATGCAGCAGTGCCTGTGTGAATGTGGTATGCCCAGGGGAGTTGAGAGACGGCCCTCTGGACCTTCTCTTGGGGGCCACAGAGGACCTAGAACTATTTTTGCATGGACGATATTCTCACCCAATCCTCTTGCGAGTGCCCCCAATGTTAAGATTGTAGAAAGAGGAATCACAGAGCCAAAAATTACATACGCTGATTGGCTAGCATGGTTTCTGCTTTTAAAACATTTTCCCCGATGCAATGGTCAGCTTTTTCACTGCTTGGTACATAGGTTAAAGTAGTTGCAATGCTAAGGCTAGCTCAGAGCATGACAAATGCAGAGGTTATCACCAGTTGAAAGCCAGCTGGCTGGCTGCCAGGAGGCCACCGTAGGTGAAATTTACCTTATTCGATGTAGTAGAGTCCAAGGTCGGACCCCCACACTGCGAGGAGTTCTGTAGTCCAGTGGTGGATGTACATTAATCAAGCACACAGAGCCAGGTCTCTGTCTATATCTCTACTGCCTCTAACCATTTCCACATTCATGTTCCTAACTATGTTTCTATCTATATAAGATACCCTATCCCCTGGACTACACCAGGATGACGGCTGCCTATTTGAGACTCCTGAGATTTCCCTCTGGTGTGTTGACCCTTTTGTTTATACAGATCCATTCATTTATTCAACACACATTTAATGCCACTGCAATGTGCCGAGCATGAGGCTAGGTGCAGGAGAGTATATACTTAGGCTTCGGGTTACTTAATTACTGTCGCATTTCATTTTGGTTTCTCTGAGGTGCCTACCTTAATTGGAGTTCTGTGTGTTTCCAAACCACAAGCCACCTATTTACAGACACTCTCTTGGTTGACTCTCACAGAGAGCTAATGACGTTGCTCATGTGGGGATTCTACTAGTTTATCCAAAGCCAACCTAATTATTTATCCTTTCTCCAGGTTATTGAGCTCTTCATGCTCTTTGCCCCCCGCCCCCCCCCCCCCCCGCCTTATTAGCAATAAACCTCTCTGGCTTCCGGATAGGAAGAGAGTAACTCCTGATGCCAGTCCCATCCTACTACATTGTACTATTACCACTTTCTTTCCAGCCTTCCAGATAACAAGGAACAACTGTTTGAGGCCCGTTTATTTGTGTGTTGCACGAGAGCCTAAATTTACATGTGTTATGGTATTGGAAAGGTCTGATGTCCTTCCTTCGATAGACAAGAACCTCTCCCTCCTTTGATAGGAAAGGCCTATGAAGCAGGGTCCTGTGAGGGGGGAAGATTTGAAATCGTGTCCTGATAGGGTTGGGAGTCCAGCAAAACAACCCATTTCATTTAGGATTCTTTCATTGCAAGTGACCAAAAATAAATTCATAAAAAGACCCAAACTGGCTTAAGCAAAACAAGCAATCTGTAATTCACGATAAGCTTAAATGTTAGAGGTAGAGCCAATTCATGCATGGCTTAATGCAGACTGCAGATTGTTTTACCCAGGAGCCATCAGAGACACTTTCTTGAGGTTGGTTTCGATTTTCCGACTCTTAGCGGAAACATCTGGTACCTTCTGTCTCACAATGCCTCATCCAACAGTTGCATTCCCTTCCCTGGTAGAGCAGTGGGAGTCCCTAAATTGAGTTTTGTTTGCTCTAACTGGCCTGATATGGGTTATGTGTCCATCGCTGAAACAATTGTGGATGGAATGTCTAAATCCTGGGTCTCTTAGAATTCAACAAAGAAGGTGGAAAGTAAGAATGAAAAACTACACAATCAGAGATGGTCGAAGAGGACAGGGAAGGTCGGGAGGGAGGCATGGGGAAGTGGAAAAAACCTAAAGCAATTCCTGAGTTGGAAATTAGATGTTGTCTTTTTGAAAAGAAAACAGCTTTAGTGAGATAGAATTCACATAACATAAAATCCACCCTTTATTTTATTTTTTAAAAATATTTATTTATTTATTTTAGAGGGAGAGTGTGTGAGCTGGAGGAGGGACGGTGGGAGAGGGAGAGAAATCCTCAAGCAGACTCCATGCTGAGTGCAGAGCCCGATGTAGGGCCCAATCCCAGGACCCCTGAGATCATGACCAGAGCCAAAATCAAGAGTCAATTGCTTCACTGACTGAGCCACACAGGTGCCCCCTAAAATCCACCCTTTAAAGTGGTTTTTACTATATTGACAGAGTTGTGCATTTAATCACCACTACCTAACACCAGAAAATTTTCAGTCACCCCAAAAAAGAAATCCCATGTCTCTTAACACTCATTCCCTATTGTGTCCTCTCCCCTCCACCTCTGGCAACCACTAATCTCTTTTCTGGTTTTATAGACTTTCCTATTGTAAACATTTCATAGAAAGGGAATCATATAATCACATGTATAGTATGTGACATTTTATATCTGGCTCCTTCCACATAGCATACTGTTTTTAAGGTTCATCCATGTTGAAGCATTTATTAGTACTTCATTCCTTTTTTTTTTTTAAGATTTATTTATTTCTTTGTGAGAGAGCACAAGTGAGCATGAGCAGGGGGGAGGGGCAAAAGGTGAGGCAGAGAGAGAATCTCAAGCTGAGCGTGGAGCCCAACTCGGGCTCGATCTCACGACTCTGACATCATGACCTGAGCCAAAATCAAGAATCTGATGCTTAACCGACTAAGCCACGCAGGTGCCCCAGTATTTCATTCTTTCTTATGGCGAATTAATATTCCATGATATGGATATATCACATTTTGCTTATCTATCCATCAGTTGACAAATACTTGGGTTATTTCAAATTTTGGCTATTATTTTGGCTATAATGCTGCTGTAGACACTTATGTGCAGGTTTTTGGGTGGGCTTATGTTTCCAGTGCTCTTGGGTATATACTTAGGAGTGGAATTGCTGGGTTATGTAGTAACTTTATGTTTAACCATTTGATTAACTGCCACACTGTTTTTTACAGGGGCTGCCTCATTTTACATTCTCGTCAGCAATGCACAAGGGTTCCAATTTCTCCATATCTTTGCCCATACTTGTTACTGTCTTTCTGATTAATGCCATCTTTGTGGGTATAAAGTGGTAGGTAGCTCACTGTGGTTTTGATTTGCATTTCCCTAATGACTAATGATGTTAAGCATCTTTTTATGTGTTTATTGGCCATTTCCATATCTTCTTAGGAGAAACGTCTACTCAAATCCTTTGCCAATTTTTAAATTGAGTTATTTACTTTTCATTATTGAATTGTAAGAGTTCATTATGTATTCTGGATCTAAGTCCTTTATGAGATATGTGACTTGCAAGTATTTTTCTCCCATTCTGTGGATTATTTTTTCATTTTCTTAACATTGTCCTTTTTTTTAAAAGACTTTATTTATTGGGGCACCTAGGTGGTTCAGTCATTAGGCATCTGCCTTTGGCTCAGGTCATGATCCCAGGGTCCTGGGATCGAGACCCGCATCAGGCTCCCTGCTCGGCGAGAAGCGTGCTTCTCCCTCTCCCACTCCCTTTGCTTGTGTTCCCTCTCTGTCAAATAAATTAATAAAATATTAAAAAAAGATTTTATTTATTTATTTGAGAGAGAGAGATTGCATGGGCAGGGGGAAGGGCAGAGGGAGAGGCACAAACAGACTCCCTGCTGAATGTGGAGCCCCACATGGGGCTGGATCTCAGGACCCTGAGACTGTGACCTGAGCTGAAATCAAGAGCCAGATGCTCAGTCGACTGAGCCACCCACATGCCCCAAAATTGTCCTTGGCAGCATAAATATTTTTAATGTTGATGAAGTCACCTTTGTATATTTTTCTTTTGTTTGTGCTTTGGCTGTCATATCTAAGGAGTTTGCCTAATCCAAGGTCAAGAAAATTTTTCCCTGTTTTCTTCTCAGAGTTTTATAGTCTTAGCTCTTACATTTAGGTCTTTGATCCATTTTGAGTGAATGGTTGTATATGGTATGAGGTAGGGGCTCAACTTCATTTTTTTTTTTTTTTTGCATGTGGATATTCCATTGTCCCAGCACCAACCATTGAAAAGACTCTTCTTCTTGCATCAATTTATCTTGTCACCCCTACATCAGCTTTTAAAGCAATTATTGCTCTTGATGTGTTTAAAGGGCTGGAAAAGATTAAATAGAGATATCTATAAAGTCATGTGACAAGTTTGAAAACCGATACAACATACTTCATGCATTCCCTTCAATGAGATATGGGGAATAGAGGTGAAAAATCAAGGTGAAGTCTGATGTATGTGACTAGCAAACTGACCTTAGCTGGTATTTCCAAAGAGCATAGGCAGCAAGAGCATCAACCGAATGAGGATATAGCCCTCTAAGATGACTGCTTTAATGAAAGCATTGATTTGGGGCGCTTAGGTGGCTGAGCGTCTGCTTTCAGCTCAGGTCATGATCTCAGGGTCCTGGGATCAAGCCTCACATCTAGCCCTGAAGCAGGGCTCTGTGCTCAGCGGGGAGTCTGCATGTCCCTCTCCCTCTGCCCCTCGCCCCACTCATGCTCACTCTCTCTTATCTCTCTATCTCTTTCTCTTTCAAATAAATAAACAAAATAAAAAAAAAGAAAGCATTGATTCAAAAGTATACCTTTTGTCCTCAAAGCAAAACAAAATTGCTAACTCGAGACAATACACCCCAATAGTTAAGAGTATGGATTTTGGAATCATCAACTCTGGGTTTGAATTCAGATTCCACCTCTTAATAATTGTATACATTTCTTAGCTTTCTGATCCTCACTTTCTTCATCTGTAGTATAAGATAATAGTACTAACAATCTCGTTTTTTGTAAATTTTGTTTTGATATTAATTCAAACTTACAAGTGTTTATATTTTACCCAATCTACTTCATTTATTGTATCATTCTGTGTATGTGTATGTGTGTGTGTGTGTGTGTGTGTGTGTGTGTGTGTGTGTGTATTTTTCTCCTGAACCATTTGGAAGCAAGTTGGAGATATCATGCCCCTTGATCCCTAAATACTTCAGTGTGTATTTTCTAAGAACAAGGACATTCTCTTACATAACCACAGTACATTTATCTAACTCAAGAAAATTAAAATTGATACAATACTGTCATCTAATCTGTAGTACATATTTGAATTTGTTACTTTTATGAATATTGTCCTTTGTAGCGATTTTTCCCAGTTCAGAACCCAAAATGAGATTATACATTGAATTCAGTTGTCATGCTTTGTTATCTCCTCCAATCCGAAATAGCTCCTCAGTCTTTATTTGTGGTTCATGACATCGACATATCTGAAAAGTGCTGCTCAGTTATTTAGCAAAAAGTTTGTTTGTTATTCTTTTGTAATTAAATTGAAATTGTATATTGTGGGCAAAGATACTACTGAGATGATGCACTGAGAAAGACACAGCTTCCTTTTGTAAGTAATAAGTCATTTATAGGGAGCTATCAATTAGATCAAATGAGATGAAAAACATCAAGCATGGGGCACAATGCCTGTCACGGTGTAAGTGTACAAAAAATGTTAGGCACCATATTTATTATTTCTCTTATGATTCTACTATTGTTATTATTTCTACGATTATAATATTGTTATTGTTAATCAAAAATATTTTAAATACCTGGACCCAGTATTCTACACCTTCCATGATCTGAAAGAAGTCAGGAATATAGAACAATATAAGTTAAGGAAATATTGGGTTCAAGTGCCACTAGCATGTTGAACAAGACAACCTCTGTGACTATCCAGCCTTGGGATCTTAGATTCTTTATGTTTCCTGAAATACCAGCTGATTACAAGACCCTTGAGAAGGCTGTTGATGCAATTTAATTAATTTTACACCCTCACTTCAGGTCAGCTTTACTTCTCACTATGTTGTATTCCTAGAAATCACATCATAGAAAGATCACTATAAAGTAGGTTAATGGGTTCCTATAAGAGCAACATCATAATTAAATGATATGTTCCTGATTAAGCTTGAACTTAGTTGTAGTTAAAATGGGCAAAGCAAATATGGAACAACTATAAACTTAATTCTGTTTTTACATCAAAATATTAAAAAAAAATCAAAGCTATGCCCATGTAGTAACAACCAAACAGTATACAGAAGCTCTCATGATGAGAAGCAAGTCCCCTGCTTCTCCCCTCCCCATCCCAGTCCACATACCAGAGGCAACCCCTTAACAGTTTGATTGTAGGTTTTCTGTTGGTTACCATGTTGAGTCTAGATCAGAGATTGCCCACTGAAGGCCATAGGGTCATATTTTGCCCAAAGATGCATTGTGTCTAGCTCACATAGTGTTTTCCCTTCTTCTCTAAAGAGTTGTTAACATTTTAAAATTGGAAGATTTCACGTAAAACCAAATTTCCAGCCTTTCTTGAGAAATCGGAACCTCTGAACCTCCACCCTGCAGCTTGAGCTGGATAGCAACTGCCCTCTTTATTCAGGGTAGGCACTCTGTAGTTCACTATCGTCCCCACCTAATCAGCTTCACGCCTTTGCTACCCGCCTGGCCTTTTCAGGCAACCTAGACTTTACCTCTTTGTTACTCAAAATAAAGTTTCATATCTGCAGCTTGGGCATCACCAGGAGCTTCTTAGAAATGCAGAGTCTTGGGCCCCATCTCAAACCTGCTGAATCAGAACTTGCATTTTAACAAGACCCGTGGGTGATTTGTATGCACATGGAAGCCCCGGGATAGAGAATACTCTTATATCTGACCCATTTTCTTGACAGATCAGTTTTAGACCATCTCTCCCACACAGTATGAGAGTGGAGGAAGTAGAATTGCAAGCTCTTCGTTGATGTACATCTTCAGCTTTACTAGATATCACTAAATTATGCTTCAAAGTAGTTTTGCCAATTTTCACGGCCGTCAGCAGAATATGAAGTTCTTTGCCCCTCCTTTGCCCCTTTGCCCCTTTGCCCCTCCTTTGCCCCTAACACTTGGTACTGTGGGTTTTAAAATTTTTTAGCCTATCTGATCTGTGTGAAATGGTATCTTGTTGCTTTAATTTTCATTTCCTTGGTGACTAATGCAGATGAGCATCTTTTCACATGCTTATTGTCTATTTAGGTTTTCCACTTCTGTGAATCACCTCTTTATGTGTCTTTCCTCCACCCCAACTTGGGGTTTTCTTTTTTACTTATTTACTTATTTATTTTATACTTATTATACATTCTGGAAACTAATCCTTTCTTAGTTATATGCGTTGCTGCGCAGTGAATTGTCTGTCAGTCTGTGAATTGTCTGTCTGTATTCTGATGTATTTTGTTTTATACATTTTAAAATATAATTAATTAAAATGTATCAAAAATTTCTTTTTGGTTTGGGCTTTTTGTGTTTGGTTTAAGAAATCCTTCCTTACCTTGAGATCATAAAGGTATCTTCCTTTAGAGTTTACTAAGTTTCAAAGTTTTGCTTTGTTTAAAGGATTTTATTTATTTGAGAGAGAGAGAGCTTCATAGAGAGAGCACAAGTAGGGGGGAGGATGGGCAGAGGGAGAGTGGGGGAGGGGTGGGGGGGAAGAAGCAGACTCTCCGCTGAGCAAGGAGTCTGACCCTGATGTGTGGGGCTCTATTCCAGGACACTAGGATCATGACCTGAGCCAAAGGCAAACGCTTAACTGACCGAGCCACCCAGGTCCCCCAAAGTTTTGGTTTTCATACATAGGTCTTTAATCCATCTAAAGTTTGCTTTACAACCTGATGGTTGCCAGAGAGGAGGTGGGTGGGGGGGATGGGTGAAATAGGTGAAGGGGGTTAAGAGTACACTTATCGCGATGAGCACTGAGTCATGTATAGAATTGTGGAATCACTATATTGTACACCTAAAATTAATGTACATGAATTAAATTAAATATATACTGGAATTAAAATAAAAATAAAAGAAAAATTGTGTGTATTGTACAAGTTAAGATTATTTCAGGCTCTTTTATCATCCCACGTTGGAATTAGTATTATAACTGCACTGAATTTATTGACTCATTTTGTGGGAAATTGACATCTTTATAATATTAAGCCTTTTCTTCCATAGATACAGTATATTCTCCCATTTGTTTAAGTCTTCCTTTATTTACTTTACTTGTGTTTTGTCATTTTCTCCATAAAGATCCTACATATATTTTCTTTCTATAATTTCTAATTCATTGCTGTTTCATTTCTAATTTTGGTATGTTTATATCTGGCATTTGTCAAACTCTCTTTTGTTTGTCTATAGGTGTCTTAGATTGTCTATGTGGCTAATTGTATTATCTCCTAATAACAGGGTATCAACCCTTCTAATTCATGTGTTTTACCTCTTTGCTTGTCTTTTTTTAAAGATTTTATTTTTAAGTAATCTCTACACTAAGGTGGGGCTGAAACGTACAACCCCAAGATCAAGAGTCACATGTTCCACTGACTGAATCAACCAAGTGCCCCTGTTTGTCTTAATTGTAGTCACCTTAACTTCCAACACCATGTGGAATAGAAGCAATCCTAGTGGGTATACTTGCTTTGTTTTTTTTTTAAAGATTTTTTAAAAAGATTAATTTATTTGAAAGAGAGAGCGAGTGTGTGAGGGGGGAGGGGCAGAGGGAGAGAGAGGGAGAGGGAGAGAATCTCAAGCAGACTCCACGCCGAGTATGGAGCCCTATGCTGGGCTGGATCTCACCACCCTGAAATCAGGACCTGGGCCGAAATCTAGAGTCAGACACTGAGCCACACAGGTGCCCCAAGATTTTGTTTTTAAATAATCTCTACACCCAACATGGGGCTCGAACTTCCAACCCCAAGATCAAGAGTCGCATGCCCCACCAATGGAGCCAACCAGGTGCTCCTTGTTTTTTATTTTAATGAGAAGACCTCTAAAGTTTCACCATTAAGTATACTATTTTCTTTAGGTTTTGAATTTATATCCTGTATCATGTTAAATAAAGGTTCATTTCTATTCCTAGTTTGCCAAAAAAGGGTTTTTTTTATAGGCATTGAATTTTATTAAATATTTCTTCTGTATGTACTGAAATGATTATGCGTTCCTTCTTTATCTGTTAATGTGGTAATTAAGCTGCTAGATTTTTTTTAGTATTAAAACATCCTTACATTTTTGGAATGAACCCTACTGGCTCATGAGTTTCTGTTACTAACTCTGCTGAAATAGACTTGCCAAAATTCTGTTTTGGATTTTGACATTTATATTTGGGTGTTTGGTCTATAATTTTTCTTGTAGTGTTCTTTCTTGGTTTGGGTATCAAGACTATAATAGGTTCATAAGATGAGTTTTGCAATGTTTCCATCTTAAACAGTTATGGTAAAATCCACCCCTAAAATATTTGGGGGCTGTAGTACATTTGGTGGGGAGCATTTTAGTTGTGATTCAAATGATTTAGTAGGTTTCGGTTTATTTCACTATTTACTCTTAGGTTTATTCTGACATTTTTTTTTCTGTAAAAGAGACCATTCATCTGTCTTCATATTTATTTGCACAAACTTATTCATATTTATTCCTTTGTGCATTAAAATTGCTACAATTTATGCCTCTGAATCTATTACACATTTTTTCACACAAAGAACAAGAAGCAGGGCAACCTTGAACTTTATGACCTCGATACTTGAAGGCTGGAGACAATGCAGCAATTCCTTCAAATCTCTGAGAGAAAATGATTTTCATCTTATAATTCTACACCCAGGGAGGTTAGACTTAAGTGTCTTTCAGCGATGTAAGGACATAAAAGGACTTAAAACTATTGCCTCCCATTCACCCTCTGATCTGAGGCTACCAGAGAATTTTTTTCCAGCAAAATGAGGTAGTAAGACAAGAAGACAGGGGGTCCAGTAAACAATGGAGCCAACACTGTAAGGGATTGAAGGAAAGTCATGAAATGCCACCTGTCAGCAGGCCTAGGGATCAATCAGTTCAGTTTAGAGCAGGCAAATGAGGAGAAAGGCAGCTCCAAGAAGGAAGTTTGCAACAAAAGAAATGGAATTGTTATATTATCTGATACACATAAGGGATCAGAAAAAAATTTTGGCAGACATGGGACTGATCTGATGAAGCATTTTGGTAGGTATAGAGAACCTAAGGAAATGAAAAGCAGAAAAACTCTAGGAACTCTTGGAAGAACAAAAGGGTCAAGAAGGGAAACATAATCATAGAAACTATTTGCTTCGACAATGAAAGATATTTATATCATCATCAAAATATTAATACTGATCACTGATTTAATAAAAATGAGTTGGGTGGGTGGGAGATATGCTCACGTACCAAAATAGGAAAACAACAGATAATGCAAAAAATGGATAAGAATTAGCACTGAGACACAGGTTATGCTTCCCTCACAGCAAGTTTATTGCAATGGTGACAATGAGACCTGGAACATTTTCTGCTAGGCTCCTGGAGTAGGGTGGAAGTGACAAGACGTTGCAATATTAGAAACAATTGAGGAATAATAATTTTAGATCATTTGCCAAAATAGCAATCAATGTCCTTCCCACAGTTTGACTTCTAGGGCCCTAAAGTAAAGAAGTAGGATCCCAGAGATTACAGGTGGGGAATTTTTGAAGTTATGTCCATATTCAAGGGGAGATCAAAGAAGCCCATCCTAAAGAACTTTGGACTGATTGACAGTGACAATTGTGGATTGAACAAAAGTTCTTTTTAAAAGGGCTATTTTGAAGATTACGATTCTGACTTTAGAGGTGCTATGGTGATGATAGGCAGTGGAAGGAGTCACATGTGAAATTCCTTAAATAAAAATTTATTGACATTAAAAGAAAAGAAATAGCAGTATAAGCTTACAGATTACATATAGAAATGTGTAGGTAAATGTTAGAAGATCCCAGTTAAACATATTGAGAGGGGGTTGTCCCTGAGAACAGTGACTGGAGGATGAGGAAGGGAAAGAGATTACTTTTCACTTTAAGTCTTTGAGTACTATTTTATTTTTTAGATTTGTTTGTGTATATCAGTACAGACTCAGAGATTCCTATTTTACCCTTGGGTTCGAATCTCTTACTTTCATTTATTGTTTTAAATGAAACTTTTAATGTTGAGAGAATTTTAAACTTACATGCAATTCTAAGAAATAATACAGAAAGATCTCTTGCACCCTTTACCCAATTTCCCCCCATGGTAACATCTTGCAAAACTATATAGCACACTATCACAACAAGGATATCAACACTGATACATCTCTGTTACCCTCATGTTGCCATTTTATTGCTATATTCACTTTCTTCCTGTCTCTAACCCACTCCTTAACCTCTGGCAACTACTAAACTGTTCTCCATTTCTACATTATTTTTTTTTTTTTAGAGGTCGGGGGAGGAGCAGAGGGAGAGGGAGAGAGGGAATCTTAAGCAGTCACCATGTTCAGCACGGAGCTGGACGCAGCACAGAGCGCAACGCAGGGCTCGATCTCATGACCCTGAGATCATGACCTAAGCCAAAATCAAGAGTCGGACACTTAACCGAGACACCCAGGCACCCCATGCATTTCTACAATTTTTATCATTTCAAGAATGATATATAAATTAAATCATACAGTATGTAACCTTTGGGATTAGTTTTTGTCATTCAGCATAATTCTCTACAGATTTTCTGGGTTTTTGTAGGTGTTTATAGTTTCTTCCCTGTTATTCCAAAGTAGTGTCCCATGATGGGCATGTCCCACAAATTGTTTAACAATTCCCCTACTGAAGGGCACCTTCATTGTTTCCCCTTCTGACTTACTTATTATAAGTAAGGCTGCCATAAGCATTCATTTACACATTTTTGTGTGAATGTAAGTCTTTGTTTATCTGGAATAAATGCCTAGTAGTGCAATCACTGGGTCATGTGGTAGTTACATAGTTTTATAAGAAACTGCCAAACTGTTTTCCAGAGTGGTTTTACCATTTGATGTTCTCGCCAGCAATGTATGAGTGATCCAGTTTTTCTACTTCCTTACCAGCATTTGATGCTGCCATTATTTTTTTTTTATTTTAACTGTTCTGATAGGTGCGTAGTGGTATCTTATTTTGATTTTTATTTGCACTTCTTTAATGCCTAATGATGTTAAACATCTTTTCTTTTTTCGTTTTTTTTTAAGAGATTTTAATTATTTATTTGTAAGAGAAAGAAAGAGAGAGAGGGAGAACAAGCAGGAGGGGAGCGGCAGGCAAAGGAAGAAGCAGACTCCCTGCCGAGCAAGGAGCCTGATGCGGGGCTCGATTCCAGGACCCTGGGATCATGACCTGAGCCAAAGGCAGACGCTTAACCATCTGAGCCACCCAGGCGCCCAGATGTTAAATATCTTTTCATGTGCAATTTATCATCTGTATATCCTCTTTGGTGACATGTCTGTTCATGACTTTTGCCCATTTTGATTTGGATTGTTTCCATACAGTTGAGTTTTGAGAGTTGTTTGTATATCCGAGATACTAGGGCCTTGTCAGATATGTGGTTTGCGGATATTTTCTCCTACTCTGTAACTGGTTTTTCATCCTCTTCACAGGGTCTTTTGCAGAGCAAATGTTTTGTTTTGATGAGGCCCAACTTAACATTTTTTCTCTCCATGGATCATGCTTTTGTTGTCAAATCTAAGAACTCTTTGCCTAGCCCTAGATCACAAAGATTTGTTTTCCTGTTTTTTTTTCCCCTATGCTTACACTTTAAATTTAAGTCTATGATACTTTTTGAGTTAACTTTTGTATAAGGTGTGAGATTTAGGTTGAAGTTCATTTTTTTTTTTTTTTTTGGATGTTCCGTTGCTCCAGCACCATTTATTGAAAAGGCCATCTTTCCTCCATTGAATTGCTTTTGCACTTTTGTTGAAAATCATTTGGGCATATTTTTGGTTTCTCTGTTCTGTTCCGATGATTTATGTGTCTATCCTTCTGCAAATACCATACAGTCTTTATTACTGTCATCTGGTAGGCTGAATAATGGCCCCTCACAGATGTCCACATCCTAACCTGTACCATGTTATCTTGCATGGTAAAAGGACTTTGCAGATGTGACTAAATTAAAGATCTTGAGATGGGTAGATTATCCAGGTGGGCTCAATATAATTACAAAGGAGGCAGGAGAGTCACAGAGTGAGGAGATTTGATGATGGAGGCAGAGATGAGAATAAATGGTCATTGGGAGGAAGAAGCCACAAGCCAATGAATGTAAGTGGCCTCTAGATGCCGGAAAAGGCAAGGCAATGGATTTTTCCTAGAGCCCCCTAAAGGAACATAGCTCTTCTGACACATTGACTTGAGCCACGTGAGACTGATTTATGACTTCTGACCTTGAGAACTATAAAATAATAAATTTGTGGGTTGCTTCGCTGGCTCAGTTGGTGAAGCACGTGACTCTTGACCTCAGGGTTGTGAGTTTGAGCCCCATGTCGGGTGTAGAAATTACTTAAAAACAAAATCATCTAAAATAATAATAATAAATTTGTGTTGTTTAAAACCACTGAAGTATGGTAATTTGTTCCAGCAGCAATAGGAAACTAATACAGTAAGTCTTGAAATTTTAATAGACCGATTCCTCCCATTTTATTCTTGGCTTTCAAAATGGTTTTACCTATTCTAGTTCCTTTGCCTTTTCATATAAATTTTAGATTAATTTTTAGATTAATCTTATCTGTATCTAAAAACAACTCTTCCTGGGATTTTGATAAGCATTTCATTAAACCTGTATATCAATTCAGGGAGAACTGGTATCTTTACAGTTTTGAGTCTTCCAGTCTAGGAATACAGTATGTCTCTTCATTTATTTAAATTTTTTAAAAAATTCTTTTGGAGCACCTGCCTCAGTCAGTTGAGCAGCCGACTGTTGATTTTGGCTCAGGTCATGATCTCAGGGTCCTGGGACTGAGCCCTGCACTGGTCTCCGTGCTCAGAAGGGAGTCTGCTTGAGGATTCTCTTCCTGTCCCTCTGCCCCTCCCCCATTCACACTCTCTCTCAAATAAATAAATCTTTAAAAAATTTTTCTTTTATCGGCATTGTGTAAATTTTAGCATATATGTCCTGTACATATTATATTAGAGTCACACTTAAGTTTTCTTTTCTTCATGAGCAATTATAAATGGTACTGTATTTTTAATTTTGGTGTCCATGTGTTCATTGCTAGTATGTCAAATACAATTGAGTTTTGGATGTTCATCTTGTATGCTGTGAACTTGCTGAACTCATTTATTACTTTTAGGAGATTTTGTAGATTCTTTGGGATTTTCTACATAGACAGCCATGCCATCTACATATATTAGCAATTGTATCTCTTCATTTCTTTTTTTAAATTTTATTTATTTATTTATCTTAGAGAGAGAGTGTGTGAGCAGGGAGAGGAGCAGAGGGGGAGGGAGGAGGGGTAAAGAATCCCAGGCGGACTCCTCACTGAGCACAGAGCCCAACATGGGGCTTGATCTCATGACCTTGAGATCATGACCTGAGCTGAAACCAAGAGTTGGATGCTTAACTTACTGAGCCACCCAGGTGCCCCTATTTCTTCATTTCTAATATGTATGAGTATATTGTGTTTTTTTGAAGGATTGCTCATTTCATCTAAGTTGCCAAATTTATGTGTGTAGAATTTTTTGTAGTACTCCCTTATTATCCCTTGATGTCTGCAAAGTCTGTGGTAATATCCTGTTTGATTCCTGATACTGGTAATTTTTGTATTCTCTCTTTTTGCTTTGTCAGTCTTCCTAGAATTTTGTCAGTTTTATTGATCTTTTCAAAGAACCAGGTCTTTGTTTTATTGATTTTTCTCGTTTGTTTTTCTGTTTTTAATCTCACTGATTTTCGCTCTTAACTTTATTATTTTCTTCTTTCTGACTGCTTAGTGCTTATTTTGCTTTTATTTTTCTAGATTCTTAAAGTGGGAGCTCATATTCTTGGTTTGAGACTGCCTCTTTTCAAAGGTAAGCATTTAGTGCTATAAATAACTGTCTCAGGACTGCTTAGCCTATGTTCTACAGATTTTGATATGTTTTATTTTCATTTTTAATCAGTTTTATGTATTTTAAAATTTCCTTTGAGACTTGCTTTTTTACTAATAGATTGTTTAGAGGTGTGTTTTGTTTCCAAGTGTTTGAAAATTTTCCCACTTTGATTTCTATTTTGTTTCACTGTGATTAGAGAACACTTTTTATATGATTTCAATTTTTTAAAATTAAATTATAGTTGACATACAACACTATATTAGTTTCAGGTGTGCAACATAGTGATTTGACAATTCTATATTATTACAAAATGCTCCCCACAAGTGTAGTTACCATCTGTTACCATACAAAATTATTACAGTATTATTGACTATATTTCATATGCTGTATTTTTAGATTTGTTGATGTTTGTTTTATGGCTCAAGATATACTCTATCTTGTACTTCTTGTTATGTGTTCTGTGGGTGCTTGAAAAGGATGTGTATTCTGCCGTTCTTGTGTGGAATGTTCTATAAGTGTCAACTAGATCCTGATGGATCGTGGTGTTGAAATCTTCTATTTGCTTGCTGATTTTCTGTCTAGTAGTTCTATCAAATGTTGAGGTAGAGGTGCCGAAGTCTCCAACTATAATTGTGTCTTTGTTTATTTCTCCTTTAAGTTCTTTCAGCGTTTGCTTCACATAGTTTGGAACTATCTTTAGCGTGTGCACATTTAGGATTGTTATTCTTCTTGGTGGTTGACCCTATTAGCATTATATAATATTCCTCTGTATCTCTGATCATTTTCTTTGCTCTGAAGTCTGCTTTATCTGGGGTGCCTGGCTGGCTCAGTCAGTAGAGCATGTGACTCTTGATCTCTGGATTGTAAATTTGGCCCAACATTGGGTGTAGAGATTACATAAAAATAAAATATTAAGGGGCGCCTGGGTGACTCGGTTGGTTGAGCATCTGTCTTTGGCTCAGGTCATGATCCTGGGGTCCTAGGATTGCATCCCACATCAGGGTCCCTGCTCAGTGGAGAGCCTGCTACTCCCTCTCTTCCTGCCCCTCTTCCCCCACTCCACTCATGCTCTCTCTCTCTCCATCTCAAATAAATAAGTAAAATCTTAAAAAAATAAAATCTTAAAAAATAAAGTCTACTTATTCTCATATTAATACAGTAATCCTTACTTTCTGTTGAATGATGTTTGCATAGTATAATTTTTTCCATCCTTTTACTTTCAACCTGCCCATATCATAATATTTGAGGTAAGTTTCTTTAGATAGCATATTGTCATATTTTACATCCACTCTGCCTATCTGTGCCTTAACTGGTGTATTCAGACCAGTAAATTAAATTTACATTTAATTATTGATACAGTAAGGCTTAAGTATGCCATTTTATTTTGCTTGTTTTGTTTGTTTTCTTTGTTTTTCATCTTTCTAGCTTCTTTCCCTGTCTTCTTGTAGATTACTTGAACATTTATCAGAATTCCATTTTGATTATCTGTAGTCTTTTGTGGTGTATATCTTTGTATATACATTTTGGCAGTTGGTCTAGGTCTTACATTACCTATACATAACTTATCACGGTCTACTAGGGTTGTTATTTTACCAGTCTGAGTGTAGTATAGAAACTTTACCTCCTTTTATGTTTATCTTCCCCCATTTATAATATAATTGTCTTTTTTTCCTAAAGATTTTATTTATTTATTTGTCAGAGAGAGAGAGAGAGCACAAGCAAGGGGAACAGCAGAGGGAGAGGGAGAAGCAGGCTCCCCACCAAGCAGGGAGCCCGATGCGGGGCTTAATCCTGGGACCCTGGGATCATGACCTCAGCCGAAGGCAGACGCTTAACCATCTGAGCCACCCAGGCACCTCGATATAATATAATTGTCTTAAAGACTTCCTCTATATACATTTAGAATTACATCAGACAATTTAATAATTTGTTTTAACTATTAAGTATAATTCAGAAAACTCAAGAGGAAAAATAAAGTCTATTTTATTTACCCATATTATTTGTCTTACTGTGTTCTTCCTTTCTGATATTCTAAAATTCCTTCTTTTATCATTACCTTTCTATTTAGAGAACATTCATTAGCCATTCTTACTTTTTAAGATTTTGTTTTTTAAGTGATCTCTGCACTCGACCTGGGACTTGAACTCATGACCCCGAGATTAAGAGCCATACACTCCACTAACTGAGCCAGCCAGGTGCCCCTACACCTTCTTTAGACCTTCTGTTCTTGCTGGTTTTCTCTGACATCCATCTAGAGGAGCAAGGGGTAGGGCTCCTTCATTACTTTCAGGTGGAAGAAGTCCAGTTTCTCCATTTGGCTTCTGTTGACACTTGAGGGGGGAGCTCCTTTTCACTGCCATAAGGGTGGAAGTTCTGGCTCCCACAATAGTTTCCACTGATACATGGGGATTGGAGGAGGGACCATTACTGACCAGCTATGATGCAAGTCTGGACTTCCTACTTGGCCTTCTCTAACAACACCTAGGCTGGGACGTTGAGGTACCTCATTACAACCTGCTGAGGAGGTAAGTCTATATCTACTCGTCAACCTTTGCTGGAATGACTGGGGATGAGGGTCACAGTTTTTTTCTGTGATGTTTGGCTGGAATAGAGTGGTATTGTCTACAAGTTTTCTGTCTTTCTGGACTGCCCCTTTCCTGGTCCTTTGGCTAAAGAGAGCAGACTTCACTGCTTGGACATTTTTTTTCTATTTCATTTGGTGTTTCTGGGTTGCCAACTTCTTCAGCCCAAGGCTAGAATGTATGAGGCAAAAGGAATATCGAGGAAAATCACCACTGCATCATCCCTTGGAGACTAAAGTCCCCATCTGGCCTGTTTTCTTCTCTGGACCTTACAGAGTCTTCTGATGTTTGATTTATACGTAAGATCCAGGGAGTTTCGTTGTGTTTAGCAAGAGAAATTGGGAAAAGTACATCTATTCTATCTTCCAAGAAGCAGAAGTCTCCTATTTTCTTTTGGTAACCATGTCGGTGCTTATTTTTTTTGAAAGATTTTATTTTTAAGTAGGCTCCACACTCAACATGAAACTTGAACTCACAACCTTGAGATCAAGAGTTGCATGCTCCACCAACTAAGCCAGCCAGGTGTCCCAGTCTGTGCTTATTTTGATATCTATCTATCTATCTATCTATCATCTATTTATCTATCATCATCTATCTATATCTCTAAAGAAAGCCATCTAATGAAGCTACAGATAGTCTTTTTTCCTCCCTTTAGAAAGTAGAGATGTCAGCAATCACTGCAGTTACTTTAAAGGGGTGCTTGAATCATTAAAGCGGGTACTTGATACATCTTTGTTGATGTTGATGGTGTTCTTAACATTAAACATATTTTCTAAGTACAAGCTGAGTAATGTTTCTCCTCTATATTATCTCACACTGTAAGTTGTGGTAGGAGGAAGAATAACCTAGATAGGGTTGCCAAATGGTATCTGCAAAAATACTGGATACAGTGAACAAATCTCCAAGGCCCTAATTTTGAGAAGACATGATGTATATAACTTGCACTGTTAACAATTTCTACCTTGTATTAGATTTCGTTGCTTATGTGTATACAATTTCTGCTGTAACATAATGATACAATTTATTTAACTGGAAAAAGGGGATAGTCCTATGTCTGATATTTTTTACCAGACCACAAGCTCAAAAGCAAGACCATCTTTGTCAAGACCAAACACCTGGCAACCTCAGAACCTCACCAGGGAGGGCCAGACCCATGGGAGCATGGCAGGTAATCTGGGAAGTTTCCAGGAAGTTAAATTCAATACGCATTTATTGTGCAATAAGAGGACATCTGGACCAGTGTAAAAGCCAAGTCTAACAGCAGGCCCTAGGTAAACAGGTTACTGGCATCAGAGGAATCTCACTAGGAGGGACACTATAGATGTGTGCCCAGGTAGGCTGGAAGAGCTCACTGATAGAAGCATTTGGCTATAACCAAAACACCAGGATGAATATGATTATCAGGAAACAGAGGTGATTGAAGTCCAACCAGAGATGACACAGAGACAGAGATGACAGGACCACAGGTCTAGAGGAGTTAGGATTCTGAGATGACTAAATGAGGTATGTAGAAATAAGGGAACAAGATCAAGACCAAGTTAAGAGAAACAAGGTGAGAATCTAATGATCAGACTCTTCCTTCTACTCGAGCCACGTTACTTAAACCTTATATACCAACCCACTTAAGCCTGTGCTGTGACTGGGTCTAAAAAAGTGGGAAGCCTTTGCACTCCTTTCGTCTCTAAGATTTTTTTTTTCATGTTTGAATCCACTGACTCAACTATCCTTTCCTTCATAGCTTGTTGTTATTGTTTGTTTGCATTTATTTTGTTTTGTTTTCACTTTAGTCTGATTCCCAACTCTTGAACTTACTGGAATGTTGCTTCTGTAGCTATATATACTGCCCTGCCTTTGGTTCATGGCACCCTCCAGGACACCTGGAAAGCCTGGCTGTGCTCTCAGGCTTTTCAAACCATCCTATAGCTAGAGAGAAATTGTGCTGTGTTTTGGTTCCACCAAAGTAACCCCGTTGGTCCTACACCTTGTCCAGCCCCCATCTCACAGAAGGGGAGCCAATACAGACTAACACCACAGTTGGCTTACTGCTGAGACACAGAGCTATAGGCCTAGAGCTCCTTAAATCTCTTTGGCCAACATCATTGATCCCTGAGACTGGGATGAAGCTGTGTCTGCAATAGGGATCTAAATGACGTAGGCAGGCAGGTCATCTCATTGCCTCCTACTATCTTTAAAGCTCAATATAAAATTTAAATACACACTACTAGGAAGTAATAATTGTTATTAAAGCACTCGCACATTTTTTAAAAAATTTATTTGTTAGAGAAAGAGAGACAGCATGAGCAGTAGGAGCAGCGTGGAGCCCAACGTGCGGCTGGATCTCAAGACCCTGAGATCATGACCTGAGCTGAGACCAAGCGTCAGATGCTTAAACAACTGTGAAACCCAGGTGCCCCTCTCTTGTACATTTTTGACAGCACTCTACACTGAGTAGAAAAGATATGTACAACAATTATCAGGTTATTAATGCAATTATAGAAACATTTCTCATGGAATGCCCAAGACAGACACAGGACTGCATATGGACTCTTGTCTTGGAATATCTAGGCACTGGTGGGAAATGCTGAGTAAATGGGGGAAGGACAGCAAAAAAAAGGAGGGGTACATGTTTACTGAGAGCACCAAGTAAACAGCATCTTGGTCTAAGAATCAGTGGAATTAAATAATTAAAAGCTTATGCTTTTAGAATCACCTTCCTTTCCAAGTTCTTTCTGCACAAAAGTGCCAGAAGCTTCCTGCCAAAAACTATGCTTTGTCTTGCCTGTACATCAATATCTCATCCAGGGAAACCCAAACAACAACTCTCATCTATAGGGCCTTGAAGAAGTTTTCCAGCATTGGTTCTTGCCTTAACAGGAATGATATTAAGTTCCTAATCTCCAAAGTGGATCAGCATCAAGCCCTCATTCATCCCTTTTATCCTTTGCCAGGACTTCTTGCCTATGTTCTCATATTTGACACCCAAACTTCTAAACTGGTTTCTAGCCCTCATATCATACCTTTGCCTGAGTTCCAAGTCCATTCCAGCTGGTGAGGTTCTGGAACTGCTCTCTATTCTAATGTTATACTTTCCTAAACCTGCCCTCTTCTCTGAGTATCTCATTTTGGCCATTGTCTGGCTCTGCAGACCTTTGGTGTCTTGACCTGGGTCTAGACTTCCAACTTTGTCAGAACCATCTACTGCTGGGATCTTCACCAGATACTACTCATTCATGTATCTAGATTTCTGGAACATCTAGACTTGGCTTCTGTTTTCCAGTCCATGACCTTTGTCCTGGTCCTTGATATAGTCAGCATTCACGTTCTTAGTCCTGATACAGGACTTTCTATCTATCTACCTAGATTGTACAGTAGGTAAATTGCATGGTGAGTGTGGTCCTATGCTCTTTGAGCATTCACACTGATGACCTTGTCTCCTATCTCAGGGACTACGGCCTCACTCACTCTTCCTGTGTCTGTACTCTTAGGTTATCTCATGTTTCCCACTTTTCTAGATTCCTCCTCACCCACAAATATTATCTAACGGTATGTCCTAATTTCTCACCTATATATCTTTAATAAGCTAATTCATGTTAATAGTTATCTGGCCATCCCCCCTCCACAATTCTGTATGCACTTTACATGGTGACTTTATCTAGAAAATGTTTTTACATGAAAAAGGAACTCTAATCGGAGGGTAGGTGGGTTGTTAGATAAGAAAGTAGGCAATTAGAAAGAGGCTTTTGGTGCCTGAGACTTTGGGGCTCCTATTCAATCACATTAGCCTATGCATTTTTTTAAAGACTTATTTATTTGAGAGAGAGAGAAATAGCACACTCTCGTGAGTCGAGGGAGGGGCAGAGAGAGAGGGAAAGAGAGATCTCAAGCAGACTCCCTGCTGAGCTCCAGAGCCCCATGTGGGGCTTAATCCTAGGACCCTGAGATCATGACTTGAGCTGAAATCAAGAGTCGAATGCTCAACTGACTCAGCCACCCAAGTGCCCCAAGCCTATATATATTTTTAGTTAATTATTTTTATTTTTAACTGTGGTAAAAGAACCCGTGACAAAATTTACTATCTTAACTCTTTTTAACTGTACAGTTTAATAGTGCTTAAGTATATTCACCTTGGTATGCAATAGATCTCCAGAACTTTTTCATCTTGCAAAACTG
Source organism: Zalophus californianus (assembly GCF_009762305.2). NCBI lineage: Eukaryota > Metazoa > Chordata > Mammalia > Carnivora > Otariidae > Zalophus > Zalophus californianus. The sequence goes on from NC_045612.1 coordinate 38,653,119, forward strand.
CAACTATACATTCATTAAATAGCAACTGCCCTTTTCCTGCCTCCCCCTAGCCCCTGGCAACCAGCATTAGTAATGTACCCTTTTGAATGGGGTTGGCTTCTGCTTATAACAGGCTCAATCTGGGTATTAAAGGAAAAACACACTCTGTTTTTCTTTTTAACACAAAATGATGGATGGGAGTTATAGTAGAGCCAGGGGACCAACTCTACCAGTTCTATTCCAACAGGCAGAAATGACCCAGTTACCCCTTTTGGAAATAACCAGTTTTGAAATTTGATGAACTCTCAAAGCAAAACCGAATGCTGTGAAGTCCACTTTTTTTAAAAGGTTCCCTTGGGCAGCAGAGGTGGGGGGAGGCTGGATGGCTCAGTCTGTTAAGCAACCAAATCTTGATCTCAGCTCGGGTCTTGATTTCAGGGTCATCAGTTCAAGCCCTGTGTTTGGCTCCATGCTGGCTGGGCATGGAGTCTACTTAAAATAAAATATAAAATTAAAAAAAAAATGTTCCTTTGGATCTTAAAAGCACTATGATTTTTTTCTCTAAATCATTACAACTCAGCTAATTATCAACCCTAGGTTTTTTTCCCCTCCCTTCATGTAGTGATATTTTCAGAATATAAATGCAACAAGAGAGGTTTTCAGGTGCTGAACACATTTCAACAATATAAAATGATACCATTAAGTCCATTCAGGGATAGGTATGAACTAATATAGCCTTTTATAGGTATTTTGCTGTTGAATTAAGATGAGAAGATAAATAGCCCTTAATTGGTACATGAAATGCCTTCAACATAAAGCAAAGAAAAAAAATCCCAAGAAAATTGAGGGAAAGTTTGCCTGTCTATAGCGTCTTGACCATTAATCCAGTGACAGAAGCTCTGAATCACTTGTGCATTTTACAATCCCAGAGGAACATGAGCAAATCCCCACAGCCCGGAAGAGGCTGTAAGATAAGAATGGTACAAAGGTTTCACTTGCTCATACTTGCCCCGTGACAGTCTGAAAAACAAAACTTTGTCAGATATGTTGTATCTTGTATCATTTAAAATTATATGGTTATGATTTGCCTACCATTCGAAGAAGATCTCTAATAATAAACTCTCCCATATATGAATACTGTCTACATTCACTTCCTACCAGCCTCCATGTTCTCCAAGGGACCCATTTTAACTTGTTTATCCGATGCAAAGTCACGAAGGCCCTCCAATGTTTACTGTGGCTTCACCCTGGAGTATTCAAAAACACGAGGACTGCTTCCCATGCCCCACACTTTGGAACATGGGTGGCATCAACAGAATGGGACTCAAGAAGGTGGGGAATCAAATATTAAAGGTCAATGCAGAGAATACGTTAGATAGAAGTCCACGGAGTTAACGTGTGAGGGACCCTGCAGTTTTTGGTTTTGTTTTTGTTTTTCTTTTAAGTAAGCTCTACATCCTACGTGGGCTTTGAACTCATAACCCCAAGATCAAGAGTCACATGTTCTATTGACTGAGCCAGCCAGGTGCCCTGTGACCCCGCAGTTCTTAAAGGAGAAGATGGGGAAGGGTCCCCAATCCAAAAAGACACAGAATCTGAAGAGCAATGACCATGGGTACCTGACAGCTTTCTTGTGCCTCAGTTTTATTATCTATAAAATAAAGGAATTAGATTAGTCAATGTTATGGTTTGAATTGTTTGCCCCAAAGGGACAAGTCGAAATCCTAACTACCAGTAGCACAGAATGTGGCCTAATATAGCAATAAGATCATTGCAGATGTAATTAGTTAATACGAGGTCATACTGGAGTAGGGCAGACCCTTAAATTCAAATACGACTGATGTCTTTACAAAAAGAGAAGAAAGATACATAGGGAGAACTCGTCTGTGTAGGCAGAGATTACAGTCATGAAGCTGGAAGAGACCAAGAAGAATCTTCCCCTAGAAGCTTTGGAGTATGAGTGAATGAATTCCCATTGTTTCCAGCCATCTAGTTTGTGTTACCTGTGAGGCACAACATCTAAGTTGTTCTTTTCCCACTAACACTTTTTTTTAAAAGATTTTATTTTTAAGTAACCTCTAACCCGACATGTGGCTCAAATTCACAACCCAGAGATCAAGAGTCACACACTCCACTGACTGAGCCAGCCAGGCACACCCCCCCCCCCACTAATACTTCTTAAATTCTGGTTTAGAAAAGCATTTCTGGTGGATACTGTAAGCTTATTTAATATCAACTGGAATGCAGGTGGCTGTTCCAGGTAGCTCAATGAAATATACATCGATTGTAACTTCCCAAAGCTCCTTTTGGAGAAAGCCGCATCTTGCCTAGAGAGTGACACTTAATTTAGATCCATGTGGAGAAAGCAATGTTTCCAGACTGAGCTGTTATGCTGGAAGATAACATGCCTGTTCCAGATGCACAAAATTAATGCTTTTTCCAAAATGCCTTAAGCCGGTTTTGGTAGTATAGTGGTGAGCATAGCTGCCTTCCAAAGCCTTAATGCAGGGGACGAAAGGAAAGTAAAAGCCTGCATGATATCTCAGGTTGAAGTAAAATAGGAAGCAAGAGTGGGAGGAACCTAAGTCTGCAGTCATGGAAAGGAAATTGGAAGTGCTAAGAGAGGAACAGACTCCTTTTTTTTTCTCTTTAAATTTTTTATTGTTATGTTAATCACCATACATTACATCATTAGTTTTTGATGTAGTGTTCCATGATTCATTGTTTGCGTATAACACCCAGTGCTCCATGCAGAACGTGCCCTCTTTAATACCCATCACCAGGCTAACCCATCCCCCTACCCCCTCCCCTCTAGAACCCTCAGTTTGTTTTTCAGAGTCCATCGTCTCTCATGGTTCATCTCCCCCTCCAGTTCCCCCCCTTCATTCTTCCCCTCCTGCTATCTTCTTTTTTTTTTTCTTAACATATACTGCATTATTTGTTTCAGAGGTACAGATCTGTGATTCAACAGTCTTGCACAATTCACAGTGCTCACCAGAGCACATACCCTCCCCAATGTCTATCACCCAGCCACCCCATCCCTCCCACCCCCCACCACTCCAGCAACCCTCAGTTTGTTTCCTGAGATTAAGAACTCCTCATATCAGTGAGGTCATATGATACATGTCTTTCTCTGATTGACTTATATCTCTCAGCATAACACCCTCCAGTTCTATCCACGTCGTTTCAAATGGCAAGATCTCATTCCTCTTGAGGGCTGTATAATATTCTATTATATATACCACCTCTTCTTTATCCATTCATCTGTCAATGGACATCTTGGCTTTTTCCACAGTTTGGCTATTGTGGACATTGCTGCTATAAACATCAAGGTGCACGTACCCCTTCAGATCCCTACATTTGTATCTTTGGGGTAAATACCCAGTAGTGCAATTGCTGGGTTGTATGGTAGCTCTATTTTCAACTTTTTGAGGAACCTCCATACTGTTTTCCAGAGTGGCTGCACCAGCTTGCATTCCCACTGACAGTGTAGGAGGGTTCCCCTTTCGCCACATACATGCCAACATCTGTCGTTTCCTGACTTGTTAATTTTAGCCATTCTGACTGGTGTGAGGAGGTATCTCATTGAGGTTTTGATTTGGATTTCCCTGATGCCAAGCGAAGTTGATTACTTTTTCATGTGTCTGTTTGCCATTTGGATGTCTTCTTTGGAAAAATGTCTGTTCATGTCTTCTGCCCATTTCTTGATTGGATTATTTATTCTTTGGGTGTTGAGTTTGATAAGTTCTTTATAGATTGTGGATACTAGCCCTTTATCTGATATGTCATTTGCAAATTTCTTCTCCCATTCTGTCGGTTGTCTTTTGGTTTTGTTGACTGTTTCTTTTGCTGTGCAAAAGCTTTTTATCCTGATGAAGTCCCAATAGTTCAGTTTTGCCCTTGCTTCCCTTGCCTTTGACGATGTTTCTAGGAAGAAGTTTCTGTGGCTAAGGTCAAAGAGGTTGCTGCCTGTGTTCTCCTTTAGGATTTTGAAGGACTCCTGCCTCACATGTAGGTTTTTCAACCATTTTGAGTCTATTTTTGTGTGTGGTGTAAGGAAATGGTCCAGTTTCGTTCTTCTGCATGTGGCTGTCCATTTTTCCCAACACCATTTGTTGAAGAGACTTTTTTCCATTGGACATTCTTTCCTGCTTTGTCAAAGATTAGTTGACCATAGAGTTGAGGGTCCATTTCTGCGCTCTCTATTCTGCTCCACTGATCTATGTGTCTGTTTTTGTGCCAGTACCGTACTGTCTTGATGATGACAGCTTTGTAATAGAGCTGGAAGTCCGGAATTGTGATGCCGCCAGCTTTGCTTTTCTTTTTCAACATTCCTCTGGCTATTCGGGGTCTTTTCTAGTTCCATACAAATTTTAGGATTATTTGTTCCATTTCTTTGAAAAAAGTGGATGGGGGGCACCTGAGTGGCTCAGTTGGTTAAGCGACTGCCTTCGGCTCAGGTCATGATACTGGAGTCCTGGGATCAAGTCCCACATTGGGCTCCCGGCTCACCAGGGAGTCTGCTTCTCCCTCTGACCCTCCCCCTTCTCATGCTCTCTCTATCTCATTCTCTCTCTCAAATAAATAAATAAAATCTTTAAAAAAAAAAGTGGATGGTATTTTGATGGGAATTGCACTGAATGTGTATATTGCTCTAGGTAGCATTGACATCTTCACAATATTTGTTCTTCCAGTTCATGAGCATGGAACGTTTTTCCGTTTCTTTGTGTCTTCCTCAGTTTCTTTCATGAGTATTTTATAGTTTTCTGAGTACAGATCCTTTGCCTCTTTGGTTAGATTTATTCCTAGGTATCTTATGGTTTTGGGTGCAATTGTAAATGGGATCGACTCCTTAATTTCTCTCTCTTCTGTCTTGTTGTTGGTGTATAGGAATGCCACTGATTTCTGTGCATTGATTTTATATCCTGCCACTTTACTGAATTCCTGTATGAGTTCTAGCAGTTTTGGGGTGGAGTCTTTTGGGTTTTCCACATAAAGTATCATATCATCTGCAAAGAGCGAGAGTTTGACTTCTTTGCCGATTTGGATGCCTTTGATTTCTTTTTGTTGTCTGATTGCTGTGGCTAGGACTTCTAAGACTATGCTGAATCACAGTGGTGATAGGGGACATCCCTGCTTCGTTCCTGACCTTAGGGGGAAAGCTCTCGGTTCTTCCCCATTGAGAATGATATTCGCTGTAGGTTTTTCATAGATGGCTTTTATGATATTGAGGTATGTACCCTCCATCCCTATACTCTGAAGAGTTTTGATCAAGAAAGGATGCTGTACGTTGTCAAATGCTTTTTCTGCATCTATTGAGAGGATCATATGATTCTTGTTCTTTCTTTTATTAATGTATTGTATCACGCTGATTGATCTGCAGATGTTGAACCAACCTTGCAGCCCAGGGATAAATCCCACTTGGTCGAGGTGAATGATCCTTTTAATGTACTGTTGGATCCTATTGGCTAGTATTTTGGTGAGAATTTTTGCATCCATATTCATCAAGGATATTGGTCTGTAATTCTCCTTTTTGATGGGGTCTTTGTCTGGTTTGGGGATCAAGGTAATGGTGGCCTCATAAAATGAGTTTGGAAGTTTTCCTTCCATTTCTATTTTTTGGAACAGTTTCAGAAGAATACATATTGATTCTTTAAATGTTTGGTAGAATTCCCCTGGGAAGCCATCTGACCCTGGGCTTTTGTTTGTTGGGAGATTTTTGATGACTGCTTCAATTTCCTTAGTGGTTATAGGTCTGTTCAGGTTTTCTATTTCGTCCTGTTTCAGTTTTGGTCGTTGATACATCTCTAGGAATGCACCCATTTCTTCCAGGTTATCTAATTTGCTGGCATAGAGTTGCTCATAATATGTTCTTATAATTGTTTGTATTTCTTTGGTGTTGGTTGTGATCTCTCCTCTTTCATTCATGATTTTGTCGATTTGGGTCATTTCTCTTTTCTTTTTGATAAGTCTGGCCAGGGGTTTGTCAATCTTCTTAATTCTTTCAAAGAACCAGCTCCTAGTTTCGTTGATCTGTTCTACCATTCTTTTGGTTTCTATTTCATTGATTTCTGCTCTGATCTTGATTATTTCTCTTCTCCTGCTGGGTTTAGGCTTTATTTGCTGTTCTTTCTCCAGCTCCTTTAGGTGGAGGGTTAGGTTGGGTTAGGTTGTGTATTTGAGACCTTTCTTGTTTCTTGAGAAGGGCTTGTATTGCTATATACTTTCCTCTTAGGATGGCCTTTGCTGCATGCCAAAGATTTTGAACAGTTGTGTTTTCATTTTCATTAGTTTCCATGATTTTTTAAATTCTTCTTTAATTTCCTGGTTGACCCATTCATTCTTTAGTAGGATGCTCTTTAGCCTCCATGTATTTGAGTTCTTTCCGACTTTCCTCTTGTGATTGAGTTCTAGTTTCAAAGCATTGTGGTCTGAAAATATGTAGGGAATGATCCCAATCTTTTGGTACCAGTTGAGACCCGATTTGTAACCTCGGATGTGATCTATTCTGGAGAAAGTTCCATGGGCACTAGAGAAGAATGTGTATTCTGTTGCTTTGGGATGGAATGTTCTGAATATATCTGTGAAGTCCATTTGGTCCAGTGTGTCATTTAAAGTCTTTATTTCCTTGTTGATCTTTTGCTTAGATGATCTGTCCATTTCAGTGAGGGGGGTGTTAAAGTCCCCCACTATTATTGTATTGTTGTCAATGTGTTTCTTTGCTTTTGTTATTAATTGGCTTATATAATTGGCTGCTCCCATGTTAGGGGCATAGATATTTACAATTGTTAGATCTTGTTGGATAGACCCTTTAGATAGGATATAGTGTCCTTCCTCATCTCTTATTACAGTCTTTGGTTTAAAATCTAATTTGTCTGATATAATGATTGCCACTCCAGCTTTCTTTTGGTGTCCTTTAGCATGGTAAATGGATTTTCACCCCCTCACTTTCAATCTGGGGGTGTCTTTGGGTCTAAAATGAGTCTCTTGCAGATGGCATATCGATGGGTCTTGCTTTTTAATCCAATCTGATAGCCTGTGTCTTTTGATTGGGACATTTAGTCCATTTACATTCAGGGTAACTATTGAAAGATACAAATTTAGTGCCATTGTATTGCCTGTAAGCTGACTGTTACTGTATGTTGTCTGTGTTCCTTTCTGCTCTATGTTGCTTTTAGGCTCTCCCTTTGCTTAGAGGACCCCTTTCAATAGTTCTTGTAGTGCTGATTTTGTGTTTGCAAATTCCTTTAGTTTTTGTTTGTCCTGGAAGCTTTTTATCTCTCTTTCTGTTTTCAATGACAGCCTAGCTGGATATAGTATTCTTGGCTGCATATGTTTCTCATTCAGTGCTCTGAAGATATCATGCCAGTCCTTTCTGGCCTGCCAGGTCTCTGTGGATAGGTCTGTTGCCAGTCTAATGTTTCTACCATTGTAGGTTACAGATCTCTTCTCCTGAGCTGCTTTCAGGATATTCTCTTTGTCTCTGAGACTCGTAAGTTTTACTATTAGATGTCAGGGTGTTGACCTATTTTTATTGATTTTGAGAGAGGTTCTCTGTGCTTCCTGGATTTTGATGCCTGTTTCCTTCCCCAAATTAGGGAAGTTCTTTGCTATAATTTGCTCCAATATACCTTCTGCCCCTCTCTCTCTTTCTTCTTCTTCTGGGATCCCAGTTATTCTAATGTTGTTTTGTCTTATGGTATCGCTTATCTCTCGAATGAACAGACTCCTTTTTATTTGAGCCATTGCATGATCCCTCAAAAGACCAAATTCAGGGTCAAGAGTGAGAAGGTATGATATGGTAATGCACGCAGATATAAGCAGGGAAAGAAATAAGTCATCTTCCTTCACTCTGATTTGTAATAGCAGTTAATGATGATAATGAAGCGGATGATGGTGATTATGATGATTATTGCAAGAAGCAACCTGTCACAGTCCTTGAGCGTTCCTGCATGCTCTCACTGGATAGGCCAATACTACAAAGCCCTGACTGCTCTTTACCTGGGCCGTTTCTCAGAGTTGTGTTTTCGGCACCCAGTTCTGAGAGATGAGGCAACATCTCTTCCTGGACAAAGAGCAGAATGCTTACTGCTTACTATAAAAGCTATGAATTGGGACACCTGGCTGGCTTGGTTGGTTGTGTCTGACTTTTGATTTCGGCTCAGGTCATGATCTCAGGGTCATGAGATTGAGCCCTGCATCAGCCCCCCTGCTCTCTCTCTTTCTCTTTCTCTAAAATAAATAAATAAGTCTTAAAAAATATTTTAAAAGGTGCGCCTGGGTGGTTGAGCATCTGCCTTTGGCTCGGGTCAGGCTTCTTGCTCAGTGGGGAGTCTGCTTCTCCCTCTCCCTCTGCCGCTCCCCCTGCTTGTGCTCTCTCTCACTCTTTCTCTCTCAAATAAGTAAATAAAGTCTTAACAAAATTCTTAAAAAAAAAAGCTATGAATTCCCAAAGCTCAGTGTTCTTCTACAAGGATGCAATCCAACTGAGTGCTCAGCATCTAACTGGGCTCCCATATGTCATCCCTGTGTGGATCGAGAGCAAAGGGAACCAATACAAATATGCAGATGCTCATGTTGCTTGCTCTACTGTAAATAAAACTCTTTTATCCCTGAATCTGTAGTCTCATGTCTTCTGACAGCATCATGATAAAGCTGATTTGTTAGCTTGCAAGTAGTGTAAGATCCCAGACCTGAAAATAAGATAAGCTATCTCTATCTACTGTGGTTAATAACAGTAATAGATAATATTAATTAAAAACTAATAGGGGCACCTGGGTGGCTCAGTTGGTTCAGCATCTGCCTTCAGCTCAGGTCATGATCTCAGAGTCCTGGGACTGAGCCCCATGTTGGTCTCCCTGCTCAGCAGGGAGTCTGCTTCTACCTCTGCCCCTCCCCCTCTGCTCATGCTCTTGCTTTCTCTCTCTCAAATAAATAATAATAATAAACTAATAACTATACATTTATTGAGGGCTTACAATGTGCCAGGCACTGTTCTATGCACTTGATATAAATTATCTCATTTTATACCTGCAATAATCTTACTAAGAAGTCAAATGACTTGCCCACCCAAGGTCACATACTCTCAAGGTGTCCTGACAACTATCATTACTGTTTTTTCTTCCTTGCTAACATCCTCCTTTACTCCTTATTTCTACCTTCTTATTGTAATTCCTTGTTCCAACAATCAAAAAGGCTATCATATAAAAATAATGAGTAACTCACTCTCCCAGAAAATTGTTTTGTATTTCACTTTTCTTCCTAGGATAATAGTAGGTATAGTAGATAATAGCCCAGACTGGAGCCAGTCTTTACTCACTAGCTGGGTGAACTTGGGGCAAGTTATTTAATCTCTCTTTGCCTTAATTTCCTCATTTGTAAACTGAGGGATAATAACAATACCTATCTAGTAGGGTTGTTGTGAGTCTCAAGTGGGTTAATACATGTAGAGAGTTTACAGTAGTGCCAAACACATAGTAGTGGTTCAACTGAAATGCCCTATTCTTCTCATTCTGCCTTCTTTTCTGAAAACAGAGTATTCCTGAATCATCTTTTCTACCATATAAATTTTAGACTGATGGTGATTGTACTAATCATCTTCAACCTCATCATGACTTCCACTTGAGTGCATACCATTTGCAAGTAGGGACTATGTCTACATCAGAATAATATTCCATTTCAATCAGAGAATCTATCCTATCAGGGACCTAACGCTGTTACATGCAATAGGGAATGCAAAGCAAGTTGAAGACATTGGACACTCACTGGCCTCAAAGAAACTGGCAATCTAAGGAGATGAATTTAACACACATGAAATTATAAAGGGGAATAAATAATGATTGGTATGATATTGCTTATATCAGTACAGCATGAATTTAGAGAAGGGTAAAAGAGTGGCTAAAGCAGGCAAAGAAGCTTTCATATGGAAGAAGTAGGAATCGTGCTGAGTCTTTTTTAAAAAAGATTTTATTTATTTATTTGAGAGAGAGAGCAAGAAGAGAGCATGAGCAGGGCAGTCGAGGAAGAGGGAGAAGCAGACACCTGCTGAACAGGGAGCCAGACATGGGGCTCGATCCCGGGACTCCAGGATCATGACCTGAGCTGAAGGCAGATGCTTCACGGACTGAGCCACCCAGGTGCCCCAGAATCATGCTGAGTCTTAAAGTGTGGGCAACATTTACTTTTGCAGAAGGAGGAAAAGGTGAAGACTCTACATCCAACATTTTCTAATTTCTACAATTCTTTTCCATGTATAGATTCATTCTGCCCTGGTGGCAAGCCCCTAGGGTAGACAGAGAAGGCATTCTTACTCCAGCACATGGGCATATCCTGATGCACAGAGTGGTAAGCAACTTGCCCAAGGTCTAGAGCCGGAAAATGGAACGCACTTAATCACTTGCTACTCCAGCTCCAGCAGAGCCTCTGCCTGCAAAGAGCTTACACCTGTTAATCATGACTCTCGTATAGATATAAAATGAGCATGTGTTAAAGATTTTATTTAACTCCTTATCAACAAGAGAACTGGTCAGATGCTAACCACCAGTCCAAAGGAGTAGTCAAAAACACACACATTTCTGTGGATTAAGGAAATGTGGAATTTTAAAAATAGATGAGAAGCTGGCTTTTTCCATGGAGAGAGGAAAAAGGAAGTCAATTGAACTGCCACCAGACAGAATTTATTTGCATGTCTATGGACAAGAATTCTTTTTCAATGGGACCAGTTATCTACAACTTGCAGAGTTTTTAAATAGCTCAAAGAAAATGAAAGACTAAATGCAGATAACTCGAAGAATCTGCTCCAAACAATGTCTAGTTTCCATTGGAGACACCCAGGAGTCTCTTTTTTGCTCATTACAAGTTTCCCTATTCCCTATGAGTTATAGACATAAACAGAATACAAATGAAGTAATAGCAAATGTTACAAGGCCACAGGGTTGGAAATATGGTTGGGGACACCTGACCCCATAGCTTGAGATCCTAAGCTGGTCTTAGGACCAGGAACCTCATCAAGGATGAAGGAAGCCATTTTGTGTTGAGGAGTCATTTGGAGAGGTCTGCTCTAAAACTAACCAGTTTTGAGTTGAAGGGAGGCTTGAAGGTGGGACTTCCAAGCTACTAGGTGGTAGATGGTGGTGAGTGTGCTCCAGGCTGGTCAATTTTATAGCACCCAGATTCAGAGATTCAGTTCATCATTTAATTAAGTTTATATCTAGCTTAGTTTTTTTTTAAAGAAAGTAGCAATTAATTTTATGAGATCAAATAGATACAGTTGCCATACTGCCAGAAACTACAGGTACCAGGAGAGCAAGATATTTTATTGATGTCCTAATGAGGGGTTTGCACAAACATACACTTAGTGAAACTTGCATTCATATTTATATATGTGAGTATATAGCTCATCTCTTAAAATGTAATTATGTACTTATACAAGGTGATATAAATATTAATATATAGACCTGGCCTTACATGTAGACAGCCATCTACAGGCTGTGATCAGAAGGGTAATTAAAAGCCTCTCTGCTCCCTGATGTACCCCTAGTGATCTGCCTTCATTTACAACATTCCCACCATTAATGTTATTTCTTTGGAGAAAGAGCTCCTGAAGGCACATGTTCAAACGCGACAGGATCTTGTAAAGAGGACTAACAAAAAAGTGAGATGGAAGTGTCCAGAATGCAGGCAGAGACGGCAGGCCTGAGAAGGATGTCAGGAGAGCAGCCCTGGAAAGTGCTACAGGAGGTGCTCTTGGCACCTAGAAGGAGGCTCAGTGACAGGTCAGGAAAGGAAGGCAGGGAGGAGGGCAGGAAAGGAAGATGGGAAGAAAGACAAAACTGACCACACCACAGAGTTTGATGGCCACGTAACAGTATCCCATCATACAAATGTGTTAAGAATTACTCTGTAAAAACAAAACAAAACAAACTGCTCCATAGAAGAATGTAATTTCCAAAAGTCAAGTCACCTATTCTATGAGAGGGATCTAATTTTTCCTAATGTGAGTATGTTGTTGAAAAGTGTTTGGCTGAGGATGGATATTCTGGGAGAAAAGTTGCAGATCAGGTATGACCAGAAAACAAGAGGAGAAGTGGGGAAACTGGTTTCTCATCCTAGATTAAGGACTTAAATGCAAACAGCCCAGAGAGACATCTTTACCATCGTCTGCATCCTCACCATCCTTGAGATCAAAGCAGTCCTTAAATGCCTATTGTTACACTGAGCTGTAACAAATGAGTAAGCACATGCATGATCCCCTGCCTTCGTAGGCAACAACTTCAGAACTTGAAAAATGAATAACTTACAATAATTTGATCAATTACACATTTCCACCGAAGGCAACTAAGAAGGGAAGTGCATTTATCAGGAGTTTCGGATAAGGAATTACTACCACTTTCCCCAGACTTGTCTGGTGGAGATAGACTTTCAAGAGCTAATTCAGTGATGGGGACAATAAAGCTCATAGAATGGGATCGGGTGCATTATAGTAAGATATTCAGAGGTAGGAATTAAATGAATGGAGTAATCACACATGTTAAGGGAACCTCCCTACCCTTAACCTCACATTTCCTTGAGGGAATATACACTCCGAGGACACCCAGGATCTCCCTCCTGGACCCTCTCTGGTGCCCTACCAAGTGAAGAAAAACTTACCTGAGTAATGAGTTTTTGAGAAGAAACTGAGAATGCTTTGCTCTGCCATTTCCAGGTCTTCTGTCTAAGGGTTTTATTGCGATCTGCTCTTAGCTTGTGAGAGAAGGCCTGAGCCAGTGGCTAGGTGGGTGAGGCTCCCTGATTCAGGGGTGGGGAGGGATTAGAAAGACAGTTGAGGTCTCACATTTCAGCTATGTCCTCCAGTCTATTTTGGTAACTTGATCTTCTATCTGACTCTGGTGTTCGTGGCTCAGTTGCTTTCAAACTAGGAAGAAGAAAAGTGGTGTTATAGATTGTTCTCCTAAAACCCAGAAGAGCAATGGATAAATTTATCAGGGAGAAGTGGGGAGGGCTGATAAGAAAGACAGAAAATTCCCACAAACATTGTAAAGAAGCTCAAATTTCACTATCTTCCACTTTTCTTTCTACAGTGGTCATCATGAACATATGCTATTGGTCCGGTGAAGGACTAGTTTTTCTTTCTTTCTGCTTTTTAGATAGCAACCCATCATGGGCTGATGGTTTTATTTTTTAATTTTTTATTATTACTATTTTAGACAGGGAGAGAGGTGCGGGCAGAGAGAAAGGGAGAGAGAGAATGTTAGGCATGCTCCCTGCTGAGCGTGGAGCCTGATGCAGGGCTTGATTTCACAACCCTGAGATCATGGCCTGAGAAGAAATCAAGAGTCAGACACTTAACGGACTGAGCCACTCAGGCGCCCCTGGGCTGATCCTTTTAAAAAATATATAATAAAAATGAATTACTATAAAATGAAACTAAGTAAAAACCAAAGACACACAAAAGACAAGGCCCAATTTTTTAATATTAGGCAAGGCAGACGTAAAAGCATACTCTGTTACAGGGCTATAAATGTTTGTAAAAGCTAACTCAATTTTTGGCTTCTCTCACTGCAGACCAGTAACAAACGGTTCACACACTAACACTGGTCTGCAGCTTATACTCTTCAGTAGCATTGATTTGGTCTACCTTGTTCCTCAGAATCCTCATCATCCTCCTATAAAAATGGGACACAGAAAAGTACAGTGGTGAAGAGTTCAGGGTCCGGTAACAAAGTTCCAATTCCCAATGAATGAGTGGTAGAGTCAACATCAACACCTCCTTCCTATGGTTGTCATGAGGATTAAATGCGAATGTGCTTAAAGCACTTGACTGTGTGGAGCCTCTTATAAGTGTTCAATAAATGATATCACTATTCTGGACCAATGTCCATGTTGGGTGGTAGATGTCTGCTTAATGTTTTGGAAGAGGCCTAAATGGGTGTAAATAAATATCCCCACAGCTCATTCTTCAAAGGAATGAGTCAGATTCTATTATCTTCTAATAATTGGGGTAGTGGGGTCTTCACGTTTTCTTTTGCCCAGCGGCTGACAGAATCTATGTGAGTGAGTCAAGGGGCCTGAAGACTGGCTCTCAGGGCTGCATTCTTAACATGACTCTCATGGCTAAGTTCTAGATAAAGAATCTAGTCAAAATCATAAACAGCCATAAATAAGTCATAGTCAAAGTCTAGCCTCAGTAGATCACTGAGTATGTCTCTGGGAATATTTTCAATGCTTGCTAGTGTTGCCTAATATTGTCTCCTAAAATACTGGGTCATTTCCGATACAAAAAGCAGGTCTGGAAGGCATCCAAAGGACTAGAACAACTTGGAGTCAGGAGGGGTGAGTTGGGGGTGCCCTAGAGCCTCTAATGTACCTAACTGAGTTGGGTCAGGAAGGGAAGTGTGCCAAATGGCTTTGTAACAGGGTCACACAGAGATTTCTACTTGTCAGAGAAGCAGCCAACTATTCCAACCTCCCCTTGCCCTTGGCATTTGCTACTCTGCAGTCTTCCAGTAGTGGCTAAAGCCAGTCCACTATGAAAAAGCAACAATAGAGCTACACCTGAATGACACAGGACATGAACGGATTGTTTCCCCACATTGAACAAATGAACATGCTTTTCAGAAAGGCAGGGCTAACGTAAGTCTGATTTGCTTTCACTGCACCCATCTATGCAGTCTATAGGGCCACAACGGAGGTAGTTCAGGACACACGGGGGCTGTTTCCAGCACGCCTCCTGGCTACACTGGGCCCCCAAGCTTTCTGCCCTGTGGTGAACTGAACCACCTTTATTTTTTTCCAGTTTGGTCTTGTAAAGCTACAAGTGTCATGTGCCAAATTTACTTCAAGGCATGGGAGAGTGGCTTCCTGGGGGGTTATAAAGTGAATACTATCTGACCAAGACAGGTGAACCAAAATGCTCAAAGATTAAATTTGTTTTTTAACAGAGTAAAAAGGCCCATGGCATTGCGGGCCGGGGTGGTGGTGTAAATTCAGACTTCAACAGGTGGTATGTAATGTTCATCTCTGAATTTGCCCAGTTATGAAGCCCCATGGTTTCTCACTGATGACAGAGAAGAGGGCCCAAGGACTACCAGAATGGAAGGAGATTTGTTACACTGTTATATTAAAAAGAAAACTCAGTGATGAATAAGACATTCCCTGCTCAGAAGCAAGGCCATCTGGCAGGTCCTTGGCAGAATCAAAAATGAAGGAATGTTCATGATCAAATCCTCGTTAAAATTAAAAGCCATTCTTGCTTCTCATCTAGTAAGTAAAAATGGTGCATACTTACCTGCAATAGAAACCGCAAACGCCTGTCTTACTATTCTTGATTTTTCTTTTTTAAAGATGAATGGGGAGGATTTTCACAATTTAAATAAAATCACTCTCCTGCTGTTCTCACCCTCTTGTGGGGTGGTTTGTCATGCGTTAGCATGGAAATGGTTCACTTCCTGGTGGGAAGCCTCACCTGGGAAATCAAATTCAGTTAAGGAGACAATGAGAAATATTAGAAGACTCATTTATGGAGAAGTCAGTCTTTTGATAAGACAGAACCAAAGACTGTCCCTTACGAGGCCTCATGGTTCTGTTCCTTGTGTCATTTTCTAAAACGGCACAGTATGGAGCAACCACTTGTGAATGAGAACACCTTGGTTCTGATCCAACAGAGCCCTTGGATAGCTTGGGCCACAGGGCAAGAATATGTGGCTGAAATATCCTTGCAACCTAGAGATGCCAAGCACGCTGTAGAAGCTGTGAATGTTCCCATGGCATTTAGCCCCTGCCTACATCCCAAATTCCATATGCCATGGATGATTCACCTGACTGTGTTCTTCCCACCATTTGAGTTACTTTTTTTTTTTTTTTTTTGGTTCATTCATTTATGCTTCCTATTAAGTGGCATTTAGTTGTGTGGGAGTCCTCTTTGTTTAACATGTGACAGTCCTCTGAAGACTTTCTCATCTTTGTTTATTTTTGGCTGAGTGAACCTTCTCAGCAAGGAAGAGTCAATGGCTTTAGTATTTCTCTCTCCTATGCCTCTTTTTGGTCTGGACCTACTGAACTACTCTGAGAACTGATCCATACCTCTGTGAGGGAGGGAGTTTCCTCCACCCTTCAAGGTCCTTCTGGTTGGACTAAGAGTCAAATTGATGTGAGACAGATTAACAGGAAGAAGTCAAATTGAATAGCATACATACTGGGAATCCACACAGACACGGAAATTTCAAAGACAGTGAGGCAACACGATGCTTATGTGAGCTAAGGAGAGGAGTAAGGGTCTGAGGATACAAGGTGGAGAAAGGCCTTTAACTGAAGGGTGAAAGGAGATGTGTGGAAAACAAAGGTTGCCCTCTTATGTAGATAGATTTCTTCGGTAAAAAGGAATCTCTGTGAATAGCCCTCTTTCTGATACAAGCAGGCAGTTGAGGGGGAGGTAAAGAGCTTCTCCTGAATCTATTGGGCTTTAATTGCTTTCTCTTATTTTTATTTTTAAATTTTTCTCCAATATTTAACTTTTTATTTTCTCCAAGTTTTTATTTAAATTCCAGCTAGTTAACATACAGTGCAGTATTAGTTTCGGGGATAGAATTTAGTGATTGATCACTTACATACAACACCCGGTGCTCATCACAAGTGCCCTCTTTAATACCCATCACCTCTTTAACCCATCCCCCCCCCACACCTCCCCTCCAGGAACCTTCAGCTTGTTCCGTGGAGTTCAGTCTGCTTCTTGGTTTGCCTCCCTTTTTATTCCCTGCTATGTTCATTTGTTTTGTTAAATTCCACATATGAGTGAAAACATATGGTATTTATCTTTCTCTGACTGACTGATTTTGCTTAGCATTATACTCTCCAGCTCCATCCACGTCATTGCAAGTGGAAAGATTTCATTCTTTTTATGGCTGAGTAATATTCCATTATATATAAAAATCCATTCATCAGTCAATGGACACTTGGGCTCTTTTCCATAATTTGGCTATTGTGGATAATGCTGCTATAAACATCAGGGTGCATGTATCCCTTTGAATCAGTATTTCTGTATCCTTCGGGTAAATACCTAGTAGTGCAATTGTGGGTCATAGGGTAGCTCTATTTTTAACTTTTTGAGGAACCTCCATACTGTTTTGCAGAGTAGGTGCACCAGTTTGCATTCCCACCAACAGTGTAAGAGGGTTCCCCTTTCTCCCTTTCCTCGCCAACAACTATTGTTTCCTGAGTGGTTAATTTTAGCCATTCTGATAGGTGTGAGGTGATTATCTCATTGTGGTTTTGATTTGTATTTTCCTGATGATGAATGATATTGAGTGTCTTTCCATGTGTCTGTTGGTCATCTGTACATCTTCTCTGGAAAAATGTCTATTCATGTCTTCTGCCCATTTCTTAACTGGATTGTTTTTTGGGTGTTGAGTTTTATAAGTTCTTTATATATTTTAGATACTAACCCTTTATCAGATATGTCATTTGCAAATATCTTCTCCCATTCCCTGGGTTGCCTTTCAGTTTCATTGATGGTTTCCTTCACTGTGCAGAAGCTTTTTTTAATTGCTTTTAATTCAAAACAATGTTTGTGCCAAAGTAGCCCATCTTGGAGCTCCCCTTGACCCCTACACCTCCAACCAGATCCTTGAACAGTCACTTCTTTCCTGGTGTCCTCATGATTCTTGAAGTGGCTTAAGTGCAGAGTAAACCCTCCTGATAGAGTAACTGTAGTAGAAAGGTTTCTAAGCCTTATTTGATTTCCAGAGGAAATTCAAATCACTCTTAAGCCATTCTTGGGCCCAAGGATTTGATATGAGTATACTTAGTGGTCTAAAAATAGTTTGGGGACAGCAAGGTTGGTCACCTTGCTACTGGGGTGTAGATAGAAAATATTTTTTATACTGAACACTTGTATAATGCTTTGTAGTTTTCAATGTGTTTTAAACATCTCATTAAATCCTTCAATCTGTGAAGTGAAAGAGTAGATATTCCCACAAGGAAACTAAAGTCAGAAGGTTAGGTAACTTCCTCAAATGCACTATTCCAAATTCTTTCAGCTAGAAGAGTTACTTTAGCACAAAAAGGGATTTATTTGTTCTCATAACCTAGAAGATAAAGGGAGAAAAAGCTGCCAGGAACCAGGGCCTCAGAGATTGCAGTAAGTACTCAACATTGATGGAATTTTCTCTCTACTCATCTTTATTTTCTTGTCTCTGCTTGTATTTACTCTGTATACAGGCTCTTTTTATATAGTGGGAAAGATGGTGGGTAGTAGCCTCGATCATATACCCTTACAACTCAGGATCAAAGTGAGGATTATGGGGCACCTGGGTGGTTCAGTCTCTTCAGCATCTGATTTTGGCTCCAGTCATGATCTCAGAGTCCTGGGATGGAGCCTTGGGTCGGGCACCCCACTCAGCAGGGAGTCTGCTTGTCCCTCTGCCCCTCCCCCTGCTCGTGTGTGTGTGTGTCTGTGTGTGTGTGTGTGTGTGTGTGTGTGTGAAATAAATAAATAAAATCTTTTAAAAAAAGTGAGGATTACCTTTACTTCAGACAATTTTGTGTAAGGTTTCCAATTCACTTAACTTAGGCCATGTGCCCTCTCCCTCAGACCAATCACAGTTTCCCAGAAGTTGCCTGTGCTCTGGTTGGGCCAAACCTGGATCATGTGCTCACTCTTGTAGTCTGCAGGTTTGGGGTGAGGGTGGAGCCCTGTGATTGACAGCTTTGTCCGGAAGACACGGGCTATGGAGGCAGTTCTCTAACAGGAAGGGGATGATGTTATTAATAGACAAAGAAGAAGGGTAAAGTGTGTGCCGTAAACTAAAATCACAACTGCTGCTGCCCAGTACACCGAAATTCTGGAAAACTCAGGTCACTGTCTCAAAAACACCACATTAGAAGAGAGTGAGAGGAAACAGACTGGTTGAGTGCACAGGAGACTGCCTAAGGAATTCTAGAAGGTTATTTTAGAGCCCTTAGTCTTCATTTTTGAAAAGTCATGAAGAAGAGGTAGATCTGGAGATATGAAAAGTCTGCGTATGACCTATAATTAAGAAGAGGAAACTTGTCCTGATAAGAGTGATGTTTGGAGGGTTAAGAGAGCAGCAGTTCTCAAATATTTTGGTCTAAAGAGCCCCTTACACTCTTAAGAATCATGGAGGGCCCCAAATGTCTTTTGTTGATGTGAGGTACAGACACCTATATTTATTAAATTAGATATTAAAACCAAGAAACTTAAAATAATTTATCAGTTTATTTTATTTTTTATTACTTCATGTAAAAATAAAAAAATAATGCATTGCACGTTAACGAAAATAGCATTTTAATGAAAAATAATTAGATCTTCTCCTGCTTTACTAAGGACATTCTTAAACAAATGGCATTTCTTTGTGAGTGCACAGAGGTAAAGAATACAATGATGAATAGTAGAGTTTCACGCCTCTGCCTCGGTCCACTGTTTTTTTAAACATCAGCACAAATGGCAACACTTTGGCAAAAGCAAATATTTTAGTACTATTATGAAAGTAATATTGACTTCTCCGATCCCTGCCCCAAAGGGTCATGGGAACCCTAAGCATCTGCGGTGTATACTTTGAGAACCAAACTGTTGCAGTATAGGAGATAATGAAATAATCCTTTTACCATCTGGACTAGCATCAAGTACTGGATAACAATCAGCCCAGCTTTATACAAAACAAGTCATTCTGTGATATTTTAATTTCCTCTTTTGATAGAAAAACAGGCCAAGGAGTTAAGAGAGAAACAGTATCATTGTAAAGAAATATCTTTGAAACTGTTTAAAAGCCTTGTTAGCTTTTCGGAGTCATCAACATCAAAAAGCATTTGTTAAGCTTGCAGTTCCCTAGAACAGATCCCTGTTTCTTCTAAGGGTTTAAAATGGAACCTAGAATACATTGACAGGGTTGTCCACAGGAATAAATATGTAAGAGAAGCAGGCAACAAATTAAAAAAAAAAAAAGAGCTCAGATTGAAACAATTGAATTCATAGGTCAAATACTCAGATAGGGTCTATTGTCACAGTCTTGCACATGATACCATCCTCAATGGCAAGTCATAAAGACTTGTCTATATGAACATCACAAGGGAACCACATCTGTCTGGAAGCTCACCACCCAAAAAAAGAGGTCATTCGTGGCTCCTTATTAACCTGAAAGTCATGTGAAGCATGGGGTTTCACGGGCTGAGCCCTGGGGATGATATATCAAACTCACCTGTGATTCCAAAAAGAAATAGGTAAATATATTTGCATGTAACTCTAAGCAGGACACTTGGTTAAATTGGGACTGTGTCCTAGGAAACAGACCAGGTAATTTTTAAAAATATATCAGGTCACTAAATAGGGTTTCAGAGCATAGAGGCAGAGCTTTGTAATTATAGATTTATCTGAATGTTTGTTTAACATCTGCCTTTCTCATTTGCCACAGTATCCACAGAGTCTGACATAGAGTAGGATTAAGTAAATATTTGCTGAATAAATGAATAATTGATTGCTACTACATGAGCCTGTGTAGTCTCACCTCTACTTGCCTTTCCAGCCCCATGTCCCACCATGCTCCATCTGGCTCTCTGGACTCAAATCATAGTGACCTTCTTTTCATCCCTTGAATGCCCCATACTTTCTACCGTCATAGAGCCTATGTTGGTCCCTTTGCTTGGAATGGTCTTCCACCCTATTCCCTAATTACTACCCATTTGTCAGATATCAGCCTGAGTTTTAGGTTTAGGCTCCTCAGGAAAGCCTACCTTGAGCTCCACAACTAGAGCAACCCTTCTCTTACAAGCTTTGGCATGACCTAGCAGAGATGTGGGTTTCCATTTCTCTGTGTGTTCATTTGATGTTGCTCCTTATCCTTACCTGGCTAGATTTAAAGTTATATGAAGGCAGAGATTAGGTCTCTTTTCACTCAGCATTATACATCACAACACAGTGCTTCACCATTAGGTGTTAAATGAAGGAAAGAACAAACGGGGCATACTGTTCCCTGGTCATGTACGGAGTCTACCACCATTTAGGATGCAGGAAGGACTTTGGAGAAGCCATTGTTTATCCTCCTATTTCTTCAATTCTTCTCACTCCCTTTTTTCTCCTCCAAGTTTATTTGATTTCTGTGGTTACTCAGCTGCAGTGGCCATTAGAACCCTGATATGCTAGGATAATTTTTTAGAGCAGGGGTGGGCTATCTATGACCCATGAGCCAAATCTGGCCCACAGGTTGTTGTTTTTATTTTAAGATCTATTTGTTTACGAGAGAGAGAGAGAGAGAGAGAGAGAGAGAGAGAGCAGAGGGGCAGTAGGAGAGGGAGAGAGAGTCCCAAGCAGACTCAGCGCTGAGCTGGGGGCGGGGGCAGGGGAGGTAGATGGAGAGAGAGCATCTTAAGCAGGCTCCACACCCAGCATGGAGCCCAGTGTGGGGTTTGATCCCACGAGCCTGAGATCACAACCTGAGGTGAAATCAAGAGCCAGATGCCCAACAAACTGCTACGCCACCCGGGCACCCCTCACAGGTTGTTTTTGTAAATAAGGTTTTATTGGGACACAGCTATGTCCATTCATTTACACATTGCCTGTAAATATGTAAATGTCTCACAGCAGCAGAGCTGAGTAGTTGCAACAGAAACTGTCTGTCCTGTGAAGCTGAAAATATCTCCCATCTGCCCCTTTACAGAGAAATTTTGCCAACCCCTTTTTTACAGCAACGTATGGGCTTTTTTTTTTTTTTTAAAGCCCTGTATCCGAATTTAACTTCTCATATATTGCTGGATTTCCTAGTTACACGTTTATAATGACCACTGTGTATGAGGGCTTGACACAAAAGGATATCAGGCAACCGACAGTTTTACTAATCTTCACAAAAGAAGATATTCCTTGATTTGTAGCCAGAGGTGCCCCTTAGAGAGTCTCCAAATTTTGAGTTTTTTGCATAATAACAGCTTGCAAAATAACATTTACTTAGTGCTTTCAATGACCCAGACTCAGTTCTGAGCACCTTACATGGGATTATCTCATTTATTCCTCTCAAAATCTCTGTGCTGCACAGATTATTATTATTATTCCTGCTTTACAGATGAGGACAGTGAGGCCCAGAGAGGTTACACAGCATGTCTATGTCACACAGCTTATGGAAGTACTTGAGCTAGATTTGGATTTGGAGGACTCTGACTCCAGACAGGACCTGTGCTTTTAACTACTCTGCCATCCTGCCTGTCTGGGTCCTTCACTCTCAAAAAGCCACACTGTTTCTGATTTGTAAATTTGAAGACAGTTTATGTGCTGTTGTTTCCAAGTGGACCACTTATAATTTTGAGTTTTGAAGGCAAGACATGGAAAGGCTTTTAAAATCCCAGTGCTGGGGCGCCTGGGTGGTTAAGCGTCTGCTTAACCCAGGGTCCTGGGATCGAGCCCCACATCAGGCTCCTGCTTCTCCCTCTCCCTCTGCCTCTCCCCCTGCTCATGCTCTCTCTCTGTATCTTTGTGTCTCAAATGAATAAATACAAAATCTTTAAAAAAATAAAAAAAAATCCCAGTGCTTGGCAGAGTACCAGACACACACAATTCAATCAATAAATGTCTTATTTTTGTTGGGCATGAGATGACACTGAAGAGGAAGAGGATGAAGACAAAGAATTTTCTACCAGGAGTTTCACCCCATCCTAGGTCATTGTCAATGAATGAGGATATAGTTTCAGGTACTGGAGTCACTGCTAAGGGATGTGGCTACCTCTGAGCATGTGAGAGGAAATAGAAATATTAGCTCTTCATTTTAAACAAAATGGAAAATAGAAGCAAGCAGTAATCACAGTACTGAATCAATAAGTCAACTCTATAAAATTTAAAAATAAAGAGAACATAGATACAGAGAATAAATTGGTGGTGCCCAGAGGGATTGGGAAGTGGTAAGAGAAATAGGTGAACAGGGTCAAAAGTTACAAATGTTCAGTTATAAATAAGTCATGGAGATGTAATATATAGCATGATGACCATAGTAAATAACACTCTGTTGCATATTTGAAAGTTGCTGAGAGAGTGAACCTTACAAGTTCTCATCAGAACAGGAAAAATTTTTGCAGCTATGCATGATAACAGATGTTAACTAGACTTATTATGGTGAACATTTTGCAATATATACAAACATTGAATCATTTTGTTGTGGACCTGAAACTAATATAATATTATATGTTAATTACACCTCAATTTAAAAAAAAACAGAACACATTTCACTAGATGAAATGTGACTGCAAATTCTAACCTATTTCATTCGGTTTCCTATATGATTTAACAGATTTCCTCAAAACAGTTCTACCATGACTACCTCCAGAGTGCATAGCTCTCATTTTTTTTCTTTCTATATCTTGTTCATTGTTCTTATGAGTGCTAGTTAGTTCTGTAATGTAGAGTCTTGTGCACAGACTCCTGACCCTGAATACACCACCCCCTCATCACTCACTGTAAGGATTTTTTATTTATTTGGGAGGGGTAAGTATTATTGAGTTACTCTTGACTCAGAGGTCAGAATGTTAAATCAACCGAGTTATTAGCTGACAGACCATCCCCTCCTCTTGTAAAGTGGTCCTATGATCCCAGACACAGAACAGATGCCCAAGTTCCAGCAACATTGAGATTCACCCCACCAGCAGATAGGCCATATCGTGCTTTAGTTTGTGCACAAAGTTTGCTTCTGCCCTCTGAGATAACTGCACCATTTGGGGTCAGCATTGGCAGCGGTACATTTCTTCTCTGGTTTGTGTCACAGTGAATTAAGACTGTTTCAATGCCATGGTCTGATTGTTCTCTTGGTGACCTTAAGGGCTTCTGTTAGGTCCAAATAACATAACGTGCGATATTGATGTTCCTCCCTATATTTTTGCAAAATCAGCTAACTGATCGTGCTCACAGAAATATGTTGCTGCTTAACATCTCATTCTGATTCCTTGAGTTCATGATCGTGGGGTGCTTCATTACAAAGGATTTTGCCAGCCAGGGGAGCAGTAGGAATATGGTTTTCTCATTCTTTCAATTCAACAACAATCTATTGTGTGCCTACTAAGTTTCAGGCTGTGTTCTAAGCACTAAGGATATAGCAGTGGAACCAACCAGACAAGAATCCCCTACTCTCATAGAGCTTCCATTTTTGTTGGGAGGAAAAGAGAAAAGCAAATACAGGACATCTGGTGGTTATAAGTGCCATGAAGCATAGTAAAGCAAGTTGAGAATAAGGAGAAGGAAAGACATGGCTGATATGTGATAGGGTTATGTACTACTGTAGGTAAGGTGCTTTGGCCAATTAAATAGGGTTGTTGGGAAGGCCTCCCCATCCACTGAGACCTGAACGAAATGGGGGATGTCAAAGGAAATGGCATTCTGAGTAACAGCAATGCAAATGCCTTGGGGCAAGACAGTGCTTGGGTTATTTCAGGAATGGCAAGGAGGCCTTTGCTAAAGGGCTAAAACAGAGTGAGGGAAGGGGGAAGTGGTACAAGATGAAGTCACAGAGATAGGTAGGAAGGAGATAAGGTAAGGTCAAGGCTAAGTCAAGGCCTTTGAACTCACATGATGATAAAAACTAACCTTCGCTGTACATTTTTTTGTTCTCGAGTTTCCATGTGTACACTGGAATTTTGCTTAATATAACAATGTTTCATTTAGATATTTTGATACTTAGTTGAGGTGGTAGAAGCAGCTCGCATATATCTCAATAGCTCAGAGCTCAGAGCCCTCCTTTTCAAAGGAAACAGATATTGATACAATGGATGGTATAACAAAGTTGTATCTTACTCAAGGACTAGCTCTCGGGGTTGATGGCTTCCTTTTTGGCATGATAATGTCTGACGTTTTCAAAATGCTTTCAGATGTGTGATTTCATCAGCCTCTAATAACAACCCCAAGAGATAGGAGAAACAGGTGTTATTACTGATCCGGAAATGGAAGGAATTGATATGGTTTAACCCACGATCATCCAGCATATGAGTCAGTATCAGAGCCACAGACTCCTGACCCTGAATACACCACCCCCTCATCGCTCACTGTAAGGATTTTTTATTTATTTTGGGGGGGGGGTAAGTATTATTGAGTAACTCTTGACTCAGAGGTCAGAATGTTAAATCAACCGAGTTATTAGCTTATGCCTCCCTTCCAGCTCCCAGGGGCATAAAAATATGTACTGCAGAACTGAGTAAGGTTTGAGGGGTAGGCCTTGCTTTCTCTCTCTGTCAATCTCTCTCTTTCAATCTCTCTCTCTCTCTCTCTCTCTCTCTCTCTCTCTCTTTCTCAGAGCAGAGTCATTGACAAGAAGCCTGTGTACTCTGAAAGCCTAGCTCTACTCTCCGAAAATGGCTGGACATGTAGGATCCGACCACCCACCTCGAAGATCACAATAGTACAATGGCTGTCCCTTTCCCGCTCTCACAGAAACCACTCTGGAAGAGTACAGCAGCCCTCTTTGAGTCCCACGTGTCTCCGAATAAGGCTCAATACTCTAACAAGTCAAACTTCTGCCATCATATTCTCAAATGAACAACATATTTACCAGCATCCTCCTAATGATATGTGTCAAAAAGTAAAAGTGTCCCCTCACAGAAAATGGCCTAATCCCCTTCAACAAATGGAATGTTGATTTAAAGAGGGCGGAGTTATTTTTTGGGTGTTATCAAGTAATGAAGTGGCAAAGCAGAAGAAAGAAATTGGGATTTCTGAATTCCGGAAGTAGAGAGATAATTCATGTATTGTCACAGCTGCTTTTTCATTACAAATGCTGACTTTTCCTGAGGCTCAAGTCCTCAGCTCCCTCCCATCTCACTCTATTTTCTCCCTGGGCAAGCTCACCCACATCCACAGCTTCCATGAGCTCCCCAATGTCAATGTCCAGCTCAGACCTTTCATCTGACCTTCAGGCCAATGTACCCAGTTGTTTACTAGACCTCTCCTCTAGGGAGTCCCAAAGGGCCCTCAAATGCAACTTGCTCCCCAAACCTGGTCTTCTTCTAACCTTCCCTATCTCTGTGGATTGCCCTATCATTCTGTCCAGTTCTATTTAGGGATCTTTTGATACCTCCCTGTTCCTTCTCAACTCTGAAACCTGATTTGTTTAGGTCAGATTTTGCTCATTTTACCCCCTAAAAATCTCTAGAATCCATCCAATTCTTTCCATCTCCATTAGCATCACCCTTCCCTCTATCTCCTCTTTCCTAGACTACAGCAACAGCTCCTAATCTACCCATATTTACCCTGGGTTCCTTCTAATGTGTTCTTTTTTTAAAAGATTTATTTACTTATTTTAGAGAGGGGGAGGGGCAGAGGGAGAAGGAGAAAAAGTCACAAGCCGACTCCGTGCTGACTGTGGAACCCGACATGGGGTTCGATCTCATGACCCTGAGGTCACAACCTGAGCTGAAACCAAGAGTTGGACACTTAACTGACTACACCACCCAGGTGCCCCCTAATTTGTTCTTTTGATTGCAGAGAATGGTCTTGGCATAAGGAACGCTATATCATCCTCATGCTTAAAAGTTCTTATGGGTTGGGCACCTGGGTGGCTCAGTTGGTTAAGCGACTGCCTTCGGCTCAGGTCATGATCCCGGGGTCCTGGGATCGAGTCCCGCATCGGGCTCCTGGCTCAGCGGGGAGCCTGCTTCTCCCTCTGACCTTCTCCCCTCTGATGCTGATTCTCTCTCGCTCGCTCTCTAATAAATAAATAAAATCTTAAAAAATAAGTTCTTATGGGTTCCTATCACTCTTAGGATAAACACAAAACTTCTTAATGTAGCCTACAAGGCCCTGCATGATCTGGCACATAACTTATTTCTCCAGGCTCATCTTGAATCCCCTCACTCTCTACACTACAGCCACATTTGCCTACATTCTCCATGTCACCCTGCTCCTTCCTGTGGTGGGGCCTCTGCATATTTTGATTTGTTCATTTGATTTCTTTGCTGTTCCTTCCTTCCTCACCTCTTATTCATCTTTCAGATTTCATATGAAGTAAGTCCCTGGGGGTAGCCTTCTTCGATTGCCCTGACTGGGTCAACTCCAGCTGTCACAGGTGTCATGGCACTCTGTACTAGCCTTTGTCACAGTTCCCGTGGTTCCTTTTGACATTTGTTAGCGTGGTTACTTGATGATTGTCTGTCTCCTCACGAGATTGTTAGTTCCTTAAGAGCAAAAGCTTACCGTGGTATTCTTAGTACCTAGCACACACTGTGCCTGGCACATAGCCACACTTAATAAATACATGTTGAATGAATGACTAAGTATGTTTAAGTACATTGGGTCAGTACTTCTTTTCCCTGGAGAAAACATGCTGGACCATTTTAGTTTTTTACATTCTTTGAGCTACTGACTAGATTCCATAGCCATGCCCAGGTTCAAATAGTCACTTATGTTTTGTTAACAGTACATTCAAGGGTGGCTAAGAATAGACTTGGTTATGGATCCCATGAATACACATGCCAGTGAGATGAAAGGGATGGAGTTTTGCAACTAGATTTTCTGATGTTAACCATTGAAAAGAATGCCACCTTATTAGTGCTATGAGAATAATTTAATTTTAACATTTTGTCCATTGTGGTTTTCTCCCCTTTCAAATAGACTATTTTTTATTTTTGTTTTTTATTTTTTTTTTAAAGATTTCATTTATTTATTTGTCAGAGAGAGAGAGCACAAGCAGGGGGAGCACCAGGCAGAGGGAGAAGCGGGCTCCCCGCTGAGCAGGGAGTCTGATGCGGGGCTCAATCTCAGGACCCTGGGATCATGACCTGAGCCAAAGGCAGCCGCTTAACCAACTGAGCCACCCAGCCATCCCTAAATAGACTATTTTTTAGAGCAATTTTAGGTTCCTAGCAAAACTGAGTTCCCATATACTCCCCGCCCCCATGCATGCACTGCCTCCCACACAATCATCATCCTGAACCAGAGTGATACCTTGGTTACAATTGATGAACCTACACTGTCACACTATCATCATCCAAAGTCCATAGTTTACATTAGGGTTCACTCTTGGCGTTGTATATTTTTGGGGTTTTGACAAATGTATAGTGACAAACATCTGCCACTGCGGTGCCGTGCAGAGTATCTTCACTGCTCTGAAGAGCCTCTGTGTTCTGCCTATATCATCCCTCCCTCCTCTGCTAGCCCTGGCAATCACTGGCATTTTTACTGTCTATAGTTTTGCCTTTTCCAGAATATCATAGAGTTGAAATCATACAATATGTAGTCTTTTCAGATGGGCTTCTCGCACTTAGTAATATGCACAAGTTTCCTCCATATCTTTTTTTTTTTTTAAGATTTTCTTTATTTATTTATTTGACAGGGAGAGAGACAGCCAGAGAGGGAACACAAGCAGGAGGAGTGGGAGAGGGAGAAGCAGGCTTCCCGCCAAGCAGGGAGCCCGATGCGGGGCTCGATCCCAGGACCCTGGGACCATGACCTGAGACGAAGGCAGATGCTTAACGACTGAGCCACCCAGGAGCCCCTCCTCCATATCTTTTCATGGCTTGATAGCGCCTTTGTGTTTAGCATTGATTACTATTCCATGACCTGGATGTACCACAGTTTATGTAACCACTCACCTACTGAAGGACATCTCGATTATTTCTAGGTTTTGGCAATCATGAATACAGCTGCTATAAACATCCATGTGTAATTTTTGTGTGGACGCAAGTTTTCAACTCATCTAGATATATACCAAGGCGTGCAAATGCTCCATCATATGTTAAGAATAAGTTTAGTTTTGCAAGAAACTGCCAAACTGTCTTGCAAAGCGGCTGTATCATTTTGCATTCCCACCAGCAATAAATGAGAATTCCTATTGCTCCACATACTTACCAGCATTTGGTGTTATCAGGGTTCTGAATTTTAGTCATTCTAATAGGTGTGCGTGGTATCCCGTTGTTTTAACTTTCATTCCCTTAATAATACATGATGTGGAGCACCTTTTCTTTTTAAAAATTTTTCTTTCTTTCTTTATTTTTTTAGTAATCTCTACACCCAATGTGGGGCTCAAACTCATGACCTGGAGATCAAGAGTTGCATTATCTTCCAATTGAGTTGTTCATTTTCGTATTGTTGAATTGTAAGAGTTCTTTGTATATTCTGAACAGTTCTTTATCAGATAGGGTCCTCTTTTTTTTTTTTTTTCAAATATTTTCTCCCGACCTGTAGCTTGTCTTCTCATTCTCTTGACATTGTCATTCACAGACTGAAACTTTTCATTTTAATGAAGTCCAGCTTATCAATTATTTCTTTTCTGGGTCTTGACTTTGGTGTTGTAGCTAAAAAAATCATCACTATACACAATGTCCTCTAGGTTTTCTCCTATGTTACCTTCTAGGAGTTTTACAATTTTGCATTTTACATTTAGGTCTGTGATCCATTTTCAGTTAATTTTTGTGGAGAATGTAAGTAGACTGTTTTTTTGGTTTTCTTTCTTTCTTTCTTTTTTTTTTTTTTGTATATGGATGTCCAGTAGACCCAGCACCATTTGTTGAAAAGATTATCTTTGCTCTATTTTATTGCCCTGCCTTCTTTGTCAAAGATCAATTGACCATATTTTTGTGGGTCTCTTGCTGGGTTCTCTATTCTGTTTCATTGATCGATTTGTCTCTTCTTTCACCAATACTACAGTGTCTAGATGCCTGTAGCTTTAAAGTAAGTCTTGAAGTTTGATACTGTCAGTTCTACAGTTTTGTTCTTCCTTAATATTGTATTGGCTATTCTGGGTCTTTTGCCTTTCCTTAGAAACTTTAGAATCAGTTTGTTGATAGCCACAAAACAGCTCGCTGGGATTCTGATTGGTATTGTGTTGAATCTACAGATCAATTTGGGAAGAACTGACATTTTGACAATACTGAGTCTTCCTATCCATGAATATGGAATAGCTCCATTTATTTATTCTTCCTTGATTTCTCTTATCAGTTGTATAATTTTCCTCAAGGAGATTTTGTACATATCTGATTAGATTTAAACTTAAGTATTTCATTTTTTAGGTGCTAATGTAAAGGGTCTTATGTTTTTTAATTTTACTTTCCACTTGTTCATTGTTGGTATGTAAGAAAGTGATTGAATTTGTATATTAACCTAGTATCCTGCAATCTTACCAGTTGCAGAATAATTGTTTATGAGTTCCAAGAGGGTTTTCTTTTTGTCAACTCAGATTTTCTACATAGACAATTATGTCATCTTCAAACAAAGTTTTATTTCTTTTTTCCCAATCTGTATACATTTTACTTACTTTCTTGTCTTATCACTTTAGTTAGGACTTCCAATATGATGCTGAAAAGGAGTGGTGAGAGTGGACATCCTTGTCTTACTCCTGATCTTAGTGGGAAAGCTTCTAGTTTCTCACCATTAAGTATGATGTTAGATGTAGGATTTTTGCAGATGTTCTTTATCAAGTTGAGGAAGTTCCTATCTATTCCTAGTTTGCTGAGAGGTTTTTTTTTTGTTTTGGTTTGGTTTGGTTTGGTTTGGTTTGGTTTTGGTTTTGGTTTTCTGTTTTTACCATGAATCAATATTGGATTTTATCATATGCTTTTTTGGGTATCTGTTGATATGAGCATGTTATTTTTCTTCTTCAGTCTTTCGACGTGATAGATTATATTAATTTATTTCCAAGTGTTGAACCAGCCT
Source organism: Zalophus californianus (assembly GCF_009762305.2). NCBI lineage: Eukaryota > Metazoa > Chordata > Mammalia > Carnivora > Otariidae > Zalophus > Zalophus californianus. The sequence continues at coordinate 38,683,717 of NC_045612.1, forward strand.
TGCATACCTGGGATAAACACCATTTGGTCATCGTGTAGAATTCTTTTTATACATTGTTGGATTCAATATGCCAATGTTTTGTTAAGGATTTTTGCTTATGTGTTCCTGAGAGATATTGATCTGTAGTTCTCTTTTCTAATAATATCTCTGCCTGGCTTTGGTATTACAGTAATGCTGGCCTCATAGAATGAGTTAGGGAATATTCTCTCTGTTCCTATCTTCTGAGATTGTAGAGAATTAATGTAATTTTTTCCTTAAATGCTTGGTAGAATTCATCAGTGAATCTATCTGGCCCTGATGCTTTCTGTTTTAGAAGGTTATTAATTATTGGTTTAATTTTTTAAATAGATAGGGGCCTATTCAGATTGTCAATTTTTCTTGTGTCAGTTCTAGTAGATTTTATCTTTCAAGGAATTGGTCCATTTCTTCTAGGTTACGAAATTTATGGGTATAGTGTTGTTCATACTATTCTTTTATTGTCCTTTTAATGTCCATAGGATCTGTGATGATTCCCTTATTTCATTTTTAATATTAATGATGTGTGTCATCTCTCTTTTTTTCCTAGTTAGCCTCGCAAGAGGCTTACTGATTTTATGGATCTTTTCAAAGAACTAACTTTTCATTTTGTTGATTTTCTTCATTGATTTCCTGTTTTCAATTTCATAGCTATCTGCTCTAACTTTTATTGTTTTCTTCCTTATGCTTGCTTTGGGTTTATTTTGCATTTTAGTTTTGTAGGTTTCTATTGCCATGTCGTCAAGCTCAAATATTCCTTCCTCAGCCATGTCCAGTCTACTAATGAGCCTATCAAAGGCATTCTTCATTTCTGTTACAGTGTTTTTGATATCTAGAATTTCTTTTTTATTCTTTTTTTAGAATTTCTGTCTCTCTGCTCAACATTATCTGTCTGTTCTTGCATGTTGGTGACTTTTTCATTAGAGCCTCTTGCATATTAATTATAGTTGTTTTAAATTAATAATCTGATAATTGCAACATCCCTGTCATATCTGAGTCTGATTCCGATGCTTACTTTGTCTCTTCAAACTGTATTTTTGCCATATAGCATGTCTCATAATTTTTTGTTGTTAGCCAAACGTGATATACTGAATGAAAAGATTTCCAGTAAATAGGACTTCAGTGATGTGCTGGTAAGGTGTGGGGCCAGGTAAAGTATTTTACAGTCTGATGATTAAGTTTCAGTATTTTAGTGAGCCTGTGCTCATGGACCATAAACTTTACCAGTGTCTCCCAGTCCTCCTCCCTCATCTTAGTTAGGACAGGATGGCTGGGCCGGGGTGGGGTGCTGGAGCTGGGTACTCCCCTTCTCCCTACATGGAAGGCTAGAGCAAACTGAAATGGAGTATTTCCTTTCTCCCAAGTCAGTCAAGCTCTGATAAAACCCCAATAGGTTAGGCTCTGGTGAAATAGATTCTCTAGAGGGCAGGCCTTGTTAAGAACAGAATGCTCTGGCCTATTTAGAAATAGTTACTTTTCTCTTCCCCTTCTGGAAACCTGAGGGGCTTTTCCTCTTTTCTTCACTTTAAGGACCTGGCAGAGCTCCAGGAGGTAAAACTCACAAAAGTGTAGGGTCCCCTCTGGATTTTTTATTTTTTATTTATTTTTAATTTTTTTTTTAAGATTTTATCTATTTGACAGAGAGAGAGACAGTGAGAGAGGGAAGGCAAGAAGGGGGAGAGGGAGAAGCAGGCTTCCCGCTGAGCAGGGAGCCTGATGTGGGGCTCGATCCCAGGACTCCGGGATCATGACCTGAGCTGAAGGCAGACGCCCAATGACTGAGCAACCCAGGTGCCCACCCTCTAGATTTTTTAACTCTCAAACTTGTCCACACACTAAGCCTCCAGTAATTCATTAATTACAATTCATGTTTTTCTACCCCAGTCCTGGTTACTGTGGAGATTTTTGCTTTGCAGATCTTAGGTAAGTCGTGATTCTCTGGATCTGCCTGTCTCTCCAATTTTGAGGGCAACATTTTGCCCCGAGATCTTGCTTTTTGTGGATCTAAGAAGACTTATAGGTTTTTTAGGTTTGTTTGGCTTTTGGCTTTTTGTTAGGATGGAGTGGTGACTTTTAAATTCTTACGTGCTGGACCAGAAACCAGAATTGCCTGTTGTGTTTTTAATGCCATCTTTCAATGTAGATATTATCTCTGCCATGTTGAGATAAAAATTTTAAAAACAAATGGAAGTAATATGATTTGCATTAGAGTGAATTGCTTACTGAAATATTGGCAGGCTAGAGAGATAGGCACTTCATTGGTATTAACTGTACAATTGATGTAATTGTACAAATAGCCATTCTCCCCAGGCAAAGGTTAAGTTTTCTGTACGAAAATGACTTTAACTGTAATGGGTGGAGCAATAATGGTTCACTTTCAGAAGACAGGGATGCCACCCCAAGCCATTCCTTTTTATGTTTACTTTGCTCCATATCTGCATCATCATCACCTCATCACATACTTTTAAAAGATAACACAGTTGGCAGAGTCCTCCATGTGTGGAAGGGTGACCAAAGAGTCTTGTGAGGCAGGCAGTCCTCTCTAAACTCCTGCGTGTTGGGAAATCTAGGTGCCATTTCTGTGGCCATTCAGTTTATAGCTCTAAAGTTCTATCCCACTTTGCAGTCTGTCTCACCCAAACTTCCTTCCAACTCTTCCCCGACGTGAGTCTTCTGCTCCCATCAGGCCAGTCTCCAGACTCTCCTTGATGTGCCATGTTCATTTTCAGTTTCTACCCTCACTCATATTGACTCTTCTAAGGAGGCATTCTGCTATCCTCTCTGTCCTCCTTCAGTGTCTGCCCAGCTCAAATCCAGACTTCGCCTCAAAACTCTCCATTACTCTTGCCTTTTTGGACTTGTTCTGACCCTTCTAGTCAGCACCACTGCATTTAGCCCTGTTTTGTTTTATAGCTTCCTCTGATTTATGTATTCAAGTCTTGTCTCCACAATAATAGATCAGCTATTATGTCTCTTTCACACCCTCCTCAGCACTTAGTACTGTGGAAGGCACACAGTGGCTTCTGCTCATTGATGACTTGCTTGCTTGTTGTTTTCCACTTTGCCGTGCCTACTGCTATGGATGTCTGAAATTCTTTGGTAATGGGAAGATCCTCAGAGCTTTGCTTTACTTTAACTTTAAGGCATTTTCTTGGGGAGAGTGGCCTGCCTGTTTATAGTTACCCAAATTGTGCTTGCTATATGGAAACTGTTGAAATGTGCATTGGGTTTAGTATAATTCCACTTAGCTTCATTCTAAGACCTCCTTTTTTTTTGGTGATCCTGGTGTTTCATCTGACTTACAGATGATGATGCTATAACTATTAAAGAAACACTAGACCCAACTCTGAACACCTCTGGATTGATCTAAAGACTGATGTTGCTTTACCACTATTTCTGCTTACTTAATCTTCTGAGACATCAATTTTATAATTTTGGTTTTCTGCTTTCTCTAGATAGCAGGATTTGTCATTAGTTTTTGCTTGTCTATCGCTCCAAATAGCTCAGGATGTTTTGTATCATGTCTGTGATAAAGTCCAGTATATGACCTCAGTACTGTTCCTATCTATTTTCTTGATCCTTTGCTTGTCATCTTGTGAATATTTTCCATTTTACACCCACAGATGACAGGAATACTTGGATCTTGGATGAATTACATGGTAATTGAGAAGGAGATTAGAAACTTACTCCAAAGACCAATTTCCAAATTCCTCATTGAGTTGTTAGTCCTGGTTGCAAAAAATAAAAACGAACCTACTACACAACCTTCTTTCATATCCTTAGTGATAGAGGGGAATGGTCAGGATTCCAACATCTACAATATAAGACCATATTATTATGAAACCTTAAGTGGATCTTATATGAATCAGCAACAAGATATGTGGCTAGGGTCCAGAAAATTTGTGCTAAGTCTTTTGTCAGTTGATAACACAGTCTAGAAATCTTTATGTTCACTTAATTTTTTTCTGTAACTGCCACAATGCAAAGAGCATGAATGCTTCTTTTCCATGTTGACTAAACAGTTAAAAAATGAGACAAAGAGCAAAATAATGTTATACTCATCCAAGAGTGACAAGAGTCTAGATTATCAGTAAAGTAATGCTTTGATGAGACACACTTACACAGAAAGAATCACTGGTCATTGAAAGAAGCAAGGGGCTCCCTGTGGGAAGTGTTTATAAAAGGATATTTAGAGCTTACCAAGATGGATAAAGCTAAATGACTCTTCTGAAGGAAGAGTGTCCATGCTGACTTAAGAGACTATCTCAGGAAGACTAACTCTAGGGAATTTACAGAGGATGAGAGCTATAACCAGTTACTATGATGTTAGATAAGTCAGCTCAAAGGGCTCAGTAGAAACTGCAGTAGGATTCCTTTAGATCTGGGAGAGGACTGATGGCTTAGGCTTGGAGCAGTATTCTTCTATAACGGATGTAGGTTTAAGAAGTCCTAGCTCTTGTTAGAAGTGAGCCCTAGAAAACAAGAATTATGTAACACTAATATTCCAGACTTTTCCAGCTGGTGAAATGAGATCACATGAACTCTACTATCCAAATTTCATCAGCTGCAAGGCCCCACCTGCTCGCAGAGGAATTTAACCCCATTCCAAATACACTCCAGTTATTGCTGATCATTCTCAGGGGGGTAGGGGTAGTGGGGGGGTTACCACATGTGCCTGTAAAATTCTCACTCACATTCTTATAGTCGGGACTACTAATCAAGGCACCTCCTCATTGCTTCCATTGCTGATGCCCTTTCTGAAAATAGCACAGAGCTTCCAGTCTTCGAGGTATTGAGATCTGGGCCCCTCACCCAACTTTCTATGAATTTTGTGACTTTGGCTTGAAACAGCATAATTTGAGCCCAGAATCACAGAAGGGTCTTCATGAAAACAGTGCCTTCAGGTTTTGCCTCTCCCTTCCCCACTGGGCCTGAAACCCAAAGGGCTAGCCAAAGCATCAACACTCTGCTTTCCCTCTATTCTTTCCATATCTTTCTCTTTTCTGTGTGCTCCAGAAAAAAAAAAAAAAGCCAACTTATTACTCTTCCTTCAGCCCAAATTCCAAAGTCTCCATGCATATAGACTTATGCCAATAGGTAAAGGAAGGGAGAGGGAAAACAATCACCTGGTCTCTTTCAGATGAAGTTCTAGCAGCAACTTCAGCCCAGTCAAGATTCTGTTATGCATATAACAAAAACATAGACTGTGTTTCTATCAGGGCCCGAGTAGGAAGGGGAAGAGCACATCTGAAGAAGGAAACAGTGATATAAAAGGAACCACCATCTCAGAAAGAGAATTAAACCTTCAAAGAGTCGCTGACTCCCTTTGTCATTCTTTCTTACTGCTCTTTTTAATTTTCTCAGGCTCAATTTCAATATTGAGTCCAAGTCTTTTGTTCCTTCATCTTTAGATCCAGAAGAGGACAGCAATTAATTACTATTCATGGCTGAATAACCACTAACTAAGGTGGGTTTTTTCATCGCAAAATGCTATGGAAAGTGATTGATGACATTGAATTTGGCAGACCCCTTTTCCTTAAATTAATTCTATTTCATATCCAAAGCTGAAGACTTCTGTTCCATAAATCAGTGGAATTTCTCCAGGTGAAGCAGCCTTAACAGGAACACAATATCACCTTCAAACTACAGTTATGGCAATGGTGAAGAAGTGCAAGTAGCCCTTTTTAATTAGTCATTTCACTATGAAGATTTTCAAACCGTGAAAACCATAAAAAAATAAAAGAATAGGCCAACTATTGAAGTAGAAGAATTTACAGACCTGATTTATTAGATACTGTTACCCATGAGGGAAATGACAATGAACCCCACTTCAATTGGTGTGTCGTGAATTGCTGGACAAAATTAGGGAGGAGGAAATTTTTGGAAACTGTGGGTGATGACTCAGGGGATCTAGAAGTCATAAGAAAAATCCTTGACCCTCAAGAGTTGCTGAAAGCGTGGAGAAGAACCTGGAGTTGGTAAAATATAGAGGCTGAAAAGTGCTATAATGAAAACGCAAATGGTTTCATGGACCTAGAGCAGGTGGCTCTCAACTGAGGGAGATTTTGCCACCTAGGGGACACAAGGCAATGTCTGCAAGCATTCTTAAACAATAAACTTTTTGATTTTAGTAGATTTAGAACTATAAAAAGTTGCTAACTCAGTACAGCGGCTTCTGAATACCTGAACTCAGTTCCCCCTACCGTTAACATCTCACATCAGAACTATATATTGTTACAATGAAATAAACAACATTGACACATTATTACTAACTGAAGTTTATGTCTTATTCAAATTTCCTTAGTTGTTACCTATTATCTTTTTCTGTTTCAGGATCACATCAAAGAAACCACACTGTATTTAGCTGTCATGACTCCTTAGGCTTCTCTTGGCCTTGACAGTTTTCTCAGACTTTTCCTTGCCTTTGATGACCTTGACAGTCTGCAGGAATATAGGTCAGAACCTTTGTAGAATGTCCCTGTACTGGGATTTGCCTGATGTTATTCTTGTGATTAGAATGTGGCTATGGGTTTTTTAAGGGGAAGGACAATAGAGGTCAAGAGCGCTTCTCATCTTATCATATCTAGGGCTATCAACGTGACTTATCACTGATGGTGTTAATCTCAACCACCTGTCCAAGATAGGGTTTATGAGCTTTCTCTGCTCTAAAGTTATTTTTCCCCCATTCCATACTCTCTTCTTTGGAAGCAAGTCACTATGTGCAGCCTTTACTTGCAGGATGAGCAATTATGCTCCATCTCATTGAAGGGGAAATAGCTACATAAATTATCTGGAATTCTATGTGGGAGATTTGTCTCTTCTCCTATATTGATTTATTCATCATTCATTTATGCTAGTATGGATGCCTGGATATTTATTGCAGACCTTTTAATTTTTTGTAAGATTATGTTTTTTAAGTGACCTCTACACCCAGCATGGAGCTCGAACCCACAACCCCGAGATCAAGAGTTGCATGCTCCACTGACTGAGCCAGCCAGGCAGCCCCCACCCCAGGCATTTTAATCTTTATAATGGGGTCTGGGGAGGGTGATTATGGCATCTAGTGGGCAGAGACGAGGGATACCTATAATGTGCAGGATAGATCCCCACAACAAAGAGTTGTCTGACCCCAAATGTCAATGGCACCAAGGTTGAGAAACCCTGCTCTAGAGCCTCTGATGTTCTCCTCTGTTAGATGTTGCATATGGAAATACGACTCCAATTTTATAATTGAAGTCAGTGAATAAAAGTTGTGTTTTCAGAGAACTTTGTTGCAATGCATAAAATGAGTAAATCTTTTGGTGTCATAAGAACATAAAGTAAGAGATTTAGTACCTCTAAGGCTCTGTATAACCAAAATGAGCTGAAAAGTTGAGGCAGCGACCAAGACTATTCAAATGCAGTGGTATCCTGCCCCCACCACCCTGCCATCGAAGAAAAATTCTGGCTCAATGTGTACATATTGGTAGTCTGCATTGAATGAATTTGCTGAGTATTTACTTAGCACCAGTGTATGAGTTTGGGGAATCAAAGAGAGGCTTTGAAATGAGTCTGGAGGTAGGAAAGGTGAAATCAAAAAGAAAATGCCATTTTCTTCAAAGTCTGCCTTCTCTCTACATGGCACCTTTTCACTTCCTTACCCTGCACTAGAGCAATGGTACTCAACCCACGTCAATATTTCACCCTTCCCCCCCCCCCCCGGAGACACTTGTCAATATCTGAAGATGTTTAGGAGGGATCACAACCTTGGGGGAGGGGTGCTAACTAGCACCTAATGGGTAAAGACCAGGGATGCTGTTAAACATGCTACAATACACAGGACAGTTCCCCAAATAAAGAATTCTCCAGCCCCAAATGCCAACAGTGCCAAAGTTGAGAAACCCTGGACTAGAGAGGAAGAAAACAGTCTTCCAGATTGATCACATTAATTTCTCACGATCAGAGAGAGGCATAGTTGTCTTGATATATCCCCTTTTAAGTTGTTTGTGTGTGTGTGTGTGTGTGTGTGTGTTTCAACAACCCCTTTTAGCTCCAGCTTTGGCCAGGTTACTATTGGTGTTGAAGGACATTTCAGAGCATAGGTATACCTGAGTAAAATCAAACTTTTTACCCTAGCTTATAAAGCTCCGAAAAACCAGGCCTTCCCCACCTTTGTGTCTTCTTTCCATGGCCCTCTGCCCTTGGTTCTCTTGACCCATCCAGCTGCCCAAGGCCCAAGGCCAGACTGGCTTTATGACCTTTGCACTTGATGACCCCTCTATCTGGACTACTCTTCCTCTAGACCTGGGTGGGCAAGGCTGGCTCTTTTTCATCATTCTTATCTCAGCTCAAACATCATCTTCTCAGCAAAGTTAATCGCCTAAATCTAAAGTACAGTCCCTTCCCCTACACACACCTATTTTGGGTTTCATTTTATTTTGCCCATAGCACTTACCACTTTCTGAAATTATCTTGTTTGTCTGATACATTACCATGTAAGCCTCCTAGGGGCAGGGACTTTGTCTTTTTAGCTCAGCTTGGATCTGTGTGCTCATACCCAGTCTGGCACAGAGTCCAGGTTAAATAAATATCTGTTGAATGACTGAATGGACAAAGGCAGGGGTTGGGAGTAAATACTTAAAATTTCTTGAAATTCTGAACTCATAGGGAATGTTTTGTGCTTCATTAATCTCTTAAGAAAAAAATGGAAATTGGGGAGTAAAATCTCAAAATACGGAATGTTCTAAAAGAACTATTTGATCATAGGGGAAGAGAGGAAAAAATAAAACAAAATCAGAGAGTGAGACAAACCATAAGAGACTCTTAATCATAGGAAACAGACTGAGGGTAGCTGGAGGGGAAGTGGGTGGGGGATGGGGTAACTGGGTGATGGGCATTAAAGAAGGCATGTGATGTAATGAGCACTGGGTATTATGTAAAATGATGAGTCCCTGAACTCTACCTCTGAAACCAATAATACGTTATATATTAATTAACCGAATTTAAATGTAAAAAAATGAAAAAAAAAATAAAAGAACCATTTGTAGTTTGAATGCCCCCTCAATTAGGAACACACTACATAGTTTATTAATTTCATTAAATCACAAAATGGTTACAACTTGTTATATTGTATGTCAATGAAGACTTTATTCAAGTAATTCTGAATTTGGTATTCCATTAAAATTTTCTTCCTAGATTTTTTCCCATATAAGAGAAGCAGAGAAACCAATGAGGACAGAGGAAAACACCACTGCTGAAGCCATTAGGTTTTAGGACTTAGGGTTTCACACAGATATAGAAAACATTGTCCTAGAAAAGGAGCCAAGAGAAGTGAGCAAGAAAAACACCCTGCCACTCACCAAATATAAATTTTACCCCCAGGGAACTTTGTCTACTCAGTTTTCTTTTCTGAGATATTACCATCAGCAGTGTCTTCTTGGACGCTTCATTTCGTGAACTTTTGAAAACAGAAAGTTCATAGTCATTTTTTTAGCTCTTATAAATAATGTTCCTATGAACATGGGTGTACATATGTTTGTTTGAGTACCTATCGTCAGTTACTTTAGATATATACCTTAGGAGTGGAATTGCTGGATTATACTGTAACTCCACAGTTCACTTTTTGAGGAACGGCTGAGCTCTTTTCCACAGCACCTGTACTATTTTGCATCCCTGCTAGCAAGATGGGAGGTTTTCATTTTTTCCCATATCCTCGTGCAATACTTGAGATTCTACTTCTTTTAAAATAGCCTTTCTAGTGGATGGGAAGTGGTACTCCATTGTGGTTTGGATTTAAGTTACCCTAAGGACTAATGACGCTGAACATCTTTTCATGTATTTATTGGTCATGTTCAATGTAGACTATTTCTGACGTTGGACAATTTCTGAACTTTTATAGTTTCATTTAGATAGTGCGGAAGATAGAAAGATCAGAAGCAGACAGGAATGAGAGGGCTAGCGTCACAAGAGTCTATTTGGCAGATGCCCCAAATGCCTTCCTGGCCCCCACCCCTGAGAATGTCACATTTTCCACAACAATGGAAAGTTCCTTTCTGATAGCAAGTCTTACAGACCTTGAATATTTGCTGATACAGTTAAATGAAAGAGCGGGAATGTCATAAAAGTGGCTGACAGGAAATAAGGAAAGCAATGGTAGACAGGACAAGTTGACTATCAAGTTCGTATGGGTAAAGAGAAAATTATTTTTTCTCTTACCAATGGGTAAGGAGGACATTGCAACCCAGAAGGGACCTTTGTAGAGTAGACTGCACACACGCAGATAATTAACAAGTGTATTAGAAAATTTCTAATGGGGCTTTTTTTTTCCTTAACAAAATAGATAAAGGAGAAAAAAAATCTTTCCCATCAAAATTTCTGTTTGCTTTCTCAGATATGTTCCACATAAATTAAACAGATCCTATTTTTCTGTTTTCCTTAGATATTCCTGATTTTTTTTTAATCCAAGCAATTCGGAGCACTTTAATAGGTATGGTTTTGGTAACTGTGCTTAAGGTTAGATTGTCAAACCTCTGGGAAATCAATATGAGGTAGACAATGTGGCAAAGTAGGATGAGCTCTGAGCTGATAGTCAGGAGATCTGTGTCCCAACCCTCAGTTCTGAAATGACTAGTTTTGTAATCTTGAACAAATTACTTAACCTTTTGGAACCCCCGTGTCCTCATTTGTAAATAAATGAATGATTGGACTCTTGATTATCTTTAAAGTCCTTTGCAGCTCTGAACTTCTATTTGAGAAGTTCATGTGTTATGTGCTTTAAATTTCAAAGGTAGATGCGTACTCTTCCTTTGTTTGCACATACAGAAATTAAAACTGTTACCTCAGTTCAAACCTGTATCAACAGAGTAAGTTTAAAAAGGAACAACAACAAAAAGGCCCAGGGACCCAGACTTCTAAGTTCTGAAACCAGGCTCCTCTTTGTGTATTGGCTGAGAGCCTCAGTACACATATATATGTGATAATCTGCCCTCTGCCCTGAGGTTTCTTAATCTCTCCCTGTTTTGCAATGTGTGTCATAGATGTTTGTTTATCAGTGTAACTGACTCAGACAGGACATTGCACTATTTCCTAGTCAGTGACTCAAGAATTTCTCATCTGAACTTTCTAGTCTTTCACTCTCTAACTTCTGTGACTTCAAATAAGGGTACCTTGACTTTCACTTAATCCGATGATGCATTTTATTTTCTGCAGGAGGATACTGGGTTTTGAAACTTTTGCCCCTCTTCACGTGTAGGAAAAGTTGTAATAAATGGTAAGGTGATTCTGCCCTGCCACCATAGGGGCCTCTCTCCAGACTGTCTGACACAAGTTCCAGGGAGCTCTGGGTCATCTTGTTGTCAAAAGAGAACAATTAGCAACTTCAGTCCCTGATGAGTGGTCAAGGATTTAAGATCTATCTGGGAAGGGTTAGGTTACATTTGGGTACGACATAGCAGCCTGAGCTGTGGCAGGGCACTTGCTGTGATGAGCACTGGGTGATGTATGGAAGTGTTGAATCGCCATATTGTACACCGGAAACTAAGATTACACCATCTGTTAACTGGAATTTAAATAAAAAACCTTTTTTTTTAAGTAAAATAAAATAAAATAAGTAAAAGAATAAATAAAATACAGAGCCAGTGGAAGCGAGGAAGGTATGATCTTTGCATTAGTATTTCTTTCCGATTGTAGAGGTTTTCTCAGGTTGAAAACAGCAGGAGGTAAGATAAACGTTCTATCAAAACTTATGATCACAGAACTTGATCAGAGAACTGATCTGACCTGCATTATCTGAAGCCCTGCTTTTGATATTTGTATTACCTCTTGGTTATTTCTTTTCTGTTAATTTGCAGGCATACTTTGCTTTTGTGCTTTCCCTGGGTTTCTTCTGTATTTAGTGTCTCTTTCAGCCCAAGATCAGCTTGTTTATTTCCCAAAAAGGCAGCTGCTTCTGCAAAAGGCTAGCAACAGGATAGAGTATGAGGTGTGGGGGAGGGAGGTGTAATTGAAGCTGAAGGGATTCTTAAAGTTAGTGGGATCTCTTCAATGAAACTATCTCTCCCCGACTTTTTTCTCTGGGAGAATGTTGAAATGCTGTACTTTTGCCAAAAAAAAATTCCCCAAATTCAAATCCTAAACAAAAGAAATAACCTCTCCATCCTGAATCAAATGCTATTTTGTGTTGGTGACCTATTTCAAGAATCATTATATTTAATTTGATTTAAAATTACCTTTATGATTTTGCAGCAGATCAGTGTATGCATTTGCTTTCTTACTGGGGTCTATTCATCAATGGGACTATCATTACAAATTACTATTTTCATTTTCTGTTGAAAATCAGAGGAAAGATGTTTTGGTGATATGAAATACCTTGAAAGGTATCATTTGATTCAGCAAGTCGACATCTGAGAGTTATTTTAAGACACTAATTAGAGAGACATGATATCCAAGGATGTTCATAATGGCATCACTTATAGTACTAGAAAAATTTAGAAACCTAAATGCCCCCCACACAATAGGGGACTGGTTAAATAAATTATGTAACAGCCATATGCTGGAATATTATGCAGCCCTAAACCTGGTTTTTAAATAATTTTTAATAACATGGGGGAGAGCTCACTTTAAGTGTCAAGTGAAGAAAAGCACACAATACTATACTGTTGACCCTTGAACAACATGGGCTTGAACTCTATGGATCCACTTATATGTGGAATTTTTTCGATAAATACAGTAGAGTACTATAAACGTATTTTCTTTTCCTTATGATTTTCTTAATAGCACTTTCTTTTCCCTGGCTTACTTTATTGTAAGAATACAGTATATAATATATGTAACATAAAAAATATGTGCTAATCGACTGTGTTATCTGTCAGGCTTCTGGTCCAGCAGCAGCCTATTAGTAGTTAAGTTTCTGGGGAGTCAAAAGTTATATGTGGATTTTCAACTGCATGGGGGATCAGCAATCCTACCCCCCATGCTGTTCAAGGGTCAACTAGACATATGAAATGGTTCCAATTTTGGAGAAAAATATACATAAGAAGAAACTAGTTAAAAAATATACCAGAATATTCATAGTGGCTCACTCAATGCAGCAGAATGGTGGATTTAAAGAGCATTCTTTAGGGGTGCCTGGCTGGATCAGTTGGTGGAGCACATGACTCTTAATCTCTGGGTCGTGAGTTCAAGCCTCATATGGGGTATGGAGCCTACTTAAAATTAAAAAAAAAGTAGAGAGCATTCTTTATATATTTTTGGTGCTTTCTGTTTTCTATAATGGTTATTACTCTTAGAAAAATACATAAAAATTTCAAACATTTTAATGAAAGGAAATTAAACAATAATGAGATAGCATTGTTTCCCTATTGGATTGGCAAGATTTTTTTTAAAGATTTTATTTATTTATTTATTTATTTATTTATTTATTTATTTATTTATTTGTCAGAGAGAGAGAAAGAGCACCAGCAGGGAGAGCACCAGGCATAGGGAGAAGCAGGCTCCCCGCCAATCAGGGAGCCCGATGCGGGACTCGATCCCAGGACCCCGGGATCATGACCTGAGCCGAAGGCAGACGCTTAACCGACTGAGCCACCCAGGAGTCCCGATCGGCAAGATTTTTAAAGATTGATAATATTCGATGTTTTCAAGGATATGAGGAAAATGGCACTCTTGCATACTCTAAGTAGGAGTGTAAGTTGGTTTGGTCCTTTTAAAAGACAACTTGACAGCTTCCTTTAAAATTTCAAATGCACCTAGCCTTTGACCCAACATTATTTCCACTTACAGGGCTAACCTATATAGAGATGCTTGAACAGATATGCAAAGATACTTGCACAGGGATATTAATTGGAGTATTGTGAAGAATTAGGGGAAAATTCTGAATGTTCATTAATAGGGATATGACGAATACATCATGGTACATCCATACTATGGAACACTGGGTAGCAGTTAAAAAAAAAAAAGGCTTACTTAGATATCTACATACAAACATAATACCATGGAGTGATGTTTGTGATACATTATTAAATGGATAAAAGTAATTTGTAGAGCAATATGTATAATACGTTCTCATTTTGAAAAATAAGTATGTGTTACCGTGTATGTGCATGGCAAACATTTGGGAAGATGTGTATCAGCTTGTTCACAGCTGTCTTCATCTCTATAGAGCAGGACAAGAGACCCCTTTTACTTTATATGCTTCTATTTGAACGAAAGAAGTGAACATGAACTTCTTTTATAAGAAAAAGAATAATAGAGACAAGCAGTAGAAAAGTGGGGCTTACAGTATGAAAATTCGCTTAAAAGTAGTCTTCCAGGAACGTATTCATCCGAGAACAGTGATGCATAGCTACAAAGAGTTTGGACAATTTTACATAAGGACTCATTTGCATCATGGTTCAATTAAGAGAGAACCGATTCATGAGCTGATTTGGATTGCCCAGTGGCAACAAAATCAGATTTGTTGAACTCTTTCATAAATACTATTGAAATGAGCTCGTCGAAAGTTGAGGTTAGACCCTGAATCTGAAAGCTTCCTGTTTAGATGGTGTGGATTAGATACATAATCTAGCTAAAAGTGACTCAAAATCTATGAGTTTACATTCTGGATATTTGCTTTCAATGTCCTTTTGTAGGAGGGCTTCCCCTTGTGTCTAATACAGAAGTAGGATGTTCCAAAATGAGAATTTCCTTCTCTTTTAAATGGGTTTATGTGATAATGAAATGGGTATGTGAAATGTTACTTATTCAGCCATATGCACATTTTCCTCTGAAATAATAATAGTATCTACCTTGTAAGCTTACTGTGCAGGTAAAATGAAATAATGCATGTAAAATCTTTGGGGCAGTGTCTGGCACAGAGTAAGTATTTAATACCTGGTGGCCATTGTTATTTAAACATGTTGCTAAAGATTTTCCATTTGAATAACAATAACTTAGCCTGGACTGGGTGCCACATACGATCCAAGTGAAGGAGACAGTTTTATTATAGCATTTTAGTTTGGAGAAGGATTGCTTTGAATAAATGTTCAAGGCTTAAGCAGAATGAATATGTAGGTATAATGAAGGGGTTTGTCCATTTCACAGAAGGCATTAGCAAAGGGCATATTTAGAGGATTGAAGGGAATGGAGGTTAGCATGCGGGTTACAGAGTGATTTAGTAAATGAAAGTGAAGGTGGTGGTTGTAGACCACTTAAGGAATTTAGCCCTCGGCTTTAAAGAAAGTCATTCAATAAACAGGAGAATCTGGAGAAAGGCTGGTGTGGTGTAAACGGAAGGATGTGATTTTGGTACCAGCTTCCTTTTTTTCTCATCCATAGAATGAGGAGGTCAAACTTGGTAATTAATAGCCATTGTTTTCTCCACACTTGTCATAAACCAGGCTTTTTATGAACATGGTTTCATTTAATCCTCCCTCAGAAGAGCCCTGATGGGGGGACCATTATTAGCCCCAATTTAGAGACGAGGAGGCTGAGGCTCTGAAGACATTATGTAACTGGGTCCAGGGTGGTCCACGTCCAAAGCCCACATGGTCTCCATGCTGCTAGTCTGCCTCTGAGTGGCCTCCCAGCTCTAGTAGTCAATGATTCCGAGTAAGGGACATTTGAAAATGGTCGTTATTTGCCTTGTCTTTTAAGAATGGAAGATGAAATCGAATGTTCTTGTATGTGAAAGGGAAAGGAAAAGGAAGAGAGATTGAATATGAGTTATGATACTGATGACATTTCTTTTTTTTTAAGATTTTATTTATTTATTAGACACAGAGAGAGACACAGTGAGAGAGGGAACACAAGCAGAGGGAGTGGGAGAGGGAGAAGCGGGCTCCCCGCTGAGCAGGGAGCCCGATGCGGGGCTCCATCCCAGGACCCTGGGACCATGACCCTTGCCCAAGGCAGACGCTTAACGACTGAGCCACCCAGGTGCCCCCGATGACATTTCTTTTCCCCTAACATTATTGGGCTAGAATGACTACAGAAAGTGGACAAAAATATACTGAAGGTAATTTCCATGCCGTTCCCATGACACCCACCGCCCATTTCATTTGCCTCCTGCCCTAGGGATAATCTGAATATTTTGTTCTTTCTGTCCCTTTTGGGGAGGTTACTAAAACAATTTGCAAGGACACTGGAGGATTTTATTTAGAGGGGATAGGAGTTCACTTTTAAAAGGACGAAGAAGGAATTAGTAAGAGACACTGAAGTCAAGTTCCATTAAAACCCTGCTGGGATTTTGCTTTGGACTGCATGGGATTTTATCGATTAATTTGGGAAGAATTGAGTCTTTATAATCCTATCCCTTTCCATTCAGACGCATGGGGTGTCTTTCCCTTTGCTTTGGTCTTTCCATGAATATAAAAACCTGTCCAATGTGCAGGAATGAAAATTAGTTCTTTGGAAAGATAAAAGGATCATTTCTCAAACAACAACATCTAGATCTAACTACTACACCTCTGACCAGTTTTAAATAGAGGAGCTTGGGTTATTATTTATGTTCACAGTAAGATCACCTCCTGTCTAGGTTTCTGATTTCACTGGTTGTTTCACACACGCCATTGAAGACAATCTTTGGCCTGGTGATTGGGCCTGAAATAAAGAAGGCCTTGCTAATGGCAAAGCATAACATAACTTGTCTATGCAAACATTATTGTAAAGTCCCGCTGCTTGTAGTTGGACCACAGGAGGAAGTTATTATTTTATAAACCTGTGAAATATGTTTAACACGCAAAAGCTTGTTACACGGTCAATGAAGAACAGTTGTTTTCTGCCCTCCCATGAATTACTAATGCCCAGGAGTAGCCTGGCTATCAGTTTCAGCTTCTTAGGGCAGGAGAGTAAAGTGAGCAAGGCCTGAGTATCAGTACCAGCTAACGGAGTTGTCGCGTTTAATTCCACCCGGTTTCAAACAGCTTCATTTTTCAGGCTTTTCTTGCTTTTTATGTTGTAGTTTGAATCTGTCGACCGCACCGTCTGTTTTCCTGTTTTCCATTTCCATGTTTATCTCTTCGGTTTCTAATTGGGTTGGCAGTCCTGGGTAAGACTTCATTCGGAGGAAGCCTGATGTCGTGGCTAACGCCGTCATCCAGCAGTCACGAGAACCGTGGTAGGAAATCCAGGCTCTGTTACTAGTTAGCTGGGGGGACTGGACAAGTCCTTAAACCTGGATCTATTTCTCCACCTGTAAAATAGTGATAGTAATCCCCTATTTTCCTAACTGGTAAACAATTGTGCAAATGTTCTCTCTAAAATGCCAGGCAGCTGGCTAGGGGACCGTTTTGTTCCTGGGTAGGAGGAGTGCTGGAGGGTTTCTGATGACAAGAAGTTAAACAAGGTTTGTTTTGACCTTGAAAAAATGAGAAAGGAAAGCTAGAAATTATATGGAGCCACTTGGTTTCCTTTTTGGAGATGTAGCATTTCTTCCGTCTTCGTCCTGGGTGTGGTTCACTGTAGAGCAAAGGGGAGCTATGGTCTATGATAAAAGGTAGTGTATCTCTGAAACAAATAATACATTATGTGTGAAGAAGAAGAAGAAGAAGAAGAAGAAGAAGAAGAAGAAGAAGAAGAAGAAGAAGAAGAAGAATATAGCAGAAGGGGAAGAATGAAGGGGGGGAATCGGAGGGGGAGATAAACCATGAGAGACGATGGACTCTGAAAAACAAACTGAGGGTTCTAGAGGGGAGGGGGGTGGGGGGATGGGTTAGCCTGGTGATGGGTATTAAAGAGGGCACGTTCTGCATGGAGCACTGGGTGTTATACGCAAATAATGAATCATGGAACGCTACATCAAAAACTAATGATGTAATGTATGGTGATTAACGTAACATAATAATAATAATAAAAAAGGTAGCCAGAACTGTCTGCGTTAATAAATAACTTAAGTGATAAAGATCCTGAAAAACTGAAAGAGTTTCTGGATCTGATAAATAGATCTATATCTACATTATACACATAGGTACATGCAGAGGCATGTATGTATACAAAGTCATACATACCAACAAAAACTGATAGCTTCAGGCTCTTTCCTTGGTACCTTTTAAAGTTGAAGCAACTTCAGTAAGTTAAGGGCTCAGTGTTCAGAGGAGATTACCTAGTTGAAGAGGTCTGGGCTTAATGACAGTGAAGAAAATGGACAAAAGTACTCTTTATTTATTTTTTTAGAGAGGGGCCGAGAGAGAATCCTCAAGCAGATTCCACGCCCAATGCAGGGTCGTCGTGGGGCTTGATATCAGGACCCTGAGATCATGACCTGATTGGAAATCAAGAGTCAGAGGCTTAACCGACTGAGCCACCCAGGCGCCCCAACAAAAGTACTCTTTAATTGTAAGTTCTTTTTCTTCCCGGTCCAATGGATTGACTTATGTGCTACACTGGGTCTGTCCTGTGTCTGTGTTTTAATTCCATGACTAGACACTAAATTTGTTGAGGGCAGGGATGATCATTCCTTCTATTTCATTTGTGTTAACCCTGTTATGGATGACAGTGCTCTGTACACTGCAGGTACCCAGTGAATTATATAGCTGACAAATGATTACTTATTTCTGGTATTACAACAAGATCTCATAAAATAAACACGACAAACTCGTTGTTTGAAGTCCTGAACTTTCTAGGTCAATCTCGGAAAAGGAAGTTCTTGACTGCCATAGTAATATTTGTAGGCATATTATAGGTAGGTGGGTGGGCCTTTTGGAAATTGGCTGAGTAATCCCACTTCAGAGTAAGTAACACGCAAGAGCTGTAGCTCTATGCTCTCCCAACTGTGGGCTTCCGACCACGCATAGTGCCACCTGGGATACTTATTAAAAAATCAAATTTCTAAGACCCACTCAGATCCTAACCACAGTATCTGGAGGTTGTAGCTCCAGGCACCCATATTTTTTTAAATTTTATTTTATTATGTTATGTTAGTCACCATTCATTACATCATTAGTTTTTGATGTAGTCATATTTTAACAAGCACCCGAGATTATTTGGATGCATACTAAAGCTTAAGAACGACTCTAGTCTGTAATCTGAAGGGGTGACACACACATGTGTAATTCTATGGGAAGATGGAAAACAGCAAGAGAAATGAAATGTCCACTACTAGCTGGAAGAGGAAGCTAGTCCTCCATTATGCATCAGGGAACTTGGAAGAATATTGGTGCTTTACTTCTTCTGGTGATACATTCTTGGCAGCTTGTCGTGGCTCATTTACAATTATGGTCTGTCCCTTTTGCAGTCTGGACAGTTCACCAGAATCTTACTTTTAACAGCAATTTCTTGAATCTCTTGGGAATGGTCTTTGTAGGGCTGGCTCCTAAGCTACGATCGTGGCCAGTGAACTGTCACAATGCTGCAGGGACTTCTCCTTATTAGTTGTGGGCTCTTTGGCCATGACCCCGGGGTGGAAAGGAAAGGCATCAAGTGAACCCCGCCCCCCCCAGGCATCCTTGTGATATTTCACGAACGGGAGGGAGCGGGGGTCTTAACGCAGTGAGAGGCGAGGTAAGAGGAACCGGGGGCAGTAGCTCAGGCTTGGAGGAGCAGGATGCCTTTAATCGAAGACTAGAATCTCCGTCTGAAAAAAAGAGTAGAAGTCCAAAGATGAATATCTCTAAAGGGCAGCTGGAAGATGACCCGAGGGGAACTTTCCTCTCGGAGCTGAGTCCTAGGAAGCGAGCACAGGTGCGGGCGTGGGAGCGCTCCAAACCTCTCTGAAATCAGATAGGCGCTAGGCCCTTCCGAAAACACACTCGATAAGGTGACCGGCCGGCCCGCCCAGCGGCACAGAAGCCGGAGCGAGAGGTTGCGGCGAGGCTGCGACGAGCCGTTAGGCGACGCGGTTCGCCCGCCGTGCCCCTCCTTCGCCTAGCGAAGCCCGCTGGGCCCCGCCTCCGCGGCTGACGTCTGGGGCGAGCGGAGGCGTGAGCGTGGGTGGGCCGAGACGTCGGCCGCCCGCGATTCGGCCGGCTCA
The DNA here is from genome assembly GCF_009762305.2 of Zalophus californianus. NCBI lineage: Eukaryota > Metazoa > Chordata > Mammalia > Carnivora > Otariidae > Zalophus > Zalophus californianus. Next base: position 38,703,653 of record NC_045612.1, read on the forward strand.
GCCACACCACCGCGCGCCCCCGCTCCGCCCGCCCCTCCGGGTGCGTCTATTCCGGGCTCGCGCCGCGCCGCGCCGCGCCGCGCCTCGTCCCGCCTCCGCCGGCCGTCCGGGTGCGCGCGCGTCGCTGCGGCTTTTTCTCCGGCCTCCGCGGCGCGCCCCTCCTCGCCCCAGCGCTAGCGGGCACGCGGCTCTTCCGCAGGCTTCCCGACTGCCAGGCGCGGGCCGGCTGCGAAGACACCGTGGGCCGCGTCTCCGGTGAGTAGCCCCAGCTGCTGACGCCTGCCGGAGTCGGCGCCCGAGTTCCGGCGGCCCCGCCGTCCCACACCTGAGCCCCGCGGAGGTGGAGGGGACGTCCCAGTTCCCGGAATGGGCTCCCTTTCTCCTGGAGCCCGGCCCAGCTACCTGCCCAACTACCTGCCCACCTGCATCCCCCCCCCCCCGGGGGGCCGGGAAGGTTTCCCGGGGTCTCTGCATCTTCTCCGTTGAAGCCCGGCTTGCCTCTCTTCCTGCGGCCCACCGCCCCCCACCCCGCGAGGGCCAGAAGCATCCTCCCGACAGGGCTCCTGTGCTTTGCCGTGACCCTTTCCGAAGAAGCACCTCAAGTGCTCGCCAGACCTCCAAACGACCTTTAGGGCGCCCCTAGACCTCAACACCATCTTGTCCCCTCCGGGTCGGTCTGGCTCCGAGGGCTAGGGGATCTCTCTGGCCCTGGCAGCAACCGCCCTTTGGATTTGAGGGATGCCCTGGCTTCCGCTATCCTTTTAGCTTCCGTATTTTTAGGTATGTTAGAAAACGACTGAATTCTAGCAGAAGCATGCTTGTATTTTTTTCCTGTTCTTTCTATCTACATCCCTGTCCTCACGAATGCTGTATATTTAGCATTAGCTTTATTCACTTCCTCTTCCTCTCAGTTGAGTACCCTACAGAAATAATTGCGGCCAATGTCTATAGCACATAGAAAAATCGAGGAGAATATGATTCATTGCTGAACCCCCATCAAGGGGTTACATATTTTAAATAGGACGTCATTTCTCCTCTGCACTCCAGCATCTCCTCCTTGAAAGGCATTTTTCCACCCTCTTGAAATGAATTTTGCTCTTGTCTCACCTTCAAAATAATCAGTCATTGCTCCAAGAAATGACGGTGAGATGCAGAATAAGGGCAAAATGGCATTTGAAAAATGAATCCCTTTGACAGAGTAATAAGCAGTCTGCTTTATTGGTTAATGGCTAAATTGACGCCTCAGTTCATGTACAAAAATGAGGATGTTGGACTAGAGCACAAATAAGGTTCCTCTGGTGTTTTGATTCTAGGACTTCTAAATTCATGCTTAGTTCCATATTGCTGCGTGATGGAGATTTAACCTAATTAAAATCCCATTTCCCGGTAGTTGCTTGTCACTTTAGTTTTTCTTGGATTTTGCCTGTAATAGTTGTAACTGTTCTTGATACATAAGGCTGTGCGCAAGTGGCGATTCAATTACAGTACTGTCAACGAGCATATCAGTCAGGCTTTTTATGGCATAAGGCCTCTTCCTTGAATTGTAAAGTAGCTCTCTTTTTCAACTGAAGCCACTATAGTGTAAGACATGTAAGACTCCTGTTAGAATTAACACCCTCGCCACCATTTAGGTGGAGGATGACAGTAGACCGTTAGTATGCTTGCACCATAGGATAAAGTACCATTTTGTTCTGATATGGGAAGTAATTTGACACTTAAAAAAATCCGTGGGAAGGTGTAATGCAACAATTAAAAGCTTTCCCCCTGAAAACCCTATTAAAAAAAATAAGTGATTCAGATGAACATTTTTGTTTGTGTTTCGGGTAGGGGTGGGATAGGTGGAGGAGAAAGGAGAGTCTTGCCCAATTCAATAAGAGGAGAAATGAATTGGGGCTCTGGAGAGGCTCTGGATCCAGCTCTAGCTAATTGTATAACCCTGAACAACTCACTTAGCCTCTCTTCATTTTTGCATCTGTAAAAGTGCTGTGATGATTGGCAGCGTGAGCCATAAGCCCCCTAATTTGAATTCTTTGTTCTTCTACTGAAAAAAATACATATATAATGAATCTGTATATGTGATCATATGACGTAAGTTGCATTAATGCTGTGCTGTAAGTTCTTAGTTATACCAGTTGCCTAGCGTGTTTTTTTCAAAGATCTGCATATATTTGTTCCAGTGTATGTGTGCACAATTCTTAATTCATCCTTATCAAATGAGTGGAGACTATATGTGGAAGTCTATAAATTGAGAAGCATTTTACAAAAGTCAGGTATTGTTAACTTCTGCTTGCAAGTGAAATGTGTGCATACCACACTCTTTAAAAAATGTCCGTGGCTTTTAGAAGTTTGAAAGTGAATGTGTACATGCTGCCTACTGCCTTGTAACTGTAATTGACTAGGAACTTTGAAGACTATGCTGGCATCTCATTCATTCATTTATCACTCATTGAGCTTATCTCGTTCCTTCAGCTGTCACTTATTTTGTGCCAGGCCACCAGGACATGATGGTGAAGAAGACCATCTTTATGACTTTATAGTCTGGGATGGTTATGGGAGGCTTGTGAAGAGATAGATGTATATACAGTTTATTTTTATTAACAGCAATGACAGCATTCAAATCAGGGACATAAACAAAATCCTGGGGACCTCACAGCTCCATAGGGGAGGAGGAGATGATTGTATTAATTGTAGCCTGTAGCTTCTCTTCCTGGCATTCCTTTTCTCTCCCTTCCTTGACTTTCAATTCCTGAGACGTAGCAAAAATAAAAGCTTGATTTTTCCACTCCTATCACTGGCTGGTGTTCTATACTCTTTTTCATTCTTTGTCTTTTAACCATTCATATTGAGGTAGCTGTAGATTCTCATACAGTTCTAAGAAACAATACCCTTTCTCTAATTTTCCCCGGTGGTAACATCTGCACAGCTGTAGTATAATACCACAACAAAGAAACTGAAATAGATACAATTCATCCACCTGATTCAGAGATCACCAGTTATCCGTGCACTCATTTGCCTGTGTGTATTTAGTTCTGTGCAGTGTTATCATATGGGTAAATGCATGTAACCACCTCCAGGGTAAAGATACAGTTGCATCACCATGAGGATCCCTGGTGTTGCCCTTTTATAGCCACAGCTATCTCCCTCCCTCGCTGATCCCCGGCAGCCACTAATCTATTTTCCATGCCTATAATTTCATCATTTCAAGAATGCTATATAAATGGAATCATACAGTATGTAACTTCTGGAGATGGGCTTTTTTTTTTCTTTCCCTCCATTTAGGGTGGTTCCTTGGAGATTCTTGTAGGGAGTCTATCTTGTATCCAGTTAGTTCCTTTTCACTGCTGAGTCATATTCGGTGTGTATACATGCCCCTTGGCTGTGTTGTATTCCATGGTGTGGATATGCCCCAGTTTGTGTCACCATTCACCGATTGAAGGACATCTGGTTGTTTCCTGGTTTTTGTTCTGAACCAATTATAAATAAAGCTCCTATGAACGAGTGTGTACTGGTTTTTGTGTGAACACAAATTTCCATTTTTCTGGGGTAGAGGCCCAAGAGTGCCGTTGCTGGTGGTAAGGTAGTTGCGTGTTTCCTCTTAAAAGCAACTGCCTAACTGTTTTCCAGAGTGGCTGTACTATTTTGTGTTCCCGCCAGCAGTGTATGAAGGCTCTTCATCTTTGCAGCATTTGCCATTCTTACTGTCTTCTGTTTTAGCCATTCTGATTGGTGTCTAGCGTTATCTTGTCACAGTTTTAATTTGCATTTCCTCAGTGGCTAATGATGTTGAACATCTTTTCATGTGCTGATTTGCCATCTCTGTATCCTCTTTGGTGAAATGTATGTTCATGTATTTTGTCCATTTTCTTGTTAGTTTTTTTTTTTTTTGTACTGTCGCGTTCTGAGAGTTCCTTATATATTCTAAATACTAGTCCTTTGTTAGGTACATGGCTTGCAAATATATTCTCCCAGTCTGTAGCTTGTCTTTTCATCCTCTTCACAGGGAGTTTCAAAGAACAAAAGTCTTTAATTTTGATGAGGTCCAGTTTATCAATTTTTCCTTTTACGGATGGTGCCTTTGGTGTCAAGGGGTCTTCTGTGCCTTTGTTATTTAATTTTATTCCTTGCTGTTCTGTATAACATTCAATATTTCTGTAAGCAGTGGAACATTTTTTCATTTCAGCGATCCTAGAGCTCAAATGTGTTCTGTGAACAAGTGGCCTTGATGGCTTAGAGGGTGAATACATACTCACACGTGCTCTTGCTATATTAAAATGGCTGCCATCTTTTGTGCCTTGAAAATATAATTTCTGCCTTACCAGGCTGTGAAGTGTTAAAATTAATATTTTAAAATTAAGTGGATATGATGTGCCAAGGAGATTTTTGGTTTCATTTTCTAAATTAAAACTATTTTGGCAAAACTGTATAGGTTTTTTGTTTTTTAGTCAAGGTTTTTGGTAAGTGATCCAAAGAACAAATCTCTGTTCTCATTTAATGTTTCCTTCTGTGTTTCAAGTAGTGAGGTCATGACTCTTGACCATGTATTTAGTAGGCTTTTTATACTCAGTGTTGATTACCAGAATAAGGAATAAAAGTATGTCTAGACTCTGTATTTTCCTTTTAGAGTAGTTACTTAGTGTTCATCTTCATTTTCTTTAAAAATTATATTTTGAACAATGGACGTGCTCCTTTTATGAGAACTTATAGGAAAAGGTTAGTGAATAATTTTGAGAGTATTCATTTCTGTAAGATGATACCGAAATTATTAGTTGTCCCTTCTGTGTCACCATATTTGCTCAAATAAGTGTACAGCTAGGGGAGAGGGTTCCTATTTGATAAAGATCAATCACTGGTGAAAGGCAAGGGCTGGCAAAATACTGCTGGTGTCCAAATCCTGCCCACTACCAATAAACTTCTCTTGGAACGCAACCACATCCATTCATTTATACTTTGTCTGGCTGCATTCAAAACACAGTATCGGAGTCAAAACAGAGAATGTATGGCCCCCAAAGCCTATTTACTCTCTGGACCTTTCCAAACAAAGTTTACCCAGAGATAGAGCAACCTTATAAATTATTAAGTCCCTGTGTTCTGAAGGAAATTTAGCAAACTTAACTTTGACTTTTAGTACCTTTTATTTTATTTTATTTTATTGTACCTTTTAGTTACATTTCCATGGGAAGCTGTGGTTCAGAAGAGTGTATTCATTTTCTTTACTAAGTCTATAAGGCGCTGTGGTCTAGGAGCAGCAGTAAGGAATGGATGGAGGGTTGGGAAAGTGGATTTTGTTGTTTTTCTTGTTAAGTGTGGGCTATTTCACCATGATGCAGATGTTCAGATATGGCAACTGGTGAGATTCAGCAAGAGGTCTATGCATTTGTGATGGCCTTCGGAGATTCTAATTGTAAGCCAGGGTGCTGGTGACAGAGCCAGGTACAGCAGTGCTGTCGCCCCTGCTCCCAGCACTGCTCCCAAACCTTTAAATACATAGTAGTCTAGGCCTATCAAGCCGAACTCAGACTGTTGGTTTACTGTTTTGTTTGCATTGCTTTCTTTTGTCAGTTCGAAGCTGACACTTTAGTTTTCTTAAATGCCCTATGGATGATGTTGAAAATGGAAATTGAGTGAGGACAGTTGGCTCTACATCGGGAAAGAAATGGATCCCTGCCTCCCATCATATACAAAAAGAAATTAAGGATGTATTAAAAAAATTAGGTATATATTTTTAAAACTTCTGGAAAGTATAAGACAACCAGAACAGAGTTAAAATGCAAGTGACGGGACTAGGGGAAAATACCATTTACATATGCAATAGAAGCTTTAATTGACTTCTACCTAATTGACTCACCACATGACATGATGCCCTTCGTTTCCTTTGTAAAATGCACTGCACTGAACACTTGCTATTAGTAGGCTGATCTCCAGTATGCCAGTATGCTTGAGGACCCACCATTGGAACAGATGCTTTTGTTACTTAACCTATAAAAATTTACAGATGAAATGATACGATGTCTGGGATTTGCTTCAAATTTTGTGGGGGATGGGGTGGAGGTGAGGAGTGCATAGAGATGTAAAAAAAAATAAAATTCAGCACGTGTGAATAATTGTTGAAGCTGGGTGATGGATATAGTCAAGTCATTATAACAAAACGAATCGAGTGTTTTGGAGAGTTGATGAAAACAAGTGACTACTGTCCAGTTAGGTGTGGGTAAGACGACAAAAGATTTGTATAAAATAAGGGAAAAATCTAAAGTTTTCTTCACTCATAGTGCTTTCTAAGTGCCTTTTAAGTTATTTGAAGTTATACATTTTCTAAGAATTCAGTTTAAATTGCTTCATAGTCAGTGGGCCCGGAGTTAAAGAAAAAGGTCTTCTTGGCCCTCTATCAAAAGTTTGAGGAATGTGTGTACATTTACTACTGATGAAATGTTTGTCATGTGCATATTTCTTATGATTGTTTACCTTAATTGACCTTTTCAATGAACTTATCAACTGTTCCAAATAACATTAGATAAAAAGGCTTCTACTATATACTCTGGTTTCTCTTCAGTTCACATAAATCTTTCACCTTTTACTAAAAAATTCTTCTGTATAATATCCATGATATATAAAGAGCTCCTACAAATCAATAAGAAAGAGGCACACGTTAGAGAAAGTAGCAGAGGGTTATAAATTGGCGTTTCCCAGAAAAAGAAAGAAAAATGATGAATAAGAAGAAAGATCCTTAAGTTCCGTCTAGTAATTAGGGAAATGAAAACCATTTTTCCCCAAATACATTGGTAAAACTAAATATAATATCCACTTTTAGCAAAGAAAGGGGTACTATCATACACTGTTACTGAGAGTGCAGATTGTATAGCTTCTTGATAAAAAATACCCACATCCTTTCATTTTAAAATGTACGTATGTTTTGACCCAGCAATACTGTTAGGAAACTAGGGAAATATCTGCACATGTGTATGAAGGATACATGCAAGGTTTCACTGTAGTGAAACTGGTCATAACAGTGAAACCTTCAGAGCAACCTGAATGTCCATCAATAGGGGAGTTATTTAAATAATAATATGCTGTTCTATGGAATACCATAGGGCTATTAAAAGAAACCCTCAGACCTATATAAACTGACAAAGGAGTTCCAAAGTACGCTGTTAAAGGAGGGAGGTTCAGAAGGAGGGAGTCAGCCCTGTCCACCATACCACGATTCCACTTACCTAAAAACAACAGCGGACCTTTACTATGTGTGTGGATAATACAAAAAGGTCTGATTGATACATACCGTCTCTGGGGGAAAAGGGAGTGTTGTTAAAGGAAGGCATACTTTAATTTTTTACCCTGTACAGTTCTAGGGTGAGTTTCTAAATTTGTGATCACTATTTTGACAGTGATTATACGATGAATAGTCTGACATATTTATACCCTGGAGGATACTTACACTCCTTTTCTCGATATTGTGCATTATATGATGACACTATGCTAGAAATGCAGTGCTTTGTGTTTAGTGAGCACTCGGTACTTTTTTGGTAATTTCTCCCTTAGTTAAAGTACTAGTTATATCTTTTAGATTTTCTACACTAAAAATTTAAGTATAAAGAAGTATAAAGGCACTGTAATTCCATACCCAGGGAGATCTATTGCCAACTTTTGGGTATATATGTTTGTGCACACATATCTGTGTACACACACATAGGGGCACTTGCATGCACACATACGCACACATATGCACATGTGCAAACGTATCTTTGTACAAAAACGGGTTCTTACTCTATATACCGATTTGTAACTTGGCTTCCTTCAACTTGGCATTATATTGTGCGCATCTGTCAGGATTGGTAACTACGAATAAGTGGAAAAGACCTCTTGGTGGGAAAGGAAAAACACTGCTATGTAAATACAGTGTTCTAGTTAAAATAACTGGTTTCTAGGACAAACTATAATCTTACCAAAAAAAAAGTCATGGTCACCAAAAGTAAATAACCAAGGAATTTAAAAATTCTCAATGTTGAATCAGTTCAGTTCTGTTTTGAATTTAACTATGAGCATGTTCTTTAAATTGTAGTTACTAGTAATGATGTATAAGTGCAATATATCACAATGTCATTAGCAATCTGTTTTGGATTGAGGTTTTTTTTTTTTTTTTTTTTTTTTTTAGAGGGGGAAAGAGGGGTGAGGCACAGAGGGAGATGGAAAGAGAGACTCTTAAGCAGGCTCCACACCCAGCATGGAGCCCAACTCGGGGCTCCATCCCCCAACCCTGAGATCATGACCCGAGCCGAAATCAAGAGTCAGATGCTTAACCAACTGGGCTACCCAGGCACTCCAAGGAGTTTGATTTTGACAAGGACTTTAAAACTGAACTTGAACAGTTACTTTGATTCAGAGAAAAAACAACAGTTCTAATTTTTGGTAAAGGTATGGGCATATTTGTATTCTTTTACAAGTTATAAAAGTGAAGAAAATCTATGTTTTCTGTAGCAACATGAATCTTCATCTCTGATATCTCCGTCTGTAGTATATAAAACTGAATATTAGAACTGTGTTAGAGGATCAAGTTTGATTTGGGCAAGTACATATGCATTCTCTCATGTCATCTAGAGGCATTTTTTTAAAAAGTTTATTTAAATAATCTCTACACCCACCGTGGGGCTTGAACCCACAACCCCAAGATCAAGAGTTGCAGGCTCTTCCGACTGAAGCAGCCACAAGTCTGTCTAGAAGAATTTATTAGGTACATCCACTAAAGGTTCATTATAACCTCTTCCGGGTTTATGCTGTGAACTTAAGAGGTGAAAATTTTACCTTTACGTTACACTGAATACTTTTTGATACTTTAACTATTTTTAATGAATTCAATAGAGTACCAAAAGAGTCTGCCTTGCAGACAGTGGTGTGAATGTGAAGACACATGGTAGCTGCTTGTGTTTTTGCTGTGGCGATTGAAACAGTGTCCCTGTTCTCCAAAGCTGTGCATCTTGGTTTTTTGGGACCTGATTTTGCAACACGAGGGTTTTTCTCTCATAGGTGCTGTCAAAGGAGCAGATTTTACAGAGGAGTCAGGATAGAGGTTCTGTATTTCCCACTTGATTAATGAGAGGGGCATGTGAGAGTCGACTGTTACGGAGGTGTTGAAAACATTAGTGGTAGATTCTAGCGGTTGTGAGGTGAATGCAGTGGAAGGCCAGGTGAAATACCTGGTTTCTCTTAGGTATTCTGTGTATTGTCTTGAATATGTGGTTAAAGGATTTAAATACGATTAAAAAAGCAGTGACTGGGTGGCTCAGTTGGTTAAGCGACTGCCTTCGGCTCAGGTCATGATCCTGGAGTCCCAGAATCGAGTCCCACATCGGGCTCCCTGCTCAGCGGGGAGTCTGCTTCTCCCTCTGATCCTCTTCCCTCTCATGCTCTCTATCTCTCATTCTCTCTTTCTCAAATAAATAAATAAAATCTTAAAAAAAATAAAGCAGTGATAGGGTTTCGAAGGACCACTCCCCTGGAGGTACCCAAGTGAGGAGTCATCAAAGAAAATCTGGAGAAATGAGCAGAGCTGCTACCGTTGAGATGGGGATCATTCACTATGCTAAGAATATGTTAGTCGTTTCTGCTTCTCAGATGAACTGAAAGCTCAACGTTTCCCTCAGACAGGAAACAGGAACTTGGTGAATGAGCTTAAAATTCAGCTGTGGCTTTGAAAACTGAAGAGAAGTGAGAGTTAGCACTAATATCTCATGGGATGAATCCAAATAAAAGATGCTATGTTCCACATGACCACTGCAGATACGGAGAAGTTGCTTAAAAGAAAAATCCTAACTTGACCGAGGGGTCGAACTGGACAGAACTAGCTATAAACAATTGTCAGATGAATGTGTTTTAGGCAAACAGCAGAAAAGAGAAAAGCAGGCTGGGGAAAATGGCATTCTTCTAACTGGAACCACAGAAACCTTCAGGATTTGGTCAATTGCAAGGTTGGTCTAGGATGGTTTGAAGTGTTTGGTAAAATATTTGGAATTCCCTCGGTACCCAGGCAGTTCCTTACAGGAGTAGGTTAGAATTTCTGTGAATAAGTAGTTTCCATAACCAGGAAACTAGAAAAGATGCAGGGTTCAGGCTCATTTTTGGTGAATTATAGCAGCCCACAGATGGGAAGCTATGTGGTGTTTATTTCCCCAAATAGAAAGAAATGTAAGCATTAGCATATTCATTCAAATACAGTTACATTACACATTTTTAAGCAAAATGATTGAACTCATTGGGATGTTGTACAACTCAAATTTTCCCCCAGAAAGTTTTGGATTCCTAGATTTTGTTTTTAGTGTCAAGTATAAAGGTCAGGATTTTCATATGGAAGCAGATTTCTAATTTATATACATATTTACATTAATTTTAATATTGTCTTGACCACCAAGGCATTGTTGAGTATTAAAATGTTTGTAGGGTGGTAGTTTTCTTTAGGAACTATCCCCCAAAGAATTTATTCTTTACAGGTGGTATCCCTTAAAGTAGTTTTAGAGGAGACAGCTGCAAAATGGAAACCTTCATGAACCCCCTGCTGCCTTTTTATTCTTGTTTTGAATTGGAATCCCCCCACCTAACTTTCACAGCATTTCTTTGGGGACTACGTGGGTAGAAGTGCATGAGGGATGATTCTTGACTCCAGGCATACAAAATATTCGGTGGGTTTAAAATGACATCTAGCTCGGGGCGCCTGGGTGGCTCAGTCAGTTAAGCGTCTGCCTTCGGCTCAGGTCATGATCCCAGGGTCCTGGGATCGAGCCCCGCATCGGGCTCCCTGCTCTGCGGGAAGCCTGCTTCTCCCTCTCCCACTCCCCCTGCTTGTGTTCCTGCTCTCGCTGTGTCTCTCTCTGTCAAATCAATCAATCAATCAATCAATCAATCTAAAAAATAAAATGACACCTAGCTCAGTGGGGCCCCCCCTGGAGCTGCTGTAAGCATAGGTGTCATACAAGGTGGCACCCTGGCCCTTGAGACAAAGAAGTGTCAGATGTGTCAGTGCCCAGATGGCTCCCCAATCCCTGTCTCATCTCTGTGGTAGCCTGCATCTATGTCCTTGTTCTTTGCTTATGTGAAATGATTGTGTGGAGTGATTGGCCTATGGTTGCAGTGATAACATTTGGTGAAATGGGAGAGCTGTCCCTAACACAACTTTCAGACAGCTGATCTTGTTCTCAAAAAGCCCCTGGCCCTAAAGATGGTGGGTTTTGTTTTGTTTTGTTTTGTTTTTAAACCTCATAGGGAGAAAGGGCTTGCGTACAATCTTGTTTCTCATTGTCCTCAACTGAGGAAGATGCACCATCTCCCTGCCTGTCTTTGATTGAAGGGATGTGTTGCTTTAAGGCACAGCAGGCAGGAAACAGGAAGTGGGTGCTATACTAGGGCATTACCAAAGGAGTAGGAAGTGGCAGTGAATATATGATCTATACCCAGAGTGTATGTATCTTAAGGTTTGAAAACCAGGAATCTCAACTCGAGTGCTATGAAGACATATTTCAAAAACCAGTTGTAGCCTATGGGGTTCTTTAAGCTAAGAGTATATATATTGAGAAGGCCTGCCATGTTTAATTTGATGATACCACAGTCTCCAGTGGAAATCTGCAAAATTGAATCAAAACTCTTTATCTTTTTCAAAGGTGGGATCATTGCTACATAACACATGTTACTTTAATGACCTCAGTGAGATGCAAGCAACTCATTTTTATTGAATAGGTAATTATGATCTATCCTTTATTTTGTTACTTTTCTACTGAAGTATAGTTGACACACAGTATTCTCTTAGTTTCAGGTGTACAACATAGTGATTCGACATTTGGATACATTGCAAAAATGATCACCACAGTGTATACTTACCATCTGTCACCACACACAGGCAATTCTTTCTGAAGCAGCTAATTTGGGTTGCAAGAACTGTTTTTCAACCTAGAGTTGATTTCTCTAATTTTGCACCCTTCCTAGCTAATGTAACACTGTGGTAGCTTCCTTCGTCCCTTCTCCTCTAGATATTACAACATTTTGTCATGAGATCATGAGAAAAAGTTGTTTTTTTAAAAAAAGATTTTATTTATTTGACAGAGACACAGCGAGAGAGGGAACACAAGCAGGGGGAGTGGGAGAGGGAGAAGCAGGTTTCCCGCCGAGCAGGGAGCCCGATGCGGGGCTCGATCCCAGGACCCTGGGATCATGACCCGAGCCGAAGGCAGACACTTAATGACTGAGCCACCCAGGTGCCCCGAGAAGAAGTTGCTTTTTGCATTGGGTAGAGTGACTCAGAATTTGTTTAGGATGCAAAATCATTTCTTAGATTTGTTACCTCTGCTGCTGACCTCTACCTCCCGTGTGTAAGGAAATCAGTAATGTTTCAAAGTGGCATGGTTATTTGAGTTGCATAAAATTGTTCTGTGGGATGACCTTCTAAACATTGGGAATTTGTGTTGAGTTTGGTACTTGGCCAGGTCTTTGGCCACATCCTGCTATTGCTAGACCTTTAAAAAAAATTTTTTTTTCCTCTGGCTTTTCCCGGCACTGCCCCATTGCCGCTGAAAGATCAGGATGTTGCCTGGGCTTCGCACCAGGTGCAGAACCTCGGGGCCTTCCTCTTCTACTCACTGGCACAGCAGCCCTAGGAACCCTAAGATGGAGATGTTGGAACTGTTTTGATAATACCTTTTCTTATTCTTTAAAAATCTGGCCAGTAAGCCACTGTCACATAATCATCAGACCTGAAGATATATAGTAACAGAGGACTTTGGCTTTCAAACCTTCCTCTGGATTGACCTCGGTTTTGCTTTTGAGGAAGAGTAAGCAGCAGATTGGCCCATATTCCTATTAAAAGCAAAGCGCCTTCTTGCCTTTTACTGCTGCTCACATTGGTTGCAGATGCTTCAAAGAGGGCTGAATTGTAACCTAGTTTAAAGACGATATATTTTAGATTAAATGTTCACAGAAATAATTGCAATGGGGTGTCTTCTGGGCAAATGACATTGCAGACTCTGCAGAAGTTCAGTGCTTCAGGGGTACGTGGGTGAGATCTGCTAGTAGGAAATAGCAACACTGTTGACATTGTAGCAGGTTTCTTGGCTGACCTTTGTATGGTACATACTCCCCCACAAACAGCAGTGTTTCATGGAGATGGGACAAAGACTCCTGCTCTTCTTAGGAGTTTCTAGTGCCTTGGTGCTTCTCTTTAAATCTGTTTTTGAAGTTCTTTTTGTGGGTCTCATCCTGTGCAAAATTGCCTTATATTGAGGCATTACTTCCAAGTAATAAAACCTCTGTTGGGCATGTTCCACAGTGGAACTAGCCTATTCCAAATTTTATGCTGCTTACCAGAGTAGTGGTGTAACGCGAGGGCAGTGCTGTTTGTAAGTAGCTGGCTAGTGGTCTGCAGGTGAAATTGATCACGACATTTTAGTTCTGGGTTTGTGTTTTCCAGCTCTGCATTTTTCTTTCCTTTACTGTTTTTCAGAAACTCACTTTCATACTTTGGCTTTGCAAACTTTTCCTTGCCCCGGTATTTGAAGGAAGTTTTTAAAAAGAACATTTTAGGCAAGCCAACTATGACCTGAGCAGTAACAGGTATAACTGGATAATCCCAGAGGATAGCTATTATTATTATTAGCTTTTTAAAGAGTATATACTTGCCTGGTTGGGCTATTATTATAGGGTCAATGGTTGCCTCATGGGTGACCCTCCTTTCCTATTTTACCTATATGTCTGCTCTCTGTGTTAGTCCACTTACAGTATTATCTACTGAATAGTAAGCTCCACAAGGACAAGGCATAGTGTGTGCTCACTGAATATTTTTTTGAACGGACACATGGGCACACACCTGTAACTGCCCAGGATTTGGGAAACTAGGTTTTGAAAAATATTACAAAGGAAATGGGTCGTTGCTGACTGTACTTATTTTTAATTCCTTTCCTCAAATAGAAATGTTAGTATGGTGGTAAGTCTTCAGTAATGATGATTATAAAACCAAAGAAAAGAGAGACTTAACCATTTGTTTCCTGCTTCAGTGAGACAGTGCCCAATAGGGTGATATCACTTTCATATTTAGGAGAGGCCATATTGTATGACAGCCTTTACACCTTTCTATTGTCGTGCTACAGGGCATAAGGAACTTCCTGTCAAAGAAGTTTTATTTCAATGTATTCTCAATTATATATAGGGATCTCTTAACCAAATGGATTCCTTCTTTTAGATTTTTCAAATGTGATCTTAGTAAATGGCTTATTTTGAAAAACAAATGCTTCATTTGGAATAATTTTAGATTTACAGCAAATTTGTAAAGATAGTTCAGAGGTCCTGTACATCTTTACCCAGCTCCCCCTTAATGTTAACGTTTATGTAACATTAGCATAGTACTGTTAACTAAAAACTATAAAATTTATTTGGATTTCTTGAGTTTTTCTACTGGTCTTTTTTTTTTTTTCTTCTGTTCCAGGATCCAAAATTGTTAACACATGTTTATTTTAGAAAACATGTAGATGAAAAGACAAAGTATGGGTAATCCTCCCTACTCAGAGCCAGCTCCTGATATTTTTAGTACACATCCTTCCATATTTTTTTCTATAGAGAATAGAAATCTGTCCCCCCACCAAAAAAAAAACTATTTCGATTTTCCTAAAAGACAAGTCACAAAAATGTGTTTTATATACTGTTTTGTAATTTCTTTTTGCACTTAATATAGCATTTTTTTCTGTGTACATCTTCCCTCGGCTGATGTTTTTAACATAGTTTAATCTATTCCCTTCCCTTAAGACATTTTATTGTTTCCATAGTTAATTCTTCATGACCTAAGGCCAAACTATGCATGTGTTCTCACCCTCCCCCTGCCATAAACCTGAGAAGTATGACACACTCTTCTCAGTAACAGTGGATCATTAAGCCAGTGATTCCAAATACCTGTGTATTAGGTTGAACCATTTGAAATTGCTGTTTGCTGGCATGTAGCAGGTTTTTGACTATATTGGCAATTTTGTATGGGTCATCCTACTAGTTTGAAAAAGCTTTCTCAATTATTCTGATCTCTTCCCCTGCCATTCTCGTTCCACTGAGAATCCCTGGCCTCTCACTCTACTGAGTATCTCTCCATTTGGAATGGTGAGCTGACACCAACATTTTGTCAGGCAAAAATGTTGACAAATTCCCCTTCCAGGTGTCGCTGATAAACAGGATCCTTAAGATGTATGCCTGTGTTGGTGACATATGCAGAGAACTTGCCTCCAGTGAATTGTATCTGCCCACCTGTATAAGGAAAATAGACTTCTGAACATTCAACCCAAGCTTTATGCAAGATAGCCCGATGGCTCGCTCTCCTGGTTCCATACCTGTATGGATACCTGTATAGGATAGCCAGGGATACTGGTGCCACCCAGTGGTACCTTATAGAGGAGCGGCTGATGTTGCTCTCCCACTATCCAGCATATCAAATACTTTCATTTTTTCCCTCCCCTTTCTTTCATGCACTTCCGTGTTCATTATCTCCCCTTCCTTTCCTTCCCTCCACCTATGCCAGGGCACTTGTGGCTTTCATTTAGCCCGGCTGATAATATTCAGGGAGATACACTAGCCATGTAATTTTGCTGTGATAATCCTTATTTAAATAAAGGCTTTAGAACATGAGACATGAAATGATAAGTAACACACTGAACAGACTGTTATTTGCTCTGCTTATGAAGGTCATGATTCCTACCCCAAAAGGGCATCGAGTTTGTATTCTGTCAGAACATGGCATTTGTCACGTTTAATTTCAAGCTTCTTAGTTATAGGAGAGGGAAGCACTTTTATATAGCTCAGATAGGAAGAGGCGTACACGTCTACCTCAGAGGGAAAGATTTAACTTGGAAATCACTTTTTGGTTTCCTTCATGCTTAGTATGACTGGTTAATTCATTCCATGTTCATTCCAAAACTGTTGGGTAAGCACCTACAATGTCCCTGTACTGTGCTCGGTTCTGGGGATTATACTGAGAATCAAGACAGACGTGGCCTCTGCCTGTAAGGAGCTTACCAGCCCAGCAAGGGAACAGCAACTTGAACGAGTTTAAGTGCCGCGGTATATGGGTGCCCACAGAGCAAAAAGCAGAGGCACCTGACATAATGTGGGGAGGTCAAGGAAGGCTCTTTAGAAGTGCCCTTTTAACTAAGACGTAAAGGAAGCCAGGGAAAGGGAGAAGAGAATGTTCTTGGCAGAAGGAAAAGCATGTGCTAGACTCTAGGTGAGAGATTAAGCTTGGTGCTTTTGAGAAACTAAAAAGTTTATAATGGCTAGAGCCCTGAGATCAGCTTGATTTAAGCCTCACAAAAGTCCTCTCAAGAGGGAGTAATATAGTATTCCCTCCATTTTAGAGTTGTGGCAAATGAAGTAAAGAGGTTAAATAACTTGCCTGAGGTCACCCAATGCTAGTAAGGGGCACAGCCAAGAGCTAGACCCAGGCCATCTGGCCCCAGCGTTTTGGCTCCTAACTACCATGGTAGACTGCCTCTCAACAGGGCACTGTATTATATTGGAGCTTCATTGTCTATTTCTTTAGCCTTCGATGAAGCATAAGACCTTATCCTGTTAATCTGTGGTCTTTTCTTCGAACTGGCCAAGTTAAACACAGTTTTTCTTAGTAAACTGAATGTTAGGCTCTACTAGACATGGACTATTCCGAGAGCTGGAGCTTATAATGTGGGGGAAAATTCCTTAAGCTTACAGCATCTGGGGTAGCCCAGAAACTCTCCAGTTTGCTTTGGTCTTACATTATTGATTGGAAATCAAATACTTCATTTGATATGCAACTCTAAGGTTGCTAACCCATATTTTCCAGAAAATCATAGATGGGAAGTTACAGTTAGTTGTATTTTTTTTTTTTTTTGGTAAAAAAATGAGTAATATGTATTCCCTGCAAGGCTAGAATTTTTGCCTGATTGCTAAAGTTAATTTGGCAATATCTTTCTCTCTGACCTTTAAGTTAGTTAAAGGATAAATACAACTTCTTTAAAAAAAAATTATTTATTTAGAGAGTGCATGTGCATGCAAGTGGGGGGGAGGGGCAGAAGAAGAGGGAGAAGAGAATCTCAGGCAGACTCCACACTGAGCATGGAGCCTGATGCTGGGCTCAATCTCATGACCCTGAGATCATGACCTGAGCTGAAATCAAGAGTCGGTCGCTTAACCAACTGAGCCACCTAGGCGCCCCGGGTAAACACAACTTCTTAAATAGGATGACAGTCTTTAAAAAGTTGTATAAATTAAGGACCTATAAATGGAGATATTTTCTTACAGTGGATCTGATTTATCCTTTTATGTACTTAAAATACATGTATGTGTTTTATTTTTTTTATTTTTTTAAAAGATTTTATTTATTTATTTGAGAGAGAGAGAATGAGAGAGAGAGAGCACGAGAGGAAAGAGGGTCAGAGGGAGAAGCAGACTCCCCGCCGAGCAGGGAGCCCGATGCGGGACTCGATCCGGGGACTCCAGGATCATGACCTGAGCCGAAGGCAGTCGCCTAACCAACTGAGCCACCCAGGCGCCCTCACGTATGTGTTTTATAAGTTGAGGAATTGACTTCAGTTTGAATTTATCCATGAAGTTTTTTTTAAAGGTTTTATTTATTTATTTTAGAGAGAGAGTTGCTCGAGTAGGGGAAGGGGTAGAAGGAAAGAATCTTTAAGCGGACTCCCCGCTGGGCTCCATGTCAGGACCCATAGCATCATGACCTGAGCTGAAACCAAGAGTCTGACGCTTAAACTACTGAGCCATCCAGATGCCCCTCAGTTAAGGTTTTAGTCTAGATTTTGGAAGTTGGATTATAAAGATTCAGTTGTATGTAAACTAAGGTTGTCATAATTTTGCATTGTTGAAACACTTGGAATAAAGAACTGTGTGTGTGTATGTGTTTGTATGCTTAATAGCACAAAGCTGGTACTTTCATTTACTTACCCATTTGCATATGACAGTGGATTCAGTCGAGAGTTAAGTATTTTTCTCTGGGAGTGAAGGTTGGCTTTGCTGATGTAGCCATATGTTCTTGCCTTTTTCTTTTGTGGGACAGAGTTAGGGTTATCACTAGAGTCATCACTAGGGATGTTTTGCCAAAAAAAGGGGGGGGTGGGGACTCTGACAATAATTACACTGGGCCAACAGGTAAACCTGGGGACAGTCTTTGGCAAACGGGCAAGTGTGATCATCATCATTTTAAACCAGTTCGTACAAATTTGTGAGCTTAGCTTCAGAGGCACTGGTCAACCCAGTTGAATTAACCAGCAGCCACAGATCAATTTCCCTTGACTTCGGAGTAAAAACATTAATTTTCAAGAATAGTATGTATATCAATGAGCTGTATTCTTTTTTTTTTTTAAGACTTTATTTATTTGACAGAGAGAGACACAGCGAGAGAGGGAACACAAGCAGGGGGAGTGGGAGAGGGAGAAGCAGGCTTCCTGCTGAGCAGGGAGCCCGATGCGGGGCTTGATCCCAGGACCCCGGGATCATGACCTGAGCTGAAGGCAGACGCTGAATGACTGAGCCACCCAGGCACCCCTCAATCAGCTGTATTCTTTGGATAATTTTTAGTGTTGTGAACTCTGTGCTGCTAGGCCCTTTTGAGGTTATTACAGGACACGCTCATAGCTGTCTGGGGCCTTACAGGAAGTAAGATTACTTAATGATATGGAATGTCTGAAGCAAGATAGTCTTAGGTAAGGTGATACACTCCGAAGTTCAGAGTAGTTGGTCCCAGAGTTGAGGTTGTAAACAAGTGGATATTGATGGAGAATTAACCTCTGAAATGCCCTCCCTTCAAAATCCTTCTTACCACCCAAGTGGAAGGCAAAGAGATGATACCCATTAGGTGCCTTTTGCTTGTGATACTTTCTCTGAGGGAAGGCCTTGATTCCCCCTAGGGTGCTGATTCTGGTCAGATGAAAAACCTTTTCCTTGGGCAGAAGAGTTGGCGAGTCTGAGGTGCCTATTAAATCTTACGCAGATACCATCTGACACTTGAGTTCCTGTTTGTTGTAGTAGGATAAGTGAGCGGAATTCTGGGCTTTAAAGAAATTATTTGTATTTCAATCCGTGTGGAACCCTTCACGATTGTCTGGCTTTTTGATATCCTCTATTCACTTGCCAGAGGTAGTCAATTTTTCTTAGTCACATTTTGGCATAGGGAACCACAAGGACAGCTAGCTTTAGGAAACCTTTAACACTGTATTTACAGCAAGAAAAAAGAAACTTTGTTATATTTTGCTTCATGGATTAATTTTAAAGATTTTATTTATTTGAGAGAGAGAGAGAGAGAGAGAGAGAGAGAGAGAGAGAGAGAGAGAAAGCACAGGCACGGGGAGCAGCATGGAAGAGGGAGAAGCAGGTGCCCTGCCGAGCAGGGAGCCCGATGCGGGGCTCGATCCCAGGACCCCGGGATCATGACCTGAGCCGAAGGCAGACGCTTCACTGACTGAGCCACCCAGGCGCCCCGCTTCATAGATTATATTGCATGAAAAAGAAGTTTCTTTTACTTTGAGACTAGTTTAGAAACGGAAGTGTCTAATCTTTGTGTAGTACAGTTGAAGTCAACTTTTGGCTCCTTTTACAGTGTCCCTTTATCACTTGAGTAGCGTCTTATTTCTTAGTATGCCTTAGGGGCCATATTCATTGTCACTTATCCACACACACACAAACACAGACACTAGTATGAACTGAAAGACTGATGCTATTTTCCCTACTTATTTATTAAATGATGAAACTAATATGGTCACTGTAGCAGTTTCAGGAAGTGTAGGAAAAATATAAGGATAAAACTAAAAATCACCAATAATTCTCCAGCCTAGGGGTTAACATTTCAGCCAGTAGTCTGCCTGCATATATCTGAGGAAGTTGCTATTGTTCTTTAAGTTACCTCTCAAGCCAATTAAGCTCTGCATATCTTGAACATTTTCTCATATCCTTGAATATTCTTTGGCACTGCTGCGTTTGATGACTGTGTAGCATTTGATCATATGGATGCATCATTATTTCATCAATCTCCATTTGGGCATTTGAAATTTGTTCTAGGTTTTCTGTTCTCTTTATAACAATGATGACTCTTATCTATATTTTTGTGTGTGCGTTCATTTCTGATTAGTTCCTTAGGATATTCCTAGAAGTAGAAAATGAAATTATTAGGTGGGGAGGTATGACATAAGAACTCTTGATGCATATCGCCAAATTGCTTCCTATGAGTTTTGTACCAGTTTACACTTCAGTCAACAGTTTATAAAGTGCCTTTTTGTGTATATTTGGCAGCACTGAGTAATTTCTTGATTCTTAATTGGCACTCCTTTTGATGGAACTTCCACGCATTGCTGTTCTAGTAAAATAAAAATTATTCCTGGTAAATGAAGGTGGGAATGTAATATTAACAGCAGTACTGCAAGAAACTGGTGGCCCTGGATACTCCCGAGAACCATCGAAACAGGCCATGTTTTAGCTCCAAGAGTCTGTGTTTCTAAAAATATATTTTTCCTTTCTCAAGCAGTTTCTCAATCTCAACTTGAGGGGTAAGTGCTAGTTTTTTTCTCCTAAAATTATTGCTCCATGAGTGCTTATTGTCTCTAACTTAGGCTTTTCTGTGCATTTATTAAGACTCATGCTTTTGTTGTCTTTAAAAACAAAATGTGACCTCTGGCAAAAAACATGCAGATTTTGGAAAGTTTTGGTTGTCACACAGGCGTACTTTTTTTTTTTTTTAAGATTTTATTTATTTATTTGACAGAGAGAGAGAGAGAGTGATAGCAGGAACACAAGCAGGGGCAGTGGGAGAGGGAGAAGCAGGCCTCCCGCCGAGTAGGGAGCCTGATGCAGGGCTCGATCTCAGGACCCCGGGATCAAGACCCGAGCCAAAAGCAGCCGCTCAACGACTGAGCCAGCCAGGCACCCCCGTACTTTCTTAAGGTAACAAGCACTCTGTTCAAGTATTCTTCAGGTCCTTGGTATTTGAATGAAAGCCTTATAAATTCAGAATCATCCATGTATCAATACACATCTTGAGTAAACTTGGAAGGAAGACATTTGGTAAGTCCAGTGTTTGGTATGATGCAACCTATTTGGCCAAAATGTTTAAGAATCGGTGTCGTAAGATTGTTGGTCCCAAGTCAAGAATTACCAGTGTGACAGCAATTTTCATCTATTAAAACTTTCTTCCTCCCAGTGGGTGTTTCATGATGGCAAAGCTATACCTTAGGCAGGCCTTACAAGTGGGATTTATTGATGTTTGTGACTTAAAAAAATTCTTATTTAAATGTGATTGACAGATCAAGAACTTTTAAAGAGAATTTTCCCTCTTGATGCTGTTGTTAATTTAATTCTAGGTATGAGAAAGGATAGGACAGTGCACTTTTTTGCTGTTTTCTAATATTCTTTGTTTTAAAGATTTGTTTTTTAGTAATCTCTACACCAAGTGTGGAGCTTGAACTCACAACTCTGAGATCAAGAGTTGCAGGCTCTTCTGACTGAGCCAGCCAGGCGCCCCTGTTTTCTGATATTCTCATATTCATCTTAAGAGTAAAACTAATCAATACTGATTACAAAGAAATTTTTAATTCTGTATAGGGAAGCAGATATTTTCCTAATGTTCTGGAAAGTAGACCCTATTTTAGCTCCTATGGTCATTGGGAGGGGAGAGAGAGGGAAGAATTTATTTTTAGAGACTAGTTCACTACTCCTGTCTTAAAGCCTATTTTGGCTCTGAAAGTGTACAACTTTAGGGGCACCTGGGTGGCTCAGTCATTAAGCATCTGCCTTCGGCTCAGGGTCCTGGGATCAAGCCCCACATCGGGCTCCCTGCTCAGTGTGAAGCCTGCTTCTCCCTCTCCCACTCCCCCTGCTTGTGTTCCCTCTCTCGCTGTCTCTCTCTCTCTCTCAAATAAACAAATAAATCTTTAAAAAAAATGAAAGTGTATGACTTTATAAGTAAGGAGTGGAATTTATATACATCTAGTTTATTTTCCTGTCCCAAGTGAAGCCTAGTACTTACATTGTAGGTTAGGTACTTGTTATTTTTATATACACAATTTACATATATATGTGTATATAATATGTATACATGTATAATTTACCATACTGATGGTAAAACTAAATGTGTGCGTGTGTGTGTGTGTAAAGATACTAATTATAGGGGGAGAGTTTATATAACAAAATGGGTGGTAACATAATTCTAGAGTTGGGAGTATTTCTGTTGGCATTGAAACTAGACTCTGTCTTCAAGCTTGGGTAAAGACAATGGGTGTAGCATAGCATACGTAAGCATTGCTTCAAAACTGAGAAAGCAAAACAAAGAAACTACCCCAGAATACTGCACATTTAACTATGCGAAGAAATATCCATTGTTGTCATGGATATGCAAGTGATATGTTCTTCCACTACTAACAAGAATAATTTTTGAGGGGCGCCTGGATGGCTCAGTCATTAAGCGTCTGCCTTCGGCTCAGGTCATGATCCCAGGGTCCTGGGATCGAGCCCCATGTCAGACTCCCTGCTCGGTGGGAGGCCTGCTTCTCCCTCTCCCATTCCCCCTGCTTGTGTTCCCTCTCTCACTGTGTCTCTGTCAAATAAATAAATAAAACCTTTAAAAAAAAGAGTAACTTTTGAGTTATGAGTAGAACAAAGGACTTTCTGTTTGGCTAACATTGATTATCATCATTCTAAAATATAATGGTAGTTTTTTGTTATAAGTATTTCCCTCAAATATCTGAAGACAATTATGTAAACAGAAATTCTAGCTTAAAAATAGTATAGAATTGTCGAACTACTATGTTGCACACCTAAAACTCATATAACACTGTCAACTATAGTTCAATTTATTTATCAATAAATAAATAGTCACAGATAAAGCAAAGGCTGATATTGTGAAGGAAAAAATGACTTCAACCAGCTGTATTCTCTGACAAGTGTTAGATTTTTTTCTCTTATCCATTCCAACAAATATTTGATGCTATTTCTAAGCCAAAGTGCGATACAGAGATAATAGGATGTAGTCCTTTTCCTGAATGAACTTACTGTTTAGATAAGTGATTAAGATAAATTCACAAATAATACAATTAACTTCTGAAATGCCCTCCCTTCCAAATCCCTTCTTGTCACCTGAGTGGAAGGCAAAGAGATGATACCCATTTGGGTAATGTAATACAGGTTTCAAGCTGTTAGTGAAGAGCTATGAAAGTTCAAAAGAAGGCAAGAAATGTTAGCTCAAGGTATCAGTGAAGATATCCCAGAAAAGGTGGCTTTTGAGCAGAATTCTGGGTAGAAAGAAGGACATGAATAAAGCCTTTGACACAGGAGAATTTCAGAGGATGTCAGTGTGACATAGTTTTTTTTTTTTTTTCAAGGTGGTAAATGGTTTCTTTTGGGTAGAATATAGGTATGGGAGATGTTTTTCTCATTAAATTAAAAATTTATGGTAAAATATTTAATGCTGCCGATGGGAGTATAAATAGGTCCAGCCTTTCTGGAAAGTTATTTTATAGGTGTGTATCAAGAGTTTCCTTTCCCACCCTTCCCACCATGCCCCAGTCTATCTTTGACTTGGTAATCACACTTCGAGGAAATCTGAGGGAAAAGTTTTTATAATCTTGAGGAGGGAGAATGACCCAGAAGCCACAAAGGAGACTACTGATACATGTTATTACTTAAAACATAAAAACCAGTATTTGGTCCAAAGCCCCCAAAGCAAGAGAAGAGCTATACTGGGAACAATATTTGTAGTATGTCAGACAAAGGGTTTATTTCCTTAATATAAAAAGGGCTCTTATGAATCACCAAGAAAATATGATTAATGAAGTGAAAATATTGGCAAAGGACTGGATTCATATTCATTCATATAAGAAATTTAGATATAGTGAAACATTTTAATATATTCATTGAAAATTATCAAAAAAGTGTTTCTGGCACCTGTTGAACAGAATTCAATTCAGTGTTGGAGGGGATGTGGAGATATGGGCATATTTTTTTAAAAAAATTGTTTATTTGGGAGAGAGCACACGCAAGTGCTTGGGGAGGGAGGAGGGAGAGGAAGTGAGATAATCCTCTAGCAGACTCCCCAGGACCCTGAGATCATGACCTGAGCTGAAATCACTTACTCAACCAACTGAGCCACCCAGGCACCCTGAAATGGGCATATTAATTTTGGTGGGAATGTGAAATGGTATATTCTCTTTTAGAGGGCATTAAAATTTGGGGAGGATGTGAATAAATTTTAGACTTTTACAAAAGTGTTGCAAGAATAGTACATCATATCCATGGACCCTTCCCCTACCTCCTCCTAGTGTTAACATTTTACATAGTTATAGTACAATTAATTAAAACTGAGAAATTAATATTGGTATAATACTATTAACTAAACTACAGACTTTATTCAAATGTAATCAGTGTTTCTATTAACATCTTTTTTCTGTTCCAGGATCTAATCTAGGCTCTCACATTACATTTAGTTATCATGTCTCTTTAGTCTCTTTTTTTTATACTTTAATTTTTTATTTTAATTCCAGTTTACAGTGTTATATTAGTTTCAGGTGTACAATATAGTAATTGAACACTTCCATTCATCACCTGGTGCTCATCACAAGTGCCCTCCTTAATCCCCATCACCTATTTCACCCAACGCCCCACCCACTTCCCCTCTGGTAACCATCAGTTCTCTGGAGTTAAAAGTCTGTTTCTTGGTTGGTCTCTCTGTTTCTCTCCCTTTGCTTGTTTGTTTTGTGTCTGAAATTCCACATATGAGTGAAATCCTACACTATTTGTCTTTGTCTGACTGACTGATTTTGTGTAGCACAAGACCCTCTACCCCTCCTTAGTCTCTTCCATGAAAATTCCTCAGTCTTTGTCTTTCATGACCTTAACAACTTTGAAGAATACTCGGTACTTTATAGAATGCCCCTAATTTGGGTTTGCCTAATGTTCTTTCTTGGTAGCTTGAGATGATGTAATTTGGGCAAGAACACCACAGAAGCTATGTTGTGTCCTTCTCAGTGTGTCCTGTCGGGAGTATGTGATGTTGATGTGCCCTGTTATTGGTGAGGGTAACCTTGATCACCTGATTAAGGTGATCTCAACTGTGTTTCTTGACAGTAAAGTTGTCATTTTTCTCTTGGAATTAATAGGTATTAAAATACTTTATTATATTGTATTTTTTAAATACATTTTTGGAGGTGATACTTTGAGACCATGCATATATCCAATTTCAACTTTAAACTTTCGCTCACCAGTGTTAGCATCCACCAGTGGATTTTGCCTGCAGCCAATTATTGCTGTAGTGTTCTTTTTTTTATTTTTAAGATTTTATTTATTTATTTGAGAAAGAGACAATGAGCAGGGAGGAGGGACAGAGGGAGAAGGAGAAGCAGACTCCCTGCTGAGCAGGGAGCCTGATGTGGGGCTCTGTCCCAGGACCCTGGGATCATGACCTGAGCCGAAGGCAGACGCTTAACCAACTGAGCCACCCAGGTGCCCTTACTGTAGTGTTCCAATGGAGATTTTCTATTTCCTTTATTCCTTCCACATTTATTAATTAGAATTTTTGTATAAGGAAGTTTTGTCCCTTCTCCCTCCTGTACTTAATTATTTGGTCAATCATTTATTTGTATTAGTATGGACTCATGGATATTTCTTTTATTCTTTTGGATATGATCTAATACTATCACTTACATTGTTGGTCAAATTGTTGCAGCTTTGACCATTGGGAGCTCTTTTGGGTTGGCCCCTGTGTCCCTTTGGCATATCCCCATCTTTTTTTTTTTTTTTTTTTAACACTTCCTTACTTTCTGGCACCAGAAGATACCAGGCTCAGCTGGCATTTTTCCTGCGCTGGCTCTGGAATCAACTACTTCTCTAAAGGGCCCTGGTTCCTTTTACTGGGGAACGGTAATTGGAAACCCAAGATCTGGGTGCTGGATATGATCACTGACTGCTACTGAGTATCTTTGCTTCTAGACCTGGAGGGCAATTTTAATAGACTAAAACCTAAAATGGTCACATACCCTTTTGACCCAGCACTTCGACTAGAAATATATCCTATAGACACACTGGCATAAATATATTGTTAAGGATATTCATTGCTGGAATACCATATAACTGTTTAAGAGTATTTTTTTAAAGATTTTATTTATTTATTTGAGAAAGCCAGAGAGAGAGCACCCCCAGAGAGGAGGGGCAGAGGGGAAGGGCAGAGGGAGCAACTGACTCCCCACTGAGCAGAGATCCCAATGCCAGTCTCAGTCCCAGGACCCCTGGATCATGACCTGAGCCGAAGGCAGGTGTTTAACCGCTTAATCCACTGAGCCATCCAGGCGCCCCTAACTGTTTAAGAGTATTAGGTAGATCTGTGTATTCTGGCATGGAAAGACATGTAAGAGAGTCATATTTTTTTTTAAAAAGTTGCAAACCTGTATAGATAGTATGATTCAGTTTTTGCTTAAAAATTGTGTGTGTGCGTGCGTGCATGCGTGCACATGTGTATTGGACTCTGCTTACAAAAACATCTCCAAGGGCACTTACCATACTATTAAAAGCTGTTATTTCTGGAGGATTGAATAAAAAAGACACTTTCACTTTGTATTTTATATTTTGTAATGTTTGTGTTTGTTTTTTAAACACTTTATTGAGATACCATGAATATTTTTAAAACACATTTTGTTTTAGGTTACCTAACTTTTCCATGAATCAGCCTTCTAGTCTCTGACAGCCTAGAATCATCTCCATACTTTTTACACTATTACATGATAGATTTTGATTAGTTTTATTATTTAGGTTATAATATTTGTTTAATACATTTTAATGTTTATGAATCAAGTGACCTACAAGCCTATGAAACATTTAAGACTCCTGAACCACTCATACTTTATATATTCTTAAGGGGAAAAGAAAAGATTCTACTATAGCTTAGATTCTGAGCAGTACCCTCTAGTAGTTTGATTGGCTTATGATAGTCATGTAGGCCTGTTTTAAATGTAATTTCCTTCTTCTTTATGACTTTTTAAAAATCATTTTAAAATACACAATATTTATGGAAATTTTGGGAGCTATTGAAATCAGCAGAAAGAATACTAAAGTATATAAGACATTAAAACAGAACAAAAAGTAGTAAAACATAAAATTCACCTGTAATCCTACCACACAGCAACAGCTAGCATTAATATTTGGTGCATATCTTGCTAATTTTTCTATGAATGTACCCACCCAAATATATATGTATATAATGGAGTCATACATACTGTTTTGTACCTGTGTTGTTTCTTGATTTCAACATTTCTAACCTTTGAACTGTATTATAGTTATGGTAGTTTTTATCCATTAGCAAACACGTGACCTACATGCATCTATCTGAAGCAAGACCTATAAAAGACCATTGCTGAGGAGATCGTTCTATGAGGGACTCACCAGAATTTACTTTTAGATTTGCACACTAAATGCTCAGGACTTTGTGAATATTTCCCACTCTTTTTGAAACATTCTCTTTTAAACGTACTAAGCTTGGTCCTTGAGACATTAATTACAGGAGGAAGATTGATCGTGCTTTAAACATTTCCAACAGATGTTATCACAAGTTGAGTATTGACTTTACTTTAGAAGAATGTTTTCAAAACATTGGTTAGCAGACTAACTTATTTGCAAGAGGGCAAAAACTAAACACATTAATGGTTTGTTTTGAAGTCTGTCTGAAAATATGAGGGTTGTCTGAAGTTGAACAGCCCTGCTTCGTATTTGTGGTTGCTTTTTCCTTAATCACCGTCCTGTTAGCTGCCTGGACACTGTTTTGCTTCATGGTATTCAATGAGTAAGGCTTTCTCAGGGCCGCCTCATTTCCTAATTGAAAGACGATAAACTCTGGATGCTGTATTCTCTTTTTTTCATGCCACCAGGTGATCATTAAGTAGAAACAAACTATATTATATGCTTCAGTCTGTTAAAAATTTGCCTTGCGAAGGATTTCCAACTTTCTTGTGCTAACAAAAACTTGCATATACATGTGAAAGTGAAAAGTGTGTCCCAAATTTGCATTCTCATTTCAGCCAGATCATCCCTAGTCCCAGTCATTTGTAAATGGAAGCTGTGCGGTGATCATCTGCTTAGTTCTTTTATATGAAATTGTTTCTTCAATTTATTTTAATAGAATGACTTTAAGAGCAGGGTGCTTTTTTGGGGGGGGAGGGTAGGGGAGAGGTTAAGTTCAAGGTCAGTTTTTCCATTGTATAGAAAAAAATTAGATTAGGAAATGTGATTTAGTTCTCTTCTATCTGCTGGGCAGCAGTTGCTTTTTTTGTTTTGTTTTGTTTTTTAAACGTTGAAAGAAATGTCCATTAAAGGTACAGGTGCTGAAAAAAAATCATGTCTGTCTCTTGTATTTAAGAACCTCCTAAATAACCTCCTAGGGCGCCTGGGTGGCTCAGTTGGTTGGGCGACTGCCTTCGGCTCAGGTCATGATCCTGGAGTCCCGGGATCGAGTCCCGCATCAGGTTCTCTGCTCAGCAGGGAGTCTGCTTCTCCCTCTGACCCTCTTCCCTCTCGTGCTCTCTATCTCTCATTCTCTCTCTCTCAAATAAATAAATAAATCTTAAAAAAAAAGAACCTCCTAGAGTTGCTTTGCCTTGCCTGATTGATGGAGGACTGTGAGACTGGAAATGAGTAGAAGGTTGAAGCTGGGGCTCTCATTCAGCTGAGAGAATTCTCTGACACTTGATTCTCCTCTCCATCTTCTCCCTCTGTAGTACCAAGGACCAAGTGTAAACTATCCTTTGCAAATATTTACGGATGAAATTATTTTCCAAATTAAGCAAGCTAGTGGATAGTTTTGTATTCCCCCCCCCCCCAGCCACCCATAGGTCTTTAAATGATTTTGTAGAAAGTTGGTCTTTGTCATTTATCAGTTACCTGAGTTAATCTGTGGGGGGAAATCTATCCATTTGTACTTAGAAATATGAAGTTTTTCTTCCCCAACCTTCTCTTTTTGAGCTCTTTGGACTTTATTTGAGTATGTATATGCAGAGATTTACTTTCCTTATGTTAATATCAAATGTTATCCCTCTGGGAGAAAAACAAGAAAATGTTAAGTAGCATGCCTTCTGTTTATAAGTAGTCTTAACCATGTGTTCACACATGTGCTGATACTGTCCCCAGCGCACCCTCCCCAAAAGTAGATTGTGGATATTCACTTGAAGTGGAGAAGTAGTTCCATGAAACAAAACAAAAGGCATGCTCTGTTAGTGATAGGTCTGGGTATAAATCATTCTCTCCTTCATTGTTCTGTGGGTAGCAAAAGAGAAAATGAACTGTTTTATTTACCAAGTAGTTAGTGTGGTCATTATTCATATGGATGTTTGCGACTTCCATTGGACTGTCTAGATTTTTTTTTAAAAAAGTGTTTGAAGGGTTTTTCTCATAGTCCCATGCAAGTACTACTGAGTACTACAGCATGGAGCTAAGACTTCATTTCTTCTTCAAAATCTTAATCGTGCCCAGGACACCCCCGCAGTGCTGGAATGTAAGTAAGTGATGTCAAATTACGGAAGGGCCTTATTTTACTATTCTGAGTATTCAGATGATAAGTCATTTTCTCCTGCACTGTACAAAATAGGTTAATCCTCAGCTGTAAACTGACCGTAAACCTTCATAGCGTATATATATCTTCAAGAGCATCATAAAACTGATCTGTATATTCATTGAAGGAGGATGAAAATATCTCTAGGTTTTTGACTAGAGCAGTGCAGTATTTTGATTTGGAAAGAATCTTTCACTGTTTAAAGGAAATTATTGATTTTGGATTTTGATGGGAAAATCGGTAGGCGCCTGCAGGCACTTGAGGTGGGGATATCTGGGTAGATTGGCTAGTTTCCCGTGGTCAGACTTTATCCCTGAACTTGACTCCTGTCCTGATGGGGGGTGGGGGGGATAAGAAGTACAAATAAAACTATTAACAGCATGACTCTTGCTTCTTGCCATTTTCTTTTCATTTTACTTTAAAATTTTTTATTGAGATATAATTGATGTATAATATTGTGCAAGGTGCACAACATGTTGATTTGATACATTTATATATTGTTACGATTACCACCTTAGCTTTAGCTAACACCTCTGTTGCATCACATAATTATCATTTTCTGTGGTGAGCA
This sequence comes from Zalophus californianus, assembly GCF_009762305.2. Lineage (NCBI taxonomy): Eukaryota > Metazoa > Chordata > Mammalia > Carnivora > Otariidae > Zalophus > Zalophus californianus. The sequence continues at coordinate 38,733,787 of NC_045612.1, forward strand.
CATTTAAGATCTAATTTCTTAGCAGTTCTGAAGTATATGACACAGCATTGTTGACTGTGATCACTGTGCTGTGCATCAGATCTCCAGAACTTACTCATCTTCTAGTTGCAAGTTTGTATCCTTTAACAACGTCCCCCCTGGTCTCCCCTCCAGGCCCTGATAACCACCATTCTACTCTGTTCTTATGAGTTTGGCTTTTTTAGATTCTACAAATGAGCGACATCATGCAACATTTGTCTTTCTCTGCCTGGCTCATCTCACAAAGCATACCCTCGAGGTCCATCCATGTTGTTGCAAATGGCAGGCTTTCCTTCTTTCTCATGACTATGAGTATATTCCATTGTATGATGTACATACCATATTTGCTTCATCCATTCATCCATTGGTGGACACTTAAGTTGTTTCCATATCTTGGCTATTGTGAATAATGGTGCAGTAAACATGGGAGTGCAGATCTCTTTTTGATATCCTGTTTTCATTTCCTTTGGCTGTACATCCAGAAGTGAGATTGTTGGATCATGTGATCATTGTATTTTTAATTTTTTACCCAACCTCCATACTGTTTTCCAGAGTGACTGTACCAATTTACATTCCCACCAACGCTGCACAGAGCTTCCCTTTTCTCCACAAACTCGCCAACACTTGTTATCCCTGGTCTTTTTGATGATAGCCATCCTAACAAGTGTGAGGTGATGTCTCATTGTGGTTTTGATTTGCATTTTCCTGATGATGAGTGATGTTCAGTACCTTTTCATGTGCCTGTTGGCCATCTGGATGTCCTCTTTGGAGAAATGACTATTTCTCCAAGTGTAAATTTAGTTTCTCTGCCCATTTTTTCATCTTGCTATTTTCCCACAGAGTTTTGACTACTGTTTCTTAGGCTCAGTTACTTTTCTGCAACCCTACACTACTTTTAGCCAGACGATCATCTCTAATCATTTCTTGTTTTCCCTTTGGTACCTGGCTCATCATGAACTAAGGTGCACAGGTGATGTGAAACAACACTTGAGTGTTTTTAAAAGGGTTTTTTTCTTATGTTACTGTACCCATAAATGTTGTCTTTTATTACAGATTGAAATCACAAAAGATATACGTGTTCTTCTTAAGAGAAAAAGGAAATCTGTAAGTATTCTTCGAAAATTCTAAATTTGTAATTTTATCAGCTTTTGGAGGAAATTAAGTTTTAAACATACTAACAGGCATCTTGACTCTTTTTGTAGTGGAAAAACCCTGCCAATCTCCATGTTTGTGTTAAAAGGGCAATATTTGGAAAAGTAAAATGGGAAAACTTTTTACCCTGTACAGCTTCTAAAATTTAAACCATCACCACTCATTTCTAAAAGGGGAAGTGATAGTTGAAATCTAAGTAAAATATTTTTCCTTAAGCAGTTACCGAAAAATGGAGTCACAGATTGGAGTTGCAGTTCTGACTGTTGAGGCTTACAGGCTGAGAGTCTTTGGCAAGCTATTTTGCTTCCTTTTGCCTCAATTTTCTAATCTGTAAGGAGGTTTATTATTCTTGATGACATGAAGTCTGTAGTAGTGGATACTCTCCCTAATAAATTGAAGCTTGTTCTAGTTAACTGGTTCGCAAAACTGATTTAAATATATTTCTGATTTGCAGAATTTTAGGTATTAGCCTTGTCTCTCACCGAAGCATCTACTCTAGACTATAGCATGGAATAAAAGAAACACAACAGCACACTTAAAATTAGAGTCCTAGTGTTTGAGTCTTGGACCTTGAAAATTACCCAGTCCAGTGTTTCCCAAACATTGATGTTTAGACCAATGCTGGTCAGTGAGGAGTTTTTAGTGGTCCAGGGTGAAGTGAGGAAAGTAAGGACAACAGGCCATGCATTTTTTAAGATTAAACTCTTCCCATTTAAATGATTGCTTGTTATTATAAGATCTGTCCATCTAATTTGGGGGCATTAAATACATTCTGTATTTTAGGAAATGGTGGTGATAGCAAGTGGTAGGGTTTTTGGTTTATTGTTTTTTTTTTTTTTTAAATGCCCATACCTGTCCCCCACCCCCCAAGGCAGCTGTGTCATTCCCCTCACCATCCTTCTTTGCTTTTAAAACTTTACGGGCCTGTGCTATCTTAAAATAAGAATCCAGTTTTCTCATTTTACAGATGAAACAGACAAGGGGTTATTTAATTTGTTCCAGATCTTACAGTTCAGCAGGCTCCTGAACCAAGACCAAAACCCTGGATACAATGCTGCCTCTCTTGTATTTCTGGTCTTCTGAGAATTGCTTTAATTATAATAGGTTATAAACTTGAAACAGAAGATCTAGTAGTTCTTATGTGCTAATAACTATTTTTGAATTCCAAGTGTAAAGAAATTCAAGACTTAATGTTCTTGTGTAGCTTGGTGCTAAAGTCTACTTATTAGCCTGCATGAGAAAAATCTTAAACATGGCCAGAGATTTTCATCAGCAAGCCTGAATTAGCCGTCTCTGAATTCAGCTACTGAGCACGCTACCCCATGATTGATAAGAGAGGTAAGGTATCAGTGAGGTTAGTGTTTCCTTGGGGAAATAGACTGTGGTGCCATCGTGAGGGCAGTAGTATTCACGCTTCTATAGTTGATTTATTTGTCCACAGAGAGTCTGTTTCCTCTCTCTCTCCCCCCTCCTCCCACACGCATGCACACACTTGTGCATGCACACATACACACACACACCCTATAAATATAAACATTTATGGCACTCGGTTTACAGCCCTTCTAGATATGTAAGAGAAGAGTACCAAGGCAAAGAGTAGGAGTCGCCAAATGCATTGGCAGAAACATATGTCTAGTTTTGTTCAGGAGTTTACAAGATTCTTTGGAGTGTCTTTGACACTTCAGAGACTCCTCTTCGACTGGCCTAGCTGGGCCTTGGCTGTCCCAAAATACACTTCAAAGCAGAAATTATCTAATTCCCTGATGCCCCTCCCTTACTCACCTTAGTGAAGCATGCATGGGCCAGGGAAACAAATGAACGTGAAGAGAACAGAATGGAAAGTATTCCTCATCCCTAGTATGGAGACATTAACTCAAGGAGTACTTTTCCATGGCTTCTTGTATTGAGTGTCACATGGCTTCCTCCTTTAGTGAAGAATTCTTTAATTCCTAAAATGTCAGGTACAGCCATAATGAAATGCTAAGAATAATAATAACAACAAAAAAAAAAAACCATTTTGAATTCTCCCCAGTCTTTGGAATATCTGTGCTCTTCTTTTTACTAGTGCTAATATTTGAGAGTTGACTGAATGGCTACAGGGTTTCAATCTTCAACAGATTTATCAGTCTTTGAGTTCTTTTATTAGTCTCACTTATAAAGGTATATTTAATACTGAAGAGCAGAGTGAGCTTTTTAAAAAAAAAATGCAGTTTCACATGGTGGCCATGTGGCTGAATTGTAGTGACTTATTTGGCCATTTTGTAAGAAATGGCTTAAGACTACATTGTTGCATAATTTTTAACAGTATAAAGTACTGGGAAACAACATTAGCAAAGAACTAACCTGTTGGACTGGCTCCTCCTCTAGCAAATGTGGAGGGTGGGTCATGTGGCAAAAATAAATAAATAAATAAAAGGTATGGTTGCAAAATTCTCCCTGTTACACAAAGTTGTTACTACGGGAAGTATTATGCTGGTCACAGATTTTTTTTTTTTAAATTTATAATCACGGTTGGCAGCCTGCAGTTTGTATTACTTTATTATTAATAAATATATAACATGACAGGAGAGAGACCATCTCTCACTTGGACACAATACATTTATTATAACTGTGAGTTAATTTTAAAGTTACTTTGAATTATTTTTGATTAGCTTATATTAAAACCATGACTGTGTTCCCCTAGAGAAAAAATACCTGGGAAATAGAAGTCTTTACAGACAAAATTAAAGTCTACCCCATGGCGCGATGTGCCCTCTAATTTAGCAGCAGGGTTCTGTCTACAGGGATCTGTAACAGTTCATCTTAAGCAGTAGTCTAGGACATTGAAATTGGCACTGAACCCTTTTTATTTCTCTCCAAATACATACCTCCCAGAACTTAGTTTTCCTCCCTTTCTCCTGATGTCTAACCAAGTTGGATCATAACATCATGCTTTGTCAGTAGCTGCCACTTCTAGCTTGGTCTATCCTCAGAAGTCCTTAAATGTAAACTTTGGATTAAATCTGTACAGCCAGCTCCTGACTTTTGAAAGCTTCATATTTAAAAATGAAGCATGTTGTGATCACTTAAAATGAGGAATAGGTGCATAATTATACACAGTGTATGTGAAGTGTGTAGGCAGCAACATTGGCTCCTAGATCTCTTCATTTCAACACATAGATAGGATCCCAATTATAAGAACGTATGACCTAGAAAAAACATAATCTGATGCATGCTGGGGATGTTCTTAAAACATTATGGGAGGGGACTTTTGCTACAGTGTGAAAGAGCATCTTCAACATGGCAGCTGAGGTGTTTTCTTTGCTGGGAAAAGCTGGGAAGAGACTGGCAGGATGGCGACCTCAGGGGTTAATAACTTTCCAGGTGATGAAGTAGATGGGCTCGGTTAATCTTGTTAGAGACGCACCCAAAGATCTGTCGTAGTGGTGAGAGGTTTGTCGTCAAAGTAGCTAGCTAGGCACAGGTACAGTGTGTTATATGTTCGCCCTAGGTTTTTGTTTTTGTTTTGCTTTTTCAGTTTTCAAATGAATGTATTATAATTACTGTGTATCGGGTCTAAAGTTTGATTGTACAGACTCTACCATATTGATTAGGTTGGTCTATCAATTTGAATCTGATGAGACAAAGGGGCAGATGAATATATATTTCACATAGTTATTCAGTCTTGCAAACTAACAGCAAAAGATCCTACTAGCTAACCTTAATGCCTTTTATATTCTTAAAATAGTAACATTTTTAAAGTTTTCATATTAAAATGTGAAGTTTATTATATTGTAATATATAGCTCCTGTGAAGTTTGATTTCATTAACCAAATGCAGCCATTCTTTGAACATCATATTTGAACTTTCTCCTCTGTATTTTAAAATCATTTGGAACTTTTTAATAGTGTGTGAGAGAAAAGATATTTTTTAAAAAAGCACTCCACCCCTTTATAAAAGTCTTGATGCAATATTTATGTAGAGATATGATCTTTTAAAGTGCCGCAGATATGTTATCTGTTTAATCTCTTGGAACTTTTATTTATTTTATTTATTTTTATTTTATTATTTTTTAAAGATTGTATTTATTTATTTGAGAGAGACAGAGAGCACAGAGAGTGAGAGGGAGAAGCAGACTCCCTGCTGAGCAGAGAGCTCCACACTGGGCTGGAACCCAGGACCCTGAGATCATGACCTGAGTGGAAGGCAGCCATTCAACCGAGTGAGCCACACAGGGCCCTGCTTGGAACTTTTAAACTTGTTTTCTGATTTAATGTTGAGTGGATACAGAAGGCAAATTGTCCCTTTATTTGGTACTTAAATTACCCCTTTTAATGCTGTGTGACTTGAAGATGCAATTTCTTAAAGTAGCACTTACATAGTTAATCATTGATTTTCAAATTGATGCCTTTTATATTTTCATAAGGTTGTTTCTGAAGGACAGATGACATTAATCTGTCCTTATTGTGTGTTTCAACTTGGCAAATGCATGGATCCTTGCTTGGTATAGTCTGTTTTCTCAAACTTTTGGGACAAAAAAAGTCTCCGTATTAATGGAGTTCAGTTTATTAGTTTTTCTTTTTCATTCTTAAATTGATGTGGTGTCATGTGCTTCTGGGGGAGATGATTTCTTTTAAATTCAGACTTTAATCAATATGTAGTGTTTGTTTACTTTGTGTACTAGAGCTTAAATGTATCACTAATGCTTTTTTGTGTTTAAGCTAACTATCTCAGAACGTTTGAAGTAACTGGAATGAAATATTTAAAATTAAACCTGACCTCAAGACAAAAAGTAAAATTTTATCTCATTTTCCCCTAAGACTTCTAGGACTCACTCGGTACCTAAAGGGCATTTTTCCACCTATAAAAATGTCTCAGGATGTAGGATGGATCAGTGCTCAAAATTGCTGCCAGGATTTCTACATACACAAAGTTTATCACTGTCACCTACTTAGATTATACCAGTATGACCAGGATCACAGACAATAGAGCTGAAAGCATAGCTTTAAAATCTATTTAAATCTACTATAATCTATTTGAAATCTATTAGACCTGGATCAAAATCCCTACTTCGCTGTGTCACCTTGGGCAAATGATCTCTCACAGACTGGTTCTATCATCAGTAAAATGAGGGTACCACGTCAAAGGGGTTTCCTGAAGGATTCAATGAGATAATATATCTAGAGGACTGAGCACAGTGCCTAGCCCAGAGTCAATGCTCAATGAGTGGTTATTCATCTGATCTCTATATGAAACAGTAACCATCAACAGGAACAGTGAACTGTTTCATGACCGAAGGTGATGGCCTGCTCTTTCCTGGAGGCCATACAAATGAATTTCTTGATTTCAAGGAAGCACAGCTTCAAGTTCATGTCCTCCTAATGGGTAGGGCAGCAGGTATCACTCTTCATACACGGACGACAGCATACCTTTGTGAGAGGCATGGGTGAAAAAGCACATAGTCCCAACTGTGTAGCCTTCATGCTTTTACAAGAGCAGTCTTTTACTTCTGTGCAACGGGCTGTTTTTCTAGTTTCATATTTTCTATTAAGCAGCTAAAAAGAGGTTCAAGTTTATTGTAGGGATTTTAAGAGGATACCCTGTCCTAGAATGTCAACACGGATGAGTGATTTTTTTTTTTTAAGATGACTAAGGTTGGTAGCTTTCAGGCTATTGTACTTGGCATACATTTTTACTTTATTGTTCCAGAGCAATGCCACATCGTTCTTATTTCAGTCACCAGATTTATGGCACTGCTAATGCACAGAGGGACTGTTGTCACTGAGTGTTCAGCAGCAGACTGTAAACTGCCTCATGGAGCTTATGTTCTGATGAGGACATCAATAACAAATATGAAAAGGAAAGCATGTGTCGTATTGGTGATAGGTGCTAAGGAGAAAAACAGAGCGAGAAAAGGGACTGGTGGTATGGGGGGACCTTCTTAGGATGGCTGGAGAAAGTGATACTTGAGTAAAGACAAAAAGGATCTGGGAGAATAAGCTCTCCAGGGGTCTTAGAAGAACATTCCAGGCAGAGAGGAAAACATGTTCAAAGGGCCTGAAGTAGGATCATGCCTGGTGTGTTCCAGAGACCACAAGGGACAGGTTGAAGTAAAGCAGAATGAGCCAGAGGAAAGCATGGGAGATGAAGTCAGCAATGCAAGAGGGAAGGGAGAGATCCTCGTAGTCTCATACGGCAGAGTGAGAGCTAACTTCTGAGTGGGCCGTATGGGGATTCTTCAAACGGTTTTGGGCAGACGACTGACCTAATCTACCTTACATTTTAGCTGGAGCACTCTGGCTGCCGAGTTTAGACTCTGTTATAAAAGTGGGAGCAAGGAGATCAGACTGGCAATTGCATTTCTTTTTTTCTCTTTAAAGATTTTATTTATTTATTTGAGAGAGAGAGAGAGAGAGAGCGCACATGAGAGAGGGGAGGGTCAGAGGAAGAAGCAGACTCCCTGCTGAGCAGGGAGCCCAGTGCGGGACTCGATCCCGGGACTCCAGGATCATGACCTGAGCTGAAGGCAGTCGCTTAACCAACTGAGCCACCCAGGCGCCCAGCAATTGCATTTATTTTAGTGAGAGATGATAGTGGCTGAAACCAGGATGGTAGTGGTGGAGGCGGTAGGCAGTAGTTGAATTTGATACGTGTTTTGTAAGTAGAGCTGGTAGGATTTACTGCTGCTGAGTTGGCTGTGGAGTGTGTGTGTGTGTGTGTGTGTGTGTGTGTGTGTGTGTGTGTGTGTATGAGAGAGAGAGAGAGAGAGAGAGAGAGAGAGAGGGAATCTCTAAGGTTTTTGGTCAGAGCAGCTGGAATTACTGAGCCGGGCAAGACTGGGTGGGATAGGTCTGTGGGAGGATGATCAGTGGCTCAGCTTTGACCATATTAAGTCTGAGGTACTTGACCGAAATGGACCTGTTGAGGAAAAAGTTGGGTCTACAAATCCGGTGTTTAAGGAAGACCTCCAGGCCGGGCGGGGAGAGTAATCAGCGTATATATGCCATCTAAAGCTGTGGGACTAAATGAGGTCACCATGGGAGTGAGTGTAGAGAAAGCCCAAAGGAGGTTCGGTGACTGAGGACTGTCGCAGTTAGACGTCAGGGAGATAAAGAAGTATCAAAGAAGACTGAGAAGGAACAGCTAGGGAAGTCCGAAGAAAACCGGAAGAAGTGCCCTCTCCTGGAAGCCAAGTGAAGAAGTTTCAGTCAAGAACAGAGGGGTCATCCAGGTCAAAGGCTGCTGATGAGTCAAGGGATGAGGGAGCCTTAACTGACCTGGGGATGTGAAGACATGGAGGTCGTTGGGGCCCTCGACCAGAGCAATTTGTCGAGTGGTAGGGGGTAAAAGCCTGAGTAGTAGGTTCAAGAGGAAAATAGGGGGAGACAACTGGGAGAGGAAGTGCATAGGGGACTCTCAAGTCCTCTCAAGTCCCATGCCAAGAAATGGGGCTGTGGCCAGAGAACATTCAAGAGGCAAAGGTTTTTAAGGTGAGAGAAAGACTAGCCTGTTATGATGCTAATGGGCACAATTCGGTGGAGCAGGGCATGTTAATGGGGCGTGAGAGGGAAGAGTCAGTAGAGCGGCCCTGCCAGGGAGACACCGGGCCCAGGCGGAGACAGGGCCTTGGAGCCCTGGTGCAGGACTCAGCCCTGGCTGCGCGGCACTGGTCCACGGGCAGAGTCACGGGAGAGAAAAGAGCATGTGGCCGCAGACGCACGAAGGCGGGTAGGTGCAGTGGTGGGAGTGTGCGCAAGTTCTCTCCAGACTGTTGCAGTTGTCTCAGCGGAATGGTAAGCCAGCCCAACAGCCGAGAATGAGGACGGAGGAGGGGCAGGCGTCGGTGGGCTGGCCTGGAGAGCGAGGAGCAGGCAGGAAACCCAGGAGGGCAAGCCAGTGAGCGGAGCGGTCCGGCGCAGTGTGGTTTCTGCACAGCATTGAGGGCCTGCTGGAGGGAGCTGGCCTGGGCATGGGGCGAGGGGTTCAGCACAGTCCAGCTTTTCTCCAGCCAAATTCAGCTGCGTGGGTACAGGTGCACACTTCAGTGGAGAATTGGATTTAACCAGGTTGTAGTTTCGCCGAATAAGTACAACAAAGTGAAACGGGGCGAGACAGTTTATTCCAGGGACTGATGATTATTGTCCGTGGATTACAAGCTGGCTGTGGGGAAGGGTTCTGCCAACAGTGCCATGAAGTAGATAATGCAAGCAGCATTCCTGTTCTGTACACGATGCCACTGACCCAGAGCTCTTAAGTGGGAGGTCACTGGACTTGGTCAGAGTCCTGCTTAACAGCACATGTGAGGTTAGACCCGGATCTCCTACCGTAGTTTAACCCATTTACCACCCAGGAAATCAGACTTTCTCTTCCGTAGAGAACAGTTCATTTCCCCCTTAACACAATAGGCAAGTGTGTTAAGCAACTCAATCTTGAGTTGCTTAATCATCGTACACATGTGTCTCAGAGTAGAGCTGCATGCTCGGAAAGTTGGCTCTGAAAAAAATGGAATTTTCCCATTGACTTAGATCCCAAAAGTGGAGCAACACTTCACACGGAAAACATTAAAGCATCTGCTACACTACTTGCTGTTTCTCACATCCATCCTGCCCTGTTTTGCCCCCATCCATTCGCTCATCCATTTGTGCTCTCTGCTAGCACTGTCCTCATTTTCCAGTTGGTTTGTCTTCTGAAAACATACCATCCTTCATGCCTACCTCAACTGCTGTGTTTTTTGTGAAACCTTTCTGGATGGTTCTATGTCCTCCTTCCTCCATCTCCTTTTTTCCCCCCAAACTGGATGCAAATTCCCCCCTCTTTTGAATATGTTTAGCATTTTGTTCTTACGGGATATATTTTTTTTTAGTAATCTCTACACCCAACATGGGGCTCGAACTCAGGACCCCGAGACCAAGAGTCACATGTTCTTCCAACTGAGCCAGGCAGGCACCCCTCTTATGGGATCTATTCTACATATTTGTGAACTGATCTCCCTGCCCTCTACCTTACATATGAACACATATGTACATGCATTTAAAAGACTGAGGGCATGCTTGACTCCTCTTTGTATCAAGTGCTCAAAACTTACACGTGGTGAGTGTCCTCATCTTTTTTTGAAATAAATTTATCAATAGGTGTGAGTGGCACCTTTGGCAGGGAAAGATTTTAAGATGACAGGCAAACCTGGACAGAAGCTGGCCAGTGGGCTTGAAAGAGCACCGGACTTGGGGATGGGTGTCGGTTACAAGGTGCACTTGGCTACTCATTCACCAACATCAGTGGATCAAACATTCAGCTGAACTGGGGGTTCCAAGAAGTCTGGTCAGGGGCTGTCAAGCCTCTCCCACCAAAGCAGCTCTGCTTTTGGCTTTTATCTATAAATATATTTGTGTTTTCCATGTTCACGTAATATTTTATTCAAATGGATGACCCATGCCCCTCTCACCACCGCCAGAAAGAATTTCAAAATGCCTGGAGTAAATGATGTCTCTGATCTCTCCTCACCTGAATGTTCTTCTAGGCTTGCCTACTGTGTGTGTGTGTGTGTGTGTGTGTGTGTGTGTGTGTGTGTGTGTGTGTGTGTGTGTGTGTGTGTGTGTGTGTGTGTGTGTGTGTGTGTGTGTGTGTGTCTATATTATGAGGATTAAGTAGAAGACATTTCCCTACCTCCAAGGCTTAAGGCAAATATGTGTAAAAGATTAAGTGTATATAACATGAATGACTAAAAATGTATAGTACAGTTAATCCAATTAGATTATAAACCCTTCCAAAGCTGTCTTCTTTATATATCTTCAGCCCCAAGTCTGACAATTTCTCAATTGAAGCCAAGACTTTTTTTTTTTTTTGACCTTCTGGTATTGTCTCTGAGAATTTATATATTGAAATAAATATAATTTTGTCTTGAGTTAATTTCCTTTTGGTATTCCTTTCTATTACCAGTAGGGAATTATTATTTTTTTAAATTATACACATAAGTAGGTTATCATCTGTGACTACCCTTTGAGATTGATAACAGAATATTACAGGATATTTGTTCTAAGAAAGAGGTGTTGGGTTTGATAGGGTTCAGAACTACTGGTCTCTGCTATATACTTAGGTGCTTAGATGTTTGGTAATATTGGTAATTTAATCAATCAAAATCAGTGGGAGACATTTCAAGTGATGTAGGAGGTTAGAAAAAGGAAGGATTATTGTGGATTTGGGTTGTCATGAAATGGATGATGGAAGAGAGGATTGTTAGAGGGGTTCTTACATACTGAGGACCAGACACCATGATAGACACTTGACGTACCTTATCTCGAAGAAATGAATGACCAGACTTGTCAGACCGAGGAAGCAATTTCTAGGTAGGGTAAATCACACAATTTAAAGTTGGAAGGACGTCAGGAAATCATCTAGGCCAGCAGTTCTTACTTCGGGGTTGGTGTCACCCTTAGAGGTTTGTGGATGGATTTCCAGGAACCCACGAACCCCCTAAAATTGTAGATACCATTTTGTGTAGCTTGGATTTGTAGTTCTCCTTGGAACCTCTAAATGGGGTTCACCACCTCTAAGAAGTTAAGGGCTACTGATCTAGTCTGATCTTAAGCTCAGATCGGTTGTCTGGCTCAACCTTACCCAGCCAGTTAGTGACCGAGATGGGGACCGAGACCCAGGTCTTTCCACTTATAGTTTCTTGCTCACTTTACCCCACTCAGTTGAAGGACATAAACAAAAACCGAGGCTGGATTAAGCTACCACTTTATGGTAATTGGTGTAAAAACAGACAATGGTCCTCTGTTCGATAGTCTATTTCTACAAGAGTTGCAGAAGGACGGGGTTCAATCTGTCTCCTCCAAGTGCACTATTATTTTAATTTTTATAATTGAAATACGCTGCCACTCTCCAGAATAGCTTTCTTAGCTGAAGGAAGGCCAGCTCTCTGAGTGTTATCCCTGAGGCTGTAGCTCCAGTTCCTCTCCAGTTGGCACTGTTTTCCTGACCTGCCACGGCTCTCAGTTTTGTGCCTAATCAATTCAAAATCACTTTGTTCTGTCAGACCCTGTACTCCCCTAGCCTCTCTAGCCAGCATGCAATCACTCTGTGCCCCAGTCAGGCTAGTGTCCTTATTATGGGCACTCCCTACTCCCCCAAAGCCCTTTCACCCCTATCTCTGTGTCTCTCCATGTGGCTTCTCTGCCCGGAATGCTCTCCATTCTTTTCCTCCTTTGCCGGGTCCAGTTTAAGTCTCATGTCCACAGAGCCTCCCTTACCTACTGGTGGCCATTTCACATTCCCTCTGGACGCCTGTTGCATTTATTTTTTGTACCGCACACCACAGCTCTTGGCTCTTCCCACGAGGCTTTTCTCTGGAAAAGCTTCGGTGGCGGGCACTTTGGGAGTGGGGTTCCGGGAAGTCCGGGAGGCGTGCTCTGGATACCCCCAGTCTCCCTAATTCAGCCAGAGCAGTTCCACTTCAGTTGCATATGTAGGAAGTCTGCATGAGTTTTTATTTGAAGAAGCGGTTTAGCTGCCCCTCTACCCCCCCCCCCAAAAAGTTTGAAAGACAGTGGATCTGACTCATGTGTTGACTGCCTCATAAGTGTTAAGTGGTAATGGGCAAGGGCCAGGACTGGACTGACACTAGTTGAGACCTGCTACTACTATTCCCGGGCACCGGGTGCGATTTTGAGCACAAAATGAACACAGGAAATGACTTTACAATTGTATTGCTCAACAGTTTTTGGGATAGGAGATCGTGAACAGTGTTACCTCAGAAATAGTATTTCTGGGTTGATCGTTGAGAAATAAACCTACATTTGTGGATTTCTCCCATTTTGGATATAAAACCTAATCCTATTTAAAACTACCTGTTTTACATTTACGTATTTAGGAGAAACCTCACTATTGGCATTCCCAAAGTTCAACTGAACTTCAATATCACATCCGTACATTCGTGTAAGCATTAAAGTAGTGTCACTCAACTGACTTGCGGAGTGATGTTCAGAGGAGAGTATACCTAAACACCTAGACATAATTAAATTCAGAAGTTTATGGCAATGCTTAAAAATGGAAAATGCCAGTCTTTCAGACCAGTTATTTCAGCTTTCTGTATCAGATCAATTATATAAACTTCTGAAGACCTGAGTATTTAAATCAGTGTTGCTATCAACTTGTTAATACTCTTGTTTTTTTTGTTTTTGTTTTTTTTTTTTTCCCTGCTCTCTGCTGGCTCATTGTCTTCACCTACAGGTGTCCTTTATTGTCGGCTTCCAAAGATTACTAACTTCTATCTGTATCATTAAACTTGAACTGCCTTGGCTATACTGCTACTCTTAATTGCTGCTTCCATTATTGCCTTCTTCAGCAAAACAAGGCTTTCTGCAGCCAAAGAATAACAAGAAATACACACCACTGTAGGAGCCTTGCCACTATGAAACTTAGGCTAAACGTGCTCACCATTATTTTGCTGCCTGTCCACTTGTTAATAACAGTATACAGTGCCCTTATATTTATTCCATGGTATTTTCTTACCAACGCCAAGAAGAAAAACGCTATGGCAAAGAGAATAAAAGCTAAGCCCACTTCAGACAAACCCGGAAGTCCATATCGCTCTGTCACGCACTTCGACTCGCTAGCTGTCATAGACATCCCCGGAGCCAACACTCTGGATAAGTTATTTGATCATGCCGTGTCCAAGTTTGGGAAGAAAGACAGCCTTGGGACCAGAGAAATCCTAAGTGAAGAAAACGAAATGCAGCCAAATGGAAAGGTTTTTAAGAAGGTACAGCATTCTCGCGCCTTTTAATTTTTCTTTTAAGGGGAAGGTACACATCCCTTGATCATAGATCAAATGCGTTTTAAATATGCTGCCATTCCACTTAAATATTCTGTGTAACCAATTCTCAGAAGGTGCTCACAGCTTCTGTATATTCACTTAAAGGCAGTTTTAGAGTTCTATACTTGGAATAGTATTTTAACTGCTTATTTGGATAAATATACTAATATTAGAGAATGTCTCCCTTTAACAGTTAATTCTTGGGAATTATAAATGGATGAGCTATCTCGAAGTGAACCACAGAGTGAATAATTTTGGTAGTGGACTCACCGCACTGGGACTGAAACCAAAGAACACTGTTGCCATTTTCTGCGAGACCAGGGCCGAATGGATGATTGCGGCCCAGACCTGCTTTAAGTACAATTTCCCTCGTAAGTGCCTTGTGTTTTTGGAGGGGGAGAGAAGGGATTTTAGTAACATGTGAAATTGTTCTGTGATGCTGTTGTTTTCATGGTAGGTGTCCCTTAGCCATTTTTCTGCATGAGTTCTATCCGTAAAACAGTACATACTGTAGTTAAAAGATCTCTGATCATTCCTGTTAAAGAAAGTAATTTCTAAGCACCAGTATGGGAATTGGCAGCTTAATGGATAGAATTTAGAGTTTTACGTTTCAGTTGGAAGTGAATTATACATGAAAGGTTTGGGGCTTGGGGGTGTTTTTTAGGGCATGACATACAAAATAATGATTAAAACAAACAAAAAAAAACGATCATTGCTTAGGATCATTCTAGTTTATTGCTTCACTTCGAGGCCTTTTCTTTGACCTCTTCCATTTTACATGTGAAATGAGCACATAACAACTTGAACTGACATTAGATATGTTGGCCAGAAAATAAAGTATAGGGTATATTTCTGATTCATAAGCATTTGTTTTTGCCGTTGTGCATGAAATTGTTTTTAAAAATTTAAAGCCCAGAACAATGCCTACCACATACTGGGCACTCGCTTATTTACTGAATTAAGAACACTACAAGTGTAGTATAGTAATCAAGAATTTGTATCTCAAACAAACAAAATGAATATGAAATGATCCCCTATGTACCCATCACCCAGCTTCAACAATCAACAGCTTGTGAAAAGTCTCTGTTCTTAACTACGTTGCTGTTTGGGTTACCAGCCTAGAGCTGAATTTCCAATCTGATTAAAGTTTAGCAAATGCCCCTTGATTCTAACTGATCTTGGTTTCAGCTTATGTTTCCTTTGTCTGGTAGCTCCTAAAGAGTAGATCTCCTTGGCCCACCCATTTAAGGCTTGGAGGTCACCAATCAGCTTGGACATTGGACCCACTAAAAAAACTCCCTAGAAGGAGTGAGGACATGATTCTATCTTGAGATCCTCAATCTGAAGATTCTCAAGGACTTATTCATTCTTGGTGCTATGACCAATGAAAGAGCGTATCACAGGGTAGTTCTAGGTGGGCTAGCTCTGACTTAAATTAAGAGTTCAGCCAGAAGCTTATTGGCCTTGAGAATCTCGATTGACTAATGTTTGAACAATTATGCACTTCCAGTATTCCTGGGTTTCCTCAGGTTTAGGATGTTAGAATCCTGAGAATTTGTAAGGAACATTTGGGGCTACTGGGAAGTTTCAGGCAACATTTAAAGGTAATAGCAGAGATTATGAAATCCAACGACATTATAAAATGCTTTGCATCCATGAGTGTACCCGTCACAAAAGGCTAACTTAATATAGCTCATAAATGTTTATCATTTAACATATGTGTTTATTTTTTATTATGTAGTTGTGACTTTATATGCCACGCTTGGCAAAGAAGCTGTAGTTCATGGGTTAAATGAATCTGAGGCTACCTACCTGATTACTAGTGTTGAACTTCTGGAAAGTAAACTTAAGGTAAATCAGAATTTTTCTTTGAATTCATGGTAGTGTTCTCTGACAGGAGAATGTCCAATGATAGAGTTCATTACAGGCCCACATGTAATAGCTGGATCTTTTTTCTGCTCAACAGACTGCATTGTCAGATATCAGTTGTGTTAAACATATCATTTATGTGGACAATAAGACTATCAATAAAGCAGAATACCCCGAAGGATTTGAGATTCATAGCATGCAATCAGTAGAAGAATTGGGATCCAAGCCAGAAAACAGTAAGTAAAGCAGTGGAAACAAAATTTATTCATCTATTTAAGGTTTATTTCAGTAGGTTAGGAAAAGAAGTAATGCAAATGAAAACCGTAAAATTCTTTGATGTAAAAAAAATTTTTAATGTTTAAACTATCAAGACCATATATGATTGATTTTTCTCTCCTTTTCTCCTCAAAGGTAACCACTGTTTTAAAATTTACTAAATAGTTAATGTATTCAATGGTTCAGGCTTATGGTAGTCTGAACTTTTTTCAAGTAACCCGTTGTAACTTTCCTACCTGGACCCCAGGTAAAGAGAAGATCTCAGGCCTTCCATTCAGTAACCTTTTTTTTTTTTTTTAATGCTTAATACTAGTGATTTTAATGATGTCTCAGAGGATGCAGAAAGCTGTTGGCCAAGCTCATGCTCCGATTTATTCTACCACTGAGGTGGTATTTGGTATTTCATTTGAAACCAGTAGATGCGCCTTGTGGCAAAATGTCAGTTGGCCATCAGGACAGAGGGTTGAGGAAATTAAAGACTCCGTTTCAATAATTTCTTTCTTCCCGTCTAATGTGAAGATCGCGATAGTCTACTAGATGAGGAAAGGATTCACTTTGGTAGGAGAAAACGTTGCTTGAACCCCTGTTCAGCTTCTGAGTATTTGCCCATTAGGGACTGAACACATTTGCACTGAGCAAGATTGACTGTACAGTGCTTTACCCAGCGTGGAGAATGGCACAGAGTCTGAGCTTTCACGCCACTTGGAAGCAAACAAGTGAGCCAGCCACAGCTTCTTGGAGGCCTGAGACTCCTGGGTCAGAGGTGAAGGACAGTTTTTTTATTCATGGCGAAAGCAGCAGCCAGGCAGTCAGCATCTGTGTTGCTTCCCCGCGCTCCGGTTTCCACAGGGCAGTGGGAAGAGGGTTGGGATGATACCTGTACCCGCAGCGAGTCATGTTACATGAGAGCGGCCGTGAGATGAGGGAGCCCAAAGCTCGTAGAGAGGGTAGTATGACTGCCCTTTGCCCTGGAGAGAGAGAGAGAGAGATTATTTCTATTGTACTGGACAGGAAGCACATTTACTCTTTTGCTCTGGAGGTAGATGCTATCTCCACCTTCCAAGGTTGTTTAGAACCTGGTCACTGCCTCTGTTCACAAGATTGTGCAGAAAGAAACTCAAGAGACCCATGGAGAATTGTCTCTCAACACCAGACAGACACTGCAAGATTGAGGTCACCTGGGAGGTCCTTATCAGTAGTGATCTGTTGCCAATTCTGTTGATTCGCCAAAGGATTTTGGTATGAAACTATGGGGGTATTAGTCCTCATAATTTTGTGTAAGCAAGAACCGGATAGACCACATAGCCCGCCTAGTTCCATTTATCTCTACAGTAATGAGACACATGTATTTTTTGATGATACTTTACCTTAGTTGATAGTTATGATAACAAGTGAAGCGTCCCATTTTGTCCTTGGACTGAGAAGAGCTTAACATATCTACTGCTGGCTGCTTCCATTAATCATCAGAGAAAGGATGCAGTTCTTATTTGCTTCATTCTATAAACTGGCAGTAGATATCTTTGTTTAAGTTGTATTTATTTAAGTCACTTCTGCACCCAGCGTGGGACTTGAACTCATGACCCTGAGATCAGGAGTCACATGCTCTTCCAACTGAGCCAGCCAGGCGCCCCGACAGTAGCTATCTTTAAGGAGCATTAGCATGACGCAATTTAAGTATAACTTTATCTTTGGTTATTTCAGTGGTAAATCACACTGCTTAAATTTTTAATTTTAACTGGTCTGTAAAAATACAATTCATTTTTGTAAACTGATTTTTAAAAAATAAAGTTTATTTTGTAGAGCACTTTTAGGTTCCTAGCAAAATTGGGGGGGAAGGTACAGAGGTTTCCCATACACTGCCTGCCTCTACAATGCATAGGCTCCTCCATTTACCAACATCCCCCACCAGAGTGGTACATTTGTTTCAGTTGATGGATCTACTCTGACATCTCATTATCATCCAAAGCCCATAGTTTACATTAGGGTTGACTCTTGGTGTTGTACATTCTGAGGGTTTGGACACATGTATAATCATTACATCACCATTATAGTACCTCCACTACAGTCTCCCCATCGTAGTGGTACCATTGTAGTACCATAAAGAATATAAACTGATTTTTAAAAATCCACCCATCTTATGAAACATTTATTTAATTCTGGTAATATATCTGTGTATTCTGGAATGGAAAGGAGGTTACTAGGTCACCACAGTACCCCACCTTGAAAATAGAAGCCTCAGTATGCTGTTTAAAATTAGCATGTTAGAATTGTAGAGTGGAAGAAGTCACTGACAGATCAGGTCAACAACAACAACAGCAACGGAACCCAAGGAAACTGAGGGAGATGATGGAGCGAGGTCTGTTATCCTGATCGTGGCAATGGTATCACAGGTGTATGCATATGTTCAAATCACCAAATTGTATATATTAAATATGTGCAGTTCTTTGTATATCAATTATACCTCGGTAAAGCTATTTTACTTTATTTTTTTATTTTTTATTTAAAAAAAAAACCATAGGAACGGTTTAGATAAACATTATCTCTTCTATGTAACACTTGTTAGTCCAGAGTAGATAAATTAACAGAAAAACAAATTTATGTCACATTAAAGTTTTAAAATATTGATATATACAGTGTTTGCTTAGAGTGTGCATCTAGGCACTTAATAAATGGGGAGTTTTGATTTCACTCAACTGTTTGTTAGTATTGTGGAGTGACAAAAAAGTAATGTTGTTAATAACAATTCTCTTTATTGGTAGGCTAGAAGATACTTTCCAAGTAACAATATTTACAGTTTTTCTAATTTGCTTCCTATAACCTGTAACATACCAGTTAAAATAAAAAATTTAAGCAGTGTGATTTACCACTGAAATAACCAAAGATAAAGTTATACTTAAATTGGGTCGTGCTAATGCTCCTTAAAGATAGCTACTGCCAGGGTGCCTGGCTGGCTCAGTTGGAAGAGCATGTGACTCTTGATCTCAGGGTCATGAGTTCGAGTGCCACTGTTCTAATTATATTTATTGAAATGTAATGTGTTGTCTATTTAACCTAAACTTTTTAAGCTCGTGTGTTATGTCTTTTTATTTCATTTTTCCATGAATGCATTTTTATTGTATTTTCCAAAAGTGTCCATCCATAAATTATTAGGTGGGGAGAAAATGTCCTCACCACACATAGTTTGAAAAGCACGACTGTAGCGCAGAGGTTGGTAAATTATAGCCTGCTGTCTGTTTCTGTAAATACAGTTGGACTGGAACACCATCACAATTGTTTAACAAACGTCTATGGCTGAGTAGTTTTGGCAGAGACTGTATGGCCCTCAAAGCCTAAAATATTTACTGTCTGGTCCTTTGCAAAAAGAGTCTGCTGACCCCTGCTCAAGATGGCTGAATCTAATCTGTCAGGAAGACCTCTCTATTTTCTGCTCCCAGTCATTCAGTAAGCAAAGATAGCTCTGGAGCTCAGGACCCTTAAGATGATTAAACAGCCCCCCCTTCAGACAGAGGGCTAGAAGAAGTGAAGTTTAGATACTATCTAGATAATACCTTTGATAGGGAATGGAGAGCTTATAAACCCCTCCACATGGTCTCTCTCAGTATCTGGAAATTCCTGTCTAATTTTGATTCCACAGAATCAAAGTATGATCCAATCCAGACAGGGCAATAAGCACTAAATCTGGAAGACCCAAAAGGGTCCCGAAGCCAGACACATGACAAGTGTTCTGACTACAGGAGTAAGTGAGCAAGTGAGTCAGAGAGAAGGGACCTCTTACGCCATTATTTTTATCTAACTGCACATTCAGTACTTTGAAAAAAAATGATTTCCTGTACAGATCGCAAGAAGCAATGATAAAAACAGTGGAAAGGGTAATTTTGGTGGTGTTCTTTGGATTTTACTTGCTGCTTGGAATCTAATCTTAAAATAGCCTGTTAAATGTATAATGGTTATCTAATTCAGTTTCCATGGTTCAGTTATGGTAAAATAAAATTATTTTTATAAAAAGTTAAGAAAAAGATCAAGTCCAGTGGTTTCCAATCAGGGGTGTGTATGAATGTCACCTGTGGAGCCTTTGCTCCATCCCAGACACAGAATGTTCCGAGCTAGGGACCAGAGATAGAGATGGTATTTTGTTTAAGTTTCACAGGTGATTCTCATGCCCACCAGCTGTTAAGAACCACAGTCAGGTCCAACCATCTCATTTTAAAAAGATGAGAAGACTGAAACCTGAGGAGTTTGCATACAATACTCTGTCCTTTCAATTCTCCACAGTCCTGGATAGCTTTCCGCAACACTAGAAAGGCAGGTGTAGACAGGGATTAGGGTGAGCATCCAGAAAATGGGCCAAATCGAGTTTGAAATTCTCACTACAGGTAACCAGAATTTGATCGCCGTTTTTGTGTTATCAGTAGAGAGTATTTGTTTTACGTAGTTTATCACTATGCAAAAATCTAAAAATCTTGGGGCGCCTGGGTGGCTCAGTCATTAAGCGTCTGCCTTCGGCTCAGGTCATGATCCCGGAGTCCTGGGTTCGAGCCCCGCATCGGGCTCCCTGCTCAGTGGGAAGCCTGCTTCTCCCTCTTCCACTCCCCCTGCTTGTGTTCCCTCTCTCGCTGTCTCTCTCTCTCTGTCAAATAAATAAAATCTTTTAAAAAAAAAATCTAAAAGTCTTCGTCTTTGTGTAGCAATTTTACTTTTAAACTGAAGAAAATGCCGTGCTTTTTTCTTTCATTTAGTGAGCATCCCTCCAAATAGACCGACCCCTTCGGACATGGCTATTGTCATGTATACCAGTGGTTCTACTGGCCGACCTAAGGGAGTGATGATGCACCATAGCAATTTGATAGCCGGAATGACAGGCCAGTGTGAGAGAATTCCTGGACTGGGGTAAGAGAGAGTTATTCCACCTTCTCCTTAGAAATCAGAGCCCATGTTTGGCCTTCTGTAAACTCAATCTATATTAAAATGACAAGGCTATTGATGTTCCTAATTACCGCACCTTTTTAAGAATGGCTAAAATGTTTCTCTCATTTTGTTTTAGACCAAAGGACACATACATTGGCTACTTGCCTTTGGCTCATGTACTAGAATTGACAGCAGAGATATCTTGCTTTACCTATGGCTGTAGGATTGGATATTCTTCTCCACTGACACTCTCTGACCAGGTGACAAGTTTTTCACTATATTGGCGTGATCATATTAAGTTGCATTGTTTGGCTGACAACATTTTGCTGAAACTTGAGATATGTTAATTCTGTGAAAGCTTTCTCCTTGACTTCAAAAAGAGTTTCCATGAGCAAATACGTAGTTGTGGAAAAGAAGCTTGTGGATTTTTTAGCATTGCTTCATCTACATCTTTTTAAACAATTTTGAAACTAACAGTGCATCTTGTCTTTATTCGATTTTGATTCTGGATATAGCTAGGACAGAGAATATAAAGGCTCTGAGCCTTTTGGACGCATTATCCATCAACAGTGGTAGGTTTTGGGGAGGAGATGTGGTGGTAGGATTGGAGCCCGGTTTTACACTGAGTTTTCTCTAGCACTGTGCTGTCGACTGCAGTAGTCCCTAGCCACATACTGAAGTAGAGATAATTAAAATTAGATGAGAAAAATTTCATTTCTCAGTTGCTGTAGCCACATTTCAAGGTCTCAGTAGCTGCATGTCACTGGTGGCTACCCTGTTGGACAGCACAGGTACCAAACATTTCCATCATCGTGGCAAGTTCTATTGCCTATCCAAAGGCAGGCCTCAGCTTTGTGCCCTGAGTCCAGGTTCTCCCTTCTCCCTGCTGTAGGAAGGCCAACAAGTACATGGGCTTTAAGTACATGAGTTAGAGCTAACTCATGTACTTAAAGCCCATTTGAGATTACACATCCAATACCCTACTGATAAATGAGACTTGATCTAGTCAAGTTAAAACAGACCTGTGAATAAGCCTGGGGCTTGGATCGTAAAACAAAATTTTTAGAAAACTTTGTAATGGTAAAAAAAAGAAAAAAAGAAAAATCTGTGATTACATTTCAGTGCACTGTAGTGGGTTTTTCTTATGTTTAGAAATGTTTTCAAAATGTGAAAAACATTTCAATAGGCTTTGAGTGTAATCCCCCCCCCCCCCGCCCTGAGAAGTTCAGAAGTCAAGGACTAGCAACCCTTGTTTTCACTGCCTTTCTGAAAACAGTCACCTCTGTGTAGGGAAGGGGGCAGATGGAGTGAATGCCCCACCTACCTTTTTAATGAACTTTACAAGGAAGAGCCTAAATCTTACCAGGGATCTAAAACCCAGGAATCTCCCTCACATTGGAGATCCGAAAAAGGGGGAAGATTAGAGGCACTGCATGTGAAGCCAGCAGAGAATTGTGATGTCCTAACAAGGGTTCTTGTAATTGTAATAAGACAAGAGAAATGATACCATTACTGAGAGTAATAAAAGTGAGGAAGGGCTCCTTGTGGCTACTGCTACCCTGGAACAGCTCTCCAGAACAAGTGGTCAGCACCACATGGAGGGCAGCTCTTTCTCGAAGGACGTAAGAGCCCATCTTTCTCTCTACAGAGCAGCCCTCCCATGTGTGGTGCGCATGTGCGGGGGTAGGTTTCCACTTGCAAATGTACACGCACTTGCACATACATAAAACAAGTAGTTATTTTATTTTCTTTATCCATCTTAAAGAAAAGGAGGATAAAAGCAATTGAGTTCTACCAGCAGAACCTTCTGTATGACGAGGCTGTGCTACCTGGCAGATCACACTGTTTCTTAAGAGCTGGTTTTCTTCCCACCTGTGTCGGCACAACTAACACAGCCTACATCTAAACTTACAGACTAATGAACTGCATTGTAGCAGGTTCTTATTTTCACTTTTTATTTTTAAATTTTGTTTATTTTTTTAGAGAGGGGGGAACAGAGGGGGAAGAAGAGAGAGAATCTTAAGCAGGCTCCACACCCAGCACGTGAGCCTGACGTGGGGCTCTATCTCACAACCCTAAGACCATGACCTGAGCTGAAATCAGGAGTCGGATGCTTAACCAACAGAGCCACTCAGGCGCCCCAGCAGATTCTTATTTTCATTTCCCTTTTTCAGTGGGCTCCTTTATCATTGTTTCTGCATGCTGATTTGACATTTGAAATCCCAAACAGTTATTTATGTGTATGAGAAGTAAAAGAAAAGAAAACGAAAGAAAGTAGTACGTACACATTGACATATGTATGTGCATATCCCCACATAGTGGTAGTGTCTTCAGTATCTTGTCAACGAAAATGTTATCAAATGAATATTTTTGTATGATGTTAATTGACAGCAGTGACTTTGAGAGGTGGCTTTACCATTTGGCTCATCAAAGAAAGTTAAAAGTATCTTCAACTTTGTTTTAGCGCTCCATCTACCTTAGTTGCGGGCTTCTGTTTTTCCTTTTTTTTCCCTAATGGATGTTTTGTGCTGTGGTCGATATGTCATAAATAGGAATGCTCCATTTACCAAAATATCCCATTCTCCTTCATTCTGAATCAGCATTTCTCCTCTAAAGAAGGCTGAAATGTGCTTGAAGAAATAATCTATGGACTAAAGCACTAAAACATTTACACTTTAGACTTTTGTAGGTTTTGATGGTTCTAACCGATAACTCCCAGAGCAGTAGAAGATCAAATTCCATGTGTAAATTTCTGTCACTGTCATCCTTGATATTCGAATTACAGCATTTTTTGTGAAGGTTGGTTTTCCTGATCCTGTTTACTTTGTCTTTGCTGTAGTCCAGCAAAATTAAAAAAGGAAGCAAAGGAGACTGCACTGTACTGAAGCCTACACTCATGGCGGCTGTTCCGGTGAGTACAGAATGTAAATGTCCTTCGCTGCTAGCACTTGGGCTTTTTTTTCCCCACGATTTTATTTATTTATTTGAGAGAGAGAATGAGATAGAGAGAGCATGAGAGGGGGGAGGGTCGCCGAGCAGGGAGCCCGATGCGGGATTCGATCCCGGGACTCCAGGATCATGACCTGAGCCGAAGGCAGACGCTTAACCAACTGAGCCACCCAGGCGCCCTTGCACTTGGACTTTTTAAACGGTAATACCCTTAGGGATTTGTGTACGGTTTTAAATTTTAATTTTACTGTGTTGAAATTATGGCAGAAGTGTTCATTAGAAGTTTCGGTAAGTATTGGGGAGGATGGGATGGCAAGCTTCTGCAACGTATGCCTGCTAGTGTTGCCGATACTTGAAAATGAGGGGCTGAAAATGACCTGAGTTCAGATCACCTTGTATGAGAATCGGTCATAATGTTTCAAAGGTAGAAGGTTATCCTACAGACTGTTTTTGTTTCATCACAAATTTAAAAAAAACAAAAACTAAAACTGAGGGAACATAGGCCATCCCAGAGAGCTGAAGCAGCATATCCAAGGTATGGAACTGAGTCTCGGATCCGAGCCTCCCGACCCTTATGGTGGATGACCAGGAAAACTGGCCCTGGAGAGAGCTTCCAAAGAGAAAAGATGACTTTTAGATATTTAAAATCCTTATGTGAAATAGTGCCTTTTACGAAAAGGAAGGCATTACAGTTTTTTGGCCTTTTTTTTTTTTTAAAGATTTTATTTATTAGAGAGGAGAGAGAGAGCACAAGCGCGGGGGGTGGGTGGGGGGGGAGGAGCAGAGGGAGAGGGAGAAGCAGACCCCCCACTGAGCCCGGAGCCTGATGCAGGACCCCGGGATCATGACCTGAGCCGAAGGCAGACGCTTAACCGAATGAGCCACCCGAGTGCCCCATTTTTTGGCCTTTTAATAATAAATTCTGAAATATTTAACACAATGTTTCAAACTCACATAGTCAAATATATTCTAGCACTTTTAGGGTTGGAAACTCCAGTGGGACTGTGTATCATGACTTGCTTGTTATTATCAGATTTTAAGTCTTATCCCAATATCTTTCTCAGAACTATTTTCGCACACGGAAAGTCAGAGATTAGATCACGAAGTGTTCAGCCCAAGTTTTCTAAGAATTACAGATGGAAGTTACTTTGCTTATTTTAAGCTTCTAATTACAAAATTACCAAATAACTAAAGAATTAGGATAGGTCAGAGTGGCCTTTGCCTTTTTATTTAGAGGTGCTGTAGAATTCAGCATGTTTAGAAACAGAAAGAAGCTTCTCATTAAAGCGTAAGAAAGTGATGCTAAAGATAGGTTCCAGGCACTGTGCTAAGTGCTTTAAATGGATTATCTCACTTAATTCTCCCTAAGACTCTGCTAGGTGGGTCCTGTTTTTCCGGGTTTATAAAGGAAAAAACTTGCCTGAGGTCACAGAGCCCATACTTGCTAAAGTTCAAGTGTGAACTGAGTCAGTCTTAACTACTATGCTTATCTATTTAAGATTGTTTCGTTTTGGGAAACAGTATTTTGGCTTTATTACCCAAAGTACAGGAATCTCCAGTAAACCCTATCAGAGAACATAGGGAAGGAAAAGGGCCAAGGACTCTAGGAAGTAATGTCTGAACTTAGGCCTAAAGGCCGTTGTCCATTCGTCTTTACTTTGTGTCTTGGAAGGCTAGCTTCTGTGGATGAATTACCAGGGCTTGCTCGCCTTCCGATTTGTGGTTGGGTTCAGCCAATTATTGGCACTCAGGAGAGATCACGGGGCCGGGAGGCAGGGGTGGGGGGTGGGGAAGGGTGTCTGCGTACTTTGCTCCTTCCCTGCTGGGCTGTGGTTTGGGGAAGTTGTCAGGCGCCCATTGGACAGTCTCTTCTTTCCCACTGGCTGTAACCAGGTCTTGCCCAAGGCTATAGTCCTTACCGGGCTCCAGTGACTTCTTCAGGTCTAGGGATAATAAACAATCTCCCATGTTGCTGGTCCACTGATGCTTCACCCAACTTTGTTGGTTCCCTTAGCGCTTCCTACTCCTCTATACATAGGCCTTAAAGTTCAAAAAATATATGCACCTATGAAAACATACATATATTATATATTTATATTTGGCATTTGCATATTATTACATGCTATTATAGTACCTGTGTATTATTAAACATTACTATTAGTTATTAAATTATATAATACATATATATAATAGATGTTAAACTTCTTGTTCAGATAATATATTACTTATATATAGTAGGTACTCAGTAAAAATTATTGATGTAAAATAAATGTTAGTTTCATGATATGACCTATATTTTCCCTATGTAGGTACAGTTTTTCTCTGTTTAACCCTATCAGTTCCTTTTAAAAACTCATTTCATCTATTATTAGAAGATCCAATAAGAGAAGATGCAAAGTGTAATACATTTCAAAATTAAAAATTCCTTAACATTTTCTCAAATTATATTTATTATGCCAATGTTAATATTTGTAGCACTAATTATCATTTAATAGTAGATATTATAGTTTATAATGGATTCTGATTCAGTTAGATTCTATAATTAACAACCTACTCAATTACCCCATATTAATCAGACTTTAGTACATCAGATATAATGGCTAAAACAAATTATTTATATTGGGGTTGAAAAACTACAAGCAGATGAAAACAGCAGCTGTCCTTAATAATTGGATATGATTTTGTTTTATGTGTTTTAAATACATTTTTAGATTTTTACTTAAGTGCTTATTAAATGAGAAAAAATAGCAAAAGAAAAATCTTTTTTACTGAGAATTGGTAGATTCTATTATCTGAGTTAGTTTCTTTCTTGGGTCAGAATAAAAGATCCAGTTGGTATCGTATATTCACAGAGAGAATTTAGAATAAATTCTCCTTGTAAGCAGTGACTCAGTTGAACATCATGTAATTATTAGGTTGAACTAAAGTGTGGCTTAATGTGCTAACAGTAAATCCTACCAACTTGTTGCAACTGTATTGTTTGTGTTCCTTTCTCACTGAGGCCTTTCTGTGCCTATGACTCGTACCTACTGGAAGGAGCAGTGGAGGCAGTTCTCAGACGTCTCTCTCACTCCCATGTTTTTTTTCCCACCCAACATCCCATTCACTTTTTTAAAGAGGGATGGTTCTAGGATGTTAAAGTCCTTTAGGGGAACTTTTGGAATTTCTCAATCACAGATCTAGACAAATATTTCAGTTCTATAATAATGATTCCATCTGGGGAAATGGACAAAAGAATGCTGTACCATGCTTGAATGCTGTGCTGTGCTCTGCACGCCCCCCCCCCCCAGCTTTGTTAAGATACAATTGACGGAACGTTGTGTCAGTTCAGGGTGTACAATGTGATGGTTTTATATATGTATATATTGTGAAATGATTACTGTAATAATATTACTTAACACACCCATCACCTCACATAGTTACCGTGTGTGTCTATGTGTGTATGTGTGATGAGAACATTGAAGACCTACTCTTCTAACAACTTTTGAATATACAGTACAGTCTTGTTAGCTATAGTCACCATGCTGTGCCGTACATTACATCCCCAAGACTTAACTCATCTTCTCCCTATGACGTGGTACCCTTGGACCAACATCTGTCTATTTCCCCCACCCCTAGCTTCCGGCAACCACCAGTCTACTCTCTGTTGCTGAGTTTGGCTCTTAGATTCCACATATAAGTGAGATCATACAGTATTTGTCTTTTTCCGTCTGTCTTATTTCATGTAGCATAATGCAAGAGATGGTTTTGTTGTCTTCATTTGTGAATGGCTCTATTCTGATACCGAAAGAGCCATTCCTAAAGTCATTCATTGTAGCACAACTGAATTTATACTAATTGCTACTTTAAATATTTAAAACCGGGTATTTATAAGTAGATGTGCTTTGTGTGACAATTCTTATTAATTTGTGCTAAGTCATTTCAAGAACACATTTAGTGATACTCTGGGCTTTTTTGCTTGTCTGTTTTGTTTTTTGTATGTTATCTTGGGGGTCACTATATCCCAAACCTAGTCCCACTTTTAATTTTCCAAGGAGCTGTGAGCAAGAATCCTATTCTTTTTTGTTATCTTATTTGTTATTTTGTTATCTTAATTCTTATTTGTTATCTTTTTTGTTATCTTTTTTGTTATCTTTGTTCTCTTGACAGGGAATCAAAATACCTAAATTATAGGGACATAAAACTCTAGAAAACTGTGTAAGTAAACTCTTTTAAGAAGCTCTGTAAATCTCTCTGCCATGCTCTAAGAGTCACAAGGTAGTAGTGACAAAAACACCAGGATTAGATTCAACATAGTTGGGTGTTCTGGTGCTATTTGAAAATAAGTGAATATATTTGAAAGAAAAGAATCAAAGGTTTTTATGTGGGAGGTGAATGAATTATTTACACTCTAGTTAACATTTAAAAAAAAATTTTAGGTAAACTTAGTGTATAGAACTGAAAAACCCCTATACTTGTCCCTCGTCTTTTTGAAATTGTGAACAAGTAAATTCAGTGAAATTAATTATATAATAAAAATATCCATTATACTGAAGACTTTTACCTAAGATGTTGTAAACAAGGTATCTTCAACTAAAGACTGTCTCAGTGTTGGTGTAATTCTTTTCAGATTATTGACTATTTTGCTTACCTTTTAGGAAATCATGGATAGAATTTATAAGAATGTTATGAGCAAAGTCCAAGAGATGAATTATATTCAGAAAACGCTGTTCAAGATAGGGTATGATTACAAATTGGAACAGATCAAAAAGGGATATGATGCACCACTTTGCAATCTGTAAGTACATTTCATAGACTATCTAGTGTGAGCCTTTAGATCTTGTGTGTTTACATCCGGAAGCTGAATAAGTAACTGGGAAGTTAATTTGGGGTGAGCATTGCTGCCATCATCATAAGGTTGTGTTTCTCTTTTACTCACTTCTAACCCTCACTGCTTACACAGTCAGCACAGAGGACCCCGAGCTCCGATCGTGGCAATTTAACAAATTTTAATAATCGAGTAAATATTTAAGACTCATAAAATTTGGTCTTGTGAAGAAAAACTAGACTTTCGAATCAAGACATTTGAGTTTGAAAAGGGTCATGTCCAACTGAAAGTGATACTCAAGATTTTATTCTGCATGAAGTTTTCTAATTTATTGTCTTCTTAAAACAGTATAATAAGCATATGAATATAACAGCTATTTAAAATGTGGTGCTGGGGGAGGTGGAGATGGGAAAACTTTTTTCATTAAGAGAGAGATAAGTCAATAACTAAATGTTCTAAAGAGAGCTGTAATTTATTTTCCTTTGACGACATCATTTTCTTCCATTTACTGTATGTCAAAGCAATTTCCAGACACTGCACTCTTTTTTGCATTTTAAAGAGTTTTTCTGGCGTTTTTAAAAATTAAAGTACAGTGGACACATAACTTTCCCTTAGTTTCAGGCATATCACATAGTGATTCGACCCCTCTGTACGTTATGCTGCACTCACCACAAGTGTAGCTACCATCTGGCATTTTCTGGCATTTTTTTTCAAAGCGTTCTTAGTCGTCACTTTGTTAACCTCTCATTAATTACCACCATGGTTCTCAAACTTAGGTGTCCAGCCAAAGTTGAGCAGTCTTGCTCAGAGCTTATAAATCAGGATGTCACCAAAAATAATGTATGCATGTATTAAAATGATCCCCCTCCCCCCTTTTCCATTTTTTCAAGGTTATTGTTTAAAAAGGTGAAGGCTTTGCTGGGAGGCAGTGTACGCATGATGCTGTCTGGTGGAGCACCACTGTCCCCACAGACACACCGATTCATGAATGTCTGCTTCTGCTGCCCAGTGGGTCAGGGTTATGGACTCACAGAATCGTGCGGTGCTGGGACAGTTACTGAAGGTAAGTATTGGGCAAACCTGAATAGTTTTAGTAACTTTTAATTGAACTATCTTGTGTGCCCTTTATTTTTAAGCCTGGTAAACATTTATGCCATTTTGTCAGTTCTCAGGATTCTGTCACCCTGGGCCTTTAATCTCCTCTCCCTAAATGATTACTTCCTCGGAGAACTGCGCTCTTGGAATAAAGTATCATTTTTATGCTCCCTCTTGAATGTATCTTCCTGCTCTGACTTCTTGTTTGTTTTCTCTTCTGTTAATTTTCATCATCCTATGGCAGTGTTTCTCAACTTCGGCACCACTGAAATTTTGAACCAGATAGTTCTTATTGTTCGGGCTCTCCTGTGCATTATAAGATGTTTAGCAGCTGGATGGGTGGATACCAGGAGTAACTCACCCCTCCCAGTTGTGGCAGTGGAACGACTGGAAACATTACCAAATATCCCCCGAGGGGCAAAATCATCCTGGGTTGGGAAACGCTGGGCATAGTAAGATTTTTTTGGATCATCCCACTTTCACTTTAACTTACTGTGTCCAAACACCGCTTCGTTCTTGGCGAACCAAACTCTCCAGACATCTTTGATCTTGTGCCATTGTACCTGTTGTTGTTTTCCATGATTTCCCACATCTCCATGTACCTGGCTCTGCTCTCCAGACAAGCTGGTCTTCTCACTCTTTCTCATATGGGCTTTCTTGCTCTCACGTCTCTGTATTTTCTGTTCCCTTCTCTTGGAATGCCCTTTTGGCTAACTGGTCACAGCCACCTTTTTATGCCCAACTCTTCAATTAAGTCTTTCCCAATTTTACATTGATCTTTCTGGTCTCCGAGGTACCGTTGTGCTTGCTTCTAGTACCGTGCAGTTGAGTATTTAAATGTGCTCTAAATTGTTTCACATGCAGTTTGGCCCAGGTAGTTTGTTAGCAAGCTCATTGAGGGCACCGTCTCCTTATCCTTTATGTGTTTTCTCTTTTCAATGTTTAATATAATGCTAGGTACATTACTGGCTATCTATAAGTACTTGATTATGGGACGTACTGCTCTCTATCACAAAGGAGAATATCGTCGTCGTCATCATCATCATGATGGTTGGTAATGACGGCTAACGTTTATCAAAAGCTTAGTTTGTGCCCGGGAGTGTTAAGCCCCTTCCACACATCATCTCATTTAATCCCGACAACATACTCCTGTTAAGAAGGAGGTTTTCTTACTATCCCCATGTAATAAATGAGGAAATGGAGGCTTCAGGGGGCTAAGTAATTTGTCCAAGTTACCACAGTGAGTGGTAGAGAAGGAATTCCACTCCAAATCTGTCTTACTGGAATCCGAGGTAGATAATGGCAGAGCCAGCTCTCCTCCTTTACCAGAGGTGTTTGTACTTAATTATCTGAAACATAGCCTGCGAGAAGCAAAAATGATGTGACAACACTGGAATTGATTGCACTGTTGAAATGAAGTTGAAATATCGAAACCCTGACCACGCTTTTCACTGCACTCATGATGGCCTCTCTCTTGTCATCTGTGAGACTCTGGCTCGGACTCCAGTATTCCTGGTCTCACATGGGTCTGCAATGTGGTATGCTAATATCTTTGTTGCTTTTTCCCCTCCTAGTTACTGACTATACTACTGGCAGAGTTGGTGCCCCTCTCATTTGCTGTGAAATTAAGCTAAAAGACTGGCAGGAAGGTAAGAATTTGATGACAAGTTCTACTGGTTCTAGATGTGCTGAAAACCACCTTGAGCCTCAAGATAACCAGTGTTTAAAGTGTTAGGTTGTCTGTGATAGCGAGTGAATCTTTGCTGTTGCTCGTTCCCTGTGCTTTCTTTCTCCTTGGTAACATCTTTAGGTTCCGAAGACGAAAAGAAAATCTCTAGAATCAAGGCATGGTGCTTCTGAACTTGAGAATACTTGATGGTGAAGAGGAAATCATTCTTAGTGGGCCATTCCCTGGGTTTGGAGAAGGAGCCATATCTTTTATCTTTTGAAGCTCCACTTTGCTAGTGAGGAGGGGGCTGGGAAATGAAACCCCCAGATTTTTAGGGGATAGAGTGACTCATCACACACACACACACACACACACACACACACACACACACACACACACACACACACACACACACACACACACACACACACACACACACACACACACACACACACACACACACACACACACACACACACACACACACACCAGTCCCTCAGCTCTTGACCCCAGCAAACGTTTTCACAGTTGAGACTCAATTCTCCAGCTATTAATTTTATTTTTATATGTGACTACAAAGGGAAGCCTGCACTTTACAGACTTTGGCAGTAATCCTTTTTATAAATCAGCTGAAGGCAGAAGTAAACCGGTCTTCCTGATGAAATTGTGAAAAATACTAAATATGTGCATTACCTGCAAAATAATTAACAGCTTGGCCTTGCCAGATAGAGCAAAAGTAATTAAAAAGCTTACAGTTTTAAAAGGGAGTATTCACCTTGGGATACAGCCATAGACTGAAAATTTAAAGGACCAGTTAGTTACCTTCCAGGACAATTCCCCTAGGTTGTTCAAACCCAAGAAAATGAATGGGCTTTATCTCACATAAACTCGAAGTCCCTAAAATTGTTCCTTTTCTGTGACTTTCTTATGATGTGCATTATTGTCGGTGCCCCATGAGCAAATGGCCACTTCTTTTTAAAAACCACATTTAAAATCCAGTTGCATTCCCAAGAGTTTTGCATCTTGGGAATAAGTCCTCCCATGGTCATGCCATTCCAATTCTAGGATGGAAATCTGAAGAGAATATAGGGAATATGGGTCTGGCTGTATTGAGTCTCAGCATCACTATTTTTTTATTAGACGGGTTATTTATGAGGCAATGAAATCAGAGAAACAAGGTGTATCACTACAACTTGGTAAGGCGAATTTTGCCTCTAATTTTTATTTTCTGATTTTCTGGTCTTGTGCCTTAATGTCCATTTGGGGGAGTAGGTCCATTTTTGCAAATGTATTTGGAGTTTTCCTTGCTACGAAGGAAACTTTGCTTTCTGAAATAGGAATGATCTTAATGTTTTACGTACAGTGGGTTTCGTCCAATTCAAATACTGACTAGGTTAAAAATTTTAAGAGCAGCTTTAATTCTTTTAGGACATAAAATCCAATCAACATCTCAGGTTATGAATTCAGATTTTTGTCTGTTTCCCTTAAAGCAAGATTTTTTCAACAATAAATAGATGAGTAGTGGTAAGATATTTTAGTTATTGCCAGTTATTTCAGTGTTCTAACTTTTGAAGTCATGACTGGTCATAGGCCAAGTTAAGAAAATAAAGTTTCCTTCCTGTTTCTCCTAACCTCCCTTTCTCTCTCACTTAGTGGTGTTGCCTTTGGTAGGCACTTCCTACCTGCTCTCTTGTATTAAAACCTTAAGAGAGAGAGGGAGGTGCCTGGGTGGCTCAGTCAGTTAAGCGTCTGCCTCCAGCTCAGGTCATGACCCCAGGGTCCTGGGATCAAGCCCCATGCGGGGCTCCCTGCTCAGTGGGGAGCCTGCTTCTCCCTCCTCCCCCACCACACTCGTGCTCTCTCTCTCGCTCTTTGTCTAAAATAAATAAAATCTTAAAAAAAAAAAAAAGGAGAGAGAGAAACAAACCAAAAGAGACTCTTAACGATAGAGAACAAACAGGGTTGATGGAGGGAAGTGGGTGGGGGATGGGCTAGTTGGGTGATGGGTATTAAAGAGGGCACTTGTGATGAGCACTGGGCATTGTGTGTAAGTGATGAATCACAAAATTCTGCTCCTGAAACCAATACTGCACTGTATGTTACTAACAAAAATTTAGAGATGATGGACTCTGAAAAACAAACTGAAGGTTCTAGAGGGGAGGCGTGTGGGAGGATGGGTTAGCCTGGTGATGGGTATTAAAGAGGGCACGTTCTGCATGGAGCACTGGGTGTTATACGCAAACAATGAATCATGGAACACTACATCAAATACTGATGATGTATTAACATAACATAATAATAAAAAATTTAAATAAAATTTAAAAACAAAAAACAAAACCTCTTTAGAAAAAAATCGGAAATGCATGGATATCAGCATATTAGTAATTTACTTGTAACACCTTCAAATGTTCCGTTTCTTGCGGGTACTTTAGTCTTAACAGAGCTCTATGAAGCCCATTTCTAAGTGTGAAATTTTTTGGTCATTGGGAAAGTTGGACATAGTTGGTGGTTGGTGATTATCACTGAGCCTTCCTTGGTACTTCTGAAATTATAGTGACTCATGATCCTCACATCAATGTGAATAAATATAAACTAATATTCTCCCATAAAGTGATGTAACATTTGACCCACAGAAACATATTAGTATAGGAGTTTTAAGAATGAATACAAGTACATTCTGTGTTAGAACAGTAACTAATTTCATTTAATGACTTTCAGGTGGTTATACAGTTCATGACAAGCCAAACCCCAGAGGCGAAATTGTAATTGGTGGGCAGAATATCTCCATGGGATATTTTAAAAATGAAGAGAAAACGGCAGAGGATTATTCTGTGGATGAAAATGGCCAAAGGTGGTTTTGCACTGGTGACATTGGAGAATTTCATCCTGATGGATGTTTACAGATTATAGGTCAGTGTATTCTCTTTTTGGGAGAAAACAAAGATTGCTCAAAGAGGTATTTTTTTGGTCAACTACACATGGTCCTATATGACCATCTTCTGTAACATACCCTACCTAGAATATCATAGAATACCACAGAATAGAATCCCTCCCCATTTACCTCCGTACTCAGGAAGCAGTGTGGACACATTACTTTACAATAATTACATTATTACTATTTATATAGCCCCAGCTAGCCTCGAACCTCAGAAAATTACAAATCCTCAACAGCAATCCATTCTTCTGAGAATGTCAGTTGGTTTGACACTGCCCTCAGTGAGCCTACTGAAAGAGACTTTTAACTCCAAGAGAGCCCTTATGCTATTCACTTTAAGCAGACAGAACCTAAAATGAAAATTTGCCTAACTAGCTGGGAAGGACCAGTCTGTAGGGTCCCAGTCAGGTCCTTTTCAAGCCATAAAATTTCCTCAGTCATATCTCTGGTGATCCATTAAATCTGTCCCTGAATGTAGTTAGAGATTTCCTGGGAAAAGTGGTTCTTCATCTAGAAGTTAGCTCTGCTGGGGAAACCCCCAGTGAGCATGGCTCAATCTAGAACCAACCCCCTCCCTCCCCTGCTTTTTTTTCTTAATCCTTATTTGCACTGGAATCAAAAGTGGTTTCTGTGGGGATGTAGAGTGGGTTCCCAGGCTAGAGGTAGGCAAGCCGGCATGCGTACGAATGTTGTAAGGCACCTGGTGATTACTCAAGCCAGGCCATCCTGTGCCAGGAGCACTGTCATTTTAACAAGATGAAGTCAAATATGGAAAATGGGGGATTCACATTTATTAACCACGTTCCCTATGCCGGACGTTGTGCTGCATGCTCATATCAGTATCTTTGAAAAAATTAAGGGTCGGAGAGGTCAGCCGACATGCCCAGGCTCACGTGGCTTGTAATGGGCAGAGCTACCATTCAAATCGAATGCTCTGAGATCCTGTTAAGATTATAACAAGATACCGAAGCATTCTGTATGGGGTCTAGCATTTTAGCCAGTACCTCTTCAGCATGGTGTTTTCTTTTTAACTGACGTGTATGGGCGAGCATTATATATAAGAAGATTTTCGAAGAAGTCTCTTGGTCAATCAAGATGAAGGCAGTGAGAGTGAAAGAAAATCAGGGCTGTGCATACCTTAAGAAGGTGGACTGTGGGTGACTTAACATTCCTTATTCTTCATCTTACAGATCGTAAGAAAGATCTGGTGAAATTACAAGCAGGAGAATATGT
The DNA here is from genome assembly GCF_009762305.2 of Zalophus californianus. Classification (NCBI taxonomy): domain Eukaryota; kingdom Metazoa; phylum Chordata; class Mammalia; order Carnivora; family Otariidae; genus Zalophus; species Zalophus californianus. Next base: position 38,769,488 of record NC_045612.1, read on the forward strand.
ATCTCTGGGGAAAGTAGAAGCAGCACTCAAGAACTGTCCACTTATAGACAACATCTGTGCGTTTGCCAAAAGGTAATTTTAAAAGTTGCATTTGTGCTTCCTTCTCCTTACAGTAAAAGGACAACTGGAAATCATTTTGATCATCTATAATCATAAGGGAAACACCAACATTTCATCAGCACTGGGGAGTATTACACGTTTCTGAAAGTTAACCAGCTTGAAGATCATTCGAGATGATTGAGACATTTTAACTAATTCTTCGACACCTACTACGTCTTGCTTAATACTTAGCTGTGCCACAAAACTTACTTCATTTAACACCCTTAACAACTAAGTTGTTGATTAATTTTCCTAAGAAGTTCACACAGCTAGTACAAGTTTTCTAAATCAAAAACCTTCGAGATTGGACCATTTCCTTTATGTGGTAATAGGGTTTCTTTTTAGGGGCTTAATCACACCCTTTAAAAATGTAAGTATAAAAAAAAAAAACCCACAGAACATGAAAGTTACCATCTTAACGATTTCTCAGTGTATAGTTGACTAGTGTTATGTATATTCACATCATTCTGCAGTCAGTCTCCGGAACTTTTTCTCTTGCAAAATCAAAACTCTCTAGCTATTAAACAACTCCCCATTTTCCCTGGCCCCAGTCCCTGGCCCCCACCATTCTCCTTCCTGCTTCTGTGAATTTGACTAGTCTAGATACCTCATATAAGTAGAATCATACAGTATTTGTCTTTTTGTGACTGGCTTCCTTCACTCAGCATAATGTCCTCAGGTCTCATCTATATATTGTAGCAGGTGTCAGAATTTCCCTTCCTTTTTCAGACAGAGTAATGTTCCACTGGATGGGGGCACCTGGGTGGCTCAGTTGGTTACAAGTCTGCCTTTGGCTCAGGTCATGATCTCAGGGTCCTGGAATTGAGCCCCGTGTTGGGCTCCCTGCTCAGGAGGGAGTCTGCTTCTCCCTCTTCCTCTGCCCCTCCCTCGGCTTATGCTTGCTCTCTCTCTCTCTCTCTTTCCCTCTTTCATCTTTCTCAAATGAATAAAGTCTTTAAAAAAATGTTCCATTGGGTATACAGACCATATTTTGTGTATCTATTCATCCATCAATGGACAACTTTTGTGGCTTCTACGTCTTGACTGTTGTGAATACTACTGCTATGAACATGGTTATACAGATATTTCTTCAAGATCCTACTTTCAGCTCTTTTGGATATATATCCAGACGTGGGATTGCCAGGTCTTATGGTAGTTCTATATTTATATTTTGAGGAACCGCCATACTGTTTACCACAGCAGCACCGCCACCATTTTTACATTCCTACCAACACTGCACAAGCGTTCACATTTCTCTACATCCTCACCAACATTTGTCTCTGTTTTTTGGTAGGAGTCATCATAATGGGTGTGAAGGGATATCTCCCCGCTAGTGATTAGTGATATGGAGCATTTTTTCATATGCTTGTTGGCTATTTGTGTATGACTGCTAGAGAAATGTCAAGTCCTTTGCTCATTAAAAATTTGTTCTCTCCTCTTTTCAGTTATACAATATAGTGTTATCCACTGTAGTCACCATGTTTTACATTAGACCCTCAAACACTATTTATCTTCTAGCTGAAAGTTTGTACCTTTTACCAACCTGTTCCTGTTTCCCCCAGCCCCTAGCAACCACTTTTCTATTCTGTTTCTATGAGTTTGACTTTTTTTTTTTTTTTTTTTTTAAGATTCCACATGTAAGTGATACCATGCAGTATTTGTCTTTCTCTGTCTGGTTTATTTCACTTAGTGTAATGCCCTCAGGGTTCATCCATGTTGTCACAGATGGCAGAAGTTTCTTTCTCATAGCTGAATGACACTTCCATTGATGAACACAGGTTGTTTCATCTTGGCCTTTGCGACTAATGCTGCAATGAACATGGGAAGGCAGATATCCCTTCAATATCTTTTCATATCCTTTGGATTTATATTTCTTTGTCCAAGCAATTAAATTGCTAGATCATACAGTAATTCTGTTTTTAATTTTTTGAGGGACAGCCACACTGTTTTCTGTAGCAGCTGCGCCAGTTTACACTCCCACCAACAGCGTGCCATGTTCCTTCTCTCCACATCCTCACCAACACTTGTTACCTCTTGTCTGTTTGATGATAGCCATTCTAACAGCTGTGAGATGATATCTTATTGTGGTTTTGATTTGCATTTATTTCCCTGATATATGAGTGATGTTGAGCACCTTTTCATGTGCCTGCTGGCCATTTGTATGTCTTCTTTGGAAAAATGTCTTTTGTCTACGGCCATACCACCCTGAACGTGCCCGATCTCGTCTGATCTTGGAAGCTAAGCAGGGTCGGGCCTGGCTAGTACTTGGATGGAAAAAGTGTCTTTTCTCTTTCTCTGCCCATTTTTTAATTTTTTGTCTCTTGAGTTGTAGGACTTCTTCATGAGTTTTTGATATTAACCCCTTACCAGATAAATGATTTTCAAATATTTTCTCCCATCCTGTAGGTTGCCTTTCCTTTTTTTTTTTTTTTAAGATTGATTTATTTGAGGGGCGCCTGGGTGGCTCAGTCGTTAAGTATCTGCCTTCGGCTCGGGTCATGATCCCAGGGTCCTGGGATCGGGCCCCACATCGGGCTCTCTGCTCCGCGGGAGGCCTGCTTCTCCCTCTCCCACTCTCCCTGCTTGTGTTCCCTCTCTCGCTGTGTGTCTCTCTGTCAAATAAATAAATAAAATCTTTAAAAAAAAGATTGATTTATTTGTTTAGAGGGGGAGGGAAAGAGAGAATCTCAAGCAGACTGCCCACTGAGCATGGAACCCGATGTGGGGCTCGATGTGGGGCTTGATCCCATGACCCTGAGATCATGACCTGAGCCAAAATCAGGAGTCAGATGCTCAACTGACTGAGCCACCCAGTCACCCCTGTAGGTTGCCTTTTCATTTTGTTAATGGTTTCCTTTGTTGTGCAGAGCTTTTTAGTTTGATATAGTGCCACTTACTTATTTTTGCTTTCGTTGCCTTTGTTTTTGGTACAAAATCCAGCAGTACACATTTTCAAGACTGATGTCAAGGAGCTTACCCCATACTGTTTTAGGAGTTTTACAAGTTTTAGGTCTTTGGCCATTTTTTAATTGGGTTTTATTTTTTGCTATTGAGTTATAGGAGTTCTTTATATATTCTGGATATTAACTTCTTATCAGATATCTAACCAATATTTTCTACAGCTCCATAGATTGACTTTTCACACTGTTGACTATGTCCTTTGGTATGTTGAAATTTTAAATTTTTGTTGTACTCCCATTTATCACTTTTTTTCTTTTGTTGCCTCTGCTTTTGGTGTCATGTCTGAGAAAGCATTGTCAAATCTAGTGTCATGAATCCTTTCCCCAGGATTTTCTTGTAGACATTATATAATTTTACCTCTTACGTGTTTAGGTCCTTGATCCATTTTGAGTTACTTTTTGTGTGTAGTATGGGCTAAAGGTCCAACTTCATTCCTTTGCAAATGGATATCCAATTCTCTGAACACCCATTTGTTGAAGAGACTGTCCTTTCCCCATTGAGTGATGATGGCATCCTTGTTGAAGATCATTTGACCATATGTACAGGGGTTTATTTCTGGGCTTTCTGTTCTAGTCCATTGGTTAAATGTCTGTCTTTATGTGAATACTATGGGTTTTATTACTTCTTTTTTTAAAAGATTTTATTTATTTGACAGAGAGTATAAGCAGGGGGAGCGGCAGGAAGAGGGAGAAGCAGGCTCTTGCTGAGCAGAGAGCCCAACGTGGGGCTCAGATCCTAGGACCCTGAGATCATGACCTGAGCTGAAGGCAGATGCTTAACTGACTGAGCCACCTACGAGCCCTGGGTTTTATTACTTCTTAATGAAACTGTAACACTTAAGAGAAATACGTATTTGGAATTATGTGTACTGTTTCAGTCATTAACATAATTGTTCTCAGTGTTTAAATTTCCATTTTGTGTTATTTTCTAATTTTTTTAGTGATCAGTCCTATGTGATTAGTTTTGTGGTTCCTAATCAGAAAAGGTTGACACTTTTGGCACAACAGAAAGGAGTGGAAGGATCTTGGGTTGATATCTGCAATAACCCTGCCATGGAAGCTGAAATACTGAAAGAAATTAGAGAAGCTGCCAATGCCAGTAAGTAAGAAATTGTTTGTCTGTTGAAGTCCCTAGAAGTCATTTAATGATGTCCTGTGCATTAGGCTCTTTGAGATGTCTATCTAATTATTTTGTTTTCATAATAAAATACAGAGTTTTTAAAACCTGCATCTTGAAAAAAATTACATATATATATAAATTGTATATATGCATGTTATATATATATACATTATATATTATATTTTAATATATACATACATATTTGCATGTTGGAAAGATCCATAAATGTCATATAGTAGAATAACTTATCTAGTTCTTTATTGCATGTTACAACGTCCCAGCTAACTGGTCAGCCTCTGTTTGGAATGGTCCATCTTTGTTCTGATAGTTCATGATGAGGTGCCCTGGTGTGGATCTCTTATTGTTTTTCATTGCATATAGTAACTTGGTGTGGGACCTTTCAATCTATAGATCTCTGCCCTTTAGTTATGGGAAATATCCATTTATCTTTTTTTGTTTGCTTGCTCGCTCGCTCCTTTTATAGTTTTTCTCCCCCAAGTTCTGCGTTTGTGTCTTTATCTGGGACTACTTTTATATGGCTGTTGGACCTCCTGCTTTCATCCTCTAGTTTTAGTATCTTTTTTTTCCCTTTTGTTTTCTATCTCATCCTTTTTGTTTTACATTCTGGCAGGGTCCCTCCACTTTATCATCTCTCTGTCTATTGAATTTCCAACTTCCAATATCAGAATTTTAATTTTCAAGAGCTCTTTCCTCTTTTCTCCATGCTCTTTTAGTAACATCCTGTTGCTCTTTCATGAATGCACCCAGTGTGTTGTCACTTACTCCCCGAGGATGTTCAAGGGATTCCTTTTCTGACATATTCTTCTCATGTTATTGTTCGTTTCCTCCAAGTCCCACTTCCTGCTTGCTTTGGTCATATCCTCTCCTGTACCTGTGGATCCCTGTCTGTCCATTCATATTTGAGAACGAGGCACTAAAATACTGTTTGGAAAGCTTACTGGGTTTCACTGACTGGTTATTCAAAGTTAGTATCTTAAATCATCCCATTTCTGCGAAGAAGACTCCTTGAGTCTCTTGCCTGGAGGATAGTACCCTGACTGCCTATTCGGGGACCCAAAAAGAGGAAATTGGAAAGGGGTTGGGGGCGGGGTGGGTGGCTCTTACCCTCACAGCATCCTTTTGTTTTCAGCTCTACTCCCTCCTTCTGCCGTACCTAGTGTCCTTGGAGTCCAGAGTCTCTCTAGTTCACCCTTTCAAAAGTAAACCTGTTGCTGGCCTGCTTGGGGAAGGCGAGATGAGGGAGAAGAACTGTCTTCTGAAAACAGTCTGAGGGCCAGCACTCTTTTTTCAGTGTATCCCTCATCTCTGTCTTCAGAGGCATGGGCTCAGGAGGTCCACTTGTCTCTCACTGGTGTCCTCTGTTGGCAGTTAGCTTTTATGTCTTTATTTATTTTATTTTTTTATTTTTTTAGTTTTTTGGCAGTTAGCTTTTAGCTCCCTCGACTCTCCATCAGTTACCACTAGTCCGTTCGCTTTGGGTCTTCCAAAATTTTGTTGAACTCTCACCCAGTGTCCTCTTTCTCTCATTTCAGCTGTTTCCTTGTGGTTTTTAATTTTAAAAATTATTTAAAACTGTTTAAATTATTTTCCAAGGGAACAGAGAGAAACTGTGAACTCTTCCTGTTTAATAGGAAGCTATTTACCCAGTTTTAACCTTGTTGCTTCCCCTCCTAAAAAATGAAAGCATCATTTTCCTGATCAGGTTATGTATATTTATTGTAAAATATTAGCGCAAAAAAATGATAAAGGAAGAAGTAAAAAAACCACTTTCTCGTAGTTATCTTTATCTTCGGGTGATGATGTTACATTGTTTCTGGTATACATAACTAACCTGTCCCCGTCAGTGACATGTATCTACAGCATCAGCGACATGTATCTAAATCAGTAGATACAGAATTGCATTGTCGTTTTTAATCACTAAATAGTATTCCAGTATATGAGTATCCACTTAAGTCTTCGTTGGACTTTTAAGGTGAGTTCCTCTCCCCCCCCCACACACACACTGTAAACAAATATAACACCTATCGTGTATACTCAATTATTTACTTAATTATTTTTTTAGTATGAATCCCTGGAAATGGAATTTCCGAGTCAAAGAAAATGTACATTTTAAAGGCTTTTTTCCACTCTGTTACCGTATAACTTCCTCGCCCCCCAGAAAAACTGTAGACTAGTTTATGCTTTTATCAGAGATATACAAGCACCCCTGTTTCCCTAACTAGGCTACTATAACTTATTCTTTTAAATTAACTATTTAGGTTCCACTTATTAGTTTGTAATATTAGCTACCAGGTCGAAGTTACAAAACTATTTTTCCCCAAGAAGAACTTTCTTTTTTTAAGATTTTAGTTATTTATTTGAGAGAGAGAGAGCACACACAAGCAGGGGGAGGGGCAGAGGGAGAAGGAGAGGGAGCCTGACGCCGGGCTCCTTACCAGGAACCTGATATCGTGACCTGAGCTGAGGGCAGATGCTTAACCAACCGAGCCACCCAGGAGCCCCCCAAGAAGAACATTCTTAGAGTTAACTCTGGACACTACAAAGTTTTAAATAACAGATGGATTCTGTTACATAATCAGATTCAAAATTAAGTTACTTTATGACCATAAAAAGAGGGGCTTAATGTTTTGTTCTTTAAGATGGCTTTGTCAGTTACAGTATTATTGATATACCATACTTTCTATATTACTGTCATTGGGCTACTAGAATTCTCTTTGATACAGATCCTAATCTTTTAATGTAGTATTTCAAAAAGTATTTTAGCCAATAGGCTGTTATTCTTCATCACTCTCTGAATGTACTAATGGGGAAAATGCAACTTAAATAATTTGTCATTGTACATTTCATTTCACTATGTAAAAGCAATAATGTGGAAAGTCAACCTAGATCACAATCAGGTGAAAAATGGAATAAAATTCTAGGACCTGCTGGGTCCTCATAACGAACAATTAATGATTTCGATACTATACAATAATCATGAGCTTCAATGTATAAATCCTAGTTTTCGTGCCACAAAATATTTATCTGGCCAAACTTTTGCTTCTAATGACAATTTCAGAGACTGAATGCAAAAAGTATAAAATAGTCTTGATTGCGTTCAGCTAAATCTTCCTGAAATCATGCATCTTTTATAGATGGCCTCTTCATATTTTAAACAGAAGTGTGAGGTACTTAACCAGACCCAACTTTGGGTGCTATCACACAACAAAGTCAATCTCTGAGACCTGGAGTATGCAGCAAAGAGAGGGTTTATTTTGGAGGCAGCCAAACAAGGAGACAGGAGGGCAAGCCTCAAATCCACCTCCCCAAAGGGGGAAAGGATGGGGTTTTTTCCTTTGTTTTTTGTTTTCTCAAATAATCATAGTGGTTAGGAATACATACATATTGAGGGAAAGGGCGGGGAAATGTATGACTCTTAATGAAGACAGATGGAGCTTGCACACTGAGCAAACATATGTAATAATACATCCCATTTCACTTTGGGGTAGAGACTTAACATTACAATGAGACAGATTTGGCTTCTGCCTTCAGGAGGTCATCTTAGGACAGGGTGAGGGGCTAGGAGCCAGCTCCATGAACCAGTATAAACTGGATGGGGTCTTGGGCTCCTTGATCTCAGGGAAGGAGTGTAGAGCCTTGCTTGTTCGTACGCTGGAACCATACCTGTGACCTTCAGTTTATGCCTCTGCAGAGGGGGCTTAGTGGATTCGTTAGTGGGGTCTGGAAAGAAACAGTAGCTGATTCGGGAGAAATAGATCTCTGAAAAACAAGCTTGAAATTTCCTGTTAGTTTCAACCTCATTGACCTTATGGGCATGGTTTCACTTTCCCTTGCTTTATAGTCATTCCTCGATCTTGAAGGAATTGGGACAGTGACCACTCTGGCTACTTCCTGCTGGAAAAGGGCACCATGTCTGGATTTGAGTAATGACGCAAATTTGTATTTTGTTAGAAAATTCCCTGGTACTTGGCTTAATGGACATTTGGCACGACCAAAATATTAGCTCCTTTTTTGATTGTTTCAGAACAGCATTGGAAAGCATATTTGATTATTACGTATCTAAATAATGTAGAGATAACCCAAATCTTAGTAGTCCCTGTAACATTGACCTAATTCCTTCAGGGATCCAGGAAGTGTCCAATAAACCAGTCAATTTGTCTACACACCTCTGGGGAAATTCACTGCAGCCAAGTGGCATGCTCTCTGATTTTATCTAAATGAGTTTTACTTAGAAGGATTTTATCAACACTGCAAGTTGGTTAGAAATGGCACATATCCTAGCCTGTTTTACAAGGATATTATAGTCCAGAGCAATGTGATGATCAAATACGACCTTGGCTAATGAATCTATTTTCTTTTTGGTGGGCAACAGTGACCAGAACAGTTTTGTTGGTGAACACCCGTGAGGTGATAGAAAGATTCTTCAGCGTGTGTTCATGAGCCCCGATTCCCCACCAGGGTAAAAATGTTCTCAACAAACATCAAATTCTATTCTCCTGCTAACGAGGCATGTTAACTCCCATCTGCTGTTGATTCCCTTTTTGTTTGATAAAAAGGTTTAAGGGGGGTTAGTGCAATGACTGGATTCCTTGGGATTGTGACTAGAGAAAGGGGGACCAAATTTTTAAATCAGTAGATTTATCTTCCAACTGCCAAGACATGGCTCCCCCAGGGCTCATTAGAAGAAGTGGGAAGACCTCTCTTTTGACCAAGATTTTTCTTAGGAAAACATCCCACAGGTCAGCACTGTTCCCTTGTAGCTGGAGTTCGTTCAGCTCTTCTGGACCTTAGGGAAGAAGTGTGCTCTGTGTCTCAGGCGCCAGTCTTAGTCTTGAGATGAAGTTCAGTTAAACCGCTGTCCCGTTTCCGGAGGCGGTGGTGCAGGGGGCTCTCAGGCTTAGGCCTATATTGTGCAAGCAATCAAGGAATTAATGAGTGGCATTTCTATGGAAACAAAAGAAAAACCCCTGTTAGTGGTTGGGGCAAATTATAAACCCAAAGTCTTGAGTGCTGCCAGTGAGATTCTAGATGACAGGCGTGAAGCACCTGTAGCTGGAGGGAGGGCAGGTTGTGGTCCCCAGACAGATTTTCCTGGCTTGTGGTTCCGATGTCTCTGGGGATCTATCTGAGCAGCCCACACAACAACAGGCAAGAAGAGTGTCTAAAGGTGAGCTACTGTGGCGGTTTTGCTGAAGTTCACTTCAGGTAGCCTGGCGTCAGTTTGTAGGGCTTTAGGAAAAGGGCGGTTTTCATTTTAAATGATTTCAAGTCCAGGGACTGGGAGAAAGTTGGAAGCCTTGGTTTGAAGATTCATAGCCAGATACCCAGGGAGAGCAGGAGAATCCAGTACCCAGCCGAGTTTTATAGGGAAACAACAAACACTCAAACAACAACAACAACAACAACAAAAATCAGTTAATTAGCAGTAGCATCTAACATCCACAAAGGTTGTTTTTTATTTTTATTTTTTCAATCTTATTTTAATGCCAGTATAGTTAACATACAGTGTTATGTTAGTTTCTAGGGTACAATATAGTGATTTCATAGTTACAGACACCTCGCCGTAACGGAGCTGTAATGTTTCAGCAGGTAGAAGTGGTTAATTTGAGCAAGTTTCACGTTCTTTTACTAACTGTTCAGGAGAGGACAAGGTTTTTTGGTTTTGGTTTTGGTTTTTTTTTTTACATTTACAGGGGTTGGGATTACATACATACTGATGAAAAGGGCAGGGAAATTTATGACTTTTTTTTTAAATTATTTATTTGAGAGCAAGTGTGTGGGTGGGAGGGGTAGAGGGAGAGGCATCTTAAGCAGACTCCATGCTGAGCAGGGAGCCGGAGGTGGGACTGGATCTCACAACCCTGAGATCATGACCTGAACAGAAACCAGGAGTCAGAAGCTAAACGGACTATGCCACCCAGGCACTGGAAACTTACGATTCTTAAATCGAACATGCACTTTGAGCAGACATTTGTAACCTGCATCCTGTGTTAAGGGTAGAGACTTAACATTAAAATGAGACAAATTTGGCTCCTGCCTTCAGGAGGTCATCTTAGGACAAGGTGAGGGGCTGGGTGCAAGCTCCGTGAACCAGTATAAACTGGATGGGGTCTTGGGCTCATCTTGAGGAAGGAATGCAGAGCCTTGCTTGTTCATATGCTGGAACCATACCCGTGACCTTCAGTTTATGCCTCTGCAGAGGGGGCTAGTGGATTTGTTAGTGGGGTTGGAAAGAAATAGTAGCTGATTAGGGAGAAACATGTCTCTGAAAAACAAGCTTGAAATTTTCTGTTAGTTTCAACCTCATTAACCCTTACGGGCATGGTTTCAGGTATAGGTAGTATCTATCATAAGAATACAAACTAATAGGGGCGCCTGGGGAGCTCAGTCAGGTAAGCGTCAGACTCTTAATTTGGCTCAGGTCATGATCTCAGGGTCATGGGATCCAGCCCCAGGTTGGGCTCTATGCTAGGCCTGGAGCCTGCTTGAGATGCTCTCTCTCCCTCTCCCTCTCCCTCTCCCTCTCCCTCTCCCTCTCTCTCTCCCTCTCTCTCTCTCTCTCTCTCTCTCTCTACCCCTCCCCTCCCCTCCGCCCACTTGTTGGTGGGCGCGCGCGCCGCACACGCGCGCGCTCTCTCTCTCTCTCGCTCAAACAATAATAAAGTCTCATTTAAAAGAGAAGAATACAAATTAGTAGTTTTGTGGTGATTTGATAAGTACCAACGGCTTGAAATGTCGACATTTACTGCCACCTGCAGGCTATATTTCATAATGTACATAATTCCAATAAAATGCCGTATGTAAAATACTATTCTTCCCCCTGCTCTTTCTCACTTGCTGGCAGTGTATCCTGTTTATAAGAAACTGGGTGATTGCCCATTGTTCTCTAAAGCTTGTGGTACTCAATAATATTTAGGAGTTCCCAAAATGAAACCTCTCATGTAGCCTTTTTCTCCCTTTGAATAGGAATTTAGTTAATAAAAATGAAATATAGTGACTTTTATGAATAGGGCCTATGTAAATAAGGAAAGTAATATGAAATAAAAGGTTCTGGAGCCAAATCTATACTTGAGAATATGTGTTTCCTTGAGAACCAAATGTGACCTTGGGGAGCAGATGGCATTATTGTGGACCCCTCGGACCCCATAACTGAGCTGTGATGTGTCAACAGAGTAGACGTGGTGAATTTGAGCAAGTTTCATGTTTTTTTACTGCCTGGTCAGGGACTACTATTTGATTCTACATGATTTGAGAGATTATTTTTCCACACTTAGCTTTCTATTTTTCTCTCATTTTAATGAGAAATTCAGTAATCGAAGCAAGCTTTCCTAAACCTCCAGACCAGTATTAGGTCAGAAACTTCCATGAATTTGAGGTTTTGGCGCCTGTCACGGAAACCCAGCTGTTTCTGAAGTCACCTGGGCTGTTTAGCGGTAGATTGCACACATGCAGGTACATGCTCCTTCACCTCATTGCGTGCAAAATAAAGCTCATCTGTAGATTGACATTACTGTTAAGGGTCCTTCGGGATTTTAAGGATGAGCTTGTATTAATAGTAAGTAGCTTGAGGGAATATAATTGAATTTAAAATTACGGAGTGCTCTATTGATTGATTCTGTGGCCTTACTTTCTTTCCTCTCTGCACATGTTGGGTTGTTAAACTCAGATGCAGTACGTACTGTCTCCCATCCTTATCCCGTTGAGGTGTGAAATTCACCATCCCCCTTTTGATTCTTCTTTGAGTGTCGAACAAAGCTCCTGAAGAATAGTTGCCTAGAGGCGTAGTTTTCTGCAGAATGAATGAATATATATGTACGCGTTTATTGAGGGCTCTTGATGGCAGAGAACAAAAGACCCCTGCTTGCATGGAGGAATATGTGACCTGCTGGGTGGTGAGAAGCATTTTGAAGAAAGGGTCTGGAAGGCCTTCTCCGAGGAGAGGCGTTTGAGCAGACACCCGGACGGAGTAAGGACGTGAGCCATGAGGCTACCACAGGGAAGACCAGCCCAGGCAGAGGGAACGACAAGCCAAATAGGAGGACTCGAAAGAGGAGGGTGTCTGCACATACGGTGGGATAAAACAGAAAGAGAAACAAAAAAGAACTGTGTAGGCTAAAGCTACATGCAGCTGAAACGAAACAATCGATGTACACGTTGAGAACACTGCAAGGAAATTGAAATTGTAAGGTACTGGTACCCTTAATTAACCAGCCCCTTTCCTCTCCCCTGTCTCTCCCCTGTCTCTCCCTCTCTCTCCCTCTCTCCCCTCTTCTCATTTCAGTGAAATTGGAGCGCTTTGAAATTCCAATCAAGGTTCGCCTAAGTCCAGAGCCATGGACGCCTGAAACCGGTTTGGTCACTGATGCTTTCAAACTAAAGAGGAAGGAGCTGAAGAACCATTACCTCAAAGACATTGAGCGAATGTACGGGGGCAAATAGGATGCAGGAGGCGGCCTGGGGGGTTTTCAGTTCGAGAGTTTTAAGCCTTGTTGAGCTGTTAGAATGTAAGAGGCATATCATGCTAAAGACACGGTAATTAAAAAAAAACAAAAAACAAAAAACCAAAAGTGATTAAAATCGTCGTGGAGTCTACTTTAATTTAGTTTTGCCTAGTTCTCTGTGCCGCTGAAATTGAAAAGTTTCCCTTTAGCTGTGTTATTCATTTTAGAGCAAAAATTCCATTTTTAAAAAGTAGCTTAGGATACACTTGTTTTCTTAAAGGAAAATATTTAATGTGGAAGAAAATAAATTGGAGTTGGAGTAGAATGTAGTTTGCGACAGTTTGCATCTTCCAATGTCTATTGTCTTCCTAGTTCAGAAGAAGCTTAAAATATTAAGCATGACAAAAAAGATATGTATTAACACTACTCAAAGCAGAAGTTCTGCAGGGCTTTAAAAATCTCTTCCAACCATTTATCTTGAAGGCAAAATTCAATCATAATAATATAGAATCAAATAGTAGTACCTTGGAAACCATTTTAGGATTCATAATTGTCGGCGTAGCTTAGACATACAATCATTGTAATATTGTGAATAATTACAGTGCCCGAAGTCTGAATAACAACAACGTTAAACACACCAAAAATATTTAGTAATATATTTTTAAAGGGAAATTGAACTGCAAGCACCAAAACTTGGAGGTCTTAAAATCAGTAACTAATTATTTGAATGATTAAGGGTAAAGTACATTTTAAAGACTGCCAAAAATTGTCTGTTCAAAAGAAAAGGCTGAGACCAAGAGTAAGACGATAGAAAGTGAATCCAGTTTTAACAGGAAGCATTTTCTTTGTTCAGAAAGGTGACGGCATCCTAAGTGTTTAGAATTCTGACCCTTGCGTAGCACTGAACCTGGGAAAGGATTTCGATTCCGAATTTACCTTTGATAACAGGGATTGATTTTAAAATGTCCTCGTATTAAATTACACTTGGAACTGAAGGTCTGTTTGCTGTTGCTGATTTGATTCTTGATCTGTAGTTTATTTCAGAAAGCCTTTCATTTAGCTTTAATTTGAGCAAAGCGGGTTATGATGACTGACTTCCCCAATATCTTGTTTGAGTCTCTGAGTGATGACCTAACTTGGATGAGTTTGGGGAATTGAAAGGGAAAGAACACACTGTTAACACTATTTTCCTAATTGTGGGAAGAGTTTAGAAACTGGAAATGCTCGATTTGGGCAAAGGGAAGACAGTAAGGGACTGACATACTTGTGCAGTAATTTGGCATGTGGGCTTCTTTTTGAATATTTCATTAAAATCTGGGATTCTATATCTGACAGGTTTTCACACTTGAACCATAGTTACTGTAAAAAGCAAAAATTCTTAATACTGTTATTCTTTGCACTTTTTTCTTAATCATTTTATATATATATATACATATATATATGTTGCTTACATTGCTTTGTACAGATGTGGGCCACCACTGCAACAAAATACATTCTTTTTGCTCTAAGATATTTATAATGAAAATATTTAAATGTTATGTATATGGTGGTGAAAAGGAAAAAATAATCCGGTGTTGTTATAAGCAAGAATGAAGGTTTTTGTAAAGATTTCTGTTCAGTGTTCTGCAATGTCAAATTCGAGGCAAGTTCTCTCTGAAGTTATGTGTATGTGAGTATTCTCATTCTTCCCAACTTGCCTTTGAAGAGTGAAAAACCACTGTCATCAAGTAGACTACTATTCAGCTTCTACTGTTCTGGCCCACTGTTGATCCTTCAAGGATGATTTCCTTAGATTTTTTTCAATATGTGAATTGTTTTCCCATTTGGAATGGTGATTTTAAATATGTGAATGCATGCATACTCCAATGTTTGCACGCCTGCCCATTCCCATCTCCTGAAAGCTAGAACACTGCCAACTAATCTGTTGTATAGGTCCTTTAGAAACATGGAATTAACAAAGTTGGGTGCTGCTAATTCTTTGCGAAAATCCAAATATTGTTAAGGGACCAGGGAGATGCCACTACCCCGATTTTTCATCGGAAAAAAAAAAAGTACATGGGTATATAAACCGATCTTTCCATATTCATAGTGACTTTTTAAGTATTTGAGCCTAAAGATTTTAATCCTACATTTTTATACCTGTTTAAATTGTTCACTGTTGTTATGACATGTCAGCCATCAAATGAAGTTGTACTTTAAAAATTTACTACAATTCTATACATTTCTAAGTCAAACACTTGTGACTTTTGCTTTACTGACATGAAAGTATCTTGCCTCCTTGATACTCGTATTGCTTTCTTTTTTTTTTTTTTTTTTTTTGCTAGAGCAGAGGTATCATTGTATAGCTTTTCAGAACTGAGATACAGGTGAATGATTCAAAGAGTCAGAAGTTAAGGAGAGTAATGTTTCTTTCGGGCATAAAGACTGATTAATAATAATCCTTGCCTATGTTTTCCTGATAGCACATGACAAATGTCTCTGAGGTGACAGGATGAGAACAGGTTAATGATTGTGTGGTATTTGGAACTCCAGAGGAATATTTTAATTTTCAAATGTAATTACAAATTAGAATGTATTCATATTTTGTACTTTCTGTTAAAATGCATGATCATGGGATTGTTACTTCGATTTTTGTGTTTATTCCTAATGAAAAGCTTGATTTGTTCTTGTTTTTAAGTTTGCACTCGAATCTTAAATAAATCCACCCATGTTATCAAGCTGAATTTTTGCCTAATTGATGCGCCAACATAAAACCTACAGGTTTGAGGACTATTAGCCAGACTTTATTTCTTCATTCATTTTAAATTAGGTGATTTTTAAAGTTTAGTTATTTAAGTAAGCGCTACACCCAACCAATGGGGCTCAAACTCACAACCTGTGATCAAGAGTCGCACGTTCCTCCAATGGAGCCAGCCAGTCACCCCTAATTAGCCAGCATTTTATTTTTTTTGAAGATTTTATTTGAGACAGTGCGTGTGGGAGCACGAGCCAAGGGGAGCAGGAGGGGTAGAGGGAGAAGCAGGCTCCCCGCGGAGCAGGGAGCCCGATGCGGGACTCGATCCCGGGACCCTGGGCTCTTGACCTGAGTCCAAAGGCAGACGTTTAACTGACTGAGCCACCCAGGCGCCCCTTAGCCAGACTTTTAAACACATATTTTAAAAGTACTCGTCTGTAGGTTTAATGGAATTGTACTGAGCTGTTAACCTGGCCTATATACATCCCATCCATTCGTTCGGAGCGTTTGAACCCAACGCTGTTAAATTGATACAGTTAAGAGAGTAGAACTCTTTGCAACACTGATATTGTGGAATAAAACACAGTCCTGTTGTGTGGATCATTAGGAGGTGCTACTGAATGGAAACTGTCACCTTTAGGCTACCGAAAATTTAGGGAGAAGTCCATTTATCTGAGTTCCATGTGGGTGTATATTAAATAGTGTTAGAGCCCAGGAACCGGACTGCCTCAGTCTATTTTCTGGCTCTGCCCCTCAATCGCTGTATGACTGTGAGCAAGTTCATGAACACCCGTCCCCTGCATTTTTCCATCTGAACGAATGGGGTTGATTGATCTTAGGATCGACCCCACCGGGTTGTCACGAGGATTAAAACGCATTAGTCCATGTAAAGTGTTTGGATCAGGGTAAGCCTATGTTAGCCAACATCATCATTAGTGTAGCTAGACGATCGTCATCAGCGAAGTGGTTGCAAGTATTGCTTAGCACACTGAGGGCTTTGAGGCTTTAAGGCTTGCTGGTCCCTGAAGACTGTGGAGGGTTCTGGATATAGAGGTGAGGAGGCCTGGCTCATTCTATCACTAGCTTTGTAACCCTGGACAAATCTCATGATACCCTCCTAGCCTCAGTTTCTTCTTCCTGTATTAAATAAATAAATAAAAAGACCGAACTTCAAAGAAGATACCCTTTGCAAAAAGGGAAAGGCGAACGACAGAATAGGGAGTGTACTGTGATGTTGCCTATAGGGTTGAGCACATCTAGCTTCCCATTGTGACTGCACCGTCCCAAGGTGGTTTGTTAATGCCGCCCTAGGTCCCGAAGTTTCCTAGAAGGATATGAGGCTGTGGATGATGCCATCACAAGAAGTGAGGATTCTCCTGGGTATAAGGAGTCTGCCACTCTCTTGTTCTCTCTCTTTAAAAAAAAAAACCAGGGTTCTGCCCACATAATTTAAAGAAGTGCTTTCAAAATTTTTTTTTTTTTTACTGTGACTCACGATGCTGTGCCCACACACTGACGTGGATGTGTAACAGTATTCTGTGACCCTGTTTATGTGAAAAAAAAAAAAAAAACAAACCCACTATGAGATGCTCACCGGCTTTCTATATCTAGTTCATTTATTGAAATGCTGGTTGTGACTCTCCCAACTGATTTCACGGCCCTGCAAATGAGTGCTGTCCAATAGAGCTTTCTGTGAATTTAGAAATGTCCTGGATGTCTCCTTACCCTTCCAGTAGCCAATAGCCAACGTGTGGCTGTTGAGAATTTGAAGGATGGTTAGTGTGACTGAGAAACTGAATCTTTAATTTCATCCTCCTGTTAGCACGCCTCCAGGGAATTTGCAAACCACAGTTTGGAAAAAACAGGTTGTTCTTTTAAAAGATTTGATTTATCTGAGAGAGAGAGCACGAGCAGGAGAGGGGCAGAGGGAGAAGGAGAAGCAGACTCCCCACTAAGTAGAGAGCCCGACGCGGGGCTCGATCCCAGGACCCTGAGATCATGACCTGAGCCGAAGGCAGACGCTTAACCAACTGAGCCACCCAGGTGCCCCGCTTAGTTTTCTATGTACGTATTTAACCCCAGACTCTCCACCAGTAGTCCAAACCTCCTTTCAAGATTTGCAGATAGTAAGAATTGGAACAATTCTTCATCTCTGCAAGGAGTATCTCCTAGAGCCTTCTGATCAATCTCAAGCTAGATCATTCACCTTCCTTAACCGTAGGATTATCCCTCCATTATGTTAGACTCTAACTTCACTCTCATTCTGAGAGTTCCTTTCACCTTTATCCTGTGTTGCACTTCCTGTTTCCTGTATCCCATGTCTCTTTCCTACTTGGATCATTCCCTCTTACTGATGGAACGCATCCTACCATAGCTTCCTGAGAAGGGATATGTGGGAGGCACATGTGAGACCTTTAATTGATCATTTGCTCAGGTGTAGAATTCTAGATGGAAACCTTCCCCTCCATGCTGAAAGCATTATTCCACTGACATGATTAAGCTTCCAGTGTTAGTTTGGGCAGTTCAAAGCCATTCTGATTTCTCCCGTCCCTTCTATACGACTTGATTTTCCTCTCCGAAGCTCATAAGGATCTCTCTGTTCTCTGAAATCTCACGATGATGTGCTTTGGGGTGGGTATGTTTTCATCCGTTGTGCTAGGCCACTTCAACCCAGAAACCCATGTTCATCTGTTCTGGGAAATTTTCTTGAATTATTTAATTGATTTCTTTCTGTCTTTGTTCTCTCTCTCACTTCCATTATCCAAATGATGAATCACTTGGGCTGATCCTTTAATATTCGTTTTGTTCCCATTTTTCATCTTTTAAAAAATTCTATCTTCTGGGAGATTTCCTCTACTCGCATTTCTTTTTTTTTTTAATTTTTTTATTGTTATGTTAATCACCATACATTACATCATTAGTTCTTGAGGTAGTGTTCCATGATTCATTGTGCATAACACCCAGGGCTCCACGCAGAATGTGCCCTCTTTAATACCCATCACCGGGCTAACCCATCCCCCCACCCCCCTCCCCTCTAGAACCCTCAGTTTGTTTTTCAGAGTCCATCGTCTCTCACGGTTCGTCTCCTGAATTTTTTATTTCTGCCATCGTGTTTACAATTTCGAAGAGCTGGGTTTGTTTGTTTGTTTGTTTGTTTTCTATATGTTCCTTTTTTGAAGCTTTCTGTTGTTGAGCGGTAGTTTGTAAGTTTTTCTTTTTAAGCTTTCTTTCCTCTGCAAAGCCAATTTCCTTAATTTGCTTTTTTTTTTTTTTCCTGCTTGCTTTTGTCTCCATTCTTTAAAGGTTTGGTAATCCTTGCCTGCTCACTTAAGAAGAAAGTACTAGAAAGCTGACTGGAAGGTCCAAGAGTGTGGCCGGAGCTTATTTAAAGAGTTTTGCAATAAGGTGATTTTGGCTGGGCCATTTGGCAAACCCCACAGCCGTGTCTGTGGAGTTTCCTTCTAGGGCCAGTCTTATTCCGAGAAGTCTCTGCCAATTTCTTGTATGGAGTGTTCTTGGGGAACACGTACAAGAAGGTGGGGGTGGAGGTGGTTGTTTCTACATTCATCACACATACAATTGCTTCATTACCCTGTTTTTTACACAGTACCCCTGTGCTGTGCCCAGTGTCCCCTGTTCTTTCTGCTTCAATGTTCTGCTGTGGTGACATGAGGGGCGATCATCACCCCAGCAGGTATGGGTAAGGCAAGTGGTTAATGGATCCATAGTGGTGGTGGGGGGGGGTCCTAAAAACAGCTGCCTCAGGCGTGCCTGGGAAGCTCAGTTGGTTAAGCGTCTGCCTTCGGCTCAGGTCATGATCCTGGGGTCCTGGGATCGAGCCCCGCGTCAGGCTCCCTGCTCAGCGGGGGGAGTCGGCTTCTCCCTCTCCTTCTGCCCCTCCCCCCACCCCGGCTTATGTTCTCTCTCACTCTCTCTCTCATATAAATAAATAAATACAATCTTTAAAAAAAAAACTCGCAAGGAGGACACAAACAGTCTGTAACAACAGCTTTCAACCAGTCCCGATTTGGGCTCCAGCCTCTTTACCTCCCCTTTTTTATTAAAAGATTTATCTTAGGTGGGGGAGGGGCAGGATGAGAGAGAGGTTTTTTGTTTTTTTTTTTTTAAGATTTTACTTATTTACTTGACAGAGAGAGAGAGAGAGAGAGAACAAGTGGGGGAAGAGGCAGAGGGAGAAGCAGACTCTCCACTAAGGGAGCCCAATGCAGGACTCGATCCCAGGACCCTGGGATCATGACCTGAGCCGAAGGCAGATGCTTAACCAACTGAGCCATCCAGGTGCCTCAAGCGAGAGAGAGTCTTAAGCAGACTCCACACTGAGTGCAGAGCCCAATGGGGGGCTAGATGCAGGGCTTGATCTCAGGACCCTGAGATCACAACATGAGCTGAAATCAAGAGTCAGACGCTTAACCGACTGAGCCACCCAGGCGCCCCTGTCCTGTATCTTTTTCTTAGGAGCATCCTGAGTAGGGTCAAGCATGCCTGGCACGGGCAGGTAAGATGGAGAGTATAGTGCAGACGTTTGGGTACGTTGGGGGTGAAAAAGATGAACCAATTAGGTTCATCATATTCTGTCCAGAATGTGCTATAATCCTCAGAAGGATCAGTCTTTGGAACAAGTGTGTTTAGGTAAGGGTGCAGGAAAGCCCGAGACTCAGGTAATGGGGAGCGTCTTTGTGGGCCCAACTGGAAACGAGCAGTTATAGAATAACTATTTATAATAATAACTATTTATAAAATAAACAGAATCTTAAAAAAAAAAAAACCTGCCAAACTCTTGTATACCACTATAAATGGGTACAGCCACAGTGGCAAACAGTATGGAGTTTCCTCAAAAAGGTAAAAAATAAAGCTACCATATGATCCAGCAATTCCACTTCTGGGTATTTATCTGAAGTGGAATTCAGGTGGCTGGGTGGAATTCAGGAATATCTGGGTGGCTGTGAAGCAAGGGGACAAGACCACTCCAGTGAACTAAAACACTCAAACGCAGATGAGTATATTTCAATGTTGGCCCCCACTTGTAGTTTCAGCTGGGCTTAGTTTCTGAGAGACATGGCATCTTCACGTACCTACAGTTCATCTTATTCGCTTCCTGCTATTACCACCCTAGATCAGACCCTCAGTCCTTTTCCCCTAGAACTACACACCGCGACCTCCTAACCAGTTTCTTGGCAAGTCTACTCCTTCCATCACTGCCGGTCTACGCCTTCTCATATATAAACCTGCCAAACTGGGAGCGCCTGGGTGGCTCAGTTGGTTAAGCGTCTACCTTTGGCTCAGGTCATGATCTCAGGGTCCTGGGATCGAGCCCCACACCAGGCTCCCTGCTCAGCGGGGTGTCTGCTTCTCCCTCTTCCTCTGCTGTTCTCCCTGCTTGTGCTCTCTCCCTGATAAATAAGTAGGATCTTAAAAAAAAAAAAAAAACCTGCCAAACTTACCTTGCTAAAATACCACCTTGCTGATGCTATTCTTACTGAAATCACAAATGTCAGCGTGGTATGTGCACTTCAAGAATCACGTGGGAAGATGAACGCTAATGACAACAAGAAACCCAAACAAACAAAAAGCACCTCTTTTTATTTTTTTATTTTTTAAAAAATTTTATTTATTTATTTGAGGGAGAGAGAGATTGAGAGTGAGCATGAGCAGGGTGAGGGGCAGAGGGAGAAGCAGGCTCCCCGTCCAGCAGGGAGCCCGATGTGGGGTTCGATCCTGGGACTCCGGGATCATGACCTGAGCCGAAGGCAGATGCTTAACTGACCAAGCCACCCAGGCCCTACAAAAGCGCCTCTTTTTAGGACTAAACCACAAAGTAATTCACAGAGGAGAGGCTGGTCTTCCTAGGTTACCAAGGAAGGAGGCTCCTGGTTACCTATTGGCTCCCATAACCCTCTCTTATTTGTACGAGGTTGATTTTTCTTTTGCTTTGGCCGACTATTTCCTTTGATGCTTGAAGCCTGAGAGGTTCCGAGAGAATGATATCTAAAACCAGGATGTTTCTCGGGAGGCATTCCTAAGGGTATCAAGAATCAGAAACAGGGTCTAGTGGTGGGGCCACCTGGAAGTGCTAAACATCAACTTTACCTAATTCATATTTTTGCCCTGGGGTTGTAAGAAATCAGTCAAGCAAAAAAGGTCAAGAGACTCCCGTATCTTGTATCTCCCCAGAGTGACTTTTGCAGCAGAAATCTGAAAACAAGTCTTTCGAAGTCAGGTATTTCTTCTGGTGCCTGGCTCTTGGCCAGCCCACGGAGTTATGGGAAGCTCGGGATCAGATATACACACATATATATACATATACACACATTCCTATTACGGACATGTCCAAATATATCTTCTTCTTCACGGCCAACAGCCCTACCTTAGCTGTAACTTCCACATTCCTTAGGGCACTCCAACGCCCACGTTCAATTTGGGATGGTGAACTGCACATATCCTCACAGGAGAGTAGTAACATAGCTCCCCAAGAGTGGGCGAGGGACAGGGCCAGAGAAGGAGGTCCAGGGAAGTCTTTCTGCCCAGACAGTGACTGTTGGAAGCATGAACGACTTGAGGGAGATAAGAGATGAGTCAAAACTCTGTTCAGTTTGATCCCCAGCCTTCCTCAGGGTCACATCATTTCTAATCCAGATCTGCATTACATTAGCCATCAGGAATCCTGATGGCGAAGCATTAACCTCCTTCAGGGGGCCCGAGTGAAGGAAAGGACATGAGGTCTCCTGTTTTATTTCAGCAAGAGCCTTTGCTTTGTCTGCAAGAGGTCCCTTGGGCTCTCTCTGCTTGTGAATTCTTCCCCTGTGCTTATGATATAAACAAGAGCTCTCGACCCTATCTCCCAGGGTTATGGGATATCTTGGTTGGCCTTTGGTTTCACTCAGAGAAGAAAAACTCCAAACTGGCCCGGAGCTGTGGGGATTCAGCATCCTGTCTCCAGGACGAAGGCTATAGGACTTTATCCTCTTACAACTTTGTAACTTTCTCTCTATAAAGTTTTTAAAGGTGGGTTGGGCGCTGGACTCTTCTTAGAGAGTAAAGCCATTTCTGTTTTCAGGCCCTCTTCAGTGCCAATGACATTTCTCTTGTCTTAAAACATGACACTTAAGAAGTACTCCAGAGGGGCGCCTGGGTGGCTCAGTCGGCTAAGCATCTGCCTTCGGCTCAGGTCATGATCACGGAATCCCAGGATTGAGCCCCGCCATCAGGCTCCCTGCTCAGCGGGGAGTCTGCTTCTCCCTCTGCCCTTCACGGCGCTCGTGTTTTCTCTCTCTCACTCTCTCGTTCTCTCTCAAATAAATAAATAATTTTTTTAAAAAAATCTGGGAAGTACTCCTGAGCTCTCTCCTGTTTGTATGGCTAGGTGCTCTAGGGGAGGCAAAAGAAGGTCTTACGCTGTCAGCACTCAATATCAGACTCTGGGGCTGCACTAGAAACTGAACTGTGAGCTGAAGACTCTAAGTGCGTAGGAATTTGGAGAAGGCAGAGATCCCTTTAGGCTTCAGTCGTCTGGGAAGTCTTCCTCAGAGCCCCCAGTCTGAGCCTACTGCTGAAGAGGCACGAGTGACTCCTTACCAGCTTCTAGTTAATAACAAAGAGTGTGTGTTCATCTGTAGCAGAATCCCTCCTGTGCCCATCGGCCTGCAAGGACGAAGTGGGGTGAGAGTGACAGCGATCTCATAGCTTGAGATCCTAGACCAGAGATCACCCCAAGATTTCACATGTGCTGAGATATTGATGCCCTCTGCCCTTGGGATGGCCAGGGCTCCCTGGCAGGTTGCTTTCTTACTCATTCATCCCAGGGCATCACAGATGTTATCTGTGTGTGTGATGTGGTGAAAACCATTGGCAATACGCTTCTAGACATATCCCCTGTCGTGGAAAGCATTGGTAACAGGTGGCCACGATGCTTTGTCTTCACTGAGCTTGTAGTCCCAGGCAGACTGTCGGGTCTGGGAAGTTAGACAGTGTCTGTCTCATTCACTGCTCTATCCCCAGGGCCTGTCACTGTGCCTGGCATGCAGTGTGTTCTCAGAAAAAAATATTTCAAGCAAGTGAGATCCATGATGAGATATCGCCATCACACCTGTCTGAAAGGCTAGTAGCAAAAAGTGTTGGTGAGGATATGGAGAAAAGTGGACTCTTGTACACCGCTATAAATGGGTACAGCCACAGTGACAAACAGTATGGAGTTTCCTCAAAAAGGTAAACAATAGAGCTACCATATGATCCAGCAATTCCACTTCTGGGTATTTATCTGAAGGAAATAAGACACTAACTCAAAAAGAGCTCTGCACCCCCGTGTTCATTGAGGCGTTATTTACAATAGCCAAGATATGGAAACAACCTGAGCATCCATCGATGGATGAATGAATAAAGAAAATACAGGAAGTACACACACACACACAGAGGAATATTATTCAGCTATAAAAAGAAGGAAATGTTGCCATCTGTGAAAATATGGATGAATCTTGACGGGCACTGTGTTAAGGGAAATGTCCAGAAAGAGAAAGACAAATATCGTATGATCTCACCTATATGTAGAATCTTAAAAAAAAAAAAAAAAAAGCTCATAGATTCAAAGAACAGATTGGCGATTGCTGGAGAGGGCTGGGTGGTGGGTGGAATGGGTAAAGGGGGTCGAAGCACACAAACTTCCAGCTATAAAATAAATAAGTCATGGGGATGTCACATCCAGCATGGTGACTAGAGTTAATAGTACTGTAATGCATATTCAAAAATGCTAAGGGTGTAGATCTC
The DNA here is from genome assembly GCF_009762305.2 of Zalophus californianus. Taxonomy (NCBI): domain Eukaryota; kingdom Metazoa; phylum Chordata; class Mammalia; order Carnivora; family Otariidae; genus Zalophus; species Zalophus californianus. The sequence goes on from NC_045612.1 coordinate 38,793,641, forward strand.
AAAAGTTCTCGTCACGAGAAACAAAAATCTATAACTGCGTATGGTGTATGTTCACTAGACCTAGTGTGATCATTTCACAATATATACAAATACTGAATCATTACGTTGTATACCTGAAACTAATATGTCAATTATGTCTCAATTAAAAAAAAAAAAAAAGAAAAGATTTCATGAATAAATGAACGAGAGAGTCTAGACCTTGGAGGATGAGTAACATCTGGATAACACGGAAGGGTTAAAAGTTTGCAGGGAAGAACAACGCAAATAGAGTCATACACAGTCATGGTGTGTGCCAGGCACAATTTGGGAAAATCAGCTGAGGGGTCGCGACTGTTGGTGTTTGGAGGCAGTGGGAAATTAGCAAGCCCCATCATGGCTATTCAGCATAATGCTGGATGAAGAAAGAGCCACTGAAGCATTATTGCCCCAAAACAAAGCCAAAAATTAAAACAAACACATGGTAGTTGACACAACTGGTCTTGATTTTTCTATTAGCATCTAATTTTATGTCAAGCTGTGCCTACTCAACTGTGGGAACCAATTTCTCATGTGGTCTGGGTCCCGATTCCTGTGATTCCTAAATGTTCCCAGATCATCTTCCAGCTCCGAGGCGCCCCCCCCCGAAATCCCTGGCACACACCACCCGCCCGCCCCCCCACCTCCAGCCCCGAAGCAAAGGCTGTTCTGCCATCCCCCGTGATGCAGGGGCAAGGGGAGGTGAACCCTGTTGCTTCACTTACCCGTATATTGCGGCCATGGCTTTGCACATGGAGAAAGGGTCCGAGAGGCTATTTCCTACTCAAAACATCCCGAGTGTCACATCCTCAGGGACGTTTGCCGGGAGCACTTTTATTAGTATTTCCATTTTACAGCAGAGGCAACCAGCACAGAGAGGTTGAGTGATGGCTCCTGGTAACACAGCCAGTAGGTGGCCAAGCCAGAATTAAAATGCCGATTTGTCTGAAGTTGGAGCGGGTGCTCTCAACTACCATACTCTATTCTTTGCCTTTTGTAAGGTCTTTCCCACACCGCGTTGCAATGGTCTAGGTAGCCCTTGACCCCTGGAAAGTGAGCTCTGGAGTAGAAGGAGCGTCTCCTCTGGATCCCCCGCGCCTAACCTCCTAACGCAGCACCAGGCCCAGAAACCGGCATCAAATGCTCGGGGTGAAAAACATTCTGAAACCAAGCGCAACGAAAACCCCAGGCTTCCACCAGATGGCGCTGTGGGAGCCCAAGAGAAAAGTGCCCCCGGGAGGCTTCCTTTCCCGCAGAATACCCCAAGCATCCACGTTGTTTTCTTTCCCTCTCCAGAGAAAACTGAGTGGGTGGGAGAAACATTTCTGAGATAAGGTCGAGGCATGTATTGACACAAATTTGACAATTGACTTTACGACCTTGTGTTTGGGCCCCCAAAGCAGGGTTGCTCTTCCGCCACCCTTTTAGATTCATGCACTGCTTTGAAAGACCTCAAAGTGGTTTGCAGACTCTTGTCGCCGTTAAAAAGCTAGAAATAAAATCTGACTTGCGTAAAGCATTGAAGGGGGCTGTGCAGTGGAGTGGAAAGGACTCTGGGCTGGATTCAGATGGCTCTGTATGAACCGATGGGGGACTTCAGGCAAGTCCCCTCTGCCTGGACCTCCGTGTCCTCTGCTGCAAAATAAGGGGGTGGGATGAGTCTTCCAACACGGAAGGTGTTTTTCCCCTTAGCCTCTGTACGAAGGACTTTATACATGCCGCATTAGAGCATGACAGTAATGAAGATTACCGACCCGGGTGCAAATTTCAGCCTGGCAACCTGCATGCTATGTGGCTTTGGGCAAGTTATGTAACCTCTCTGGGCCTCAGTTTCCTCGTCTGTCGAACAGGAATGGAACTGTACCTACCTCACAGGGTTCTTGTAAGGACTGAGTGAGATAATGCCTATAAAGTTCTTATCCCAGTGCTTGGTACACATAAGCTTTCAGCGAAAGCTGTCCTCACGCACAAATGAGTCTCACATTTGAGCAACTTTATCTACAGTTTGGCTGTACATTTAGTACTCAGCAAAACGGTGGGAAGGCTTTAAGTAATAAACTACAAATAGTCAGGCCAGACCCTTTCAGAAGTATAAGGGTAAATGCATTTCACCGGTACAAGGCAAGGCTAAAAGTAACCACAAATTGTGGGAATCCTCATACATGGTCGGTGGGAGTATGAGAAGACACAACCACCTTGGGAAACAGTTGGGCTGTGTCTTCTAAAACTATCTTCCCTGTGACCCAGCATTCCCGCCCCTAGGTATTTACCCAAGAAAAAGGAAAACATATGTCCATGAAAGGATTTGTAGGAAAACATTCATAGCAGCTGTCTTTTTTTTTTTTTTTAAGATTTCATTCCTAAGTAATCTCTACACCCAGCATCGGTGCTCGAACTCACAACCCCAAGATCAAGAGTCTCATGCTCTACCCACTGAATGGATAATCAAACTGCACTATGATCACATACAATGGAGTACTCCTCAACAATCAAAAGGAGCAAACCACTGATGTATGCAATGACATGGATGATACTCAAAAACATCAGGCCGAGTAAAAGGAGTCTTATACAAAAGAATTCATACTACATGTTTCCATTTATATGAAGTTCTGTAACAGGCAAAACTAACCAATGATGGGGGAAAAGAAATCAGAAGAGTGGCTGCCTCTGGGGGTGAAGGGAAGGGAACGTCTGGGAAGGGACAAGGGGAAGCTTTCTTGAGTGGTGAGAAGGTTCTGTATCTTAGCAGGCAGTTAAGTTACACGGTTACATTTGTCAAAACTCGGCAAATGTCCAGTTAATGTTTGTGCAGGTCATCTTATGCGTATTTTACCTCGAAAGGACAACAGTCATAAGCAAATACTGAATTCAAGTTAAGGCCAGGCATGTGGAAAGGGCTTAGGAGTGAAGTGCGCGGATGAATGCAACTTCAAAAAGAAAAAAGACAATGGCTAAACAGACGGATGGAGAGCTGGCTAGGTGACGGATGGATAAAGCCTGTATGAGAAAACATTAGTGGTGGAATCTACCTAGGAAGTGACAAGGTTCCCACTATAAAATTCTTCCAGCTTTGTTGTGCGTTTGAAATTTTGCACAGTGAAGTTTTCCTTGATGGACAAAAACATAACCACCAAGTTTGGCATCCTGCATGGAGTGAACATTTTTTAAAGATTTTATTTATTTACCTGACAGAGAGAGAATGAGAGAGAGCACAAGCAGGGGAAGCGGCAGGCAGAGGGAGAGGGAGAAGCAGCCTCCCCGCCGAGCAGGGAGCCCGATGCGGGGGCTAGATCCCAGAACCTCAGGATCATAACCCGAGCCAAAGGCAGACGCTTAACCGACTGAGCCACCCAGGCGCCCGACTTTTTTTTTTGAACGTAAAAAGCCTTCATTGGAGGAAGGCAGACCGCAAACCTAGGTAAATATTTCCTGAGCACCTACGATATGCCAGGCACTGCGCCACGCTAGTCGAAGGCTACAAGGAAGAAGAACGTAGTGCCTGCCTTCAAAAGGACTGCAGGGACCGACCATCTGACAAGCCCACATGTCCCTGTTATCCTACTCTGTGGGGATGCTAAGGAGAGTGAAATTTCATCTGGTGGGGAAATGTCTTAATTGTTCTCACCACAAGAAAGAAGTGATAAGTATGTCATGTGGTCGAGGTGCTAGCTCACGCTAAAGCAGTAATCATATTGCAACATATAAATGTATCAAATCCAGGCATTGCATACCTGAAGCTGACATAATGTTGTAAGTCAATTGTGTGGCAATAAAAACATAATAATTACAAAAGGAAACGTGCCTGGTATTGAAGCCATGTGCGTACTTATTGCTGCAAGTATGATTGGAAGGCATTTTCAAACCAGAGCAGAGAGTCTCGAAGGTGATAATTTGGCGATCCAATGGGGGCCCATTCAAGAATTTTAAGCCAACGAGTGACATCCTGGGAAAATTGCTGGGAGAAAGGGGGCAGCTGCAACAGCTATCATTGCTTTAGAAGGGTTGGCAGGCAAAGGAGCTTTTCATGTACCTTGTAATGAGCAGAGAGAACAGACGGAAGTGCCCATGGGGAGGAGGGAGGTGCAGAATGACCCAGGGCGCGAGGCGATGAGATCACCTTCTCTTACTTCTTTGTTCCATGAGATTGTGGCTCTGTGAGGCTAAACTGGTCTGTTCTGATTGGTAGTCTATTCTGAGTGGTCAGTGTCCAAACCCGATTGCTGTTAAATATTTGTGACATCACCCCTACCCCCCTCGGAGGGTTGCTGTAAGGTTAATGAATATAATGTATGGAATCCGCCCGGCACATGTTAAGCATTCAATCCATGAGGCTCAGAGAACCGCATCTGATGCTCCGGTTTGGGGCTTGGATAGAGGGTGACCTCAGCACAAGCCCACCAAGATGCCCCAAAGTCTCTAAAGTAGGCCCCATTCCAACCCACAAGTACTGTGACCTTTATCAACCCCCCGCCCCCCCCCCACCACCAAAGATCACACATATTCCTATGGAACAACTGAGAAGCCCCAGTTGGATCCAGGAAATTTCTCATCTGTTCTCTTCCCGCTTTTGAGAATGGACCTGCCGTGGGGGAGCAGGTAGGGGTAGGGCGGGTGGCCACAAGAGTGAGTTCAGACCACTGGCGATCTTCCTTCTTCAAACAAGGCTTTGGACTCTAGTGCTTTAAAACGTGGGTCCAGGGTCCACATTCTCTCCAAAACAGAGCTCTGGCAAGACTTCACGCCCACTATGCATTTCACTCCAGATCCTTCCGCTCCCTGCTTTTTTGCAGCTCCCCTAGTGGCTGTGAGAGTCATGAAGCCACAGACAGTTCACCAGTGTGACTCGTTCACCCACGTGTCTGTAGGACTCAGCACAGCGCCCTGCCCAGCGGAACATGCGATAAATATTTGTCGAATGGCTGAACAAATGAATGATTTTCTCAGTCTGTACTTGGTGCTTCAGGAAGCCTCCTTTCTTCCCCTTCCTCGGAGCCCATTGTGGGTCTGCCAGCCTTCTGGACTCCAACAGTGCTTACCATCTGTGCCCGTCCTTTGGCCATGAGCCAAATCCAACTCCGGTTCAATTCAACCAACTTCCATTTCCTAGAGCCCATGGCGCCTCAATTGTACTTTTAAAACAAACTTGGCATGGAACAGAACCTTTTCCAAGACTTTTTGAAAGTCCAAATACATGCTTATAAATTACTTCCCCTTGTTGACACACTTGATTACCATCTAGGAAATAAGTGAGTTCTAGACGACGATGGATAAACAGATGATTATTTGGCAGGTATGGGGGCAGGTTTGCGGGGGGGGGGGCGGTGGAAGGGTGGGGAGGAATTAGACCCGATCCTTGTCTGATGGATTTGCAGTTTCATTAAGTGTGGTAGGGAAATGGGGTTGGCATCTCAGCCATTCAGGGCTGGCCTGGGACTAGGATTTGAAGGGATGCCCAGCAGCCCCTTGAGTGAAAAGAAAGCCAGAATCCCCCCACACACACCTGTTGTTTTTTGCTGAGGGTTGGGCCTTTTTAAATTTTATGACTAGTCTCCATTCCTGATTCCACCCCCTTCTCCACATCTCCCGTCCCCCATGCCAGTCTTCTGTAAAGGAGTGATGTGCTCGCTCTCTGGCAATTATTTCATTTAATGGAATTAGAATTAGCTTTGTATGTATTCATTGAAATATTATTTTGAACAGCAGAACCCTGCAAATAACCAGAAATCTTACAACAAGAGCTAACTTAAATATATAATGGTAGATCTATAGTCTAAAATACTGTGCAGACAATAAAATGATTTTTAAATTTTTTTGAAAATTTTATTTATTTATTTGACCGAGACCCATCGTGGGGCTCGATCTCAGGCCCTGGGATCATGACCTGAGCCGAAGGCAGATGCTTAACCCACTGAGCCACCCAGGCGCCCCATAAAATGATGTTATTAGAATGTAATTGACATAGGAAAAATTCACAAGATGTCAAGTGAAGAGATAGGTTGCAAAATAATGATGTGGGGGGAGGGGGTGAGTGCGTGCTCCTGCATGCAGTGGGTGTGCATGCAGGTGTGCATGCGTGTAATGTTGTTTCTTGGCATTTCCCCATTTTCCCAATTTTCTGTATTGAATGCTGAAGTCAGAGGTAAGGCACCACCAGGAGGGTTGCATTGTAAAGACTCTGAGAGCACAAACAGGGCCATCAAGCAAGGCTTCCTCCAGTCAGGGCATTTTGTGGAAGGTGAAAGGCACAGTATATTGGAGAAGAACTCCAGGAAAAAGCTGTTTTTCAAATTCAAGGGGAGGAGATGGTGTCCACTGATGGTGAGGACCTCAGGCCCACCCAAGAAAATTGGTCTTCATTAAAGAAGCAACAGGGAGTGACTCTGGGTTTCTGAACATAGGGGTGAATTGGAGGAAGTGGTGTTAGAAGAGAGCGGCAGATGGTCTCCAACTTAGGGTGGCTTGACTAGCAATTCTTTGACGTGGTGATAGTGCAAAAGCGATGCACATTCTTAGAAACTGTACTTCAAATTGTTTTGAATATGGATCTTTTCCCGGGCTGGCTATATGTGCTCTGATTTGCTCTCATAAATAACCGGTACACTCACAGCCATTCTGTTTTCAGTATAGTATTCACTAAGTTACATGGGACATTCGACACTTCATTATCAAATAGCCTTTGTCTTAGATGATTCGGCCCAACTGGAGGCTAACGGAGGAGTTTTGAGCACGTCTAAAATGGGCTAGGCTAAGCTGTGTTGCAGGTTAGGTGTAGTAAGTCCATTTTCGATTTAAGATATTTTCAACTTACGATGGGTTTATCGGGACATAACCCCATTGTAAGTCGAGGAAGATCTGTATTCTAGCCAGAGCAGGGTGGATTGGGTTATAGGCAGGGAGATCTGCCAGGAGACTCTGCAGTTTGCATATTTGACCTGAGGTAATGAGAGCTTGGATTAAGCTTGTGGCAGCAAAACCAGAAAGGAAAGAGCGGGTGGACTTGAGAAAGAACCAGAGCTAGAGAATCAAATTTGGCTAAATATACACCAGGTGGTCCATGAAACCATGTAAGGAGACAGTTTCCAAGGAAATGGATGTTAAGAGAGAAAAGCTGAGGACTGAGCCTTCAGGGATTCCAACAGTTAACGGGAGGAGGAAAGAAGAGGAGCCAGCAAAGGAGACAGAGAATGATGGGTCAGAGAGATAAGAAGAGAAACTTGAGAATGCATTGCCATGAGGGCCAAGCTACAGGAAGGGGTGGGCGGTTGATGGTATCAAATTCATCCTCGAGGTCAGAGATGCAAACTGAGCAGAGACCCTTGAATTTGGTCAGGAGGTCGTTGGTGAACTTACAGAGAGCGGTTTGGCAAAATGTGCTGGATTCTAGAAGGTTCGGGGGAAAGGAGAGGTGGAGAAATGGAGGCAGCTCGCGGATACTGTCCATGTGGCAAGAGTCATGTGGTAGGACTGAGAAGAACAAGCTCAAACTTTATCATTCTAGTCCCGCTACTTAACTACTTGAACTTGTTTCCTCTTCTGAAAATGGGAATAATCCTTTTAGTTCATAAAGCTGTTGAAAGCACAACGGGAGTTTAAATGATGACTTTTATGCGACAGCGAAGGGGCTTCTTCCTCGCCCCCACACCCCCAAAACCCTAGAGATTTCTGGGCATGATATAACAGATAACAGAAGTGTTTTAGCCTTTCAGTCCTGTCCCTGGGTTGATACTGTTTTGAGAATTTTCTAGCTGTGTCCCCTGGCATTCGTGCCAAGTCACTTTAACAGTTCTCTCTGAGCCCCTCTGAGGTGAGGACGTTGAGGGAAGGTGGCTGGGAGGGCGTCAGTGGTCAGGGCCAGGTGGAATGCCTCTGAGATCTGTGTAGAAGCTGTTAAGGCTCTCTTGGAGACCCTGGATATAGAGCCCTGGGGTGCCAACCTCACCCCAACGCGCACAAGGCTGCATTCCCTGAAGGGCGGCTGGGGCAGAGGCACCCAAAACCCCTCCTTTATTAACCCATGGCACCTGCAGCCTGAATGGCCTCTGGACCAAAGGGTCTCGAGCAGGCAGCTTGATTCTCACCGCGTGCCTAAAGGCATATCCTTTTTTTCATTCCTTCTATTCTCACTCGGCAACCAGACCTGATCAGCACCACCTCCTGTTTTTTTTTTTCTACTCACTGTCTACCAAACAATCCTTTGAACACCTTTCCTTGGTGAGACCCAGGCTGTTTGTAGTTTAACATACTGTGGTCTGATCTTTGTCTCAGTGCCTTGTTTTCCCTTAAAAGAAGATACCCTCTTGGGGGGGGAAATGGCTGCCCCCCAACAAGCCGGCAGGGCCTAGACCTGTTACCAAGCCCTGGAGGGGCTCGGGGCTGGGTGCCCGAGGGCCTACCCGGATGTGGAGGCGGCAGGGGCGCGTGTTCTCTAGAAGACGCACTTTTCAGATCCTGAGACACCTAGGGACTGTCGTCCAAGGGCCTTTTTAATGTCCGTGTTCCTTTTAATGGAAGAGCTTGGCTTCATTTCTGGGAAGACGGCTTGCGGGGGGGGGGGGGGGGGAAACAGAGTCACATCGTGGAAGGTGTAGTCACATGCTAAGATGTGTAGGCCTCTCTAACAAATGGGATAGGAGGGCAGGGCAGGGGTACTTCCAAGGAGGCTGGGGTATTGTCAGCCACCCTTCTGGGAGACCAGGGAGTCGCCGTCTGCTTCAGTCACCCAGTTTTTCCTGGGCATCTTCTGAGTGAGATGCTCTCCTCCTCGGCGCGGGGGAAGGAAAAAGGGCTGCAAAGATAGGCCAGGGTCCTTGTCTATGGGAGCAGTTGCCATGGGACGTGGACGAGCGGCCTCGGCTGCCCCCGTTACGGTCAGGCAGCGCTGCCGGAATCCCGGGGGGCAGGGCTTGCCTTGGGGGCCCAGATGCTGTGTCGGGGCCAACGCCGGGCCCGCAGGGCAGGTGGCCAGAACTTGGAAGGAATTCTCTTCCGCAGCCCAGGGTCCAGGCTTGGCCCCAGCGAGCTGCCCTGCCAGCCTCCGCTGCCTGGGGCCTCGCGCATTCCGCGCCCCCGCCCCTCCGCGGGCCGCGCCCCCTCCCTTGTCCCCCTCTTCTCCCCCCCCCACCAGCTGTCCCCTTTCCCCAGAGCGCCCAGACAGCCGCCGGAGCCTGGGAAGAGGCGGCCTCGGGCCCGAGGGGGCGTGGTGGGGAAGGGGAGGAGGGCGCGGGTGAGGGGATAAGGAAGCCCGCGCGGCCCGCGCCCCCAGCCACTGCCCGCCCCGGGAGCCGGGTGCCGCTGCCGCTGCCGCCGCCGCTCGCCCGCTTCCCCTCGCCCCCGGGGGAAAGGTCAGCAGCGTCCTGGAGCCGCCGTGCCACTCCCCGACAGCCATGAACTGCAGCGAGAGCCAGCGGCTGCGCACCCTCCTCAGCCGCCTGCTGCTCGAGCTGCACCACCGGGGCAACGCCAGCGGCCTGGGCGCCGGCCCCGGCCCGAGCATGGGCATGGGGGTCGTGCCCGACCCGTTCGTGGGCCGCGAGGCGACCAGCGCCAAGGGCGACGACGCCTATCTCTACATCCTGCTCATCATGATCTTCTACGCCTGCCTGGCCGGAGGCCTCATCCTGGCCTACACCCGCTCCCGCAAGCTCGTCGAGGCCAAGGACGAGCCGGCCCAGGCCTGCGCGGCGCACGAGTGGGCCGCCGCCGACGCCGAGACTGCCGCCGGCTCGCCGGCGCAGGGCCGCCGCCAGCTCGCCCCCGGGGCGCCGCCCGCCCCGGCCGAGGGCACCGAGGGGGTCTAGAACCGCCGCCCCGCTGGCCCCCTCGCGCGCCCGCGCGCGCCCTCCTCAGCTCCCGCGTCCCTGGGCGCCGCGCCCGCCTGCTCCTTTCCTTCCCTTCCAGGCGCCGCCTCACCTGAGGCCCAGACAAGGAGAGGCCCGCCGACCTTGTCTGGCAGGCCCTGGAAGAAGCACCACCCTACCCACCCCTGGCCGGCTTCTCCCTCCTCTCCACTCCTCTCCACTCCCCCCTCCCCCCTCCCCCGACCCCCACCCCGCGCCTCCATCCCCCGCCCCGCACACCCAACTGCACTAAACTGCCTCTGCTCTCTTGTCTTCAAACAGCCCTGACACCACCCTCCAGCCCCCTGGGAACTGAATCCACCACGTCCAACACTTGGCATTGAAGTGAAGCAGCGAAGTCTATCAGAACTCTGGGCCGTCTAACGGGCAGCTGCTCCAAGGGCAGCCAGGGACTGTTCGCTCTGCAGAGCCAGCGGGCTTGCTGTCACTGCCAGGCGGGCCGCAGCAGCTCCAGCTTCCTGTTGCCTTAGGGATGGAGACAAAGAAAATCAAGAGACCTCAGACATCTTTCCCCTCCCTCCCTCCCTCTTGCAGCAGGGAGCTAAGCAGGACACTAGGACCCGTCTGTGGGCTAGAACGGACTGAACCGGGGACTGAAGGGGGAGGGAAGCCCCAAGGGCAGGGGAAGACCTATGACCCCGACTGTATGGCTTTCTTGCATCCAGTTGTCATCCCAAAGGTAACTTGCCCGATTTTTAGCAGCTTTGCCGTCTTCTGGTGTGGGTAACCGTTGCTGGGTGTATCATCATCTCAGTACCTCCAAATGCCGCCCCTCCCCGCGCGTGGATTCAGTTGTTACAGCGCTGTCTGCTTCATGTACCATGTACGGAACAGGAGGCTCAGATGTTCCCCTCCTCTGTAACCTGGGGGAGTGTCAGAGGCAGGTAATAAAGGTTGTTTAAGCAATAGCCTAAGACTCTTCTCTCAGAGATGCCAGCCTTGAGACCCAGTACTATGTAGAAAAGGAATCCTTGTTGCTTTGGGAAATGATGTTTAGATTTGAGGGTTGGGTTGTTGCGGTATTTATACCTGTATGTTCAATTCCAACACAGTAGAGGTGATTGTGGGGGAAGAAAATGTTGATATGGCTAAATGGGTCGTTTTCCCAAGGGTTTCAAAAGTTGGAACTGCTTTATTACTTTTTTCCCCCCTTTAATTCTGAAGCACCTTGAAATATCACGATGCGGAGTGAGGATTTCCCACTGAAGCAGTTTTTCGGGATACACCTTAAAAAAACCTCTCATACCTCATGGGGGGGGTGGGAGGATGGGTTAGCCCAGTGTTGGGTATTAAGGAGGGCACGTTCTGCATGGAGCACTGGGTGTTATACGCAAACGATGAATCATGGAACACTACATCAAAAACTAATGACGTAATGTATGGTGACTAACATAACATAATAAAAAAAAAAGAATAAATGCCAGGCAGCATTTATATAGTAAAAAACAAAACAAAACAAAACAAAACAAAAAAACCTCTCATACCCATCACTGTCAGCTATTATCAAAGTTAATTTTTAGAAGCCACATTCCTAAGTCTCGAACGTGAGGCTTACTAAAAGAGAAAAGCCATCAAATAGCGTAAAGCACAAGTCGGAGGGACGATGCTTCAACTGAGCCATCTTAACCAATGATGGATAAAGCTACAGGTGCATGTTTTTTCATTTATTCTCCCTTGTCTCAAGAAGGTCATCAGAACGTGCTTGCTTCGGGCTTAAAAGCTTAGATCTGATGGGGGCTGTTCGGGCTTCATTGAACACACAGAAAAATCACCTCGTAGCATTAAGCCAACTTGCTTAAATACAGCTGATTTCTGTGACAGCAAGGCAAACATTATGGGGCACTTCCATGAGCTGATAACACGTAAACCTCATTCAAGGTGTTGGTTTTGACCTTGTAGCCCATCTGTTATTTCACTGGAGCTGTTAGTAAGTTAAATGAACTTACTTTCATTCCCAGGATCCACTCCTTGAAGTTCGACTGGCCTTGCCCCATTGGCTGATCTCCAGTCTTAGTTTCAGCCTTAAGGCCATGCAGGTGGGGGTCAGGGATTGGGCAGCAGTCCAAGACAATGACAGGAAGAGAGGGGGTGCTGTGAGAGCCACCTCAGGGCCAGGCGGGGAGGCCTGAATGGGATGTGGGGGGAGGGCAAAGATACCCAGCCATGCCAGGGGCATGTGGGCAGGAACAGTCCCCAGCCCTGTATGTCAAGTACAAGGTCCCCCATTTATCTGGCATGAATGGGGACACAAGGTTGTTCTGATAATGAACATAATCACCGGTTAGGTGTTGACAAATTGGTACCATTTTTTCATAGACTTTAAAAGAGCATACTGCCAATATAGATAGATAGATAGATAGCTGCTCCCAGTCAATGCCCACAATTAACATTAATGTGCCAGCTGAGGGAAAATCAATCCCACCACAAAACTACTTCTGCTTTCAAAAACATTTTAACTTTTTTTTTATTTTTTTACTGTTATGTTAATCACCATATATTACATCATTAGTTTTTGATGTAGTGTTCCATGATTCATTGTTTGTTCATAACACCCAGTGCTCCATGCAGAACGTGCCCTCCTCAATACCCATCACCAGGCTTACCCATCCCCCTACCCCCCTCCCCTCTAGAACCCTCAGTTTGTTTTTCAGAGTCCATCATCTCTCATGGTTCGTCTCCCCCTCTGACATACTCCCCTTTTCTCCCTCTCCTGTTATCTTCTTCTTTTTCTTTTTTCCTTCCAGTAAGTGGTCGCTTCTCTGTTCAGAGAGTTGTTGCTACTCTCCTGTTCGATCTCCTGTTGAGTTCGTAGGTGTTCAGAATGGTTTGATCCCTATTCAGCTGAATTCCTGAGACCAGACGAAATCTAGGTCTCCTACTCCTCCGCCATCTTGCTCCGCCCCCCCAAAAACATTTTAACTTTTTAATGATGATTAGGGTAACTATGAAGAACATGTAGCAAGAGGGGCCACAGAACTCTACCAGTGAGAAAAGTGATGTGGCCGGGGGGGGGGGGGAGCGATTTGCTTTACTGTCCAGTCGCTTTTCCCAAATACATTCAGGTTGCGACTGTGTCCCAGATAATGAAGTTTCCCAGAAGCCGGGACACTCCAATCTTTCCCAGCCGGTGGGGGTGTCAACACCATTGAAGTGGTCATATTGTGATCAGCAAAAGATAGAAGAAAGGAAAACTGGGGGCTTGGCAGTTTTGATAATGTATTCCTGACTAGCACGGGCTGACTGTCCAAATTGGGGAACCGTCAGCCTTCTCCTGAACGTGATGCTAATAAATTGGAGTGATTTCTTTTCTTCTTCTTCTTCTTCTTCTTCTTCTTCTTCTTCTTCTTCTTCTTCTTCTTCTTCTCCTCCCCCTCCCCCTCCTCCTCCTCCTCCTCCTCCTCCTCCTCCTCCTCCTTCTTCTTCTTCTTCTTCTTCTTCTTCTTTTTTTTTCCAACCCACCCGGCAGTCTATTTCTCCCTTCTGTGTAAGCAGATCCTGTTTTAGGTCAGGTCAGATCTTTGCTCCATAATAATAATAATGATGATGAAGAAAGACACCCATGCTTCCTTAATTGTAACTCGAGGCTTTCAACAGAGCGCAACTAGGAGATATTTGGAGCTCCAAAGTCTGGAAGCGCTCATCGACAGCGCAAAAATAAACGGAAACTTTTCTTCCATTACAGACATAATTCTGTGTTGTCGATTCACTTTTCTAGAGGGCTCTAAATGGGGTCTTTCATTTGTTGGTAGTCACCACCTTCTCCTTTTCAATTTGCCATCTCTTTTAGAAACCAAAGATCTGTACATGATTTGTATCAACAAAGAGAAAAGGGACTGGGCTGCTTTCCAAAGGATCTTGCCCTACCGCTCAACAAATGCGCTGCGGTGCGGTGGAGAGCACAGGACCAGAATCGGGAGAGCTGGGGTCCAGCCCTGGCTTTGCCAATTAGCAGGCTTTGTTTCTCAGAACGAGCTACGAGCTAACCTCCCCGGGGGCCTGTCTCCACAGCTGTGGGGATTTGAGGATCAAGTAAGATAATGCGCAGGGAGGAGGCGGGGAGCTTGAAGTGCAGCTCTGAGAAGCATACGGTGCTAAGTTTCTGTTTCCCTTTTTCCCTTCTTGGGGGAGCGCCTTTGGACAGTTGTGTGGTGGAAGGCGGGCGGGGGGAGAGAAAATTCTCCACTCAGTAAAGTCTGCTCTTACTGCTCAGAGAAGAGGATTGTAGGGACTTGGCCACTAGCTCCCAGATTTCTGAGCCCATCTCCCCCATTCTCAGAATCTTGGATGACTAGGAGTCTGTGCATTAACTGTCTCACCATCCTACTCACAGGCCCCCAGTAACCTGTTTAAAAAAATACGACAATCATACCGTATTTTCAGGGTTCCACCAGGACTGGAGCCTGGACTTTGAAGACACAGGTCAGAGATTGAGGGAGGGCAGAAGGGAAGAGAATGAAGGGAAGGAATCACAGGCTGCATGAGGGAGGCAGGACAAAGAGCAATCTAGAATGTTCTGTGAAGGTAAGGGAGCGTGACTGAGGACCACCGAGGGTGAACGGATCACGTGGGTCAAGAGCCAACCCCAGGTGAATGTGAATCACCTATCAAAATGGCTTTCGGGACGGACGCCTGGGTGGCTCAGTCGGTTAAGCGTTTGCCTTCGGCTCAGGTCATGATCCCGGGGTGCTGGGATCGAGCCCCACATCAGGCTCCTTGCTTTGGCGGGGAGCCTGCTTCTCCCTCTGCCTGCCGCTCCCTCTGCTTGTGCTCTCTCTCCTTCTAGCAAAAAAAAAAAAAAAAATCTTAAAAAAAAACATGGCTTCCGGGGGAAGAAGCCGGACGAGAAGTCTCTCTTTTTCACTTAACACAACCTACAGCTGGTCCAGGAGGACAAATAATGTGATTAAAGCAACTCTTCGTTCTGTGCTGGATCTCAGAGCATAGGACATGTGGAGTACTGAGCTCTCAGAGAAGACAGCCTCTGTCTTTTGGCAGTCTGTCCCTGGCCTTTGTCTTTGGCCCCTTTCTCTTGGCCAGAAGCTTAGCATATTCTGCAGCCTCTTCCTTATTTGTCTTAGTGCACTGTTTCTTCACAGTAATACGCCCGTGTTTGCGTTGCAGGACACATGGGGGTACCAAGACACTGAATTTTGCACACTTTGGTCCTAGGCGACCCCACCGGCCCCTCATCAGCCGTGTTCTGAGGGAGGGCAGGGTCTTGGGAAAAGCCGTGGACTGGGCCCCTTCCTCTGAAGAGAATGCACTCAGCGCAAACAGCGGGATACCTCAGATACATTTTTTTTTAATTGTGGTAAAACATACAGAAGGTAAAATTTCCCTCAGCCATTTCCCAAAGCGTACAGTTCAGTAGCATTAAGTACATTCGTGTTCTTGGGCAATGGTGCTTTTTTAAGTCAGAGAAAAAGGCAAGCACCTAAATGACTTTAAATAGGAGCGGTAGGGTGTACTCCTTGTTTCCTGTGACACCCCCTGCAGGGTGTCATTATAATAGATCACTCTATGTCTATTATAATAGATCACTCAGGACAATGTAAAGGTGAAACCCAAGGGCAGAATCTCTAGTTGTGGATTTCGGTGAAATCTGGAAAGAGTGATATCTCGAAAGTTTTGTCCTATGAACCCTGCGGAGGACTCGGGTGGTCGCGAATGACTGGCTTGCACTATGAATTCGCTGAGTTCCCACATACCTGACCCACAAGATGTCCAGCCCTGAAAACATGTCAGGTCCCTGAAGAAACAGGGGGCCTCCCCTTGGCTCTCTGAGGATCTCAGGATGACCCAGCAGGCCTGGAAGAGAAAGAGTGGAGACAAGGGGGCACATTAATTTCGTTCCTCCTCTCACGGGACCACTCCTCTGGGGGCACGGTGGTCAGGACCAGCCCTTGGCGGAACTATGGGATTGGTATTGATCTCATGTGCTCTCTTTCTGTTCCAAGCTTCACCATCACTCCCAGTCCCAGTCTTCCAGAATGGTTCCTTCCCTGCTGCCAGGGGCTAATAGTCTTACTCACTTACGTCTCATCTGCTGTTCATCCCCGTGATGACCCAAGGAATCATCTTTTTTGATGTCTGATCTTATTGAGTTGTTACTCTTGGAAAACTCTCCATTTTGACTGGACTCAGGCGCCGAGGGAGAAGCTCTCAGAGAGGACAGCCTCCATCTCTTGGCCATCCGTTCCTGGTGTTTTTCTTTGGCTTCTTTCATTCTCTTGGCCAAAAGCTTAGTATAGTCTGTGGCCTCTTCCTTATTTTGCTTGGCACACTGTTTCTTCGGAGTAAACTGACGTTTGTGTTATAGGACATGGTGGAAGACCAAAGTGCTGAGTCTTGGGCACTTTGGTCCCAGGTTGCTTACCTTCTTTGTTCAGGCACTTTCTCACAACATACTGGTGGACATCATCTTCTTTATATTGAAGAGTTTGTGGATTCTGCGAGATTTGGGGGGCCGCTGGCAAGGAGGCACAGTAGTATCAGTGAGTCCAGGAATATCCTTCTCCTCCTTTTATTTTTATAATAACCAAGTTGAGAGCACTGAGATTGGCACCCACAATGCAACCCCACACGGATTTGTGCCTTCTTCCTCCAGTCCTCCTCGGTTTGTAGCAGGGATGCCCCTTACCCGGTAGCAGGTGGACACGGCTAGGGGTTAAGACCTCCTGCTTCATGGGGAAAGACTTGTTTGTCGTTGCCACTGCTGATTAGGACCCTATAACCCTCCCATTCCCCACTTAGAGCGTCAGCAGCAGCTTCTGCAGCCATGTGCTTCCTCTTCATGGTCTCCATCATCCGCTAAAGCAGAACAACGTGGTGCATGTGGCGTGGGCTCTTTCCCCCATCCACTGCAGCTGGGTTGTCACCTTCACCGCAGCAATGAGACGGCTTTGTCATGGTCACAAATGACCTGCGTGTTGCCAGTCTAATGCTCAATTCTCAGTCCTCATCTCTATGACTGCTCAGCCACATTTAACGCTCCTTTCTTGAAACTTTCTTTTGACTTCCACAACACCTCAATCTCCTGGTTTTGTCTCCTTTGCCAGCCCTTTCTCTTCTTAGTGTCCTTTGCTGGTTCCTCCTGCCGTTGAATTGCCCGGGGCTCCATCCTGGAACATCGCTCCTCCATCTAGTCTCTCTCCCTTAGTGATGTTGACTAGTCCCAACATGCAAAATATCTTCCTTATACATAAATACCATCTTAACAGTGGTCCCCAGATTTATATTTTTTAAATCCCCAAAACCCCTTCTCTGAGCTCCAGACCTGCATCCTGCATATCTGACTGCCTACTTAACGTCTCCACTTGGGTATCGAAACCTGTCTGAAAGTTAACATGTCCAAAGCAGAACTTTTGAGTCTTTTCCCCCTAAATTTGCTCTTGTACTTGAGAAAGAAAAAGCAGCCCTTGCCATCGGGGAACCAGTCTGACAATTACATCTAGGCATTATTGTTGGTTAGAAGCTGGCCTGGTGTTCACAGGTTGGTCATGTTATTCTCGTGTTGCACGTAATCCATCTCATGGAACGCCAACATCGGATTAGTTTAGTGACAAGACGTGTCTCTGTGATCATGATGAAGTGAGACAAAACAAGACCACTGTGTAACATTATCTAAGTACAGACAAAAACAAGGTCATTGTGAAACTCACAAATTCCAAACATTCTCCTTTCCCAGCTAACTGCTACTTCTCTCCCTCCTTATAGCTTTAGTCTTCCTTCATTCTAGATAAGAGTTGATAAGATACCCAATCATACCCCTCCTAATAGCATCCAATCCAGAGCAAATGATCACTTCCTTGGCCCCTCCCCCAAATCACCTAAGAGAAGCTCTAATCCATCAATAAGTGCTTTCTAACACCTCTTATTGAGACACCCATGGTTCCCAGTGGTATGAATTCTCCCTTGTTGCCATGAGTCTTAAACCCAATTTGTTCAACCACAGGTTTGTTCCTGGTGGTCTTTGGTAGGAGAGCATTGCCCTATTAATCTTCCCTACTTCTTCTTCCCCTTCTCTTTCTCCTCCTTCTCCTTCTTCTTCTTTCTTCGCCTTCCTTCTTCTTCTTCTTCTTTCTTCTCCTTCCTTCTTCTTCTTTTTCTTTCTTCTCCTTCCTTCTTCTTCTTCTTCTTCTTCTTCTTCTTCTTCTTCTTCTTCTTCTTCTTCTTCTTCTTCTTCTTCTTCTTCTTCTTCTTCTCCTCCTCCTCCTCCTCCTTCTCCTCCTCCTCCTCCTCCTCCTCCTCCCCCTCCTCCTCCTCCTCCTCCTCCTCCTCCTCCTCCTCCTCCTCCTCCTTCTCCTCCTTCTCCTTCTCCTTCTCCTTCTTCTCCTTCTTCTTGTAAATGGTACTACCATTATTTATCCAGCTGCTTGGGCCAAAACAGGAGTCACACTGATTCTGCATTTCCCCTTACCCTTCCACATTCAATTTAGGAGCCAAGTCCTTTCAACTGTACTTCCAAAAGGAATTCTGCATATAACCATTTCTCATGATCTTCACTTCTACCACCCTAGTCTATTACCTCCATCATTTCTTACCTGGTTTAATATAACACTTTCTAACTGTTCTTCTTGCCTTTGCCCTTCACCCCTTGCAGTTAGCTCTTCACACGATAGCCAGAGCAGAGTTAAAGTATAAAGCAGATCATGTCTCATCTCTACCTAAGGCCCTCCATTGAATTACCCACACAATTAGAATGCAATCCCAACTCCTCCCCATGGTCAACAAGACCTCTCTAAACCTCATCTCCTGGATACCCTTCCCTCTTGCTCACTAAATTCAAGTTACGCTAATCTTTTTGCTGTTCCTCGAAAACATCAAGCTCACTGCTGCCTCAGAGCCTTTGCATGTGCTGTTTCTCTGCCTGGAATATTCTTCCTCCATATCTTCTCAAGGCTGTTTTCCTTCTCATCATTCAAGTCTCAGATTAAATGCCACTTCCCCAGAGGCCCTCCTTGACCATCCTATCTACAGTTGCTCCTTTCTCCCAGCTCCCACCCTACTCTCTATCCCATTACCTTGTTTATTTTAATTTCACAGTATGAAGCACTGTACCATGTTTGTTTACTTACTGGTTTATTACCATTCTCTCCCATTTAGGCTGTAAGTTCCACGAAGGCAGGGATTTTCTTCAGGCCAATTAAAAAATTTTAAATGTATTTTGATAATTTTGGAGGAGTATAATGAACGTTAAAAAGTGCACACATTTAAAATATACAATGTGAGGGGCGCCTGGGTGGCTCAGTCGTTGAGCATCTGACTTTTGATTTTGGCTCAGGTTATGATCTTGGGGTCGTGAGATCAAGCCCTGCATCGGGCTCTGCACTGGATGTGGAGCCTGCTTGGTATTCTCTCTCTCCCTCTCCCTCTGACCCCCTTCCCCCCTCATGTACTCTCTCTCTCTCTCTCTCTCTCTCTCTCCAAAAAAAAAGTTTTAAAATATATAATGTGATTGATTTTGACATATGTATACACCTGTGAAATCAACACCAAAATCAAGTTAATGAATAAGATATTTCCATCACCACCAAAAATTTTCCCTTGATCCTTTGTGCCTTCTTCCTACTGGTCCAGACAACCAGTGATTTGCTTTTTGTCACTATTGCTTAATTCGCATTTTCTAGAATTCTATATAAATGTAATCATGCAGTATGCACTTCCTTTACTAAGCACACTGATTTTGACACTCATGTTGTTGCATGTATTAATAGTTTGTTTCTTGTTATTACTCAGTAATTGTAGGATGTACCAGAGTTTGTTTATCTGTTCACCTGCTGAAGGATATTGGGTTGTTCCCAGTTTTTTTGCAATGATGAACTAAGCTTCTCCGAACATTTGTGGGCAAGTCTTTGTGTGGATATATGTTGAATGCAGGGATTTTGTGGGTCTGGTTCTTTACAGCATCTCCCATGCCAGGCACTTGCCTAATATTTATACAGTATGTGGTAGTTAAATATCCTTTGAATGAATAAGTGAGCTTTCCTTTTTAGCTCAGGTCTGCGGGCATTTCCTCTATGCCTGTGCCCACCCAAGAATCCTTCACCTCCCGAACTTTTGTCCTATTTCTGCCTTTCCAATCTGCAGCCCTGGGTGACCCCTTGAAGGTGCCTGTTTCCACGGTTGGCTTGTTGGAGAAACCCTACTCATCGGGTTCACTGCCAATGCATGCTCTCTACCCTAAGCTGGCCCCTCTGGCTGTTCAACAATCCATTCATTCCTCGCTTGCTGACTCCCTATCACATTCCCTACAGCAGCTGCTCCAAACTTCCTGCCCTCTCCTCAAGCCCCCAGCCCTATCCCTCCCCCTCATTCTCAGGAGATGACTTCACCTCCTTCATTACTGAAAAGATTGAGGCCAAATGACAGAAGCTTCTTCAGCTTCCATCCGACCCAACTGCACACAGCCATCTCAAACTCTTCCGACGCTCAGGAAGACGTGCTCCTTCACCTTGCCAAGGTTAAGCTTTCTGCTGGTGTGCTTGATCCTAGCCCCAACTATAATGATCTTAATAATCACAGCCAAAGAAAATGTATTTAGCTCTCGATATGGACCACACACTGGGCCAAGCACTAAGAAAACAACTCTTATATTTATTGAAGAAAATGTCTTTAACATGTACCATTTTTCCCCCTAAGCTTAAAAACCCATTAATTTTTTTTTTTTTACAAAAGTATTGCAAACACTAAGGACTTGGCATATGTTACCTAATCCAATCCTCACAGCCAGATTGTAGCATAGTACTATTTAAAACAACAACAACAACAACAACAACAACAGAGAAGGAGACCGGTGATCAGTCAAGTTAACTACCTTCCTTTGGGTCATATAGCTAGTAAGTGGTGGAGCTAGGACTCGAACTAAGATCTAAATCCAGAACTCTCTCTTGCCTTCTTTCCTCCCCCTCTCCCTCTTGCTCTCCCTCTTGCTTTCTTTTTCCTTGAGGTTCAGAGGGTTCTCTTAATCCTACTCCTTAGTCCATGGCCTATTCACACCCTTAGCCACAATATAAAGCAACTATAAGAAAAAGTGAAGTAAAGGAGAAGAGAGGCACACTAGGGAAAGACATGAAGGGTCTTGCCAGACTAAGGAGTTTGAACTTCATCCTGTGGGCAGGGATCCCTAAACTTTAAGTAAGCACTCTGTGGCGTGCTTGTTAGTAGAGTATGTCCCTAGGTCCCACCCTCAGACCTACTGGATCAGTGCCTTTGGGGGTACGCAAAAGTGGAAACATCAAAGATCACTTAGGAGGCTCTGATGGTATTCCAGTGGCCCTGACTATGGTGGTAAGCTGTGCAAGTGGAGAGACACAGATAGTTTTCATTATTATTATTATTGTGGTAAAATACACATAAAATAAAATCTACCATTTCAACTGTTTAAAGGGTGCCATCCAGGGGCGCCTGGGTGGGTCAGTCGATTAAGCATCCGACTCTTGATTTCAGCTCAGGTCATGATCTCAGGGTCGTGGGATCAAGCTCCAGCCGGGCTCTGAGCTGAGCATGGAGCCTGCTTGGGATTCTCTCTCTCTCTCTCTCTCTCTCTCTCTCTCTCCCCCCCGCTCCCTCTGCCCCTCCCCCCAATGTGCGCTTGTGCTCTCTCTAAATAAACAAACAAACAAACAAACAAACAAATAAATAAAATAAAGTGTGCGGTTCAGTGGCATTTACTCCATTCACGTGGTGCTCAACCACAATCCATTTCAGAACATTTACATGGCCCAGATTATAGAATCTGAAAAGGTAGGACAGGTAGTGCTGTGTAACCAATGGGGTATCCATGGTGAGTGAAAGGGAGGGTTTGGATGGCATACTGATACTGATCAGGGTAGTGGCAATCTCCAACAGAGATGAGTAAATAACAAGTGGGATCTTGCGTGGGTAGAAATTAAGGAGACATGAAGGCAATTATGGACATGGTGAGTTTCTTAGTGACCTTCAGGGCAGAAATATGATGCAACCAGTTGGAGTGGATCTGACGTGCAGGTGGAAGTTAGGGCCAGGGGTGTGGGGGCAGACTATGTAACAGCAAACATTTGCATGAGGCTCACTGCTTGTCAGACACTGGATTAGTGCACTATGTACATGATCCCCAGGAGTCCTCATGTTACAGATGAGCAAACAGAGGTACAGTGTAACTCGCCAAAGTTACTAGCATGTGACAGAGAGGAGATTAGAACTCAGGCAGACTGACTTTAGGGCCAGTGCTCATCGCCATTATGCTGTGCTGCCCCTCCCAGAGGCCATTTCATCGGCAGAGGGATAATACTTGAATCCAGGAGGGTAGGGGCAAGGCCCAGGACAGAGTCTTAAGGAAAATCTACATCTATGGGGGAGGGGAAAGGCGTAAGAGGAGTCCACTGGATAAGACAGAGAAGAAGAGATCAGAAGGAACCAGGAAAATGGGGAAATTGCAGAGGCCAGAGGAGCGAGAGTTTCAAGAAGGATGGAGTGCTTGATACTGCAAATGTGTTATAACTGAAGGGTTGAGAAGAGGCCACTGGATTTGCTGGTGATTGTCACTGGTCACCTTCCAGATGGCTGGTTAGTGGGGAATAGGGAAAGGCTTAGGGAGTGATTTGGTGGTAGGAACGGCAGGCAGCTAGTGTGGGCTGTTCTTGAGAGTCTTGGAAATGAATTGAAGGGGAAAGATAATTGATAAAGTTTTGGAAGGAGTCAGCGCAGCCCTTTGGATCATGCAGACAGATCAGACTCCTGTCCTGCCACTTACGTGCCGAGTGACCTTGGGGTAAGTGAGTTAGCTTCTGGGAGCCTGTTTGCTCATGGCAATAATAGGGCCTACCCGTTATAACCAGGTTAGCAAGTGAGAAGATGCATGTACAATGTTCACTGATGAGCTCTGGTTATTAGTTGCTCAATAAATGCCAATGATTCTAGTTCAGCGATCTTGAGTATTCAGGAAATTCTGGAAGCCAGCCTCTTCAGGGTCTTTGAGATCAGTGATGACCAGACAAGAATTGCCAACTGCTCTCAGTAGGAAGACCCTTTTGGGAGTCACCTCAGACTGGAGTCAAGTCATGGGAGTTAAACTCAAATCCCAACAGCTTAAGCTAGATGGCTCTTCAACCCATTACCTCCCGTACAGTGAAATGGGTATAGCTTGTGTGCACTCTGTGAGTGACTAGGTAGAGAGCCAGAACTCTGAAGGGGGGATGACTTATCACAGACCATTCTCTGGCCTAGTTTTTCTAAGCACCTAACGGAGCAAATAAAGCTGAAAGCATCTTGGCATTAGTTGTTTAGGGAGATTTGCCCACTTGCAAGATGGGGAATTCTCTCTCCCTCTCTCTCCCTCCCTCCCTCTCTCTTTCAAGCTTCCATAAACTCAACACAAATATTATGTCTTCTTAAAAGCAAGAATACGACACAATGCATGCAATGCCCAAATCCTCAATGTTACTGATTTTTTTTCTTTCAGTGTTCTGAGTGTGTTTAAGGATCTTGCAAGAACCCAAGGTCAGAAGCATCTGTTGTTCGGGTTGTTATCTCTAAGAGCTGTAGGAAAAAAAAAAAAAAAATCTGAAATCTGCATTGACTTCACGTCATTCCTTGAAAGTTGCTTTCATGTAAAAAACTTTCTCTCCTGCCATCTTCCTCTCCTCAAACTTTGATGCCTCGTGACCCAAAGACAGACTTGTGCTTATTGGAGATCTCCTAGATGAGGATCAACAGGAGTCCATCAGAGACAGGCCTTCCCCAGGGAAAATTCTGCCCGCACTCAAGGCATACAGTGGCATTCATGAAGCCCAGCTCCTGGGGCTCGCACGTGACTTCTGTGCCCACCTTACAGAGCCACTGAGAACATGTGCTGTCTGAGAAACATGTAGGCTTCTAGGAGTTTCTCCAAAAAAGCAACCGACACGTAAAGGGGATGTTACACTTCTCCTCTGTGTTTCCCTCTCTACCCAACCCCCATTTTTTTTTTTTATCTCCCTTGTCTTTGTTCTTCTGCTCCATTCCCTTGAGTCCTTGGAGTGACCACCCACGGTTACAACCTTTCCTGCTCTGTCATCTAGGTCAGTGTCAGAACTGATTGCCAGTTGGAAAGCCTTTCTCCCATGGCTGAAGTTGCTGCCTGTGCACATCCGGTGACACTGACTAGAGCTTTCCAAAGTGGGAGACTGTTTCAGCAGAGAACTAGAATCTGAGCAAAATGCCCGGAAGGGGAGATGGCGGGGCGGGGGGCGGGGGGCAAGTGGTTTCTGTAGCAGATTCAGGGAAGCCTGGCACTGAGCCCTGTCAACTGATCAGAAGGGAGCCCCGGGCTTTGGTGAAACAAGCCCGCTCTTATCCATCTATAGAAAAGCAGCATTTCTCCTCCAAACCCAGACCCAATCCAAATACACTGACAGAGCCTATTTCTCATCATGTTCACTCCTTCAGGGAGCAGAAAGGCCCCTCCACTGGCTGCCGGAGCCCTGTCTTCCACATGCACTGGTCGTCCTTTGGGAAAGAAGAAAGATGTTTCAGAGAGGTAGAGCCCCAGTATCTGAACGGAATGTGAGTTCTGCCTTTGGTGCCTCTCTGGGCAATTGTGCATGGTCCTGTGACCCAAAGGCCTCCCGGCCCTTTCAGCCTTTGACTCTGGGTCACGCTTAGAGTTATGTGCAAGGTTTGTACACGTCCCCATCCCTCAATGGCTCCAGGCAGGAATTTGGCCCCCCCTCCGAGAGCCCCCCACTTATTTCTGAGAATCCCCCAAAGTGATGCCTTCCATGCCCCTGTAAACCACTCTGCCAGTTCTACTCACTGCTCTGCTCTCTCCTTTCTACTCCAGATCCCATTGTCCACTTGTGCTATTGCTGCTGAGGGTGGCCATCGGGACCATGCTGATGTCCTAGGGACCTGTGTTCCTCTGAGAGCCACTGGAGAGCGGAGCTATGGGCCGAGGCTGGACAAACCATCCTTTCTCTCATTCTCTTCCACGCGGGGTTTAGTGGGGCCCAAAGCTAGGCCCGCTTATGCCTCGAGTCTCATAAAGTCACCAGCGAATTGATCCATCAGCCCCTGAACCTCAGCGCTCACCAAGTAGCTTACAACATCTGTGGCTTTCTGTCTGCTTTTTTCACTGGAGGGGCTTCAACGCAGCCCCGTGGGCCAGAAGGGGACCAAGAGCCAGGCCAGTCTCCCAAGTGGATCTCTTCTCTGCTCAGTTAAGACCCCATTTGCCCCCGCCTGTGCCCTCCCCCCGCCCCCGCAAACAGTTTATCTCCTCTACTGCAAGCAATCTTTTTTTCCTCTTACCTTCAGGGCAGGTTATTAGCAGCTTGGCACCGTATACAGGGCATCTCAGACATTTCCACTCTAAGGCAGAGTCTTTGCTTTTATAGCTGCATAATTCGAAGAAGAAGCAACTTGGAGGAGGACCTGGAGTCCGAGACAGGCGTTTGTGTTTGCTTCTATTTCTTAAGAAGGGAGAGGCTTGAGTCCATAGACAGGGAGCAGGTGAAGATGCAGGAGAGTGAAGGGGATAACAGCTGGAGCCAGGTCCGGGGGTGAACGGCAAAGGTTGGGACCCCCTCCCCTTCCCTTGGGGACAGAAGGAGAGAGGGAGCACTAGATGGGGACCCACTGTGTTAGGGGATTTGGGAGGGGCGGGGCAGGAAGTTGAGCATTCCCACCTGATAATTTCTGTTCTGTCTGTGAAATGAGAGAGTGGGAACGGGAGGGATGGCGACCAGAGGTTTGATAAAAGTGAGGAATGTCTGAAATTGTTGTTGTGGGGGAGGTTTGAACGGACTAATTAGGAAACCAAAAGGATCATGGGGCAGCAATAAGGCCCAGTTGAGATCGGTAGTCATGACTGTAGAGTATGGAACCATCTGCCGAGCTGTGCATGTCTCCAGCAGGGCTTGGCAACAGGCATGGAGAAAGAAGTTCTCCCTTCTCTTAAGTGGAAATAACTATTTCTGCCCTTTCTTGGTAATGGAAAAGGCCCTGGGCTAGGACTGAGGAGACCCGGGTTCAAGCCCAGTGTTTCATCATTATCTGTGTGACCGTGAGACCGTCAATGTGCCCTTTTTACATCTCCTGTCTGATCTACCTCAAAGGGCTGTGATGTGAAAGAAAGACCATGGGGAACACGACAAAAGCCATACACAGAGCAGGAAAATGGCAAAACCCAAGAAAATGGAAAACACTTCCACCATAAACGCTTTGAAAGCTACTTTGTGGGAAAGCTAAAATTAAGAGAAAACATTTGCAAGACGTATTACAAAGAGCATTCATGAATCAAAAGAAAAAGTAGAAAAAATGGGCAAAAAGAATGAGTAAGCAATGAATGGAACTGCAAAGAGCCATAAACACAGAAAAGATGTTCAGCCTCGCTAATACAGAAATTCAAATGGAAACAAACAATAATTGCGTATTTTTTTCACCTCTCAGATTTATGAAAATTAAAACAAATAAGTGATAATGAGTGTCGGTCAAGGTGTGGGGACGCACATATTCTCATACACTGTTGGTGGGAGTGCAAACTGGCACAATATTTTTAACCCAGGAATTCCATTTCTAGCAAATGATGCCACAGGTATACTCGCACAGGTGCACAGATAGCTGCGTAACCATAGCCACTGCGTCAAAAAGCGAGCCGCCAAAAACCCTTGTGGACAACTAGGATTTCCTTCAAAAGAAAATTAATTATTATATAAACATATGATGGAGGGGCGCCTGGGTGGCTCTGTCGGTTAAGCGTCTGACTCTTGATTTTGGCTCAGGTCATGATCTGGGGATCCTAGGATTGAGCCCCACGTTGGGCTCCGTGCTGGGTGTGGAGTCTGCTAGGGATTCTCTCTCTCTCCCTCTGCCCCTCCCCCCCACCTCCCTGCATGTGCACACGCAAGTGCACATGCTCTCTCTCTCTAAAAAAATGAATTTTATGTTAACGTTAACTTCAAAGAAAGTTTGACATCTGTACTCTTCCCAAAACACTTCAGTATGCATATTATTTACCAGATTTCAGTATTTCTTTACAGTTACTTTTTTCCTTTCTGTGATAAAATGTATACGCAATGAATTGCACAAATCTTAAGTGCACGATTCAACAGATCGTGACAAATGGATACACCTGTGTCACCCGAGTGTCTAGCGAGACATTGAACGTTACCATCACCCCAGAAAGTTCCCTTATGCCTAGTCCAGTCAATCACCATCCCACCCCCTTTTGTCGCTTTGAAAATATATAAATAAACTTTGACTTTTAGAATATTTTAAAGTTTCCAGAAAAATTGCAAAGATAGTACAGGGTTTTTGTGTACCTGCACACCTAGTTTCCCCTGCTGATAACTTCTTATATCACTGTGGTATATTTGTCCCAACTAATGAATCGACATTGACACATTATTAACTGGGGTCCACATTTTATTCAGATTTCACTAGTTTTTCCACTAGTTTTTCTGTTCCAAGATGCCATCCAGGATACCGCATTATACTTAGTTACCTCTTTTGGCTCCTCCGGGCTGTGACAGTTTTTCAGGTTTTCCCAGTTTTTGATGGCTTTGACAGTTTTGAGGAGTACCCGTCAGGTATTTTATACAATGTCCTTCAATTTAGGCGTGACTGGTGTGTTTCTCATGGTTAGACTGTGGTCCGGTAACTTTTCCATATTTATAATAATCGTGTTTGGGGCGCCTGGGTGGCTCAGTCGTTAAGCGTCTGCCTTCAGCTCAGGTCATGATCCCAGGGTCCTGGGATGGAGCCCCGCGTCCGGCTCCCTGCTCCGCGGGAAGCCTGCTTCTCCCTCTCGCACTCACCCTGCTTGTGTTTCCTCTCTCTGTGTCTATCTCTGTCAAATAAATAAAATCTTTAAAAAAAATAATAATCGTGCTTAACTTTCGTAGTCGTACTTAACGATACATATTTCAAGGCACAGTGGTGGGTGCTGATGAGGAGGAGAGAGGTGGCTGATGGTAAGTTATTAAAAAGAAGCACTTTGAGCAACTTGGGGAAAAGAAAATGAGAATGTAGAGAGCTATGGTTGCACAGAGTGGTCCAGGCTGACCATGGGTGGGCACGTCCGTAACCTGCCTGAGAAGCTACGGAGGACATGTGAGGGGAGAGATTCCCCAAAGGGGACCGAGATCTTTCCATAACAAATGTCTCCTAAATCAAGAAGCTTTCCTAATCTTGAAGGATTGACTATTCAGCACCCCATCAAGTGAGAATTCCTCACCACCTTCTGGGCAGAGAGTGACTTCAAGCTGGCTAGTAAAACCAGTTCTGGGAATGCTGGGTCTATTTTAGGAACATTTGGACATATTCTGCAGCATCATATTTAGACTCTGGCAAAACAAGCGAAGGTTCAAAGAAATAATCCTTGGCTTCCTCCTTACACCCCACATTTTCGTCTCCAGAATAGTACGTTCTGAGCAGAGACAGAGAGTGTGCGGGCTGGCTGGTTAACCATTATAACACTTGGCCATCCGTGGGGGGTCGACCTGGATTTGAAAGAGCAAGTGCCCATTATGCGGGGTTAATGGGGGCAGAGAGGGATCAAGTCAGTGAAATGTGAGAGAATCAATATGTGGAATGCTTGAGGATAGCACATTCACACATTTCACAGAGGAAGGAGGCTAGGGTTACACCCAGCAACTGCAGATGCTGGATGAAACAACAACAACAACAACAACAACAACACAACCTTAAACATTTGCTATTTGCTGGCTGCCTCCAGCACCCCGAAAGGCCTCGCAAGCAGGTCTTGGTGCCCTTTCTCGGTTCTCGCTGGGTATCTATCTGTGACTTAAGACCCCCCTCTAAAATCCCTCCACTCCCCTCTGATCTGCCAAGTGACTTGGAAGATGGGGGGCTTGGGTGGGTCGGGTGTGCGTGTTTCACTCTCCAAGTGAAGGTGTGCCCCACGGGAATGTGTGTGGGGGGGCCCACAGCAGGCTGGTGGAAAATGAGCAAACAGCTGGAGACACTCCAAGGCAAGATAGAATTTTAGTTCCGGCACTGGTGGGGGCAGGAAGGCGAGACGGGGGGGAGCGGGTTGGAGATGGTGGAAGGAGATGGAATCTAGGAGCCTCTGCGGCTGTTAAGGCTCAGCACCTGGTCTAAGGCTCTGCACACAACTGACACATTAATTAATGTTCTAATAATAACTAAGATGTATTGAGAACTTAAATTTTCCCAGGCCCTATACACTCGTATACACCATCATCTTAAGTCTCTCTTTTTTTTCTCTTTCTTTCTCTGCTTCTTCAGTACCCCGTGGGAGGGGTAATAATCTTGTCCCCGGTTTACAAATAAGACACCGAACCCCAGAGTGGTCAAGTAGCTTGCCCAAGGTCACAATTAGCAAGTGGCAGGGTTGGGATCAGAATGCGGGGCCTGCCTGCTCAACTTTTTCCCTTGGGCCAAACTCCTGGGCCTGGATGGGCAGGGTGGGCTGGATAAGGGTGCTCAGTTCCTAGCTGATGTCTCCAGCTGCACGCTTTTCCTTCCCCGAGTTGGGCCTCCAGCCCTCCCTGGGAGTAGTCCTCCGGTCTCTAGCCCCCTGGCCTGTCCATCCACGGGGTGTGGTGAGAGGAGCCTTCCACCCACTCCCTTTCAAAGGCATAGACACAGACCACAAGCTGGTGGTTGCCAGAGGACAGGGCGGTGGGGGCAGGGGATGGGTGAAATAGACGAAGGGGATTAAGAGGCACAAACTTCCAGTCTTAAAACAAGCCACGGGGCTTTACTGTTAAGCATAGAGAATATAGGGAAGATAATTGTAATAACTTTGTATGGTGACGATGGTAACTGGACGTATCTTGGTGATCATTTGGAAATATATAAAAATAACGGATCGCTACGTTGTGCTCCTGAAACTAACATAATAGTGTGTGTCAATTGTAATTCAATTAAAAAAAAGGGTGGGGCGCAGCGGGCGCCGGAATGGGACGCGCCGGCTTATCGGGTCCTGCTCCCGTCCTGTTCTCTGTGATCCACCACGCGTCCTCACCTCCTCCTCCAGATTCTCACTCTCTTGTAACAAGAGGTACTTGCTGCGTCTGAGCTTAATGGCTCAGGGGGTGGGGGGCGCTTGCCTAGGCAGAAGCAGGATGGGGTGCAGCCCGAGCCTCCGCCGGGATGTCTCCTGGCAAGCCGGCTCCTGCACCGGCGGCCTCCCCACTCCTGCCTTTTTTGCTTTGCTTTCTGCAGCCCCTGCTCCCATCTGCGTGTATTCAGAGGCTTGCTCTCCTCGCCTTAGGTATGGCTTCCGAAAATTTCTCCGCGAGCTCCCGTTTCTTCCCACGTTAGCTGAGCCCCAGTCACTCGAGGCCGCGGCAGGCAGCTGGCCGCAGGCGCAGGGATTAGCAGCTCCCCGGCTGCGCTGAGCTCCAGCACCGGCTCTCCGCGCCCCGCAGCCCCATCCTCCTCTGCCACGCAGTGCTTGCTTTCTCTCCTCTCCCCTCCCCTCCTCTCCTCTCCTCCCCTCCCCTCCCCCACGCAGTGCTTGCCTTCTCTTCTCTTCTCTTCTCTTCTCTTCTCTTCTCTTCTCTTCTCTCCTCTCCTTCTCCCTTCCCTTCCCTTTCCCCCTTCCCTTTCCCTTCCTTTCCCCTTTCCTTTCCCTTCCCCTTTCCTTTCCCTTCCCCTTTCCCCTTTTCTTTTCCCTTCCCTTCTCTTTCTTTTGTCCCAACCCTCTTTCTTTCTGGCTGGCTTCTGTCCTGCTTTCTCTTCTTCCTTTTTCACCTTCCTCAATTGCTTTTTGCTCTGTGCTTTTTTTTTTTTTTGGATCACATGCTTCTTATCAATCAATTCAAAGATCTATTTGGAAAAAAGCTTCTCCTTCCTGTGTAAGTTTTGGAGTACAACCCGTGTTAATAGTTTGTTGTCCATTCACACTTTTCTCCATGAGTATAGTAACATGCATGCTCTCTCTCTCTCTTTCTCTCTCTCTCACACACCCACAAATTTAGTTTAAGTTTGTTTTTTTTTTAAAGATTTTATTTGGCAGGGAGAGACAGCGAGAGAGGGAACACAAGCGGGGGAGTGGGAGAGGGAGAAGCAGGCTTCTCGCGAAGCGGGGAGCCCAGTGTGGGGCTCGATCCCAGGACCCTGGGATCATGACAGGAGCCGAAGGCAGATGTTTAACGACTCAGCCACCCAGGCACCCCTTAGTCTAAGTTTTGATGTGGGCTTTCTTCAGATTGAAGATGTCACCTAAACTGCAGATTGTTCTTGGTTATTTGCAAACTTCTGGCTTGCCACATATCCCTTTCATAAATATATCAGGATAGCCACGGTATCACAATCTTGTGACAGACGTGAAGCATTTTGGTTTGAGAGACAAGGGCACATATTTGCTGTATAAATATTCCATTATAGCTTGTTACACAAACACATTTCATGAACTGCTTTGAGTAGAATTCAGAGGAAGATCTGGGACTAGTATCTGTAATGAGTGTGGACGGATCCTCCCTGAGCTCTACCCAATACAGGTATATATGCACATGGTATATGGCCCCCTCCCCCATAAAAGTACCATCATACTATGCACAGTAATCTACCTCGTAAAACAAAACAAAACAAAACAAAACAGTACATCATGAACAACTTTCCTGGCCAACAGATACAGAGCTATAATTCATGCTTTATTCCAGAATCTCAGTATTCCAGCCTTGGCTGTCCCGTAACTTACTCAAGTTTTACCCTGCTGATGGACCTTCGGATTGTTTTCCTCTATTTATTTCACCAGTGCCAACTGTAGTGAACATCCCCTGGCAGAAGTCTCTGCTCACTAGTAAAAATAACATCTTAGGATACATTTCTAGATGAGAAGTTGCCAGATCAAAGGTTTGTACTTACATTTTCGGTAGTTACTACCAGACGACCTTCCAAAATGGTTGTAACCACTCAGTCTTCTACTTAGAGGTGCGTGTAAAAGAACTGCTATTTCCCCAGATTCTTGCCAGGACTGAATATTATCAATATATGTTAAATGGTGCCAGTCTGAAGGGGGAAAAAAAAAGGGGTTCTGTCCCATCACTTCGAATATTTTATATATCCTTGACAACCTGTAAGGTTGGAAATGTCTCAGATGCTTATTATCTGTATTTTCACTCTTCTATGATTTGCCTCATTGCGAACTTTGCCATAATCTTTGGGTTGGTGTCTTTTTCATAGAAAATTTTATGAATTCTCTCCAGTATGGGGCCACTCGTGGGTTCTACTTAATTGTAACTATTTTCTCTTAGTGGGATCTTTACAGAGTCTTTTGCTCCACAGAAAGTTTTAAATTGCCTTGTCCTTTATGTCAGCCTTGTTAAGTTTCAAATTATGATTGTCATTTTATGGCTTCTGAGTTTCTTAGCTTGCTGACAAAGGCCTCTCCCACCCTGGTTCTAGAAATAATTCGTTTTCTTTGTTTTCTAAGGTTTTTTTTTTTTCCGTATGAAAATTTAAATCTTTAATCCATCTGGAATTTATGGTATGTGTGGCAACAAGGTAACGGTCTAACAATTTGCTCCCAGTTATCTAGCCAAAAGGACATTCTTTCTCCGTGAAAAACAACGTCTGCTTTATGTTACACGGAGCTCTAGCCTTGCAAGCCTGAGGCAACTCAGGGACAGCCCCACACAGGGGGAGTTCCACACAGGGACCACAATAGACATAACATTTCTCATTTATCTTCACTCCTTTGTCTCAGCCCTGGGAGAGACGGGAGGCAGCTCTCAAGCAGGCCTGGAGCATCACAGACCTGATGCGCTTAACAGTATTCCTCATAGTATGCATTGGATTTTGCTAAACAGTCTTATCAGATCGAGGTGGTTTGTTTCTAAGTTTTTTTTTCAAAGCTTTTTATTATTATCCATGCCCACCTGGTTGTATCACATACTTCTTAGTTCCTGTTTGATACAGTTAGATAGCATTCATCTCCTTTAATTTGTGGATGCAATGAATTATATGGATAGATGGCTTAATTTAACCGTATTTGCATTCGGCGAATATACCCTGCTTCATCAGAATTATGTTTTTAATACTATGCTGGAAGCTATTTGCTGATATTTCATGAAAACATTTTTGCATCTATATTCATAAGTAAAAGCAGTCTATAGTTTTTTTTTTCTTTGTCACATTCTTTCATCACATTTGTAAAAGCTCATGTGTAGAATATATTTGGGTTGCTTTATAGAAGTCTAGGACAGTTTGGGTGACACAAATTCTTCTGTTTTGTGGGTTTTTTTTTTTTGAAGAATAAATAAACTCAGCAATTTCCTATGTTTTTTTGTCCTTTGCTTACTGGTCTGTTCATGTTTCCTACCACGTCTTGGTTCACTATGATATTCTATGTCCCACTAGAAATGTGTTCATTTTCTTTACATTTTCAACATTGTTGACAACGTTGCTTATAATTTTGTCTTAGAGTTACTTCAGTGTTTTACTTAAGTGGTAGTTATACCTCAGTTTTCATTCCTAATAGCCTACATTGTAATCTTTTTTAAAAACAATAGGCTGATGAAGGAAGCGGTTTATTTTATAAATCTGTTGATTTTGGTCTTATTTATCCATTCTGTGTCTGTGTTTGTGAGGGGGTGCGGAGGGGGGTGCTCTGTGGTGGCGGTAGTTTCTATTTCTTTAATTTTGGCTTCTATCATTATTAATTCTCTCTACTTTAAGTTCATGTTTTTTCTCTATTTTTTTTTTTTTTTTGAGAGAGAGCACAGGAGCAGGGGTGGGGGAGGAGCAGAGGGAGAAGGAGAGAGAGAATCTTCAGGCAGACTCCTGGCTGAGTGTGGAGCCTGATGCGGGGCTCCATCCCACAACCCATGAGATCATGACCTGAGCCGAAACCAAGGGTCAGACGCCACCCAGGTGCCCCTTCACTCTTTCTTTAACAATAAAACTCTTTGAGGCCATACATTTTCCTTACAGTTTCTCTCGCTACATCTTATAGATTTTCTTTTATGAGATGTTCTTCTTTGATTAATTTCCAGATAATTTGTAACTTCAGTGTTGATCTCCTGTTTGATCTAGTAACTGTTCAGAAGAGTCTTTCTTCCTTTCCAAATATTAAATTTTGGGGAGTTATCTTTTTTGTTAATTTTGTGTTTTATTTTGTTTTATAGGCTAGAAAATGTGGCCTATAAAGTTTTCCCTTTTGGAATTTATTAGACTTTCTTTGTGACCAAGTGCATGACTGATTTTTAGAAATGGTATATGGATATATGTTAGGAATGTGTATTCTCTGTTAAAGTTCAATTTTATGTTAAATTGAACTTGTTAATTACATTATTTAGATTCTTTATATCCTTGGTTAATTTTTGTGTTTTGTTTGTTAAATATTTAGAGATAAATAACTTCTCCCATTAAAATTATGTTTTTCTTATTAAGTTATCCTTGTGTTTGCGTTTTTAGTTTTTTCCTTGTGTATTCACTGCTGTATTGTTTACTGCATATGATTAATGACTTATAAATTCTCTGCACATGGACTCCAGGATCATGACCTGAGCCGAAGGCAGTCGCTTAACCAACTCAGCCACCCAGGCGCCCCGATAACAAATGTATTTTATCTTGTTACTTCCCTCATGTTTTGTTCGTCATACTTGTTTCTCTTTTTCTTGTTTCCTTACTTTTGCTAGATGTATCAAGCTGTAAAACATTTTTTTTTATTTGCCCTCTTCCTCTCCCCGAGGAATTTAGAAGTTTTATAAATATAGCTCTGTTTTTGCTAGTGGTTACATTCCTATTTTTAACAATCATATTTAGGCTATGTTTCTCTTAGATATGTCAACATTAAA
Organism: Zalophus californianus; assembly: GCF_009762305.2. Taxonomy (NCBI): domain Eukaryota; kingdom Metazoa; phylum Chordata; class Mammalia; order Carnivora; family Otariidae; genus Zalophus; species Zalophus californianus. Next base: position 38,828,262 of record NC_045612.1, read on the forward strand.
TATGAGCCTGTTTCTCCATTCTGCCACACAATTTTACAAAGATCAATGGCTATTGCAAGGTGAATTGATTAGAGAGGACTCAACAGAAGGTGGGGAGACCAATTACACTGTAATTACTCTAGTTCAGATAAGAAGATTTCCCTTTGAGTTTATCTATCTATCATCTATCTGTCATCTATCTTTTGTTTGTACTCCTAACACACACTATATGGTTAACTGTCACATTATTATCATCCTTTTAGATTTAGCTGTAAATATTATAACCACTGTTTCTTGGGCCCTAGATCTTCATGTATCTTGGAAATCTTTGTTTTGATTTCATTTTAATTTGATTAGAGTTGTTTCTTCCATAATTTTTTGAGTCCCTGAGTGTCTGAAAATGTCTTTTGTCCAGGCAGACCAATGATATCTTGGATGAATATAAAATTATTGAATGAGGGGTGCCTGGGTGGTGCAGCCTGTTAAGCATTGGACTCTTGGTTTCGGCTCAGGTCCTAATCTCGGGGTCATGAGATGGAGTCCCCTGTCAGCTGTGCTCAGTGTGGAGCCTGCTTGAGTTTCTGTCTCCCTCTGCACACCCCCCACCGGCTCTCTCTCTCTTTCTCTCTTAAATGAATAAATAAATCTTTAAAAGAATAAAATTTTTGAATGATAGTTCTGTCAGTTGTATATAGATATTATTCCATCATTTTCCTCCTCTCACTGAGGAAGATGGGAACGCTGATTCTGGTCTGCTTCTTTCCTTAGTAAACACAAAATCAAATTAAAAAAAAAACCCTCTTTTTTGTCTGAAGGTTTGTATGATTTTTTTCCTTTATCTGTGGAGTTTGTAAATGCAGGGAAGTTTTCTTCAATCATTTCCCTAATTGTCAAGCTTACACCTGTTCATTTTTTCTCCTTTCTGAACTCTTATTTTATTTGTATGTCAGGTTGTCAGGCTAGATCTATATCTCTTATCTTTTCAGTCATAATTTCAATTTCCCTGTGCTTTTGCTCTAATATTGTGGGTTATTTCTCTAGTTCATCCCCTGGAAAACTAATTTTGTTTTCAGCAGTGACCATGTCTCTACTGAAGTTTTGAATTTGGCAATCATTTTATTTTGAGCTCCAGTAACTTACGTCTTCTGATTAAATCGAAAATATGTGAATTGTATTTATCATTAAATTTGTAATACAATCCCACAAAGTTATGAAGACTGAAAAGAAATGGAGTGATATTTAGAGAGAGGAAGAGAATTGAAAAAGGTAATGATTATTAAACACAAATTGTAGGTACAAAAGAACATACAGAGGGAGAATTCAATGTGAGCAAGAAAAAAGTTCTATGCCATAATCTGGAAGTCAAGAAGGAGGTGGAACTGGGACGCCTGGGTGGCTCAGTCGGTTAAGCGTCTGCCTTCGGCTCAGGGCATGATCCCAGGGTCCTGGGATTGAGCCCCGCATCGGGCTCCCTGCTCAGCAGGAGGCCTGCTTCTCCCTCTGCCTGCAGCTCCCCCTGCTTGTGCCCTCAATCTCTCTCTCTCTCTCTCTTTTTCTGGCAAATAAATAAATAAAATCTTTAAAAAAAAAAAAGAAGGAGGTGGAACTGATATCTGTTTCAACCTTGAACCTTTAAAACAATATCATCACCCTCATGCTTCTGCTGTCCTGTAAAGTGAGCCATGAATGATCACCATTGTTCCCAGCAGATATTCCACTGCTCTCCCTGCTCCAGGATATTCCTTCATATTTTTCTGACCTGTGATTACTTCCAACATGTAACAACCCAATTAAAAAATCAACATCTTAATGCCGAGCGATGTTGAGCACTTTTTCCTGTGTCTGTTGGCCATTTGGATGTCTTCTTTGGAAAAATGTCTGTTCATGTCTTCTGCCCATGTCTTGATTGGATCATTTGTTCTTTGGGTGTTGAGTTTGATAAGTTCTTTATAGATTTTGGATACTAGCCCTTTATCTGATATGTCATTCGCAAATATCTTCTACCATTCTGTCAATTGTCTTTTGGTTTTGTTGACTGTTTCTTTTGCTGTGCAAAAGCTTTTCATCTTGATGAAGTCCAATAGTTCATTTTTGCCCTTGCTTCCCTTGCTTTTAGCGATGTTTCTAGGAAGACGTTGCTGTGGCTGAGGTCGAAGAGGTTGCTGCCTGTGTTCTCCTTTAGGATTTTGATGGACTCCTGTCTCACATTGAGGTCTTTCAACCATTTTGAGTCTATTTTTGTGTGTGGTGTAAGGAAATGGTCCAGTTTCATTCTTCTGCATGTGGCTGTCCAATTTTCCCAACACCATGTGTTGAAGAGACTGTCTGTTTTCCATTGGACATTCTTTCCTGCTTTGTCGAAGATGAGTTGACCATAGAGTTGAGGGTCCATTTCTGGGCTCTCTATTCTGTTCCATTGATCTATGTGTCTGTTTTTGTGCCAGTACCATACTGTCTTGATGATGACAGCTTTTGTAATAGAGCTTGAAGTCCGGAATTGTGATGCCACCAGCTTCGTTTTTCTTTTTCAACATTCCTCTGGCTATTTGGGGTCTTTTCTGGTTCCATACAAATTTTAAGATTATTTGTTCCATTTCTTTGAAAAAGGTTGATAGTATTTTGATAAGGATTGCATTAAATGTGTAGATTGCTCTAGGTAGCATTGACATCGTCACAATATTTGTCCTTCCAATCCATGAGCATGGAACGTTTTTCCATTTCTTTGTATCTTCCCCAATTTCTTTCATGAGTATTTTATGGTTTTCTGAGTACAGATTCTTTGCCTCTTTGGCTAGATTTATTCCTAGGTATCTTATGGTTTGGGGTGTAATTGTAAATGGGATCAACTCATTAATTTCTCTTTCTTCTGTCTTGTTGTTGGTGTATAGGAATGCCACTGATTTCTGTGCATTGATTTTATATCCTGCCACTTTACTGAATTCTAGCAGTTTTGAGTTCTAGCAGTTTTGGGGTGGAGTCTTTTGGGTTTTCCACATAAAGTATCATATCATCTGCAAAGAGTGAGAGTTTGACTTCTTCTTTGCCGATTCAGATGCCTTTTATTTCTTTTTGTTGTCTGATCGCTGTGGCTAGGACTTCTAATACTATGTTGCATAGCAGTGGTGATAGTGGACATCCCTGCCATATTCCTGACCTTAGGGGGAAAGCTCTCAGTTTTTCCCCATTGAGAATGATATTCGCTGTGGGTTTTTCATAGATGGCTTTTATGATATTGAGGTATGTACCCTCTATCCCTATACTCTGAAGAGTTTTGATCAAGAAAGGATGCTGTACTTTGTCAAATGCTTTTTCTGCATCTATTGAGAGGATCATATGCTTCTTGTTCTTTCTTTTATTAATGTAGCAATGTCCACAATAGCCAAACTATGGAAAGAGCCAAGATGTCCTTCAACAGATGAATGGATAAAGAAGTTGTGGTATATATATATATATATATAGGTATATATATATATATAGGAATATTATGCAGCCATCAAAAGGAATGAAATCTTGCCATTTGCAACAACATGGATGGAACTGGAGGGTATTACGCTGAGTGAAATAAGTCAATCAGAGAAAGACATATATCATATGATCTCACTGATATGAGGAATTCTTAATCTCAGGAAACAAACTGAAGGTTGCTGGAGTGGTGGGGGGTGGGAGGGATGGGGTGGCTGGGTGATAGACACTGGGGAGGGTATGTGCTATGGTGAGTGCTGTGAATTTTGTAAGACTATTGAATCACAGTCCTGTACCTCGGAAACAAATAATACATTATCTGTTAAAAAAAGAAGAAGAAGAAGAATATAGTAGGAAGGGAGAAATGAAGTGGGGGAAATCGGTGGGGGAGACGAACCATGAGAGACGATGGACTCTGAGAAACAAACTGAGGATTCTAGAGGGGAGGGGGTGGGGGGTGGGTTAGCCTGGTGATGGGTATTAAAGAGGGCATGTACTGAATGGAGCACTGGGTGTTATACGCAAACAATGAATCATGGAACACTACATCAAAAACTAATGATGTAATGTATGGTGATTAACATAACTTAATAAAATAAAAAAAATAAAACATAAAAAAACAACATCTTATTTATAACCCTACTCTCATCCTTGGAACTGAATGTTTGCATTTTTTCTCACTAGTTCTTGATCTTTTTTTCCTTTTCAAGACTTGGGCTTGGACTGGACCTGCTACTCTCCTTCACTTCCTGATTTGGGCAGCCTGGAAAAGTGTACTTGCCTTTGTGGCCCTTGGAACCCAACCTCAGACTCTGATCTGCTAGCTAGTATCTGAGCCAGTCTACCCTATGAGTGTGGGGAATTCAGACAGGCTGTGCACGATGGGTCTCTAAGGACAGATAGGAAGGACGCCTGGGTGGCTCAGTCAGTTAAGCAGCTGCCTTTGGCTCAGGTCCTGATCCCAGGGTCCTGCGATCAAGCCCCTCATTGGAATCCCTGCTCAGCGGGGAGCACGCTTCTTTGCCCTCTGCCCCTCCTGCCTGCTCCCTCTCGTATTCTCTTTCTCTCTCAAAGAATAAATGAAATATTTAAAAAAATAAAGACAGTAGGATATGAGAGGAGCAGAAAGAGCAAAGAGCTCACCATGAGGATGAGAGAAGTGCATGTATGTGTATGGGGTGCTATCAGTGAGTAGCCAGTTTTACTGGAATGGCAGGTTTAATGTAGAGGCAATGTCCAAAAAGTTCCTCTGATGGAGAAGGAGTGGGAGGTAGAGGATGAGCTAAGGGGCTAAAAAAAGATATTGAGATCAAGAGTCAGGGATTGGAGAGCCAGGGAGATACGAAGCAGCTGATTAAGAGAAATCAAGAATAGTCTAGGAAGATTGCTTGCCATACTCATGGCTAACATTTAGGTGCCTGCTACAATATGGCACCTACAACAGGGGCATGCTCACTGGATGAGGGATGGGTGGGTGGGAAGAAAAAAGCCAGATTGTGCTTGGTCTCAAAAACCAGGCTAAGCAATTTAGATTTGAAGCAGTGAATAATAAGAAGTTATCAGTAGACTTTTAAGCAGGGAGTTAATACGCTGCTAACAGTGTTATTGTGAACAAGATGTCTGATGTTTTGGAAGGGTTTGAAGGAGCAGAGATAGGGAACGGTCTCGAGGATCATTTAGGAGTTTCGCATGGGAGCTAGTGAGAATTTAGACTTAGGTGGTGCCAAGGAATAGAGAGTGACATACCCAGAAGACATTGTGAAGAAACATTCAGTAGGATGTTTGGATAGATTGGATGAGAAGAGAGAAGGAGCTATCAAAGGCAAACATGAGCTTTTTTAGTTTGGAGAAGCTAGAGTGGAGAATGGGGAAGGTTGGAGATGTTGAATTTGAAATAATGACTAGATACTCACTTGGTAGGAAACACTCTTTGATGTTAGTTTGTAGGTATTTGGTCCTGGGGATCTTAGAGGTCAAGCTACATCAACATAGAAATGATCATTAGATGATGGGTGAAGGGAGAAGAATGGAGAAGAAGGAATGTAGGGGTAGATGGCTGAGCATTGGGCATACATTCGCATTTTGGAAAAGGGAAGAGGAAAAAGAAACCACAAAGGAGCAACAAAAGACAGGAGGAACTGCAGAAACTCAAGGATAAGGTATTAAAACAAAAGGAGGTGGTCTAATGTGTTGAATTATTACAGGGGTGTGTAGAGGTGGATGGTCTGCCAAGGAGTTGATAACTTCTTAAGGCTTGGGATTTGGCTAGAGCAATGATTCTCAAATTCGAGCTTTCATCAGAATCCCCTGGAGGGTTTGCTGGGTCTCAACCCAGAGTTTCTGATTCAGTAAGGTCTGGGGTAGGGTGAAAATAATATGCATTTTACCCAGTTTCCAGGTGGTGCTGATGCTTCTGGCATGGGAACCATACTTTGAGAATTACTGGGCTAGAAGAGTGGTTCTTGCCTTTTTGTTTGTTCATTGCTGTCCCAGCACATCTGAGTGCTATGACACACTTCTGCTCATAGCAACGGCTATCAAAGGTAGGGATTCTCAACGGTTGGGGACCAAGATATCTGGTTTTAAAAAGCACTCCTCCCACCCTCAGATAATTCTGAACACCCTGTACTCAGGGAGAATGACTGAGCTGATACATCACATCAATAATTTTCAAAAAGTAAATTTAAAAAATCATCGGAACTGTACCAAAACAGATGATCTTTTTCTTTGATGATGCAGAGGGCACTTAGGGGTCTAGCATGCTTCCAGATGCAGCTGCATGGGGTTGATGGTCCCTTCTATTGTCTGACCCTCAGGGTGAGTCTCTAGCTACTACTGGTGGGGGGGCGGAGGGGAATTGGACCTTACTGTCTCTCCAGCTGGATCGCCATCCACAGGGGCTTAATCCTTGAAACCCTGTCGCCCACAATAGTTTGCAGGTAGGCATTCCTTGTTACCCCATAGTCCACAAGAGGGTGCTGTTCATATACATGGAGGGATATTTCCCTCTTGGGTTCCCTGTTCTGCTGCTACATTTGCCTTTCTCTAAAGTTTACCATATACCTTGGACCCTAAAGAAGGTTTAAGCAGTTCCCAGAGTTCAGGTGACTGATCCAAAGCCACATCAAGTTGAGGGTGAGGGTATGCATTGTGCCCTTGGCCTAGTTGTCTCATTCACATAAAAAGGCGCCAGCCCTCACTGCCTTGGTCCTTGGGGGCATCGCATGCAGAAGCTCCCCAGGTCTTCAGACGATGACCATCCTTCTCTGATTTGCCCCCTTCTTTATCCCTTTCTCAAGTCCCCTCCCCTTTCCCCTTTCTTCCCCCATGTCCCTGCCTCTCCTTTTCTGAGAACATGTCCCTCCCCTCCCTACAGAAGTGATCATGTCCCATGTCTTTTGCTGCCTTCCAGTGTTTGCTGAATGTCAATGACTTTCCTCCCCCTGCCCAATGTCTGCTGCATCGGCCGAGGGGAAGGGTGAGCTCAAGTCTTTCTATCGGATTTCATTTTTTAAAAATGTTCACATGCTAGTTCAACAAGTGAAGTGGCATAAAAGTATATGAAGAAAAATACTGACTTCTTTGTCCACCCCCATTACTAATCACACCCCCTAAAGTAACCAGTGCTAACAGCTTGGTGTGTATCATTTCACATCTTTCTCTACATTCTTACAAGTGTGTATGTGGGCATGTATCTGTTTTCCCCATGGTAGATAAAATATTTAAATGATATTATAACCAATGTATTACTCTGCAATTTGCACCTCCAAACAATACGTCAATTTATTGTCTTTTGATCCTGTGAGTGATAGGGTTGAATGAACTCTGATGTGTGGGGAGGAAGCCTTCCACTTTATTTTGTTTTTTAATATTCATTTATTTTGGGCGGAGAGAGAGAGAGAGAGAGAGAGAGAGAGAGAGAGAGAATGAGAGAGGGAAGGGAGGGGCAAAAGGAGAAGGAGAAAAAGAATCTCCAGCAGACTCTCCGCTGCACGCGGAGCCTGACAAGAGGCTCGATCTCAGGACCCTGAGATCATGACCTGAGCCAAAATCAGGAACCAGACACTTCACCGACTGAGCCACCCAGGCGCCCCAGCCTTTCACTTTAGTGGATTCTACAAGGATTAATTTTCTTTTCAACTCCCTGTCCTCCAATGGGGTTTGTTAGAAAGATTCATATTTCTTCTCTTAACATAACTTATTTCTTGTGAGCCAATAACTGTGGCCTCATAGTGCATTCACCTGACCTTTCCCTTCTAGCTGCCTAATGGGCAGGTGATTGTTACAATATATCACCTTGACAGCTGCTTCCCCCCATTCCTGGCTTCCCCCAGGCTGGACTTTATATGTTGGCAGTCATTCTTGTTGTTCCCTACCACATACTGTGTGCCCTTCCAACGCCTCGCTATCTTAGACAGACTCAGGATGCCCAGTTTCCGCAACTAGACCCAATCTCCGGTCCTTGACTCCTGGCACCGCACCTGTATATCAAGTGCTTTATTTGTCTTGCTAGGTTATTCTGGGCCACCTTATCCTTTGGCTCAATTGCACATCTGTTAAACCTATTTCCTTCTTCACCCTGCCCCCTACCCCGAAGCTGAGGTCAGTGGACAGCTGGGGCTTCTGCGCAACTATCAGTAAAGGGTGAGTAAAGCTGGTGGAGTCCTTCCTGGTGTCATTTGTGGGCATTGCCAGGAAAGCCACATGCCGGCTGCGTTGCCCCTTTTGCTCAGGGTACAACATCCCCACACGTTTAATAAAGTTATGTAACTGTGAGGTCCATTTTCCACTGACCCAGACTGGCGTACTTTCATTTTGGATCCAATTCCAATCCCCCCCCACACACACACACACTCCAAAGACAGGTATAGATTCTTCCCCTCCACCCCATTAGGTGCCCCAAGGTCCCCTTAAGTCTTAAAGTGGTCCTGGTAGGTAGGCCCCTTATGGAGGAGCTTTGCTGTGTTAGACCAAAAATTCGCAGCACATTCTCCTGAATAACTTCACCAGTTTGGGGACCTGGCATTCAGGCTTCTGTTTCTTCTCTGCTTTCTTCTGTTTCTGGCACCTGCCCACTTTATCTTTCCAAATTCTTTCTCTCTCTCTTCTCTTTCTTCCCTCACCACTCACTCTAATCCTCAATGGTCAGGTGTGGAAGCTTCTCCGATGAGCCAACTGATTCCTTCAAAGAAGAACCTGAATAACAGAAAAGCTGGTAATTGCCCACCCTCACCCCCTTCCACTAGGGCAATAGTCCTGGTGATACCGCCCCTTCTAGGGAGCGATTGAGAAATCTATAGGGATGCTTTTGGTTGTCACAGTGATTGGGGGACATTATTAACATTCAGCAGATGGGGGCTGATAGTCAACCTTATTAATGCTCAGAATCTTCCCACACAACAAAAGATTGTCCCATAAGACTTTCGAATGCTCTGCTGGATAGTCATGTGTGTACACAATCTGATTGTTTGAGTCCAGAACCTAATTCTATGTTAAGTACACACAGAAAAGAACTTTTGGAAGGTTTTGATATGTATTGAATTTTCCAAGAATATAACTACCACATACAATGAGAGAAAATTGTGCTATGTTTTGTTTGAAACTTTAATCAAGTCAAAAAGGGGCAGAAGACATGAAAAGACACTTCTCTGAAGAAGACATACAAATGGCTAACAGACACATGAAAAAATGTTCATCATCATTAGCCATCAGGGAAATTCAAATCAAAACCACATTGAAATACCACCTTACACCAGTCAGAATGGCAAAAATGGACAGGGAAAGAAACAACAAATGTTGGAGAGGTTGTGGAGAAAGGGGAACCCTCTTACACTGTGGGTGGGAATGCAAGTTGGTGCAGCCACTTTGGAAAACAGTGTGGAGGTGCCTCAAAAAATTAAAAATAGAGCTACCCTATGACCCAGCAATTGAACTCCTGGGTATTGACCCAAAAGACACAGATGTAGTGAAAAGAAGGGCCATATGCACCCCAACGTTCATAGTAGCAATGTCTACAATAGCCAAACTGTGGAAAGAGCCGAGATACCCTTCAACAGACGAGTGGATAAAGAAGATGTGGTCCATATATACAATGGAATATTACTCAGCCATCAGAAAGGATGAATACCTGACTTTTACATCAACATGGATGGGACTGGAGGAGATTATACTAAGTGAAAAAAGTCAAGCAGAGAAAGTCAATTATCATATGTTCTCACTTATGTGGAACATAAGGAATAGCGTGGAGGACATTAGGAGAAGGAAGGGAAAATGAAGGGGGGGGGATCAGAAGGAGAGATGGACCATGAGAGACTATGGACTCTGAGAAACAAACAGGGTTTGAGAGGGGAGGGGGGGTGGGGCGATGGGTTAGCCTGGTGATGGGTATTAAGGAGGGCACGTACTGCATGGAGCACTGGGTGTTATACGAAAACAGTGGATCGTGTATCACCACATCAAAAACTAATGATGTACTGTATGGTGACTAACATAGCAGAATAAAATTTTAAAAATTGAAAAAAAAAAGAAACTTTACCAAGAATTGTTTGCCATTTTGGAAACCACAACACTGATCAGTCGGGGTATTTGAAGTTGATCATACCACAAACCTTTATCAGTCTGCAGTTGTGCCTGTTGCGGTCATGGTTGCTTCAGCAAAAAAGTGCAAACTACTGAATGCTTCAGTATTTCTCTAGTGAAATCATAACCAACTATGTACATATTGAAATATGAATTATTGTATTCCTCTGCTTAATTTTTCTTTATCTCTTTAAACATATTATTTGATACATAAAGCTACAAACTTAACACATATATTCAAATTCATAATAATATAACCACTCAACTCAAGAAATAGAACATTATTTATAATTTATACTTGTCTACGCCACCCTGCTCTCTTCCTAAATCCAGGGATAATCAGTATCCTGAATTTTGTGGTTTTCATTCTTTGCTTTAAAGAATAGTTTTATTACGTATTTATGCATATAACTAAAGAAGATTTCTTAAGGTATATAAAGGATATCCTACTGCATATAGTCTTTTCTTGGACTTTCTTTTGTCCAGACCATAATGATACTAAGATCCATCCATGCTGTTTAGTGTAACTGTATTTCATTCATTCCTACTGCTTCATGATATCCCATTATATATTTATCCATTTCCTTGTTGGTAAACATTTGGGTTGCCACCAGATATTTGCTATTATCAACCGTACTTATATGAACATTTCTATTTTTGACTCCTGATACACAGGTGCAAGAGAGCGGACCAAGGAGTTGAAAATGCTGGATTGTAGAGTATGCAAATACAAAATAATGCCACTTGTTTCCCAAAGCATCTGGCCCCATTGACGATCACACAGGAAATGTCTAAGAATTCTTATGGATCCACATCCTCTGCCACAGTTGGTAGTATCAGACATCTTAATTTTTGCCATGGGCTTAAGGTAGTTTCACTGTGGCCTTAATTTGCATTGTCTTGATTACTAATGAAGTTTAGCCTCTTTTCATAGGTTTACCAACCATTTGTCTTTCTTCTGTCAAATGACTGTTGGTGGCCTTAGCCCATTTTTCCATGTGTTTTATTTTTATTTATTTATTTATTGCTAGTGGAATGAACTTACAGTGTTATGTTAGTTTCAGGTATACAATATAGGGATTCAACAACTCTATATATTTATTTATTTAGTTTTAAGATTTTATTTATTTATCTAGAGAGAGGGAAAGAGAGAGCACAAGCAGAGGGAGCGGCAGGCAGAGAGAGAAGCAGGCTCCCCGCTGAACAGGGAGCCCAATGCGGGGCTCAATCCCAGGAACCTGGGATCATGACCTGAGCCGAAGGCAGACACTTAACGACTGAGGCACCCAGGCGCCGCAACAACTCTATATGTTTCTAATTTGTAGAAATTCTTTGCATTTCTGGTTAGGAACCTTTTTTTGGTTGTATATATTACAGATATCTCTACATTTGTTGCTTACCTTTTCATTTATTTTTTATGGTCTCTTTGGACAAATAGAAGTTCTCAGTGCTAATGTCATCTGATTCGTCAGTCTTTTTTCTTTATGGTTAGTGTTTTTTTTTTTTGGTGTGTTTTGTTCAAGAAATCCATTACTACCCCTTACCCTTGTGGTAAGCATAGCATAATGTCTAGAGTTGTCAAATCACCATGTTGTACACGTGAAAATAGTGGAACATTGTGTGTCGGCTATACTTCAGTAAAACAAAGAAAAGGAAATCCATTACTACCTTAACGTCATAGAGATATTTCATTATGTTTTAAAAGTTTAGTTTTTCACACCTAAGTCTTTAATCCATCCGGACATTATTGTGTGTATGGTGTATAACAAGGATCCAGTTTCTTTTCTGGCATATAACCACTTGATCTAGACCAGTTTTTTAAATAATCACTCCTACTTCAATAATCTGCAGTGTTACCTCTTTCATATATCACAGTTCCATACATGTCTCGGTTTATTTCTGGGCCCTCATTTACTTCTGTTGGCAGGTTGGTCAATTCCTGCAATGGGAGCATACTGTCTTATAGCTTTATAATAAGTCTTAATATCTGTTCAGGCACATCTCCCCACCTTACTATTCTTCTCTAGGAGTAATCTGGTCTATTCTTGGGACTTTGTTGTCCCATATACATTTTAGAATCAGTTGCCAAATTCAGTGAAAAATCCTGTTGGAATTTTGATTGGAATTCCGTTGAATCTAGAAATAAATTTGGGGAGAATGGGTATTTTTGTGATTATTGAGTGTGCATGGTACTTGGTTTCACTTATTTAAAGCTTCTTTAATGTCTTTTAAAAAAAGCAGTATAATTTTCTTGATTAGGTCTTGCATTCTTTTGATCTACTTTGTTTTGGTACCTTATATTTTTCATTGCTGCTGTGTCTGGGATTTTTTAATCACTAAATTTTCTAGATCTTTGTTGCTAATATAGAGATGCAAATGATTTTTGAATATTGATCTTTTACCAGATTACCTTGCTAAATCTCTTATAATTTATAATTTGTAGATTTTAAAGGTTGTTTTAATGAAGATGATTATATTATCTGCAAATAATGATGTCTTAGTTTCTTCTTTTCTAATTCATACCCTGTTGATTTATTTTTCTTAATTTTACTTTTCTGACTTAATCCTCCAGAACAATAATGAATAGAAGCAGTGATAGTAGGCATCCATGTCTTGTTTCTGATTTTAACAAAATGTTTCCAACATTTTTGTATCAAAAATTATATTTATTGTTGGTCTTCTTTTTTTTAGCAACTGCTGTTTTATCAACATTTTTATCAACTGCTGAGCTCAGTTTGCTAACATTTTTGCTTATAATGTTTTTATGTATATCCATGAGTAAGAATGGCTTATACTGTCCTTCTCGTACAGTGTTTATTCAGTTTTGATATCAAGGTTGTACTGACCACAAAATGAGTTGGGGACAATTCTCCCTTTTTCTATTTTCTGGAAGACTTTGTGTGAAATTAGAGTAGGCTGTTCCCTGAAAGTTTGGCATAATTAACATTTAAAGTCATGTAGTCCTGTTGTCTGGCAACAAAAAGCAAAAAGTGTACAAATCACAAGGGTACAACTTTATGATTTCTACAAAGTGAACACACTTGTGTAGCCAGCTTTCAAAGTTATGGGAGGTCCTGATACCTTGAGTGAACCTCATTATATCCCCTCCATTAGTTTCGATGTAATAAAGTTGAAATTAATCAGAGGTAGGCTTTTCAAATTATAATCATATAATTATTCAATGCAACCAAAATATTCCCCAAATAAAATTATCTAATCTTTCTAAATGAAAACTTTCTATTACATTGCACACCATACAAACACCTTCTTTGGGATCTGGGTAGAAGGCCACATTACCTTAGTTTCCTTGTAGGTATGGTATGCTTTCTCTATCTCTCCCCAGTGGCTGTATAGGTCTTCTTTGTGGATTGAAACCACGATAAGGGCTATCCTTAAAGTCTAGAGTGTCTGTGCAGGAAATTGGGCTTGCAGTGTGAGAAGAGCAGAAGGACAGTATGTATCCCCACAGTGGGGGCAAGTGTCATGTGTCAAGTGATATGAAAGCTCAGGGTTTTAATGGTTACTGAATCTGAATACGTTGGTTCTAAATAAGATTTAGTGCACATAATGGCTCTGCCCTTCCTTCCCCCAACTTGTTGTGACTTTTACATATACACAAATTAGGTAATCCTAATAGGCTAAACTTGATAGGATATATCAAGGGTCCTGTACTAGATACAGGCAGGTCTAACAGGTTGGTATTGGTAAGTTGGCCCAAAATAAAACTTAGAGTCATAATTTCACTCTTTCTCGTGGATGAGTAATATTCCACTGAATAGATATACAGCATTGTATTCATTCATTCATCAGTTCATGGACATCGGTTGTTTTGAACCTTTGCTATTATGAATAATGTTGTTCTGACCATTGGCGTACAAATTTTTGTGTGGACATGTTTTCAGTTCTTATGGGTATATACCTAGGACTGGAATTGCTGAGTCATATGATAACTTTATGTTGACATTTCGAGGAACTGCCAAACTGCTTTCCAAAGTGGCTGCACCAATAGCAATGTATGAGAGTTCCAACAGCTCTGCAACCTTTGTAATATCTGTTATTGTCAGTCTTTCTTATAACCATTCTAGTGGGCATAAAGTGGTATCTCATTGTGATTTTGTTATGTATTCCCCTAATATCTAATGATTTTTTTCTTTGATCTATGAACTATTTTGAAGTGTTCTTTTTTAAGTTTTTCAAGTGCACGGAGGATTTTTCCATTCTTGTTGCTCTTGATTTCAAAACTAATTGCATTCTGGTCAAAACATGGGATTTATATGATAGTTATTTTGAGGGTTGTTAAAAATGCCTAGAACGTGATTTTTAAAAAGATATTTTATTTATTTATCTGACAGAGAGAGAGAGAGAGAGCATGAGCAGGGGGAGGCAGAGGGACAAGCAGATTCCCCACTGAGCAAAGAGCCCAACTCGGAGCTCGATTCCAGGACCCTGAGATCATGACCTGAGCTGAAATCAAGAGTCAGATGCTTAACCAACTGAGCCACCCAGGTGCCCCCAAAATGTGATTTTTTTTAAACATCCCATGTGTTTAATACATGTTAACTGTATTCTTCAAATCTCCTATATCTTCACGGATTCTTTGTCTTCGTGACCTATCAATAATCGAGAGAGGTATCATGAAAATTTCCACTTCGATGCTGGGTTTGTCCATTTCTTCCTGTAATTTTATCAATTTTTGTTTCATATATTTCAGGGCTACTTAATTTGGTGTATATAAGTTTAAGATTGCTGTGTTTTCCTGGGGAAGTTCACCTTTTATAATTATGTAGTGATGTTTTGTACCCCTAATAGTGCTTCTTGCCCTGATGTCTAATTTGTCAGATATTAATACAGCAAGAAAAAATGTTTTGTTAGCGTTTGTTTTGTATATATTTTCCTAACCTTTTATTTTCAAATTTTCTGTGTTATTTTAATGGGTCTTTTGCAATTAGCATATAAATAAATTTTAAAAATTAAATTCAATATGACAATCCTTTTCCTAGTCAATTAAGTCCATATACATTATTGCAATTATTCAGGTATCTGAGCTTATTTCTATCATCTTAATTTTATGTCCTGTCTTTTCTCCTCTCACCTTTTTTGAAGGGATTCCTTTTATTGTTATTGCTGTTTATTTAAAAAAAATTATAGTGTTTTTTTCCTCTATTGGTTTGGAATTTACATTCTCTTTCCTTCTTGGGTCTGTAAATATTCTTATTTTGCCTTCATTTTTGAATGACAATTTCACTGCATACTGTCTGCCCAGGACACTCACCCCTACAGCACAAAGGTTCTGATAACAGAGTATTGCCACCTAGAGTGGATGACATCAGAGATTGGAAGCTTGGGATTTGTGTGGAATTCCTGGAAAGAGTTGTCTCAATCAATGCTGCTACTCTGTACTTGTAGGGTCCAAGGTGCTGAATTTGGGCAGTGAAGCAGGGAAGTATAAATTGGGATCAAGTGAGCAGATAAACATCAAACAAGAGCTGGTGGAGCCAGGTGACACCAGGGTCTGCCAATCAACCTTGGAGTAATGAAGATGGGCCTTGAGTTGTTGGGTAAAGTTGAGCCCAGTTATGATTGTATTATGCCATTTTAGGCCTTTGATTCCAGAACCATTCCCATGCATCTTCTCCGGCACCAGGGAGTGATTCCCCAGGAAGCATTCAGCTTGACAGCAGTTTCTCATTTGCACATATTCGTGGCCAAAAAGAAAAGAAAGAAAGAAAGAAAGAAAGCTGGGTCATGTTCACTTGGGTGTGAGCCTACAAGTCTTCTCAAAGGGTGGAGTTTGGGGTTTCCATATGCACAAGTTTTAAAGCTGCTGCCAATACTCCAATCTGTCTTTTTTTGTTAAGATTTTATTTATTTATTTGAGAGTGAGTGAGTGAGTGAGAGAGCATGAGCAGGAGAAGAGGCAGAGGGAGAGGGAGAAACAGACTCCCTGCTGAGCAGGGAGCCCGGTTCAAGGCTCGATCCCAGGTCCCTGGGATCCTGACCCAAGCTGAAGGCAGACACTTAACCAACTGAGCCACCCAGGCGCCCCCCACTCTGTCTTAACATAGTGCTTCCTGTGTCAGTTCCCAGATCTTGAATTCAGACTGGAATATAATAGCAGTTATGGCCTCCTTTATCCCTCCTCCATTTAATAATGAAAATCCAGGTTATACATGAGGCCTGAAGTTCTCTAATAGTTCTTAGCTCTAAATGTCAAACAAAAACTCCCTTCCTTCCTTCCTTTTCCTTCCTTCCTTCCTTCCTTCCTTCCTTCCTTCCTTCCTTCCTTCCTTCCTTCCCTCCCTCCTTCCCTTTCTTCCTTCTCTCCTTCCCTCCCTCCCTTGCTCCATGTCTCTTTGTCTTTCCTTCTTTCTGACATGGTCCCTTCTCTTAGGGACTTTCAAGTACAATGGGAGATGCAGATTCTTTGTCCTGTTCATTCCTTTCATTCTTCCCCATCCTCACCCCTAGTGTGGTGAGGGTTTCCTAGAATACTAATCCATCAAAGTTATGCTGTGAGACAGGATGAATGTTTGGGACTGAAGACTGTTTCATAGGAATTTTCCCTCAGAAGGATGTGAGAATCAAAAGCAAATTGGACTTGCTCTCTCAAATTACATGGACAACTACAAAATGAAACTTGTTAGCTCAAGCATGAGAGACAGAATTGGGATAAAGTCAGAGCTGGGGAAGAGGAGGAGAGAAAGAGGGAAAAGAACTTCTGGGAACCCTGTGAGGCATACTAGGACCAAACACACCATCCTCTGGATCCCAAACAAGGTCTTGATTAGATTTTTGGTGGTGGTCTGGGGTAAGGGTTAGGGGCTGACACCTGAGAGGCTACTGTGTGGGACTGTTGATGTGTTGGGGGTAACCAGCTGTGACTGTTTCAAACCCTACTATACAAAAGTCAGTAATGGTTCTCCATGGCATTCTCCAAATGGTGCTGAGAATCCAAGTAGGACGCTAGGAACATCTTTCCATAGAATTTTCCATCCAAAGAAGAGACTGACATTTCCCCAGCACTAGGGCTCCTGGAGCTTTGTTTCATCCAGAATCTGGGACTGCATGTTACTCTGTAGGTTTAGAAAGGTGATCACAGGAGGAAAGGTACTGCAGATTTCATGGAACTGGTACCTAGGGTGAATGGTGTGTAGCACTACTCTTTCCATCCCTTTTTTAACCAACATTGGAGCCAGGCTCCATTAGTTGTTAGTAAATGTCTAACAACTGGCTTTCTGAGAGGTGGGGAGGAGCTCTGGTTTGTAGCACTCTCCAGTTTCTATGGTGTAAAAACTCACAACCGTGGTTGATTTCAAGCTACTGAAATGACATCCCTGAACATGAGGTAAGGAGGCCATGTGGATAAGCAGCTCTCATAAACCAGAGTGGGCTTATCCCTGGATGTAGCTCTTTTCACACCGGGCTCTGGGCTGACTTGGGACAAGCGATGGGATCTATAGTAGATTGTCCTCCCCAATGAGGGTGGGTATTATCTAATCAGTTGAAGGCCTACATAGAACAAAAAGCCCGAGTAAAAGGGGACTCCTCCTGCCTGACTGTTTGAGCTGGACCTTGGTCTTTTCCAGCATTTGATCCTGAACTGAAACATCAGCTCTTCTTGGGTCTTGAGCTTGTTGGCTTTCAGAGTGGAACTTACATCATCAGCTCTCTAGGGTCTCCAGCTTGCTTATGGGGGATCTGGGAACTTCTCAGCCTCTGTGCCAATTCCTTATAATCTCTCTCTCTCCACTTCTCCTTCTCTGTCGTGTGACCTCTCCCTCTTCCTCTTCAGCTCCTGCTTAGAATTAGGTGGGAAGGCACCGAGGGTTTTGAGCAGAGGAGTGGCATGATCTGACTTGTGTTTTTTAAAGGACCACTCTTGCTGTTGTGTTGGGAATTGGCTGGGATGGGGTCAGGAAGATGAGGTAGGAGGCTTGGACAACAATCCTGGTATAGACCAGAATGGTATTGGTGGAGGTATTGAGAGGTGGTCAGACTCTGTGGGGTGTGAGAGACAGGGAGGAGTTGAGGATGACCTCAGGGTTTTGGCCCGCATGTTGGAAGAATGGAGCTGCCGTTTACAGAGATGGGACATGGTGTAGGTACGGCAGGTTGCAGGATAAGATCAGGACTTTAGTTTACACATGTTAACTCCCTCTCATCTTAAATGATTTTGTTGTCCGTACTTTAATTCTACATTTAAGAGGATTTTCCAGATTAGGATTTTGATTTGGGGCATGCTAAATGAAGTCAGAGTGGTCCGTTAGACATGGGAATTGGCAGTGGTTTTAAGTACAACGTTGGAGGTCATGACTAGAGGTGCAAGTTTCGTCGTTACCAACTTATCTAACAATTAAAGAAACCCAAACTGAGACGCAATATTGATTTCTCACTAATGAGTTGGGCAAATTTTTTAAAAATTAATAATGTCTAATGTGGCAGACAGTGGTGAAATACACTATTGTTCAGTCAGCCTGGAGTCCAGATTCCCGTTCAAAGACTGACCACGTGATGATGGTGAGGGAGATAATTATAATATTTTTTACTGACTGCTCACTGTGTGTCCGGTACCATGGTAAGCGCTTTATGTCTTATCTCTAAGTTAATTTTTGCTACCCCCCCCAGAGTCATTTCTGTTTTCTAGGCATTCACTCATGTAGCAATTACTTTGGGACCCTTATTTTGTGCTAAATCTGCCTAGGAAATCCACAGACACTGGACTCGCTTACTCTGGACCGATAGTTTGGAATCTCTTTAGCCCTACAGTCTCCTTTGAGATGCTGGTGAAAGCTATAGCCTCTGCTCTAGATAAATATACTCACTTCCTTGGGAGATCCCAGACTTTCCTCCTGAAGCTCCAGCAGGTCTGTGGACCCCAGGCCAGGCCCAGAATCTCTGTTCTGGGACAATTGTGCAAGGACACACAAGGCAAGAGTGGGAGGTGGGGTGGGACAGAAGGTCAGGGCGTACAGGAATCTATGGCAGGCCAGTTTGTGTTTGGAAAGTACGGGTTAAGTGCAGATTTTGCTGCCAGGATGCTGAGATGCCAGGATGCTACGATGCCAGGATGCTGGGGTCCC
Source organism: Zalophus californianus (assembly GCF_009762305.2). Taxonomy (NCBI): domain Eukaryota; kingdom Metazoa; phylum Chordata; class Mammalia; order Carnivora; family Otariidae; genus Zalophus; species Zalophus californianus. Next base: position 38,847,362 of record NC_045612.1, read on the forward strand.
TTGGTGAATACTAACAGTGTTATCTGGGCCATACTCCCATTTCCCAGCATTCCCTTCCCCTTCCTCCATCTTTTGCCCCTGCTTGCCAGCCCTGGACAGCCTAAGTGTCTCTCCATCCCCTCTTCGACTCCAACCCTCGGGGGGCCAAAGGCAGTCAGCCAGCACTCCAACCTTCTGTCCAAGTAGCTGGGAAGCCTCTCCCATAACCTGTGCATGGGGCTTTGCAATGGCTCCTTGTCTCCTGTTTTGTTTTTTGTTTTTTTTTCCCCTCCTTGCCCATGGAAGGTTCCATGCATGGTCAAGCAGGCTACTAGGGTACCTGCCTGAGAAGCCACCAGACACTCATTCTCAATATTGATCAGTGCTTCGGTTCGGCAAAGGACAGGCAGCAGAGACCCCCCTGGGTCAGTTTGGATTCTCCAGTAAGCAGATACTGGGATGGAGTTAGGAGCGAATGGTCGATTGGGGGTGGGCACCTGCGAAAGAGAGAGAGGGAAGAAGCAGGGTTGGGCAGGGAAGTCTCCAGACATTGATATATATCCAACACTCGTGAGAGGACAGAAGGGCAGAAGTAGAGTTGGGCAGGGAGTCGATAATGGATCTGAAAGTTGTGGCCAAGCCAGGAGACAGCTACAGAGCCAAGAGAGCCCTTTAGAGAAGTCCCGCAAGGGACCGAAATGGCCAAACTTTAGCATCCTTCCTGTGTTCAGTCACTGGCTAGAGGCTGCCCCAAAAGAGCATGGCCTCAGCTCAGATGCTGCAGCCCATCCTGCAGGCACTGCAGCTGGAGACTGTCGGCTGTCCTCTCAGCTGAAAGGTTCAGTTCCTTCCAGAAGGGTGAATTGAACAGTGTTCCTAAGTTGCCACAACCTTCAACCGTCTCTAAGCACCAAGAAAATGCCCAGCATGGCTGCACCACGGCAGATCAGCACTAATGCAAGGTATCACCTGGTGACACTCCCAAGACAGGGTTTGCAACTCGGTGGGGCGGGGGGGGGGGGGGCACCCTGCCTTACAAGGACCAGGGTGAGGGTGGCTCCTGCCCTGCGCTATTGTATTTTTTCCCTCCAGACAGGAGCCCCAGACCCACCCTCATTTGTGACTGATGTACTGAATATGCTTCTCCATGTTGACCCTCAGCTCTAGGAGCCTTCCAGCCAGGGAGGAAGGGAGTAAGATGCCCACAAAGACAGACGCTGTGTGGGCGCAAAAATATACACACAGGGCATATGGGCAGCTAAGTCTCCCGCAGGCTTGGCTCTAAGAATGGAGGACACAGCCGTTCCCGGATTCACTACCGTTCATGAAGTGCCTGTAATTCTATCATAATGGTTAAGAATCATACAGGCCTGCCTTTGGATCTTGCTTCTGCCACTGAGTAGCCTTGGACAAGTGACACTCTCTCGGAGCCTCAATTGCTGATTTTTCAAAATGGTCATGCCAAGAGCACCAATTTCCCAAGGCCAAACGAGATAACAATGCACGCTAGGTGCTCAGCATTGCTCACATTAGCTCATACCGACAGACACTACGTTCTAGAGTTTTCCCAGGCTGCTGCCAAAGGGGCTCTGCAGTAATGAGCAGCGAGGGGGGGGGGCAGAAACGGGGTTTGGGAGTGTTCTCAGGCTACTAACTAGGTGAGAGCCGCAGGGGAATAAAAGACATTCCTCACAGTAACAGAAGCCAAAAGAATGCATCATCGGTAAGATATTTGGGAAGCTGTATGCTGGGCTCATTGATAGCTGACAATAAATAGTATGTAGAAGTCGGCCTTCTGCAAGGTAGAGTTTGAGGGGCACCAAACTCCTCCCAACACTCACACACAAAACATGTCCAAAGGGCCAAGATTAGCGGCCATGTCTTTGAGTTCTAGTATTGTTCCAGCTGCTTCCAGAAAAAGTGCAACAATCCCAAGACACAGAAGCCAATCACTTCCATAGTGAGCTTACGAGTTAACAAACTGAACTTGAAAACGGAGGGCGGGGCCCGAGGGGATGACTCTTAGGACCCAGGAGATCCAGATGGGATGGGAAGGGGGATTTGAGGAGAGGGCAGGGTAGTCCGGAGTCTGCAACGGTGGGGACCTCTGGAAGCAAAACAAAGTAGGGCCCCAGAAAGATGGGAGGAAGGGGCACAGACGTAGGAGGCTCCCTAGTTCCTAGTTTTGCCACTGGTCTCTGAGAGATGTGTGAGTGTATTTACGTTTTTAGCTGCAGTTCTTATTCTAAGGTGGAAGGGCTTTCTTAACCACCACGCCTTCCCTCCCAGAGTAATTATAAATCCTCTGTCCAAGGGAGCCTCTATTTTCTGGTTTCTCTCTCCCACTTCCTCCCCTTTTCTTTCCAGTTGTTTGGAAAGCAACATTTCCCCAATTGCCCCCACCCCCACCCCTGCCAGCTAATTTCGCCTCTGGTCCCTTCTCCCAGGCTTGCCTTTTCTCTCTCTCTCCAGCAGCATCCAAAGCCAATGAATTATTAGCCTCTGAGGTGGGGCCCAGACCACTGGGAATCCGGGGTGCCACAGACAAACAAATAAGCTTATTAGAGGAATCAGTCCCAGAGGCTCTTTCAGAAACAGTACAAAAGGACAGGGAAACAAAGTGCGTGTTGGCCAGCTCAGGAGGTTCAGGGCTCCAAGGGGGCTGGCGGCGCCCGCCACTGGTGTTGCAGACTCCTCGCCCCGATTTCCTGCCCTTGTGGAAGAGAACTGGAATCGGTAGTGTTCCAGGCCATTTTTCTTTTCCTTCCCATGACAGAAAGACCTCTCAGAAAGACATTTGCGGATTGCTGTTCTTGCTTCCCTTGAAGGGCCTACATCTCTTTTGTAGGGTAGAACAGTCCTCTCTCTGTGTGTTGCTCTAATCTGAGCCTCGATGTGGAGCTGAAGTCTTGCACAGGCAGTGACAAGTTGTGGTCGTGGACGGCAGTCTCTTGTCACCTGATTTTACCCTCAAAGAACCAGAATCTGGGGAGAGGCCAAAGCCAATGGCCAAGCCAAAGACATCTAGCCGTGTCTTGTGCAGTGTTCTCACATCTGTTGTCTTATTCGAGCCTCACAACCACCTGGTGGGCCAGACCGGGCAAGCCTCCACTCCACAGCCGAAGCCAGAGAAGCCCAGAGTAAGTGAGTCACCAAAGGTCACAAAATCAGCCTTAGAATACAGGTCTCCTTTGGGTCTGGGACCAGGATTGACTCCATCGAGACCACCACAGCCTATGTTAAACCCGGGGGCTGATGCACCATGTCTGGAATATCCACGAAGAAAGGGAAAAAACGCACACACAGGATTGACTTAAAATAGGCAACATACAGTTTAAGCAGTATCAGACCATGCTCATCAGAGGGTTTCTGCCAGAATGCCTTCTCAATGCTCTTCCTGGACACCTGAAATTGGGCGCCTCCTCCCCGTTTCCAGCCTTCATTGCCACACAGGCCTGGAGACTAAACAGTTGCTTTCTTAGCTCTGAACTTTGGGTGCAAGATAAGGAATGGGACTTATTGCAAATACTTTTTGCATGACTTTCTGCAAATACGGCACGCAAATATGAGAGGAGGAAGTTTTTGATCATTTCTAAGTCATGGTGACATGGCTGACACATGGCACCACTTTTCGGAAGCTGCCCGACCCCACCCCCCCACTAGAAAGCGATACTGAAAATTACATGCTTGTTCCTTTTTGTTTTCCAAACTGCTGCTACAGTCCATTAGGAAGTTGGAAAAATCTATACAGCAGGCTGCGATCAGAATTTTCAAAAAAAAGGTAGTACAATGAGATAGAAAGTACCAGAAACTTGCAAGTAGTACACTTGAGGTTTATTTTGGACATAACATTTCGTTTGTCACATGTATGCATCTGTGTGCTGGATTGTGGTATTTTGTACTTCTTATTATATGTTAGAGCAAAGCCTTTGAAAGCCACTGATCTAGAAGATCATACAATCTGAGATGCAGGCTATATCCTAAGACCCTTCATTGGCTATGTTATTCCAACAATATGTTTCCTCTTTTTAGTGCTTCTCTAGGAAGAAAGACTGACTTATATAGCCCACACAGGGTCACTGAGAACTCTTTTGTACAGAAAGCTGCGTTTGGCAAAGAAGGGCACATGTTTATTAATAGAATACAGCAGTTTTGTAGCCAGGTGTTTTGAAGAAATATTTTCATTGTATAGAGCCCAGTGTTAAATCCAAAAGCCAACGATGCCCTACCATTTCCCCCTAGATAGATCTTTATCCTTTATACCATGGGTATCCTTTCTATACCCTGTATTAAACACCACAAATTAGCAAGTGAAGTCCCCTTCTACTGAATTTCCTGCCTCGCTAGTTTCAAGCAAGTCAATCCAGCAATATTCCAGAATAAGAGATCTCATATCTTCTTGCCTTTTTTGGACTGCTTGCTCCTTTTCCAAACACCACATGTACCATTTAACCTCACCGAGATTATCTTTTAGACACATCGTATATTACTGGGTAATTTCCAAAAACCAGGCACACATCAAGACTCCAGTTCACCAAAGCTCATGCATGTTTAAATAAGGTCCATGGCTCTTCCAGCCATATAAAGCTAGTCATACAAATACCTTGATGGAATTTGAATCTTGAGTTAACTAGCCTCCTAGGCTTACAGCTTTTGCCTTCCACTACACCTACAAATTTAGACCTAAGTAGACTCCTAACCATTTTTGTCTAGGCAACTCATCACTGTACTTCATCAATCTCATCTAAGATGCCACTGATTGTGAGACTCACCAGTATTTTTGGTACTACTGAGAAAAGGGGGGAAACGGACAATTCAGCTATGATTTGGCGTCAATTTAGGATCCATGCCAATTTCAGGGATATTAAATTGTGAAAAATAAGTGCATCTGTGAAGAGACGGAAACCGGTAGTTGATTTCAAGGGCTGTTGCCTCTTCTCACCCCCTCTCCAAGTGCCTGGTGACAGATTTTTAAGGTGGAATTGAAATAAATGGGACCCTTCTTTCTGGAAACCAACGGTCTTTTGGCTTAACTGCCTGCTGAATCCAGCATTTCGGCTAAAGTTTCTCAAGGTTAAAATTTCCAGTATTTCACCAGAAACCTCACTGCTACCTCAAACAGGTGATCTCACGAGTGTGAATATTTGATAGGAAAAGAACAAGGTGGGCTAGAGAAAAGACAAAATCCAGGTTGTCAACCACTGTTTTCAACATTCTAATGTGTGTCTTTTTCAATTTAAAAACTTCCTCGAGTCTAAAAAAAAAAAAAAAAAAAAGACCCTAAAACAAGCTTGAGAAAACTTGTCACAAGGCAAATTTTATTTTTTCAAGTTACAAAAATATCATGTCAAAAATACAGTCTTAGTCCATACAAGAGTAGTTCCAGCCATTTGTTCTACAGAGTTTGGAAAAAGCAATATATATAGAAGTCTTATAACATACAATATAACCGCTCAATTCAGTTATTGCTAGTTATGTGCAGCTTTTACTTGAGACCGTTCTCTACAAGGGAAAGGGCAGTGTTCGGGTACTGCCTGTTGCTCAAGGTGTAGGATTAGACGGCCAATCCAAAGTTGGAATGAGCTAGCTTTGAGTAGACTAGAACGTGTAAGTTTTGATCAGTACTACAAGAGAGTGTGGGCTGCATTTTGGTTCCACCCCATTCTCCCATATTTAATTCTATTCTGTTAACACATCAGAAGTAAAATGTGTAGTTTGGGGCGAGAGTAAACGAATTGCTGGTTTTCAAAAATAAGTGATGAGAAACCATAACTTTGAGTTGCGATGGAGAAACGAAGCTGGCACATTTATCTTAAAAACACTGAAACAATAAACACAAGAATGGAGGAAAATTTAAAGTTTAACAACCAAAGCTAGCTTTTTCTCTACAGATTTTGAGATGGAACAGGAATCAACTTGTTCCTTTGAAGCCTAGGAGCTTATGAAAATCTGCTGTCCTGGATTTTCTCTTTAAAAAGACCAAGAGCTAGCCACATGACAGGAACATGCTTTAAAACAGTTCTATTTGCTCAAGAGAAGAACGAATCATCAAATTAAATAATTTTAAGTTCAAATAAGAAAGAAAAGAAAGAAAGAAAATGCAGTTGACAGTGTAAAACACGGAGACCAAATCACTTAACTTTGGGGGATGGGTAACACATAGGAGACTTTTGGCCTGAAGTTCACATGGAAGACTTAGAAGCTAAGAGTGTCCCAAAGAGAAAGCAATGGCTTTGTTTCCCACTTTCCTGTCAGAGCCTGCAGGGTCAGCATTATTACTAACATCTTACCCCCAGAAGTTTTTGAATAAATTTGAGACATAGATTGGTGAAAAGTATGAGGTGCATGGGAAGAACCTTTCAAAAGCGTTCTGTGAACAAAAGTGACACTCAGGACCATTTGGCAAGGATAATTTATGACTTAAATCCTAAAAATAGGCTACATTTTTAGGAGGTAGAAAACAAGTACCAAAAATTTACCATTCGGCCACTCTCCTTAACTTTTGGCCAACCTTGGATCCTCTCCATTTCTCACTCCCCATTCTCCCATTAAAGCTATTACTGCTACTACCATTCGTTACCTAAAGTTATAAACTTGGAGCTGCCAAGAAAAATCTTAAGTAGTTTTGCTTTTAAACCACTGAGTATATCTAATACTCAAGTATCAACTCGGAACGTTTTAGTAGATTAATTCACTCCGTAAGAAAACATGCCTACATAAAACAATTACTTAATACGAAAAAAGACTACTGAACATCTCTACATGCTAATGTGTCAGAGCGGCTATGCAAACCTAAATGAGTAATGTTTTCACTGAACTGATTTGGATAAGCCTTATATTAAAACTTCATTACCAGCATTTACTGAAAAAAGGGATGTGTCTTACTAAAACATTAAGCTACAACAACAAAAAAACTCCACTTCCTCCCAGAGAGTTATGTTGTGCTGATATCCCATAGATAGTATTAGAAAAGGATTTCATTTTTGCAATAGGCTGGGCTCACAGTGCATGTTAATACAGAGACCATGTGTACAATATTACCACAAGAATGTCATTAGTGAAATGTATATAAGGCATGTAAAAAACTAGCATTAAAGCTCGTAAGGGCAACGATCCAAACGGGCAGCTGCTAGAAAAGGTGCTGCTAGGAATAAAAAAGTATTAAAGAAAACAGAGTTTCAGCACATATCAGTTTATAGTGCTTCCACAATAAAATGAACTACTTCACATAAATTTATGTTGCTGGAACTAATGGACCAAACAAAAATGGACTTCTGCCCCCTTTTAACTACTAGCCCAATCTTGGAAACGGAAGCAATCACTTGCGATCTTCCACACGGTGTTGTTAGGAGTCGACTGGGCAGTCAGCAGGAAGTTCTGGTTGAAGTAGTGTTGTTTGTTTCCATCAAACTTCACAGTTCCACTGGTCACAACAAGAACTGTGGTCTGGGCCTGAGTAGCTTGCTCTTTACCCACATAAAAAAAGAGAAGAGGTCACAGTATCTATCTCTAAAGAAGATTTTCAGGCTTAAACGACATTGCTTCTAACTTAGCACATAAAAAAAAAAGCTTCATAAACTTTCTTTACCTTGAGCATGCGTACCCAAAGGCAGAAAACTGAATTATCGTTTCAAAGCATATTAAAATTATTTTCAGTCCAGAAGGAGTTCGGGGACTCCAAAGTTTCAAAATGAAGAGCTTATATCTAGCACACGACATTTGGTTTCCGTATGTATTAATATTTCATTGGGCTTCTAAAAGAGCTTTTTCTTACTTTGCCTTAAGTTATTGTTCTTTTCAAGAACTATGAAAGGGGGAAAAAAAATCACCCTAAACTACTACTTATGACGCTTAGGACCCCACCTAGAGGTCAATCTTACATATCGCACCGATCTACCTTGAATCAAATTCTGTCTTGCCAAATCATTTTTTCCCCATAACAGAATAAATTTCTTCTGTGAAATTTCAGGAGGTTGTAAGATAGTAACATTAACCAGAAACTGTTATAATTTTTCTCTGGAAACATTTCAAGGCACAAAAGGCAGCTGTTTATTCAGGGACAATAGATAATTAGTCCTCTCCCATCAACCAAAAGCACATTGAACCTCAATTTCTCACTCATTTTTAATAAACCATAATCATACTATCCAACAAAACCTACTAGTGGTCCTCTGGAATTAGATGCATCTAAAAGAAGACCAAAACTTTGATCTGACTGAATTTTTCATTTTTAACTTGTTCAAAAAAGTAATTATTTCTATCGCTACAAGTTGCTTGTTACTTTTGGCGGTCAAGCTCAGTGCTCACTAAAGGAAAACAAAAGAAGTTGAAAGAACAGGATCTTACCATGCACTGGTTGGCAATCTAACATATTGACCTGGAACTCACTAGAAGGCAACATCTCAAAAAAATTAGTTAGGGCTTCCAGCCCTGTAACAACATTTCCGTTCCATATTAAAGTGGCCTTGTCCAGATACAGCCTGGTTAGTGCCTTAAGGAGAAAAAAAAGAAAAGAAAGGTAAAGATTTTTGTTTCTGGGGAAGCATTTTATAGAAATGGATCGAAGGATTACAGGTGGCATATAAACACTTCCATAGTTCCACCCCCATCTCCACTCTCCTTGCCCCCTCCCGCTGGAAGATAATGTGAGCAAGGAAGGTGTCTGCCTCATAATCTTGGCTTTAACAGAGATGATTTCACTTCAGCCACAAAAACACTTTGCATCCAAACTGGAAGAGGGTTTTGAAGTTTTGCTTTCTGTTTGTTAAAATGAATTAAATGATTATGAGTTTCATGCACATGCAGCCCCAAACCAGGTTTAGTCTCCCTCCAGTTTTTAATTCTGAGAATTAAAGTTGTCAATCGGGTCCTACCTGGACACTCCAACTCTAGTGCTTACGTACACATGAATCATCGAATGTTTGAACCATTTAATGTCGTATGTGTTAGGAAGAATTTCTTTTACTACTACTCAAACACAGTATTTTGTTCAAAAGAATCACAAGTACTTGCTAGTGCAGAGTCTTTGCTAAGTCATGTACAAGTTAAGGCCCCACATAAGGCAGAATTCAAGAGTTAACCCCTTAGGCACAGGAGTTAGTCACAGGAGGTTAGCATGTCACAGGACAGATTATTTGCTTAATCCTAAAATTTCACTTGGATGAAAAGACCAGCCCCTTATCTTGACTCTGATAATAAAACTATGTTGCCTTTTTTTCTTTGCTACTTTATTTTTGAAAGCAGCAAGACACAATAAACATCCATTGTCAGGTCCCTTGTCAAACATCAGTACCAGAAACTTCTTTTATAGAAATTTTGTGAGATTAACTTCTGTACCTATGGCATAAAGAAAGCTCTCTAAAGCAGTCCTATGCCGATAAGAGACGTAGGCAAGACTCCAGCACATACTGAAACAATTACTTAGAAGACATGACTCAGGGATAAATCACAACAAAAAAGCTGATGACAAGAGAACTTGCTCTGTTGAAAACTAAAAGTATCCAAGCCATGTGGATCCTATTTGTGAGTGCCAACTACAGCTGTGAGCTTTAATCAGAAATTACTAATATAGGAAATTAAAAGAGCAAATCAAGGAACGTTCCCTATAATGTCAGACTCCTTCCCTAGCACTAATGCTTTTTTAAGCATACTGGCTGAATGATGGGATTAAAAAGGGTAACATATTTAAGTAAACATATGTCAAGCCCCATGTCAAAGTGCAGTAAGTTACTTGCCATTTACCACCCTAAAAATAAAATGAGGTTAAGAGAGGTTAGCAGTTTGCCCAAGGTCACAGAGCTAGGTAAATGCAAAGCTGAGATAGGATCCCAGAGCCCACACTTCCATAATATCATACCCATCCTTCTCTAAACAATGCACTTTTTAAAGAACAAGTCCACAGTGATCACTTATGCAAGTCGGATGAATGGCTGGCTAAGAAAAAAACAAAACAAAACAAAACAAACAAAAAAAAAACCCCTGGTACTTAACAAAGAGTAGTAGAGTCTATAATACTCACCCGTCTTCTTTTGTCCATTGTCTCATAGTAAATATTGACAAATTCCTCAGCAGCTCTACATGCCTGATCTACATGAGTCTTAAAATCCTAGGAGAAAAAATTCAGACCTGTACATTACTACCCCTCCAACTCCTAACAAACACAAACCCACCAACAAACACTGAGTATTTATTTCAGTCACTTTGTAGCTCCATACACAGTCCATATTCTTCTATATAAATTTAGACATTATAAAGTTCAGGGCTCAAGAGTTTCCAGTTTTTACATTTTCCCCCATTTTAAAGTACGTTTATTTAGGACATACTCATCCCTCATTAGTGAATTTTTTTCTCATTTCAAATGGGAATTGATAATCTTTACTTGGTAACTGGTGCTGTAAGTACTGTAGGCTTCCAGTATTTTACAAAACATTCACCTTAATAAAAATGATGTGGTCTGAACCTTTAAAAGGGCGGGGGGGTGGAGCGCTGAATCAGAAGTTATGACAAGGAGTTGCTCCGTGGGGAAAAAATAAGAGTACGAAATAAAGGCCAATGAAATACTTGAAAAACTACATACTTAGGAAACTTGCTCACATTACGTAAAAAATTCACCGGCGTTTGCAAAGAATTGCAGAACCGAAGACGAGAAATGCTGCTGGGGTTTTCTCCTGCCGAATGATTAGTAAGTACCTATTCCCCGGCCATTCACTGAGCCCAGCCTATTATTTGAATTAAGAATCCGTTTCATTTCTCTGTCAGGTGACCGAAAGTTATTTGTAGAGGGAAATAAGGGAGAACAAAATAAAAGACCGCAAGCCATAAACAGACGCCAACATTCCCGCCTCTCGCCAGTTCCCATCTCGGGGGTCCTTTCCAGCATCCGAAAGCGACTGCACAGACGCCCGGAGTTGGGGTGGCGGTGGGGGGATAGGTGGGCTACGGACCAAGAGGGGCTACAGAGAGCGAGTCCCGCCCCCGGAGCCCAGCGGGCCCGGCCCTGATTCGCCACTGGACCACGTGACCACCAGCCAGCCCGCCCCAGCGCCCCTCCCCTCAGCTGCCCGAGCCGCGGCGCCCCGGCACCCTGCCGCGGCCCCGGCACTCACCACAGACGTGGCCATGAGCGAGCCCGAAGCAGCCTGTCCTGGCAGTGGCGGCGTCACTACCTCCTCACGTGTCGGGCGCCTTCGGCTGCTGCAGGACCAAATATTTAGGAAGACACCTAAACCCGCCAAACGCCGAATTCTCTACCCGCCCATTCTCTCCCGGAAGTAGCTCGGTCCGTTGTTAAAAGCACCCCGATGTTCCAACCTTAAGTACACCTCCCTTCAGTTCCGACCGTACCCTTCCAACTGCCTCCTGTATTCATTTGTTAGCTATTTATCTACTTCGTTGGGAAGAAAAAAATCCTCGGCTTTCATAAACTAGATACTGTAACCGAAAGTATCCATTTTCCCAGGGACACGGGACAAGCAAAGATCATCTAAACGGCCCAATAGGGGGGCTTCTTTGCTCCAGGAGGCGGGGCCAGGGCTAGCCGAAGACCAATGAGAAACGCGAGGAAAGACCTACTAGATCTGTAGCCTATAGGAAAAAGGGGTGGGTTTTGGCGAAGTATGCAACCACACTGCGCATGACTGGGGGAGAACGGTTTAAAGTTCTGGAATATTCTGGAAGAATCTAGCCTCACTGAATTGAATCCCAACGGTCTCAGTAGCATTCCTAAAATTAATCACAAATCACAGATTTGGTTATCTGCTATTCATAAGTAAAGGCTTATCAAGTTCATTCTAGCACGCACATGCGGTTTTTGTCTCAGACTTCAAATGAAGATTAGTAGACACGGCCATTCACCACCCTCTACAACCTACTAACAGCTAAAATTTTATTGCGTGGTGACCACGAGCAAAGTACTTTTTCTAAGCATTTCAATCCATATTCACTTATTACTTCAATAACACTATGAGGTAATCATCTCCGGTTTATAGCTAAGGCAGAATGTGATTATGTAACCTGTTCAGGGTCACAAACTAGTTAGGGTTCAAGCTCAAGCGACTTAACTACCACTACAACCTGATTTCACTCTCCAGCATCCTTTAATAACTGTTCATCTCAAAGGCACCAACAAATTCTGGGTGGTCAAATCAATTAACTATCTCTATAGTCTTACCACGAATAACTGGTCTGTGGCTCCTCATCAGAATAGTCCCTTCTTCGTTGGTATCTTCCTGAGTCTCTGCCATGAGATGAGTCTCTGCCATGAGACGAGTCTCTGCCATGAGGCCAGTCTCTGCCATGAGGCCAGTCTCTGCCATGAGACGAGTCTCTGCCATGAGGCCAGTCTCTGCCATGAGACGAGTCTCTGCCATGAGGCCAGTCTCTGCCATGAGACGAGTCTCTGCCATGAGGCCAGTCTCTGCCATGAGACCAGTCTCTGCCATGAGGCCAGTCTCTCCTGGACTTACTCATGCTTCAACGATATTCTCCCCCCTCCCCGAGCTCTCCGCCGTTCAGACTAGCTTCAACTGTAAACCTATCCGCTTCCTTCCTTTGCGCCCCTCTTACTGGCGTCACTTCCGGGGGCTGTCTCTTATTTAAAATATCCCTCCTCCCACGTGACTTCAACTGCTACCCATATGAATCTTCAGAACACATCTCCAGCACCCCCCAACTCCAGTTCTGCATATGGAATTTTGCTATGTATGAACACGAGAATGCGCTACAGGCTTCTCAAACTCATAGAGTCCAAAATTTAAACTCATTATTTCCTCTGCATGTCCAATCTTCTGTATTCTTTCAGTTATCTATGCTCGAATTCTTGGAATCTTTATTTTTAGCACCCCCCCATCATCGTAATTCATTTGTTCATTCAAAAAGTAATGAGCTCTTAGTATGGGCTACCACATTATGCAAGGTTCTGGATATAGAGTGGTAAATAAAATAGACATGATTCATATCCTCATAAAGTTCACAGTGTAACGAGAGTGCTAGACAATAAACAAAATATTAATGAACTACAGAGGAATTCCAAGTAACTTGCTCGATTCTGCTCATTTTTTTAAGCAACCTTTCTCTTCCCTCCCTCCCCTCCGATTCTCTCTTCTCCCCCTCCCCTCCGATCCTCTCCTCTCCCCCTCCCCACCCCTCCTTTCCCCGTCCCCACCCTTCTTCTCCCCCCTCCCTTCCACTTCCCTCCCCTCCCTTCCTCATCCCTTCTGCTCTGCTCTGCTCCCCCTCCCTTCTGCTCCCCTCCCCCGTCTCCCTTCCACTCCCTTCCCCTCCCCTTCTCCCCTTCCCTTCTGCTCCCCACCCCCACTCCCCTCCCCTCCCCCCTCCCTTCCACTCTGCTCTCTCCCCCTCCCTTCTGCTCCCCTCCCCTCCCCTTTCTTTCTGCTCCCTCCCCACCCCCCCCCCCCCCCGCTTCCACCTCCCCTCCCCCCTCCCTCCCACTCTGCTTCTTTCCCCTCCCTTCCACCCTCTCCCTTCCACTCTGCTCCCTTCCCCTCCCCTCCCCTTTCTTTCTGCTCCCTTCCCCCCTCCCCGCTTCCGCCTCCCCTCCCCCCTCCCTCCCACTCTGCTTCCTTCCCCTCCCTTCCACCCTCTCCCTTCCACTCTGCTCCCTTCCCCTCCCCTCCCCCTTCCTTCTACTTCCCTCCCCCCTTCCCCTCCCCTCGCTCCCTTCTCCTCCCCTCCCCTCCCTCTCCCTTCTGCTCCACTCCCCTCCCCTCCCGTCCCCCTCCGCTCCCCTCTCCTCTCTTTCTCTCCTCTATACCCAAACGTTATCACTCTTCCTAATTTTCCAAAATTTTCCTAATCTTTAAAGGTTTGGTTTTGGTCTCAATTTGCCTTTCCACACTTCTCTCCCATTATTCACCAACATTGGCAGTTAACTACTAGGGTTTGCCAAAAATGACTCATGTTTACTGCTCTATAGGTGACTGTATTTCTTAATTGAAAGTTCAGAATATGTCTCTGGTGTTTATTATAATTTCATTCAATCCTCAGGACCCCTGGAGAGAGACACATTATTACCTAGATTTTGAAGAATTTAAACTGCAGTTCAAAGAGGTTAAGTAAGTTGGCTAAAATGACACAGCTAGTGGAGCTGGGATTTCAACCCACAGCTGGCTGGTCCCAAAGTCTTTGCTCTTAGACACTCTGCTAGCCATGCATGTGCTTCAGCTATGCCTATTTTGAAGTGTTTATTCCCTACATTTCTACCTGCCCCGAAGGCTGTGACCTGTCCTATGGCCATGATGAGTGTCTATTGGTGGGGGGCAATAGTGCTGGGGACTAGAGGAGTGTTGAGCGTACTGAAAGGGGGACAGATGAGCTAGAGGTTAGAAGACTCTGAGTTTTGCACTGAATGCACAGAATTGTGTGCACTTTTATTGTTGTGCTACAAGGGTGGGAGGCTGGGAAAACAACATTGGAAACAATGTTGTGCTCTGGTTGGTCAGAACAGTGAATTTAAACCCATGAAAACTATGTTTGGGGGGACAAATGGGAACCAGGCGAACCAGACACGGAATTTCTCTTGTGCTAGATAACTGCACAGGTATAAAAAGTGGGGAGATTGAGCAGGAAAGGTGTGAAAGGGCTTTTCTTGCAGCACAGAAGGGCATCCTGGTTAAGCACATTGTCGTTGGCACCAGCACCGGGTTCAAATCCTGGCCATGCCACTGAGTAGCTCTGTGACCTTGGCCAAATTACCTAACCATTCCATGCCTCGGTCTCCCAATTTGTAAAATAGAAATAATAATACTAATGCATGTTTTGTAACATTGTTGTAATGGGCATGCAGTCCCCGCTTGAGGAATGTTATTTTCCCCTACCCGTAGCAGAGATTATGCAGCCAGCTATTTGATAGTATGAAGCGGAGACATATTGGGTTGCTTTGGTGTATTGAGAGGCATCAGTATCGTTCAGGAGAGGCTAGGCTTGGGTGCTCGGTAGGAGCAATGATTTGGGTTGATTTGGACTGCTGGTGGCTGTGCTGTGCAGCCATTTTCCCTGGTCAAGCATAGACCTAATGGAATTAAAGCTGTTTGGAGTTACTACCATCCCTATCTGAATCTTCACCTTGCTCTGGATTTGAGATGGACTAGTCTAGAACAATCAGGGAAGTGATCCGAGCAGTCAGCCTCTTCCTCTTTGGTCTCTGATTGGCGATCAGCCTGTACACATTAAGTCGCAGCCTGTTCATATTAAGTCTCATGCCCTACCAACTAAGTTAGCTAGGCACCTTTGGCCGGTTCACATCAGATAACGCTTCTAAAAACAGTTTTATTGAGATGTAATTCATATACCCTACAATTTACCCATTTAATGTGTACAGGTCAGTGGTTTTTAGTATATTCACAGAGTCATGCAAGCATTGCCATGAAATTTTAGACCATTTTCAATGCCCTGAAAAGAACCCCTTTCCTTCCCATTAGCGGTTCCCATTCCTCTTGCCCCCTACCTCCTGGCACCACCGATATACTTCCTGCTTCTGTGGATTTGCTTATTCTGGACATTTCATATGAATGGAATCATACAATATGTATCTTGACATAATGGTTTCAAAGCTCATCCATGTTGTAGCATGTATCCATACTCCCATTCCTTTAATTGCAGAGTAGTATTCTGCTGTATGGATGTACCACATTTTATTTATCCATTCAATCCATTAGTGGGCATTTAGGTGGTTTCCATTTTTTGGATATTGTAAATAATGCTTCTATAAACATTTGTGTAAGTTTTTGTGCGGCTATATGTTTTCAGTTCTCTTGGGGAGATATCTAGGGGTGGAATTGCTGGGTCATATGGTAACCTCTGTGTTAAAAAATAAAATTCAAGAGTAAATTTTGAAGATCTTATTGGTTTTATTCAACAATTCATGAATTGGGCAACATCCAATCTAGCAGATAGAAAGGAGCTCTGAGGTGCTGTGCAAAATGAAAGGCTTTCATAGGCAGAAGGGAGAAGGAACAAGGAAGTTCTACGAGGCAAAAAAGCAGATCGGTTATGGCAAAGTTACTTTCCTTTAAGGGATGGCAGGGGTGTATCAGTCACATCACCTAGCTAGTGCTGATCAGGTGACTCCTGATTGATTGGTTTGAGATTCCATTTCCGGGAGAGCCAAAACTATAATTAAGTTAAGTCTTGTTTGATGATATGGGGCTTAGCATAAGCAATTCCATTTGGGGGGGGGCAGCTGTTGTCTTGTTTTTAGCCTGTTTAATGTTTTAGGGACCTGCCAGACTGTTTCCCACAGTGGCTGCACCATTTTACATTCCCACCAGCAATGCATCAGGATTGTAATTTCTTCACATCCTCACCAATACTTGTCATTGTCTATCTTTTTTATTATAGCCATCCGAGGGGGTGTGAAGCGATATCTCAGTGTGGTTTTGATTTGTATCTCCCTGATGCCTCATGATCTCGAACATCTTTTCATGAGCTTATTGACCATTTGTTTATCTTCCTTGGAGAAATGTCTCTTCAAATCCTTCACATATTTAAAAATTCAGCTTGTCTTTTCATTATTGTGTTTTAATTATTCTTTACATTTTCCAGATACAAGTCCCCGATCAGATATATGATTTGCAAATATTTTGTCTCATTCTGGGGGTTGTCTTTTCACTACCATAGAGCTGTGGAGGGGGCTATAGGAACAGATGAGTAGGTGAGTAGGTGAGTAGGTCCAGTTACATCACCAGAAACGCTGATGTCCTTATGGGTGTTCAGTAGTCTTTCTTGAATACATGCTCCTCAGATTTTTGCAAGTGTTTGCTTAATTTCTAGGAGTTCCAGACAAGTTAATTTTGACAATGTTTGTTGGTGTTTTCATTGTTTTTATGGAGGTGTGAATATACAGAGGTCCTCACTCTGTCATTTCATAAGCTCCGCCTAGATAGCACTTTGGTATATCTTTTGAAAGACATTGTTACTGGATGCCTTTTATTATTGATATATTTGCCGGGTTTTGAGGGACTAACTTTATGTGCTTTTCATATATTGAACATTTACTTCAGACCACTGGCACGGAGTAAAAACTTAGGCAAAATATGTGGTTAAAAGAGAATGACCAAATGAGATTTTCTTCTCCTTTTAGCTTGCTTTTATCCCTATTCTGAATCCATTCTGAAGGGAGTGAAGGTGTGAGCTAATTTCTTTTTCTTTAAGATTTTATTTATTTATTTATTTATTTGAGAGAGAGAGAGAGAGAGAGAGAGAGAGAGCATATGCAAGCAGGTGGAGGGGCGGGGGGGTGGGTAGAGGGACAAGCAGGCTCCACGCTGAGCCTGAAGCCTGATGTGGGGCTTGATCCACTGAACCCTGAGATTATGACCCTACCGAAACCAAGAGTTGGAGGCTTAACCAACTGAGCCACCCAGGCGCCCCCCACTTTTCAAAACTTTTTATTTTAAAATTTTTATTATTTTTTTATGAACTTGTTTCTTATAAAGGGAACTTTTTCTTCCTGTCAGGAAAGAAGTGAGAGAATAATCCATTTTCACCTCATTATTTTTCAATTGCCTTCTCTATGGGGTATTCACAAGTCTTACCTTCAGGGGAGAACAATTCTTTCATCTCTCTGCTAGAAACGTCTTTTTCTTTAAGTAATTATTTCTAGAAGCAAAATGTACAATAAGGTTTTTGTATTGGTTGAGCTCTCAGGTTTGAGGAAATTCCACCAAGACCCTGGCTCACCCACTCTGCAAATTTCTTAAACAAATGTGAATTATCATTGTCAAGACATCATAACGTAAGGTTCAGACAGGGGCATACATTTAATTTATAAGATGAGGAATTAAAATCTGAACATTTCCTTATCGTACTCGACTCTGAGAAGTCACCTTTATACTAAACACCTATTTCTTTCTCCATCTTCTCCCTCCTATCTAGTTCCAACCTTCTTCCTGCTCCCACGAACTCAATTAACACAAAACCAAAAATAAGCAAAATAAAAAGTGCTCCCTCCAGAAGAAAAAAGAAAGAAAAAGAAAGAAAGCAAGAAAGAAAGCAAGAAAGAAAGCAAGAAAGCAAGCAAGCAAGCAAGCAAGCAAGCAAGAAAGAAAGAAAGAAAGAAAATATTAGGCGCTTCATGTAGTCACTTAATTTTTTTTTACCTTTAAGTATGTTTGCCTGAAATTAACATAGATCTACAACAATTTTTTGTTATTATTTTCTTGCCATAACTTTTACCCCATCATTTTACTTTCCATCTTTTGAGTCCTTAGGTTGAGATGTGTCTTTTGTAAATTGCATGTAGCTGGATGTTTTTTTTTTTTTTTTTTTTTGCCTGATACCTGTTTTTTAAATGATCTATAATTTACCTAATGTTCATAAAGTTTAGGTGTATTGCTTGATGGATTTCACAAAAGTATATGCCCACATAACCAGTAACTGCATCACAACAGAGACTATTTCCAGTGCTCAGTGGGGTCCTTCCTATCCTCTCCGTCAGTACTCCCCAAAGGTAACCACCATAATGACTTTTATGATCATAGGGAGTTTGTGTCAGTTATTGAACTTAATGCAAATGGATTCATAGAGTATGTACTCTTTAACATCTGGCTTCTTTCACTCCACAGTAGTGTGAAAGTCATCCGTGTTTTTGCTTTGGAGCACTGGCTTAGGCATTTTTAAACATTCTTTATTTTTAACAGCCTCAAACCGGAAACAACACAAATGTCAATCAATGGGATAATGGACAAATAAAGTGATCTTAGGTAAAAGAGTTCACTATTTCATCATTAAGTATGATGCTAGCTTTAAAAACAACATCCCTTACTAGATTAGAGAAGTTCCTTTCTATTCCTAGTTTGATGTGTATTTTTTTTTTAAATCATGAACAGGTGTCAAATTTTAATCAAATGTCCATTTTGCAACTGTTGGCAGTTTTCTCCTTTATTCAGCTAATATGATAAATTACGTTGGATGACTTTCAAATATTTAACCAAAATGCCATTACCGGGATAAATCTCACTTAGTCATGATTCATTTTGTACATTGCTGGATTCATTTGTTAATATTTTGTTTAGGATTTTTCACCTATGTTCAGGACAGAGATTGGCCTGAAATTTTCCTTTCTTGCATCCTTGTTAGGTTTTGGTATCAGGGCCCTGCTGGCCTCTTTAAAAATAACTGCATCTCTTTCTTTTTTACTGTTTGCATTGTATATATGCCCACGCTTTTTACTTTCAACTTTTCTGTATCCTTTTATTTAATCTGAGTTGTAAGCAGTATGTAGTTGCGTTTTGTTTTCTATAAACGAAAAAGTAGCCTGATCGTCCTTGTATTTTAATGAAGGTGCTCAATTCATTTACATTTTAAGTAATCATTGAATACAGTTGGGTTTCTAGCTACCCTCTTGCTGCTTGTTCATCTCTCTAATCTTTTATTTTTCCATTCTTGCCTTCTTTTTGTTATTCAAGTATTATTTTTAAAGGTTTTATTTATTCATTTGAGAGAGAGAGAGAGAGAGGGAGAGAAAGCGAAAGCACACAAGCAGGGGGAGTAGGAGAGGGAGAAGCAGGCTCCCCGCTGAGCAGGGAGCCTGATGTGGGGCTCCATCCCAGGACCCTGGGATCATGACCTGAGCCGAAGGCAGATGCAAAACCGACTGAGCTACCCAGGCGCCCCTCAAGAATTTTTATTACCTCATTTTTATTCTCTATAACTTTTTAGTTATTCATTCTTTTATGATTCCTTTTGTGGTGATCCCACAGATTATTATATGCATCCTTGACTTATTCCAGTTCATCTTAAATTCATATTTTTACCACTTCCCCAAACATGTAAGAACCGTATGACAGTTTCAGTCCATTTGCTGACCTCTCATCTTTTGTGCTATTGTTAGATATTGTATATCTATGTATGTTTACAATTGTTTGGGAGTTAAATTTTATGTTATCTATATTATACCACAATAAAAAAAAAACCCTACAGGACATTATTATCATTGCTTTAAACAGTCAGTGATCTTTGTTCCTTCCTGCAGTATGCTTCCATCTGTGATCATTTGCCATCAGCCTCAAGTGTCCCCTTTCATATGTCTTATAGTGCGCATCTGTCGGCAAAACCAAACCAAAACAAACAAAACTCCTTTTATTTGAAATTCCTTTCTTTCAACTGAGGTGAAATTCACATAACATGAAATTAACTATTTAAAAGTGAACAGTAGGGGCGCCTGGGTGGCTCAGTCGTTGGGCGTCTGCCTTTGGCTCAGGTCATGATCCCAGGGTCCTGGGATCGAGCCCTGCATCGGGCTCCCTGCTCCGGGGGAAGCCTGCTTCTCCCTCTCCCACTCCCCCTGCTTGTGTTCCCTCTCTCGCTGTGTCTCTCTCTGTCAAATAAATAAGCAAAATCTTAAAAAAAATAAAAGTGAACAGTATGTTGACTATAGTTATCAATACTGTATTATATACTTGAAAGTTGCTAAGAGAGTAGACCTTTATTGTTCTCTGTTTTTCAGTCTAGCTAAAGGTTTGCCAATTTCATTAATCTTTTCAAGGAACCAACTTTTGATTTTATTAACTCTCCATATTAATTTTTCTATTCTCTTTCATTTATCTACGCTCTAATCTTTATAATTTCCTTTATTCTGCTGGTGGTAGGTTTAATTGGCTCTTCTTTTTCTAATTCCTTAAGGGGTAAAGTTATGATTTTGATTTCATATGTTTCTTCTTTTTTAATGTAGGTGTTTAGTGCTGTAAATTTTCCTCTTAGCACCACTTCTGCTGTATCCCATGAGAATTGGTATGTTTTGTTTTCATTTTCATTTGTCTTAAGGTATTTTCTAACTCCCCTTGTGATTTCTTCTTTGATCCATTGGTTGTTTAAGAGTATGTTGTTTAATTTCTACATATATGTGAATCTTTCAGTTTTCCTTCTGTTAGTGGTTTCGAGCTTTATTGTGTTATGGTTGATGTCATGAAATATACCTTTTTATATTTTGTATCCATTAACCTAATTTTATAATTATAGTTAGTTTTTATAGCTTCATCTTTTTTAACTATTTTATTTATTTATTTGACAGAGAGAGAGAGAATACAAGCAGGGGGAGCAGCAGGTAGAGGGAGAGGGAGAAGCAGGCTCCTGCTGAGCAAGGAGCCCGATGTGGGCCTTGATCCCAGAACCCCGGGATCATGACTTGAGCCAAAGGCAGACACTTAACCAACTGAGCCACCCAGGCACCCATATTTACCATTTTCTGAATGAATTAGATCAAAGGGGAGGAAATGTAAGATTAGTTGAGGCAAATACATTGACCGAAGTGCACTCTTCCAGGATTCAAGATTGAATGTGATGGGACTCACATACTGGGGATGGGCACTAGTTGTCCACTAATCAAACCTTGGTCTCAATGGGTCTCAGTGTTGCAAAATTTGGCCATGTGACTGAGTTCTTGCCAATGGAATATGAGCAAAAGTGATGTGAGCAAAAGTGATAAGAGCCATTTACCATAAAAAGCTTCCCCCATTTGATCCTACCAGCTGAATGCAGACAGTTCAACTTGCTATAACAAAATGACTTAAGTGACTTAACTAAGTGACTTAAACACCAGAAATTTATTTCTCATGGCTCTGGAGCTGGGAAGTCCAACATCAAAGTGCTGACTAATTTACTTCCTGGTGAGGACTCTCTTCCTGGTCTGCAGATGATGCCTTTTTGCCGTATTCTCACATGGTGGTGGAGAGAGAAATCATCTCTCTCAGGCCTCTTGTTATAAGGGCACTGATCCCATTCATGAGTGATCCACTCTCATGATCTAATTACCTCCCAAAGGCCCCACCTCCAAATACCATCACATTGGGGATTAGGGCTTCACCACATACATTTTGAGGAGACGGAAACATTCAATGCATAGCAACTCCTAAGACCTAGAGGAGAGCAGAGCCAAAGAATGCAGGGAGACTGGATCCCTGAGTAACTGTGGAACATTATCCTCCTGTTGACTCACTTTGGATTGGACATGAATGAGAAATACACATTTTTTTAAGCCGCTAAGATTTGGGAGTTTGCTTATTACTTACCCAGATTATGACACTGGCCAACCAAGGAATTTATTTGGAAGGCACCGGGTTAGCTCACAGAAGGAAAAACTAAATAGCCAGGACTCAGAAACAAGGCATCTTCTGGGATCTAGATAGAGGGAACTAATGAGCCCAATGCGGGGCTCCATCCCAGGACCCTGAGATCATGACCTGAGCCGAAGGCAGACGCTTAACTAACTGAACCACCCAGGCGCCCCTGGCTTCTCATTTGTTACCCTGTACAACTGAATGGGCAATTTCCTGGAGGGCACAACCTATGCTGAGTGTCAGGTTCACTTTTCTGTGTTTCTCCTCTCTCTAGATCTTGGTCACCCAAATTCCAGCTGGCTTCACAGACCTTAAACTCCACTTTTCATCCTGCTAGTCCTGTGATATCACGGAAAGCTCTAGTGGGCTCTCTGCCTTTTGGGAGCCACTTTCTACAGTGGTGCAAGAATTGGCAGGCATTCTAAGGGGAATAAAGCGGGAAGTTAGGCTTACTCAGGTGAGTTTCCCTTCTTCCTGGGATTTCACCTCTGAAGTCCCAGCTCTCTGATGTCTTAAAAAAATACTTTTTCATATCTTACCTAATTTTTCTAGTTGTTCTCAGAATGATGTTGGTCTGCTACAAGTTAGTCCATCTTTTTTTTTTTTTTCTAAATAATCTCTACACCCAACATGGGGCTTGAACTTACAACCCCGAGGTCAAGAGTCACATGCTCTGCCAACTGAGCCAGCCAGTGGCCCCCAAGTTATCCCAGCTGGAAGCAGAAGTCTCTTGGGCACTACAATATATTTTATGGAAGTATAGGTGACATGCAATATATTAGTTTCAGGTGACACTACTCTACATTGTGAATGCCCACCACAATAACTGTAGTTACCAACTATCACCATACTCAGAGTTCAGTGCCGGAAACAGAAAGCACTCTAAACAGTTTAAGACATCAGTGATGCCCTTCACCTCTTTACTTATAAAATGGAATTATACAAGCTGTCTCATTAAATAGATCATACATTATGGCATGCTGTCAGGGTGGCACATATGCAGCCTTATGCTTCAGTGCAATCTGTAATAGTCCATAGTGTGGATGTCCTGTAATGAATTTAGCCATTCCCCGACGGATGGACATTCATGCTGTCCCCGGGGTTTTTTTGCCACTAAAAATAACACTACAGTAAATGTCTTTGTGACAGTGAGTCGTGGTACTTTTATTGCTGGGCAGTAGACGTTTCTAAGTGAGATTGCCTGGGTCAAAGGGTATACGTATTTTCAAACTGTAAGAGACAGAACTAGATTACATTCCAAAAAGTTGATAACAATTTATGGGAATGGGTTTAAAACAGAGAACTGAATCCTTACAAAATGGCTGGAAGGTCTAAAGGAGTCGGGTATAGGCTAGATTTAAAAGAATAGGTCCAGAAAAATACAGAAGTGAAACCTCAAGGGAGCTACTACCTCTGATGTCACCCCTAGAGCTCTGTCAAGAGTCAAGAACCTGCCATTGTCACCTCTGTAGATGTCACAGCTGTCTCTGAATACTCAGAGAGCTAGATGAAGAGCATCTATCGCTGTGATCCAACGATTAGAAACCAGATCAAGAAACCGCTGCTGTTGCCTTTGCTAGGGGTAACCCCTAGGCTTTTTTGTGGGGGTTTTTTGTGGTTTTTAAAAGATTTTATTTATTTATCTGAGAGAGAGCATGAGCACAGGGACGTTGAGGGAGAAGCAGACTCCCCTGCTGAGCAGGGAGCCCGACTCAGGAGTTGATCCCAGGACCCCGGGATCATGACCTGAGCTGAAGGCAGACATTTAATGGACTGAGCCACACAGGCGCCCCTGTTTTTGTTTGTTTGTTTGTTGTTGTTGTTATTGTTGTTGTTTGTGATACCCAAGAAGCTAGAGAAGAAATCTTGCAGAAAAACTGCGTATATACAAACAGGATTGCTCTTTCCAGCTTGTGAGTTCATTTCCACCTACCAGACATCACATAAGTGCATCTACTTGGTGATTAAGAGGTGGAGTGAAAGTGGAGGAAACCAATCCATAGTATTAACACAGTCTGTGATTATTATATAGTATTACTAACTACCCACTTCTGCATAAGCCTGGATAACACACTAATTTTAGCTATTCACTGCCTACCACTGGACCTTCGAAGTGAGGGAGGAGACAAAGAGGCAATTCACAAAATAGGAAATGCATATGACTTACAAAATTATGGGAGAAGAATTTTTAAACAACTCACCAGTAATTCAAAATCAGTAGTAAAATCAGATCTTTTTTTTTTTTTTTTTGGCTTGTAAAATTAATTAATATAAATTAGAGACAACTTGAAGCTGGTGACAGAGCAATAAAATGGACACTTTTATTTACTGCCGGAGACAGCATAAAGCAGTCCAAATACTTTGGAAAAGAAATAGACCATATGTGTCAAGAGTCATTACTGATAGTCATACGCTGTGACCCAGTAATTACAATCTGGGGAAACTATCTTAAGGTAATATTCTTAATATACTGAAAAGAGGTTTATACTCAAAAATATATACTGTAGCATCATTTATAATAGGGAAAAATTTGTAAACAACCTAAATATAATAATATAAGTAAATTTTGGAACATACACAAAATTAAACATTTTGCAGCTGTAAAATAATGCATTAGTGAAATGGTCATAATGTTACCAGAGACTTTTTATTTTAATCCATTTATCAGTATACGCACAATGCCTAAGTCCTATGAACTTTTCAAGGACCTTTACAAAGGTATTTGAAGCTTGACCAAAATTACTGGCCTGGAAACATAAAGCTAACTAGAAAATTAAAGTCAATAAATGTTTAAGTAAAGGTTGAAAAATGTAACACAACAATTTTATAAATTATTACATTTCGTATTCAGAAAAACTTTAATACTTTGGAAAAATTGTTGATTGAATTGTATCAGTTTGCAAGAATTCCTGAGTGTATATAACCTCTGCCAAGAAATGATAACTAATGGTAAATTTCAAAAACAAAATTAATTAATTAATGTATTTATTAATTATAATTTCAAGTTTTTATTTAAATTCCAGTTAGTTAACATATAATATAATATTAGTTTCAGGTGTAGAATCTAGCAATTCACCACTTACATATAACACCCAGTGCTCATCACAACAAGTGTCCTCTTTTTTTTTAAGACTTTATTTATTTATTTGAGAGAGAGAGAACCTGAGTGAGGGGCAGAGGGAGAGGGAGAAGCAGACTCCCCGCTGAGCAGGGGGCCTGATGCAGGGCTCGATCTCAGGGCCCTGAGATCATGACCTGAGCCGAAAACACACGCTTAACCAACTGAGCCACCCAGGCACACCCCAACAAGTGCCCTCTTTAATATCCATCACCCATTTAGCCCATCCCCCTGCCCACCTCCTCGCCAATAACCATCAGTTTGTTCTCTGTAGTTAAGAGTCTGTTTCTTGGTTTGCCTCTGTCTCTTTTTTCCCCCATGTTCATTTGTTTTGTTTCTTAAATTCCACATATGAGTGAAATCATATGCTGTTTGTCTTTCTCTGACTGACTTATTTCCCTTGGCATAATACTCTCCAGCTCCATCCATGTCGTTGCAAATGGCATACACACACACACACACACACACACACACACACACACACACCACTTCTACTTTATCCATTCATCTGTCAATGGACATTGGGATTCTTTCCATAATTTGGCTATTGTTGATAATGTTGCTATAAACATTGGGGCACACGTGTCCCTTCAAATCAGTATTTTTGTATCCTTTGGGTAAATAGTTAGTAGTGTAATTGCTGGATAGTAGGGGAGTTCTATTTTTAACTTTTTGAGGAACCTTCATACTATAAAAAAACAAAACTTAAAATTTACTTCAAAATTCTAGCAAAAGATACATTTAGTGTAGGATATGTGTACGTGTTAAAGTATATATGGTAAAATGTAGGGTGGCTCTTTCAAAAGCAGGAGTGCTTAGGGTTTAGCATTGTCTTAAAATATTCTGCGTATGTTTTGAGCACCTATTATGTGCCAGACACTTAATATGCACCATATTCTTTATTTTTCTTTTTTTAAAAAAATATTTTATTTATTTATTTGACAGAGAGAGAGCACAAGTAGGGGAGCGGCAGGCAGTGGGAGAGGGAGAAGCAGGCTACCCGGCTGAGCAGGACCCTGGGATCATGACCTGAGCTGAAGGCAGATGCTTAATTGACTGAGCCACCCAGGCGCCCTATTTTTCTTTAAGTAATCTCTACACCCAGCTTGGGGCTCAAACTCACAACCCCAAGATCGAGAGTCACACGCTCTACTGATTGAGACAGCCAGGTGCCCCTGCACCATCTTCTTTAATCCCCACAATAGCTGGGAAAGGTAGAGCTGGAGTTTGAAGGCATTTGACTCCAAATGCTGAGCCTTTAATGAGAATTGACATATGTTATAGCATCAAACTTTTTTCACAAAAAGAGCTTACAAAATTGTTTACATGGTTTAATTATAATTTTAGAAACAATACAGTATTCATTGAAAATAAAATATTAAAATAAAGTAAAATATTTTTCTTGCTGTTCTGCATTTTCTAAAATATTTTTACAACAGTCATATAGCACATTAATTTTTTAAAAATAATGGAGTTTGAGAATTCTTGTATAATAGTGACATCGCGTGGCTACAAGGGATCATTACAAAAGCACTTGGGAAATTCCTTTAATTTCAATTTGGGAGGTGGCTACTAGGGGGCAGCACTGAGCTTCATTCTGGTCAAGTTTTCTGGGGTTGAAGGTGGTAGAAAGATTCCACCTCTCCCCTCAAAACTGCCATAAATAAATCGATAAATCAATAGCTCTATAGATAACCTAAATACCCTTAATTAGCCTCTTTGCTTCCGGTAGCAATATAGCAAAGTTATTTAGCTCTGAGCCCTGGAACCATGCTGCTTAAATTTGATCCCTGACTCCACCATGTACTAGCTGCGTGAACTTGGCCAAATCACATAACCTCTCTGGACTTTATCTTTTTCTCCACCTCTGATGTGAGAATAAGAATTGTCCTCACCTTGGGGTGCCTGGCTGGCTCAGTTGGTAGAGCATTTTACTCTTGATCTCAGAGTCAGGAGTTTAAAACCCCACATTGGGCATAGAGCTTACTTAAAAAAATAAAATAGGGGCTCCTGGGTGGCTCAGTCCGTTAAGCATCTGCCTTGTGCTTGGGTCATGATCCCAGGTTCCTGGGATCGAGGCCCACATCGTCAGGCTCCCTGCTTAGCTGGGAGCCTGCTTCTCCCTCCCCCTCTGCCTGCCGCTCTGCCTGCTTGTGCACTCTCTCTCTCTCTCTCTCCGTCAAATGAATAAATAAAATCTTTTTTTATTTAAATTCAATTAGCCAACATATAATACATCATTATTTTTTTTCATATTTTCTGAATTTTAATAGGTCCTGTCAACCTTTAACATTTATAATTTGATGTGGTTTATTTTTATTTTATTTTATTTTATTATGTTATGTTAACCACCATACATTACATCATTAGTTTTTAATGTAGTGTTCCATGATTCATTGTTTGCGTATAACACCCAGTGCTCTATTCAATGCGTGCCCTCCTTAATACCCATCACCAGGCTAACCCATTCCCCCCCCCCAGATCCCTCAGTTTGTTTCTCGGAGTCCACAGTCTCTCATGGTTCAACTCCCCCTCCGATTTCCCTCCCTTCATTTTTCCCTTACTACTATACTCTTCTTTTATTTTTTTTTAACATATAATGTATTATTTGTTTCAGAAGTACAGGTCTGTGATTCAACAGTCTAACACAATTCACAGCACTCACCATAGCACATACCCTCCCCAATGTCTATCACCCAGCCACTCCATCCCTGCCACCCCCCACCACTCCAGCAAACCTCAGTTTGTTTCCTGAGATTAAGAATTCCTCATATCAGTGAGATCATATGATACATGTCTTTCTCTGATTGACTTATTTCGCTCAGCATAATACCCTCCAGTTGCATCCATGTTGTTGCAAATGGCAAGATTTCATTCATTTTGATGGCTGCATAATATTCCATTGCATATATATACCATCTCTTCTTTATCCATTCATCTGTCTATGGACATCTTGGCTCTTTCCACAGTTTGGCTATTGTGGACATTGTTGCTATAAACATCGGGGTGCACGTACCCCTTCAGATCCCTACATTTGTATCTTTGGGGTAAATACCCAGTAGTGCAATTGCTGGGTCGTATGGTACCTCTATTTTCAACCTTTTGAGGAACCTCCATACTGTTTTCCAGAGTGGTTGCACCAGCTTGCATTCCCACCAACAGTGTAGGAGGGTTCCCCTTTCTCCGCATCCCCGCCAACATCTGTCATTTCCTGACTTGTTATTTTTAGCCATTCTCACTGGTGTGAGGTGGTATCTCATTGAGGTTTTGATTTGGATTTCCCTGATGCCGAGTGATGTTGAGCACTTTTTCATGTGCCTGTTGGCCATTTGGATGTCTTCTTTGGAAAAATGTCTGTTCATGTCTTCTGTGCATTTCTTGATTGGATCATTTGTTCTTTGGGTGTTGAGTTTGATAAGTTCTTTATAGATTTTGGATATTAGCCCTTTATTTGGTATGTCATTTGCAAATATCTTCTCCCATTCTGTTGGTTGTCTTTTGGTTTTGTTGACTGTTTCTTTTGCTGTGCAAAAGCTTTTTATCTTGATGAAGTCCCAATAGTTCATTTTTTTACTTGCTTCCATTGCCTTTGGTGGTGTTTCTAGGAAGAAGTTGCTGCGGCTGAGGTCAAAGAGGTTGTTGCCTGTGTTCTCCCTTAGGATGTTGATGGACTCCTGTCTCACATTGAGGTCTTTCAACCATTTTGAGTCTATTTTTGTGTGTGGTGTAAGGAAATGGTCCAGTTTCATTCTTCTGCATGGGGCTGTCCAATTTTCCCAACACCATGTGTTGAAGAGACTGTCTGTTTTCCATTGGACATTCTTTCCTGCTTTGTCAGAGATTAGTTGACCATAGAGTTGAAGGTCCATTTCTGGGCTCTCTATTCTGTTCCATCGATCTATGTGTCTGTTTTTGTGCCGGTACCATACTGTCTTGATGATGACAGCTTTGTAATAGAGCTGGAAGTCCGGAATTGTGATGGTGCCAGCTTTGCTTTTCTTTTTCAACATTCCTCTGGCTATTCTGGGTCTTTTCAGGTTGCATACAAATTTTAGGATTATTTGTTCCATTTCTTTGAAAAAAGTGGATGGTATTTTGATGCGGATTGCATTGAATGTGTAGATTGCTCCAGGTAGCATTGACATCTTCACGATATTTGTTCTTCCAATCCATGAGCATGGAACGTTTTTCCATTTCTTTGTGTCTTCCTCAATTTTTTTCATTCTTTCAAAACTATTTTATAGTTTTCTGAGTACAGATTCTTTGCCTCTTTGGTTAGATTTATTCCTAGGTATCTTATGGTTTTGGGTGCAATTGTAAATGTCATCAACTCGTTAATTTCTCTTTCTTCTGTCTTGTTGTTGGTGTATAGGAATGCCACTGATTTCTGTGCATTGATTTTATATCCTGCGACTTTGCTGAATTCCAGTATGAGTTCTAGCAGTTTTGGGATGGAGTCTTTTGGGTTTTCCACATAAAGTATCATATCATCTGCAAAGAGTGAGAGTTTGACTTCTTCTTTGCCAATTCAGATGCCTTTTATTTCTTTTTGTTGTCTGATTGCTGTGGCTAGGACTTCTAATACTATGTTGAATAGCAGTGGTGAGAGTGGACATCCCTGCTGTGTTCCTGACCTTAGGGGGAAAGCTCTCAGTTTTTCCCCATTGAGAATGATAATCGCTGTGGGTTTTTCATAGATGGCTATTATGTTATTGAGGTATGTACCCTCTATCCCTATACTCTGAAGAGTTTTGATCAAGAAAGGATGCTGTACTTTGTCAAATGCTTTTTCTGCATCTATTGAGAGGATCATATGGTTCTTGTCCTTTCTTTTATTAATGTATCACATTGATTGATTTGCAGATGTTGAACCAACCTTGCAGCCCAGGAATAAATCCCAGTTGGTCGTGGTGAATAATCCTTTTAATGGTCTGTTGGATCCTATTGGGTAGTATT
Organism: Zalophus californianus; assembly: GCF_009762305.2. Lineage (NCBI taxonomy): Eukaryota > Metazoa > Chordata > Mammalia > Carnivora > Otariidae > Zalophus > Zalophus californianus. The sequence continues at coordinate 38,877,488 of NC_045612.1, forward strand.
TTGGTGAGAATTTTTGCATCCATGTTCATCAGGGATATTGGTCTGTAATTCTCCTTTTATATGGGGTCTTTGGTTTTGGGATCAAGGTAATGGTGGCCTCATAAAACGAGTTTGGAAGTTTTCCTTCCATTTCTACTTTTTGGAACAGTTTCAGAAGACTAGGTATTAATTCTTTTTTAAATATTTGGTAGAATTCCCCTGGGAAGCCATCTGGTCCTGGACTTTTGTTTGTTGGGAGATTTTTGATGACTGCTTCAATTTCCTTAGTGGTTATAGGTCTGTTCAGGTTTTCTATTTCTCCCTGGTTCAGTGTGGGTAATTTATACATCTCTAGGAATGCATTCATTTCTTCCAGATGATCTAATTTGCCGGCATATAGTTGCTCATAATATGTTCTTATAATTGTTTGTGTTTGGTGTTCCTTCTGATCTCTCCTCTTTCATTCATGATTTTATTTATTTGGGTCATTTCTCTCTTTGTGATAAGTCTGGCCAGGGGTTTATCAATCTTGTTAATTCTTTCAAAGAACCAGCTCCTACTTTCATTGATCTGTTCTACTGTTCTTTTGGTTTCTATTTCATTGATTTCTGCTCTGCTCTTTATTATTTCTCTTCTCCTGCTGGATTTAGGCTTTATTTGCTGTTCTTTCTCCAGCTCCTTTAGGGTTAGGTTGTGTATTTGAGACCTTTCTTGTTTTTTGAGAAAGGCTTGTATTGCTATATACTCTCCTCTTAGGACTGCCTTTGCTCTATCCCAAAGATTTTGAACAGTTGTGTTTTCATTTTCATTGTTTCCATGATTTTTTAAAATTCTTCGATTTCCTGGTTGACCCATTCATTCTTTAGTAGGATGCTCTTTAGCCTCCATGTATTTGAGTTCTTTCTGACTTTCCTCTTGTGATTGAGTTCTAATTTCAGAACATTGTGGTCTGAAAATATCCAGGGAATAATCCCAATCTTTTGGTACCTGTTGAGACCTGATTTGTGACCTAGGATGTGATCTATTCTGGAGAAAGTTCCATGGGCACTAGAGAAGGATGTGTATTCTGTTGCTTTGGGGTGGAATGTTCTGAATATATCTGTGAAGTCCATTTGGTCCAGTGTGTCATTTAAAGTCTTTATTTCCTTGTTGATCTTTTGCTTAGATGATCTGTCCATTTCAGTGGGGGGGGGTTTATAGTCCCTTACTATTATTGTATTGTTGTCGATGTGTTTCTTTGCTTTTGTTATTAATTGGCTATATAAGTATACATATCTATGCTCCTAACATGGGATTGCCACCCCAGCTTTCTTTTGGTGTCCATTAGCATGGTAAATGGTTTTCCACCCCCTCACTTTCAATCTGGAGGTGTCCTTGGGACTAAAATGAGTCTCTTGCAGACAGCATATCGATGGGTCGTGTTTTTTTTATCCAATCTGATAGCCTGTGTCTTTTGATTGGGGCATTTAGCCCATTTACATTCAGGGTAACTACAGAAAGATCTGAATTTACTGACACTGTACTGCCTGTAAGGTGACTGTTATTGTATATTGTCTGTGTTCCTTTCTGGTCTATGTTACTTTTGGCTCTCTCTTTGCTTAGAGGACCCCTGTCAATATTTCTTGTAGGGCTGGTTTTGTGTTTGCAAATTCCTTTAGTTTTTGTTTGCCCTGGAAGCTTTTTATCTCTCCTTCTATCTTCAATGACAGCCTAGCTGGATATAGTATTCCTGGCTGCATATTTTTCCCATTTAGTGCTCTGAATATATCATGCCAGTCCTTTCTGGCCTGCCAGGTCTCTGTGGATAGGTGTGTTGCCAATCTAATGTTTCTACCATTGTAGGTTACATATCTCTTCTCCCGAGCTGCTTTCAGGATTTTCTCTTTGTCTCTGAGACTCGTAAGCTTTACTATTAGATGTCGGGGGGTTGACCTATTTTTATTGATTTTGAGAGGGGTTCTCTGTGCCTCCTGGATTTTGATGCCTGTTTCCTTCCCCAAACTAGGGAAGTTCTCTGCTATAATTTGCTCCAGTATAACTTCTGCCCCTCTCTTTCTTTCTTCTTCTTCTGGGATCCCAATTATTCTAATATTGTTTCGTCTTATGGTATCACTTATCTCTCGAATTCTGCTCTTGTGGTCCAGTAGTTGTTTCTCTCTCCAGTAGTTCTCTCTTTTTCTCAGCTTTTTTATTTTCGATCATTTGGTCTTCTATATCACTAATTCTCTCTTTTGCCTCATTTATCCTAGCAGTTAGAGCCTCCATTTTTTATTGCACCTCATTAATAGCCTTTTTGATTTCAACTTGGTTAGATTTTAGTTCTTTTATTTCTCCAGAAAGGGTTTCTCTAATATCTTCTGTGCTTTATTCAAGCCCAGCTAGTATCTTTGAAATCGTCATTCTGAACTCTAGTTCCGACATCTTACTAATGTCCGTATTGATTAGGTCCCTGGCAGCTGGTACTGCCTCTTGTTCTTTTTTTTTGAAGTGACTTTTTCCATCTTGTCATTTTGTCCAGAGGAGCATAATGAATGAGAGAACAAAATGCTAACAGGGTAACAACGAACCCAGAAAAAATACACTAAACCAATCAGAAGAGACCTGAAACCAGGGGAAAAGAAAGGGAAAGAAGGGAAAAGGAAAAAGAAAAGAAAAAGAAAAAGATAAAAAAAAGTATATGAGCAAATATGATCAGGCTGGTGAATAGATCAGTGCCACACATTAGATTTTGGGTGTATTTTGGTCTGTTAGAAGAAATTGCCTCCCAAAATTTTAAAGAAAGAAAAGCTTATATATGTACAAAAATAAGGGTGAATACAATGAAGGGATGGAATATGACTGTAAAGATGAAAATTATAAAAGATTTTATAAAAGGAATTGATAAGAAGTTGGTTGAAAAAAGAAAGAAGAGGATTTAAAAAAAAAAGGGTGAGAATGTGATCAGGCAGGAGACTAGAACAAAGCCATACACTAGAGATTTAGGGTATATTTTGGTCTGTTAGAAGAAACTGTATCCCAAAATTTTAAAGAGAGAACAACTTATATATATATACCAAAAATAAGGTTAACTACTTAGAAGGGATAGAATATGACTCTAAAAATGAAAAATAAAAAAGATTTTTAAAAAAGGGATTGATAAGATGGTTGAAAAAGGGAAAAAGAAAAATTCAAAAACAAAAGAAAAAAGGAAAATTAAAAAAAATTAACTTCGAAAGACTAAAGAATCATGGGAAAAAAGCCATGAATTCTATGTGCAGTATTCCCCTAGCACTGGAGTCCTGCCGTTCTCATTGATCGGTAAACTTGGTCTTGGCTGGCGGTTCCTGCTGATCTTCTGGGGGAGCGGCCTGTTGCCGTGGTTCCCAAATGTCTTTGCTGGAGGCGGAATTGCCCCGCCCTTGCCGGGTCCGGGCTATGTCATCTGCTCGGGTTTGCTCTCGGGAGCTTTTGTTCCCTGCAAGCTCCGGGTGCAGCTTTGGAGGATGAGAGTGAAAATGCGGCCTCCCAATCTCCTCCCCGGAGGAGCTGAGAACTGGGGGCCCTGCTCCTCAGTGCTCCGCCAGAAAAAAGCAGTCAATCACTCCCGTCTCCTCGGTCTCTGGCCGCACTCCGTGCTCACCCGGCCTGTGACCAAGCATTTCTATCTCTGGCACCCGACCCCGTGTGGAGTCTCCAAACCCAGCAGATCCCTGCGCTGCACTCCTGCGCCGCTCTTCCCCGGGAAGGAAGGGGAGTCTCCCCGGATCTGCTGCTTGTTGTGTCCCTGCTGGAGGAGCAGTGGCCCGACTGTGCTGCAGATCATGGTTTATGGCCACCCCGAGCTGAGATCCCATGCCTCGGCTCCGTCTCTGCAGCCGGCTTCCCTGCTCCGATCCCTGGGAGCTCTGCCGCACTCAGGCACCCCCGGTCTTTCTGTGACCCCGAGGGTCCTGAGACCACACTGTCCCAGTGAGGGTTCCACCCCCGCTTAGCCACTGGAGCGACGTCCCTCAGTGGAGCCGACGTCTAAAAGTTCTGATTTTGTGCTCCGCGGCTCTATCACTTGCCAGAAATGGCTGACAGAGGCCCCCCCCCCGCCGTCTATCCTCCCGAATATCGCCTCGGATTCACTTCTTCGCACGTCCTACCTTCCAGAAAGTGGTCGCTTTTCTGTTCAGAGAGTTGCTGCTATTCTTTTCTTTGATCTCCTGTTGAGTTTGTAGGTGTTCAGAATGGTCTGATCCCTATCCAGCTGAATTCCTGGGACCTGACGAAATTTAGATCTCCTACTCCTCCATCTTACTCCTCCCTGCATCATTAGTTTTTGGTGTAATGTTCAATGATTCATTAGTTGCATATAACACCCAGTGCTCATCACATCACAGTGCCGTCCGTAATGCCCATCACCCTGTTACCCCATCCCCCTGCCAACTTCCCTTTCTGCAAACCTCAGTTTGTTTCTCGGAGTCCATAGTCTCTCGTGGTTTGTCTCCCTCTCTGATTTCTTCCCCTTCAGTTTTCCCTCACTGTCCCTATAATAATCCTCTGCGCTATTCCTTACATTCCACATACAACAGACGAATGGATAAAGAAGATGTGATTCATATTTACAATGGAATATGACTCAGCCATCAGGAAGGATGAATGCCTACCATTTACATCAATGTGGATGGAACTGGAGGGGATTTTGTTAAGTGAAATAAGTCAGGGAAAGACAATTATATGATTTCACTCATATGTAGAATAAATAAAATCTTTTTAAAAAATTAAAAAAATATATTTCTAAAAAAAAAAAAAACAAAAAAAGAATTGCCCCCACCTCTTAGAGTTGTTATGAGAAATAAATGAAAAACTATACTGAGAGTACTGATAGTGCCAGTTGAGAAGAGATAATTGGTAATTATTATATTGCCTCCTACCCCAAACTATCCTTCTTTTTTTAAGAAACAATATATATATGTAACGAAGAGAAAACTTCGTTATTACTGCTGAATTCACCAAAGAACTTTCAGCGGGGTAGGGTTTATGTGAAACATTTAAAGAGAGGTTGAGAATTGCAGTTCAGAGCCCGTGCTGGAATCAGGCAGATCTGGCTTTGAATCTGGCCTGGGCAGGTTACCCACTTTGTCTCAGCCTCATTTACCTAATATGGAGAAAGTAATATGACATGCATCACAGAGTCTTCATGACCATTGAAATGAGAGAGTGCCTTTCATGCTCCTGCACAGTGATTGGCACGTAGAGCTCACAGCTTCTGTTTCCCTCCTCGTCCTCAGTGGGGTTAAACGCGACACGGCAGCCCTTGTGGCAAAATGTGGACATTTGTCTAACATCCTTTCTTGTAGTTTTCCTCTCCTACTCTCATTCATCTTCCCCCACCTCCCTTGCTCCCCAGGTTCTCACGTGACTTCCTGACTGCAAGGAGCTACTTGTCCAAGCCTCATTCTGGATGATTAACCAGGAACACATCATTCTGGACCTATTTTTATAGTCCATGCTCCAGCCCTGCAGAGCTAGCTATTCATTTTGTGTCTCAGTCTCAAAAGGAATACGTAGATCCCAGGCTAATGCCACAGAAGGCCTCTGCCACTTTCCCATGAGGTATATAATTGGGGGTTCCCTGTAGTGTCTAGCAGTACCAAAAAAGTCATTAAATGTGAAGGGACTGTATTTTTGTCTCTGCAACGAAGGCTAAGAGGGAAGCCAGAAAGAGGTGTCTGCCCTCGCAATCAATCTTGTGGGGCGAGAGGGTCATTTTGGATGCTTTCACTCCACAGCTTCTTAGGAAGTAAAGATCATTCAGAGATAACTGTATTCCTTAAATTATTAGGCTTCGATATTGGGAATGTAGAACAGGAACTGATATGTTTCAGTAAAATCCAGTAGGATCCCGCTAACGTTCCGGTAGGACAATATTTAACCAGATAGTGTGGCTGAGCTTTCTGACCCAGTGGTTCTAAAAAGTCTGTAAGCATGATCCCTGATTATACTCATGGATGTGGAGTTTTTAATATTGTTGGACTCACAAGGAACCCAAATAGTTGTTCTAAAATGATCATTAAATATACTATCACTGAAGTCTGGAGATCCAATGGGTATTTTTGAGTCTATGGATAAATCCAGTGAGCCCACCCTGTGATTTCTTTTATGGGGCAGTGGTTAACAGCTTTGACTCTAAATCTAGACCACTTATTTTCTTCACATTCTGGCTCTACCACCTACTAGCTGTGTGTCCTTGGGCAAGTTACTTGAACTCTCTGTGCCTCGGTTTCCTCATCTATAAAATGTGGATGATAATAATAACAATCCTATAGGACTGTTGTAACGATTCAGTTATTTAGTATATGTAAGGCCCATACAGCATTGCCTAGCACATAGTGAACTCTCAATAACTGTTAGCTATTAATATTTACAGAGAGGGGCACCTGGGTAGCTCAGTTGGTTAAGCATCCAACTCTTGGTTTCAGCTCAGGTCATGATCTCAAGGTCCAGGGACAAGCCCCATGTGGGGCTCCACGCTCAGTGGGGAGTCTGCCTGAGGATTCTCTCCCTCTCCCTCTGCCTCTAACCCCTCTCTAAAATAATAAATAAATAAATCTTTAAAAAATATTTACTGAGAGACACAAGGGCTTATGGATCTCTTTTTAAAAAAGTCACTTTAGAAATTTTATTTACGTGCATGGACTTTGTTGGGGCCCCACGGCCTTGGGCTTAAAGTCTGACTGCACCAAAATCAGACTGTCTGGGTTTAAATCCTGGCTCCACTGATCAGTGGCTATGTGACTTTCGGTAAGTTACTTTAACCTCGCTGCACATCTGGAATTCAAATAGCATCTATCTCATGGGATCGTTGTGCAGCTTGAAGGAGACAGGGCTTCTAAGAATGCCTGTCACATCATCAGCCCTCAGTAAATAACATTGCCTTCTTTATCTGTGCCTTGGTATCCTCATTTACCAAAAGGGGAGAATAATATCTATCTTCATATTTGTTGTGAATATAAAATGAGATGATGTACATGTGAAAATGCCTACCATACTAAAAAAAGACAGATAACGAGTGTCTGCAAGGACACGGAGAAACAAAGGCCCTCATATATTGCTAGCGGGAGGGTAAAATGGTACAGTGTCTTTGGAAAACAGTTTGGCATTTCCTCACAAAGTTCAACATAGAGTTATCCCATAACCCAGCAATTCCAGTTTTAGACATATACCTAAGAGAATCGAAAATATATGTCCACACAAAAACGTATACATAATGTTCACAGAGGCATTATTCATGATAGCTAAAAAGTGGAAACCACCCAAATGTCCGTCCATTCATAAATGAATGAACAGAAGTGGTAAAGCCAATAAAATGGAATATTATTCAGCCATAAAGAAGGAACAAAGTACTGACACCTGCTACAACACACATGACCCTTGAAAACATGCTAAGTGAAAGAAGCCAGTGACAAATGACCACATACTGTGTTTACATTTATATAAAATGCCCATAATGGGTGCAGGATTTCTTTGGTGGGGGGAGAACAAAAATGTTCCAGAATCAGATAGTGGTGACGGTTGTATGACCTTGTGATTATATTTAAAAACACTGAATGGTACACTTTAGACAAGTGGATTTTGTGGAATGTGAATTATGTCTCAATAAAGTTATTTTTTTCAAAATGTCTGCCACATAGTAGCCCTAATTTAATACAAGTAATTTTCAGCCACCAACACCTCAGCTCATACCTTAGGAATCTAGAACAGGGCCCTGAACAAACGGTGCCCATGACAGAAGGACCACTCAGGGAAAAAGGATAGAACTAGAGTATGGGAGGTTTGCTGAGGTGTGGGTTAAGTTGGAGGGAAAGGCAGTGAAGGCATTTAAGGGGTCTAGAAGGAGAGACAAACTACACCTACTTTGAATTTTGCAGGGAGCCAGCGTGGACCATCTTTCATATCCTGGACTGAAATCACAGCTGATGAATGTTCTGGCATTTCAAGCTGTCCTTGAAGGGGCGATGTGTGGCTATTCGACAGAAAGGAAAAAGGAAGAAAACAGAGGCAAATCCGAGGGCATGTAAGTCTGATTTTGAAAGGCAGAAGAAGGCAGTAGTCCGTGGAGGACGCGTTTATCCAGAGGACTCTAATTGTTCGTTAATCTCTGGGTCAATGCATTTAGGTCAGCACTAAGTCTGCTACAGGTGGGATCAATTTAAAGGATTAGCAGTGTCTGTCTAAATCCTAATCCTGCTCTTGGTCTGGGGATGCTGAAGAGTGATTTACAAGAAGGTTTACTATCCCTCTCAATTATTTACCCCATTAATGGAATTTATCAGCAGATTGGAGTCCTTGGCAGGATGATGAACGTACAGAGGATGCACTGAAATGAACACACTGGGTAACCATGCCAGAGATTTGCATGCACAGAAGGCAAATTGAAGACATTTGAACAGTGAATTACATGGTGAGTAGTTGACAGGTCTTGCTTATTAGAAAGATTGTAATGGGGAAGAAAGACAGCCCACGTGGGAGCTGAGAATTTTGACTGAGGTATATCAGTCTTACTGCACTATGTAGTAAAAATAAATGAAGCCAAAGAAAGAATGAAAGAGAGAAAAAGAAGGAAAGAAAGGGAGGGGGGAAGAACTTTCAACACTTTAAATCAAGATTTGGGCTCAAAGGTTCTCACCCCAGCTTTCATTTAGATTCACTCATGACTCTTTTTTATTTCTTCCTGATGTTGTCTTACACAAGCTGTTAAGTTGATTCAGGCTGTAACGGCAAAGATCAATCATCCATAGAAGTCCTTGCCTTGACAAGCTAGGATGACGAACCATTTTCCTCAGAGCTATTTGTCATAGTCTGTCCTTGTACATGTTTAAAGAACAGTCGTTTTCCTTGTGAAATCAGCCTTCCCACCAGATTGTGAAAGCCACCTGAAATGAAATGATGCATCCCTCTGCTCTAGCTACTTTCCGCGGAAGCCTGATTCCATGCAGGTGTTTGAATCTGAGTTACCTAGGCAACGGCCCCAGAAGAGCTGTGGGTCAGTAGTATTCTATTACCAAAATTTTGTACCTCGAGCTTTTAGTTATGTCCAAATTTCCCATTAACCCTAGGGGAGGCTTCAGCCACCCTGTTTTGAAGACAGTGTCTTTTACAAAGGGCTTTATAATTTTGTCTTTAAGTCCAAATCAGCAAGTGAAGGCGTAGGGCATCTCTCTCCCTCCTCCCTTCCTTCCACTCTTCCTTCTTTCCCTTGTCTTCCTTTCTTCTGTTTCCTACTTTTTTTTTTTTTTTTTTTAAGAATGAGTTTCTTTCTGCAAAATCTTGGGATCAGGAATACGACTAAATCCTAGAGTAATATAGAACTTTCTGGTTCTACAGGGAGTCCTAGCAGAGTTAGAAATACCACGAAATGTGTGAAATAGAGCCCAGAAAAAAAAATAGAGGGACAAAATGTCAGCATGCGGGTTGTTTAACAAAGAGCAATAACAACTGAGAACAAATAGCAAGAGCTACTCTCTAAAAGGTGGGTTGAGGAAAAATCCATATTTTAAGTGTGTAAACTTGAAAAATGCTATTTTAAAACAGCAAAATTTTTAGTTAACTTTGTTTTGTTGTGATAAGAACATTCAGCCTGACGTCTACCCTCAACAAGTTTTTAAGTACACTATATAGTGCTGTTAACTATATGAACTATGTTGTGTGGCAGATCTCTAGAATCTATTCATCTTACTTGACTGAAACCCTATACCCATTGAACAACTCCTCATTTTCCTTCTCTGCATAGCCCTCAGCAACCACTATTCTACTCTCTGCTTCTATGAGTTTGGCTATTTTAGGCATATCATTTAAGTGGAGTGTGCTGTATTTGTCTTCTGTGACTGGCTTATTTCACTTAGCATAATGTCTTCCAGGTTCATGCATATTGTTGCATATGGCAGCGCTTCCTTCTTTTTAAGGCTTAATAATATTTTATCTATCTATCTATTTATTTATTTATTTAAGAGAGAGAGTGGGGGAGGGGCAGAGGGAGAGAGACATTCTTTTTTTTTAATTTAATTTAATTTTATTATGTTATGTTAGTCACCATACAGTACATCATTAGTTTTTGATGTAGCGTTCCATGATTCATTGTTTGCGTATAACACCCAGTGCTCTATGCAATATGTGCCCTCCTTAATACCCATCACCAGGCTAACCCATCCCCCCACCCCCCTCCCCTCTAAAACCCTCAGTTTGTTTCTAGGAGTCCATAGTCTCTCATGGTTTGTCTCCCCCTCCGATTTCGCCCCCTTCATTTTTCCCTTCCTTCTCCTAATGTCCTCCATGCTATTCTTTATGTACCACAAATAAGTGAAACCATATGATAATTGACTTTCTCTGCTTGACTTATTTCACTTAGCATAATCTCCTCCAGTCCCATCCATGTTGATGTAAAAGTTGGGTATTCACCCTTTCTGATGGCTGAGTAATAGTCCATTGTATATATGACCACATCTTCTTTATCCATTCATCTGTTGAAGGGCATGAGAGACAATCTTACGCAGGCTGCATGCCCAGTGCGGAGCTCGACTCGGGGCTCCATCTCATGACCCTGAGATCATGACCTGAGCCGAAATCAGGAGTCAGACGCTTAACCGACTGAGCCACCAGGCGCCCCTTTTAGAATGAATAAATGAATGAATGGATGAATGAATTTTTTGAGAGAGGGAGAGAGAGGGCTTAAGATTCTCTTTGATGTATAATACCACATTTTCTTTATCCATTCATCCATCAATGGACATTTAGGTGGTTCTGTATCTTGGCTATTGTGAATAGTGCTGCAGTAAACACAAATATGCACACAATCAAGCAAAGGGAAAAAAATGAGCGAGAGAGATTGAGAGAGAGAGAGAGAAATCAAGAAACAGACTCTTAATTATAGAGAACAAACTGATAGTTACCAGAGGGGAGGGGGATGAAATAGGTTATGGGGATTAAGGAGGGCACTTGTCATGATGAGCACTGGATGTTGTACGGAAGTGCTGAATCACATATTGTACCCTTGAAACTAATGGTACGCTGTATGTTAACTAACTGGAATTAAAACCTTAAAAAACCTAAACATGCACATATCCCTTTGAGATCCTGATTCCAAATCTTTTGGATATATACCCAGAAGCTGGACTACTAGATAAGATGGTAATTATACTTTCATTACTTTGAGGAATATCCGCACTAATTTCCACAGCTACTGTACCCTTTCATATTCCCACCAGCAGCGTGCAAAAGTTTCTGGTTTCTCGATATCCTTGCCAACACTTGATTTCTTTTTGTTTTTTGGGAATAATCATCCTGAGAGGTGTGAGGTGATATCTCATTGTGGTTTTGAGTTGCATTTCCCTGATGATTACTGATGTTGAGCACCTTTTCTTTCTTTTTTTAAACATTTAATTTATTTATTTGACAGGCAGAGAGAGAGAGAGAGGAGAGCACAAGCAGGGGGCGTGGGAGAGGGAGAAGCAGGCATCTCCGCTGAGCAGGGAGCCCGATGCAAGAAATGATTCCAGGACCCTGGGATCATGACCTGAGTCGAAGGGGAAGGGAGACCCTTAACCAACTGAGACACCCAGGTGCCCCTTTGAACACCTTTTCTTATACCTACTGACCATTTTTTAAAAGATTTATTTATTTTAGGGGCGCCTGGGTGGCTCAGTCAGTTAAGTGGCTGCCTTCGGCTCAGGTCATGATCCTGGGGTCCTGGGATTGAGCCCCATGTCCGGCTCCCTGCTCAGCGGAGAGCCTGCTTCTCCCTCTCCCTCTGCCTGCCACTGCCTACTTGTGCACTCTATCTCTGTGTCAAATAAATAAATAAAATCTTAAATAAAAGCTTTATTTATTTTAGAGATAGAGAGATAGAGAGAGCATGAGTAGGCAGAGGGGGAGAGGGAGAGGGATAGAGAGAATTCTCAAGCAGACTCTCTGCTAAGCATGGATCCTGACGTGGGGCTCAATCCCAGGACCCTGAGATCATGACCTGAGCCAAAATCAAAAGTCATATGCTCAACTGCCTGAGTCACCAAGGTGCCCCTTCCTACTGGCCATTTGTATGTCTTCTTCAGAGAAACATCTATTTGAGTCCTTTGCCCATTTTTTTATATTTAAAATTTTTTTATTATGTTATGTTAATCACCATACATTACATCATTAGTTTTTGATGTAGTGTTCCATGATTCATTGTTTTCGTATAACACCCAGTGCTCCATGCAGTACGTGCCCTCTTTAATACCCATCTCCAGGCTAACCCATCCGCCCACCCCCCTCCCCTCTAGAACCCTCAGTTTGTTTCTCAGAGTCCATAGTCTCTCAGGGTTCGTCTCCCCCTCCGATTTCCCCCCCTTCATTTTTCCCCTCCTGCTATCTTCTTCTTCTTCTTCTTCTTCTTCTTCTTCTTCTTCTTCTTCTTCTTCTTCTTCTTCTTCTTCTTCTTCTTTTTAACATATAATGTATTATTTGTTTCAGAGGTACCTGTGCTATGGTGAGCACTGTGAATTGTGTAAGACTGTTGAATCACAGACCTTTGCCCATTTTTTAATTGGGTTATTTGTTTTATTGCTGTTGAGTTATAGAAGTTTCATATATATTTTAGATATTGACCCCTTATGTCATATAGGGTTTGCAAATATTTTCTCCCGTCCTGTAAGTTACCTTTTCACTCTTTTGATTGTCTCCTTTGCCTTACAGAGCATTTTAGTTTGATGTAGTTCCATTTGTCTATTTTGCCTTGTGGATTGCATTTCTGGTGTCATATCCAAGAAATCATTGCCAAGACTAACACCAAGATTTTCCCCTATTGCCTTCTAGGAGTTTTATAGTCTTAGCTCTTACACATTAAATCTTTGATCCATTTTGAATTAATTTTTGTATATAGTGTAAGATAAAGGTCCAATTTCATCTGTTTTCATGTTCATATCCAGTTTTCCCAACACTATTTATTGAAGAGACTGTCTTTTCCCCTTTGTGTATTCCTGGCTCCATTTTTGAAGATCACTTGACTATAGGTGTGTGTGTTTATTTCTATGTTCTTTATTCTGTTCCATTGATCCATATGTCTGTTCTAATGCCAGTACCATAGTGTTTTTTATTACTGTCGTTTTGTAATATATTTTGATACCAGGAAGTATGATACCTCCAGCTTGTTCTTTCTCAGCATTGCTTTGTCTATTCAGGGTCCTCTGTGGTTCCATATGAATTTTAGGAATTTTTTTCTATTTCTGTAAAAAAATGCCATCGGAATTTTTATGGGGATAATACCAAATCTATACATTGCTTTGGATAGTACAAACATTTTGACAATATTAAGTCTTCAAATCCATGAGCTGGGAATGTCTTTCCATTTATTTGTGTCTTCTTATTTTCTTTCATCGGCATTTTGTGGCTTTCAGTGTACAAGTCTTTCACCTCCTTGGTTAAATTTATTCCTAAGTATTTTATTTTTGATGCTTTTGTAAATGGGATTTTCTTAATTTCATTTTGAATATTCATTGTTAGTGTCTATATAGAAATGCGACTGATTTTTGTATGTTGATTTTTTTTCCTGCAATTTTATCAAGTTCGTTAATCAGTTCTAATTGTGTGTGTGTGCGTGTGTGTAGTCTTTGAGGTTTTCCACATATAAGATCATGCAATCTAGGGGCTGACATAATTAACTTCTTCTTTTCCAATTTGGATGCATTTTATTTCTTTTTCTTGCCTAACCACTCTGGCTAGGAGTTCCGGTACTATGTTGCATAGGAATGGTGAGGGTGGGCATCATTGTCTTATTCCTGATCTTAGAGGAAAAGCTTTCAGTTTTTCACCATTGAGTCTGTTGTTAGCTGTGGGCTTGTCATATATGGCCTTTATTGTATTGAGGTACATTCCTTCTATACCTAGTTTGTTGAGAGTTTTTATTCATAAAAGGGTGTTGAATTTTGTCAAATGCTTTTTCTGTATCTATTGAGATGATTATGTGATTTTTATCCTTCATTCTGTTAACGTTGTGCGTCACATTTATTGATTTATGCATTTTGAACCATCCTTGCATCCCAGGGATAAATCTTCCTTGATCATGTGTATGATCCTTTTAATGTGGTGTTGAAAGCAAAGTTTTTAGAACTTGAGATGTGTAGGCATTGTGCTTAGGAGGAATGTGCTTAGGAACATGGATTATAACATAAAAATGCCAGCCTTACATCTGGAATAGACAGCTAATCACTTTGATCTGAGGAACACCAAAAGTCCTTCATTTTTCTACTCCAAAAGTGGTTTCTCCCCTTTGCCTATCTGCAACTGATGCTCAAAATTGAAATTATAATGTTGGAGATTAATTCCTTTGGCATAAATTTTCTTGACCCCCTATTTAAAAAGAAACACCATTGGTTGGGGAGGAATATGGGAAATTTTCAAGTATTATTAATCTTTTACAAATCAGTGGAAATTATGTAAAGAGCTTCTTTTTTTCTAGAGTTGTTTTTCTTTCCATTAATAGAGAGTGTGGAGAGAGTCAAACTAGAAGTTTGATGACAAACTTTATGTACTAGATGATTTTGTCGAAGGTGGTTCCTGACTAAGGCCTAAAATAGAGCCTATTCAAGAACATAGTTAATATAAAACCTTTCATTTGTGCTCCATTTCTCTTCTTCGCTATTTATTCGGCAAGAATTTGTCGAGTACCTATTATGTGTCAGATACTGTGCAGGGCACTGGATATACAATGAGAAAAGCAAGCAGGGAACGTAGAAACTTTACCTACATGTGAGCCATGTTGGTGGACATTATTGTCCTCTTACTTATGATGTACGTAGTTGCATTTCTTGGTGAAATTTCAGGCCATATATTTTCCCACTTTTAGAGTTTCAGGCCTAGCACATACAAGGATCTCAGTGCATACTTGTTAACAATGAAGATAAGAAAATGAATGGTTTTTAGGAACCCAGATTTTTCCATGTAGCATAACTCCAACATTTGGTCTATGTGTGGGGGTTCACACTTCACATTGTAGGTATTTGATAGAGGATTCTAGACCAAAATTATAAAACAATCAGGAACTGGACCTGCCAGATAGAGTAAGTACAAACCAGTTGTGGGAATACAACATCAGTGAAAAACTAATTAGAACAGCCAAGGCTAGAGAACGTTGAATGAATTCAGAAAGCAGTTTAACAGGTGCAGAGGTTTAATAAAGTCACTGCCTGGAAGAAGTACAGAATCCCAGGATCAATGTATATCAGAAAAGAAAGGGACTTGCAGATCCTCTAGTCCAGCCGAGGGAAAAAAAGAGAGATCTAGAGAGGAGGAATGATAACTTCAAAGTCACATGGCAAGTCAGTGGCAGAACTGGGCTCAGGGCTCAGGCCTTCTGATTCCCAATGCAGTCCTCTTTTTAAACAGCAAGGAAGAACTAGTATTTATTGAAAGAAAATTGTGAGCTCAGCATTCTGTCTTACTTAATCCCTCACTTCAAAAGCATTAAATTAAATTTACCTCCATTTTGCTGGTAAGGAAATTGAGAATCAGATCATTCGAAAGTTGTACTCCCAAAACTTCCATTCTCAAAGACTAGGATTAGCTCTATATAGAATACAGGGTCACTGGTACCCCCCACCCCCAGTTGTGCAACATTGAACCCTGATTCAGAGAGCTGTCCCAAGACTGGGCTTGAACAGCAGAGGTAAATTCCTTTTGGTTGGATAATGAATGTGTTTGCTCCTCCCAGTTTACTCTGCCCCTCCCCCTCATTATGTAATTTATTTTTTCATGGGGGGACTAAGGGAATTTTTAAAACCACAAATGAATTATTCAAACTTGGTATGGGTAGCAAAGAAGGTATAATAATAGTGGTCTCAGTGACTTCACAGATTAGGGGCAGTCAACAGTCTATTTTAGTGCTTAATCAGTTGGGGTGCAAATCCCCATTCTACCACAGTGTGCCCTCAGGCAAGTTACTTCTTTCTGAGCCTCTGTTTCCTCATCTGTTAAGTGTAGGTGATAATGGTACCTGCCTCAAAGGGTGATGGTGAATTTTTTCCTTTTGATTGAGTTTTGGGCAATAAGATAATACGTGAGTTTAGCCCAGTGTTTGATACATAGCAAGAACTCAGTAAATCTTAGCCTTTGTTATCCAAATGCTAATTTCTGGCTTAAATGTACCACTTCTGGGAGAGAACTCACAAAACTGGGTGCGTTTGGGGGAGAAGAGGCCATTGGTTGGCCTCTTTGCCCTCTTGCTTGTGAACAGGACTCTCTTCCCCATACAGAGTCACCCTCTCTGTTGTCCACTCCTAGTGGTTGAAAGAGCGAGGTCCTCTAAGGACAGAGATATCATCAAGTTCAATAACCTTGTCACAGTTCAGACCAGAAATAAGAACCTCTCACATGCTACCCTGAGAGCGCCCTGGCTCCCAAGTTTTGCCATGACAGATAAAAGATTTGGGTTGGGGGAGAGTGGGAAGAGAAGCATGTGAGCTCTTGAGTAGAGAGCTCAACTTGTAGTGTTGGGCTGGGAGCTCTTTGTAGGCTAAGTCTACATCTCATACCTCATCCATTGTGAATCTCACCCTCACGCCTTCAACACAGTCGGCACATAGAATAAATCTATTTGGGGGAATGGAGATTGGGGCTAGATTACTCTGACGGTCTAGGAATAGATTTGAGGACCTTATGGATATAATCAGCCCAGAACCACCTTTCCACTACCCCCAAAGCAAAGTTGGAAGTTTCCCTTCTCCATTATATACACACTTCAGCCTCTGGATCAGGCTGTTTTGTGAGACATTTCCTCCCTAAGTCTTTCTTGACCCTCAATTTAACCCACTTTCACCTGGTTACAAATGTTGGGGTATACTATTGTGGTAGGTCTTTAAGATCCTGCATGTGTGCCCCTGACTGGTCTCTTGAGGAATCAGACTTTCCCACAAAATTAGAAATGAGACTCAAGATAATAACCAACAGGGCTGACACAGGCAAAATTTTTGCCGGTAATAAACAACCAGTTGAGCTTGACTGGTACACACCAGCACTGATTATCAGCCCTGAAGAGAGATACATGCCATTATTTTGATCTTTGGTTAGAATTAAAAATTCACTAAGGATTTTCATCATTAACATCTCCCCCCCCCCTAAGCAATTCATTCATCTTCTTATGTCTGGTGAGGTTATTTCTGATCTTGGATCAACCTTAATGTTTTTTAAATTCATTTCACAAACATTTATCTGATAGCTACTGTATTGGGAACTTGGCTAGGCATTAGGACTATGAAGAAGACCTCTAGGAGCTCCCAATCCAGTGGGCTCTGTTCCCCATAGGGAGTTGGGCTTGTTATTGCTCATCCTTTGTGGTTGAAAGTATGAGGTCCCATATATGTGGAGATATCCAACAGTATCCATGTCACAATAGAGACCAGAAATAGGGGCAATTTATAAATCAGAGTGACACCTTCCCTAATGGGTATAAGTATGAGGCACAGATGGAAAAAAACAATGAACTCAATCTGAAAGTGTTAACCAAGGCTACAACAGGGGAGGGAAGACTTCAATTGGGTCTTGAAGGTAAAGTTCATCAGAACACAGGAGTGTAATGTGAGAGGAGGGAAGAGGGAATTCCAGGCAGAAGGAATGGCATTTTCCTATGCCTGACAGGCTATGTGATATATGTTTGTAGAACTGCAGGAAATTTACTGCAGCATCAGGTGAAAACAGTGGGCAATGGGGATATAAAGGCAAGGGCTAGATGGAGAAAGTCTTTGCATGCATCACTTTTAAAGAGTTCTCTACATTTACTGACTCCGTTAATTCCCATTCATTTTTGACTCACTGTGGTCCCTTAACTCGCAGCCTTACTCTGAATCCAGATCCAATGAACAGATCCTTTTCTATTTTTAGCTTACTTGACTTCTCAGTAGAGTGTGAGATGGGCTAAACACTTTTCATCCTCCAAGCTTCATCTCCCTTGGATTGTAAGGTACCACCCCGTCTCTTGGATGTTGCTGTCTCCCTGGACTTGTCATGTAAGTTTTCATTATGACCTCCTTCCTCTCTTCCTGACCTTTAAGTGACATGGATTCTCAGGGTTTTGTCCTGTCTTCTTTCTTTACCTCACAACTCTCTTTTGCCAATCTTCTACATGTCTTCCATTATCCTCTATCAATTGATTACACTCACATTTCTATCTCTAGCTCAGCGTTCTATGATGAGATCCAGTGTGTCAAATTGTCCACTGGGTATTGCCTCTTGTATATTCTACAGACATTACCAGTTCACCATGACTAATTGAATGTGTTATATCTCCATCCCTTTCCTCTAGTGTTCCTATCTCAGAGACTTGTATCATTTTCCAACCAGTTGCCTAGGTCTGAAAAGGTCAAAATCACCCCAGAGTCCTTTTTCTCCTTACCTTCTCCATCCTGTCAGTCACCGAGTTGTTGTTGGTCCTACTTTCTTAATCTCCTTGACATTTTCTAATCTTGGTGGAGTTTGTCTCCATTCTTTTACATCTTCACCACCCCTCTCTTGGTCTGTCATCAGTTCCCATATGCGATTACTACAACAGCTTCCAACCTGGAAGCCTCCAGTCTTACCCACTTCCAACCTGTTCATCACATTGCTCCTTGAGCAATCTTTTAAAAAATGAAATCTGATTATGCCATTTCTCTGCTTAAAACTATTGTCTACAGGATTAAATCTAAAAACCTATGAATGGCATATAAGACTCTTGGTGACCCGTCCCTTGCCTTAGCTGACATCATAGATTTGAGCAGAACAAATGTCTTGGAATTCCAAGTATCTAACAGATCCTTTTCTTTAAAAATAATTTTTAGGGGTGCCTAGGTGGCTCAGTTGGTTAAGTGTCTGACTTTGGTTCAAGTCATGATCTCAGGGTCCTGGGATCGAGTCCCGAGTAGGGCTCTGCGCTCAGCGGGGAATCTGCTTGTCCCTCTCCCTCTGCCCTTCTCCCCGCTAGTGCCCTCTCTGTTTCTCAATCAAATAAATAAAATCTTTAAAAAAATAAAAACATTTAAAAAAAAAAAACCTCTGGGTCTTACTGTACTCTGTTCCTTCTGCCTGGAAGGCCCTTAGCACCAACCCCCTCATAACCCCATTAACCTGGCTAACCTTTCTTCCAATACTCAAGTTGGAGAGACAGTCCCTTCTCCCTCCTCACCTTCCATGAAATTGGAGTTTGGGTGATCCTATCTTCCTCTGCTGAACTACTTAAATCATACTGTATATTTTTTAAAGATTTTATTTATTTGACAGAGAGAGAGACAGCGAGAGAGGGAACATAAGCAGGTGGAGTGGGAGAGGGAGAAGCAGGCTTTCCGCGGTGCAGGGAGCCTGACACGGGGCTCGATCCCATCATGGCCTGAGCTGAAGGCAGACACTTAATGACTGAGCCACCCAAGCGCCCCAAATCATACTATATTTTTACTCTGCATTGCCATTATTGGTTTTTATCTGTGTCTCTCTCCAAGAGGCATTATGGTGGAGGAAAATGAGCACATTTTAAACTATAATAATGATAATGATAGTAATATCGCTAATATAATGCTAAAAATATGCCAGACCCTGTCATAAGCACTTGCTGTATGTTTATTCGTGTAATCCTCAAAATGCTGTGAGGCGGGTAGCTATTGCTGAAGTTGAATCAACAGGACTTGGTGATAGATTGAATGTGGGGGCAGAGAAGAAGGCAGAATCTCAGCTGACTACCAGGTTTCTGACTGGAGCAAGGGGGCCAATGGTGGATGTGGAGGTGCCATCTATTGAGATGAGTACAGGCAGTATAAGAAGAGGCGTTTTGGTCAGGGTAGTGGGAAGAAACTTTCAGTTTGGGTACTGCCATTCCTTGCCATTCTTTTGTAATGAATCTTTCCAGAAGCTTCAGGAATAAGGCAAGTAATGAATTTTTCCTTCTAATTGACAGACATTTGGAAACACCACGGTCCATCTCAGGAAAGCAGACTAACCTTCCAATATTTCTTCACTAGCTTGCTGGAAGCAGGAGGGCTATGTGTTTGGGACCCTGGCCTCTTTGTCGCCTTATGCTCTGGTGTGCGGCTCCCAGAAGACAGCGAAGACACCATGGCCTTGCAGCCTTCAAGCTCCTGTGGTGCTTGCGCCTCCTGGCCCTCACGACCATCCCACAGCAGGTGTGGGCGCCCCCTTACAAGATAGGGGTAGTGGGCCCTTGGGCTTGTGATCCGTTGTTCTCAAAGGCTCTGCCTGAGGTTGCTGCTCGATTAGCCATTGAGCGGATCAACAGGGACCCATCGTTTGACCCGGGTTACTCTTTTGAATATGTGATTCTCAATGAAGACTGCCAGACTGCCCGAGCCCTTTCCAGTTTCATTTCTCACCACCAGATGGCCTCAGGATTTCTAGGCCCTGCCAATCCTGGCTACTGCGAGGCCGCCTCGCTCCTGGCAAACGGTTGGAACAAAGGGATTTTTTCTTGGGCTTGTGTGAATTACGAATTAGACAATCAAAACAGCCACCCGACCTTTTCTCGGACAATCCCTTCGCCCATCCGGGTGCTGGTAACGGTCATGAAGCACTTCCAGTGGGCTCACGCAGGAGTCATTTCCTCCGCTGAAGACCTTTGGGTGCACACCGCCAACCGAGTCGCAAGTGCTCTTCAGAGCCATGGCCTACCTGTAGGGGTCGTCCTGACCACAGGACAAGACAGCCACAGCATTGGGAAAGTTCTTCAGCAGATTCGCCAGGCTGACAGAATTCGCAGTGAGTGCTTTCTCCCCGCTGAGGTTTAAACGTGGCTTGCGGGGCGGGGGTAGTATTACAATCTCCAAAAGGTCTCCTACCCTCGCACCCTAGGAGAGCACATTACTCCCCGGGTTTTCAGGCGGCCTCCCTCTTTCACTCACACTCAGGCTCCAAGACCGTCCAGCTTCAAGGGAACCTCCTTTATGAACGAGATAAAGGTACAAAGAACTCGGTGGTTAAAATGCCCTTCGGTCCCAGTGCCTACTCTCAGCATCACGGGAGCCACCCCCCCATGCCTTTAGGACCCCAGTAGTTTCAGATCAGCCAAAGAGGGGTGCTCTTATGGCTCCATTTTGGTCCATTCTTGTCACCTGCTTCATCACATTTCACTTGGAACCTGTCTTCTCTGGACTCCACAGTGTACATCCCCCTTCTCTCCTCTGCCTCCCCCCCTGGGCCCCCCAAAACAGGGCTTATCTGTTTGCAGCACACAACTAGCTGATTCGGAGGGACCTAGCTGATAAATAAAAACATATTAAAATGAGGAGACAGCCCAGATTTTAACCTTTCCCCTTCCAAGAGAAGGTTGATGTTCAAAGGTGATTCTTGCAGAGACAATGGACAAAGCATGAAGCAAAGGGCTGACCCAGCAAAGCTACCATCACCAGAGTGAGCTGAGTAGATCTGGGGGAAGAGGAACCCTTCCTGGTCCTCTTGAATCCGATGTCTCTTACTTATTCTTATTGCCAAGCCCTTGTGGCACTTGGTTTCGATATTTTTTATTCCAGTTTTTTAAGGCTCGACTTTTTTCCAGAAAGTGGCAGTGATTTGTGGGAACACTGCTCATTTCCCCATTGCAGGCCACTCCACCGCTTGAGAACGGACAGCTCAGAAACTACTTGTCAAATTGATTACTGCTAGGATTTGTCCTGGTCCCAGTCATTTTCTTAACATAACAATGGGTTTGTTAGAGAATGGTCCGGGTTAGCCTGGCCTATACACAGAAGCCCATTTTAAGGTTCAAGTGTCACCAGTCTTGGACCTTAATTATGATCATTGTGGGAAGATGAGGGCAAGAAGTTTTAGTTCCTGGAACTACAGTAGTCCGCTTCCAGCTCCGGTCTGCAAGATCCTGTAATGTTAAGCAATCAGTGTGGCTCTGATTACTTCATAATAGAGCTTGATACTTTCAAAGCAGAGCACAGAATTATTTTGAAAGATATAAAACCCTTTCCAGGGAGGAGTCATGCCAGAAACAGGCTCACAGATTTAGTATCATAACTTTAGAATATGTTACAAATCTTCACGAAGCCCAGTGTCTCCTGCAAGCTTACATTCCATGAGTGTTTCACATCCCGCCCATTCTAAATAGTATACTCTTTGAAATGACATTTTGGCCTCTACCATGAAATGTTAAATAAATCCAGGCTCTGAAACTCTTTGGGCTGTCAGACTGAGAGAAGTTAGGATTGAGTGCTAACCCACAAATCCTTTGAGGCAGAGAGGTAGCAAATGTACATATCTTTGCCTTACTCTTCGAGATCCATCCCTTTAGGTCGATGGTTCTCACTCTGACTGCACGCTAGAATTACCTGGACATCTTTTCCAAAATGACTGGTGCCAGAATGCCACCTCCAGAGATTCTGGTGGTCTGCAGTGGGCCCCCAGCAGAGGTATTTTCAATAGCCTCCCAAGTGCATGTAAAATGTAGCCAGGGTTAAGAACCACTGCTTTAGGGGCGTCTGGGTGGCTCAGTCGGTTGGGCATCTGCCTTCTGCTTGGGTCATGATCTCAGAGTCCTGGAATCGACCCCACAGTAGGCTCTCCATTAGCCGTGAGTCTGCTTCTCCCTCTCCCTCTGTGATCTCTCTCGCTTTCGTTCTCTCTCAAATGAATAAATAAAATCTTTTTTTAAAAAAGGAACCACTGGTTTAAGTTAATGAAAATGCAAATAAATGTTCCTTACTTTAGGTTGCCAGTCATTTTTGTCTTAATATAACTTTGTTTAATCAGATTGCTTTCTTTATAACAGTCTGCATCAGCCCATTAAAGGAATGGAAGTTTTAAGATGGGGTGGGGGAGAAGCCTAGAGAGGAAGGTCTGTGGTTATGGAACAGAGGCCGACCCTGGGTAGGGAGGACAGCAAGGGGAAGTGAAGTAGGGACTCAGAAAGGGAGAGAAAAGGGAGCAAAGACAAAGCTCTGCACTGCAGGATTTTGCCTCTGGTTTCTGACAAAACATAGGCAGACTCAGATGGGGCATTCTGGGACCTCAGAGACAGGAGTCAGAATGTGGGTAGGGGTGGGGAGCAGGGTAACTGAGCCATCAGCTGGGCTGTGGCCTGAGTATGACCTCTGACAGTGTGGAGTATCCAAAGGTGTGCGGTGCTCACATTTGGTACAGCCAGTTGGTGGCATCTGAGGGCACGCCAAAGCGGTGGGTGGGGTGTGACGCTAGGAGTTGCGGAAGTGTAGTGAGTCAAAGTAAGATAGCTTTGTTGTTGGGTGAGAACAGTGTCCCAGCCAGTAGGAGCATGAGAAACAGGATCCAGAGTATGAACACAAATAGACTATCAGGACTTGAACCAAGCGGCCTGGGATATAGGGCCCATTTCCTGTCCCAATAGAAAGTGGGAGATCTGGTGAGAAACTGAGCCAGAGGCCAGTGAATATGGGCTGGGGCAGCAGGGCTGTGAGGAAGGTTACAACACATGAAGCACAGCATATACCGGATCAAATCTCTGGCTGATTTTTCTAGCCCCTCTTATCTGGTCGGGCTGAGACAGCTGAAGTATTCCTAGCTGTTATTTATCTTGATTGAAAAGGCACTAAGCTTTTTGTGTGAGCTCAGCTGAGCCTCTTCCCTATTCTGCTGGATATGAGGCTACTCCTTACACTGTGGGCCCCCACCCGAACCTTCAGAGGAGGACCTTTTGTGATGTACAAAATGCGGTGGAAATGGATCCTTTCCTTCAGAGAGGCCCAGCGATATCTGGCAGTAATAAAAATAGTTGAAAGATGGTTTTTGTCCGATCTGCTGCTCACAACAACAGTGATCCCAGCTCCGTGTGGTGGTGGTATGGAGGAATGGTGGTGGGGAGGAAGGGGAGAGATGGCTTCTCGTTTCTGTAAATTTAGGTTTCCAATTAAGAAGTATCACTGGCACCTCACTGGAGTCAGAAGAACTGTGTTTCTCAGGTCTAAATTGTGCTTACACAATACCGAGGCAGTACTAACATTTAATAGTAAAGATGATAATAGCAATAATAATGGCTGTGGGCTCTTTGGATGGGAAACAGCAGGGGTGTTATTAGATGCTGCCATAGAGACAATGAAAGCAACCATAATACCACTTTACATGTGAACAGCTCTCTACAGTTTACAAGGTATTTGCATATATTTAATCTCATTTAATCCTCAGGATTACCCAGAAGATAGGTATTTCCTTTCAAGTTTTACAACACCTGTGAGCCTCACATCACAAGTAGGTAGGTGTAGGCCTTCTTAACAACAAACAATGGGGTAAGTGAAGTCCCAGAGAAGGGGAGATTCGGCCTGTCCCAGATGCTCGGCTCCTTTCCTTGAAGCTTCAGAAGCAATTACCAATAATCTTTGTTTCTGACAAAGTCAAATAGGAAAGATAGTAATCAAAGACAAAAGGCCTCAATTTACAGTCAGGGCTGCTGTACATGCTTATGGAGGTTGTGTCTGGCACCAGGGGATCTAGCTGAGTGGGCAGGAGGGCCAAAATCCAGTTTATTCTCTACTTAAAAAATGAGCCCTGGTGGAAGTTTTGATCCTATGGTATAAAAGAGCATCAACTCACCAGGTGGAGCACCTGTTGGATTGCAATTACCCAGAAGAGGTTTTTTGGTTTTGTTTTGTTTTGTTTTTGCTAATTCTCACAAAGGTTAGCAGTAGGCCCCACTGAAAAGCTCTTTGGAGAACTTTTCAAAAGGCTATTTCAAATTCTCCTCTCCTCTCATCACCTTTTTGCCTATGGATGCTTGGCTGACTGTGAAATCCTTTCCATTTGGGCTTACCGGATTGTTGAACCATTGGGGATGCCTTTAAATCCTTTCAAATTAGGAATGCTTCATTACAATATGATATTCAGTAAATAGGACACAGAATGGTCTTCTCTTGTTTGTCCGAAATTGAAAACCTTATTACTATGTTATTGCCAGGGATCTGGCTAGCCTCTTCCCACCTATTGAAGATTATTGTACATTAAAAAAAGTCAAAGAAATAATAGCAACATTGGTAATAGCTAATATTTCCTGAGAGTTTATTGCATACTAGTCATTTTGCAAGGGCTTTGTACAGACCATCTCATTCAGTTCTTGCAACATCCCTATATAATAAGGTTATTATTTAACACACTTTATGGATGAGATTTCAGAGGCCGAAAGAGGTTAAATAACTTGCCAAATGTCACACAGCTAGTGAATGGGAAAGCGGGCTATGTACTCAGGTTGGTCCAAAGCAGTGCCTCTCAAACATTGGTGTTTACCAGAATCTGCTGGAGGGCTTGTTAAAACACAGATGAAGGGGAGTAAGTCAGAGGGGGAGATGAACCATGAGAGATGATGGACTCTGAAAAGCAAACTGAGGGTTCTAGAGGGGAGGGGGTGGGGGGATGGGTTAGCCTGGTGATGGGTATTAAAGAGGGCACATTCTGCGTGGAGCACTGGGTGTTATGCACAAACAACGAATCATGGAACACTACATCAAAAACTAATGATGTAATATATGGTGATTAACATAACAATAAAAAAGATGAAAAAAACACAGATTTCAGAGTTTTTGGTTCAGGAAGGAAGAAAACCTGGGGAAGGGCCCCAGAATTTGCATTTTTAAAAAAGATTTTATTTATTTGACAGAGAAAGAGAAAGAGATCACAAGTAGGCAGACAGGCAGGCAGGCAGAGGGAGAGGGAGAAGCAGGCTCCCCGCTGAGCATGGAGCCCAATGTGGGGCTTGATCCCCGGATGCTGGGATCATGATCTGAGCCAAAGGCAGAGGCTCAGCAGACTGAGCCACACAGGCATCCCCAGAATTTGCATTTTTAACCAGTTCACAGTGGTGCCCGTGCTGCTGGTCCAGGGATCACTCTTGGAGAACCACTGGTCTAATGAAAGACTTATACTCTACTGCCTCCTGTCTACCTGAGGTATGTCCCCAAAGCATACTCACTTGAGAGTGTGTGTGCCATATAAGGTGTATAATTCAGCTCTTCCATTTCTCTTTCTTAATTGTTGGGTCTACTGATGAAATTCTTTGAAAGCACCCCAAGGTAGCTGGTGTTGGCCTTATTTTCCTACAGTAATAACAACAGTGGTACTGATAATACTGTGGCTAAGAGCCTTCGTGTTGATAGGGCATTTGGTATAGGATTTGGTATGGATAAGTGTAAGTAAATGTAAATGGTGAAAGACCACCTGGTCTCATGAATGGGTCCGATATCAGTAATGATAAAATTATTGAAGACTCAGCACAAGAGGAAGTCTCTAAAGAGGCATCCTACATCTAAGCTTTCAACATTTAAGAGGCCTTATCTGTGTAGCAGTTGTAAAATTTGAAGACAACATATGTCGCAAGGTGTGGAGAAATATTAAAAACTTATCTCAAGCTGGGCAGCGATGTGAAAGCAATAAATGCACTTGCAGTACCAGTTTTATTGGGTATGAGAAAACACGATCTGATGTAGGTGGTGGTCTCTGGACTTAAAGCCAAAAATGTGTGTGTCGGGGTGGGGGTACCCTTAGCTGATAGAAACAATCACACATCGCCCAGTGCCACGTTCTTACATTGTGTTTTGAAGCCGCCTGCAGCCAATCACACTGGGGGGCGGAGCTTGGAAACAGATTCCAGAGCCTCCTCCTCTCTTCTTATGAATCCATTTTATAGACCGAGTAGAAGAAAGCTGGCAGGAAGAGGGTCCGGATGTACTTCTTTCACAGAAATGTATGGCCAGATGGCTGAACCCTGGGGGGAATGTGAGACTTGGGGTAAATCACAGAGCATGTCCCCTCCCTTCCTCTGGCTTGTGTACCTTCCCCCCTCTCTAAACATTTGTTAAAACGAAATAGGTTAAAATAAATGTCAGTGATAGGAGATGTCACAAAAGGGTTAAAATGAAGATAAAGAACAGTAGAATTCAGAGGGGGGTGTTTCTGTGGATTGGGAGCAATACTGTGGGCTCACAGTATGAATACGACTCCTAAGGACTAAGGACTTAGGTGTGAGACTGAGCCTGTTTTCCTCCACTAAGGACTCTATAGCCAGTAATCTG